>NC_060145.1:445598486-447998486 GCF_021461385.2 Schistocerca piceifrons
CAATGATTTTGACAAGGAGACATGCACAGAACAGGTGCAGCTTATCACACTATTGTATAGAGAAAATTCTGATAAACGCAACTGCACTTATAGTTTGTGCAGATCTCCTGCAAGACAATCATCTTCAACTATTATTTGGACCACAGTGTATTTATGTACAGCAGCTCCCTTTTCCAAACAATCCCGCCTATAGCTGCATAGTTTGGGCAATTACACATTCTCTTTTTTTTTGGGCACGCATCAGGAATTACCTCACAAAAAGCAGGATTCATGATCGTAAAACACGAACACCACTAAACTTATATTTAGTTAGAGGAAAACAAACAGAAAACGCAAGATAGCATTTTCTACATGAGAGTAAACATGTACAATAAACTGCTGAAGGAGACAAAAGATAACTAAAATCAAATATTTAAGAAGTCATTTAAAGCATACCTAATAAATAAATCGTACTACAAATTCAAGCATTGTTAACATAATTAAGGAATTATTAAAATTTAACATTACTTGACAATAAAAAACTGTCATTTTACAGTAAACTGACATACTTAGGGACACTTAGTGTAAAATCCTATGCCCAGGATCTATTGCGTAGTGGCTCATTCCATTGTCATACATTTTGCTGAAGTTCACATAGTCATTCATTGTGATGAGGTTGTGACTCAACTTTTTCAGACACTCCAAAACGTTAACATAAAAGAATGGCAGAATTATCGCGAAAATGCTGATGACAGCTGTAAGTGATTAAGTATTTCTAGCGTGGGCAATGTCTAGCTACATGATATGAATGATGAGTGTAAAAGTATCTCTTTTAGATTAATTATAAACCTGTTTGAAAACATATCTACAAAAACCAATAAAGAACATATCAAAATCGACAACACACGTTAATCTACACTACTTGAAATACTATTCCTGCATGAATTTATGTGATTTTTTAAAAACTGCTTCATCTTTCTATCAAAATTAAATGCCTGACATACTTTCACAAATGATCTATGGATGACTAAACACGTAACAAATATTTCCTGTACACTACTGCCATGATGATAGTTTCACTTCAAATAGTGCACAGCACCAAACCCACCAACCCATATGTTAAAAATCATGAATATACAAGATTAGTTTGACAAAAACTCCAGTTTTTATCTCATCAAGATTAGAAGATATTGTAAGGTACCATGAACACATGGATGCTTAGACTAACAATTTTAACCCGTAACAGCCACTCCAAGGCACAAACACAGACGTACTGTTTCAAACATTAAAGGTAACTTACAGACATAAAATAAAATTAAGAAAGGCTCAAAAATGGACCTCCAGCAAGCACAAGAAATATATACATTCATACCTGTACTTTACCTTACAACATGTCAATGAGGGACTGTAGCTAGCTAACAAACAATTCTTGCAGATGTTCCTTGGGCTTTTCAAACAAATTGAAAACAATGTGGATGCCAAACAGTCAGTACACTGAACAAGAACACCCTTAAGCTGTCACCAGATGCACCATGTTTTCAAATGTCAATGCTGAGTGTGCTGAGTTCAATGTGCTGCTGAATGCTCAGAAACAGTAAGACTTCTATGTATGGTACAGGTGCCCCAATGTGGTATACACAACTGCAATGCGCTCCAGCAGCAGTTGTCGGCTGTATCTGGCTCGTGAGTCATGCTGCTTATGAAATGGGCACATGTAGAATTCCTAATTAGCTCTATTAAAATACGCATTTCCTCCACTGCCCATATGCTCGTCACATTGTTCTGCCTGTAGCATACATAAACAAAAACTTTAATATCCATGGACATGTTTTAAGACAAAACAGAAGGTAACACGTCCAGTCAGTAAGGACACTGGGTCATAACAGTTCCATTACAAACTCGAGTAGTGTGATGCCAAAAAGCATCCATTACCCGAGAGAATGAAGAAAGACTGACTTGACTTAATTAAGCAGAACCATATCCCCAAATTTTACAGTCTTTTTATCATCATTTGTAGTATCATTATAATATTTGTTTTGAGTCCACAGATCAGTGTTTGTTTATTTTTTAAATTTTTGTCTTTAGAATTATGTTTGTTAATTTAGATTGTATATACAGTTGTAAACTTTAAAGTGCAAATGTCTCTTTCTGAAATAAAGGCACAAGTAATTAAGAAAAAACAAGTGTTATGTTTGTTATGAGTATATCATTATAAATCTCTATTTAACATGCTTTTTAACCAAAGAGAAAAAGTGAAGTGAATTGCACTAGACCAAAAAGAAATTACAAGATTTCTACTTTTGTTACAATTTTAAAACATCACTCCTATCAAATTGGTACATTTCTGAATTGGGCTAGTATCAAAACAAAGCAGCAATATGGGCTTTAACTGGAAGCCAATATGATGCCTCAGAACTACTGAAGGGAGATAGCATGCATGCGAAAAAGTGTCTGCCATCTCATCGGCCAACATTCAAATGAATGTTCAGAATCTCTGCACGTTTGGAAAGACTACCCAACATACTATTCCAAGCTATGACATTGGAAACTTGGCATGCTTAATGCTCAATGTTCAGATGTATGATCCATGTGGCGATGACTTTACTGTAATAGAAAAATGCAAGCACTACTTAACATCCTAAGAAGTGGCACAGAAGAAAATGTACACACACCAAAACTAACACACTAGCCATGGACTCTTTCAGCAGCTTACTAACAAATATTTGTAAGTCTTCCTACAATATGTTGTAACTGTACTGAAATAAATTTATACTGAATGTAGGCTAATCTCTCTTCGTCAGTCTTACGTTAATTAAATCCGCTCTCGCCCGCGCGCCCCCCCCCCCCCCCAAACTGTTTAATCCTTTACTGCTCTCAAGAAACTAGTAAACTGTGAATGTGACTCTTTACATATACAGGGTGAACAGTAATAAAAAGGGCAAACTGCAGCAACGGATTCCTGACTGGAAATGGAGGAAAAAAACATCCTATTAACATGTGTCTGGAAATGCACTGTTGCCACATTAAATGACACAGACAAATGACAGTTTCTCTGATGTCGTGCCATGTGTTCCTTGCATGTTGGAGGCTGTTTGATTAATGTGCCATACTGTTGTTGTTGTGGTCTTCAGTCCTGAGACTGGTTTGATGCAGCTCTCCATGCTACTCTATCCTGTGCAAGCTTTTTCATCTCCCAGTACCTCTGCAACCTACATCCTTCTGAATCTGCTTAGTGTATTCATCTCTTGGTCTCCCTCTACGATTTTTACCCTCCACGCTGCCCTCCAATACTAAATTGGTGATCCCTTGATGCCTCAGAACATGTCCTACCAACCGATCCCTTCTTCTGGTCAAGTTGTGCCACAAACTTCTCTTCTCCCCAACCCTATTCAATACTTCCTCATTAGTTATGTGATCTACCCATCTAATCTTCAGCATTTTTCTGTAGCACCACATTTCGAAAGCTATTCTCTTCTTGTCCAAACTATTTATCATCCATGTTTCACTTCCATACATGGCTACACTCCATACAAATACATTCAGAAATGACTTCCTGACACTTAAATCTATACTCGATGTAACAAATTTCTCTTCTTCAGAAATGCTTTCCTTGCCATTGCCAGTCTACATTTTATATCCTCTCTACTTCGACCATCATCAATTATTTTGCTCCCCAAATAGCAAAAGTCCTTTACTACTTTAAGTGTCTCATTTCCTAATCTAATTCCCTCAGCATCACCCGACTTAGACTACATTCCATTATCCTTGTTTTGCTTTTGTTGGTGTTCATCTTATATCCTCCTTTCAAGACACTATCCACTCCATTGAACTGCTCTTCGAAGTCCTTTGCTGTCTCTGACAGCATTACAATGTTATCGGCGAACCTCAAAGTTTTTATTTCTTCTCCATGAATTTTAATACCTACTCCGAATTTTTTTTTTGTTTTCTTTACTGCTTGCTCAATATACAGATTGAACAACATCAGGGAGAGGCTACAACCCTGTCTTTCTTACTTCCCAACCACTGCTTCCCTTTCATGCCCCTCAACTCTTATAACTGCCATCTGGTTTCTGTACAAATTGTAAATAGCCTCTCGCTCCCTGTATTTTACCCCTGCCGCCTTTAGAATTTGAAAGAGATTATTCCACTCAACATTGTCAAAAGCTTTCTCTAAGTCTACAAATGCTAGAAACGTAGGTTTGCCTTTCCTTAATCTTTCTTCTAAGATAAGTCTTAAGGTCAGTATTGCCTCACGTGTTCCGGTGTTTCTACGGAATCCAAACTGATCTTCCCCGAGGTCGGCTTCTACCAGTTTTTCCATTCGTCTGTAAAGAATTCGTGTTAGTATTTTGCAGCTGTGACTTATTAAACTGATAGTTCGGTAATTTTTACATCTGTCAACACCTGCTTTCTTTGGGATTGGAATTATTATATTCTTCTTTAAGTCTGAGGGTATTTCGCCTGTTTCATACATTTTGTTCACCAGATGGTAGAGTTTTGTCAGGACTGGCTCTTCCAAGGCTGCCAGTAGTTCCAATGGAATGTTGTCTACTCCGGGGGCCTTGTTTTGACTCAGGTCTTTCAGTGCTCTGTCAAACTCTTCACGCAGTATCATATCTCCCATTTCATCTTCATCTACATCCTCTTCCATTTCCATAATATTGTCCTCGAGTACATCGCCCTTGTATAGACCCTCTATATACTCCTTCCACCTTTCTGCTTTCCCTTCTTTGCTTAGAACTGGGTTACCATCTGAGCTATTGATATTCATACAAGTCGTTCTCTTATCTCCAAAGGTCTCTTTAATTTTCCTGTAGGCAGTATCTATCTTACCCCCAGTGAGATAGGCCTCTACTGTAAGCCATACTGTAAGCAGCAGAAAGGTTTGGTTTTTATGTCAGGAACAAGCCGGGATGGTGTCTATGTAAAACCAAGCAGGTGGAAACCATTGAGTGATAGCATAGCTATACCAAAACAATTACCCTGACAGACACCAGCTAAATCACACAACATTTCAAGCTTTTGTGTGATCTTGGGTCCTTTCAGACAGTTGAACATGCAGGGTGGTAGTAGACCGTGCGTACATCAGATCTGGAGGACTGGGTTCTACAGGATATTGATATGAACCCTAGTACAAGTTCCAGAAAGTGACCCACCAACACAGTGTAAGCCAAAGAAAGGTCATGTTTATCCCGCATGACAATTGCTATTATCCCTATCACATGCAATTCCATGGATAGCACTTTGAACATCCTTTGTTAAGTAGATGCAATGTAGCTGTGTTCCATGACGATTTGTCATCAATTCATGCATATTTCTGGACACTTGTTCAGAGGAGCTATTTCCATTAAGGAATCTGTCCCTCCAGTTTGTCAGTTTTATTAATGTTCACCCTGTGTATAAACTGACTGCCAAACTGTGACCAACACACAGTTGGACCATCCATCTGCCAAGCATGCCACCCAACACAGTGTGCTCTACTTCAGTGACTGTTTCACAGCCCACCACATCCTTGCTTACTCCCACAGGCAGCACTGCCGTATCTTTCACCACTCGTCCCCTGCTATCCTTTCTCATCCCCCCCTCACAATTCTGAACCCCCACTACTCACCAGAGCCAAGATCACTCCCCACTGCAGTCAGTGGTTTGTTTAGAAACGTGTCTTGTTTGGACTGTAACAGTTTGTGCATTATCCCAAAAATGATAAGGATCAAAACAAGATTAAACACCATCAACTAGAATGAAAGTAAGTGTATCCATCTCTTTCATTGTTCAGCCTATCAAATTAAGCCACATTAGCATGTTTTTGCTATTGACATGACATATAAAATTGCACCAAATGCTCAAATATTTTTATCCAGTGCAAGAGAATGCATGCATCTGACAAATATATTACTATCATTAAAGAGAGTTAGCCATCTGAAGTCAAGCGCACTAGCCCAAAGATGGTAAAGCCATTGAAAAGGTATTTGTGGCTGGCAGTGATCCGTTATCAGCTGTGGACTTCAGCAAGTCAAACATGGATAAAGTAACAATAAAATTATACACTTAGCAGACAACAGCCAATAAATCATTGTTACACATTTAGAAAAAAATTAAAAAGAAGATTCAGCCTATATAACCATTCTGAAATGTGAGTAAATAAAAAATGATAAAATGAACAGTAAATTGAACATGGATGTTATGAAGGGTCAAACTACACAAGCACTGACTCAAGATTCATAGGACAAGTTACTGCATGTCATATGACTATCTAAACACTGTACGTAATAATGTTGTAAGGTGATCATCACATAATGTAACTGGTTTCTTTATATCTGTGTGTTGCCTTTCCTTGTTATTTATCTACTGAAAGTCTTGAAAATGACTGTTGAAACTGGCTGCTTATGTGGACAGAGCAACATGTTAAACTACTAAACAAAAGATCAAGATGTCTTTAGAACACCAGGTGACAAATATAACATTCAAACAGTAGTATGTACTTACTACAGAAGTACACATATCCTGTTATGGTATGGAGAGCTGGTCTGGGTAAGTAGAACTTCAGCAAAATACTCATGCAAAATTCAAAAACTATGAACAGAGATAATCATAAAATCATCCAGGAACATTTTTGGAGCTTTTGTAGTTAAGACAATCTATATAAATGCACATGTTACCTGACAAGACAATTTTCAGCAACCTACAAACTAGTGCACGAACAAGAAACTGGATGCAAGAATGACTTTCATAGAAAGTGCAAAAAAGTTAAAACCACCGAGGCTAAATTTTTGTTTGAACTCACAAGGAAGGGCATAATTAACTTGCAAAAAGTTGGATTGAGATCATTTGCATTGTTTTTGATAGTAAATTCATCAGTAGAAGAGCCCATAATATTTTAGTAATTATCCTGAGAGAAATATTAATGTTGAACACCCAAAACTTGAGGCCAGTAGTGGTCAACAGTTTTACTACTTTGCTGACAAATGTCCCTATTTTAAATTGTATGCGTAACTACTGGCTGAACTGGAGTGAGCAAGTTAGAGTCCCTATCACTTAGCTCTTAAGTAGATGGGTGCACCAACAGATATAGGTATCATGAGCCAACAGTATAAAATTCTTCCTATATTTTTAGTTTTAAGCAAACTTTCACAGAGGTTAAGCAAGTGGCCTCAGGAAATGCCAACATGTCAACTGCACAAAGAGACATTATGTCTTCAAGCACACAACTGGTGACATCACTGAACTGACTTCATAAGAAGGGGAAGAGCTACTTTCTGCCTGGTAGAGTGCAGACTGATTAGTAAGAAGACAGGTTTGGGACACATTACCATGTGTGTGGTGGCAACTATCTAGTTTCTGATCCAAGTATCTGCCAAACAGAAACATAATTAAGAATCCAAAGCTTTGGATTCATTAGTTTTTAAAACCGATGATGGTGTAAACATTCTCATTACAGAAGTGCATTTTGTTTTGATGAACCAACTACAGCAGAGAAACAATGTTAAGCTATTTAATCCTATTTTGGCTGGAGAAAATCAACAGTGTAAACTGTTAACTATCCTCAAAACGTAAATGTAGATGTGAGTGATGATCATATTGATATTCTGGATGAAAACATGTTGAGTCTAGTTCATTCCATTAGTGGCTACCGTGCACCCAATTACATTTTTAAAAAATAAAATGAGTACTGCGAAGTAACCCCATGACAGAAAGTAATTTGACAGAGAGGAACAGTCCGGTACCTGCAACTGACAAGGGGTTGCTTACTGCTTACAGTCGTCGACAGGTGCAATCCCAGCCATCACAAGTAAGAAGAAAAGGAAGGAAAACTACATGGCTATGGTGTGTGGTGAGAGGGGGGTGGGGGGCCACACACAAAAGAGACAGGAAATAAATTCGTGATGGTACAGAATATGAAACATCTTGGCCAAGTTGGCTTGCCTTACCACACTGTAAAGGAACAGACTTGCAGGAGCAAGCAAATGCGTTTCAGCCAAAACATTTTGCAAAATCAACTACTTTGGAAGACATGCTCTACATCAAATACATTAATGATACACAGATAAATATCGTATGTGCTCATTCCAATGGGAGGAACATACATCTCCTGGAACAGACATAAACCCGTACTAATATTACAAACACAAAAATAAATGTTATATTTCCCAACTAAACTGCTGAACCAATTTTTACACACACACACACACACACACACACACACTAGATGTATGAAGTTAGAAACCTTACAAACTACTAGTAACATGTGAATTTATTGCCGCTCTGCAAAATCGATCCACTACACTGACATAACCAGAATCACGCCCACCATCTACCGCGCCAAATGTTAACTTAGTTTGTGCATACAGTAGCTCACTAGAAGTTGATGGATTACTTTAGGAGAGTGAGTAGTAGAGAGGCAAAGTACCAAGGTCACTGCAGGATGCGAGGATGTGAGAATGTGTCCTTGTTTGTCTTCCAGTGCTGACAACCCACCAGAGTGCGACCATGTACTGATCTGCTGCACTTGCAAAAACTGCACATGCAAATAACATGGGTACATGGATGCATGTTATAGTCAATCATCTTCAAATGTGGCATATGTTAGTAGCTGTTTTAATAGATACAATTGGCTGGTGACAAGTTTCAACGGGATTCTTATGTGCCAGGGTCGCTTCTGCTTTTGTAGAACTACGAATCTCGTGCAGCTTGTTTGTTGCCTATGATGTATATGAAGTGGAGAACTTGTTCTCTCAAGGCCGCAAGATTTCCCATGAAATTATGACAAAGAACACGATTTGCAACCTGTCAATTGTCAAGATATTTTTATTTTTGTATGGGCTCTGATTTATCATTAAGAGATACTGCTGTATTTACATGCTGCCTGCTTTCACAGTTTTACAATGAACATTTATTAGTACTAATTCAGAATTCAAGCCAAAACTAATCTCTTCTAGCGAGGAGTGGACAGTGAATAAACTGCCCCATCAGTTTGATCGCTGACATTTGTGGCACTGGGACAAAGAGTATGTTCAACATTAAGATATTTGAATGTTGCCAGCGTTTAACTACCACTACTTGGTGGGTGTCAACTAACTTTCTGCACACTACCGCTCACCTGCAATCACTGCCACCAGAATAAATGGAACTTTAAATGTCCATCATATCGAACAATGTTGTGGCTTCATGAGAAGATCTTATTAAGCCTCTAACATTCTGGTACGTCTGCATAACTGAAATGTGTGTGTATAAATGCTGTTCGTCATTCAATTCCACCCTGTCTCTCAAGATGAACACATGACAATCCGATTTTTCTAATTTTATAAATTATGGTACATGAAATTTACAATTTAATATTGATCACACAGCACAGTTCGGTATAACTGTCAAACATTCTGAATAAAATTGACTTTGAAGCTTTCAGAGAAATACTGCACTTAGGGAAGGGGGGCAGCAATCCCTTATCCCTGGGGAAAAAAAAAAAAAGTTTCCGCCACATTGACTAGTGCCCACTGATCACGCTCCTTAGCAGCAATTACAAGCTGATAGTGAAATGTGTCACAAACAACATAAAAATGGCGCTGAAGAAAGTCATAAGCCCACAGCAGACGTGTGCAATACCAGGCAGAGCCATTTTCAACATCACCTGCACATACAGAGATGCCAAAGCACATGCAGCCACCACCAGAACTGCAGCTGCAATAACATCAATGGATTCCGTAAAACTTTCAACAGGGTCGATCACCATTATTTGATGAAAACACTCACCAGACTCTGCTTCAGAGAGAAATTAATTGGGATCGTATATAAATACACTGAAGAATGCTTGAGCCAAACGGGCAGTAAACAGTCTGACCTCGAAACACATCACAATGAACATATCAGTGAGGCGAGACTGTCCACTATCAGTGGCCCCATTAGCTGTAGCACTTTGATACTGCTAAAGAGCCTTCGCAGCAGCAGATAAAGGCTTCACCAAAGGAGATGATGACATGGGAATATTCCACTGAAGACGAAGAAGACATAGATAAAATACAGTATATCATGAAAGCTTTCAAAAATAAATCAGGTGCAAAAATCCCTGTGCAATAACGAAATATGTGCATTGAGGCCAGGTTCTCATTCAAATGAGCAAAAAATTGGCAAAATTTCGAAAACTTTTATGTAAACAATGAAAAGACATACAAAGGATCTCTTTGGCAATGATGACTGATCATACTTCGAACTTCAGTTTAGATTTTCAATATACAAAAGCCTGTAATTACATTTTGATCAAGGGCCTTTGAGTTTGAAGAATGGAGGCTACATGCAGGAACTTTTCGATTTTCGGGGGTTTGTTTCACTCTTTAGAGCTTTACAAAAAGCAGTTAATATTAACAGATTTAATATATTATAGGTATATGCTCCCAAGGAAAGTGTTTACTTTTAGGGAAAACTTTTATATAATCATTATTTAAATTTCTATAGAAACTATATGCTGTTACATATTTTTGCTGTCTTTGAACACACGTCTGAAATTAATATTCGAAAATCAAAATGACTAACCCAATATGGCGGACCAAAAATTATGTTTTCACCAATTTTGACCAAAAGAGTGTTTTCATTACTTACATTTAGTCGGCAATTCCAGGTGCGTATATCAACCCTTCCTCTACACTCGAATTGTTCCAGCAGCGAAATTCTCTCGTTCTTGGCGAGAAAAGCCGATCGTCTGCGCTGGATACGCTGCGTTCGGGGTGTCTCCAGACGTTGTCCGCCAGCTTTTTCGGCGCGTATGTTAGCATGCAGAGCGTCCTACGGTGGCCGTAACAGTGCTTTGAACAACAGGCTGTAAAAACTTTTGTAATGCACGGATTAAAAAACCTTTTGTCTCAACATTCTAGTCATGTGCTTTCCAAACAATGCAACAAAGAATCCAATTTTTCGACGATTCTTAATAAGAACCTGGCCTTAAGAAAAATACCCATTTTCATGCTATACGAAATTTGTTAGAAACTTATTTCTGTTTTTCAGCCTCATTTTTCTCATTTTATCAGGAATGCCACTGAAATAGCACCTGAATTCCATGGTTCACGCAGTTATAAGAGTTGACCACCTTAAGAGAGAAGGCTTGTTGGCTACCTTAAAGACGCATTTACACAGAGGCTAAAAATTTGTTTTTGTTCGTACCTTGTTGGCAACATTGTTCGTTGTTCGTGATCCTGTCTACACTAGCAATGAACATTTCTAAATAAGTAGGGGGAGAGAGGGAGTATTGTACCTTGGGCCAGGTCCACTTCGGTTGATTCGGTGTAGTTCTGCCATCTGGCTGATGCAAATGAACTATTGCCATGGAGTTTATCTGTAAGATTCGAAAAGCAAACTACATGTGTATGTTTTCCTGGTGTGAAAGTATTTTTGTACCTCCTCGTATTTGGTGTACTGAGGGAACAAAAGAAGCCCTTTCGAGAAGACAATATTAGCTAGTTACCGTGATGATAATCATATTTTCAATTAACTGTTTTCCTCTAAGCTATATACTTGATGTATGGGTTATTATTTATTGATGCACTGCTGGTGGTTGTACCTTAGGCCATGGCCCAAGGTACATCATCATGACAAATATTTTTGTTTTGGTAACATATTTATTTCATTTGTAGCAAAACTTCACGAAGTAAAATAGGAAAAGAAAAAACAGGTAGTAGTGGACAGTGATGCACTCTATGAAGCTGTAATGTATGTTTTACCCAACAAAACTACTGCAAAGACGTGTGGATTTTCATGAACTACCTTGACTAAATATTTATTAACTATGAAGGGTAATGAAGACATTTGTATACATATCCAGGAACGATGTACAAAGAGTGTTTTCGGAAAAAACAAGAAATGGAATTAATGGAATATTTCATGCGAACAGCAAGACTTTACTACGGGCTCACAAAAGGGAAAGCATTGGAAGTTGTTTATGAATGCACAGTAGCCAATGATGTAAGTACTCCAGATGCACGGGATAAACACAAATCGGCAGGTTTAATGTGGTTTAGCGGTTTCCAGACACCATGGACGAAGGTCAAAGAAGAGGTTCTTACCCTAAACCAGCAGATATCCTTAATGTTGGAAAATTAGATGTTGCTCTTCGGAGAGGGGATGTGAAAAGATGACTCCAACATGTTAAAGATGGCACAATCAAGCATTGGGCAGGTAAGTGTCTGTTAAAGTCAGTCAAGAAACACCTAGATGCTGTTCCATCCGATCTCATGAGCCCTGGGAATCATCCGCTTCCCAGCTTTTATAAGCGTGTGGTTACTCTACACAAATGTCCCAGGAGCAGAGAATGGACCCTAAAGGCACACCCCATAATAGACAAGAATGTTACGATCCAACTGGGATACATGGGAGAGCAAACTGATGATACTATCAAAACTTACATCACTTCCCAAAGAGATAAAGAGGATTGGAAATTTCATCCCATTGCTGGGTACCATGATACGACGAGTTAATGCAACAAAGCATGCTACGCGGAGAACATCAACAACAGAGAAAAAAAGAGTGGCTTCTGAACTACGGCACTATACGATTTCCCACCATAGTAATAAGTATTTTGTGGAATGGACGAGTGGCTGTAACCAAAGTAGGGGCCAGATACTATGTTGTTCCACAGGCATATCTTTTACTACTACATAACAAAATGGCTGACCCTTTCGGTTCTCCTGCTTGCTCATTATCAAGACGGCAAATCATTAGAACCTGGTGCATACAAAACCACTCTGGACTTCTTCATGGAATTAAGCCATATAGCTCTCAAAAACCAACAGCAGTTCTATCATTCTGCTAAGGTGCTCGAGTCCGTAGTTAGATGATGCAAGTAATGCAACTTACTTGAATACTGTAATAGAAGAACTCAGATGACTGGGATTGACCTGAAAGTAAATGTATTAGAATACAAACTACATCATTGTTTAACATCACTTAGGCACGAAATAGGATGACTGTCAAAACTAATGGGTCATCCATATGTTGATATGGAACTGGGTGTGACCAAACTTTACACAAATGTGCAAGAACATCGTGAGATTGACCTGGAGCTAGTGGACTTGACTTTGGCACATTGCACAAAGCAATTTATTATTAAGTCTCATATTCTCCGACACTCAAAGTGGCCACTGATGAAACCTCTGAACAAACTTCACCCGGCTCTAGAATTTGCTATGTTGAACAACAAGGATCCAGACAGCCCATTTGTGACATCCAGGTACCATGGATCCATGCCTAACTGGATCTAGAGTTACAACCTATTCTTCAGTTTAATTTTATGGACAATTTCAATCCCCACTTGAAAGACAGAACCATGTCAGTCCTCAGGAGCAAAGTGTTTAGAAGTTATTTATCTGAAAACACAGAGCTACATGGAAGGAAACCCGTGTTTTACTTCATTACTTTTTGCAGAGTGATGTAGGCAACATGATCGCATTTCATCTCTAACAATATATTGAGAGTGTCGACTTGAGAGATCTCGTTGACTATCTGGTTATCAGGGTTGTACCTAAAGAGAAAGGTTGAAGGAAGCTTTTCGGGGGTTTGGGTGTAAAGCGTAGCTAGAATCACCGTGCAGGAGATGAATGTTAAGCATTTTCTGGATTTATACTCACATGAATAGGCAATGACACTCACTGAACTCTAAATACTTACAAGATTGTACAGTTTCAGATCCATCCAGAAAGCCTATCCTGGTTCTACACCCATATACATTGTCATCAATGCATCTGCATGGAAAAATCATTTTCGCCGGGAGATTGTTGATCATTTCATGCAAGACTACTTGGACAGAATTTTTGACACACTCATCTTCACCAAGACAATGTTGGCATACGAATAGAGTTTAATCTAGGTACCTGACTGAGAAGGCATCTGGTGGTATAAAGGCCAACTAGGGGGGCTAGAGAGCCTTAATCAAGGCACATGGGTCAGTATATATGTTGGTCAAATCCATGCAGCGATGAAACAGTTTTTGTATCCTTATGTGTTTTATAAGGGTGATGACATGCGACTTAGTGTGCATTCCAGAAGAAGCCCTTAGATATGAGATGGATCAAATTAGGAAGACCATTGTTCAACATATAAGTAACACCTTAGCAAAACTCCGACATAAAATAAATTTTCAGGAAAGTTACGGATCACAGTATTATTTTGCCTTTTCCAAAGCGGCATCTTGTGGTACAGTGGAGTTGCCCTCAAGTTTCAGGAAAATTAAGAAAACTTATGCGGCAAATAATGCTTTCTTGTCTACATTAGATTATTATATAGGGCCCTCGTAAAGTAATATTCACAGTTCTTGCAAACAGACACTCGACTTCATTCCTGCATACTAGGTGGCACTTATATGGACACTATCATCTCCTCTAAAATAGACTATACAAACGTCTGACTCCAACTGAAATGACAGCTCTCCTAGTTCCTGGAATGCTAGGAGGTTTTCCAATAATATACCTTCACAACATGTTCGTACGTGCTGAGTGTGATTTGCTCAGTCCATTTCTCGGATTATACATGTTCTGCACACGAAAACACCCTGACTCTGCGGAAGTCATGAAACACTTCCTCTGTGTTCATCTCCTAGGTAGACGCGAGGCCTTCCAAGGACAGCTCATGGATGAATAATCATTACCAATACACAAGTCTGTATCAGATGCTAATGTTATCAGAGCAGCAATTCGACCTATCTTGGAGAAGAAATGCAAACTCGAGATGTAAGAGTTCTCTTCGATTTGTCCAAGCAAGAATTACGTTTCAAATGGTGAAGGCTTTGTAGAATTCAAATGTTTACAATGCAAAGGCATTTGCAGCTGTGTATGCAGCATCACCCAGCGGTCTCATAGATGAACTTAATAAGAAGTTCGAAACCGGCCGGAGTATACTTGAGCTAATCATATCACAGGGATCACCTGGGCAAGCCACAAAAATTCTGCACAAGGTCAAAGCTCTCAAGACAGGCGAGTGAACAAGTATAGATGGAGAGTGACTAGAGGTCGAATTATGGATCAGTTGACCTAACACACTTAATGTCTCAATCCACGTGTCTAGCCGAGCAAGCTCAGCTAGTGAGTGACTACTGCTGAGGAAAACATATAGAATCTGTGACATCTGCTCCTCTCCAGCACTGGCTATTTGTAGAACCTGCTCGAGGTGGATTATTATCAGATCGGGAGGAGTTGAACTACTTCGAGTGTGTATGGCACCCCATCAAACAGCACATTGATGAGTTTCAACTGCCCTGCTACACTACATCTGAAGAGAGACCACTTACAGCGCACATAACAACGAATAGTATTCCGGCACGGATCCATTTCATTGAGAAGGATCTCATTGTTTCTAAAGTGAAGGACTTGATAGACATCATATCCTGGACCAATTTCAGCAGACTTTATTATGAGGGTGTAGAGAAGGCACCTGATTTTCCTAATCTCATCTGTTACGTTCTCTCTCTCTATATTTGAGAGAGAGATCCTGCTAATCTTGTTTTCAGATCCCAGAAACGCAGTGGAACAATTTGTCACCATGCCAGGTCGCCAAATTTTCGAGAAGCCATAATGCCCAATAAGCTGTCAAACATATTTCAACAGATAACATCTGACACCAGTACACATGTAAAATTCGCAGGTCTAGGGATACATCATGCATTCAACCTCCTTACACGCGTTGTGTTATGCTGTCAATTTATTAAGTCTCCTGCCATCGGAGGGTCAGTCGCCTCCAAACCATACAGAAATATATTGGGTTGTCACGACACCATGCGTGAACTGCAATAAGGCTATTGTAGAGTCTCCGATTGTGTTGGAACATGTACCGAGAAGAGTGCATACACCTCCTATTAGAGCTTGTCACATTAGTGACACGACTCTTGAAACTGTATCCAAGTGACTTGAAGAGTCTAGGAGAATACTCGAGAACTCAGGGCCACCGCCAGATAATCTGACTGGAAATATCAAGTCAGGCGCTGGTACAAGAATTCATCTCCAACACATTCTACAAGCATTTGAGACTACTAGAGCATTCGAGACACATGCAAGTGACAGACGAATGTTACGCTACATTATTCGTTTAGGAAACCGGAAGCAACAAGATTGTCTCAAGCTACAGCCTTAAATTATGTAAATGGTTCTGGATCACTGAACTAATTACGTTATAGAAAATAAGAATCTGACCTGAGGTACAACGCGTCCTGCTAATCAGTGGCGGATTTACATACAGGCCCACTAGTTACGGCACCTTAAGGGGGGGGGGGGGTGGCATTTTTTGCTCTGTACTCATTTTAAACTTTTACATTTTAAAATAACCGCTTACAAACGACAAAAAATTTTAATATTGTTAAACAACTTGCTAGTTTAAATAAGCCTTAAGAACAAAATTCGACAATACAAGCTTGGAAATATATGTAGTTTACTTTGTGACTGAATGCAAATTTAACATTGGGTTTCTGTCTGCTATCATCTTCATGATTGTTCAAAATATTTTGAAGTAAGCTGTCAGGACGGCAATCTACAACACAATGTTTGAAACATTATTCCAAGTATATTGTCGGCTTCTACTTAACCCTACCATATTTTCCCCATGAAACTACCAGGACCACTGAAAAGCTGAGGTAAACTAATCAGCAGTTTCTTCAATACTGTAACATGTGTGGACCTCAGTGTGTAGCAGACGACTCTACACAAATTTCTTCTAGAAATTAGGGGGAAGTATCAAATCAACCATCCATTATTGTAATTAATTTTTTGTTTTTGTTTTTAGGGCGCAAAACTGCTATGGTCATTAGCGCCTGGTCTGTGACTTAGGAAACAGTAAAAAACCGAAAATGGAAATCAGCAGCAATGGGAACGAAAGTCATATTATTGGAGAAACTAAAAGCAGAAGGAAGGCTTAAAAATCCTCTACAGAATGGGGTTGGTTGTCCCCAAAAAAAGCTTCAAATGACTGACGTCATTTCACTGGCACTAATAAATTCGAGAACGCGATCGGCTGAGCGCGTGTCATCTGCTAAAATCGACGATATATCAGGCGACAGCTGTAGACGGGAGCGTAACGGATTAAAATAGGGGCACTCAATTAAAAGGTGTCTTACCGTCCACAGCTGAGAGCAGTGGGGACAGAGTGGGGGAGGATCACCGCTTAAAAGATGTCGATGGCTAAAAAGACAGTGCCCTATCCGGAGTCTAGTTAAAATTACCTCCTCCCGACGACGCGTTCGGGAGGAAGAGGTCCCAGCACAAGGAAGAGCTTTCACGTCCCGCAATTTATTATGGGGAAGTGTCGACCAATGTGCGTGCCATAAAAGAACAACACGACGAAATAAACGCTCCGTAGATCGGCGACGGGAATCAATTGAATAGCTGGCCGGAGAAGAGAGGCTGCAGCCTTGGCCGCAATATGATAGCTACTATATTTAGGACATAAATCTTCACATGTTATTTACAGTTTATGGTGAAGCATCAGTTTTGAAATACTTATAAGAAATTTCAGTTAAGCATTTAACCTGTCATTATTTGAGCCATGAAGAATTTCATAAATTATGTAGTTTGAAAGCAATGATTTTGACAAGGAGACATGCACAGAACAGGTGCAGCTTATCACACTATTGTATAGAGAAAATTCTGATAAACGCAACTGCACTTATAGTTTGTGCAGATCTCCTGCAAGACAATCATCTTCAACTATTATTTGGACCACAGTGTATTTATGTACAGCAGCTCCCTTTTCCAAACAATCCCGCCTATAGCTGCATAGTTTGGGCAATTACACATTCTCTTTTTTTTTGGGCACGCATCAGGAATTACCTCACAAAAAGCAGGATTCATGATCGTAAAACACGAACACCACTAAACTTATATTTAGTTAGAGGAAAACAAACAGAAAACGCAAGATAGCATTTTCTACATGAGAGTAAACATGTACAATAAACTGCTGAAGGAGACAAAAGATAACTAAAATCAAATATTTAAGAAGTCATTTAAAGCATACCTAATAAATAAATCGTACTACAAATTCAAGCATTGTTAACATAATTAAGGAATTATTAAAATTTAACATTACTTGACAATAAAAAACTGTCATTTTACAGTAAACTGACATACTTAGGGACACTTAGTGTAAAATCCTATGCCCAGGATCTATTGCGTAGTGGCTCATTCCATTGTCATACATTTTGCTGAAGTTCACATAGTCATTCATTGTGATGAGGTTGTGACTCAACTTTTTCAGACACTCCAAAACGTTAACATAAAAGAATGGCAGAATTATCGCGAAAATGCTGATGACAGCTGTAAGTGATTAAGTATTTCTAGCGTGGGCAATGTCTAGCTACATGATATGAATGATGAGTGTAAAAGTATCTCTTTTAGATTAATTATAAACCTGTTTGAAAACATATCTACAAAAACCAATAAAGAACATATCAAAATCGACAACACACGTTAATCTACACTACTTGAAATACTATTCCTGCATGAATTTATGTGATTTTTTAAAAACTGCTTCATCTTTCTATCAAAATTAAATGCCTGACATACTTTCACAAATGATCTATGGATGACTAAACACGTAACAAATATTTCCTGTACACTACTGCCATGATGATAGTTTCACTTCAAATAGTGCACAGCACCAAACCCACCAACCCATATGTTAAAAATCATGAATATACAAGATTAGTTTGACAAAAACTCCAGTTTTTATCTCATCAAGATTAGAAGATATTGTAAGGTACCATGAACACATGGATGCTTAGACTAACAATTTTAACCCGTAACAGCCACTCCAAGGCACAAACACAGACGTACTGTTTCAAACATTAAAGGTAACTTACAGACATAAAATAAAATTAAGAAAGGCTCAAAAATGGACCTCCAGCAAGCACAAGAAATATATACATTCATACCTGTACTTTACCTTACAACATGTCAATGAGGGACTGTAGCTAGCTAACAAACAATTCTTGCAGATGTTCCTTGGGCTTTTCAAACAAATTGAAAACAATGTGGATGCCAAACAGTCAGTACACTGAACAAGAACACCCTTAAGCTGTCACCAGATGCACCATGTTTTCAAATGTCAATGCTGAGTGTGCTGAGTTCAATGTGCTGCTGAATGCTCAGAAACAGTAAGACTTCTATGTATGGTACAGGTGCCCCAATGTGGTATACACAACTGCAATGCGCTCCAGCAGCAGTTGTCGGCTGTATCTGGCTCGTGAGTCATGCTGCTTATGAAATGGGCACATGTAGAATTCCTAATTAGCTCTATTAAAATACGCATTTCCTCCACTGCCCATATGCTCGTCACATTGTTCTGCCTGTAGCATACATAAACAAAAACTTTAATATCCATGGACATGTTTTAAGACAAAACAGAAGGTAACACGTCCAGTCAGTAAGGACACTGGGTCATAACAGTTCCATTACAAACTCGAGTAGTGTGATGCCAAAAAGCATCCATTACCCGAGAGAATGAAGAAAGACTGACTTGACTTAATTAAGCAGAACCATATCCCCAAATTTTACAGTCTTTTTATCATCATTTGTAGTATCATTATAATATTTGTTTTGAGTCCACAGATCAGTGTTTGTTTATTTTTTAAATTTTTGTCTTTAGAATTATGTTTGTTAATTTAGATTGTATATACAGTTGTAAACTTTAAAGTGCAAATGTCTCTTTCTGAAATAAAGGCACAAGTAATTAAGAAAAAACAAGTGTTATGTTTGTTATGAGTATATCATTATAAATCTCTATTTAACATGCTTTTTAACCAAAGAGAAAAAGTGAAGTGAATTGCACTAGACCAAAAAGAAATTACAAGATTTCTACTTTTGTTACAATTTTAAAACATCACTCCTATCAAATTGGTACATTTCTGAATTGGGCTAGTATCAAAACAAAGCAGCAATATGGGCTTTAACTGGAAGCCAATATGATGCCTCAGAACTACTGAAGGGAGATAGCATGCATGCGAAAAAGTGTCTGCCATCTCATCGGCCAACATTCAAATGAATGTTCAGAATCTCTGCACGTTTGGAAAGACTACCCAACATACTATTCCAAGCTATGACATTGGAAACTTGGCATGCTTAATGCTCAATGTTCAGATGTATGATCCATGTGGCGATGACTTTACTGTAATAGAAAAATGCAAGCACTACTTAACATCCTAAGAAGTGGCACAGAAGAAAATGTACACACACCAAAACTAACACACTAGCCATGGACTCTTTCAGCAGCTTACTAACAAATATTTGTAAGTCTTCCTACAATATGTTGTAACTGTACTGAAATAAATTTATACTGAATGTAGGCTAATCTCTCTTCGTCAGTCTTACGTTAATTAAATCCGCTCTCGCCCGCGCGCCCCCCCCCCCCCCCAAACTGTTTAATCCTTTACTGCTCTCAAGAAACTAGTAAACTGTGAATGTGACTCTTTACATATACAGGGTGAACAGTAATAAAAAGGGCAAACTGCAGCAACGGATTCCTGACTGGAAATGGAGGAAAAAAACATCCTATTAACATGTGTCTGGAAATGCACTGTTGCCACATTAAATGACACAGACAAATGACAGTTTCTCTGATGTCGTGCCATGTGTTCCTTGCATGTTGGAGGCTGTTTGATTAATGTGCCATACTGTTGTTGTTGTGGTCTTCAGTCCTGAGACTGGTTTGATGCAGCTCTCCATGCTACTCTATCCTGTGCAAGCTTTTTCATCTCCCAGTACCTCTGCAACCTACATCCTTCTGAATCTGCTTAGTGTATTCATCTCTTGGTCTCCCTCTACGATTTTTACCCTCCACGCTGCCCTCCAATACTAAATTGGTGATCCCTTGATGCCTCAGAACATGTCCTACCAACCGATCCCTTCTTCTGGTCAAGTTGTGCCACAAACTTCTCTTCTCCCCAACCCTATTCAATACTTCCTCATTAGTTATGTGATCTACCCATCTAATCTTCAGCATTTTTCTGTAGCACCACATTTCGAAAGCTATTCTCTTCTTGTCCAAACTATTTATCATCCATGTTTCACTTCCATACATGGCTACACTCCATACAAATACATTCAGAAATGACTTCCTGACACTTAAATCTATACTCGATGTAACAAATTTCTCTTCTTCAGAAATGCTTTCCTTGCCATTGCCAGTCTACATTTTATATCCTCTCTACTTCGACCATCATCAATTATTTTGCTCCCCAAATAGCAAAAGTCCTTTACTACTTTAAGTGTCTCATTTCCTAATCTAATTCCCTCAGCATCACCCGACTTAGACTACATTCCATTATCCTTGTTTTGCTTTTGTTGGTGTTCATCTTATATCCTCCTTTCAAGACACTATCCACTCCATTGAACTGCTCTTCGAAGTCCTTTGCTGTCTCTGACAGCATTACAATGTTATCGGCGAACCTCAAAGTTTTTATTTCTTCTCCATGAATTTTAATACCTACTCCGAATTTTTTTTTTGTTTTCTTTACTGCTTGCTCAATATACAGATTGAACAACATCAGGGAGAGGCTACAACCCTGTCTTTCTTACTTCCCAACCACTGCTTCCCTTTCATGCCCCTCAACTCTTATAACTGCCATCTGGTTTCTGTACAAATTGTAAATAGCCTCTCGCTCCCTGTATTTTACCCCTGCCGCCTTTAGAATTTGAAAGAGATTATTCCACTCAACATTGTCAAAAGCTTTCTCTAAGTCTACAAATGCTAGAAACGTAGGTTTGCCTTTCCTTAATCTTTCTTCTAAGATAAGTCTTAAGGTCAGTATTGCCTCACGTGTTCCGGTGTTTCTACGGAATCCAAACTGATCTTCCCCGAGGTCGGCTTCTACCAGTTTTTCCATTCGTCTGTAAAGAATTCGTGTTAGTATTTTGCAGCTGTGACTTATTAAACTGATAGTTCGGTAATTTTTACATCTGTCAACACCTGCTTTCTTTGGGATTGGAATTATTATATTCTTCTTTAAGTCTGAGGGTATTTCGCCTGTTTCATACATTTTGTTCACCAGATGGTAGAGTTTTGTCAGGACTGGCTCTTCCAAGGCTGCCAGTAGTTCCAATGGAATGTTGTCTACTCCGGGGGCCTTGTTTTGACTCAGGTCTTTCAGTGCTCTGTCAAACTCTTCACGCAGTATCATATCTCCCATTTCATCTTCATCTACATCCTCTTCCATTTCCATAATATTGTCCTCGAGTACATCGCCCTTGTATAGACCCTCTATATACTCCTTCCACCTTTCTGCTTTCCCTTCTTTGCTTAGAACTGGGTTACCATCTGAGCTATTGATATTCATACAAGTCGTTCTCTTATCTCCAAAGGTCTCTTTAATTTTCCTGTAGGCAGTATCTATCTTACCCCCAGTGAGATAGGCCTCTACTGTAAGCCATACTGTAAGCAGCAGAAAGGTTTGGTTTTTATGTCAGGAACAAGCCGGGATGGTGTCTATGTAAAACCAAGCAGGTGGAAACCATTGAGTGATAGCATAGCTATACCAAAACAATTACCCTGACAGACACCAGCTAAATCACACAACATTTCAAGCTTTTGTGTGATCTTGGGTCCTTTCAGACAGTTGAACATGCAGGGTGGTAGTAGACCGTGCGTACATCAGATCTGGAGGACTGGGTTCTACAGGATATTGATATGAACCCTAGTACAAGTTCCAGAAAGTGACCCACCAACACAGTGTAAGCCAAAGAAAGGTCATGTTTATCCCGCATGACAATTGCTATTATCCCTATCACATGCAATTCCATGGATAGCACTTTGAACATCCTTTGTTAAGTAGATGCAATGTAGCTGTGTTCCATGACGATTTGTCATCAATTCATGCATATTTCTGGACACTTGTTCAGAGGAGCTATTTCCATTAAGGAATCTGTCCCTCCAGTTTGTCAGTTTTATTAATGTTCACCCTGTGTATAAACTGACTGCCAAACTGTGACCAACACACAGTTGGACCATCCATCTGCCAAGCATGCCACCCAACACAGTGTGCTCTACTTCAGTGACTGTTTCACAGCCCACCACATCCTTGCTTACTCCCACAGGCAGCACTGCCGTATCTTTCACCACTCGTCCCCTGCTATCCTTTCTCATCCCCCCCTCACAATTCTGAACCCCCACTACTCACCAGAGCCAAGATCACTCCCCACTGCAGTCAGTGGTTTGTTTAGAAACGTGTCTTGTTTGGACTGTAACAGTTTGTGCATTATCCCAAAAATGATAAGGATCAAAACAAGATTAAACACCATCAACTAGAATGAAAGTAAGTGTATCCATCTCTTTCATTGTTCAGCCTATCAAATTAAGCCACATTAGCATGTTTTTGCTATTGACATGACATATAAAATTGCACCAAATGCTCAAATATTTTTATCCAGTGCAAGAGAATGCATGCATCTGACAAATATATTACTATCATTAAAGAGAGTTAGCCATCTGAAGTCAAGCGCACTAGCCCAAAGATGGTAAAGCCATTGAAAAGGTATTTGTGGCTGGCAGTGATCCGTTATCAGCTGTGGACTTCAGCAAGTCAAACATGGATAAAGTAACAATAAAATTATACACTTAGCAGACAACAGCCAATAAATCATTGTTACACATTTAGAAAAAAATTAAAAAGAAGATTCAGCCTATATAACCATTCTGAAATGTGAGTAAATAAAAAATGATAAAATGAACAGTAAATTGAACATGGATGTTATGAAGGGTCAAACTACACAAGCACTGACTCAAGATTCATAGGACAAGTTACTGCATGTCATATGACTATCTAAACACTGTACGTAATAATGTTGTAAGGTGATCATCACATAATGTAACTGGTTTCTTTATATCTGTGTGTTGCCTTTCCTTGTTATTTATCTACTGAAAGTCTTGAAAATGACTGTTGAAACTGGCTGCTTATGTGGACAGAGCAACATGTTAAACTACTAAACAAAAGATCAAGATGTCTTTAGAACACCAGGTGACAAATATAACATTCAAACAGTAGTATGTACTTACTACAGAAGTACACATATCCTGTTATGGTATGGAGAGCTGGTCTGGGTAAGTAGAACTTCAGCAAAATACTCATGCAAAATTCAAAAACTATGAACAGAGATAATCATAAAATCATCCAGGAACATTTTTGGAGCTTTTGTAGTTAAGACAATCTATATAAATGCACATGTTACCTGACAAGACAATTTTCAGCAACCTACAAACTAGTGCACGAACAAGAAACTGGATGCAAGAATGACTTTCATAGAAAGTGCAAAAAAGTTAAAACCACCGAGGCTAAATTTTTGTTTGAACTCACAAGGAAGGGCATAATTAACTTGCAAAAAGTTGGATTGAGATCATTTGCATTGTTTTTGATAGTAAATTCATCAGTAGAAGAGCCCATAATATTTTAGTAATTATCCTGAGAGAAATATTAATGTTGAACACCCAAAACTTGAGGCCAGTAGTGGTCAACAGTTTTACTACTTTGCTGACAAATGTCCCTATTTTAAATTGTATGCGTAACTACTGGCTGAACTGGAGTGAGCAAGTTAGAGTCCCTATCACTTAGCTCTTAAGTAGATGGGTGCACCAACAGATATAGGTATCATGAGCCAACAGTATAAAATTCTTCCTATATTTTTAGTTTTAAGCAAACTTTCACAGAGGTTAAGCAAGTGGCCTCAGGAAATGCCAACATGTCAACTGCACAAAGAGACATTATGTCTTCAAGCACACAACTGGTGACATCACTGAACTGACTTCATAAGAAGGGGAAGAGCTACTTTCTGCCTGGTAGAGTGCAGACTGATTAGTAAGAAGACAGGTTTGGGACACATTACCATGTGTGTGGTGGCAACTATCTAGTTTCTGATCCAAGTATCTGCCAAACAGAAACATAATTAAGAATCCAAAGCTTTGGATTCATTAGTTTTTAAAACCGATGATGGTGTAAACATTCTCATTACAGAAGTGCATTTTGTTTTGATGAACCAACTACAGCAGAGAAACAATGTTAAGCTATTTAATCCTATTTTGGCTGGAGAAAATCAACAGTGTAAACTGTTAACTATCCTCAAAACGTAAATGTAGATGTGAGTGATGATCATATTGATATTCTGGATGAAAACATGTTGAGTCTAGTTCATTCCATTAGTGGCTACCGTGCACCCAATTACATTTTTAAAAAATAAAATGAGTACTGCGAAGTAACCCCATGACAGAAAGTAATTTGACAGAGAGGAACAGTCCGGTACCTGCAACTGACAAGGGGTTGCTTACTGCTTACAGTCGTCGACAGGTGCAATCCCAGCCATCACAAGTAAGAAGAAAAGGAAGGAAAACTACATGGCTATGGTGTGTGGTGAGAGGGGGGTGGGGGGCCACACACAAAAGAGACAGGAAATAAATTCGTGATGGTACAGAATATGAAACATCTTGGCCAAGTTGGCTTGCCTTACCACACTGTAAAGGAACAGACTTGCAGGAGCAAGCAAATGCGTTTCAGCCAAAACATTTTGCAAAATCAACTACTTTGGAAGACATGCTCTACATCAAATACATTAATGATACACAGATAAATATCGTATGTGCTCATTCCAATGGGAGGAACATACATCTCCTGGAACAGACATAAACCCGTACTAATATTACAAACACAAAAATAAATGTTATATTTCCCAACTAAACTGCTGAACCAATTTTTACACACACACACACACACACACACACACACTAGATGTATGAAGTTAGAAACCTTACAAACTACTAGTAACATGTGAATTTATTGCCGCTCTGCAAAATCGATCCACTACACTGACATAACCAGAATCACGCCCACCATCTACCGCGCCAAATGTTAACTTAGTTTGTGCATACAGTAGCTCACTAGAAGTTGATGGATTACTTTAGGAGAGTGAGTAGTAGAGAGGCAAAGTACCAAGGTCACTGCAGGATGCGAGGATGTGAGAATGTGTCCTTGTTTGTCTTCCAGTGCTGACAACCCACCAGAGTGCGACCATGTACTGATCTGCTGCACTTGCAAAAACTGCACATGCAAATAACATGGGTACATGGATGCATGTTATAGTCAATCATCTTCAAATGTGGCATATGTTAGTAGCTGTTTTAATAGATACAATTGGCTGGTGACAAGTTTCAACGGGATTCTTATGTGCCAGGGTCGCTTCTGCTTTTGTAGAACTACGAATCTCGTGCAGCTTGTTTGTTGCCTATGATGTATATGAAGTGGAGAACTTGTTCTCTCAAGGCCGCAAGATTTCCCATGAAATTATGACAAAGAACACGATTTGCAACCTGTCAATTGTCAAGATATTTTTATTTTTGTATGGGCTCTGATTTATCATTAAGAGATACTGCTGTATTTACATGCTGCCTGCTTTCACAGTTTTACAATGAACATTTATTAGTACTAATTCAGAATTCAAGCCAAAACTAATCTCTTCTAGCGAGGAGTGGACAGTGAATAAACTGCCCCATCAGTTTGATCGCTGACATTTGTGGCACTGGGACAAAGAGTATGTTCAACATTAAGATATTTGAATGTTGCCAGCGTTTAACTACCACTACTTGGTGGGTGTCAACTAACTTTCTGCACACTACCGCTCACCTGCAATCACTGCCACCAGAATAAATGGAACTTTAAATGTCCATCATATCGAACAATGTTGTGGCTTCATGAGAAGATCTTATTAAGCCTCTAACATTCTGGTACGTCTGCATAACTGAAATGTGTGTGTATAAATGCTGTTCGTCATTCAATTCCACCCTGTCTCTCAAGATGAACACATGACAATCCGATTTTTCTAATTTTATAAATTATGGTACATGAAATTTACAATTTAATATTGATCACACAGCACAGTTCGGTATAACTGTCAAACATTCTGAATAAAATTGACTTTGAAGCTTTCAGAGAAATACTGCACTTAGGGAAGGGGGGCAGCAATCCCTTATCCCTGGGGAAAAAAAAAAAAAGTTTCCGCCACATTGACTAGTGCCCACTGATCACGCTCCTTAGCAGCAATTACAAGCTGATAGTGAAATGTGTCACAAACAACATAAAAATGGCGCTGAAGAAAGTCATAAGCCCACAGCAGACGTGTGCAATACCAGGCAGAGCCATTTTCAACATCACCTGCACATACAGAGATGCCAAAGCACATGCAGCCACCACCAGAACTGCAGCTGCAATAACATCAATGGATTCCGTAAAACTTTCAACAGGGTCGATCACCATTATTTGATGAAAACACTCACCAGACTCTGCTTCAGAGAGAAATTAATTGGGATCGTATATAAATACACTGAAGAATGCTTGAGCCAAACGGGCAGTAAACAGTCTGACCTCGAAACACATCACAATGAACATATCAGTGAGGCGAGACTGTCCACTATCAGTGGCCCCATTAGCTGTAGCACTTTGATACTGCTAAAGAGCCTTCGCAGCAGCAGATAAAGGCTTCACCAAAGGAGATGATGACATGGGAATATTCCACTGAAGACGAAGAAGACATAGATAAAATACAGTATATCATGAAAGCTTTCAAAAATAAATCAGGTGCAAAAATCCCTGTGCAATAACGAAATATGTGCATTGAGGCCAGGTTCTCATTCAAATGAGCAAAAAATTGGCAAAATTTCGAAAACTTTTATGTAAACAATGAAAAGACATACAAAGGATCTCTTTGGCAATGATGACTGATCATACTTCGAACTTCAGTTTAGATTTTCAATATACAAAAGCCTGTAATTACATTTTGATCAAGGGCCTTTGAGTTTGAAGAATGGAGGCTACATGCAGGAACTTTTCGATTTTCGGGGGTTTGTTTCACTCTTTAGAGCTTTACAAAAAGCAGTTAATATTAACAGATTTAATATATTATAGGTATATGCTCCCAAGGAAAGTGTTTACTTTTAGGGAAAACTTTTATATAATCATTATTTAAATTTCTATAGAAACTATATGCTGTTACATATTTTTGCTGTCTTTGAACACACGTCTGAAATTAATATTCGAAAATCAAAATGACTAACCCAATATGGCGGACCAAAAATTATGTTTTCACCAATTTTGACCAAAAGAGTGTTTTCATTACTTACATTTAGTCGGCAATTCCAGGTGCGTATATCAACCCTTCCTCTACACTCGAATTGTTCCAGCAGCGAAATTCTCTCGTTCTTGGCGAGAAAAGCCGATCGTCTGCGCTGGATACGCTGCGTTCGGGGTGTCTCCAGACGTTGTCCGCCAGCTTTTTCGGCGCGTATGTTAGCATGCAGAGCGTCCTACGGTGGCCGTAACAGTGCTTTGAACAACAGGCTGTAAAAACTTTTGTAATGCACGGATTAAAAAACCTTTTGTCTCAACATTCTAGTCATGTGCTTTCCAAACAATGCAACAAAGAATCCAATTTTTCGACGATTCTTAATAAGAACCTGGCCTTAAGAAAAATACCCATTTTCATGCTATACGAAATTTGTTAGAAACTTATTTCTGTTTTTCAGCCTCATTTTTCTCATTTTATCAGGAATGCCACTGAAATAGCACCTGAATTCCATGGTTCACGCAGTTATAAGAGTTGACCACCTTAAGAGAGAAGGCTTGTTGGCTACCTTAAAGACGCATTTACACAGAGGCTAAAAATTTGTTTTTGTTCGTACCTTGTTGGCAACATTGTTCGTTGTTCGTGATCCTGTCTACACTAGCAATGAACATTTCTAAATAAGTAGGGGGAGAGAGGGAGTATTGTACCTTGGGCCAGGTCCACTTCGGTTGATTCGGTGTAGTTCTGCCATCTGGCTGATGCAAATGAACTATTGCCATGGAGTTTATCTGTAAGATTCGAAAAGCAAACTACATGTGTATGTTTTCCTGGTGTGAAAGTATTTTTGTACCTCCTCGTATTTGGTGTACTGAGGGAACAAAAGAAGCCCTTTCGAGAAGACAATATTAGCTAGTTACCGTGATGATAATCATATTTTCAATTAACTGTTTTCCTCTAAGCTATATACTTGATGTATGGGTTATTATTTATTGATGCACTGCTGGTGGTTGTACCTTAGGCCATGGCCCAAGGTACATCATCATGACAAATATTTTTGTTTTGGTAACATATTTATTTCATTTGTAGCAAAACTTCACGAAGTAAAATAGGAAAAGAAAAAACAGGTAGTAGTGGACAGTGATGCACTCTATGAAGCTGTAATGTATGTTTTACCCAACAAAACTACTGCAAAGACGTGTGGATTTTCATGAACTACCTTGACTAAATATTTATTAACTATGAAGGGTAATGAAGACATTTGTATACATATCCAGGAACGATGTACAAAGAGTGTTTTCGGAAAAAACAAGAAATGGAATTAATGGAATATTTCATGCGAACAGCAAGACTTTACTACGGGCTCACAAAAGGGAAAGCATTGGAAGTTGTTTATGAATGCACAGTAGCCAATGATGTAAGTACTCCAGATGCACGGGATAAACACAAATCGGCAGGTTTAATGTGGTTTAGCGGTTTCCAGACACCATGGACGAAGGTCAAAGAAGAGGTTCTTACCCTAAACCAGCAGATATCCTTAATGTTGGAAAATTAGATGTTGCTCTTCGGAGAGGGGATGTGAAAAGATGACTCCAACATGTTAAAGATGGCACAATCAAGCATTGGGCAGGTAAGTGTCTGTTAAAGTCAGTCAAGAAACACCTAGATGCTGTTCCATCCGATCTCATGAGCCCTGGGAATCATCCGCTTCCCAGCTTTTATAAGCGTGTGGTTACTCTACACAAATGTCCCAGGAGCAGAGAATGGACCCTAAAGGCACACCCCATAATAGACAAGAATGTTACGATCCAACTGGGATACATGGGAGAGCAAACTGATGATACTATCAAAACTTACATCACTTCCCAAAGAGATAAAGAGGATTGGAAATTTCATCCCATTGCTGGGTACCATGATACGACGAGTTAATGCAACAAAGCATGCTACGCGGAGAACATCAACAACAGAGAAAAAAAGAGTGGCTTCTGAACTACGGCACTATACGATTTCCCACCATAGTAATAAGTATTTTGTGGAATGGACGAGTGGCTGTAACCAAAGTAGGGGCCAGATACTATGTTGTTCCACAGGCATATCTTTTACTACTACATAACAAAATGGCTGACCCTTTCGGTTCTCCTGCTTGCTCATTATCAAGACGGCAAATCATTAGAACCTGGTGCATACAAAACCACTCTGGACTTCTTCATGGAATTAAGCCATATAGCTCTCAAAAACCAACAGCAGTTCTATCATTCTGCTAAGGTGCTCGAGTCCGTAGTTAGATGATGCAAGTAATGCAACTTACTTGAATACTGTAATAGAAGAACTCAGATGACTGGGATTGACCTGAAAGTAAATGTATTAGAATACAAACTACATCATTGTTTAACATCACTTAGGCACGAAATAGGATGACTGTCAAAACTAATGGGTCATCCATATGTTGATATGGAACTGGGTGTGACCAAACTTTACACAAATGTGCAAGAACATCGTGAGATTGACCTGGAGCTAGTGGACTTGACTTTGGCACATTGCACAAAGCAATTTATTATTAAGTCTCATATTCTCCGACACTCAAAGTGGCCACTGATGAAACCTCTGAACAAACTTCACCCGGCTCTAGAATTTGCTATGTTGAACAACAAGGATCCAGACAGCCCATTTGTGACATCCAGGTACCATGGATCCATGCCTAACTGGATCTAGAGTTACAACCTATTCTTCAGTTTAATTTTATGGACAATTTCAATCCCCACTTGAAAGACAGAACCATGTCAGTCCTCAGGAGCAAAGTGTTTAGAAGTTATTTATCTGAAAACACAGAGCTACATGGAAGGAAACCCGTGTTTTACTTCATTACTTTTTGCAGAGTGATGTAGGCAACATGATCGCATTTCATCTCTAACAATATATTGAGAGTGTCGACTTGAGAGATCTCGTTGACTATCTGGTTATCAGGGTTGTACCTAAAGAGAAAGGTTGAAGGAAGCTTTTCGGGGGTTTGGGTGTAAAGCGTAGCTAGAATCACCGTGCAGGAGATGAATGTTAAGCATTTTCTGGATTTATACTCACATGAATAGGCAATGACACTCACTGAACTCTAAATACTTACAAGATTGTACAGTTTCAGATCCATCCAGAAAGCCTATCCTGGTTCTACACCCATATACATTGTCATCAATGCATCTGCATGGAAAAATCATTTTCGCCGGGAGATTGTTGATCATTTCATGCAAGACTACTTGGACAGAATTTTTGACACACTCATCTTCACCAAGACAATGTTGGCATACGAATAGAGTTTAATCTAGGTACCTGACTGAGAAGGCATCTGGTGGTATAAAGGCCAACTAGGGGGGCTAGAGAGCCTTAATCAAGGCACATGGGTCAGTATATATGTTGGTCAAATCCATGCAGCGATGAAACAGTTTTTGTATCCTTATGTGTTTTATAAGGGTGATGACATGCGACTTAGTGTGCATTCCAGAAGAAGCCCTTAGATATGAGATGGATCAAATTAGGAAGACCATTGTTCAACATATAAGTAACACCTTAGCAAAACTCCGACATAAAATAAATTTTCAGGAAAGTTACGGATCACAGTATTATTTTGCCTTTTCCAAAGCGGCATCTTGTGGTACAGTGGAGTTGCCCTCAAGTTTCAGGAAAATTAAGAAAACTTATGCGGCAAATAATGCTTTCTTGTCTACATTAGATTATTATATAGGGCCCTCGTAAAGTAATATTCACAGTTCTTGCAAACAGACACTCGACTTCATTCCTGCATACTAGGTGGCACTTATATGGACACTATCATCTCCTCTAAAATAGACTATACAAACGTCTGACTCCAACTGAAATGACAGCTCTCCTAGTTCCTGGAATGCTAGGAGGTTTTCCAATAATATACCTTCACAACATGTTCGTACGTGCTGAGTGTGATTTGCTCAGTCCATTTCTCGGATTATACATGTTCTGCACACGAAAACACCCTGACTCTGCGGAAGTCATGAAACACTTCCTCTGTGTTCATCTCCTAGGTAGACGCGAGGCCTTCCAAGGACAGCTCATGGATGAATAATCATTACCAATACACAAGTCTGTATCAGATGCTAATGTTATCAGAGCAGCAATTCGACCTATCTTGGAGAAGAAATGCAAACTCGAGATGTAAGAGTTCTCTTCGATTTGTCCAAGCAAGAATTACGTTTCAAATGGTGAAGGCTTTGTAGAATTCAAATGTTTACAATGCAAAGGCATTTGCAGCTGTGTATGCAGCATCACCCAGCGGTCTCATAGATGAACTTAATAAGAAGTTCGAAACCGGCCGGAGTATACTTGAGCTAATCATATCACAGGGATCACCTGGGCAAGCCACAAAAATTCTGCACAAGGTCAAAGCTCTCAAGACAGGCGAGTGAACAAGTATAGATGGAGAGTGACTAGAGGTCGAATTATGGATCAGTTGACCTAACACACTTAATGTCTCAATCCACGTGTCTAGCCGAGCAAGCTCAGCTAGTGAGTGACTACTGCTGAGGAAAACATATAGAATCTGTGACATCTGCTCCTCTCCAGCACTGGCTATTTGTAGAACCTGCTCGAGGTGGATTATTATCAGATCGGGAGGAGTTGAACTACTTCGAGTGTGTATGGCACCCCATCAAACAGCACATTGATGAGTTTCAACTGCCCTGCTACACTACATCTGAAGAGAGACCACTTACAGCGCACATAACAACGAATAGTATTCCGGCATGGATCCATTTCATTGAGAAGGATCTCATTGTTTCTAAAGTGAAGGACTTGATAGACATCATATCCTGGACCAATTTCAGCAGACTTTATTATGAGGGTGTAGAGAAGACACCTGATTTTCCTAATCTCATCTGTTACGTTCTCTCTCTCTATATTTGAGAGAGAGATCCTGCTAATCTTGTTTTCAGATCCCAGAAACGCAGTGGAACAATTTGTCACCATGCCAGGTCGCCAAATTTTCGAGAAGCCATAATGCCCAATAAGCTGTCAAACATATTTCAACAGATAACATCTGACACCAGTACACATGTAAAATTCGCAGGTCTAGGGATACATCATGCATTCAACCTCCTTACACGCGTTGTGTTATGCTGTCAATTTATTAAGTCTCCTGCCATCGGAGGGTCAGTCGCCTCCAAACCATACAGAAATATATTGGGTTGTCACGACACCATGCGTGAACTGCAATAAGGCTATTGTAGAGTCTCCGATTGTGTTGGAACATGTACCGAGAAGAGTGCATACACCTCCTATTAGAGCTTGTCACATTAGTGACACGACTCTTGAAACTGTATCCAAGTGACTTGAAGAGTCTAGGAGAATACTCGAGAACTCAGGGCCACCGCCAGATAATCTGACTGGAAATATCAAGTCAGGCGCTGGTACAAGAATTCATCTCCAACACATTCTACAAGCATTTGAGACTACTAGAGCATTCGAGACACATGCAAGTGACAGACGAATGTTACGCTACATTATTCGTTTAGGAAACCGGAAGCAACAAGATTGTCTCAAGCTACAGCCTTAAATTATGTAAATGGTTCTGGATCACTGAACTAATTACGTTATAGAAAATAAGAATCTGACCTGAGGTACAACGCGTCCTGCTAATCAGTGGCGGATTTACATACAGGCCCACTAGTTACGGCACCTTAAGGGGGGGGGGGTGGCATTTTTTGCTCTGTACTCATTTTAAACTTTTACATTTTAAAATAACCGCTTACAAACGACAAAAAATTTTAATATTGTTAAACAACTTGCTAGTTTAAATAAGCCTTAAGAACAAAATTCGACAATACAAGCTTGGAAATATATGTAGTTTACTTTGTGACTGAATGCAAATTTAACATTGGGTTTCTGTCTGCTATCATCTTCATGATTGTTCAAAATATTTTGAAGTAAGCTGTCAGGACGGCAATCTACAACACAATGTTTGAAACATTATTCCAAGTATATTGTCGGCTTCTACTTAACCCTACCATATTTTCCCCATGAAACTACCAGGACCACTGAAAAGCTGAGGTAAACTAATCAGCAGTTTCTTCAATACTGTAACATGTGTGGACCTCAGTGTGTAGCAGACGACTCTACACAAATTTCTTCTAGAAATTAGGGGGAAGTATCAAATCAACCATCCATTATTGTAATTAATTTTTTGTTTTTGTTTTTAGGGCGCAAAACTGCTATGGTCATTAGCGCCTGGTCTGTGACTTAGGAAACAGTAAAAAACCGAAAATGGAAATCAGCAGCAATGGGAACGAAAGTCATATTATTGGAGAAACTAAAAGCAGAAGGAAGGCTTAAAAATCCTCTACAGAATGGGGTTGGTTGTCCCCAAAAAAAGCTTCAAATGACTGACGTCATTTCACTGGCACTAATAAATTCGAGAACGCGATCGGCTGAGCGCGTGTCATCTGCTAAAATCGACGATATATCAGGCGACAGCTGTAGACGGGAGCGTAACGGATTAAAATAGGGGCACTCAATTAAAAGGTGTCTTACCGTCCACAGCTGAGAGCAGTGGGGACAGAGTGGGGGAGGATCACCGCTTAAAAGATGTCGATGGCTAAAAAGACAGTGCCCTATCCGGAGTCTAGTTAAAATTACCTCCTCCCGACGACGCGTTCGGGAGGAAGAGGTCCCAGCACAAGGAAGAGCTTTCACGTCCCGCAATTTATTATGGGGAAGTGTCGACCAATGTGCGTGCCATAAAAGAACAACACGACGAAATAAACGCTCCGTAGATCGGCGACGGGAATCAATTGAATAGCTGGCCGGAGAAGAGAGGCTGCAGCCTTGGCCGCAATATCGGCCGCCTCATTTCCACAGATACCAACGTGTCCCGGGAGCCAGAGGAACGCCACCGAGACGCCCCCCAGGTGGAGCAAGCGCAGACAGTCCTGAATCCGGTGGACCAGAGGGTGCACAGGATAAAGAGCTTGGAGACTGAGGAGAGAGCTGAGAGAATCGGAGCAGACAACGTACTGTATCCGCTGATGGCGGCGGATGTAGTGGACAGCCTGGAGAACAGCATAAAGCTCCGCAGTATAGACCGAACACTGGACGGGAAGCCGAAAGTGATTTGGGGTGTCGCCAACAACATAGGCACTCCCTACACCTAATGATGTTTTCGAGCCATCGGTGTAAATAAATGTGGCGTCCATCATTTGTGCACATAGAGCAGCAAATGCCCGATGGTAAACAAGTGTAGGGGTACCATCCTTGGGAAATCGACAAAGGTCACGGAGCAGGCAGATCCGGTGACGGAGCCAAGGCGGTGCTGTACCCCAAGTTGTCAAGAAGGTTTTAGGAAAGCGGAAGGAAAGAGAATGGAGCAGTTGACGGAAGCGGACTCCCGGTGGTAGTAGGGAGGAGGGGCGGCCTGCATACCCTACATCAAAGGAGACGTCGAAAAAAATGTCATGGGCTGGATTAGCAGGCATAGAAGACAGATGGCTAGCATAACGACTCAGAAGGACTGCTCGCCCATTGGACAGCGGAGGTTAAGCAGTCTCAGCATAAAGGCTTTCCACAGGGCTGGTGTAAAAAGCTCCAGACACTAAACGTAATCCACGGTGGTGGATAGAGTCGAGACGCCGAAGAATAGACGGCCGAGCAGAGGAGCAGACTATGCTTCCATAGTCGAATTTCGAGCGCACTACAGCGCGATAGAGGCGGAGAAGGACCACTCGGTCCGCTCCCCAGGAGGTACCATTCAGGACACGGAGGGTGTTGAGGGATCGCAGACAGCGAGCCGAAAGATACGAAATGTGGGAGGACCAGCAAAGTTTTCTGTCAAACATAAGACCCAAGAATTTAGCGACGTCTGAAAACGGAAGGTTGACAGGTCCTAGATGTAAGGAGGGTGGAAGAACTCCTTACGTCGCCAAAAATTAACACAAACGCTCTTACTGGGAGAAAAACGGAAGCCGGTGTCGATGCTCCAAGAGTGGAGGCGATCGAGACATCCTTGAAGACGTAGTTCAAGAAGGCTGGTCCATTGAGAGCTGTAGTAGATCGCAAAATCGTCCACAAAGAGGGAGCCCGAGACATCAGGAAGGAGACAATCCATAACTGGATTTATGGCAATGGCAAACAGTACAACACTCAGCACGGAGCCCTGGGGTACCCCGTTTTCTTGGGAGAGAGTACGGGAGAGAGTAGTGTTCACCCGCACCCTAAATGTGCGCTCTGCCATAAATTCGCGAAGAAAAAGGGGCAGCCGACCTCGAAAGCCCCAAGAGAACAGTGTGCGGAGAATGCCTGTCCTCCAACAGGTATCGTATGCTCTCTCCAGATCAAAAAATATTGCTACTGTTTGGCGTTTCCGGAGAAAATTGTTCACGATATAAGTGGAGAGAGCAACGAAAAGGTCAACTGCAGAACGATGCTTTCGGAATCCGCATTGGGCAGGTGTTAGAAAACTGCGGGATTCCAGCCACCAAGCTAAACGGTAATTCACCATACGCTCCAAAACCTTACAGACACTACTCGTGAGAGAAATGGGGCGATAGCTAGAGGGGAGATGTTTGTCCTTTCCAGGTTTCGGAATAGGAACGACGATAGCTTCCCGCCATCGTCTGGGTAAGGTACTGTCGGTCCAAATTCGATTATAAAGGCGAAGGAGGTAACGCAGACTATGGGTTGATAAATGCAGCAACATTTGGACGTGGATACCATCCGGTCCTGGGGCGGAGGAGCGAGAAGAAGAGAGTGCATGTTGGAGTTCCCGCATGCAGAAAACAGTATTGTAGCTTTCGCGATTTGGAGAGGAGAAAGCAAGAGGTCGCACTTCCGCTGCACGTTTCTTTGGGAGAAACGCTGGCGGGTAATTTGAAGAGCTCGAAATCTCAGCAAAGTGCTGACCCAATGAGTTAGAAATTGCGACGGGGTCCACTAATGTATCATGCGCGACAATGAGCCCAGAGACCGGGGAGAAACTAGGCGCGCCTGAGAACCGTCGAAGCCGACTCCAAACTTCCGAGGAGGGAGTGAAGGTGTTAAATGAGCTAATAAAGAATTTCCAGCATGCCTTCTTGCTATCGCGGATGACAAGACGGCATCGTGCACGGAACTGCTTATAGCGGGTACAGTTGGCCAAAGTAGGATGGTGGCGGAAAACGCGAAGAGCACGTCGCCGCTCACGTATTGCGTCACGGCATGCCTCGTTCCTCCATGGAACTGGGGGGCGCCGGGGCAATTCAGGAGGTGCGTGGTATTGAACGTTCCGCAGCTATAAGAATAACGTCGGTAATATGTGTGACCTCATCGTCGACGCTGGGAAAGTGACGGTCATCGAATGTCGCAAGAGACGAAAAAAGTGTCCAATCGGCTTGGGCGAACTTCCAGCGTCGCGGGCGCATATATGGCAGTTGAGGCTGCAGTCTAAGGACACATGGAAAGTGGTCACTCGAGTGTGTGTCATCAAGGGCGAACCATTCGAAGCGCCGAGCTAGCGGAACAGTACCGACCGCAAGGTCCAAATAAGATAAATTTGTCGTGGAGGCAGACAAAAAAGTAGGGACCCCAGTGTTGAGGCAAACTAGATCCACTTGGTGGAAGACGTCTAGCAATAGTGAGCCACGTGGACAAGGATGTGGAGATCCCCAAAGCGGGTGGTGGGCATTGAAGTCCCCAACCAGCAAATAGGGGGGTGGAAGCTGACCAAGAAGATGAAGGAGATCAGCTCGTGCCATTGGTGTGGACGATGGAATGTATACAGTACAAAGAGAGAATGTGTATCCAGAAAGGGAAAGACGGACGGCGACAGCTTGGAAGGAAGTGTTTAAATGGATTGGGTGATAATGGAGAGTATCATGGAGAAGAATCATGGAGAAGAATCATGAGTCCTCCATGGGCTGGAGTGCCTTCAACAGAGGGGAGATCATATCAGACTGAAAATGAGGGAGAACAAAGCGGTCATGGGGACGCAGCTATGTTTCCTGAAGACAGAAGATGACTGGCGAGTAGGATCGTAAGAGGATCGACAATTCATCCCGATTGGCTCGAATGCCGCGGATATTCCAGTGGATAATGGACATAGGGTGAACAGAAAATGGAGGAATGTGACCAAGGTTGCTGTCAACTCAACGACTGCTCAGAGCTTGCGACCGACAGCATGGAATGGCATTCAGCCGAAGGCAGAAGATCCTGATCCATAGGTTGGTCAGGAGCAGCTCCCGCCACCAGCGATCGGCCGGTTGATCAGCCGCCAGCAGTGCGCCTCAGCGACACAGAAGACGGCCGAGGGCGATTTCCGCCAGGTGGTGCTGTAGATGGGACACGCCTTGGCGGAGAAGGAGATGAACTGGGTTTCTTTGTAGCCTTCTTGGAATTATGATGTTTAGAGGAAGGAGGAACCGATGGTTGTGAAGTTGGGGTACGTAAAAAATCTTCACGAGTTTGCTCTTTTTTCGAAGTCTTGTTGTCTGACTTTTGGGCTCGAGATTTAGCAGAACCCGATGAAGGGTGAGCCATAGAGTGGGCAGGCGAAATTGGTGAGGTGGAACGGGCGATCTTTGCGCTGGCCGATCTGACGACCGTGGCACTAAAGGTGAGGTCGCAAGTCTGCGTGGCCGCCTCCTTTGTTGGCGGAGGAGAAGCAAGGACAGTGCTGTATTTTCCTGTCTGAGGCACGGTGGGCTGTCGACTGGCGAATAATTTTCGAGCAGCAAAGGTCGACACCTTTTCCTTTACTCTAATTTCCTGGATGAGCTTTTCGTCCTTAAAAACGGGGCAATCTCGAGAGGAAGCAGCGTGGTCACCCATACAGTTGATGCAGCGAGGGGATGGAGGTGGACAAGCACCTTCATGGGCATCCTTGCCACACGTAACACATTTGGCCGGATTGGAACAGGACTGGCTGGTGTGATTGAACCGCTGACACCGATAGCAACGCGTAGGGTTTGGGACGTAAGGGCGAACGGAAATTATCTCATAGCCTGCTTTGATTTTCGATGGGAGTTGAACTTTCTCAAATGTCAACAACACAGTGCGGGTTGGAATGATGTTCGTGTCAACCCTTTTCATAACTCTATGAACAGCCGTTACACCCTGGTCAGACAGGTAGTGCTGAATTTCTTCTTCAGACAATCCATCGAGGGAGCGTGTATAAACGACTCCACGCGAGTAATTTGAAGTGCGGTGCGCTTCAACCCGGACAGGGAAGGTGTCGAGCAGTGACGTACGCAGCAATGTTTGTGCCTGGAGGGCACTGACTGTTTCTAACAACAAGGCGCCATTCCGTAATCTGGAACAAGACTTTACAGGACCTGCAATTGCGTCGGACATCTTTCTGAATGATGAAAGGGTTGACTGTGGAGAAGTCGTGACCTTCGTCAGACCGAGAAACAACAAAGAACTGTGGCAACGATGGAAGGACTGTCTGTGGCTGAGACTCAGTGAACTTACGGTTGTGAGCAGACATAGTGGAAGGTGAGGAAACCATTTCGGAAGAATCCCCCATGATTACCGGCGTCTCCGATGGCGCGCTCCTCCCTTGTGGGGGCCCTCACTGAGGGCACTCCCGCCTTAGGTGATTGTTCATGTTGCGTCTAGACAAGACAGCCTAGACACAATGAGAGGAAGCCGAAAGGCACGCGCTAAGCTAAAGCTGGATGGGGAGAGGTCTGAAACAGGATACGTAATGAATGCTATAAAGAAAAGTACGTAGCTTCTGTAATACTTAATTTTAATCCATCCTTTTGGTACATCTGGAGATTGTGGCGATACAAGTGAGACTTTTTAGATACATGCAATGTTACTAATGGCGCCTTGCTAGGCCGTAGCCATTGACTTAGCTGAAGGCTATTCTAACTACCTGCTCTGCAAATGAGCGAGGCTTCGTCAGTGTGCATCGCTAGCTACGTAGTCCGTACAACTGGGGCGAGTGCTATTCCGTATCTCGAGACCTGCCTTGTGGTGGCGCTCGGTCTGCGATGACACAGTGGCGACACGCGGGTCCGACATGTACTAATGGACCGCGGCCAATTTAAAGCTACCACCTAGCAAGTGTGGTGTCTGGCGGTGACACCACAGTTCACACCTCAGGTCACACCTCCCGACAAACGGACGGACGACGAGAAATCCGGCTAAAGGTCTAATTGCACGACGGAAACAGTGCACCATGTAAGGCGCCCTTCCCCAATTGGCTCGCTCTTCGGATAAATTTAGAAAGATGGAGGTCAAACCCGAGAGGGGACCATCACATAAGGCCGAAACGTTGGAGACTCCTCTTAGTCGCCTCTTACGACAGGCAGGAATACCGCGGGCCTATTCTAACCCCCGAACCCGCAGGGGGGGAACTCAGAAGATATGAACATTTTCCTCTCTAATTGCATGCGGTGAAAAGTTGTTATTCCTTAACATGCGGACTTCCCACGCAGCGTCTCTCGTCACCCGGGTGGTCCAGTGACAGGCGGGTTCTGCTGATGTTGAAAGGGTTATGCCGACAGGTGTGAGGAAGTCGAGTGGATGTTGTCCAGACGCCGACATTGTCATAAGAGCGGGGGCAACACGCCCACAGGGGCTTGAAGGAGTGGTTGGGACTAGAGATTCCATTACTTCGCAGAAACTTAGTGAAAACACTTTCTGACGGGCTACCAGAGAGGTGTGGGAATGACTTGTGTTCCCAGGCAGTCTTGGTGGGCAAATTGCTGCATTTTCTGCAAAATCATAACTGTGATTGGCTTGCTCAGGGGATACCCCCGTGACGTAGCAAAATCAGCGCAGAAATTGGCGCCAAGGATCTCCATTGGTGGAATGGTAGTGCTTCGGCAATAGAGTGGAATTTTCCGCCGGTTTTCGAGTTGCTGTTTGGCACGTTTAACTACGGCCACGGTCGTGGGGGCGGTAATGTTCAGTGTTCGGCCTGTATGTGTGCTCTTTCAAGAGTCGGCTCTCACCTTTCAGTCAGAGTAGGATACAAGACTGAGCTCTCACTGCTCTGGACAGCCTGTCTTCCGTTGCTTTTTAATGCTGAGAGCTCACATTTTTCGAATAATTGAGATGTATGTCAAGGAGCTAATTTTGAGGTTAGAGAGGGGTGACTTTGGTCCTGGAACAATGTCACCCCATTGTTACATTAATATCAAGTTGTTGACATTAGACATGAGTAAAATAAAATTGGAGTAAAATAAAATTTAACTGACTTTCTGAACCTGAAGTGTCATATGTTACGTTTTTCACATTTCAGCTCACAATGCCCAGAAAACACAAATGTGAGCTTGGATCTCATTCACATGTGGACTATTCACCTGAAACTTTACAAAAATCGCTAGAAGACATCAAATGCAAGTGCCTCACACATCGTGGAGATGCAGGGAAATATGGAATACCTCACAGTACCATTATAAATAAATTAAAGGGTGTATGAATCTCTGTTATTGAAGGGTCAAGTGTGTTAACTCAAGAGGAGGATGGGGCTTTCAAGACCCACATCTTGAAACTTGCAGAATTTGGATTTCCTGTGACTAAAACAGACTTAAGATTCTGTGTCAAATACTTATTATTGACAACAGGCAGAAGTGCCCCAAATTTAAGAATGGCATGCCAGGCCAGATTGAGTTAAATCATTTTTAAAGCGAAATCCTACTCTGACAGCTCGTGTCTCTTCAAATATAAAAAGAGTAAGAGCTGCTGTCAGCAAAGGAGTGCTTGAAAAATACCAAGACAACCTGGCACAAGAAGTAGACAATATTCCACCTACACACATGTGGAATTATGATGAAACCAATCTACGATTGGACCCAGGTGCAAGACGTGTCATTTGTTGCAGAGGATCTAAATACGTAGAGCAAGTTTGCAATATAACAAAAACATCTGTTTCAGTGATGTTCGCAGGCAGTGCTAGTGGTGAACTAATGCCCCCATATGTTGTGTACAAAGCCGAATATCTGTGGGATACTTGGGCACTAAATGGACCCAAAAACAGTTATTATAACGGAACAAGTAGTGGGTGATTTGACAACAGCACATTTGAAGATTGGTTTATGAAAGTGATGATACCAAGAGTAAAAAATCAAGATGGGCCAAAAGTGATGATAGGTGATAATCTCGCTTCCCATATAGGTGAAAAAGTCCTAATGTTCGATTCATATGTCTGCCACCAAATTCAACAAATGTAACGCAGCCACTGGATGTTGCTGTGTTTAGACCATTGAAATTGGCATGGCGAAACAATCTCCAAGAGTTGAGAGATATCGAGAGTGGTAGCTGAATATCTGGAATTCCTAAAGATACTTTTCCTTCTCTTTTAAAGGAGTTAATTGAAATCTTACCAACAGTGAAGCAAAATCTCATTTCAGGTTTCAGGAAATGTAGTATATACCCCATAAATAAACAAGAACTCCTGAGCAAATATGAGAGGCAGCAACAGCTTGACATGCAAACAGTAGGAGATTCATTTCTACAATACCTACAAGATAAACGTAAAGATATTGAAGGAGTTAATATTCGTGGCAAGCAAAAGGGAAAGAAGCTAAGTGTGCCTGCTGGACAGAGCATTACTGTTTTTGATTTAAGTAAAGAAATTGAGACAGTAAAGGCAAAGTAGACTGGACATCCAAAGATTACTGTATTCTTGACTGATGGTGGTGATAGTGACGATTCAACCGAACTTGAAGAAATGGAACTGGAATCTGATGACCTGAGTGAGACTTTCCGTGATACAGAAACTGAAATAGCTACATCTGAAACATCTTGTTTCACATTAGAAGAAAAGAAATAATTGAAAAAGGGTGACTGTGACGGTTAAATACAATGGAGAAAAGTATCCAGGGATTATTGAGAAACTTTCTGATAACGACGCAGGAGGAGCTACTGTTAGCTGTATGATGAAGTTTGGGAGAAGCTGGAAATGGCCTGCTAAATAAGACTATGGAATATGACTGGGAGGACATAATCAGAAAAATAGCACCTCCTACATTGTTGAGTGTAAGAGGATATTTTAGTGCCACAGAGTTAAATTCTTTCATATAAATAGAATGATAAAGGCCAAGTGAAAAGGAGTTACCTTGAACTTTGTAACTATTGTTCTATTTCAATAAGAACTTCATTATTGCACTTATTTTTTATTTTTATTTTTTCTTTCTTTCTTTCTGAAGTTAGTTCTAAAATTATTTGCAATTTTGCATTTTGTCAAATAAAATAATAATTTGCGATACTTGTAAATGATATTTTCTTTCAGTTATCTTTCTACAGTCATCCAAACATACCTGGGCTTAGATGACATTGTTCCAGAACAAAAAAGTCACCTAGAAGCACAGAATTCACAACATGGACCAATATCTCCCCAAGCCCAGGTCAAATTGTTCCAAAAATTTCAGTATATGTATCTCCAAATTTATTCAACTTATTTTATTTCAGAAACTAAAATATCATTCCTACATTCCTTAGGCATCATGCAATTATAAGTTTCCCAATTTTGCTTGAATTTAAATAGCTGGTACAGAGCTACAATGTAAATGGAGCCCAAAAAGTGGATCAATCTCACCCCAGCTTACGGTACTTCTCAGTACTAAAAGGAGATTCCGAAAGCACTGGCAGACCTATCGCGACCCAATCGATAGGCAGATCAACAGTTTTGCCGAAGAACTCCGAACCCGACTAGCCGAGTACAGGAGTGCTCACTGGGAAGACACCCTACAACAAAGCGAATACAATCCCCAAAAGTTCTGGAGGATAGTCAAACAAAGAAGAGAAAAACCCAGAATCATTCAGCCGCTGCACAGAGAGAAGAACCTCGTCTGTAACCCCTCTGAGAAAGTGGAGGCCATGGCCAACTCTCTTGAACTCCAATTCAGGACCCACAAAGTACACGACGAGAAGGCAGACGCCCATGAGGAACGAGTAGATAGGGAGGTTCCCAGGATCCTGCGACGGGCGTCACCAAAGTCCTTCCAGCCTGCCACACGCCTGAAAGGCCAGGGCTGAAGGGCACAGCACAGGTGGGGTATTTTTAGATGTGAAAAAGGCCTTCGACCGAGTCTGGCAGGATGGCCTAATTTACAAGCTCTACCAATGGACTCCCCTGTACATTTAATTAAAATCCTGGCTTCATTCTTTGATAATAGAATTTTTTTTGTCATGTTAGAATGTAATAAAAGTAGCCTTAAGACCATTGAAGCAGGTGTCCCCCCAGGATCTGTCCTGGGGCCGTTCCTGTACAGTCTATACACTAACGATATACCGAAATGGCCCAACACACACATAGCACTGTTTGCGGACGATACGGCCGTCTATGCAAGCCACCCGAACCAAAATTACGTAGCACATCACCTTCAGAGACACCTAGAAGCAATTACACAATGGTTTAATATCTGGAAAATAAAAATAAACGCCGAGAAATTTAACTCAATCATGTTTGCTACCAGAAGGAGGCCTCCAAACCGTCAAATATCCATTGATGGAAAGGACCTCCCCTGGAGTAATGAAATAAAATACCTAGGCCTAAAGATCGATGCAAAACACCTGTGGAAGTCCCACATTACTGATGCATGTAATAGAGGTTCGGCAGCATCTATAACCTATACCCACTGATAAAAGGCAATGGCCTGACCACTAGAACTAAACTAAAGATATGGAAGATGGTGGTCCTTCCATCACTATTTTATGGTTGTGAGGTCTGGGGAATGGCAGCAGACAATCACCTTAAAAAAGTTCAGGTCCTGAAGAATAAGGCTCTGAGAATTATAGCAAACCATCACCACACTCATTCAGCAGAAAACCCAATCATTCTATACATACTCTGAACAATCTACACACTACCTCATATCGTCGCTCGGCTCTGATCCCTTCCATGTAAACTACAAACATCCGATAACACGGTAACTCGACACTTCGGAGTATGACACCCACATACAACACAACATGCACTAACACAACTAACTCATGTAAATGAACGATCATGTAAAAACCCCTGGCTCATGACAGAAGGCAAAATGGCGAAGTCCACTGGCCCTTTAGATGCTACTGGGCAATAAAAAATTGCCCGACATGATACTCCGTCCGTCCGCTTACCGCCCAGAGTCGACGGTCAGTCGGTTGTCTATCAGTCAGCGCCAGTCGTTGTTTCCGAGTGGAGAGTCGAGCTGAGAAGACTTGCCCTCGATCTGTCCTAGAATTCACCGACATCTTTGTCTCGATCGCCGCTAGGACGCTTCCTAGGACGTCCGTCCCCGCGCATCCGTGCGCCGCAGCCATCGGTGTAGTTTCGCCGCCGGGACTGACAAAACTGCGAGCGAACTACGGACAACGAATACTAACGCAAAGACCTGACATGGAAAACCTAATTACAACAAGACCTCGTACTCAACGACTCCCCAAACACAAGTATATCTGCCCAGCGCGTACAGTAGCACAAAACACATCACACCACTTCCCAGACCTAGCCCCAACTATGGAACCCCTGACAACCCATACCACTACCCCTCCCCACCTAGACGTCAGACAATAAAACACAGACAGACATACACCCTCTCTCCCTCGTTCTCTCTCTCTCTCTCTCTCTCTCTCTCTCTCTCTCTCTCTCTCCCTATCTCCCTCTCCCTCACCCCCTCTCTCTCTCTCTCTCTCACACACACATACACGCACACACAAACACACACACACAAGCAACAAAACGACAACACTCGCACAATTAAGCAAGCCGGCACACTCTCCAACTACTCAATCCTGTTCTGCCACCGAAAATGAAAAGAAAAATTATGTAAATAGGAAATAGCAACAATTGTACAATGCAAATAACAATAGTAACATCATTATACACTACTCACAGACTAACATCCAAAACCTCTTATCATATGCTCTCTTCACCTCTGCTCCACAACCGAACACAGACATTATTTCGGAAATATTACACACAAATCACACACAGAAACACTACACACTCCAACGTAATCAACCACAATTATATATCACCATATGTCAATGTTTATTCCTCAAACTTCAACAAATGCCAATACTTAAATCTCTATCCCTTACTGTCACACCCCCAAATCTCTCTCTTAACCTTCCCCCTTCCATATTCTATTCTTATAAGCATGTTAATTCTAGTACTATATACATTAAGAACTAAAACATAACCTTGCAAACCATATCTCGTTGTTAATTTCTCCTACTATACTCTTTGTTAAACCAAAATATAACCTTGTTAATTTTATTATAACCTTGTTAATTATATAAACTTGTTAATTATGTAATACCAAATGTCAATTGTTAATGAACTCGTCAAAGTGCAAAAAATTGTAAAGCACCTTTCTGCAAGCACTTCAAATTGTATAAAAAAAGAAAAGAAAATTGTAAACCTCGCCTAAGGATAAAAAGTGCAATGCAAGCACTAGAATAGCCCGCCCTCCCCCCTAAGGGAAGGGAATGAAATGTGCTAAAAAAAAAAAAATCCCTGACGACCACGCGACAGCGCGCTGAGCCGCCGTAGCGAGAGGACGCTCTGGCTCACCGCTCCGCTTTGTGTCGCTGGCGCTTTTGTTCGCGCGCGTCTTTGTCCGCGCGCCTTTGTTAAGGCACGTGGGCACTTGCGAGTGTGCTAAGGAAGCTGCCGCGAACCTTCACTGCTGACTACTCGCTTGCGAGTGCGTCAGCGGCGAAATTGTCGTGCACTCCTCGTTACCGGCTGCGAATCAAATCGATTCAGTAATCGATCTGTGCCGCGCCTAGGGACCGTTAGGGCACGACGTGAGTCAGGACCCCCTTCACGTGGGACAAGTCCGCGGTCACTAGAGTAGAGACGACCATCTTTCCTACCTACCACACAGCTGCCCTATGGACCGACTAACGACCAGTGACGCTGACCAGGCATACCTGCCCACCGCTGACTCGAACCACCGTGACCGAGAGTTCATCCTCATGAACAAGATCGCTCACGGGGGCTCTTACCCCGGTCGAGGTGACGACTTGGCGGCCATGATTACCTCCGGAAATATCCGGAAAGCCGCTGCACTACCGAGCTCGGGGAAGCAAGAATCGGGCGTGCCACCGAGAGCCTCGCCGGTCGCACCGCAAGAAATTGCGGTCCCGGCGACGGCGGCCTCGAAGGGAGTTGCGCCGCTGGACTCGACCACCCAAGAGGTCGATGCTCCCCCGGTTGCCCCACTGGCCCCGATGCCACAAGAAGAACCCCTTGTCTCGCTAGTAGACGCGCCGTCCTGCGTTGGGGACATCCCTGCGGTCTGGGCGGGCGCTAAGACAGCACAAGAGGCTACCGAGATGGAGGTCATCGACCTCCCTGACGCGAACCTTGCCGAGGCAATCGCCGAGGCAGAGAGTCGCGATGCAGACCATGACGACGCCCGTGCGCCCAGGAAGCGCCGGGCCACGACACACGACGACTCAGACACGCACTCCTCGACCTCTGACTCTGCAAGGCCAAGGAAGAAGGCACCCAGAGCCTCCCGCGCTGCCGCTGCAGCGGCTGGGAGGGCTGGTGCTAGTGCCGCCAAGGCACCACACCCGACGAGGACACAGCAGCCCACTGCAACAGTTGCTGCCTCCAGGCAGCCTGATGAGGACGGCTTTGTTGCCCCACCTAGGAGGCACACCGCCAAGGCTGCCGCACTGCAGCCACCGCAGCCGCTGCCGACCACAAATGCGTTCGCAGGGGCGAACGCAGACGAGATGGAGGACGACGAGGCGCCCCTGGCGCCGCCACAGAGGAAGCCGCCGCCCCCACCACCCATCGTCGTCCAATGCGACGGCGAGTACAGAAACTTCGAGCAAAAGCTCGTCAGGTTGGCCGCGTCAACCACCCTCAAGTCTGCCGGCCGCGACCTCTACAAGGTCACGGTCACGTCACATGAGGAATACCGTGCGGTGATGGACGCCATCTGCAAGGAAGGCCTCCATTGCTACACTCACCCCTCTGAGCCGCTCAAACTCCTGAAGGTGGTATTCCGCCACCTTCCCCTCAAGTTTGGTGCGGACTACCTACGTGAGGAGCTTGAAGAAATGGGATTCGGCATCAGGTCAACAGGCCTGATGAAGTCTCCCAGGACCCACCGCGACATGCCGCTGTTCCAAGTTGTCCTAGTCGACAACCTGGAAAATCGGAAGATCTTCCAGGTACAGCGGGTCGGCCGTGTCAAGGTCGAGGTCGAACCGCTTAGGGCCAAAGGCAAAAGGGCCCAATGTTTCTCCTGTCAGCGGCTGGACCATGTCTCAAGGTACTGCTCCATGCCCCCCCGCTGCGTCAAGTGCGCGGGACAGCATGAGAGCCGATCTTGCGGCCTCCCCCGCGAGGACAAGCCGACCTGCTGCAACTGCGGCGGGCCGCACGTAGCCTGCTGCAGAGGCTGCACGGCCTTCCAGAGGGGCCGGAACCAGCAGCGAGGCAGAGGTGCTCCTTCTAGAAAGGTGCACCCTACCACCAGCTTCGCTGCCGCCACCAAGAGCGGGCTACAGCGCTCTGGCCATCACGATGGAGAGATACAGCAGACGTCTGCGCCTTCCACGGCTCCGCCCGAGAGGGCGGCAGCTCTCGTGGCCGCGCCTGACGCGCGGGTTGCCCGTCCACGCAGGCGTCGCCGGCGCGCAGGGCGTGCCACCCGTGCCGCAGCGCAACAGACTGTCACCGACACTCCGCCGCAGCAGCGGCAACCAGCCCGCGCTGCGCCACGGCTGCAGCCGGACACTGTCACCCCGCGGCAGTCAACGCCACCAGAGAGGCCCCAGTCAACAGCCCCTGTGGCGGAGGTCGCCCCAGCGACATCCGGCGTCTCCTCCGCACCAGAAGCAGCAGCTGAGCTCCGATCGCTTCTGCGATCGTTGAGCCAGGTGCTCGAGCAACTGCCGGTGCTCGTCACCGGAGTCACGGCGGCCCTCCAGGTCGGCGTAGTTCCCCAACCCCGCCATGGATAACAACCATGTCCACGGCCTCATCATCTGCGCGTTTAACGCGAACAGTCTGTACCCACAGGAAGGGGAATTCAGGGAGTTCTTGCGCGACGAGACAATATATGTTTGCCTCGTGTGCGAGACCTTCCTGAAGCCTGGGGTGCATGTTAATGTGGCCAACTACCGGTGTTACCGCACCGACAGGTTGACCCACGGCGGAGGGACGGCCGTTTACATCAGGGCCTCCCTAAAACACCATGAAGTCCAGCTTCCGCCCCTTGCCGCTGTGGAAGCCACTGGGGTGGCTGTTACCACTACGGCAGGGGTGATCACCTTCGTCGCGGTCTACAGGCCGCCGAGGGGACTGCTCCAGGAGGCTGACTTCAATGTCCTACTGGCGTTGCGCGGGAAGATTTTCATTGCGGGTGACCTTAACGCTAAGCACACGCAGTGGAACTCCCGCCTCACCAACACCAGTGGCCGCCGCCTCCTCCGCGCCACGCAACGGCATGGCGCGATCGTGCTGGGGCCCTACGATCACACTGTATTTCCCCACAGAGGCCAGTCTGACGTGCTCGACATCGCGGTACTGAAAGGTGTCGGGCACTTCACATCTGCCACCGTCCGTAGCGCCCTGTCGTCCGACCACCTCCCGGTAGTCTTCGACATGGACGTCATCGGCGCGTCCCTGCCGGCCGCCCGCCGCAACTTCCGCGGCATCGACGAGGCGCGCTTCCGAGGGGAGGTCTTAGACCGCCTCGAGGGAGCGCCTGACCCGTACGTGGAAGGTGCGGACGGGGCACTGAACTTCTTCACGCGCCACACACTCGCGGCCGCAGAGGTGGCCACCCCCAGGCAGCCAGGACGGCCGCGTGAGATGTCTCGCCAACTCCCCCCGCACATCCTGGAGGCGATCACTGACAAGAATCGCCTCTTTCGGGAGTGGCAACTCACACGGCTGCCGGAAACGAAACGCCGCCTCAACAGGGCGCGGCGTGAGATTCGGGCAGCCATTGAAGAGCACAGAAACCGTGACTGGGCGTCCTGGTGGCTACCCTCACGACAACGGACGGCAGCGCATGGCGGACCGCCAAGCGCTTCCTCCGGAGACACCAACGCGTTCCGCCTCTCCAAGTGGGGGGAAACGTCGTCTGCGAGCCAGATACAAAGGCGAGTGTCCTCGCAGACACATTCGCGGAGAACTTCCAACCCGCCGAAGGCGTCGTCGACGTCGACCACGTCCGCATGGTGGAGGACCGCCTGCCGGTCTTCCTCGCTGCGCGGGCCGACGACGACGAGATCGAGGAGATCGGCGGAGGAAGTAGACCTGCAACTCCGTCGCCTCAATCCCAAAAAGGCGGGTGGCTCGGACGGGGTCACCAACTGTCTGCTGAAGATGCTGCCGCCGGAGATACACCAGACTCTGGCGGACATCTTTAACAGCATTCTTCGCACTGGCACCTACCCTTCCGCGTGGAAACACGCGGAAGTGATTGCCATACCAAAGAGCGGGAAGGACCCCCGCCAGGCAGCGAATTACAGGCCGATCAGCTTGCTTCCGTCCCTCTCAAAAGTATTTGAGCGGCTGTACGTGGGGCGGCTGCTCCGCCACGCCACGGAGCAGCAACTCATCCCGGAGGAGCAATTTGGGTTTCGGAGCGGCCATTCTACCAGTCAACAGCTGCTGCGCCTGGTGGAGCAGGCGATGCGAGCACTGGAGACGCGGGAGTACCTCGGGGCGGTGCTTCTTGATGTCTCCAAGGCCTTTGACTGCGTGTGGCACGACGGCCTCATGTACAAACTCTTTGCACACAGGGTACCGACGTCACACGTGGTCCTGCTGCGCTCGTATCTCTCGGGACGAACGTTCCACGTCCTAGCAGACGGAGGCATCTCCACCGATAGTCAGGGAGTGCCACAGGGGTCGGTTCTCGGCCCCCTGCTGTACTCCCTCTACACAGCCGACGCTCCGCGGGTGGCACGCGTGGAGTTAGCACTTTATGCTGACGACACAGCGCTGTTCACCCGCAGCATGAACGCGGCCGAGATGCGCCGTCGCCTCCAGCTCGGATGTGACGTCCTGGGGGCCTGGTCCACCAAATGGCGATTAAAATTTAACGCCGCAAAGAGCCAGGCCATTGTCTTCAGCAGGAAAAGGCTACCTCCGAACCTGCAGCCAGTCACGATCATGGGAGGCCCCATTCCATGGTTGCTGACAGGAAAGTACCTCGGGGTGACGCTCGATCGGCGCCTGACGTGGCTCCCCCACGTCCGTGACGTCAGGGGGCGAGCAGTGGGGCGTCTTCGTGCGCTGTACCCGCTGCTCAACCCCTCCTCCACACTCCCGCCAAGACACGGCCTCACTCTGTATCTGGCCCTGGTACGGCCGATACTAGAGTATGCTGCCGTGGTGTGGGGGCAACGCTGCCGCCACACACATCGCTGTGCTTCAGCGCGTACAGAACAGGGCGCTGCGCCTTGCTCTTCATAAGCCGCCTCGCTATCCTACGAGGCTACTGCACGAGGAAGCAGGCGTCCCGCTACTGCGGGACCGCTTCTGGCACATCGCCAGAGGGTTCTACAACGCTGCAGAACACTCTGGCAGCCGCCTGATTCGTGGGCTGGGCCGCCAGGTCCACCACAGGCCGACTACACGTTGGCCCGACCTCCTGCGGGAGTAAACAAACTCCCACGGAGGCGATGACGCCACATAGAGCGCCTCCCTAGTCAGAGGCGCTCCCCGAGGAAAATCCAAGGAGTTAGGTAATCATATTCAAAAGAGAGGTCTATGCAGGAACAGCAGCTACGCTGCTTACCCTGTCTCCACACCTGGCAGATGTTGCCAGTGTTTTACAGTGACAGTGACAGTGACCCCTGACGACCATTCAGCCGCTCGCTGCCGCGGAGGACGGAACGTCGTGTACGTTCCTCCGCCTTTGTTCGCTCGCTGCGGGATTTCCCGGCCGGCCGCGCTGCTTTCGAGCACGTGGCCTGATGCTGGCTTAGCGCTCGCGCTTTGCTAGCAAGCAAAATTGTCGTGTCATCGTAGATACCACCAGTACATCACGCTGCAGAGCTCCCACTCTGCTTCCTCCGAGTCTAGGGACTTATCCAAGTCAGGGCCCGTGGCGCTGCCCGGTGTCCCGCGCTTGTGTATCTTAGGGTCAGCGCTGCCCCAGATACCCTGCGGTGTTAAACAGGTGTATCTGACTTCTTTAGCGTATGGTGGACTTTCCAAACTGTCCGACGTCTGAGCAAACTGCCCCTGGGCAGACCTCTAACCCAATCCGCTGTGGGAGCCCACAGGGCGACCACAGCCTAAACATGTCGACACAAAACACCACACGAAAACAATCTCGTACACCAGACGAACCAGACGCGATGTCTGAAAGCCAGCCCAAGAGGCAGGCTATGGAGGAGGAAGCAACAGCTGCTGCAGCTCCGTTACCAGAGGACGGTGAGGACATGGAATATGAGGCAAATGTCCCTACCAATAACAGATTCGAAGCGCTCACAGGAGACGCTGCTGACGTTCCCCAGCCAGGCCCCTCACAATCTCAGGGTCCTCGTAAATTTAAGGTCCCCCCCATAGTCTTCTACATGACTAAGGGATACCTAGAACTAGTCAAAGAACTGAAGCCAGGACTAAAAAGTAAAATTCTGTGCTCCTACAGAAAGGACACGATTAAAATGCAGGTAGACAACCTAGTTGACTACCAATATGTTATTGAGAATCTCAATCTAAGGAAAATCCAGTACCACACGTACGACTTAGATCCTAAGAAATTCGTCAAAGTTGTTGTCAGAGACCTTCCGATAGAGGCGGAGGATATCCAAGTCATGGATGCCATCAAGGAGCTAGGATATGACGTGCAAAACGTCATCGCGTTTAAAAAAATCGAGGAGGTAAATGGGAAGCAGGAACTGGGCAAAATGCCCATGTACTGCGTCACCCTAACCAGGACCTCAAACTGGGACTCCATCTATAAAGTCAAACTCCTATTCGACTTCAAATGTAGGATCGAATCGTACAAAAAGTCGGATGGGCCTACGCAATGTTACAGGTGCCAGCGGTTTAACCATGGCTCCCGAAACTGTACAGCAAACCCCCGCTGCGTCAAATGTGGCGGAGACCACCTCAGTAGTCTCTAAAAAACCCAAATCGGCTCCACCAAAGTGCGTCCACTGCCAAGGGGCGCACCCAGCCAACTTTAGAAGATGTCCCACTTGGGTTGCATTGACCCAACAAATGAGAGCCAGTTCTGGTCAACAGCTGGCAGCTACGCCTAGAGTACCAGCTCCCGCAATAAACGCACAAAATTTTCCAAACCTGGGGAAACGCCAGCAGCCGCCAACCACCCAGACGCCTGCTGGAAGACCCTCAAACACTCCCCTCCCCTCCTCTACCCGCCCAGTCGTGACTGCAGCGGCAGCACCGCCGCGCCGCCCGGCATGGAACATCCCTCCAGGACCCTCCCCCGCACAAAACAACTCCGGAGAAGCGTTTGAGCAACTCCAAGATATCCTCCGCCTGTTTGGGAACTGCAACCTGACTCATCTAATTCATACCATGAAGACCACTCTAGAGAGGTTGACACAAACGCCAGACGCGATGTCTAAAATAATGGTAATTGCTCAGGGAATCATGACTCATCAATGGACCCAAGACGCAATGACCACATCGCTATATTAAACTGGAATGCCGACGGCATCTCCGATCAAAAGCACTCAGTCGAGTACTTCTTTGATGATTATGGTATAGATGTGGCTCTTGTTACAAAAACCCCCCTAGACCCACAAAAGTCCTTGTCCATTAGGAACTATACCATGTACAGAACTGATAGAGTAAACCGACCTAAAGGCGGAACCCTAGTTTTAGTTAAGAATAGACTACCACATAGGCTTATCACAATCCCTCCACTGACCAGAGTGGAGGCAACGGCCATTGAAATTACACTCCTGGAAATGGAAAAAAGAACACATTGACACCGGTGTGTCAGACCCACCATACTTGCTCCGGACACTGCGAGAGGGCTGTACAAGCAATGATCACACGCACGGCACAGCGGACACACCAGGAACCGCGGTGTTGGCCGTCGAATGGCGCTAGCTGCGCAGCATTTGTGCACCGCCGCCGGTGTCAGCCAGTTTGCCGTGGCATACGGAGCTCCATCGCAGTCTTTAACACTGGTAGCATGCCGCGACAGCGTGGACGTGAACCGTATGTGCAGTTGACGGACTTTGAGCGAGGGCGTATAGTGGGCATGCGGGAGGCCGGGTGGACGTACCGCCGAATTGCTCAACACGTGGGGCGTGAGGTCTCCACAGTACATCGATGTTGTCGCCAGTGGTCGGCGGAAGGTGCACGTGCCCGTCGACCTGGGACCGGACCGCAGCGACGCACGGATGCACGCCAAGACCGTAGGATCCTACGAAGTGCCGTAGGGGACCGCACCGCCACTTCCCAGCAAATTAGGGACACTGTTGCTCCTGGGGTATCGGCGAGGACCATTCGCAACCGTCTCCATGAAGCTGGGCTACGGACCCGCACACCGTTAGGCCGTCTTCCGCTCACTCCCCAACATCGTGCAGCCCGCCTCCAGTGGTGTCGCGACAGGCGTGAATGGAGGGACGAATGGAGACGTGTCGTCTTCAGCGATGAGAGTCGCTTCTGCCTTGGTGCCAATGATGGTCATATGCGTGTTTGGCGCCGTGCAGGTGAGCGCCACAATCAGGACTGCATACGACCGAGGCACACAGGGCCGACACCCGGCATCATGGTGTGGGGAGCGATCTCCTACACTGGCCGTACACCACTGGTGATCGTCGAGGGGACACTGAATAGTGCACGGTACATCCAAACCGTCATCGAACCCATCGTTCTACCATTCCTAGACCGGCAAGGGAACTTGCTGTTCCAACAGGACAATGCACGTCCGCATGTATCCCGTGCCACCCAACGTGCTCTAGAAGGTGTAAGTCAACTACCCTGGCCAGCAAGATCTCCGGATCTGTCCCCCATTGAGCATGTTTGGGACTGGATGAAGCGTCGTCTCACGCGGTCTGCACGTCCAGCATGAACGCTGGTCCAACTGAGGCGCCAGGTGGAAATGGCATGGCAAGCCGTTCCACAGGACTACATCCAGCATCTCTACGATCGTCTCCATGGGAGAATAGCAGCCTGCATTGCTGCAAAAGGTGGATATACACTGTACTAGTGCCGACATTGTGCATGCCCTGTTGCCTGTGTCTATGTGCCTGTGGTTCTGTCAGTGTGATCATGTGATGTATCTGACCCCAGGAATGTGTCAATAAAGTTTCCCCTTCCTGGGACAATGAATTCACGGTGTTCTTATTTCAATTTCCAGGAGTGTAAAATAGGCCAGCACCATGTAGTATTAGTTGCAGCCTACAACCCTCCTGATGGGCGTATCCCTCCAGGTGACTTAGACATAATCTTAGGATTAAGCCAAAGAGTCGTCATTGGTGGAGACTTAAACTCAAAAAGCAGATCGTGGGGCTGTAGGGCGAACAATGCCAGCGGAACTGCACTTAAAAAAACTACCTTGAAGGAAAGAATAAAATCACTCTAATAGCACCTGAAGAGCCAACGCATTTTCCAAGAAGGGAAATGAATCACCCAGATATACTTGACATATTCTTGATAAAAAATTTCCCCTGGGCCCAAAACCCCACGGTCCTAAACCAGCTCGACTCCGATCATAATCCTGTTACATTAGAGCTAGCTGGTGCCGGACATGTCTCAAGCACCAACGTGTTCAACACATACGAGACTGACTGGGAGAAATACACCAACTTGGTAGGCCTGCACACAGATGAGATACCACCCATGACGAACAGGAGACGCATTGATAATGCAATCGAACAATTTACCAGCATAGTGAAAGAATGCCAACGGCTTTCAACCACGAAAACCCGCCACGAGAGGGGCCGACAGGACCTGCCAGACGAACTCCAAGTACTCCTCAGTACTAAGCGGAGGTTCCGAAAGCGCTGGCAGACCTATCGGGACCCAATCGATAGGCGGATAATGAACAGTCTCGCCCAAGAACTTAGAGTCCGACTGGCTGAATACAGGAGTGCTCGCTGGGAAGACACATTACAACAAACGGAAAATAATCCCCAGAAATTCTGGAGAATAGTCAAAAGCCGAAAAGAGAAGCCCCGAAGCATCCAGCCACTACATGGAGAAAACGGCCTCGTCTACGACCCCCCAGAGAAAGCGGAGGCTATGGCCAACTCTCTCGAACTTCAGTTCAAGATCCATAACATCGACGATGAAGAAGCAGACGCCCAAGAGGAACGAGTGGAGAGGGAGGTTCCCAGAATCCTGCGACGCGCATCACCAACTTCCTTCGAGCCAGTCACATGCCAAACTGTCTGTTCGATCATTAAAGGGCTCGGCAACTCCAAGTCCCCTGGTCCAGATGGCATACGCAATCTACAGCTCAAAAACCTACCACCCACAGCACTCTTCTACCTTACAGCAATCTATAACTCCTGTCTCCAGAAGATGTATTTCCCATCCTCATGGAAAATAGCAAAAGTAATTACCCTTCCAAAACCCAACAAAAATCCCTTGTTCCCCAGAATTATCGCCCTATATCACTCCTCAGCTCCCTCGGAAAAATCCTAGAACGCCTGATCCTAGCAGCCCTTAAATCCTTCCTCACTGAACATAATATAACCATCCCAGAACAGTTTGGCTTTCGTGCAGGGCATGGCACCATTTCCCAAGCCACCTGAGTAATCGAACAGATATGTAAGGCAAGGGCCAAAGGGCAGAGCACAGGCGCGGTCTTCTTAGATGTGGAAAAGGCTTTTGACCGAGTCTGGCACGACGGCTTAATTTACAAGCTCCACCAATGCGACTCTCCTGTACACTTAGTAAAAATCCTGGCTTCTTTCTTAGAAAGTAGAAAATTTTTTGTTATGTTAGATAGTAATAAAAGTATCCTTAAGGACATAGAAGCAGGCGTCCCCCAAGGATCTGTATTAGGCCCATTCCTATACAGCCTGTACACAAATGATATACCAAAAAGTCCCAACACCCATATTGCACTGTTTGCGGACGATACGGCCGTCTATGCAAGCCACCCGAACCTAAATTACGCGACACACCACCTACAGAGACACCTAGATTTAATCACACAATGGTGTAATATTTGGAAAATTAAAATAAACGCAGAGAAATGTAATTCAATCATGTTCACCACCAGGAGAAGGCCTCCAAAACTGGTGTAACGAAGTGAAATATCTAGGACTAACGATACACGCCAAACTGCTGTGGAACTCCCACATTACAAATGCGTGTAATAGAGGTTCGGGTAGCATCTACAACCTATATCACTGCTGAAAAGCAATGGCCTGTCCACCAGCACTAAGCTTAAAATATGGAAGATGGTAGTCCTACCATCTCTACTATATGGCTGTGAGGTCTGGGGAATGGCAGCAGACTGTCACCACAAAAAGCTACAGGTTCTCCAGAACAAGGCACTGAGAATCATTACAGACGCGCCCTGGTTCGTCTCAAATAACACAATCCACAACGATACAAACATGCCAACCATCAGCACACTCATCCAACAGAAAACATAATCATTCTATACATCTTCTGAAAACTCGCCGCATCATCTCATTTCCGCACTCTGATCAGATCCATTTCACATCAATTACAAACATCCGAAAAACACAATAACTCGACACTACAGAGTATAACACATTCACAACACAATACATGCACAAACAAAAATAACTCATGCAAATAAACCAACATGTCAAAACCCCCTAGCTCATGACAGAAGGCAAAATGGCGAAGTCCACTGGCCCTTCAAAAGCTAACGGGCACGACCAAACTGGCCCGACATGATACACCGTCCGTCCGTCCCTGACGACGGCCCTCCAGGCCATCGCCCAGCCCCCCAGTCATGGATAGCGACCATAACCATGGCCTGACTATTTGCGTTTTCAACGCAAACAGTCTTGTACCGTAGCAGGGTGAATTTCTACACAGCGAGGCAGTGGACATCTGCCTCGTCTGTGCAACATTCCTAAAACCCGGTGTGCACGTCAGGGTCGCAAACTACAGCTGCTACCGCACCGACCGGCCGACCCACGGCGGTGGTACGGCGGCGTATGTCAGGTCGTCCCTGCGGCACTACCCGGTGCAACTGCCACAACTCGAGCACATTGAAGCCACCGGCGTGACCGCCAACACGTCTGTCGGCAAGATCACCTTCGTGGCGGCATACCGGCCGCCGCGGGGTGTTCTGCAAGAGGCCGATTTCGACACCCTACTGGACATGGAGGGGAGGCTGTTCATCGGGGGGGGACTTTAACGCAAAGTCCGCCCACTGGAACTCCCGCCTCACAAATGTCAGCGGGCGCCGACTTGAACGCGCCGCCCTCAGACACGGCGCCATCATTCTAGCGCCCTACGACCCAACCCACATCCCAGTGCGCGGACAACCAGACGTTCTCGACGTTGCTATACTGAGGGGGGTCGATCGGTTTACGACTGCCGAGACGAGGACAGCTTTGTCATCAGACCACTTGCCAGTGATCTTTGACATAGACGTCGTCGGCGCGGCGGTGCGGGCCGGTCGTCCATCCTTCAGGAAAGTCAACGTCGAGCACTTCCAAACCGAGGTACGGGAGTACCTCACAGATGCCCCTGATCCGGAGGAGGTGGGGGCGGAAGCCGCCATCACCTCCCTAAATCAGGTGCTCCTGCGAGCTGCAGAGACTGCCACACCTGGTCGCACTCGTCAGCCGCAAGACAGGTCGCGACGCCTCCCGCAAGAAATACGGGAGCTTATAGTGGCGAAAAACCATCTCTTCCGCGAGTGGCAAATAACACGACAGCTAGAAACGAAACGCCGCGTAAACCGCATGCGTCGTGCCATCACTGCGGCCGTCCGTGAACACCGCAACCAAGCATGGGCCGACCTTGTCGAGTCCCTCGACCCGGACGACGGCAGTACGTGGCGCGTCGTGAGAGGTTTTCTGCGCCGCAGGCAGCGCATTCCTCCCCTGCAACTCGGTCAGGACCACTTCTGCGAGCCGGACGCCAAGGCAAGTGTCCTAGCGGACACCTTTGAGGCAAACTTCCGACCCGTGGTAGAAGACATCGACGTGGCCCACGTCCGTCTAGTGGAAGAACGTCTCCCAGTCTTCCTCGAAGCACGAGAGGAGGGTGACAGCATAGACCCCATCACCGCCGAAGAAGTCGCATTGCAACTCCGATCACTCAACGCCCGGAGGGCAGGCGGCATCGACGGCATCCCGAACTCACTCCTTAGGAATCTTCCTCAGGAGTACGAGCAATACCTGGCCACAGTCTTTAACGAAATCCTGGCCTCGGGTGTCTACCCCTCGGTGTGGAAACATGCCGAGGTGGCGGCCATCCCGAAGCAGGACAAGGACCCCCGGCCGCCATCCAGCTACAGGCCCATCAGCCTCCTCCCATGTCTCTCGAAGGTTTTCGAGAGACTTTACGTGCGGCGACTTCTACAACACGTGGACCAGGAACACATACTGCCAGACGAGCAGTTTGGTTTTCGTGGAGGTCACTCCACGACCCACCAGCTGCTCCGCCTCGTGGAACCAGCTATGAGGGCGCTGGAGACCAGGGAATACCTTGGGGCGGTATTCCTGGACGTCTCACGCGCCTTCGACTCCGTGTGGCATGACGGCCTCGTCTACAAGTTGTTTGTACTCGGGGTACCGACGTCGCACGGAGTGCTTCTCAGGTCCTACTTATCTGGCAGGACTTTCCACGTCAGGGCAGAACAGGGAAGGTCCACAAACAGACCCATACGTGCCGGCGTACCGCTGGGGTCGGTACTCGGCCCCATACTTTACTCGCTCTTCACCGCCGACGCTCCGCGAGTGAACGGAGTAGAGTTGGCGCTCTATGCGGACGACACTGCTCTGTTCACCCGGAGCATGAACGCGCATACCATGGGGCGTCGCCTCCAGCAAGGATGTGAAGCACTTGGTGCTTGGGCCACCATGTGGCGCCTTAAATTTAACGCTGACAAGAGCCAGGCGGTGGCGTTCACGAAGCGCAGAGTGCCGCCAAACCTAGAAGCCCTACACATCGCGGGAGGCCCTATCCCGTGGTCAAAAACAGCTACCTACCTCGGAGTGAGACTAGACCAGCGGCTCACCCGGGCCCACACATCCAGTGGATCCGAAACAAGGCGATAGGGCGGCTTCGTGCACTCTATCCCTTGTTAAACCCGGAGTCCACATTGCCCTCCCGTCACGGCATCACGCTGTATCTGACACTGGTACGCCCAGTGTTAGAGTACGCGGCCGTGGTGTGGGGCAATGCCGCCGACTCCTCCATACGATCGCTACAACGCGTACAAAACAAGGCGCTGAACCTTGCGCTGGCCTTCCCAAGTTCTACCCCACCACCTTTCTCCATGAAGACACGGGTATCCTGACGTTGCGGGGCCGATGCCGAGTCCTAGCACGTCAGTTTTACCAAAAAGCGGGTCAATCCCGCAATCGGGAATAACCCTTCCCCCAACAACACCAGGACCCACGAAATAAACACCGAGAGGACCCCAACAACGGTTAGGAAGTCTTTTCTAAAACATCTATTTCAGGTTCTGCAGGAACAGCACACAAGTGCTTACCCTGCTCACACACGTGCCCCAGGTAGGCACGTCAGTAACGGAGTCGGAGTACTGCGCACGCACTCGAGACTCGGACGCCGTAGCGGAAGGGTCAAGTGGCAGCGCAGCAGCGGAGACGGGCGGGCAGCAGCAGCGGACGGGCCGAGCGGCAGCGCAATAGCGGAGAGGGGCGTCCAGCTTCCCCCCCTCCACGTCGAGCGGCGCAGCAGCTCTTCGGCAGCAGTTGCCAACCGGCGACCATCGCCAGAGGACGGCCACGTCTCACCACAAGAGCAGCGACATCACCCCGATCCCCAATCTGCCCTGGATTCCGGGACATAAAAAAAAAAGGCATATTTGTCGTTGTTGCACTTCTGCTGTTAACACAGCAGGGGTGAAAGCAAATTGTTGTTGTTTCACTCCGGCTTTTAACACAGCGAGAGTGACGGCAAAACCGTCGTGTCCCCCACCACAACAGTGCCGCACGGCAGTCAGATCTGCCACCCCCTCTGTAGGGAATAATCCGTGCCAGGGCCGAAGGCGCTGTCTCCGTAACCCCCGCAAGCGTATAGTGTAGGCGAGACTACTCGTGGAAACCTCGACCTTCTCAGGTCACGAAGAGGTGACAACTAAGCGGGGACGTTTCGAACCCACGTGTGCGGCCACACACACAAACTCTACAACGGTACCACCAGACAGGATGGCGAAGTGCGGACCTGCCAGCTCCTTGGACGACAGCCCGACCTCCCCCTCGGAATCTACTCTCACAGACACAACTCACGAGACACCAGATGACCCTGACTCGCACGGCCATGGTGAATGGCAGGAGGTGCGCCGCAACAAAAAAGGCGCAGCTCGACCGGGAGCACAGCCCACCCGACTAACATCAGGGACCCCAGACTGCTGACCCGCCAACCACAGACGCCAATCTTCCACTCCGAGACAACTACCTCCACGCGGCGAGATGCAACCTCGGCAGACACCCACCACGAGGAGAGAAGATCCACAACATGCACAACCTTCTTCTTTCGAAACCCCCCTGACAAAACGACAAATAAAAGTCTCGCGCTCAGGATAAGGGAATTCATCAGAGACCTCAACGGTACTCTTGACGTTTTTAGAGACGGTAAAACCGCTAAATTCACGGCAGATAAATACTATGACCCAAGCCAATTACAAGCTAAACTCCGCCAGTTTGTTGATCCAAAAGTGACGGTAGAACGTAAAACGGTTAGGCAAGACCCCAACACAGCGCGCAAGCCGAAACCGCCAGTATTCAGTGCAGTGATGAAGGACATCTACTTCGATGTAGAGAAAGACGACGTTATCACTGAGCTTAAGGCGCAAGGCATCGAGGTACTGAACGCCTGGCGCATAAAATCACTCAGAACCGGCCGCGAAGGCCCAATGTACAGAGTCCTATCGCACAACCGGGAACACGTAGATTTCATGCTAGAAAACGGGGTAGACATCTTCCTTGCACATTATAGAGTGGAACCTTCCCACCCCCCCGCAGGCCTCAACCGGTCCAATGACAGAGGTGTCAAGAATTCACCCACCACACAGACAAGTGCACAAACACACCGAAATGTAGCAGATGCGGACAGAGCCACCACATCTCGCAATGCGAACTGACACCAGAGAGATCACCCACCTGTGCTAATTGTGGAGGGACACACTCGGCGAGATCGTTCAAGTGTCACTCACGTCCACCTGTAGCAGAAAACGAACACCTACAGGCCCCATTACAGTTACCTGACACCCCAACACAACAGGCAAACCAACAGACAGAACACCTGAACATCAATGATTTTCTAAAGACGATCACGTTCGCATTGACAACACTGATGCAAAGTCGCAAAAACGAGGTAGTTAACGCGATGAAACAAGTGGCCCGACGCTACTTCGACAGAGACCTAATTTACAATCAGAACGGACAGCAAGTGACCACGACCGTGACAAAACGCTCCTTCTCTCAGATAGTCAGAAGTTAAACACTCAACTTCCCCCCCACCCCACTCCCCCCCCCCCCCCAAACTGACTATGGCAGGACACACCAGACGAGTACTTACCAACCTCCTGTTTGTCAATGCAGGAGGCATGAGACCGAAAAAACCGTTACTAAACGACTTAATAACGAAGCAAGACATAGACATTTTTGGAATCGCAGAGACGTGGACAAGACCAACACACAACGTGAAAGTTAACAAAGACTGCGACCACTTTGCCAAACACAGACCAGACGGACGAGGAGGGGTAGCAATCTATTTCAAGAAGTCGATCCCAGCACAGGAAACTCCCCTACCACTCCAGTTTCAAGACATAGAAGCCGTAATGATTACAGTACCAAGACCCAGACGACGACGACTGTTAATAACTTGCCTATACGTCACCCCTGAAACCGAAATTCCCAGGGCGTTCCTAAGATACTTGACCACGTTTCCGGAGTATACACTAATGGGAAACCTATATGCCAGGCACGATCTACTGGGAGACACTGCCATCAACAGAAATGGCGAGGACCTATTAGACTTCCTCACCACCGAGAACATGTCTAGACCACCCATGAATACCTACACATTCGTGGGGCACGCAGGCAACTCCCTACCCGACCACATATTACTCAGTCCCACCCTATACGACACAATGACAGAAACCACAATAGGCGACAGCATAACGAGCCAACACCTACCTATCGTCTTCGGCACCTCGGCCATAAATCCCCCAACAACACCTCAAATCTCACGCACCATCCGACTCTACAACAAAGCAGACTGGGACAAATATCAAAAGACTATAGACAAGGAACTACGAGCACCCCTGACAATAACGGACGACGGAGACATGAACTCTATCAACGACAGAATAATAAACACGCTGAAAACTGCCATCGACTCAACCATACCGACCAAAACAGTGCATAACTGGAAACCTCAACTACCACCGGACATACTCCTTCTAATCAGGGAAAGAAGACGACTTCACACAGAAATCGTTAGGACAAAGAACCGTGACCTTAACCCAATTTGGAATAGACTAAACCTACGAATAAAACGACTGATCTCTGAACATAGACAGAAACAGTGGGATGAAACCTGCAGCAAACTCGACTACCGACAAGGACGAAAATTCTGGTCTAAATTCCAGACACTCACCGGACAATCCACAGACAGAAACCACAGACTGACAATAAACCACGCGACCACCACCAACCCCAAGGAAATTGCAGAGGCTTTCAGAGAGGTACTAACTGAAGCACACAGCTTTCCCCACGACCAACTCATCGACGAAGACTTCCGACAGACAGTTAACGACGAACTCCCCACTCTACTCAACATGCCCACCGCACCTACAGAACTAGACCACCAGCTAATGAAAGAAATCACTGAAATCGAAGTTGAACACGCCATCATGTCAGGTAAAAACACGGCACCCGGGGAAAACGGAATAAGACGTATACACCTTCGAAAATGCCCTCTTCAGACCATCAGCCCCTTCTTACACTACTCTTTAACTACTGCCTGACGAACACTACCACCCCCACAGCGTGGAAAAAGACGAAGACGATTATGATACCGAAACCCGGTAAACCTAAAGCCGACCCAAAATCATACCGCCCAATATCTCTCAGACTTACTAAGAAATACTTTCGAAAGAATACTGACAGACAGACTAACCAAACACGCAGACGAATTACAACTAATCCCCCACACACAGTCCGGCTTCCGCAAAAACCATTCGACCAACGACCCACTACTTAAACTAACGACCGACATTACGAAGCACATTAACGTAGGACACTGCACGCTCGCTGTCTTCTTAGACATCGAGCGGGCTTTCGACAAAATGTGGCACGACGGACTAATATACAAACTATTAAAGACAGGAATCCCCCAAAAGACGGTAAACATGATAGACGCCCTACTGAAAGACAGACTATGCCAAGTACACGTCAATGACGAAACCTCCGAACCACTCAGGCCCCAAGCGGGGGTGGCCCAAGGCGGAATCATCTCTCCATTACTATACGCCTTCTACACCACAGACATATCGACTACCACAAGGACCAACGAACAAGTACAGCTTTACGCTGACGACACGGCATACTGGACTTCCGGACCGAACATGACTACCATAAACCAACAAACTTTGACCTACCTAACACGACTGCAAGACTGGATGTGCAAATGGCGTATCAAACCAAACCCAGACAAGACGCAACTCATACTATTTAAACACAGACATATACACAGTAAGACGAACTAAAACCCTGACATCACACTCACGCTGTGGGGAACCAGACTGAACATATCCGACAAAGCCAAATATCTGGGGGTGACCCTAGATAAATATCTGAACCTAAAAGAACACGTTAAGCAAACCCTCAACAAAGCCCGAAAAAGACAAAACCTCATTAGACTGGTACAAGGCAAATTCAACGGCTGCTGTAACAGAACAGCAATTAACACGTACAAAACATTCGTTAGACCCCTCTTCGAATACGCAGCCGCGCCGCTAGCAGGAATGAATCGGACACAGACAGAACGACTATACCAGACTGAAAGACGTATACTACGTAGCATACTAAGAGTCCCGCCCACCACCCCCCGAACTGAGGTCTACGAGGAAGCTAGGGTCACACCACTGCAAACCAGACTCGCACTACTTAGAGCGCGGTATGGGAGACGCACTCTAACCAGACGGCACGACATGACACACATATTCACAGCCATACCACGCCACAGGAATAAGCCTAAATACAAATACACCTACCCACCACGCACCATCACATACAACACATTACTAACACACCCACAAACCATTGAGAACCATGAACGAGCAGGCCAAATTAGCATACTAGCGAACGATGAACCCACCCCTCCCCACTTACTGGCATTGGACCCTGACCCAATATAAATATAAGTACCGTAGCAGACACAGGATACTCCCACCCCTACTCTGATTAAAGCCCCTCTTTCGTCTTCTCACATCATTTATAAATTTACAAATTTAATTTACTTAATGCTTAGACCCTTCCCTGCGTGACACAACAAGCTAAAACAACACGAAACTATCCATATAAAGGCTTGTTTTCATTTCACCATATTATATTGAGTGAATATCTACTTAATTTTCCATCCCCTTATGTATCATTTATGTTAAACAACTCCAAACTCACAATTTTATTTTCATCTATTAATTTATGTTATGTTTTATGTGAACCAGCACCAAACAATCCTATGGTGTTATATTTTATGTTATTTCACGAATTTGTTCGGCATTTTGCTCCCATACTGAAACAAAAAAAAACCAAATAAAAATGTGTCATAGACTTGAGTTTAGCTGTAATATTAGTTGTAAGATGGTCTAATAAAGGTTCAAAGGAGAAATATAAAACTGTGAAACTAAGGCCCCATAGAGCAGTCGCTCTCAGAAGGCCCGCCTGTTCCCCTCAGGAACAGGAGTGAAAATGATAAAAAAAAAATAAAAAATAAAAAAATAAAGTACTGCGCAGTTCCCGGATCGTCAGTGCACCACGAGCTTAAAGATGGCATAGCTCTCCGAGGAGATAGCAGTTTCGCGCCACCAGCATATTAGGGACGAAGGAAGAGGAGGCGCCGAAGGAAGAAGAGTTCTTTCCGAAAATTTTGTGCTGTAGGCGATAGGGTACTTTGCGGTCCAGGGACCCGTTGCGCTCCGCGGCCGACTGTTTAGCCCGCGCAGCGGTTAGCGGTATCCCGCGCCCGCCCGATATAGGGAATTACCACCAGCACAAAATTGTCGGAGTATAGGGCCAACTAACCCGAGGAACGACGTGTGCACCCGCCAGGGGCAGGAAAATCGTACTCGCAGGGAAGTTGTTAAATCATAAGGGACTCAAACTCCCATGATAAATTAACATCACATGGAGCCGCACTATGGGGCAACCACAAGAACTAGAAACATCGGAAAACCCTCCCAGAAAGCGCACCCCATCATCATCATCATCATCATCATCACCTTCTTCTTCTTCTTCATCCACAAACTCGCTGTCGGACGATGGTTCAGAACCAAACCTCGTCATAAACACTGACCCCTCTTCAGAGGATGACCAACATGACTCTCCCCAGGTCAGAGGCCCGCGGCGTAGTCGAAGGCTAAACAAAATAAATCAGGGCCAACCCACAAAGGTCGCTGAAGCGACAGAAGCAGGAGCACCACTAATGCTCACAAAGGTCGCTGAAGCGACACAAGCAGGAGCGCCAGAAATAGTGGGTAACACACAGACAGAAGACGATGTCAGCACACAGGCAGGAGCACCGCCGAAGGCTGTCACAACACAGATGGAAGACGATGCCGAAAAACGAGACACTCAACAAACAAAACCTAGGCCTCTTACAGTCACCTTCAGTGACAAGGTTAGAGCAGAAAGCCCGAAAACACCAGAGGGAATGAAATCACCCGCAACATCAGCGGCAAACACTCCGATTCTGCAACAGGCAAAAGGGAGGAGAAGAGTGCCGCCGATCACGGTCTATGAAACAAAAGGCTACACGACCCTGATAGGGCAAATACAAGGTAAACTTACAGGAGCGCTCAGCACCTCATACAAGGGTAACTCTATAGTTTACCAGGCAACAAACCCGGAACACTTTCAATACCTGAAAGACGAGTTTAGGAAAAAGAAACTCGAATTCTTTACGTACAACGACAATCCCAAGAGCACACTTAAAGTTGTCATAAAACGTCTCATCCCCTACTGGGAAACGGACGATATAAAACAGGCACTCCTGGAGAAAGGTTTCCTGGTCCAGGAAGTCTATCAGATGGCTTCTCCAAAAACAAGAATGACCGAATCCGGCGAGCACATGTCCGCCCCAAGAAGAAAGGGACCAAACTATCAAGTAAACCTACTAAACACTGAGGAGGTCCAGAAGATATTCCAACTGAAACGCCTCCAATACATGACAGTAACAGTCGAGAGGTACAAAAGACCAAGTGGCCCAACGCAATGTTATATTTGTCAACGGTTCCGACATGGTGCAAACCAATGCTATCTCACCCCACGATGCGTCAAATGTGCTGGACCACACCTATCGAGCGTCTGCAAAATGAAGCCAGAAGAACCGGCAAAATGCGCCAACTGCGCTGGGAACCATCCAGCATCATTCCGAGGATGCCCAGTAAGGATGAAACTCATCCAGGCGCAAGAGCAGATGAGAGCTCCACCACAAGCAAGGAGCAGACATCTCCCCACCACTCCAAATCAAGAACTGCCCATAACCACTCCACACACGATAAATAATCCCCAACCAGTAGCCATCAGAACGCCAAAAGCTCCCCAACCAAAATCGCTTCTCCCACTGCCACAAACTGGCGCCAATGTAAATCAAGCAGAAAGTCAGCAACAACAACTGCAACATATGCCTCCGGGCCCCAAAACTATGGCACAAGCCATTCAAGCACCCAGACCCAAACCACAAATAAATCCACGACCAGAGAATGTAAAACCGCAGGAAGAACCAGCCCCCTCTCCACCACTGCCACAAATCGAAGTGCCCCCACCACTGCCACCCCAAATCCCAAATATCAGCACCCCTGCAGAGAAAGAGACAACAAGGGTAGCAGCAGAAGAAAAAGATACACAAAGACCAGAGGAAGAAAGAAAAGCATCAGCTCCTACAACAGCAGAGTCCTCCACCACCCCAATTCCCGCTGACGCAGAACCAAGCGGAGTGGAACCATCCACAACATCGCTGCCAGGCACACATCCTACCCAGACGACAGCGGCCACCCCAGGTCCTGCACCACAGCAACAAACCGCAACAGAACAACCCATGCAGTTTCTCCAACAAATATGGAACATCATCAAATCAATGTTAAGCGACAACCTTACTAGTCTGCTTAACAAACTAACGCAAGCATGTGGCGAAATCATGGCAGCACCCGATATGATGGCAAAAATCGCGGTAATCCTCACAAAAATCGTGCCTCTATTCACCAATGGCCAATAGAAACCGACAGCCAATTATATGCATCTGGAATGCCGATGGCATTCGCCACCAGAGACACGAGCTGGAGCTGTTCCTAGACGAATACGGAATAGACGTTGCGCTAGTAAACGAAACCCATCTAACACCAACAGACAACTTCCGGGTCAGAAATTATGTCATATACAGAACTGACCGACCCAACCGGCAGGGTGGTGGGACGGCAGTACTAGTTAAGCAACGTCTATGCCATCGACATATACCCCTGCCACAGCTCCAGCAAATAGAAGCAACAGCCATTGAAATGGTGATCAATAACCAGACAGCCTACCTCACTGCTGCATACCTGAGATATAACTCAGCAATATTCTAAACCAAAGCCATAGAGTAATCATAGGAGGGGACCTAAACGCAAAGCACAGGGCATGGACCTGTCGTGCCACGAACACCAGTGGTAGGACACTCCTGCGATACCTGGATGCTCACCCCGAAGTGGAGGTAATACCCCCAGGAAGACCAACCCATTTCCACCGGGACCACAGGTGCCGCCCAGATAAACTGGACATATACCTGGTCAAAAATCTAAACCTCATAACGGAGACAGAGGTCGTAAACGCGCTGGATTCCGACCACGATCCTGTCATCCTGAGACTAGAAAACTAGCAGGCAGATCCTACAGAGGGGAGGAGAGCGACCTTTACCACAAACTGGGATAGGTATAAAACACTGGTAGACCACCATATACGAGACTTTGCCCCAGAAATGCCCCACAAGCAAGATATTGACGCGGCAGTTGAGGAGTTTACGCGCATCGTGACGACGTGCAGCGAGAGGGCCACAATAAAAATCACGCACCAACACAGACGCGAAGATCTACCACTCGACCTCGCACAACTAATTAGAGACAAGAAGCGCATGAGGCGTCTGTGGCAGCAATTTCGGGATCCACAGGACAAAAGGGCAATGGAGAGGATGGCTCGTGAAATCAGAACAAGACTACAACTGCTCAGGTACGAGCGATGGGAGAGAGGCCTACAAGAAGCCGAGAGAAATTCAGAAAAGTTCTGGAACAAAATCAGAACCCGAAGAAGCCCACAAAAGACCATCAATCCGCTGCACGGCGTAAACGGGATAGTCTGCACACCAGAAGAGAAAGCGGACGCCATGTCACGCAGTCTCGAACGCCAATTCCAAGAGAACGACATCGACGATGACGAGGAGGAGGTTGACAGAAACGAACGAGAGGTCAGACGTCACCTAACGGCGAAACTCCAACAAAGGTCGGACACCTCGTTCGTCGCAACCAGCGAGCGAACAGTGGGTGCTCTCATCAGGCGAATCGGCAACGTTAAAGCCCCAGGCCCTGACAATATCAGACCACCCTTCCTGAAAAACCTTCCCCAGTCCGCCATATTCCACCTCACCGCTATCCTAAACAACTGCCTAAAATTAAACTATTTCCCTTCAGCCTGGAAGGTTACAAAAATTATTTCGATTCCCAAACCAAACAAAAATCATTTATTCCCACAAAACCACAGACCCATCTCCCTCCTCAGCCATTTCTCCAAACTCCTTGAGACCCTAATACAAATCCCACTACAGCAGTTCCTTGCAATCAACAACATCCTTATCCCAGAACAGTTTGGATTTCGTGCTGGTCATAGCACCACACAGCAGGCCATTCGCCTGGTGGAGCACGTATGTTTGGAAAGACAAGGGAACAGCACTGGTGCCATCTTCCTAGATATTGAAAAAGCGTTCGACAGGGTGTGGCATGGCGGCTTGCTTTATAAGATGTCCCAACTCAACTGCCTGCTGCACATACTGAAAGTGATTAGATCCTTCCTGACAAACAGGAAATTTTATTCCTCGTTGGATGGCGCCAACAGTCCCATCAGAGACATAGAAGCAGGAGTACCACAAGGGGCTGTGTTAGGTCCCCACCTATACCTTCTCTATACAAATGATGTGCCCCGAGAGCCGGGGGGGGGGGGGGGGGCAAATAGCCCTTTATGCCGACGACACGGCACTATATCATAGCCTACATTGTATGCAGGCTACAATGCCATATGAATCGTGTTATCAGATGGTGTAATCTGTGGAAGACCAAAATAAATGCTGAAATGTGCCAGGCAATCCTTTTTACCAACAAAACCAAACCACCAATACGAAGCATCATAGTTGGAAATCAACAGCTGCCATGGAAAAATTCGATTACGTATCTTGGCCTACAGATTGATGAAAGGCTAACCTTTAGTCAACATATCACAGAAGCATGCAACAAAGGCCAGGCAAGACTTATCCAACTATATCCGCTACTCAAAGGTAGAGGACTCAACTGCAGCAAAAATAAAAATTTGGAGAGTGATAAAACTGCCAGCTGTGCTCTATGGCTCAGAGGTATGGAGCATGGCGGCAGACACAAACCTATCCAAGATAGAAAGACTACAGAACAAAGTACTGAGATTAATAGCAGATATACCGTGGTACTGCAGCAATGAGTTGGTCAGAGTCATGCTTGGTCATCCTACCATCTATCACATCATCAAGCACAAATTCATCGGATTCTACACATCATGCCATCATTCACAATTTCATCTTATAAATTCCCTCGGCGGAGAAGACCAACACCGTCAAAAAGCACCTATCACTACGACTCATCGTCAGTTCTAAATAGTTAATTCTGCGTGATACTTAGTACTCACAGCAAAAACAACCAACATCTAGGCAAAACAGCCGCCCCTCCTTCCCCGTAACATACATCGGGAAAAAAGGAACGGTCCCATAAACAAAAACTCAAAAACAAAACGATTTTCGAAAATCAGGGTAATTAAAACAGAAGACAGAGTGCCACCGGGTGCTGATTCTTCTTGCAAAACAAAGGGTGGGAAACCCAGAGAATTCGACTGGCCCCTGACTCTCCACCAGACACCCCCGCCATCAACCATCACTCCCTCGTCGTGGTCGGCCACCATTCTCGCGACGAGGTCATAGCAGACGAGGACAACTAGGGCTGGACAGTGCAGCGCTCAATAAGAAGACGCAAATCTGACAGCGACACCCTCTCTCCTCACCATCGCAGAGATCCGAGAAGTATTACACCGGAAAGGAGTCCTAGGATGGGCATCGAACCGAAAAGGCCCGCTGGAACAAAATCTCCCACCACTACGACTTACTTTCTCAAAAACTTGCCCGAAAAAACGACCAACAAAACTCTGTCCCTGCAAATCAGGGAACACATCAGGGACTAAAGCGGCTCCCTTAACGTCTTCAGGGATGGAAGGACCGCTAAACTCACGGCAGACAAACAGTACGATGTAAACTATCTGCAGAGAACCCTTCGGCAGTTTCTCCCAATCAATGTCATCGTGGAGAAAAAAGTGAGCAGGCTGATTGAAGGCCCCTTGCCGAAGCCCAAACCCCCATCGTTTAGTGCAGTCATAAAGGACGTGTACTTCGATGTTGACAAAGACGATGTGATTTCTGAGCTGAAACTTCAGGGCCTAGAAATCAGCGCAACATGGCGCATCAAGTCGCGCAAAACAGGGAGATTTGGCCCGATGTTCAGGGTCATCTCCCTCAACCAAAAACATATAGACTTTATGCTCGAAAACGGCGTGCACATTTTCTTATCGCACCACAAGGTCGAGCCTTCAAATCCACCAAAACCCCAACCCATACAGTGCCAGAGGTGCCAACAATTTAATCACCACACCAAAGACTGCACAGCCACCCCAAAATGCAGTCGCAGCGGCGGCAACCACCATCTTACCGAATGCGCCAGCGACGACTGCTCCACCCCTTCATGCGCAAACTGTGGACCACCACACTCCGCAAGGTCCTTCAAGTGCAAGGGAAGGCCCCCAGCAGCCATAAATGAAAGACTTCAGGCCCCTCTTCAGCTGGCCGACACCTCCTCCTCACAAGGAGAAGTCCTAAATATCGAGGACTTCCTGAAAGTCATGACTTTCTCCCTAACCAACCTCTTCCAAGGCCGCAAAGAGGAAGTAATACACACAATTCGACAAGTGGCCCAGCGCTTCTTCGACAGAACACTCTGCACAAATAACACTAATAGCAAACGAACCACCAACACCACCACACCTACTGGCACTAGACCCGGATCCCGATCCAATATAACCTCCCACACACCGGAACAACCCAAACATTGCACCGTCTTAGGCCAGGTAGCAGAGGAAACTGGTGACCCATTTAGCCAAAATCATAATAACTAAAATATTTCTGCTTCACATTGTCAACCATTGAAGTACTGATCGCCTGAGCAATAGTGTACCATATATATCTTGAATTTCCCAAACATATCAAAATTCAGCTCTATTCATAACTTCTCTGTTAACTTCAGTCTAGCTCTTAAAACATAAAGTCAACCAGCTCACATTATTGTAGTATGCCTAATAAGTCCGAATGAGGACACCTAGAATTATAATTACACAAAATGTATAATAGACATAAGTAGATGTAAGTAATAGTTATAAGGACAGTGTCAATAAAGAGAAAATATCAAGCAAAAATTGTTAAACTAAGTCCAGATAGAGCGAGAAGCTCTCCAATGGCCCGCCCATTACCCCTCAGGAGTGGGAATGAAAAGTAAAAAAAAAAAAAAAAATTAACTACCCCCTGAGATACAGAGACGACCACAGCGCCAGAGGAGGAAAAGGAGAAACAACCGCAACAGGAGGAACACGACCATACCACAACAAGTACACAGGCAACAGGACACCAATACTCACGAACACAACTCGGACACCAACTCGACAACCCACACAACACACCCACCCACCACACAGAATACACAGACACCCACAACTGTCACACGAACAGCCGACACACAGGCCAGCCCTCGTCAGATGCCAACACAGGAACAACCGGCCGCTAACACGACCAGCAACACACAGGCCGACATGCCCAACATTATGTCAACATTCCAGAGAATAATGGAAACATTCCCCGGACGCACGACCACCGAAATAGTCACGAAGATTATGGGGTGTGTCTCAACTCTTCATTCAGTTCATGTCGAGCACGCTCAACTGGACTAGCTTCCAAGCCACTATTACACCACTTTTTACACTACTACACGGATAATACGCCGCACCAGCCCCGAAACGCAGACGCTAACACAGACTCACAGATCCTGTTTTGGAATGCCAACGGGATCGCAAGCAAAAAAGCCGAAATGGCCGCGTTCATTGAGCGAAAGGGTATCCGAATCGCTCTTGTGAACGAAGAAACACTGCTTACGCCTCGCAAACAACTAAACATCCCAGGGTATTGTGTCTATCGTACCGACCGAGCGGATGGCAGGAGGGGAGGCGGCATGGCAATCATCTTACACGGACATAGAACACACGAACATCGAGCTCCCAGCGTTTGAAAGGCTAGAGGCCACGGCCGTCAGCGTCAAGTTCAACGGAGCCAACACCACACTGGTATCGATGTACAATCCCCCTAAAAACATAGTAACACGCGATATCAGCACAGTACTCAACATAGCACCGCGGGTAATCGCCGCTGGAGACCTCAACGCAAAGAACCCCGATTGGAACTCACGAATCCGAACCTCCAACGGCAAGAAACTGTACGAACACGCAATAGGCCGAAACTACATTATACTTGGGCCGGACGTTCCCACGTTCATGCCTACACAGGCTCGACATAGGCCAGACGTGTTAGACATAGCCCTCATAAAGGGCATCACATGCACACTCAACCTCACGGTTGAAAACCATCTGGACCACATGCCTGTAATACTGCACACGGAAGAAACCCTGCAGGACACCGAACCAAGCAGGATGCATAACTACAAGCGCGCGAATTGCACACTGTTCAAGGAAACGCTTGATAGTCGTGTTCCTGACACCCACGAAATTCACAACACACAGTAAATCGATGAGACTGTGGAGGCTCTCACAAGTGCCGTCCAAGACGCAATGACTGACGCCATTCCATATACAACACCAAGACAACACTCGACGGCCCTGCCCAGGAGACCCTGGGCCTTATCTCAATGTGAAACCGCCTAAGGAGATACTGACAGCGTACCAGGCGCCCGTTCTATAAACTGCACGTCAACAGACTCCAGGGCATAATACGGGATAAAATAGAAACATTCAAAAACGAACAGAGGGACAGAAACTCGCAGGGATAGAAACCGCACGTCCTTGCCTGTGGCAGCTCGCCAGACACTTCACCAGGGAGAAACATTACGTTCCCACGTTACAAGGACCAGACGGCTCAGCCTACTCCGCGACGGAGAAGGCAGAGCTTATGGCCACGACACTTGCAACGTCTTTCATGCCGAATCTGGTTCCTTCAGACCCAGCATTCACACTTGAAACGGACCATGAGGTTACACGACTTGTAGCCCAACCCTCGCGCAACGAAATTAGACGTACTAGCACAAATGAAATCACATGGGCTATCAAGCACACCAACGCTAGAAAAGCCCCTGGGCCTGATGGCATTCAAAACCGTGTCCTCCAGGAGTTCACGGATAGAGCCGTAGAATACCTCACACACTTAACGGATGCCATCCTGAAACACCAACACTTCCCTGACTTTTGGAAGGCGGCCAAGGTCCTGATATTCAGGAGGCCAAGGAAAGACAACTCCCTCCCACAAATTTACCGACCCATCAGTCTGCTGTGTTCGCTCAGCAAGATTGTTGAGAAGGTAATATTAAAACAAATCACTAGGCATTGCATCGCCAATGACACCCTAACACCAGAGCAATTCGGCTTTAGGAATCACCACTCGACAACACAACTCCTCCGCGTAGTCGAACATAAAACACACGGCTACAACATGAACAAAGCCACAGTGGCCGTGTTCCTGGACATCGAAAAGGCTTTCGACCGTCTCTGGCACAACGGACTCATACGCAAACTAAGCGAAGCTGGTTTCTCGGGCGGACTCTTACGTCTCTTACACTCATATCTCACGAACAGGTGTTTCAACATTAACGTGCAGGATAAACAATCAACACAACACGGTACGGTATCCAAGCTGGAGTACCCCAAGGAAGCATCCTAGGGCCCATCTTGTTTAATGTGTGCATTAATGACTTCCCAGCAACACGAAACAACGTTAGCCGTCTACGCGAATGACACCATCATCCTTGCGTAAGATTGGAAACCGTCGAATATCAATTCACGAATACAGGCAGCACTCAGAACAGCTGAGCCTTGGTTGCAGCGATGGCGTTTTAAAGTAAACGTCGACAAGTGCGAAGCAGTTCTGTTCACACGCAGACCGAAACTACTGCGCAAACATCAACACTGTAGACCGATAACACTACATACGGGCCCAATACGTTTCCGAGAGAAAGTCAGATACCTTGCTGTCTGGCTGGACCGGTAACTTACACAGGGGGGACCACATCGAGTGTACGTTGGCAACCGAGCGCACGCGAGGCTCAAACAGCTCTACCCAATGCTGAACAGGGAAAGCACACTGAGTAGGAGGGTGTCGAGGTCCAAATACATGACGCTGATTAGACCTCTGATGACGTACGCAGCTCCAGTTTGGGGATATGCAGCTCCTACACGACTACGCCGCCTGCATATCATACAGAAGATGATGCTACGAATCATTAGCAACGCTCCACGCTACACACGCACCGCGGATCTTAACCATGATTACCGCCTCGATACTCTCAAGGAAGTATTCAAAAAAACACGCTACACGACCATACAGGAACACTAGACTCTCGAACAATCCTTTCATCCTCACTCTGGGAAACTACGATCACAACCACAAGTGGAAGCACAAGCGGCCAAAGACACTGCTAGCTAGGGCATAGCCACGTATGGTAAACTAACATACGCAAACAAGCTGCAAACGTCGGCAAGCCCCTGCATATCAGCAACAGTGACTGGTAACTACCAGCTGCTATTAGAGCCGACCAACAGTCCACAGCAGGCACACCGACGAGCTTGCCCACAGACCGACAAACCATCCGCCAACATTCCCTCACACTGTGCTTCCGGTATATGACCTATCGGACACAAGAACGATAATAAAGCTAACTGTTGCAGGTTGCTGACGCTGAACGAGGACTCTGCACCAGCACCCAGCGCCAGCCGCCGAGCAGCACAACCACACAACGTCAAGGTATCGGCATGCATGATACGCACTACTAACAAAGCCTATCCTTGCACGACCTGTCGCAGGCAGCAAGACAACCGCTACTGCTCTTACCACCCGACCTAAATATCACAGATATTTTTTTTTCCCTTGGCTCTTGCCCTGGCAATTTTTTTTCCTCTGCCCTTCAAACCGCTACCCTTCGTTCGATTTCGTCCTAATCTATCCCCAGATGAGCGCGTATTAATGGTTAACCCTAACCAGACGCACGCAAACATCGCAGTACCCAAATCCTGCGACACCTCACTTTAGTGAATACTAACCCTTATGCAGAGATCGCAGTAGACCTATTGTGTTGGCCATCATGCCGGTGTGGGCGTGGAGGGGCTCCACCTCTTGTTAAAAAGAAGAAGAGTCCGCAATGGATAGCATTACACGTGAGGGGAAGAAGAACTAATACAACGTCAACTGCCAACTCCGCATGCTAGCAGCCAAGATTTATTACCTAAACCACGGAAGGACCATCCACAACGCGAGGCACAACTACTCCAACCCGTAAGGATCTTGGAGGAACAGCTATCCACAGCTTAGACTCCGCAACCTCGGGCCAAGGACTAGGCCCGTATGTTCAGCGTCAGCAAGACTGTATTGCCTAGTCTGCGCTGAGCCGCCGTAGCGAGAGATCGTTCTGGCTCGACATTCCGCTTTGTCTCGCTGGCGCTTTTGTTCCCGCGCGTCTTTATCAAGTCACGTGGTCATCGGCGACTGCGTTACAGAAGCTGCAGCGAATCTTCACTTGTGACGACTCACCTGCGAGTGCGTTAGCGGCGAAATTGTCGTTTTGTTTTTGTTTTTGGTTTTAGGGCGCAAAACTTCTATGGTTATTAGCGCCCAGCCCGTGACTTAGGAAACTGGAAAAAATCGAAATTTAAAACCAGCAGCAATGGGAACAAAGTCATAAAATTTGAGAAACTAAAAGCAGAAGGAATGCTTAAAAATCCACTACAGAAAGGGGTTGGTTGTCCCCAAAAAAAGCTTCAAATGACTGACGTCATTTCACTGTCACTAATAAACTGGAGAACGCGGTCGGCTGAGCGCGTGTCATCTGCTAAAATCGACGATAGATCAGGCGATAGCTGTAGACGGGAGCGTAACGGATTAAAATAGGGGCATTCAATTAAAAGGTGTCTTACCGTCCACAGCTGAGAGCAGTGGGGACAGAGTGGGGGAGGATCGCCGCTTAAAAGATGTCGATGGCTAAAAAGACAGTGCCCCATCCGGAGTCTAGCTAAAATTACCTCCTCCCGACGACGCGTTCTGGAGGAAGAGGTCCAAGCGCAAGGAAGGGCTTTCACTTCCCGCAATTTATTATGGGGAAGTGTTGACCAATGCGCATGCCATAAATGAGCAACTTGGCGACATAAACCGCTCCGTAGATCGGTGAAGGGAAGCGACTGAATAGCTGGCCGAGGAAGAGAGACTGCAGCCTTGGCCGCTATATCGGCCGCCTCATTCCCACAGATACCAGCGTGTCCCGGGAGCCAGAGGAACGCCACCGAGACGCCCCCCAGGTGGAGCAAGCGCAGACAGTCCTGAATCCGGTGGACCAGAGGGTGCTCAGGGTAAAGAGCTTGGAGACTGAGGAGAGAGCTGAGAGAATCCGAGCAGATTACGTACTGTATCCGCTGATGGCGGCGGATGTAGTGGACAGCCTGGAGAACAGCGTAAAGCTCCGCAGTATAAACCGAACACTGGTCGGGAAGCCGAAAGTGATTTGGGGTGTCGCCAACAATATAGGCACTCCCTACACCTAACGATGTTTTCGAGCCGTCGGTGTAAATAAATGTGGCGTCCATCATTTGTGCACATAGAGCAGCAAATGCCCGATGGTAAACAAGTGTAGGGGTACCATCCTTGGGAAATTGACAAAGGTCACGGAGCAAGTAGATCCGGGGACGGAGCCAAGGCGGTGCTGTACCCAAAGTTGTCAAGAAGGTTTTGGGAAAGCGGAAGGAAACAGAATGGAGCAGTTGACGGAAGCAGACTCCCAGGGGTAGTAGGGAGGAGGGGCAGCCTGCATACCCTACATCAAAGGAGGCGTCGAAAAAAAGATCATGGGCTGGATTAGCAGGCATGGAAGACAGATGGCTAGCATAACGACTCAGAAGGACTGCCCGCCGATTGGACAGCGGAGGTTCAGCAGTCTCAGCATAAAGGCTTTCCACAGGGCTGGTGTAAAAAGCTCCAGACACTAAACGTAATCCACGGTGGTGGATAGAGTCGAGACGCCGAAGAATAGACGGCCGAGCAGAGGAGTAGACTATGCTTCCATAATCCAATTTCGAGCGCACTAAGGCGCGATAGAGGCGGAGAAGGACCACTCGGTCCGCTCCCCAGGAGGTACCATTCAGGACACGGAGGGTGTTAAGGGAACGCAGACAGCGAGCCGAAAGATAGGAAACGTGGGAGGAGCACCACAGTTTTCTGTCAAATACAAGACCCAAGAATTTAGCGACGTCGGAAAACGGAAGGTTGACAGGACCTAGATGTAAGGAGGGCGGAAGGAACTCCTTTCGTCGCCAAAAATTAACACAAACGGTCTTACTGGGTGAGAAACGGAAGCCGGTTTCGATGCTCCACGAGTGGAGGCGATCGAGACATCCTTGAAGACGTAGTTCAAGAAGGCTGGTCCGCTGAGAGCTGTAGTAGATCGCAAAATCGTCCACAAAGAGGGAGCCCGAGACATCAGGAAGGAGACAATCCATAATTGGATTTATGGCGATGGCAAACAGTACAACACTCAGCACGGAGCCCTGGGGTACCCCGTTTTCTTGGGAGAAAGTACGGGAGAGAGTAGTGTTCACCCGCACCCTAAATGTGCGCTCTGCCATAAATTCGCGAAGAAAAAGGGGCAGCCGGCCTCGAAAGCCCCAAGAGAACAGTGTGCAGAGGATGCCTGTCCTCCAACAGGTATCATATGCTCTCTCCAGATCAAAAAATATTGCTACCGTTTGGCGTTTCCGGAGAAAATTGTTCTTGATATAAGTGGAGAGAGCAACAAGATGGTCAACTGCAGAACGATGCTTTCGGAATCCGCATTGGGCTGGTGTTAAAAGACTGCGGGATTCCAGCCACCAAGCTAAACGGTAATTCACCATACGCTCCAAAACCTTACAGACACTACTCGTGAGAGAAATGGGGCGATAGCTAGAGGGGAGATGTTTGTCCTTTCCAGGTTTCGGAACGGGAACGACAATAGTTTCCCGCCATCGTCTGGGAAAGGTACTGTCGGTCCAAATTCGATTATAAAGGCGAAGGAGGTAACGCAGACTATGGGTTGATAAATGCAGCAACATTTGGACATGGACACCATCCGGTCCTGGGGCGGAGGAGCGAGAAGAAGAGAGGGCATGTTGGAGTTCCCGCAAGGAGAAAACAGTATTATAGCTTTCGCGGTTTTTAGAGGAGAAAGCAAGAGGTCGCACTTCCGCTGCACGTTTCTTCGGGAGAAACGCTGGCGGGTAATTTGAAGAGCTCGAAATCTCAGCAAAGTGCTGACCCAATGAGTTAGAAATTGCGACGGGGTCCACTAAAGTATCATGCGCGACAGTGAGCCCAGAGACCGGGGAGAAACTAGGCGCGCCTGAGAACCGTCGAAGCCGACTCCAAACTTCCGAGGAGGGAGTGAAGGTGTTAAATGAGCTAATAAAGAATTTCCAGCTTGCCTTCTTGCTATCGCGGATGACGCGACGGCATCGCGCACGGAGCTGCTTATATCGGATACAGTTGGCCAAAGTTGGATGGTGACGGAAAATGCGAAGAGCACATCGCCGCTCACGTATTGCGTCACGGCATGCCTCGTTCCACCAAGGAACTGGGGGGCGCCGGGGCAATTCGGAGGTGCGTGGTATTGAACGTTCCGCAGCTGTAAGAATAACGTCGGTAATATGTGTGACCTCATCGTCGACGCTGGGAAAGCGACGGTCATCGAATGTCGCTAGAGACGAAAAAAATTTCCAATCGGCTTGGGCAAACTTCCAGCGTCGCGGACGCATGGAGGGCAGTTAAGGCTGCAGTCGAAGGACACACGGAAAGTAGTCACTCGAGTGTGTATCATCAAGGGCGAACCATTCGAAGCGCCGAGCTAGCGGAACAGTACCGACCGCAAAGTCCAAATGAGATAAATTTGTCGTGGAGGAAGACAAAAATGTGGGGACCCCAGTGTTGAGGCAAACTAGATCCGCTTGGTGGAAGACGTCTAGCAATAGTGAGCCACGTGAACAAGGATGTGGAGATCCCCAAAGCGGGTGGTGGGCATTGAAGTCCCCAACCAGCAAATAGGGGGGTGGAAGCTGACCAAGAAGATGAAGGAGATCAGCTCGTGCCATTGGTGTGGACGATGGAATGTATACCGTACAAAGAGAGAACGTGTATCCAGAAAGGGAAAGACGGACGGCGACAGCTTGGAAGGAACTGTTTAAGGGGATTGGGTGATAATGGAGAGTATCATGGAGAAGAATCATGAGTCCTCCATGGGCTGGAGTGACTTCAACACAGGGGAGGTCATATCGGACGGACTGAAAATGAGGGAGAACAAAGCGGTCATGGGGACGCAGCTTTGTTTCCTGAAGACAGAAGATGACCGGCGAGTAGGATCGTAAGAGGATCGACAATTCATCCCGATTGGCTCGAATGCCGCGGATATTCCAGTGGATAATGGACATAAGGTGAACAGAAAATGGAGGAATGTGACCAAGGGTGCTGTCAACTCAACGACTGCTCAGAGCTTGCGACCGACAGCATGGAATGGCATTCAGTCGAAGGCAGAAGATCCTGATCCATAGGTTGGTCAGGAGCAGCTCCTGCCACCAGCGATCGGCCGGTTGACCGGCCACCAGCAGTGCGCCTCAGCGACACAGAAGACGGCCGAGGGCGATTTCCGCCAGGTGGTGCTGTAGATGGGACTCACCTTGGCGGAGAAGGAGAGGAACTGTGTTTCTTTGTAGCCATCTTGGAAGTATGATGTTTAGATGAAGGAGGAACCGATGGTTGTGAAGTTGCGGTACGTAAAAACTCTTCACGAGTATGCTCTTTTTTCGAAGACTTGGCGTCTGACTTTTGGGCTCGAGATTTAGCAGAACCCGACGAAGGGTGAGCCATAGAGTGGGCAGGCGAAAGAGGTGAGGTTGAACGGGCGATCTTTGCGCTGGCCGATCTGACGACCGTGGTACTAAAGGTGAGGTTGCAAGTCTGCATGGCCGCCTCCTTTGTTGGCCGAGGAGAAGCAAGGACAGTGCTGTATTTTCCTGTCTGAGGCACGGTGGGCTGTCGACTGGTGAATAATTTTCGAGCAGCAAAGGTCGACACCTTTTCCTTGACTCTTATTTCCTGGATGAGCTTTTCGTCCTTAAAAACGGGGCAATCTCGAGAGGAAGCAGCGTGGTCACCCATACAGTTGATGCAGCGAGGGGATGGAGGTGGGCAAGCACCCTCATGGGCATCCTTGCCACACGTAACACATTTGGCCGGATTGGAACAGGACTGGTGTGATTGAACCGCTGACATCGATAGCAATGCGTAGGGTTTGGGGCGTCAGGGCGAACGGAAATCATCTCATAGCCTGCTTTGATTTTTGATGGGAGTTGAACTTTGTCAAATGTCAAGAACACAGTGCGGGTTGGAATGATGTTCGTGTCAACCCTTTTCATAACCCTATGAACAGCCGTTACGCCCTGGTCAGACAGGTAGTGCTGAATTTCTTCGTCAGACAATCCATCGAGGGAGCGTGTATAAACGACTCCACGCGAGGAATTTAAGGTACGGTGCGGTTCCACCTGGACAGGGAAGGTGTGGAGCAGAGAAGTACGCAGCAATTTTTGAGCCTGGAGGGCACTGTGTGTTTCTAACAACAGGGTGCCATTCCATAATCTGGAACAAGACTTTACAGGACCTGCAATTGCGTCAACACCTTTCTGAATAATGAAAGGGTTGACCGTGGAGAAGTCGTGACCTTCGTCAGACCGAGAAACAACAAGGAACTGTGGCAACGATGGAAGAACCGTCTGTGGCTGAGACTCAGTGAACTTACGCTTGTGAGCAGACATAGTGGAAGGTGAGGAAACCATTGCGGAAGAATCCCCCATGATTACCGGCGTCTCCGATGGCGCGCTCCTCCCTTGTGGGGGCCCTCACTGAGGGCACACCCGCTTTAGGTGATTGTTCACACCTCAGGTCACACCTCCCGACAAACGGACGGAGGGACCAATCGGCACTTTCGGAAGGTATCAGCTCGGGTTATCACCCCTCCCTGGGCCTGGGCGTTACCAGGGGATACGTACGTGTCCTACCTGTCTACCCGGGGCGGGGAATTACGCGTTACCCCGTCACTGGCTACGCATGGAAGTGCGTGGGTCGGCCTTCAGACACGCACAGGGAGGAAAAAAGAGAAAGGGAAAGGAAAGAAGAGGGGGGTCTCAAACGCCGCAGCAGAGAAAAGGGCAAAGAGAAGAGGGAAGGAAAAGAGAAGGACAGAGGAAGGACGAGGACTTGCAAGTGTAGAAAGCAAGGAATTTGGAACAGTTTCGAGCGTCCGTCTCCGGACGTAGGCACAAACGATACTCCCAGAGGGGGAGAAAGGGAAGGGAAGGAAAGAGCCAGAGGTGAGGGGGGGGGGGCGAAGATGGGGGACGGGGAAGGATGCGGAAAGGGAAGGGATGGTATGCAGCCCGGAAAGGAAGGAGGGCCACATTAGCTCGGGGTCCCGTGCTCGCTACGCACGTGCCCACAAAAGAGTTGTGGACCCCCTGGGGGGGGGCGAAATTGTCGTGTACACCACGCTACCGGTTGCGAAACAAATCCATCCAGTAATCGATCTGTGGCGCGCCTAGGGACCGTTAGGGCACGCCGTGAGCCAGGACCCCCATCGCGGGGGCCAAGTCCGCGGTCACTAGAGTTAGAGACTACCATTTTTTCTTTCTCACTATACAGCTGCCCGATGGACCATCAGATGGTCGCGGAGGACGGCTCTGACGACGGCAGCATCCGTCCAACAATTCGCGGCAGACCAGGTGACGACCACGGTCGATACCTCCGCTCCCCCCCCCCCCCTCCCCCAGGCTATAACCCTGTAAAAGGGGTAGAACTCTTCGCCATCACGAACCAGATGGCAAAAGCTGTCTCAGCCTCTGAACGAGAGGGCGCCGAGAAGGCTTACCAACGGTTCATGAAGTATAAACTAGCCGCCACACTACCAGCCACAGCCAGAGAAGAGGTCACATAGTACCGCCGGGAGCCCCGCCAGTACAGGCCAATCAAGGGGCTGCTGCTTTGCCAGCTGCGCCTCAAGCGACTGAGGTCATTCCAGAGGCAAACCTCGAACAACTCATCCTGGAAGGAGAGCCCATGGAATGCACGCTACCGCCTCTAAAGAGACCCGCAGACGCGGTGGACGACGACGAGTCGTCCGCGTGCGCTTCTTCTATTAACAGGTTACAACAGAAGAAGAAGCCACACACGCCAGAGGGCGCCTCAGGCGACACGAGGCCGCCCGCGAAGACTCAGAGGGTTTCGTCGTCCCAAAACGGCGGCACACGGCTAGAGCAATAAAGCTCGAACCGGTGCAGCCAATAGGGACACACAGCTCTTTTTCAGATCCCCTCAAGAAGAGAGCATGGAAGCGGAGCTGCAGGTACCACAAGCCAAGAAGCCACCTGTTCCCCTGCCGATCGTCGTACTCTGGAAGGACACCTTCAGGTCCTTGCTAGAGAAATTCAAAGAGGTGACACCCTCCTCAAAAATAAGATGCCAAGGAAACGAGCTCTACAGGATCTCGCTCTCGAACATGGCCGACTACAGGAAGGCCATGCACATAATTCAGGAAGACAGGTTGTTCTGCTACACCCATAACGCAGATCCCATGAAGCTCCTAAAGGTGGTTTTAGGCACCTTCCTATCAGGATGGAGCCAGACCACCTCAAAGAGGAACTGCACACACTGGGCTACAGTGCTCAGTCAGCATCATGCAATCACCTAGGACCAGAAAAGACATGCCCCTATTCCTGATTGTACTGCCTGACAACATCGAGGCAAGGAAAATATTCCAGCTAAAGGAGGTTGCTCGAGTGGGGGTTGAGGTGGAACCACTTAGGGCAAAAGGCAGAAGAGCGCAATGCTTTTCATGCCAGGGTATGGACCATGTGTCACGTTTCTGCTGTAAGCCGGCCCGCTGCGTAAAATGCGCGCGAGCACACCAGAGCCGAAACTGCAAAAAGCCATTGGAGGAGAAACCGCATTGCTGCAACTGCAGCGAGCCCCACGTGGAGACCGGAAGGCGTGAACGGCGCACGGAGCACCTGACCCGTGCCAACCCCTCACTAGAAACGCCCACAGAGCCGAACTCGGCCACGCAGGCACTCTCGACCGCCACCACGGCCACCCATACCACTCCAGCAGAGCAGAATGAGTTGAGTGCACTCCTGCACTCAACACTCTGCTACAACAACTGCCAATACTGATCACGGCAGCTCTGTAGGCTGGTTCCGTTCCCCCCACGCCTTGCCATGGATAATGGCCTCATACATGGCCTCACCTTTTGTTGTTTTAACGCAAACGGACTGTACCGCCAACAGGGTGAATTTATACAGTTTCTGCAAGACGAAGCAATTGACATCTGCCTCATTAGCGAAACACACCTGAAGCTTGGCGTAAACGTCAGAGTAGCAAACTACTCCTGCTACCGTTATGACAGGCCAACGGCCAGAGGAGGCACGGCAGTTTACGTCAAAAGGACCATCAAGCACCACCAGACAACCTACCAGATTTCAACACCCTAGAGGCCACTGGTATAAACGTGAACACTGCCATCGGGCACATCACGTTCGTGGCGGTCTATAGACCACCTGGGGCCAGCCTGGAGCCGACCGCCTTCGACGAGCTGCTGACTGTGGGGAGGCGAGTGTTCATTGCGGGTGACCTCAACGTGAAACACACGCAGTGGAACTCGCGCTTCACAAACGTCAGTGGCCGCCGACTCCTCCGAGAAGCACTTAGGAATGGCGCCTACGTCTTAGGGCCGTACGACCACACCATCTTCCCTGGCCGAAGACAGTAAGACGTGCTCGATATCACCCTTATCAAGGAATCGAGCAACACATTACAGCCAACACTCGATGTGCTCTATTGTCAGACGACGTGCCAGTGGTTATGACAGACATAGTAGGCACAGCAGTACCCCTCGTCGTCGAAACTACAGACGCATGGACCTGGACAGGTACCAGGAGGGCGTCACCACCCTATTAGTAGACGCACCAAATGTGAAGTGGGAGCCGATGCTGCCCTGCAGTTACTAAACTGCCAGCTGATGCAATCAGCTGAAGCAACCACCACCACCACCACCACCACCAGATCACTCCCGTCGCCTCCCACCACAAATACGAGAAGCGATCAGGGGGGGGGGGGGAAACCGCGTGTTCAGGCAATGCCAGCTCACACGTCAACCAGCCACTAAAAATCGCCTCAACCACATGCAGTGGGAGAACAATGCTGCGGTTGAGGCACATAGAAACCAAAACTGGGCTGACCTAGTGGAGACACTGAACCCAGAGGACGGCAGTGCCTGGCACACAATGAAGTCGGCCGACGACAACAGGTCCCCCCCGCTACCTGTTGCACAGGAAATCATCTGCAGCCCTGACGCGAAAGGAAGTACCCTGGCTGACCACTTTGAAGTGCCTTTCACGCCTGTGGAAGACCATCTCGATGTGGAAAACATCCGCAGGGTAGAGGAGAGGAGCAGCTGCCTATTTTCCTGACAGCGCGAAAGGGGGGCGATGAAATCGAGCCCATCACAGAAGCGGAAGTGGCCGCAGAACCACAGGCGCTCAACACCAAGAAAGCGGGATGCAGTGACGGAGTAGACAACCCTTTACGTAAGAACCTACGTGCAGGGGCTCACCAGCCTCTAGCAGCGCTATTCAACTGGGTCCTTCGCACAGGGAAATACCCTTCTGAGTGGAAACACGCAGAAGTCGTAGTCTTCCCCAAAGCAAACGAGGACCCACGACACGCCGCCAACTACAGACCGATTAGTCTACTTCCGTCACTCTCCAAGGAGTTTGAGCGTCTGTTCGCTAAACGGCTCCTACAACACCTCACGGCGGAAGGAGTCATCCCTGATGAGCAATTTGGCTTTCGCAGCAGCCACTCCACAACACACCAGCTCACGAGACTGGTCGTGGAAGCCATGCAAGCACTGGAGACCAGGGAATACCTACGGGCGGTATTCCTAGACGTTACTAAAGCATTCGACTCCGTGTGGCACGACGGCCTCGTGTTCAAGCTCTTTGTGCACAAGGTACCGACGTCACACGGAGTGCTGATCAAATCATACCTGGATGCAAGGACCTTCCACGTCAGGTTAGACGACAAAACGTCAACACATCGCCAAATCCGAACAGGAGTACCGCAGGGATCAGTATTAGACCCCCTATTATACAGTCTACACTGTGGACACTCCGCAGATAGCGCGAGTAAAAATTGCACTATACGCCGACGACACCGCACTGTTGATGCGGAGCATGAACACGGCGGAGACCAGGAGACAACTTTAGTTACGCTGCGACGTCCTGGGCGCATGGTCGACAAAGTGGCAGCTCAAGACAATGCTTCGAAGGGCCAGGCAGTGATCTTCACGAGGAGAACACTGCCACCCCCTCTGCAGCCTGTCAGCATCATCGGAGGCCCCATCCCATGGAGCAAGACCGGAAAATACCTTGGGGTCACTCTTGATCAAATGCTTACCTGGCGACCACGCGTCCAGGACGTCTGGGACAGAGCTATAGGGCGCATAGGAGTCCTGTACCCTCTGTTAGACCCCACATCAACTCTTCCCCCACACCATGGCATCACACTATACGTAGTACTTATACGACCAGTGCTAGAGTATGTGACAGCGGTGTGGGGAAAAGCAGCAGACGAGCACATCGACGCACTACAGAGGGTGCAGAAAAGAGCTCTGAAGCTCGCTCTGCGGCTACCTAAGTGGTACCTCACGGCTTGGCTACATGAGCAAACAGGCATTCCGCTCCTCAGAAACAGGTTCAAACAGTAAGCCAGTCTGTTTTATGCCGAAACCGCGCATAACCGGCACATAAAGGACCTGGGCCAACAAATACATCTCAGGCCAACTGCTCGCTGGCCTGATTTGTTGCACGATTAACACTCAGGCACACACATAGGACGCCAGGAGCGTCCAGCATGGACAGACCACCCATCAGGCAAACAATTCAGAACACAAAGTACCTGGGGGAGTAGCACCACGTGCTTAGCCTGCGTCCACAACGAACCAAACCGGTTGGTTACGTAAACAGCAGCAGCAGCAGGAAGACTGTATCAGCGATTCCAAGGTAGGATTGTCAAGCGGACGGACGTGCGTCTACCTGTGCTCCGCGCTGCTATTGTGATTCTGCCTTGGGAAATCCCACCTCGCGCTCTCGCCTTTGGCTAGAGCTCGCCTCATTGCTTGGAGCTCGCGTTCTTTGTCTCGTCTGGGTGCCTTCGCATCGTTGACCGCAGGGAGACGGTGGTCGTGCCGCTGCCTGGGTTGGTTTTCCGTGATCGTTGCCACTTCGGAAAGAGCAGAATTGTCGTTTTCGAAGCGGATTGTCTTTGTTCTAGCGCCATTCGATCGGGCTGCCGGTGTTGGGGCATCTGCACGACTTGTGGTGTTGGTTTTTTTTGTGGTTTTAGGGCGCACAACTTCAATGGTCATTAGCGCCCTGACTACGTTAAGAATGCACCGCGAGGCACAAGTTTAAAACAACAACTAAAAGAGAAAACACGATAAAAGACAGACTGACAGGCATAGGATTAAAAAACAGCATCATCAAATGTCCTTAGAGAGGTTTGTCAAATTGATAAAACGAAGAACACGAGCAGCTGCTCGTGGGTCATCCGCTAAAATGGCATCTAAAGTACATGGCAGGTTAAGATGTAGACGCAGTGTGTTAAAATACGGACAGGACATTAAAATGTGGCGGACGGTCAGCAATTGCCCACATGGGCAGAACGGCGCCGGCGCAGCCGTCAGCAGATGGCGATGGCTGAACCGGCAGTGTCCAATGCGTAACCGGGCCAAAACGACCTCCTCCCGCCGAGAAGGGCGGGAGGAGGACGTCCAAGCCATGGGAAGAGGTTTCAAGGCCCGAAGCTTGTTGTCTGTAAGTGCAGCCCAATCGGCATGCCACAGCGATAAAATGCGCCGACAAATGACCCTGCTACAATCTGACGAAGGGACACAACAAGAAGCTGTCCGAGGCTGGAGGACTGCAGCCTTGACCCCGGCATCTGCAGCTTCGTTCCCAGGGATACCGACATGGCCAGGGACCCACATAAAGCTAACAGGAGAACCAACGTCCACCAGCTGCCGAAGAGAGCGTTGGATCCGGTGCATGAAAGGGTGAGCCGGGTACGGATCAGTGAGGCTCTGGATGGCGCTCAGGGAATCGGAGCAGATGACATAAGCAGAATGTCTGTGGCGGCAGATGTAAAGAAAAGCCTGGTAGAGGGCAAAGAGCTCAGCTGTGAAGACCGAACAATGGCCATGGAGCCGGTATTTGAAACTTTGTGCCCCGACAATAAAGGAACACCCGACCCCGTCATTGGTCTTAGAGCCATCTGTATAAATGAAGGTCATATTGATGAACTTCGAACGAAGTTCCACAAAACGGGAGTGGTAGACCGAACCAGGGGTAACCTCTTTTGGGAGCGAGCTGAGGTCAAGGTGAACGCGGACCTGAGCCTGGAGCCAAGGTGGCGTGTGGCTCTCGCCCACTCGAAAGGTTGCAGGGAGTGAAAAATTAAGGTGTTGAAGGAGGTGACGAAAGCGAACTCCAGGGGGTAGCAGGGCAGAGACATACAACCCGTATTGACGGTCGAGAGAGTCGTCAAAAAAGGAACGATAAGACGGGTGGTCGGGCATTGACAGTAGCCGACAGGCATACCGACAAAGCAGTATATCGCGCCGGTAGGTGAGTGGCAATTCACCAGCGTCAGCATGAAGACTCTCTACGGGACTAGTATAAAACGCTCCGATCGCAAGTCGTAAACCCCGATGTTGTATGGAGTTGCGGCGTAAGATGGATGGCCGTGCAGAGGAGTATACGAAGCTCCCATAATCCAGCTTGGAGCGGACGATCGACCGATATAGGCGGAGCAGGACGGTTCGATCCGCTCCCCACGACATACCACTGAGAACATGGAGGACATTTAAAGAACGGGTACAACGGGCAGCCAAATATGACATGTGGAGACCAGCTAAGTTTCCTGTCAAATGTAAGACCTAAAAATTTGGTTGTCTCCACGATTGGGAGAGCAACGGGACCGAGTCGTAAGGACGGTGGGAGAAACTCTTTGTAGCGCCAGAAGTTAATACAGACCGTCTTCTCGGCAGAGAAACTGAAGCCATTGGCGACACTCCTGGAGTAAAGACGGTCAAGAGAACGCTGAAGACAGCGCTCCAGGACACGTGTACACTGCGCGCTGCAATAGATGGTAAAATCGTCCACGAAAAGGGAGCCTGATACATCAGCTGGGAGGCAATCCATTATTGGATTGATCGCTATGGGGAAGAGAGCGACGCTCAAAACTGAGCCCTGTGGCACCCCATTCTCCTGGCGAAAGGTGTCTGACAGGACAGAACCCACACGCACCCTGAACTGTCGATCCATTAAAAAGGAACGAATAAAAATAGGGAGGCGACCGCGAAGGCCCCATGTATGCATGGTGCGGAGAATGCCCGCCTTCCAACAGGTGTCGTAAGCCTTCTCCTAATCAAAGAACACAGCCGCGGTCGGGCGCTTCCGCAAGAAGTTATTCATAATGAAGGTCGCCAAGGTAACCAGATGGTCAACAGCAGAGCGGCGCCTACGAAATCCACATTGTACATTGGTAGGCGTCGAGACTCGAGTAGCCAAACCAATCGAGAGTTAACCATTCGCTCCATCTCTTTACAGACACAGCTGGTAAGCGAGATGGGTCGATAACTGGAAGGCAAGTGCTTGTCCTTCCCCGGCTTAGGAATCGGGACAACAATAGACTCGCGCCAGCATGCGGGAACATGTCCCTCAATCCAGATGCGATTGTAAGTACGAAGAAGAAAACCTTTACCCGCAGGAGAAAGGTTCTTCAGCATCTGAATATGAATAGAATCAGGCCCTGGAGCGGAGGACCGTGATCGGCCAAGTGCGTTTTCGAGTTCCCGCATGGTGAATGGGGCATTATAACTTTCACGATTCGAGGATCGGAAGTTAGGTGGCCTAGCCTCCTCTGCCTGTTTGCGGGGGAGGAAGGCAGGGTGGTAATGAGCGGAGCTCGAAACCTCTGCGAAAAAGCGGCCGAAGGCATTGGAGACATCCTCAGGGGCCACAAGGACGTCATTCGCGACCGTCAAGCTAGAAACTGGTGAGTGGACCTTACTGTCAGATAGCAGGCGCAGGCTACCCCAGACAACCGAAGGAGTAAAACTGTTGAAGGTGCTTGTGAAAGCAGCCCAGCTGGCTTTCTTGCTTTCTTTAATAATACGACGACACTGAGCACGTAATCGTTTATAATTGATACAATTCGCCACTGTAGGGTGGCGTTTAAAGGTGCGTAAAGCACGTCGACGAGCACGTAAAGAATCTCTACATGCTGCGGTCCACCAGGGGACCGGTACGCGACGTGGAGAAGAAGTAGGGTGAGGGATGGAATATTCAGCAACAGCGAGATTGACTTCCGTGAGGTGTGCGACCTGACGATCGCAGCTTGTGAAGGTTTGATCCTGAAAGGTCGCCCTGGAAGAGAAGAGCCCCCAGTCTGCCTTGGAGATGGTCCAACTAGAGGAGCACGGAGAGGGGGTATGCTGCAGGAGATGGATAACACACGGGAAGTGGTCGCTCGAATATGTATCAGAAAGTGCATACCACTCAAACCGGCGTGCAAGTTGGGGAGTACATATAGAGAGGTCTAAATGGGAATAGGTGTGAGATGTGTCCGAAAGAAAAGTAGGGACGCCAGTATTGAGGCAGACAAGATTGAGCTGGTTGAAAAGGTCTGCTAACAGGGAGCCACTCGGGCAGGATGCTGGAGAGCCCCAAAGGGGATGGTGGGCATTGAAGTCTCCAGTTAACAAAAATGGTGCAGGTAGCTGAGCAATAAGTTGCATCACGTCTGCCCTGGTAACGGCAGATGACAATGGAGTGTAAACGGTACAAAAGGAAAACGTAAAAGTGGGGAGAGTAATGCGGATGCCAACTGCCTGCAGGCCGGTGTGCAACGTGATGGGATCGTAGTAAATATCATCCCGGACCAGCAACATAACCCCTCCATGAGCCGGAATACCTACCACAGGGGGTAGGTCAAAACGCACAGAGGTGTAGTGTGCCAAGGCAATTTGATCGCATGGGCGTAGCTTCGTTTCCTGGAGGGCTACGACGAGCGGACGGTGCAAGCGGAGCGGCAACTTCAAGTCCTCTCGGTTGGAGCGAATGCTGCAAATATTCCAGTGAATAAGTGCCATCGTAAGAAGAAAAGGAAGATGAAAGAAGGGGTCACCTCGAAGGCCGCTGAGTGCCTGGCTTCGAGCGAGCACTGCCGCCGTTATCAGTAGGCGGACAGTCATCGTCCATTGGGTCTATAGGTTCATCGGCCATCTTGGGAGGATGGCCGGGAGGGAGAGCTTCCTCCGCCGGTGAACGGCCAGATGTTCGGCTACCAGCGGTGCGGCCAGGCGAAACGGATGACGGCCTGGGGCGGCAACCGCTGGGTGGCGCAGGAGAAGAAATGCGCCGTGGCGGATAAGGAGAACTGTGCTTCCTATGAGCCTTCTTGGAAGGACGTTTGGTGGAAGTACCGGTCGAAGGCTGAGAGGTCGAGGTACGTAGGAAGTCTGCACGGGACGGTTCCTTCTTGAAGGCCCGTGCATCTGACTTCTGGGTCTTCGTCTTAGCAAAAGCTGATGAAGGGGCTGGTGTCTGTGGGGTGATGGGAGGAAGAGGAGACGTCGACCGCGCGATCTTAGCACTGGCCGAACGGACGACCGTGGTGCTGAAGGTCAGGTCGCATGCTTGGGTTGCCACCTCCCTGGTAGTCCGAGGAGAGGCGAGGACAGTACTGAATTTCCCCGCTGGGAGCAGCGTGGGCTTCCTACTAGCCAATAGCTTGCGAGCAGCCGAGGTGGACACTTTCTCTTTGACCCGAATTTCTTGGATACAGCGTTCTTCCTTATAGACAGAACAGTCGCAGGAGGATGCGGCATGGTCACCCTGACAGTTCGAACAACGAGGAGACGGAGGTGGACAGTCACCCTCATGGGCATCCCTGACACAAGTGACACATTTAGCCGCATTGGAACAAGACTGTCGAGTGTGATTGAAACGCTGACACTGGTAGCAGCGCGTAGGTGTCGGGACATAGGGGCGAACAGAAATAACCTCGTAGCCCGCCTTGATGCGCAATGGCAGCTTAACACTATCGAAGGTCAAGAAAAGTGTCCGGGTTGCTACAAGGTCATTGTTGACCTTTTTCATGACCCTATGGACAGCCGTCACGCCCTGCTCAGCGAGGAAAGATTGAATCTCCTCGTCAGTCAATCCGTCGAGGGAGCTAGTATAGACTACACCACGAGACGAATTCAAAGTTCGGTGGGCCTCCACCCGGATAGGGAACATGTACAGGAGTGTGGCCCGAAGCAGTTTTTGTGCCTGAAAGGCGCTCTCAGTTTCTAGTAATAAGGTACCGTTACGTAACCTGGTACAAGATTTGACAGATTCGGCTATGGCACCTACGCCCTTCTGGATAACGAAAGGTTTGACAGAGGAAACATCCTTTCCGTCCTCAGATCGAGAAACGACGAGGAACTGTGGGGCAGGCGGTAGTACTTTTGTCACTGGTGGCTGGTCAAGTTTCCGGTTTTGGGCAGAAGTCTAGAGAGAGGGAGTGAAATCCATTGCGGAGGAATCCCCCATGATTGCCAGCGTCTCCGATGGCGCGCTCCTTCCTTGTGGGGACCCTCTCAGAGGGCACTCCCGCCTTAGGTGAATGTTTACACCTCAGGTCACACCTCCCGAGAAACATACGGAGGGACCAATCGGCATGGTCAGAAGGTATCAGCTCAGGCAATCTCCCCTCCCCGGGCCAGGCCTTTACCAGGGGGTACGCGCGTGCCTTACATGTGTACCCAGGGCGGGGAATTACGCGTTACCCCGTCACCGGCTACGCGAGCGAACGCGTGGGTCGGCCTTCAGGCACGCACAGGGAGGAAGGAAGAAGAGGAAAAAGGAGAGAGAGAGAGAGGGAGAGAAAGAGAGAGGACAGACTGTCTCAAACGCCGAGGCGGAGACCAGAGAAGGCAAGGAGAAGAAGGCAATGAGAAGGCAAGGAGAAGAAGGCGATGAGAAGGCAAGGAGATTTTGCAGGGGAAAGAGTAAGGAAGACAGTGAGGTGGAGAAGAGCAAAGAAAGGAACCAACCAAAGGTAGGAAGAAACGAGAAGTGAAAAAGCAAAATGACCGCAAATAGAGGTCGTGGAACCGTCCGTCTCCGGACGCAGGCGCTAACTACCCCCGGGAGGGGGAGGGACTCCTTTTAGTCGCCTCTTACGACAGGCAGGAATACCGCGGGCCTATTCTAATCCCCGGACCCGCAGGGGGGGACTTGTGGTGTGGATGACATAGCGGGGGAGCTGCGCTGCGATCTCAAGTCAGAAGAATATTTCAAGAGGAAGAGAAAACTTCGACAATTCTGCGTCCTAGGTGCTAGGTTATCTGCGGTCCAGGGAGCCGTTGCGCTCTGTGGCCGACCGTGCAGGCCGCGCAGTAGATAACGGTATCCCGCGCCCGCTAACATAGGGCGACGGAGTTGTGACACAGAATTGCCATAAGATAGGGAGTAGGAATATCATATGCTCGATGAACTATATGTAAGCGTAGTGGGTAGGGAAATTCGGACTCGGCAAAATCCCACCTTTTTGCGGATGTCCCACCATGGGACACCTACAGAACAAAAATTCTGAGGACGACTCATAAGATGAGATCGTCCACAAACCCACTACCATCCACCCCACTGCTATCAGTGACTTCAAAAAATAGCCCACACCCAATATCGGAAATGCCAACTGCATGGGCACCTTTATCACCGTCTTCTGACACTGGCTCCAACTGTTCAAGTCAGCGCCTGGTAATCGACACTGACTCCTCATCTGGGGACAAGGGTCAGCATCGCAATGGTAGGATTGCGGAGAAGAGGGAAAGGCAGGAGAAAATCAAAATGGAACATGAGAGACTAACGTTAGAGGAGGCAAAACGGTTAGCCAAGAATTCAAACCCTGGGCAGCCCTCGCAGCCTGTGAATACAAAATACAAACTGGCGCGCCAAACTCTCAGTGGTGGGAAAATCACATGCTCTGCGCAAATAGCGCAAAAAGAGCAAGCAAACGAGGATCACACCGGACCCACGAAAAAGCAAAATTCCGAAACACACGGAGAAACATCGGCAGTGCTGCCAAAGGGAAGGCCTGCAAACAACAACTCTACAGAAAATACAGCAAGTGACACCCAATCAGGGAGACAGGGAGACCAAAGCAATACAGGGGCAGAAGGGTCCCTCCAAGAACTGTTTACGAAACAAAGGGTTATACAACCATCATTGGCCAGATCCAGGGGAAACTGTCGGGTGCACTAAGCACATCATACAGGGGTGGCTGCATAGTCTATCAGGCCACAAACCCTGATGACTATCAGTTACTCAAACAAGAATTCTGGAGGAGGAAATTTGAGTTTTTCTCGTATAACAACGACCCTAAGGGCACTCTGAAGGTAGGCATAAGACAGCTTACTCCGCACTGGGATCCCAAAGACGTAAAGGAAGCACTTCTCGACCTGGGGGTACCCTGTACAAGATGTATTCCAGCAAATGCAACCCCACAAAGAAGTTAACCAATTTGGCGAGAAAACATCGGCCCCGCGTAGCAAAACACCGAACTTTCAAGTGAACTTGCTTAACAACGAGCAAGACAAAGATTTTTAAGCTGGAAAGCCTACTTCAATTGAAAATCGTCACTGAACTGTTCAACAAACCAAACAGACCTACCCAATGCTAGGTCTGCCAAAGGTTCCGACACAGGGGGCGAAACTGCGAGCTAGCACCAAGGTGCGTAAAATTCGCCAACCCGCACCTCTCCAACGTGTGCAAGAAGAAATGGGACGAACCGGCAACATGTGCAATCTGTGGTGGAGCACTCCCAGCGTTCTACAAGGGCTGCCCAGTAAGACTGCAGATTGTCCAGGAATGGGAACATAAAACAGGCCCCGTCAGCGCCAGATAGGGCCCACCCCCCCATCAACAAGCTGGGACACAACAGCCATCACTGGCTACCAACAGCACAGAAATTGTTCCCCCCCCCCCCACCCCCCTGCAACTACTATTGCTGCAACTGCAGAAATGGCAAAACAGCCCATAGCTCCTCCACCCACAACACCCCCCTCCGCCACCTCAAATTGTGCCCGTGTCCGGCAACCCAGAACTTCAAGTCACCCCACCAAGTGTCAGGACACACACTGAAGAAGTAAGAACTGGTAAAACTCCACCAAGCATCCCAAAACCCCAGCCCCAAAGGCTACCTCAAATGCCACGGCACCAGTCAGCAAAAACACAAATCCCACAGTCAGCCCCGCTCATCTCTGAAATCTCACGACTAAAAGATCTCCCAAAATCTAAATCAGCTTCCCCAAAGACAGTCCAGCCCGCCTCAACCGAAACCACTTCACTTCTGCAGCCACCACTGCAAGCCACCACCGCTGAAACAAACACAGCGGCACCCCCTCCCGCTAACGCCCAACCCACCACACCAGAAGCAACGCTAACTTCATCCCAACCAGCAATTCCGGCTGAAAATGCCGACACAGACATCGACAGTGGCCTGACCACTGAATAAAAAAGTTCAGCACCCACTGAAGAGCACCCACTTCAAATCCTAGCACAGCTCTGGAAATTTATCAAGAAACTTCTCTCCCGTGTCACCATCACCAAAATCAAACAGATCTATCCATGAATCATAAATGCACCAGACATGTTTTCCTACCTCCCCTCATGAGCCATGGACCTTGCCATTGGTGGGGAGGCTTGTGTGCCTCAACGATACAGATAGCTGTACCGTAGGTGCAACCACAATAGAGGGGTATCTGTTGAGAGACCCGACAAATGTGTGGTTCCTGAAGAGGGGCAGCAGCCTTTTCAGTAGTTGCAGGGGCAACAGTCTGGGTGATTGACTGATCTGGCCTTGTAACACTAACCAAAACGACCTTGCTGTGCTGGTACTGCGAACAGCTGAAATCAAGGGGAAACTACAGCTGTAATTTTTCCCAAGGCCATGCAGCTTTACTGTATGGTTAAATGATGATGGCGTCCTCTTGGGTAAAATATTCTGGAGGTAAAATAGTCCCCCCATTCGGATCTCTGGGCGGGGACTACTCAAGAGGACGTCGCTATCAGGAGAAAGAAAACTGGCATTCTATGGATCGGAGCATGGAATGTCAGATCCCTTAATCGGGCAGGTAGGTTAGAAAATTAAGAAAGGGAAATGGATAGGTTAAAGTTAGATATAGTGGGAATAAGTGAAGTTTGGTGGCAGGAGGAACAAGACTTCTGGTCAGGTGAATACAGGGTTATAAATACTAAATCAAATAGGGGAATGTGGGAGTAGGTTTAATAATGAATAGGAAAAGAGGAGTGTGGGTAAGCTACTACAAACAGCATAGTGAACATATTATAGTGGCCAAGATAGACACAAAGCCCATGCCCACTACAGTAGTACCAGTTTATATGCCAACTAGCTCTGCCGATGACGAAGAAACTTAAGAAATGTATGATGAGATAAAAGAAATTATTCAGGTAGTGAAGGGAGACGAAAATTTTTGAGTCATGGGTGACTGGAATTCGGGTGTAGGAAAAGGGAGAGAATGAATCATAGTAGGTGATTATGGATTGGGGGTAAGAAATGAAAGAGAAAGCCGTCTGGTAGAATTCTGCACAGAGCATAACTTAATCATAGCTAACACTTGGTTCAAGACTCACAAAAGAAGGTTGTATACATGGAGGAATCCTGGCGACACTAAAAGCTATCACATAGATTATATTATGGTAAGACAGAGATTTCGGAACCAGCTTTTAAATTGTAGGACATTTCCAGGGGCAGATGTGGACTCTGACCACAATCTATTGGTTATGAACTGTAGATTAAAACTGAAGAAATTGCAAAAAGGTGGGAATTTAAGGAGATGGGACCTGGATAAACTGAGTAAACCAGAGGTTGTACAGAGTTTCAGGGAGAGCATAAGGGAACAATTGACAGGAATTGGGGAAAAATACAGTAGAAGAAGAATGGGTAGCTCTGAGGGATGAACTAGTGAAGGCAGCAAAGGATCAAATAGGTAAAAAGACGAGGGCTAGTAGAAATCCTTGGGTAACAGAAGAAATATTGAATTTAATTGATGAAAGGAGAAAATATAAAAATGCAGTAAATGAAGCAGGCAAAAAGGAATACAAACGTCTCAAAAATGAGATCGACAGGAAGTGCAAAATGGCTAAGCAGGGATGGTTAGAGGACAAATGTAAGGATGTAGAGGCTTATCTCACTAGGGGTAAGATAGATACAGCCTACAGGAAAATTAAAGAGAGCTTTGGAGAAAAGAGAGCCACTTGTATTAATATCAAGAGCTCAGATGGAAACCCAGTTCTAAGCAAAGAGAGGAAAGCAGAAAGGTGGAAGGAGTATACATAGGGTTTATACAAGGGCGATGTCCTTGAGGACAATATTATGGAAATGGAAGAGGATGTAGATGTAGATGAAGATGAAATGGGAAGTATGATACTGCATGAAGAGTTTGACAGAGCACTGAAAGACCTAAGTCGAAACAAGGCCCCGGCAGTATACAACATTCCATTAGTACTACTGACGGCCTTGGGAGAGCCAGTCCTGACAAAACTCTACCATCTGGTGAGCAAGATGCCGAGACAGGCGAAATACCCTCAGACTTCAAGAAGAATATAATTATTCCATCCCAAATAAAGCAGGTGTTGACAGATGTGAAAATTACCGAACTATCAGTTTAATAAGTCACAGGTGCAAAATACTAACGCGAATTATTTACAGACGAATGGAAAAACTGGTAGAAGCCGACCTTGGGGAAGATCAGTTTGGATTCCGTAGAAATGCTGGAACACGTGAGGCAATACTGACCTTACGACTTATCTTAGAAGAAAGATTAAGGAAAGGCAAACCTACGTTTCTAGCATTTGTAGACTTAGAGAAAGCTTTTGACAGTGTTGACTGGGATACTCTCTTTCAAATTCTAATCGAGGCAAGGGTAAAATACAGGTAGCGAAAGGCTATTTACAATTTGTACAGAAACCAGATGGCAGTTATAAGAGTCAAGGGGCATGAAAGGGAAGCAGTGGTTGGGAAAGGAGTGAGACAGGGTTGTAGCCTCTCCCCGATGTTATTCAATCTGTATATTGAGCAAGCAGTAAAGGAAACAAAAGAAAAATTTGGAGTAGGTATTAAAACCCAGGGAGAAGAAATAAAAACTTTGAGGTTTGCCAACGACATTGTAATTCTGTCAGAGACAGCATTGGACTTGGAAGAGCAGTTGAACGGAATGGACAGCGTCTTGAAAGGAGGATATAAGATGAAGATCAACAAAAGTCGAATTAAGTCGGGTGATGGTGAGGGAGTTAGATTAGGAAATGAGACACTTAAAGTAGTAAAGGAGTTTTGCTATTTGGGGAGCAAAATAACTGATGATGGTCGAAGTAGAGAGGATATAAAATGTAGACTGGCAATGGCAAGGAAAGCGTTTCTGAAGAACAGAAATTTGTTAACATCGAGTATAGATTTAAGTGTCAGGAAGTCATTTCTGAAAGTATTTGTATGGAGTGTAGCCATGTATGGAAGTGAAACATGGACTATAAATGGTTTGGACAAGAAGAGAATAGAAGCTTTCGAAATGTGGTGCTACAGAAGAATGTTGAAGATTAGGTGGGTAGATCACGTAACTAATGAGGAGGTATTGAATAGGATTGGGGAGAAGAGAAGTTTGTGGCACAACTTGACTGGAAGAAGGGATCGGTTGGTAGGACATGTCCCGAGGCATCAAGGGATCACAAATTTAGCATTGGAGGGCAGCATGTAGGGTAAAAACCGTAGAGGGAGACCAAGAGATGAATACACTAAGCAGACTCAGAAGGATGTAGATTGCAGTAGGTACTGGGAGATGAAGGAGCTTGCACAGGATAGATTAGCATGGAGAGCTGCATCAAACCAGACTCAGGACTGAAGACCACAACAACAACGTGTTTTCCAAATTCGCAATCTTTTGGATCGCCACTGCTTTCCGATGGCTAATGAGAATAGACATCACCTAAGTCATCTGGAATGCTGGTGACATTTATCACGACCGTTACGAACTAAAAATGTTCCTAGGTGAGTACGGGATAGACGTTGCCTTACTAAACGAAACACATCTTACCCCAAATGTTGATTTTACCATCAGAAATTACATCCTCATCAGAACTGATCGACCCAACAGTCAGGGAGGTAGCACGGCATACTTATAAACGACTTATTTGCTATGGGGAAGTACCCAGCCCACCAGTTAACTGTGAGGCAACTGCTATTGAGCTCATTTTAAACAATCATTCCACTCACCTGGTTGCAGCATACCACCCACTTAGCATCAGGCTGCACCACAACGATCTGGACAGCTTATTAAATTGGAACTGTAAAACAATCTTAGGAGAGGACCTGAACACCAAGCACAGGGCTTGGGGTTGCTGGACCACTAACAGCGGTGGTAATCAACTTCTCCGCTATTTGGATAACCACCCGGCAGTACAGGTGGTCTCAATAGATGAGCCAACCCATTTCCCTTTCGACTCTCACTGCCTGCCAGACAAACTTGACATCTATCTCATAAAAGATAATCTGCACGCTACTACAGAAGTAATAAATACCCTAAACTCCGATCATAACCAAGTTATTCTGAGGTTTGAGGAGGACCAAACTCTGCCCAATGCAAGACCCACCACCACTTTCTACACCAACTGGGACAGGTACAGGGACATGATAATACAGCACATCCCAGATCACTCACCTGAAATGACATCGACGGAGGAAGTAGATCAGGCCATCGCCGACCCAGTAAACATCAAACAATGCGAGAAAGCCATAACTATCAAAATCACACACTACTCGAGGAGGAACGACACTGTTCGACATGGGTTCTATTTCTGATATTAAAGTATGTGCTTTTAGACCATTTTACCGTGGGAAATTCAAATATGTAAACAAAATATCGTTGTCAGGGATACTTTTTATGTAATTATATATATATACTTTAATATCAGAAATAGAACCCATGTCGAACAGTGTCGTTCCTCCTCGAGTAGTGTGTGATTTTGATAGTTATGGCTTTCTCGCATTGTTTGATGTTTACTGGGTCGGCGATGGCCTGATCTATATATATATATATATATATATATATATATATATAATTACATAAAAAGTATCCCTGACAACGATATTTTGTTTACATATTTGAATTTCCCACGGTAAAATGGTCTAAAAGCACATACTTTAATATCAGAAATAGAACCCATGTCGAACAGTGTCGTTCCTCCTCGAGTAGTGTGTGATTTTGATAGTTATATATATATATATTCGCATTTCATGGTAAACACAGAGACGTTATAGAGAAATACGGGTATGTTGCCGCATCCAGTAGTGATAGAACGTGATAATTTCTTGTGCAACAGCGGGTGGGAAGAATCAGACATCATTAGGTTATCCCCCGCCACACCTATTTCATTAAGACCACCTGAAACATTTCATTAACTCGAACGGCGCAGCCGGTCGCTGCCTCGGCAGTAAAGCTTCACGCCCCCTAGGTGCAGGTGCATCGAGTTTGCAACAGTGGTGTTAGCTGCAATTTGTGTCAGTCTTAACGAGTGGGTGTTTTGGCTGACAAATAACTGTCTGTCATATTTCCGAGCTCGGTTTAATTTTTTAGTTCCTGTGTGTAAACTGATTGAGCCTGGCGCTGAAGGTAAAACGACTGCTTGTTTTTACACATCAGCGTTCCTTTAGTTCCCTACTATTAATTTAATACAGGTGTATTACCAAAGTGGTATTTTTAAATTAGCAGAAATGCCACGTCGTTGTGGATGTCGATATAAGCCGGACAACTTCTGCTACATCTGTGGGAAGTTCACTTTTGCCAGAAATAGGAAGAAAATTTCTTCAGTCATAAAGAAAGCATACAAACATTACTTTGGAGTAGGGGTAGGAGACCAAGCTAAAGAATGGGCACCACATTTCTGTTGTGCTACATGTTACTGCAAACTAATTCAGTGGTGGAAAGGTAAATAGAACGTGGCGTTGTTTGCCGTTCCCATGGTGTGGAGGGAGCCTAAGGACCATGTTACTGATTGTTATTTCTGTCTAACAAAAATTCAGGGTTTTACAAACAAAAAGTCGAAGAGGCACATTGTTTACCCAGATCTGCTTTCAGCGAGAATGCCAGCGCAGCATTCCGACAACCTTCCAGTACCTTCAAGAGCACGAGGTCAAGAGGAGGATTAGTGTTTTAGGGCGCACAACAGCGAGGTTATCAGCGCCCGTTCCCAAAAGTTCAATTCAGAGCCGAATCGGGAGAGAATGGGTATTGTTCAAATAGCAAGATTGGACACAGCACATCAAAACAGGGAGATAAAACTAAAAATAAAATAGCAGTACAAACAGGTAAAAATAATTAACGGTGGCCGAGTGACCACTTACAAATAATGGGTGACCAAACCACTTTTCAGCACATTAAGACTTCAATCCCAATATTTTGGGAAGAAGGCCAGACATCACACAAAAACGTAAAACTCTAGCGACACTCGCCTCATTATTAGTTAAAAGAGAGGGTAGGTCTGGTGGGAAACTGAAATCTTCCCTCAAACCCGCATATAAAACACACTCAGTTAAAAGATGTCGTATCGACAGCTGTGTCCCACATGTCTGACATGTTGGTGGCTCCTCACGACGTAACAGAAAACCATGTGTCAAAGGACAATGTCCTATTCTAAGCCGTGTAAGGGCTACTTCCTCAACGCGTCGTTGTCGGAAGGAGGTGAGCCACGGTCGGACAGAATCCTTCACCGCTCGCAACTTATTATCCCTCACGTCCAGCCACTGAGCTTCCCACCAACGCATGACCTTCCGAGTCACGAAAGACGTAATGGCCTGCAGGGGGACGGAACAGCGAGCAGGAGGTGGGATGGAGCAAGCCTCCTTGGCAGCCGCATCTGCAAGTTCATTTCCGGGAATCCCTATGTGCCCTGGAACCCAGCAGAAAATTACATCCTTACCCTGCTGGTGCAAGAGCAGGAGTGCGTCCTGCACCTCTTGCACCATCCGATCTGCTGGGTACATCTGTTCAAGAGCGTGTAGAGCACTTTGGGAATCGGAGCAGATGATGAATTTCGTGCCACAATGTCGGCGCATATGCTCCAATGCTTGCAGAATGGCAAACAGTTCTGCATAGTAAACTGAGAACTGCTCTGGGAGCCCTATCCGATGGACAGTATCGGGAAACACAGCAGAGCAGCCCATAAAATCCCCCTGTTTAGACCCATCCGTGTAAACAGGAATAAAATCGGAATGACGTTCTAAAATCTCAGTAAGTTTAATTTTAAAAAAGTGGTCCGGGGTACAATACTTCCTGTAAGCAGTCAGATCAAGAAGTAATCTTGGCCTTTGTAGCCGCCAGGGAGATCCCCTACTCCATCCCTGGTGGAGTACCTTAATACCCTCCAGGTGTACTGACTCGAGACTCTCCTTTGCACGGATGCCAAACGGCTTTGTTGCCGCCGGACGGTGGCGGAAGAGACGTCCCAGTGCCGGCTGGGAAAAAGTGTCGGACGCCAATGAAAGAGGAGTGGACTCGGTCCTGTACGCGTGCCGTACCACGAGGAGAAGACGCCGAATGGACAGCGGAGGCTCTCCCGCCTCGACACACAGACTAGCAACTGGACTCGTGCGATAAGCCCCTGTTGAAAGCCAAATACCCTCATGGTGAATCACATCCAACATTTTGAGGTAGGAAGGTCTTGCAGAGCCATAAGCTTGACATCCGTATTCCAGTCGAGGTCGCACAAAGGCCTTATAAAGTTGGAGCAGACGTGCCCTGTCAGCGCCCCAGGATCTATGACTGACGCATTTAAGGACGTTTAAAGCCTTGAAACAGCGGACTTTTAGATCCTTTAAGTGTGGCAACCATGTGAGCTTCTCGTCAAAAATAAGCCCCAGATATTTCACTTTTTCCATAAAGGGGAGAACAGTGTCTCCTAGTTTTAAAACAGGGAGATTAAAAAGAGAACGGGAACGGTTAAAATCTACACAAACGGTCTTCTCCAGAGAGAATTTAAAGCCCGTGTTCTTAGACCATTCCTCCAATCGCATGAGTGTCAGCTGTAATTGGCGTGTAGCAGCTGTGAGGGAGGAAGACGCATAGAAAATGGAGAAATCGTCCACAAACAAGGAGCACTGCACGGCCCGTCGTACTGTGGACGCAATACTATTGATGGCAATTGCGAAAGCTGTCACACTGAGGACACTTCCTTGAGGGACACCGTTCTCCTGCTTAAAAAGGTCAGACAGGACATTCCCAACCTTATACTTAAAATACCTGCCCGACAGAAAGGATCGGATGAGTGTGGGTAAACGCCCACGGAAACCCCACTCATAAAGCTGCCGCAAAATGGTATGCCTCCAGGTAGTATCGTACGCCTTCTCCAGGTCGAAGAAAACCCCGATAAGGTGTTGCTTACGTAGGAAAGCATCTTGTATCGCTGTTTCGAGTAGGATCAGGTTATCTAGGGTGGAATGATACCTCCTGAATCCACACTGCCAGCGGGTAAGTAAGGATCTAGATTCGAGAACCCACACCAGGCGCCTATTGACCATACGCTCAAATGTCTTTCCGACGCAGCTCGTGAGACTAATGCTACGGTAGCTACTGGGTTCGGTCCGATCCTTCCCTGGTTTTAAAAGCGGAATTAAAATCGATTCTTTCCACGAACTAGGAAAGTCGCCTGTCTTCCAAATTTCATTAAAAAGTCGGAGGAGGACTTCCTTTGACCGCAGATCCAACTGGACCAGGTGCGGTATCCCGAGATATGGACAGTGCAGAGTCCAACTCCCACAAAGAGAAAGGTTGGTTGTACTCCTCAGTGTTCTGTGAACGGAAATCAAAACCAGCTCTCTCCTGTGTACCCCGATAGCGCAGAAATTCTGGGTCCTGGCTAAAATCGGCCGTAATAGTTTGAAAAGATTCTGCCAACGCCCGGGCGATGTCTCTCGGAGATGTTAGGAGACACCCCCGCTCACGTATAGCGGCTAGTGGCGGTCGAGAGTATCGCCTTGAGATCCTCCTAATGGCTTCCCATACTTTGCTTGCAGATGTGGACCTATTGATGGAGTTCAGGAACTCACGCCAAGACCTCCGTTTACTCTCCCTAACGATTTTTCTCGCCCGCGCCCGTGCTATCCGGAAAGTTGTCAGATGCGCAGCAGTGGGGCACCGACGGAATCTCCTCAAAGCCGCCCGCCTGTCTCTGATGGCGGTACGACAGTCATCATTCCACCAAGGGACAGGCTGCCTCACAGGTGTTCCCTTTGACTTTGGTATGGATACATCAGCGGCATGGTGCATCACCGCCGTAATGTGATCCACCCAATCCTGGACGCCTTCACACCGTTCAAAAACAGCCAACTGCCGGTAGAGCGTCCAGTTTCCCTTCCGGAACAACCATTTCGGCGGCTGTGCGACACGACCCATTTCAACTGGCAGATGGAGCCAGATAGGGTAATGGTCGCTGCCATGAAGGTCGTCGTCGACGACCCGCTGAGCAATGTCCGCAAGCACAGGCGAACAAATAGAGAGGTCTATGGCAGAAGACGAACCTGAAGCGGTGCTAAAATGCGTGGCCTGACCAGTGTTCAGCAGTATGATGTCGGAAGTCCTGAGCCACTGCTCAATCATCTGGCCTCTGGGGCAGGTTTTGTTGGAACCCCTTAATGCATTATGAGCATTAAAGTCTCCTAAAATGAGAAAGGGACGGGGTAGCTGATCAATGAGCCATGCGAGGGCTTCACTGTCAATGAGCTCAGCGGGTGGTAAATACAAGGAGCACACTGTAACATGAACCTGGGCCAGGATCCGAGCTGCAACCGCTTGTAGCGTTGTGGTTAAGGTCACAGGTGAGGAGTGGAATGTGTCCTTAATGAACACTGCCACCCCACCCTGAGCCCTATTACCAGTCAGGTCGTCTTTCCTGTACATGTGATATCCCGTAAGTACAGGCGTGTCAGTCTCTTTAAAATGTGTCTCTTGCAAAGAGATGCAAATGGGGTTTGCCTGTACTAACAGCCCCAATTCTGCAAGGCGAGGTCTGACTCCATTCAGATTCCACTGAAGTATGAGAGCCATATCAGCGTTTCGGTTTAGATTTCCCCCTGTCTTTGCGCCGCGCTGGTGAGGCACTTGTAGAGCGAGTGGCAGCAGAGGGGCTGCCAGGTTCTGGGGAAGAGGTATCAAAATCCATGACGATGTCCTCCTCATCAGTCAGGGATGCCATGACGACATCCGATGGTGCCTTTGGCAGGTGTGACGTCAAACGCCGTGCCCCTTTCCCTGGTCCCGTTTTCTTTGTGGAAGCTGGGGATGGGGGAAGTGGAGAGGCACTCTGTTTCCGGAGGGCCTTCGAAGGCTTCACTGGAGCTTGCTCTGCAATAGCGGTGGGGGCAGACGGAGCAGCCTGAATAGCTATATCGTTAGTGGGAGTGCTCTGGCAGGTACAAACACAGGTACAGGTATTGGTGGAGGATACTGCGACGCTGAACATGGTCTGCGTCGAAGCGTCTACTCGCGACGCACAGTTGTGCACCAAGGAGGCATAGGATGTGGCAAAGACAGGGGGCTTTGTAGCCCTATACTCTTTTTTGGCTTCCACATAAGGTAGCCTCTTTGTCACCTTGATCTCCTGAATTTTTCGTTCTTCCGCAAAGACGGGGCAGTCTCTGCTCCAGACGGGATGGCTCCCAGAGCAGTTTATACACAGCGCTGGAGATGTGCAGTTGGTCCCAGCTTCATGAGCTGACTTGCCACATATACCGCAGGTTGGTTCACCCCCACAACTCATTGTCGTATGGCCAAATCGCTGACATTTGAAACAGCGCATAGGGTTAGGTATATAAGACCGAACCCTAAGTCGGAGGAAACCAGCCAGAACGTATTCAGGTAAGACAGGCGAATTGAAAGTCACAATGAAGGTGGCAGATTTCTCAATAACTCCATTATTCCTACGTGTCCTTTGTTCCACGTCTACAATCCCCTGTGTTGCCCATTCTTGCTTCAGCTCGTCGACATCGATATCCATTAAATCACGGCAGGTGACAACGCCTTTACTGGAGTTGAGGGAATTGTGCAACTCGACAGTAATATCATACTCGCCTAACTTGGGTGACTTCCGAAGCAGCTCCACTTGCGTTGCCCTAGTAGTCTCAACTAACAGGGTACCATTCCTCAGGCGTTTGATAGATTTCAGTGTACCTGCGAGTCCTTCTAAACCTTTATGTATATAGAAAGGAGACACTTTTTCAAATGAGCCCTCCTTCCTCTTAATCACGATGAAAACATTGTCATTTACGACTTCATGAGCCCTGTTACTCTTTTCCATCTGCATATCTGGAGGACTAGCCTCCCTCATGCGCTTGACTGATTGCGAAGTTGGTGAAGGGAAATACGTGGTTGCCATGTGCGTCCCACGAGCAGCTAGGGAACGAAACGTCAGCCCAGACAGAGCCCCGCATGCCTGGGTAAGCCTTATACAACTGAGGTGCGGCAGGTACCTCAGAGGTCCCCCGCTAGCGACTGTTCCACCTCAACAGCCATGCATCTTATCGGCGCGCAGCACACCTTAAGATTGAAGGGTTTTTTAGAGAGGTATGTACCATCCTCGCGATCCAGGCAATCAAGCCAAGATCCCCGGACCCTGCGACACACAACGTTCCACCGTTGCGCCACACGGTGGTCGCTGAAGCATGCCCAGAGCTTACGGTGTCAGAGGACTGGCGGCGCACACCAGTCCCCAGCTCGGGGATCCCGGGTTCGCCAAGCCCGTACCCAGCACATAAATGCTGAGTCCCCTGAGGGGAGCACGAGGTCAAATTCCGAGTGACAGTGAAATAAGTAGTACTGACGAAATCACAGATAATGAGTCTTTGTATCACTGCACAAGTGAGTAATCGCCACATTTGCTAACACAGGCAGATTTAAATGATTTAATACGTGATCTAGGACTAAGTAAACAAAAGGCGTAGCTGCTTGATTCAAGATTACAAGAGTATAATATACTGCACCGAAGTGCTAAAATCAGTGTGTTCAGGCACAGAGAATATGCCTTTATTTCTTATTTTTCAACTGACGAAGCACTGACATTTTGCAATGACGTTGCTGGTCTGATGAAAGTGCTGAACTTCACTTATATTTCACAGAAGTGGAGACTTTTCATAGATGCATCGAAAACAAGTCTGAAGGGTGTTTTGCTCTATAACAGAAATAAAATACCCTCTGTTCCAGTAGCTTACGCTAGTTTGACAAAAGAGAATTACGAATTCGTACAAAGGATGTTATATTCATTAAAATACAATGAACACAAATGGAAAATAAGTGCAGATTTCAAGGTAATTGCTATGGTACTGGGAATGCAACAAGGCTACACAAAGTATGCCTGTTTTCTTTGCGAGTGTGATAGTCGAGGCCGAAATTCTCACTACGTGAAAAAGAAATGGCCTAGGCGAAGATGGAAAGTTGGCGAAAAGAATGTACAACGTGAAAGTCTTGTAGCTCCTGAATATATACTACTTCCACCGCTTCACATCAAACAGGCTGAGGGTTTGCATATCTAGCTACCAAATTCCCCCGTCTTTCAGCTGCAAAAATAAAGGATGGTGTATTTGTGGGCCCACAAATCAGGGAGCTGCAGAAAGATGCAAATTTTGAAGCATGTTTAACTGATAAGGAAAAAACTGCATGTGACTGTTTCAAGATGGTGTCGGAAAACTTCCTCGGAAGAAGAGCTACTAACTACAAAGCAATGGCGCAGCATATCAGGATTTGGGGTGCAATAAGTCTTTGAAGGACATATGATGAACTCTCATCTGGACTACTTCACGGAGAGTTGTAGTGACGTATCGGATGAACATGGGGAAAGATTCCATAAAGACATTTCTACCACAGATAGGCGCTATGAAGGGAAGTGGGTACCTTCTATGTTAGCAGATTATTGCTGGAATATCATTCGAGAGAAGAAAGATTCACAATACAAGAGAAAAAAGTGATGTGCATTACAAGGCAGTGGCTCATTGATTGTCAATTTTCTGTAATTTCTCATGTCAAATAAATGCTTCAAAGTGTGTACACAAACGTTACTGTGTTAGATGTTAGATCCCACCCTCCATTAATGTGATGAACTTATAATATCATAAAGATGTGCATTTGTTTGTCGAATTTCACCTCACGTTTGCTGCACTATATCAGAAACTGGAAAGAGAAATAAAATTGCGATTACTCATAAACTATCCCTGACAAAAAAACCGAAAACAGTTTTGAATTCAGCACTCGAAATACAACTAGGATCACAATATTTTTTATCAGAAATAGAAAAAAAGGTTTTTTTTTTTGTAGAACAGTGCGATCTACCTCCCAACCTTGCCCAGCTAATTGCCGATAAAAATCTGCCTCCGTAAACGCTGGCAAACATACCACAATCCACAGGATAGGAGACTAATGTACCACGTAGCCAGGTAGGTGAAAGTTAGATTGAAACTACTCAAATGCGCTCGATGGGTACGAAGCCTACAGGAGGCTGAGCGAAACCCAGAGAAAAATCTGGAGGAAAACAAAAGTCAGGCGGCAAACCCAAAGCTCAAACAAGCCACTTCACGGTCAAAACGGGCTAGTTTACACCCCATCAGACAAGGCGGCTGCCATGGCGAACACGCTCGAAGTCCAGTTCCAAGAAAATATCATCGACGACGACGAGGCGGAATCCGAAGCCCTGGAGCGCAGAGTGGAACGTCATCTAGATCGAAGACTACGCGCCAGAGCCGACACAAACATGCAGTTACTATTCTAATCAGTTGAATCGGCAATGCAAAAGCCCCTGGACCCGACCGCATTAATGCTCCTCTCCTCAAAAACCTTCCCCAACCCGCAATTTCACACCTCACAGTAATCTTTAGCAATTGTCTATTCCTTCAGTACTTCCCTTCGGCCTGGAAGGTTGCAAAAGTCATCTCTATTCCTAAACCAAATAAAAATCACATCTTTCCCCAAAACCATCGCCCTATCTCCATGTTTGACCTCATATCCGAACTCCTAGAAATCCTAGTCCAACAGCCCATGCAACACTTCCTGGTCACCAACGACATCATTACCCCCAAACAATTCGGATTTCGTGCTGGTCATAGCGCCACGCATCAAGCCATTCGACTATGGAACAAATCTGCACGGAAAGAAGACAGGACAACAGCACTGCGGCCATTTTCTTGTACATTGAGAAGGCGTTCGATCGTGTTTAGCGTGACGGACTACTTCACAAAATCTCCAAACTAAAATGCCCTATCGACCTGCTTAGGATGATAAAATCCTTTCTAACAAACAGGAAATTCTACTCTACCATCCAAAGCTCTGACAGTGAGCTCAAACCCATTGAAGCAGGTGTCCCACAGGAATCTGTGCTTGGCCCCTTCCTATACCTCCTCTACACAAACCATCTGCGAAAGAGCCAGACGGCAACATAGCCCTTTATGCAGATGACACTGCGCTCGACCACAGTGGCAGGAATATTAATTACCTCGCCCACAGTCTGCAACGCCACCTCAACAAGGTCACCAAATGGTGTAACCTTTGGAAGATATGGATAAACCCTGACAAATGCCAGACCATACTACTCAAATCAAAAAGCCAATAATAAAAATAAAATACAATGACCAAGAACTATCCTGGAAAGAATCCAGCTCATATCTGGGCCTAAAACTTGATAAAAATCTTACATTCAGACAACACATCAAAGAAGCCAGGGAACAAAGGCTCTGCCCAGCTGTGTCAACTCTACCCTCTCTTAAAAGGCAGGGACTCAACAATCAAAGCTAACATGATAATCTGGAAGGCAATCATTCTGCCTGCCATCCTGTACGGGTCAGAGGCATGGAGTATGGCGGCAGACATCAACTTAGCCTATAGTGAAACAATACAAAACAAAACCCTCCGTATCATTGCCGACGTCCCCTGGTTCACCAGCAATGAGGAGATCAGCGCAATATTAGGGCAACCTTCCTTCTACCAACTAATTCAGAACAAATCCACACAATTTTATACTACCACGCAAACCTCACCTTATCTGTTCATAAATTCCTTAGGCAAGGACGCAAACCCTGACTACAGGACCCCTAAATCAACTATCGACCGCCAATTCCGGCATTAATCTAAAAACTATTTCAGTAATATCAACCTAACTTTAACTAATGTAGCAAAGCTCATATACCATGCTGACCTACCGCCAAATGTCTTATACCCTGGGGCAGAATACCCGAAGACATTATGAAGCAAAAGCCAGTCCAAACCCCTATGCAACACTACGTGAGACAGAGCGTCACTAAGGGCGCTGGCTCTCCAGAACAAAATTTGGGTGAAAACCAAACCAATTCGAGTCAGCAAGACTATATCACGTGTATAAAGGGGCACAGAATCCCAGGAAGACTATATTGGCGCACTTCGGCTAGCAAGGCCCATCCGCCATACCTAAGTCCCAAGGAGAGGAGAATAATACAGTATTTACATGACGGCATTACCTGCATTTGTCAGAGGATAGAGGGGGTATTTAACTTCTGTATTTGTTATGTGGCATCTTGTTATGCGGGATGATAAAATCATACTGATAATAACGGAACTGCAAGCAGTGACCGTTGGGTGCACCCTCGGTTACTCAGCGGTCAAGGAGTGCAATGGGCCGCTGATAGTGGTCACGACCATCTTGAGGAGGGGATTGGCAGAGGTGTGCGACTGTCTGTAGATAAGGCTGGCAGTCTTCTGGATGCAGAGCATCACTTCCAATTCGTCGGCTTCTTGGTGCAGGTAGCGATGCGGGAATTGCAGGTGAACATGAAAAACCCGGCGAAGAATCTTGTTGTGCTGCGCCTGGAGACGCTGGATATGCGTGTGGGCTGCATTGCTCCTGGCCTCACACGTGCAGTCAACAATCGGACGAATAAATAACCAGAAGATGAGGAGGCCATTCCAGACAGAGTTCAGACCCTTCATTGAGGAGTGGGTACAGCGCTCCCATCCGCTGGTGGACCTTAGCACAGACAGCATCGATGTGCGGCTTCTGGAGTAGTCGATCGTCCATGATGACGTCCAGGTACCGGAGAGTCTTCTGCCAGGGGAGGGCCGCCCCGTAAAGTCGAAGTGGCAGGGCCGGCATCGTTGTCTTCCGCATAAAGACGATGGCCAGCGTCTTCACGGGGTTGAAACGGATGTGCCAGCATGCCGCCCAGAGTTCCAGGTCGTCGCATGCCTGCTGCAGCTGGGAATGCATGGCTGCATGCCACCGGCTCCTGGTGTGGAGCATCGTATCATCCATGTAGATGGCTTTCTCCACACGGGGCGACGCCGGAAGATCCAAAGTAAATATGGTGCAAAGGAGAGGGCGCCCAGGACAGAGCCTTGCGGCACCCTGGCGATGATAGGCCTGGCAGTGGAGAGGGCCGCTTCAACGCGGACGGCGAAGGTTCGATGCTGCAGGTACGACGCAATGAGGCGCACGTATGCCCGGGGAAATCTAAGGTGGTCCATCTTCCACAGCAGACCAGCATGCCAGACACTGTCAAACTCATGTTTGTTGAAGGCACGAGTGATGTACTCAACAACACGGACGATCTGTTGGGTCATGGAATGGCCACTGCGGAAGCCAAACTGTTCAGGTGGGAGAATTTCCCGAATGTCCAGAATGGCCCGTAGGCAGTGAAGAAGAAGATGCTCGAACAGCTTGCTGATATGTGGGAGCAAACTGATGGGCCGGTAGTTTTTCAGGTCCTTCTGATCCTTTCCCGGCTTTGGGACAGCAACGACGAAGAAGTGCTTCCACGCTAATGGGTAGATGCGAGTGTACAGAACCCAATTGAAGATGGCAGTGAGATGAACAATCGCCAAGAGCGGCAGGTTCTTAAGGACCCAGCCAGTGAAGTCGACACCCGGAGCCTTGGACACTGGGAGAGCCTTGATGCCTGCGCGTACTTCGGCAACGGATATAGGTTGGATGTCGTCGTGGTCCTCCTCCTCTTCCTCATGGAGGATGGTCTGCACTTCTGCTTCAGTCCGGTCGACATCCAGCTGCACCACACCATCGTGAAGTGGAGTAAAATTCTCCTGAAAGACGTCGGCTAGGAGATTCGCCTTGTCAGCATGGAGATAGGCCGTCCCAGTCAGGGTCACAAGAGGGGGTATCCACGTCTTGTGTTTCGTAAAGAAGCGGATCGCATTCCAGTGCATGGGGTCTGGGGTGAACGCCTGCAATTTCTAAGCCCGGCGTTGGTTCTTATGCTGGACAATCGCCGCCTTGACGTCACAGCGCAGGCTGTTGATGTGGCGCTTCAGCTGTGGGTCCTGGGTGACACGGCAGTCCTTGCAGAGGCAGTTACGAGTGTGTATGCCTGCAGGATTTCCGCCAGGAGAGCGGAATCGCGAACGTGCCAGGGCGCGGATGGGGCGACGCCCCCTCCAGAGCTGCAGTGATAGTATCAGCCAACCGTTCCGCAGAGGCCTCGTGAACGCCGACGCCATCTTCCTGTTGCTGCAGGGCTGCAGTAACTCGCTTATGGAAGCAGTGCCAATCTGTGCGGTTGAGACTGAGGCGGCCCGGACTCTGCGCCGGGGCGATGTCCAGTTGAAAGAGAACAGGCAGATAGTCGGAGTTCATGGCGTGGATGACTTCAGCCGTCGGGAACTGGTTAAGCCCTCAGGTAACGGCGATATCAAGAATGTCGGGCCTCCCTCTGCTGGGATAACATGTCGGCTCCACAGGACCACAGGCATACGCATTAAATTCTTCAGTGGCCTGGAGGAGAAGCCGCCCATTGAGGTTGGTCCCCAAGGAATTCCAGGCAGCATGTTTACAGTTGAGGTCACCAGCGATGAAATATTTACCAGGAGTCCGAAGAAGGAAACGTGCATCGTCTATGAGGAGCTGGCTTCGAGGGCTCCGGTAAACAGCCATAAATGTGGCCGGACCTGTGGCTGTGTCAACTTGTACGGCAGTGACTTCGATAGTCCCAATGGCAGGTGGTTGAACTTCACAGTGCTGGATGAAGGAGCGGATGAAGATCGCCGTACCAACCCCGTGTCGGCCTGTCGTTCCAGAAGCATCAGTAGTTGGCAATATTGGGGCGGATGCCTGGTTTAAGAAAGGTCTCATTGACCAGGCATATATCCACACCGTGGTCGTTTAAAAACTGCCGGAGCTGCTCAAATTCGTAAGTGAGGTTGGCTGCATTGTACACCACTATGCATAGATCATCGAGGTGATGGCATCTAGGCATGGTGGGTGACCGCGGTGACGTCAGTGTGAGCCCGGAGGCTGCATGTGATCGTCGCCTCAACTGTGGCTGTGATGGTAGCAGGCAGGTTGATGATGGCTGTGGTTAACTCAGTCACCATCGTGGTCAAGTGCTGCATCAGCTGGAAAATGTCTTTGAGCCCAATGAAGGCGCTGCCGTGGAGGAGAAGCTGGCTGGTGGCCTTGGCGTTGTGGAGGCGGTGGTATGCTTTACACCTCTGCAGCCGCGGTTGCCTGTGGGTGGGAGACGCCCTTCAGTGCATCTGCCACAGAGACACCTGACTGGATCCTCGCCGACCAGCGTTTCATCAGGGACGGCCACGTACACTTGTCGTTGGCTGGCCGTGTGGGCAGTGGTTGACGCTTCCGGCGGGTATCGGCACGTCGTGAGGGCTGGACAGGCGGAAGACCCCCTTGCCGATGGCGAGCCTCCTTGTGCTTCACGCAGGAGCGAAAATTGGCAGGATGGCCGCCTTCGCACAGGCCACAGACGGGCGGCTCATCCTTGCTTCTTGGACATAGGCGGCTGTCGTGGTCAGCACCACACTTGACGCACATAGGCGGCATAGTGCAGTGGCGAGCCACGTGGTTAAATCCTTGGCACCAGAAGCATTGGACCGGGCCGCGGGACTTCCGCAGACGTTCCACTGTGATGGAGAGATCGTAAATTCGGGTGAGCTGGAAGATTTCCCGATGTCTAGGATGCAGGACGACGACGCGGGGGCCGGTGAGCTTGTTGGTCCCGGGTATACGATGGTAGTCCACCACCGTCGCCACAAAGCCGAGGTCCTCCAGTTCTTCCTTCTGGTCGTCACATGTGAGAGACGCCGGAACATGCTTGAAGAGCACCTTCATGGTCGGTGGACGGACCGCATGGGTCTGACGATGGTTATGTAAAAATAACCGAAACCGGTTACCTGTGTCATTGAGACATAAATGGTGTGATCAAGACTGAACTTTAGTCAAAATATAATAATCTATTGATCACTGTATTCCAAAAATGTTTACCAAAATTATACATCAGTATACCCTCTCGCAGAACCATATCCGTAACAGCCACATAATCCTCAGTGCAGGAGAGGCTGAGTTTGAGGGTATCACCCCCTGTCTGTCTGGCAGTGAACGACTGCTTGCAATGTTCCTTTAGAAACATGTGCAGTTGCTTGTAAGATCCTTGAACTGCAACACAATTGGAGGCACCTTCCGCAGCAGCTGGGCTGGGACGGTTGCTGCTGTGCCCCCTGCTGCTGCTGCTGCTGCTGCTGCTGCGGTTGAACGTCGTCCGCGCCATCCTGGATGACGTCATAGCGGTTGGACGTCGGCACCGCGGCCGTGTCAGGCCGCTGCTGCGGCTGCTTCGAGATCATCTTCTTTGTGGGTGTCTAAATCCCTCGTCCGCCCCGATGGTGGCTTCGCCAGTCCGCTTACGGCTATTCTGCTGGTGGCCGTCGTCATCTTCCCCCGACGAGTCGCGGGTACAATCCATGGCGATATCCAAACTCCTTGCAGAGGTCGTCAACATATCATACCCGCGTTGTCTTTGCCTGCTCATCATAGGTGGGGGGCCGGATGAGGCCGCCGACAAGGTATTCTCCGCCGGACGGCGATCCGCCACTCCCTCAGCATCTGTAGATATCAGGAGCTCGCGCGCGACAGGTCTGCTCTCGACAGAAGACTACTCCGAATGAGCTAGCGAGGCGAGCGCATCGCTGCCGTTGCGCGCTAAGCTTACTCGGCCGTTGAGAGCTTGTGAAGAGGTTTCTGTGCTGTGGGCACCGCGGGAAGCAAATTGTCGTGCGTTGTTTTCACAACGCCTGCAGATGGTCGTGTTCTGCGCCCTGCAGCATGGGAAAGAAGTATGCGCAGAGGAAACCTGCCACTACGAAAGTTCCTTCAGTTGTGCAACTCACTGAGTCTGTCGACCAAGCAAGGAAGTCCCAAGAAGACGAGTCACGGCCTGTCCCCCCCCTCCCCCCCCTTTGTACGTCAAGTGGAAAGGCGGGTGGACAGCGCTGTTCGACATTATGACGAATGGTGTTAAGAACGAGGTGGTCGACGAGTCTGTCGACACAGACTCGCTGATCTGCGTTCGAGCTGCAAACGTGGCTGACCACAGCAGTGGCCGACAACATTGTTGACGCGCTGCCGGTGCGTAAGAAGGCACCTTCTGTAGGAAGGATGAAGACGACCAAGGCACTCCTCAGGGAGTTACCTTGGTGCTGTGACGAGGCAGCTGTCCGGAAAGGGCTGCTGCGAGCTGGGTTCGGTGATGCAACCGCAAGGTTGCACAACCCGACCAACAAGAAGAGGGCGCCCAACGCCGTGACCTTGAAAATGGCCGACGGCTGGAGCGACATCTTCGACTTGCGGAAGTTGCTGGGCTTCCCGGTTACGACGAAGGCTCTCCCGACCGCGATGGACCCCCAGCCCCAGTGCTTCAGGTGCCAGGGCGAGGGCCATGTCGTGAAGTACTGCCGCAACGCGGCGCGGAGCGTCAAGTACTCAGGCGAGCACGACAGCCGCGCCTGCGACCGCGGCAGTAACGGTCTGCCGACTTTCTAGCCTTCTCTCATTTGCTTAGTTCTGGCTTTGCCAAATGAGTTCTTGACAGTTGCTTCACCTTTGAGCAAAGTTTTCTTTGTTCTTTCTCATTTTCATTCCCCTATGTTTTCCAAGAGCAAAATCGCATTGCAATTTTGGACTTTCTGTTAACGTCATGTTTAGACATTTCTATTTCCGATGGCCTACTATATTTGCTACATTTTTATATTTTTCCCTCGTGTCAAATTTAATATATCACTTTTTATCTAACGATTTCTACTGTACCTTCTTCCCGTTCACATACTCTGCTGCATTCACCACTTCTTCTCTCGAAGATATCCATTCGTATTCTAGCGGATTCCTTCCTCTGTTTCTGTCAGTCGTTGCATTATGGTAACTTTAAGGTTATCGAAAAACTGTGGGTCTTGACTTATTCAAGTTTCATTTGCGTAATTTGCTACCATTTACTGTCTCTTTACTTGTAAACCGCAGCTCGTAACCAATAAATTATTGTAGGTTTGCGTCTACACCAGGAAATGTCTTATAATTTAAAATCTGGTTTCGAAAACTTTGTTCCAAAAATATATTATTCTTTCATGATTCTTAAGCAAGGTGCTGGCGATGATTACGTTATGCTCTGTGCGAAATTCTATCAGGTGGCTTCCATTTTCTTCCCTACCCCCCAAGCCTTTGTGTTCTTACTGTTTTCCTGTACATGCTACCGTATCAAATTTTAAATTTTTGTCTCACTTAACCATCTGAATAATCTCTTTTGTCGTACATTGTTTCAATGTGTTAGGAGATAGTGAACAATCATGAACGGTAGTCATGAAATCTGTTTATGGTGGGATGAGAAAACATGAATAATGAAATATGTGAAAGAGTGCATTGTACAGAAAGTACAAACATGGTATGTCTTCACCTTCATGTAGGTGTAAGATATAGTTAATCAAACGCACCGGGCGTTTCAGTGGGTCCCGCCCAGTACCTCAGTGGCTGTCCGTCATTGGCTACCGCTAGCGTCTGCCGCTTCCAGATGAGAACACCATTTCCGCGAGCCGCCGCGTCAAAGCTGAAAACGCTTGCCGCTGCCGTTGCCGCACGCAGCGCTGCCGCGCTCTAGTGGGAACCGGCCTTTACGTCCGGTGTGGCGGCCCGCATGTCGCACAGCTGGCGCGGTTGCCCGGCTTTCTCAAGCCGCAAACGTGCCGAAGGCGGCGAGGCGGCCGCGGCCGCACCGACGCAGCAGCGGAAGAAGAGAAGAAGACCAGCCCAGCGCAGCTGATTGACGACGCAGTAGAAGCTCCACCTGCCAGGAGCGGGGACGACCGCGCGGAAACGGGCAGTCGGGAGCAGCTCGCGCCCCTGAGAAGAACTGTGGCCACGAACTCGGCAGTGTCGTGAAGGAGGCCACTGCAGCCCTTAAAGCCGCCATGGCGGCGGAGAGGGCTGCCTTCGCAGCCGTCATGGCGGCGGAGAGGGCTGCCTTCGCAGCCGCCACGGCTGCAGAGAAGGAAGAGGCCTCGAGGCAACTGCGTGCAGTCTTCGCCCGAGGCCTCCGTGCAGCAAAACCTGCGAACACTCCTGCGACCTCGCAGATGGACGTTCGCGCGCCTGTCCCAGCGGCTGCCCCAGCAGCACCGCAGGCGAAAGGCGCAAAGAAGACAACCGCCGCCCCAGCGGTATCGACGGTGACGCCGACCGCCGCGGGGGCGGCCCCTGCAAGGGGCAGAGAAGTCAAAGAGGCAGCGTTCATCACGCAAGCGCGAGGGAACGGTACGCATTTCACCGCCGCTGAAGCGGTGCAGCTCACTGAAGCAGGGGAGGTACTCGAGGCTACGACACAGCAGAGCTGCGCCGTACAGTGGGAGGAGGATCCCGCTCAGCACCAGCCTGATGAAGCTGTGCCAAGTCACTAATGACACGGCGCAGCTGAGGGCGTAATGGCAACGCACGCATTGCCGCACTGAATTCTTGTGTTATAGGGGCGAAGGCACCGCAGCAGGCCAAGGAGAGACCACACGAGCCCAGCACACGCGTACTATAGCGCACCGAGCTGCAGCGCCGTCTAGGACTGATCTCTCATGGCGAAACTTGGCATGACACGGTATCCGATCGCATGATACCCGCTTCTAACATAACCTACCCTTGCATGACCTACCGCAGCCAGCAAGACATCCGCTACTGCTCTCACTACCCGACCTAACTATCGCAGAGGTTTTTTTCGCTTGGCGCTTGCCTTGGCACTTTTTCCCCTCTCCCCTTAAAACCGCTACCCTTCCTTCGACTTTGACCTAATCTATCTCCAGATGAGTGCGTATAAATGGCTAACCTTAGCCAGACGTGCGCAAACATCGCAGTAACCAGATCCTGCGACACTTCACTTTTAGTCAACACTAACCCTTATGCAGAGATGGCAGTAGAACTGTTGTGTTGGCCATCATGCCGGTGTGGGCGTGGAGGGGCCCCACTTTTTTTAAAAAAAAGAAAAAGAAAAAGAAAAGGATGACTACATGAGACCGAAAGACGCATTCTACGTAGTGTACTGAGACTGCCACCCACTGCCCCCAGACAAGAAGCGTACGGCGAAGCGAAGGTCACACTCCTGCAGACGAGACTCGCGGTCCTCCGCGCACGCTACGGCCGACGCATATTTACAACTCGCCCTGACCTCACTGAACATTTCACAAGGAGACCAAGACATAAAAATATACCAAAGTTCAAATACACATTTCCGCCCCGAACAATCATACACAACATTCTAACAAAACACCCAGACACTGTTTACGACCGTGAACTCTTGGTACAAATGACAATAATAGCACAGGAAACACCAACACCACCGCACCTATTGGCACTAGATCCGGATCCCGATACAATGGGAACTCCCACACACCTGAACAACCTAAATATTGCACAGCCATAGGCCAGGAATAACAGCAAGCTCGTCACTCATGTATTCATAAACAGTAATTCCAACATAAATGTTTCACCTTGTGATCCATCGAAGTATTCGTAACCCTAGTAATTATGTACCAACTGTGTCATAATTTTATCTAAATTCCAAATTTCTCTCTGTTAACTTTATTCTAGTTCTTAATTATTGTCAATCCTATCACATAACAGTAGCATTCCATAAAGTTCAAATACACAGCAGCAAACTATACCCACGTCCAAATATCAAAACATCCGACTGGGGAAAAAATATACACAAGGACAGCTACAACTGTAAATATATGAAAATGTATTACAAGAACTGTATATTAGAAGTAATTAGATCTAAGACATAGCTGTAAGAACATTGTCAATAAAGAAAAAAAGCAACCACAAATGTTGAGCTAAGGCCAAATACAGCGAGACGCTCTCAAGTGGCACGCCCACTACCCCTCAGTTGTGGGAATGAAAACTATAAAAAAGTAAATGAAAAATAAAAACAAAAATAATAAAAAAAGCCAAACCGGTCCGTCGGTCGTCGCGTTACCGCTCGCCGGTATTCTGGCGGGCGCGGAGGCTGCGGGCGAGGATTGGGAGTAGGGCTGTTAGTTTAGCGTCTCTCGAACGCAGCGTTACCGTCCGCCGTCTACTGGCGGGCGCAGAGGCTGTGGGCGAGGATTTCGGTACTGAGGTGTTCGGTTGGCGCTGTTTTCGCCGCGCCTGTTTCCTTTCTTGCCGCTGCGGGGCAGCCTCCCCGCTCCTCCCAAGCTTAGGGAATCAGCAAGCCAGGGCCCGCTGCACTGCACGGTGACCCGCGTTTGCCGAGAAATAGGGCTGGCTCTGATGTGGATACCTGCCATTTAATTATGGAGGTGGGAACGAAGCATCAACCAGAGTCCCATAGCGGCACCACAAGCACTACCCAGATGACGCCTAGCATAGCTACGACAAATAATACGAGGCAATCCTCAACGTCAACCTATCGCGGCACTCGAATGAGTACCCGCTACCAAAGTAGGGCCGCGAAAACAAAAACAGCATCAGAAAACAGACAGGGCTAGTCTAGCACCGCTACGCGAGGATAGCGGGACGTACAAAGACTCAGACGAGGATAGACTGCATATAGCCGAGCCTAGGAGAGAATCGCAAGCAGAGGGCGAGATCGAAAAGCAGAGGACGATAGCAAACGAGTGACAAGAGAGGAGGGAGAACATGAGGTTATTGTTAATGTGCCTACAGCAAACACGTTTTCTGTATTGGAGAACGAGGAGCCAGAGGGCGAGGGAGAATTACAGACAGTCAGGCGCAAGAAAGAGAGAGTTCCGCCCATCATTGCGTACATTACGCAAGGCGTCTCAACGCTCATGAAGGAATTGTGTGGAGGCGTAAAGGGCAAGCTAACGGCGGCTTACCGAGCGAAAACCACTAAAATTCATGCCGAATCGATAGACGAATACAAATTCGTAAAAGAGGAACTAAAGAAGAAGGGAGTAGAGTTCCACACTTACTGGATTCAACCTACCTTGAGGGTAGTCCCCAAACATCTTCCGATTGACGCGGAACCGGAAGAAGTTAAGCAAGAGCTCATAGGAGAAGGCTTCATAGTGTCGAAAGTACACCAGTTCTCGAAGCCAGGGGACGCAACAGCAGGCCGCAAGAAAGATCCGAACTTTGCGGTGTTAGAAAATAATGAGGACGCGAAGAGCGTCTTTGGTCTTCGCTACATGCTAAATTTTAAAATCACAGTAGAAAAGTACAAGCAGCCTGAGGGTCCAGGTCAATGCCATCGCTGCCAGAGGTTCAATCACTCGAGCAAAAACTGCGCATTACAGCCACGGTGTGTAAAATGCGCAGGCCCACATCTAACGAGTCTCTGCAGCCTGGGGAGAACACAAAACCCAGTCTGCGCAAATTGTAAGGGCCCCCACCCGGCAAATTACCGCAATCCTGTCACTGCTGCCCCACCCGTGTCTGACAACCAACCACGGCAATCCCCGGCGCTGAAGCCAGGACAAAACGCGTGGGCTATCCCCTTCACTTCCAATGCTGCCCCCCCCCCCCCCCCCACACACACAGTTTCAACGCCGTAGTCCCCCTCCAGCAGCGCTACAAGCGAGCGTGTCGCCACCTCCCAACCCACCAGTAGTCACAGAGGCAAGCAAGCCGCCACAACCGCAACCACCAGCAGCCCAGCTAACTGCCATCACCAAAGCAGCTATGCCCCCACCACCACCAGTCCCTCAGGTAACAGAGCCAGCTGCATCTGGCATAGCTCAGACCTGACCCACAATCCTCGCTCCAGAGGCGCCTCAGGCGACGCTAAACACTAGCAGCGACCTCTTCGGTTTGCTGAAAGAGCTCAGGGAAATAAAGGCGCTGTTTGTGGGGCTAAACCTGAGCACACTTGTTCAAAAAGCCAAAGAAACGATAGCAAAGGTTCCAGAGGAACCAGATAGATTTTCCAAGTTAATGATAATAGTAGAAGCAGCTATGACATTATTCGCCGATGGACCTTAATAGAAGATCCTTTCGAATTTTGAACTGGAATACCAATGGCATTGCCGATAAAACCATCCAGTCCTTCCTTGACCGGCAAGCTACAGACGTCGCCTGCGTCACGGAGACGCATTTATTGCCGACCGACCGATTCAAGGTGCGCAATTACTCAGTCCACAGGGTCGATCGACAAAACCGCCCACGCGGAGGGGTCTTAAGGCGGAGGACTTGCCACCGAACAATTGACATATCGAACTTGGTCACGGTTGAGGCAGCTGGGATAGAACTAAAAGTAGGCAACCAAGTACTTAAAATAATATCGGCCTATAAACCCCCACGACCCACCGTAAACGTCAGGGACCTTCAGGCCTTGTTCGACAGCGACCAGCGAGTCATAATAGCGGAGGACATGAACTCCAAACACGGGGACTGGGGCTGCGCCACCGAAAACAGCACTGGACAGAGACTGAGGCGGTTCATCGAGAGCGATCCCTCCCTGGGGGTAATCGCTCCCGACGAGCCGACTCATATCCCATTCCCACCCCAGCACAAGGCAGATATCCTGGATATCTTCCTGTGTAAAGGCCTGCCATGGAGGGCTGCGACAACAGTCCACTATACGCTGGATTCTGACCACAATCCGGTTGTCCTGGAATGTGCCAAAGTCGAAGACCAAATCCAGAGGATGGCAAAAACAAACATAGTTACTAACTGGGAACAATACAACGCCCTGGTGGAACACCATCTTAAGGACACACCGCAAATGCGCAACATAGGAGGGGTGGATACAGCGGTAGGATATTTTACGAACGTCCTCCAGACCTGTGCTCGTGAGATTAGCAACAGGCAAACCACTGAGCCTGGTGCCAGGGATCTGCCTCCTGATATCTGGGACCTGATAGTCGACAAGCGGCGCGTGAGGAGGGATTGTCAGACTTTTCGCGATCCCGCCGATCGTCGTCTGCTTACACAACTGGAAGCCCAGGTAAAGCGAAGGTTACAGGAGCACAGAGGGATCAGCTACGAAGACCGGCTCAGAGACGTAGAACAGGGCACACGAGAAGTATGGAAGATCATGAAAGCGCTGAAGGCTACACCAAGGGTAGAAAGACCACTCCGAGAAGAAAACGGATTACTTTATGATAATGATAAGGCAGAAGTGTTAGCAAAATCGCTAGAGTCACAAATCCGAACTCACGTCACCGACGATGACGTGACAGGCAGGCGGGAATAATAATCGGAAGAGTGGCTCAGTGGAGGCAAGATAGGGCAGAAACAGCATTTTCGCCGGTTTCTGATCGCCTAGTAGGTGCCTACATCAGACAGCTAAGGAACAACAAATCCCCAGTCCTGACAAGGTCCGTGTCCCTTACCTAAAACACCTTCCTCCTACCGCAATCACCTCACCGCCATATATAATCAGTGCCTTTCCCTAACTTACTTCCCAACCGCATGGAAAACAGCTCAAGTTGTAACCCTACCCAAGCCCAATAAAAACCCCATCCTATCCGGAAGTTACAGACCCATTTCACTCCCGTGCTTTCTGGGGAAAGTACTGGAGTGTCTTATCCACAGAGTCCTTGCCCAATTCCTGAGAGACTAACATAATCACACCTGAGCAGTTTGGCTTCCGTCCTGAACACAGCACTGTCCATCAATCCCTACATCTGGTGGAGCACATATGCAGGGCGAGAGACATAAAACATAGCACAGGAGCGGTATTTGTCGCCATCGAGAAAGCATTCGACAAAGCCTGGCATGATGGCTTAATATATAAGTTACTCCAGTTTGACATTCCAGGACACAAAATACGCATGAGTGATTCGTTCCTGGCAGGGAGGAAATCATGTGATTACCCTCAGGGATGCTGTGGCTGGAGTCACGCAGGGGTCGGTTTTGGGCCCCATACTATACTCGCTGTTTAAAAATGACATTCCTAAACTGGCAGGCAATGAACTGGCGCTTTATGCTGGTGATACAGCGGTATGTAAAAGCAGTACCAACCTAAACTTCATAGTGAGGAAACAGAAAGATCACCTGGATGAAATAGTAAGCTGGTGCAACATATGGAAAACAGTAGCGATAATGTTCACCAGAAAATTAACTCCCCCAGACAGGCAGATTTCGGCTGCAGGCAGACATAGACTGGAGCGACTCAGCAACCTACCTAGGGTTAGATAAAAATCTGGCATTTAGGAAACAAATAAAAAGGGCCAGGGAGAAAAGCAGTTCAGCATTTAATCGCCTCTACCCGCTCCTAAAGGGTGGGGGGCTGACAGTAGAAACGAAGCTACGATTGTACAGGGCAGTCATCCTCCCTACTATACTATATGAATCCGAAGTCTGGTCCATGGCGGCAGACACACATCTGCACAAACTTCAAACTCTCCAAAACGGCATCCTCCATACCATAGCAAAAGCCGATAGATACACGCCGAACACACATATAAAAGAATTTTTAGACGAATCATCCATTCTCACATACATTAAAAGGAAGTCTGTAGCTTTATACGAAAGGACTTCAACTTCGCCCCACCAACTAATTCATCAGCTAGGCACGCTTTACCCCAATACATCAAATAATAGACGAATACCCACAATAACCAGACAATTTAGGGAATAATAAGTACAGACATATAAACAATCACTTCGACAGACAAATAAAAGCTATCCTCAAACATCCAATTAGCCATGCTAGAAGTCAGACGGGCAAAGCCCTGTGGTGCTTGAAAGGAAAATACATATAGATAGCAGAAGTCACGTCCATTCCGAGGTAGGACTGCGAAGCGCCGCGCCGTTGTTTTGATTCTGCCTTGGAATATCCCCAGCCGCGCGCTCTCGCCTGTGGTTAGAGCTCGCCTCGTTGCTTGGAGCTCGCGTTCTTTGTCTCGCCTGGGTGCCTTCACTTCATTGACCGCTGGGAGACGGCGGTCGTGCTGCTGCCTGGGCTGGGCTGGTTTGTCGTGATTGTTGGCACTTCGAAAGGAGCAGAATTGTCGTTTTCGAAGCGGATTGTCGTTGTTCTATGGCTATTCGATCTGGCTGCCGGTGTATAGGCATCTGCGAGACTTGTGGTGTGGACGGCATAGTGGGGGAGCTGCGCTGCGATCTCAAGTCAGAAGAAGAAGATTTCAAGAGGAAGAGAAAACTTCGACAATTTTGCGTCCTAGGTGTCAGGCTATCTGCGGTCCAGGAACCCGTTGCGCTCCGCGGCCGATCGTGCAGGCCTCGCAGCGGATAGCTGTATCCCGCGCCAGCTAAAATAGGGCGACGAAGTTGTGACACAGAATTGTCGGAAGATAGGGAGTAGGAATATCATATGCTCGATGAACTACGTCGAAGTGTAGTGGCTAGAGAAATTCGGACTTTTCGTCGATGTCCCATCATCGGACACCTACAGAACAAAAATTCTGAGTACGACTCAGGTAAGATGAGATCGTCCACAAACCCACCACCTACCACCCCACTGTCATCAGTGACTTCAAAAACTAACCCACACCCAATATCGGAAATGCCAACTACATCGGCACCTTTATCACCATCTTCTAACACCCGCCTCCGACTGTTCAAGTCGGCCCCTCATAACCGACACTGACTCCTCATCTGGGGACGAGGGACAGCGTCGCAGTGATAGGACTGCCGAGAAGAGGGAAAGGGAGGAGAAAATCAAAAGGGAACATGAGAGACTAACGTTAGAGGAGGCAAAACGGTTAGACAACAACCTATACCCACTGCTAAAAGACAATGGCCTGAACACTAGAACTAAACTAAAGACATGGAAGATGGTCGTCCTTCCGTCACTATTTTATGGTTGTGAGGTCTGGGGAATGGCAGCACACTGTCACCTTAAAAAAGTTCAGGTCCTCAAAAATAAGGCTCTGAGAATTATAACAGACGCGCCCTGGTTCGTCACAAACGACACAATACACACACAATGATACCAACATGCAAACCATCACCACACTCATTCAGCACAAAACGCTATCATTCTATACATCCTCTGAACAATCTCCACACTATCTCATATCGTCGCTCGGCTCTGACCCCTTTCATGTAAACTACAAACATCCGATAAACACGATAACTCGACACTTCGGAGTATAACAGACACATACAACACAACATTCACTAACGCAACTAACTCGTGTAAATAAATCATGTAAAAACCCCTAGCTCATGACAGAAGGCACAATGGCGAAGTCCACTGGCCCTTTAGATGTTACTGGGCAATAAAAAATTGCCCGACACGATACTCTGTCCGTCCGCTACCGCTCAGAGTCGTCGTGTCCGAGTGGAGAGTCGAGCTGAGAAGACTTGCCCATCGATCAGTCCTAGGATTTTCCGACATCTTTATCGCCTCTAGGAAGCTCCCTAGGACGTCCGCGCCCGCGCTCCCTGCGCGCCGAAGACGCCGCTGTAGCTGTAGTTCCGCCGTCCACCGCTAGGAGCGTCACCGGCGCGCCGCAGCGGAGAGTATTAAGGAGCGCAGCATCCCTGCCAGCGTCAGACGAGAGGCGCAGAGGCGCAAAAATCAAAAGTCGAAGCCACCCAACGTCATAACACGTCCAAGGCCCGCACCAAACCCTGTCAGGAGCGGAGTGTCGTTCGCCATGGCTACACGCCCTGGAGGAGCGGAGCAGGCCGCGGAACCTCTGCGCCCAGCACACGCACCTAACACAACCGCTGCGACAACAACATAGTCGTCACAGCCAACACACGACACTGCAACCACACCGGTACCAACACCAGCCCCCAAAAACAACACGACGCCGCCCCCTGAAGCCACTGCCTGCGAACCTACACATGTCACACAAGAAAACACACTCACACAAGGAACCCCAGAACCAAAATCCCTGAGAAGGCGTAGGCGAACACACGGAAACAGGAGCGGGAAAACGCGTGCACCACAACAAAATAGCCAGCGACAGCAAAACAACAAACAATGACACACAGACACACAGTCAGCAAGCCAGCGACACCAGCACACACACTACTCCACCCCCCACCACGTCTGACACACAGGCACCTCAAAATGCTCCACATAACAACAACACAAGCGCCAGACCACACATAACGCCAACACCCGCACCAGCGGCCGCCAACACCACAACCGAGCCACAGGCCGACACACACAACACCAACAAAACACTTGGGAGCTTATTGAAAACAATATTCCCCATCACACGTCCGCTCAGATCCTTAGCAAGATCACGGCGGTCGTCACCACACTGCTCATGCAGCTCTTTACTGCTCAACCTGGGCAGCACTGGGCCGCCATACAAACAGCGTTCACCACACTGTTTACATCCATACATGGATAACACACCACACCCCGCCCCATCGCAAACAACCAGACACTGACACGGATCCTGTTCTGGAATGCATACGGGATCGACAACAACAGGGCGTAATTTGCCGCGCTCATGGAGCGTAAGGGTATCCTTATCGCCCTATTGAGCGAAACTAAGCTCAAACCACGCAACCAACTAAACTTCACCGGCTACTGCGTCTATCGTACCGACCGACCGGACGGCTCCGGTCACGGCGGAACAGCCATCATACACAAAGACATAGAACACACAAACATAGTGCTCCCTGAACTTGAAAAACTAGAGGCAACCGCCGTCAGGGTCAAGTTCAACGGAGCCTACACTACACTGGTGTCAGTATACAACAGCCCTAAAACCATTAAAACACGCGACATCAGCACAATATTCAACATATCACCGCGCGTAATAGCCGCTGGAGATCTTAACGCAAAACACTCGGACTGGAACTCACGAATACGAAACTCCAACGGCAAGAAGCTATACGAACACGCACTAGGACGAAACTACATCACACTAGCGCCGACCGAACCGACGCACATTCTCTACTGGAGGGGACACAGGCCAGACGTGTTAGACATGGTCCTCATCAAGGGCATAACAACGACACTCAACGTTGCCGTTGGAAACGATCTGCCCTCAAATCACCAACCCGTTATACTGTACATTGAAGAAACACTGCAGCACATGGAACAACGCAGGATGTTAGACTACAGGCGCGCGAATTGGACCCAGTTCAAGGAAACGCTTGACAGTCGCATCCCACCCACCCACGCGATTAACGAGACAGCCCAAATTGACGAGGCAGTTGAAACCCTCACCGGCGCCGTCCAGGACACAATAGCCGACACCACACCAATCCGCACGCCACAACAACACAGTGCTGCCCTGCCCCAGGATATCCTGGGCCTAATCTCAATCAGGAACCGCCTCAGGAGACACTGGCAGCGTACCAGGCGACCGCACTTCAAACAGCACATTAACAGGCTCCAGGGTATAATCCGGGAAAAAATACAAACATTCAAGACACAACAGTGGGACCAGAAACTCTAAGGGCTGGACACCACGCGACCTGGCGTGTGGCAGCTAGCCCGACACTTCAACAGGGAGAAACTGTACACCCCCACGTTACAAGGGCCAGACGGACCAGCATATTCTGCGGAAGAAAAAGCGGAACTGATGGCCGTCACACTCGCAGCGTCATTCACACCGAACCTGGATCCCTCAGACCCAGCGTTCACACTTGCTACGGACCAGGAGGTCACACGCATCCTGGCCCAACCGGCGCGCAACAACATCCGACAAGCTAGTACAGCAGAAGTCAAATGGGCCATCATGCATACCACCGCTAGGAAGGCCCCTGGTCACGATGGCATTCAAAACCGTGTCCTCCAGGAGTTCACGGACAAAGCTGTAGACTACCTAACACACATCACAAATGCCATACTCAAGCTCCAACACTTCCCCGCCTTTTGGAAGACGGCCAAGGTCCTGATGTTCAGGAAACCGGGGAAAGACCACTCCCTCCCACAAAATTACCGACCCATCAGTCTGCTGAGGGCGCTCAGCAAGATCGTTGAGAAGGTAATATTAAAACGACTCACCAGGCACTGCATCACAAACGACACCCTGAGACCGGAGCAATTCGGTTTCAGGAATCACCACTCAACAACACAACAACTCCTCCGCGTCGTTGAATACATAACACACGGATACAACACAAGCAAGGCAACTGGGGCGGTGTTCCTGGACATCGAAAAGGCTTTCGATCGTCTATGGCACAACGGCCTAATACACAAACTTAGCGACGCAGGGTTCCCCGACGGGCTCGTACCTCTCATACACTCATATCTCAAGGACAGGAGTTTCAACACCGATGTGCAGGGCAAATAATCGACACGACATGGTATCCAGGCAGGAGTACCCCAAGGAGGCATCCTAGGGCCCTTACTGTTTAACCTCTATATTAACGACCTCCCAGCTACACATAACACGACGGTAGCAATCTACGCGGATGACACTGCCATCCTTGCGCAAGATTGGAAGCCGTCTAACATTAACTCACGACTACAGACTGCACTCAGAACGGCGGAGCCTTGGCTGGTGAAATGGCGTGTTAGAGTAAACGTCGACATGTGCGAGGCCGTTCTGTTCACTAGACGACCGAAGCAACTGCGCAAACATCAGCACTGCAACCCAATAACACTATATGGACGCCCAATACGTTTCCGCGAGAAGGTCAAATACCTCGGTGTCTGGCTGGACAGGAAGCTACTCTGGGGGGACCACATTCAACACGTGACCAACAAAGCTAACGCGAGGCTCAAACAACTCTACCCTATGCTTAACAATCGTAGCACACTGAACAGGAGGGTGTCTAGGTCCATGTACATGACACTTATTTGACCCCTGATGACGTACGCAGCCCCTGTCTGGGGATACGCTGCGCCAACTCGCCTGCGCAGTCTGCAGCTCATACAGAACAAAGTACTCAAAATCATAAGCAACGCTCCGCGCTACACACGCATCGCGGACCTTCACTGGGAATACCGGCTAGATACTATCTTGCAGGTATTCCAAAAACTCTCCACATGACTGTACAATAACACGAGACACTCGCGCAACCCGTTTATCCTTTCTCTGGGTAACTACGACCACAACCATAGATGGAAGCATAACAGACCAAAGACATTACTGGCTAGGAACTAAACATCTATGGTCCATAGAACGCTAACATGACAGTACTGGCGAGCCCCTGCAACACAGTTACTACTGGAAACCCAGATGTGCGACCAGCCGAAAAACAGGCAACCGCAGGGGAAACCGTACTGTACACAGCACGCAAACCAGCCACACACACACCCTACACCGTCCGTGAGCCGATCTATGACCGATCGTCCACTAATCTACAACGACCCTGAACTGTTGCAGGGACGCAGCAACTGCAGCAAGCGCCGCAACAAGCTCCAGGAACGACAAAGGTAACGATGTACGATACCTCGAACTAACATAACCGCACCTTGCATGCACTGTCGCAGATAGCAAGCCGCTACTGCCCTTACTACCCGTCCTACTGTCGCAGAGGTTTTTTTCCCTTGGCGCTGGCCTTGTCACTTTTTTTCCTCTGCCCTTACAACCGCTACCCTTCAACCGTTTTCGACCACTTCTATCTCCTTATGGACCATGCTAATGAGTAATCTTACCCAGACGCATGGATAACATCACAGCCCGCATCCTGTGACGCCTGATTCAAAAAGTAACATGTTTACGGAGGTGACAGTAGAACTTTTGGTTTGGTCACCACGTTGGTGTGGGCGTGGAGGGGCCCCATCCTTTGTGAAAAAAGAAATGCCAGCATCAGACGTCCTCCCCTTCCCAAACTCCCGACGGGGAGGTAAAACACCAAGGGAAGCACGAAGAAGAGGTTGGGAAACTGCCCACTGATGTCGTCCCATTCCCTGACAGCACAAACATGCCGGTGGTGCTGAAGAAGATCGCTACCATGCTGCAGGATGGGCGCTTCAACGTGCAGAAAAACCCATACCTCTTCCCCAAGTCGAAGGGGAGCAGCAGCCTTCGCTACCACATAAGTCGCTAGACCTCCGTGATTGACACCGGGCAATAATGCTCGAATTCGCCACAAGGAGGGATCTGCACGTCATCAACGCGAACCCCGTCTTCACGCCGTGCTACTGGGACTACATCCTGGACGACGCAGTCGTGCGGCTGAGGAAGGAGGTTCGCGACGGCGAGGGGCAGCTGACAGCAGAGCTCGAAGCAGCAACTCAACAAGTCTCGCGCGAGGGGAAGAAAACCCAAAACAACAAAGTCCACCGCTAGGATGCCCACATGCCAGCAGCCAGTTGTAATCAACGAACCGCGCCAGGACAGATCTTTAAGACAGGAAACACCTTCACTCACCCCGCAAGGAATAGGAGGCAAGGCTGTAACAAGCTAGAACACCACCCCCCTCAGGCCAAGGGAGTCAGAAGCTGGCAGGACACCACCCTTCTCACCACTCTCACCACTCTCACCGCTCTCCTAGGGGTCCCTCCCCAGAGGATGCTTGCGTCGCTAATAGAGCTAGCATGGGAGAAAGGTAGAGCAGCAAGCGGAGAAGACACCACCACCGTCACTGCTAGACAGTAGAGGAATCTCCGAGAACCACGAGCATACAGCTGCACCAGACGAATCAAGAAGAATCTCCTAGACCGTCGACAAGACAGCAACATCAGTTCTCACTCTGGGACCTCGGTCCACAGAAGAGAAAAGAAAATTGTCGTTGTTGCCAACTAAGTTGACGCTCATCCCTGCGTACACCTGCATGCAAAATTCTCTTCGGTTGTCATTTGCGTTCTTCAGGAAGAAGCCAAAGTCACCTAGGGCAGTTAGATTAGGGAAAGATGTGGTACGGGGCCCTTCGTGTGGGACCAGCCCGCGGCCACTAGGCAAAGGTTAGCTCTATCTTCTATGACCAAACATCCACACGCCCCTGAAATGGTTACGTACACAGAAAGTAGGGAAGACTCCGAACTTCAACCCCTATTGCCGTCCCCAAGCGACCGCCTACAAGATCAGCAGGAGCTGCTGATAGTCCTACTGGATGCTGCAGACGCAGTAACGAGCCCAGACAGTTCCACGTACGAGCAGGGGCTGTACCCCAACCGCGACGCAATGCAATCCGAAAACAAAGGAAGTAGGTCACAGTATGCTTGTTCGCCCACTTTTTGAATTCTGCTCAGCAGTGTGGGATCCGTAACAGATAGGGTTGATAGAAGAGAGAGAGAAAATCCAACAGAGAGCAGCCCGCTTCGTTACAGGATCATTTAGTAATCGCGAATGCGTTACGGAGATGATAGACAAACTCCAGTGGAAGACTCTGCAGGAGAGACGCTCGGTAGCTCGGTACGGGCTTTTGTTGAAGTTTCGAGAACATACCTTCACGGAAGAGTCAAGCAGTATATTGCTCCATCCTACGTATATCTCGCAAAGAGACCATGAGGATAAAATCAGAGAGATTAGAGCCCACACAGAAGCACGTGTATCTCGCAAAGAGACCATGAGATAAAATCAGAGAGATTAGAGCCCACACAGAAGCATAGCGACAATCCTTCTTTCCACGAACAATACGAGACTGGAATAAAAGGGCGAACCGATAGAGGTACTCAGGGTACCCTCCGCCACACACCGTCAGGTGGCTTGCGGAGTATGGATGTAGATGTAGATGTAGACGCAATGGAGGAAGAAGAAGAAGACGTACTGGACCCAGCACCTGCACCAGAATCCATGGACCACGAAGCGATCTCCCAAACAATGAAGACGCAAGACGCTGCCAGTGCAGAAGAAGAATTCGCAGACAAAAGGGTCTGCGACTCAAGCAGCCGCAGAAACGACGGGTTCATATACCCCAAAAAGACTGCTCCCTTAACCAGGTTGCCGCGGCCCCAGCCCCGGCTCCAGCCCCAGTGGTCACAACAAATAACTTCTCAACATTAGCAGAGGCACACCCAGACCCTGTAGAGGCCGCTGCAAAGAGCGCCCAGTCATCCACCAACTCTAAAATTGCTTCCATCATAGCAACGTACAGTGGCTCCTACAAGGAGCTGTATGAGAGCCTAAAGGAGACAACCACACACGTCTTCCGTGTAAAATCAGCTGGGGACACCCTGAAAATCTCAACGAAGAATGCAGAAGACTGTGTCAAAATCCTGCGACAACTTAAAACGCAGGAATATACCATTCCACACACACTCATCAGGAAACGACAGACCACAGTAGTAATACGCGGCATGCTGCACTCCTTCACAGCCAACAGCATCAGGAAGGCCCTGACAGACATGAGATTCACGACAAGGGCAGTGACCAAGATGAAGTCCCCAGAAACAAGAAGGCCCATGCCACTATTTGAAATAGTGGCTACATACAATGCACAGAACAGGACAATCTGGAATGTCAAGACCATACGTGCCTGTGACGTGAAAATCGAAGACCCATGAACTAAGAAAAAGCAGGCACAGTGCTATAGGTGCCTCCAACCTGGACACGTGGCACGATACTGCGACAGACCGCAGGTGTGTGTCAGGTGTGCAGGATACCACCCCAGCAACGAGTGTCCCGTACCCAGAGAAGATCCGGCTAAATGCTACAACTGTGGGGAAGCGCACCCAGTCAGTTATGGCGATTGCAGGACCCTACTAGACGCCCAGATCAGACAGGAGGCAGTGCACAAGAAACCAGGAGCGATCTACACCAAAACAGCGAAGCGCCGCCGCCAGCCGAGGAAAACCCCCAGTGCGAGCACAGCAGCCCGCCAGCCCATCAGAAACCCAGAAGCGGCGTCAAGAAACCAAGTGGAAACAGAATCCCGCACAAGCACCGCGACCGCTGCCCCGCCGCCACCTGCAGAAGAGGCCGAGAACGGAATCGACACAAGAGGCCCAACCAACACCAGAGAATCACACACCAGAAGCGCAACGTCACAACCACCGCCAGCAGCAGGAAGCCACAGCAGACAACTCCTGCAGCACAGAAGCGAGGGAAAACGTCAACACAACAGCCACCAGAGGAGAAGACGACCCACCAACACCAGCAACCGCAGACATCGCATCCTCATGGCAGTCATGATGGAAGCCATCGTCACGCTCAAGAGCGTGACAGAGAAGCTAGTCACCTACATGGCCAACACGACAGCCACCCCAAGTAACCAAGATGGCAGATAGACCCATACAAGGGCTAAGAATCGCAGTGTGGAACACAAGTGGTCTAACACACCAGGCAGACGAATTCCGTCAGCTCATATACGACGAAGCCATAGCTGTCTGTCTCATATTTCTGAAGCCCGGGGTTAGAGTAGGAGTACCTAACTATGAATGCCACCAGAAGAACCGACCAACACACGGGAGGAACGGCCATCTACATAAGGAGGTCACTCCGGCACCACCCAATCGAACTCACGGGCCTCAACACGCTAGAGGCAAATGGAGTGGCAGTCGACAAAACGCTAGGAAGGATAAACTTCATCGCCATCTACAGACAACCTGGCCAGTACGCAACTCTCGACCCAGCCGACAAAGACGCCCTCCTATCAATACCAGGAAACATCTTCGCAGGAGGCAACTACAATGCGAAGAACCATGCGCGGATAAACAACAGCAGGAGGAGACAAGCAGTGATAATATGACCCAACAGTCCGACATACTACCCGAATAACTACAACCCAGACATACTGGATGTGGCCATGATTAGAGGACTACCCTAGCCAGCCACGCCAGCACACGCAACACGCTGGCCTCGGACCACAAACCACTCAACTATGACATCGCCCTGGAAGGACTCGCCCCGGCTAAGGACGGACTCGACCTCCGAGGCATCAGATGGCAGAGCTACAAACAACAGCTAGCCGAACACCTCGCCACACCACCCGATCTGGACGTCGTCAGAGCTTGGGAAGCCATCCGATACGTGACAGAGAGAACCATAGACGCAGGTGTAGCAGCCACGCCAGCAAGGACGGAAGAGGCACAGGACACCACACCACCCCCTCCACAAATACGGACAACAATAGCAGATAAAAACAGACTCTTCCGAGAATGGACCAGAACAAGAAACCCAGCAGCCAAGAGGCAAGTAAACAGACTACAGCAAGAAATAAAGAATATCCGAACTTGGAATCGAAGACGGGACAGCCTTAACACCATCAGGAACCTCCTACGGCACTACCAAAGAATACCCCCACTCATATTGGCAAACAACGCCGAAAATGGGAGCCCAACAGTAAAACGGACGCGGTAGCGGACGTATTTGCACAGAACTTCACACCAATAGAAGACCCCAGCGACCTGGAACACACACAAATGGTGAACAACCGCCTCCCCCTGTTCCTGAACGCACAAGAAGAGGAAGACCAGATACAAGAAATCACCACTGAAATACCTAAGCCCACGAAAAACGGGTGGCATAGACTTGTTCACCAACAACACGGTAAAACAAATGCCAGTCGAAGCTGCTGCAATCCTCGCCAAGCCCTTCAATGCCATACTGAAGAAGAAAATATTCCCCAAAACCTGGAAACACGCCATAGTCGTCCCGGTCCCCAAACCGGGAAAGGATCCCACCCAACCATCAAATTATAGGCCTATAAACCTGCTACCAGCGATCTCAAAAGTCTGATCACCTCTACCTAGCAGGACTACTGCAACACGTGAACCTAGATCAGCTACTACCCAATGCACAGTTCGGCTTCCAAGCTGGGTACTCGACAACAGAACAACTTCGAAGAGTGACGAAGGAAGCCATGGAACGAAGAGGATTCTTTGGCGTAGTGTTTCTGGAGGTATTCAGAGCATTTCATTCAGTATGGCACGAGGGCCTGCTGTTCAAAGTACTGGACAGAGGCGTGCCGGTGTCACATGTGACACTGCTGAAGTCATACCCTGAATACAGAACATTCTACGTAAAGGTGCAGAACGGAGAATCTTCAAGGAGAAGCATCCTGGCTGGGGTACCACAAGGCAGCGTACTGGGGCCGATGTTTTACACACTATACACTAGCGACATGCCAACGTCACACAACGTCCACACAGCCCTGTACGCAGATGATACAGCGCTCTACGCACGCAACAGGAGCGCCAGAATCCTCAGACACACACTACAAGGAGCAACAAATGAACTCTGCGACTGGGCGAAGAAATGGCTACTAGCTTTCAATGGAATGAAGACGCAAACAATCCCCATTTGCAGAAGAAAGTTCCCGATGGACCTGTCACCAATAGAAGTACGCGGCACCGCAGTCCACTGGGGCAGAACTGCGCTCTACCTGGGTATCACCCTCGACAGACGTCTTACGTGGAAGGACCACGTGACCAACATCAAAAACAAAAACAAGGCAATGGGCAGACTGAGGATGCTCTACTCAATCCTCAACCCCAGCTCCGCACGCCCGCAGAAGCTGGGCATCATGTTATACCTCGCACTGGTGCGGCCACTACTGCAGTATGCCGCAGTGTTGTGGGGTAATGCAGCAGAACAGCACATAGGCAGCCTGCAGCGAGTCCAGAACAGGGCACTGAAAAGGGCTCTGCACCTACTGTGGGACTTCCCAACAGAAGAACTGCACGAGCTGGCCGGGGTCCCCCGCCTCTGCGAGAGATACCGACAAGCAGCGCAGATGTTCTACGAGAGGACAGCAGCAGTAGAGAACCCCCCCCCCCCCCATGGCCTCCATCGGTCACCGAGAGCATCTCAACGAGAACACGAGATGGCCGGACCTGTTGCGGAGAAAGAAGACAACACCCTCCCTGAATCCTACAAACCCCAAAACCAAATGTAAATATTGTAAATAATATTCCCCATACAAATGTACATAAACGCAACCCCCAGAAGAATGTCATCACTAACAGTGGCGAGTCTGTGTATGAATGGACGAGTGAATGTGTGTGTATATACATTTATTAAAAAAAAGACGCTAAGCAGCAGCGAAGAGCGAAGTATGGCACCAATAAGTGTTTGTCAAAGAAGCCACTCGTAAATTTATGTATACCCTGAACTTAATTCTTAAGCTTTGTCCACAGGAATAGCTTCACAGCTCATATTGTATGACACCGAGGAAGACAGAAGAGCCTTCCTCATAAGAATAAAGGTGCATGCCAAACCGCAGTCAGACGCGCTGTAGCCGTCGCAGCGGAAGGAGGTCTCAGCCGGTGATGGCCGGTGAATCGGTAGCTACTGGGGTTTAGGCCTCGCTGAGAGCTCTGCTCTACAGAGTGTCTTCTTTCTAAGCGTCAGTAGCGCTCGGTTGATCGGCGGAAGGTTGAGCCTTGCTCCCTTTCGTCGAAAAGCCGCGTAGCTGGCGGAGAAGCTTAATTGTCATAAGAATCACAGACTCGCAACAACCCCGTAACTTCGGTTAAAACTCCCCCAGCGATATTATCTCGTTCTGTGTTAGGGTTCATCAGTCCCAGAGGACCGTTCACGTCGGACCACCCCGCGCACTGTAGGCCACTTTTCTTCCTCCGCACCTCCTTTAGGTGCCGCACCACTGCACCAACGGCGCCCGTTAAGCTGTAGGGCATTCCCCCTCTTCTGTAGGGCCTATTTCTTAACTTTTTTTAGTCAGAAAAAGTAAAAATTGTCGTCCCCACCCACTCCTAATGAAGTTCCTTACAACACCAAGATGGCAGATTCCGCCGGTGTTTTCCCAGCCCTAACCCGCAGCACCGAAAGAGGCGCGCAAGTCGACTGTTCCCGTCGATGTCAACGTCCCACGTGCCGCCGTTGAGGACGTATTAGCAGACAAGGATCGGGAGATGGCTGCGCAAGCGCAGGAACTGCTCAACCAGCGTCGATTAATTACCGACCTCTGCGGCCCAAGTGATTCCCCGACGCGGACAAGCACTCTTCAAATAACGCCAGATCCGCCTGCAACTGGTGACTCCTGTACAACCGTCCCACTGCGGCAGCTGACTCCAGCAGCGGAATCAGCGGCTGCAGATGCGGACCCACAACACCACTACACTGGGCCCTGGCAGGTGGAGGGCCCACGACGCAAAGCCAGAAACACTTCGCAAACAGGCGAGCAACCACACTCGCTAGGCAGCCGAAAGGCGCTGCTGCCTATACCGAAACCCACGCTTCCAGTTGGGGACACTGCCATAACAACCAACACAACCCCACCTGCGGTCAGCAACACCACTGAAACACCTACCGCAGCTACGCCCGCACAACAAAACACTGGTTTTCCCCCAGTCGTAATACAAAACTATGAGGACCTTAGTGTCCTCAACATTCGCAGAAAGGCACACACCTTGTACGCTTCACACAAAGTACTCTGGGGATAGAGCATCATTGTACGTATCAACGAACAATGAATACAAAGATCTCCTTATCTTCCTCTAAGAAAAGGGGATCGAGCACTACACATACAGAACAGCTTAAGAACGAACACAGCAATACGTGGTCAAGGGAGTGGACCCCACTACCCCAAACAACAGTACAAGCGGCGCTCAACATCCTGGGATTCGACTGTAAAAGTGCTTCCCGGATGACGGGCTTCCGCTCCCACAGTCTTCTACCACACTACCTGGTCGAGATGGCCGATACGGCCGCCTCCCACGGCCTTCTGTAGGTAAAGAGCCTTCTATGGATGGACATAAGGGTAGAGCTATACGAACCTCCTATGGTCCCCCAACAATCCAACAACTGCAAATGATTCGGTCATTCGGCCCTTCGCTGTGGCCTGGCACCCCGTCACCGCGGATGCGCTGGCAAACACGCATCCAACGCCTGCACACTTATACATGAATACATACGCCGTTGCGCAAACTGTGGTCAAGGCCATGGTGCCAACTGCAGGGGCTGCAACGAGTACAAAGAGACACAGAGACGCAAAACTCAAAAATCGAAGCCACCCAACGCCGTAACACGTCCAAGGCCCGCACCAAACCATGTTAGGAACGGAGTATCGTTCGCCATGGCTACACGACCAGGAGGAGCGGAGCGGGCCGCAGAACCTCTGCGCCCAGCACACGAATCCTAACACAACCGTCCCTGCGAACATGCAACACTACAACCAAACCGGCACCAGCACCAGTTCCCCAAAATAACACGACCCCACCCCCTGAGACCACAGCCTGCGAATCCACACACAGCACACATGAAGACGCACCTACACAAGGAGTCCCAGAACACAGGAAGCGCAGGCGACAACGAGGTAACAGGACTGGGAACACAGATACAGCACAACAAACTACCCATCAACATCAGAACACTGAATCGCAGGCACACAGTCAGCAAGCCAGTGATACCAGCACACACACACACACACACACACACACACACACACACACACACACACACGCACACACACGCACACACACACACACACACACACACACATACTCCACCCCTCACCACAACTGAAACACAGGCACTACAAAACGCAGCACACAGCAGTAACACAAGCGCCAGCCCACACACAACGCCAACACCCGCGCCAGCGGCCGCCAACACTACAACCGAGCCACAGGCCGACACACAGAACACCAACAAAATATTTGAGGGCATATTGGCAGCAATATTCCCCAGCACACGACCGCTCAGTTCTTTCGAAAGATGACGGCGGTTGTCACTACACTTGTTACAGGCTCATAACTGCTCAACCTGGACAGTACTGGGCCGCCATACAAACAGCGCTCACCACACTGTTCACACCCCTACATGAATAACACGCCACACCCCACCCCCATCGCAAACAACCAGACACTGACACAGATCCTGCTCTGGAATGCATACGGGATCGACAACAACAGGGCGTAATTTGCCGTGCACATGGAGCGTAAGGGTATCCTTATCGCACTACTGAGTGAAACTAAGCTCAAACCACACAACCACCTGAACTTTACCGGCTACTGCGTCTATCGTACCGACCGACCGGACGGCTCTGGTCATGGTGGAACAGCCATCATCATACACAAAGACATAGAACACACAAACACTGTGCTCCCTGAACTTGAAAATCTAGAGGTAACCGCCGTCAGCATCATGCTAAACGGGGCCTACACTACGCTGGTGTCAGTACACAACAGCCCTAAAAACATCAAAACAGGCGACATCAGCACAATACTCAACATACAACGCACGTAATCACCGCTGGACATCTTAACGCAAAACACCCTGACTGGAACTCACGTGTACCAAACTCCAACAGCAAGAATCTATACGAAAACGCACTACAGCGAAACTCCATCACACTAGAGCCGACCGAACCGACGCACATTCCCCACTGGACGGGACACAGGCCTGACGTGTTACACATGGCTCTCAAAGGCGTAACAACGACACTCAACGTTGCCGTTGAAAACGATCTGCCCTGAAATCACCAACCCGTTATATTGTACATTGAAGAAACACTTCAGCACAGGGATCAAAAAGGATGTTAGGACTACAGGCGCGCGAATTGGACGCTGTTCAAGGAAACGCATGACAGTCACATCCCACCCACCCACGCGATTGACGACGCAGCTCAAATTGATGAGGCACTTTGAACCCTCACCAGCGCCGTCCAAGACGCGATCCGCACACAACAGCAAAGTGCTGCCCTGTCCCAGGAGATCCTGGGCTTTATCTGAATGAGGAACCGCCAGAAGATAAACAGGCTCCAGCGAATAATCCGCGACGAAATACAAACATTTAAAACGCAATGGTGGGACGAGAAACTCGAAGAGCTGGACACCACGCGACCTGGCGTGTGGAAGATGGCCCGACACTTCACCAGGGAGAAACTGTACACACCCACGCTACAATCGCGTGATGGACCAGCATATTATGCGGAAGAAGAAGCGGAGCTGATGGCCCTCACACTCACAGCGTCGTTCACACGGAACCTGGATCCCTCAGACCCAGCGGCCACACTTGGGACTGACCAGGAGGTGACACGCATCTAGGCTCGACCAGCACGCAACATCAACCGACAAGCTAATACAGCTGAAGTCAAATGGGCCATCATGCACACCACAGCTAGGAAGGCCCCTGGTCACGATGGCATTCGAAACCGTGTCCTCCAGGAGTTCACGTACGAAGCAGTAAAATACCTCACACACATCAAGATTGCCATATTTCAACACCAACAATTCCTCACCTTTTGGAAGACGGCCAAGGTCCCACTAAATTACCGACCCATTTGTCTGGTGAGCGCACTCAGCATGATCGTTGTGAAGGTAATACTATAACGACTCACCAGGCACTGTATCACTAACACCACCCTGAGACCGGAGCAATTCGGTTTCAAGAATCGACACTCAACAACTCCGCGTCGTTGAATACAAAACACACGGATACAAGACAAACAAAGGAACTGGGGCGGTGTCCATGGACATCGAAAAGGTTCGACCGTCTATTGCAGAATGGTCTAAAACGAAAGTCAGCGACGCAGGGTTCCCCTAGAGGCTCGTATGTCTCATACACTAATATCTCACGGACAGGAGTTTCAACACCGACGTACGGGACAAACAATCGACACGACATGGTAGCCAGGCAGGAGTACCCCAAGGAAGCATCCTAGGGCCCTTACTGTTTAACCTCTACATTAACGACCTCCCAGCTACACACAACACGACGGTGGGAATCTACGCGGATGACACTACGATCCTCGCACAAGATTGGAAGCCGTCTAACATCAACTCACGACTAAAGACTGCACTCAGAGCGGAAGAGCCTTGGCTGGTGAAATGGCGTGTTAGAGTAAACGTCGACAAGTGCGAAGCCCTTCTGTTCACTAGAAGACCGAAGCTACTGCGCAAACAAAGACTGCAACCCAGTAACACTATATGGACGCCCAATAAGTTTCCGCGAGAAGGTCAAATATCCCCGTGTCTGGCTGGACAGGAAACTACTCTTGGGGGGGGGGAGGGGGGGGGGGACCTAATTCAACTCGTGACCAACAAAGCAAACAGGAGGCTCAAACAGCTCTACCCTATGCTTAACAGGCGTAGCACACTGAATAGGAGGGTGTCTAGGTCCATGTACATGACACTTATTCGACCCCTGATAACATACGCAGCCCCTGTATGGGGATACGCTGTGCCCACACTCCTGTGCCGTCTGCAGCTCATACCGAACAAGGTACTCAGAATCATAAGCAACGCTCCGCGCTACACACCTAATGCAGACCTCCACCGGGAATATCGGCTAGATACCATCTTGCAGGTATTCCAGAAACTCTCCACACGGCAGCCGCTTCAGTCTGGAACTGCGTGACCGCTACGGTCGCAGGTTCGAATCCTGCCTCGGGCATGGATGTGTGTGCTGTCCTTAGGTTAGTTAGGTTTAATTAGTTCTAAGTTCTAGGCGACTGATGACCTCAGAAGTTAAGTCGCATAGTGCTCAGAGCCATTTTTTCTCCACACGGCTGTACAATGACGACACGACACACTCGCGCAACCCATTTATCCTTTCTCTGGGTAACTATGACCACAACTATAGATATAAACATAATAGACCAAAGACGCTATTGGCAAGGAACTAAACCTCTATGGTCCATAGCACGCTAACACGACAGTACTGGCGAGTCCCTGCAACACAGCTACTACTGGGAACCCCAGATGCCCGACCCGCCGAAGAACAGGCAACCGCGGGGAAACCGTACTGTACACAGCACGCAAACAAACCACACACACCCTCTACACTGTGAGCCGATCTATGACCGATCGCCCACTTATGTATGACGACCTTGAACTGTTACAGGGATGCAGCAACTGCAGCAAGCCCCACAACGAACTTCTGCAACAACAAAGATAAAGATGCACGATACCTCGCACTAACATGACCACACCTTGCATGCACTGTCACAGCTAGCAAGCCGCTACTGACCTAGCCATCCTACTGTCGCAGAGGTTTTTTCCCTTGGCACATTTTTCCTCGGCCCTTACAGCTGCTACCCTTCTATCGCTTTCGTCCACTTTCTATCTCCTGATGTACCATGTTAATGAGTAATCTCACTCAGACGCATGGATAACATCACAGCCTGAATCGTGTGACTCCTGATTCAAAAACTAAAATGTTATACGCAGGTGACAGTAGAACTTTTGGTTTGGTCACCACGTTGGTGTGGGCGTGGAGGGGCCCCATCCTTTATAAAGGCGTAACCGTCAACTCGCAGTCGAGCATCCGACTCGAGTGGAACACTGCTCTATGCACCTGGCATAGCTGCCCCGAGTGGTGTTAAGTAAGCTGCAACTGGCGTAGCTGCCGGTGACGCTCTTCTGAGCGCCATGAACCAGCGCAAGCCGCTTAGCGCTTCCAGGCACTAAGCGGCAAGAGCTTCGGCTCAAGTTCCCCCAACACCGGTTGCAAACCTCCCCAGCGGGACTCTCCCGTTCTTTGCTAGGGTTTTCTCAGTGCCAGGGGCCCGTTCACGTCGGATAACCCCGCGCACTGTTGGCCGCTCTCCTCTACCCGCGCTCTCTTGCGCCGCGCATTGCACATCGCGCAGAGGCCGGAACGACTCCCCTCTTCTGTGGGGACAAAATACACTGCACTTTCGCTGAAAAAAAAGCAATAATTAACGTTTCGTAAAAGAGCAAAATTGTCTTACATCCTTCCCTATCAGAGTAAAATTCCTCCAAGCAGCAAAGATGTCTGATCTTTCATGTACTCCCCCACCACTTACCCACAGCAAAGCTGTAGCCCAAGAGGCGAAATGCCGGCTACTCCCGCCGTTATGTCCGTTCCACTGTCCACCTTCCAAGAGCTGATGGGCAGTGAACAGTCACAAACAGCAACACACACACACACACACACACACACACACACACACACACACACAAGCGCCTGCTGCAAACACTAAAGATATGCCCTTTATTTCACCTCTGGCGGTCCAGGCACGGACGGAATCGGAGCCAGAGCCGACAGAGGACACAATTAACGCAGAGGGACCGTGGCAGCATGTCGGTCCGTGACGCAAACAGCAGCCTAAAACGCAAACAAGTGAGCCCACAAGCTTACGAGGCAACGGCCGAGTGCAGTTGCCAACTCCAACTACACCACAAATTAACAACGGCAACACAGGGACCAACACAAACATCCCTGCGATTGCAACACTCACAAACTCTCAAGCAGCTATGCAGAACCCAAACAAATCCGCGACTGCCTGTCCACTAGTCATCAGACGCAACTATGGAGACCTTAGTCTCCTAAACAAAGAATTTAGTAAAAAACAAAGCCCTACAACATACTACTCAGTAATCACAAGGGAAGACGCTGCACTGTTCGTGGCAAACAAAACAGACTAATCTGCTGGAATTTTTTAAAGAAAGGAAGATAGAGCATTTAACGTACAGAACAGTCCTTGAGAAGACACAGCAATACGTGACCAAGGGGATAGATTCACGAACCCCAATGGAAACAGCAAACGAAGAACTCGCCGCTCTCCGACGGGAGTAAATCCGGGTAAAACGAATGACAGAGTTCGGCACAGCGAGACCATTCCACAACTACATGATGGAATTGGCCGACACGGCCAAGTCCCGCGATCTGTTGAAGTTAAAATTGTTTCTTCATATGGTCGTCAGTGTAGAGATATACAATACGCCGCGGACCCCCCAACAATGCCCCAACTGCCAAGCGCTTTGCGCATCCAGGTATCTGATGTGGTCTAGCTTCCCGCTGCCGCATTTCCGCTGACGGTCACACGAACCAACACTGCAAACTCCCCCATACAGCACCTCGCAAGTGCGCCAACTGTGGTGCTGCCCATCCGGCTAACTACAGGGGGTGAATTGCATACAAAGCAGCTCTGAGGCGCAAAGTAGGCAAACATGCCAAACCTACCGGCATCACAGTTCCGAACCCGCCCCCGGCGCCCAGTAAGAAGTGGAATATCCTTCGCTGGAGTGGTCGCTGGCAGCCCCAGCAGCGCGGGACGGTCAGGACACGCACGACAAACACTCCCAGCAACAGACACACAACAGGCAAACTAAACACCTAACACCACACCCCCATCGAGTAAACACACGTCACCAGTAACACCACCACCCTACCCCCTGAGATCGTCTACTGCAGCCCACCACAGGCTACAGAAGACGCACAAATACAGGGACAACCGCAGCGTCAGAGGAGGAGGAGGAACAATCAAAAGAGGAGCAACACGATCACACCAAAACAAGTACACAGGCAACAGAACGCCAATCCTCGCCAACACAATCAGGACACTAACACAACGACTCACACAACACGTCCACTCACCACAGTGAGTCACACGAACAGCTCACACACAAGCCAGCCCTCACCAGACGCCAACACAGGCACCAGCGGCCGCTAATACGACCGACAACACACAGGCCGATACGCCCAGCGCTACGTCAACATTCCCGAGACTAGTGTAGACATTATTCCCCGGACTCACGACCATCTAAGTAGTCGCGAAGATTGTGGGGTTTGTCACACAATTCTTCACGCAGTTCATATCGAGCACGCTCAACTGGACTAGCTTCCAAACCACTGTCACGCCACTTTTTACAGTACTACATGAATAATACGTCACACTGACCCTGAAAAGCAGATGCTAACACAAACTCACAGATCCTGTTTTGGAACGCCAACGGGTTCGCAAACAAAAAAAAACAAAAAAGCCGAAATGGCGCGTCCATGGAGCGAAAAGGTATCCGAATCACTCTTGTGAACGAAACACTGTTTCCTCCTCGCAAACACCTAAACATCCCAGGGTATTGCGTCTATCGTACCGACCGTGCGGATGGCAGGAGGGGAGGCGGCACAGTTATCATACACAGAGACATAGAACACACGAACACCTAGCTCCCGCCGCTTGAGAGTCTAGAGGCCACGGCCATCACGGTCAAGTTCAACGGAGCCAACACCGCACTGGTATCGATGTACAATCCTCCAAAAAACATAGTAACACGCGATATCAGCACAGTTCTCGACATAGCACCACAGGTAATCGCCGCTGGAGACCTAAACGCAGAACACCCCGATTGGAACTCACGAATACGTACCTCCAACGGCAAGAAACTATACGAACACGCACAAGGCCGAAACTACATCATACTTGGGACGGACGTTCCGATGTTCGTGCCTACACAGCAGCGACACAGGCCAGATGTATTGGACATATCACTCATAAAGGGCATCACATGCACACTCAACCACACGGAATAAACACTGCAGGACAAGGAACCACGCAGGATGCTTAACTACAAGCGCGCGAAATGTACACTGTTCAAGGAAACGTTTGATAATCTAATTCGTGACACCCACGAAATTCACAATACACAGCAAATCGATGAGGCTGTGGAGGCTCTCACAACTGCCGTCCAATTCGCAACGACTGACGCCATTCCATATACAACACCAGAACACTCGACGGCCTTGCCCCAGGAGATCCTGGGCCTTATCTCAATGAGGAACCGACTCTGGAGATACTGGCAGCGTACCAGGCGCCCGTTTTAAAACTGCACGTCAACAGACTCCAGAGCAATGACGGGGTAAAATACAAACATTCAAAAATAAACAACGGGGACAGAAACTCGGTGGGCTAGATACCAGTCCTGGCCTGTGGCAGCTAGCCAGACACTTCACCAGGGAAAAACGCTACATTCCCACACTACAAGGACCAGACGGCCCAGCTCAATCCGTGAGGGATAAGCCAGAGCTTATGGCCACAACACTTGCAGCGTCTTTCATGCCGTATCTGGTTCCTCAGATCCAGTATTCACACTTGAAACGGACCAAGTTGTTACACGACTTTTAACACAGCCCACGAGCGACGAAATTAGACGCACTAGCACAAACGAAATATCATGGGCTGTCAAGCATACCAACGCTAGGAAAGCCCCTGGGCCTGATGGCATTCAAAACAGTGTCCTCCAGGAGTTCACAGATAGAGCCGTATAATATCTTACACACCTGACGAATGCCATCCCAAAACACCAACACTTCCCTGACTTTTAGAAGGCGGCCAAGGTCCTGATGTTCAGGAAGCCAAGGAAAGACAACTCCCTCCCACAAAATTACCGACCCATCAGTCTGCTGTGCTCGCTCAGCAAGATTGTTGAAAAGCTAATATTAAAACTTATCACTAGGCACTGCGTCGCCAATGACACCCTAAGGCAGGAGCAATTCGGCTTTAGGAACCACTACTCGGTAACAAAACTACTCTTTCGCGTAGTCGAACATACAACACACGGCTACAACATGAACAAAGCCACAGGGGCCGTGTTCCTAGACATCGATAAAGCTTTCGACCGTCTCTGGCACAACGGCCTCATACGCAAACTACGCGTAGCTGGTTTACCAGACGGACTCATACATCTCATACACTCCTATCTCACGAACAGGTGTTTTAACACTGACGTGCACGGCAAACAAACAACACAACATGGTATCCAAGCTGGAGTACCTCACAGAAGCATCCTAGGGCCCATCTGTTTCAACCTGTACATCAACATCTTGCAGGAACACAACACACGATGCTATCCATCTACGCGGGTGACAAAGCCATGCTTGCGCAAGACTGAAAACTGCTGAGCCTTACTTGGAACGATGGCCCATTAAAGTAAACATCGACAAGTGCGAAGCAGTTCTGTTCACACGCAGACCGAAACTACTGCGCAAACATCAACACAGTAGACCGATAACACACTACATACACGCCCAATACGTTTCCGACAGAAAGTCAGATACCTAGGTATTTGGCTGGACCGGAAACTTACATGGTGGGACCACATCGAATATGTTGCCAACAGAGCGCACACAAGGTTCCAACAACTTAACCCAATGCTCCACAGGGAAAGCACACTGAATAGGAGGGTGTCGAGATCCATACACATGACACTGATTAGTCGTCTTATGACGTACGCAGCTCCCATCTGGGGATATGCAGCTCCTACACAGCTACACCGCCTGCAGATCATACAGAAGAAAGGGCTACGAATCATTAGCAACGCTTCACGCTACACACGCACCGTGGATCTTCACCATGAATACCGCCTTGAAACCCTCAAGGAAGTATTCAAAAAACGCGCCACACGACTATACAGGAACTTGAGACACTAACAATCCTTTCATCCTCACTGTGGGAAACTACGATCACAACCGGAGGTGGAAGCACAAGCGCTCAAAGACACTACTAGCTAGGGCATAGCCATCTATGGTAAACTAACATACACTAACAAGCGACGAACGTCGGCAAGCCCCTGCATATCAGCAACACTGACTGGCAACTACCAGCTGCTATTAGAGCCGACCAACAGGCCACAGCAGGGACACCGACGAGCTCGCCCACTGACGCACAAACAATTCGCCAACATCAGCCTACACTGAGCATCCGATATATGTATGACCTATCTGACCCAAAAACTATAATAAAGCTAACTGTTGCAGGTTGCTGACGCTGAACGAGAGCTCTACACCGGCACCCAGCGGCAGTCTCCGAGCAACAGCACCGCACAACGTCAAGGTATCGACATGCATGATACCCACTACTAACAAAGCCTACCCTTGCATGACCTATCACAGGCACAGCAAGTCATCCGCTACTGCTCTTATCACCCGACGTAAGTATCACAGAGATTTTTTTTCCCTGGCTCTTGCCTTGGCACTTTTTTTCCTCTGCCCTTCAAACCGCTACCCTTCATTCGACTTAGATCCTATCTCGAGATGAGCGCATATTAATGGTTAACCTTAACCAGACGTATGCAAACATCGCAGTACTCACATCCTGCGACACCTCACTTTAGTGAAAACTAACCCTATGTGAGATGGCAGTAGACCTACTGGGTTAGCCTTAATGCCGGTGTGAGCGTGGAAGGGCTTCACCTCTTTTGCGCCACCGTCAGAAGCCGGCGGGAAGCTGCAGAAGCCACATCTCCCGCCTGAAGAAGATCGAGTTCAGGCAGCCAAGAAGCAGAAGAAGAAGAAGAAGCAGAAGAAGCCGCCAGAGGCATCAGGCAGATAATTCTTTGTTTTACCGATAACGAGAGGCAAATTCAAAACCTGAGGGAAAACATCCCTGTTGTGTACATAGTTCCGTGTAGTCAGCGTGTACACAACTTTCCCACTAGAGCGCGCCCCGCTAAGCACAACGGTGCAGGCGCAGCGCTCATCCATCTCCGCACTACAAGATGGCGCTGCCATAGAGACGGACCAAATTATACTTCCGCCGTTCTGCGTATTAATATGTAACGCAGCCAATGAGATTGCTGCTAACGTAGAACCTTTTCTCCTCGCGGATTACACTCGCGCAGTGATACATGAATGCGATAGGTATTATAACGAATGTACAGACCTCCGATTAGTCAGTCGGCATTAGTCTGTACCTGTCTGTACCAGTCGGCATTAGTCTGTACCAATCTGTACGAGTTCTACATTTGTGTGTAGATGTCTATAGCCAAGTTTCAGTCTGCGCCTAATAAGATTAGCATATTCCTGTACATAGCCATGAAGATAAATGTATAGACACTTTTGTCAAGTATCAGAGATATATGTGAGAATAAGATTAACATACCAATACCAAAGGAACTTTAGATTGTCAATTGTAAATAGCATCCAGAACCAAGTTAAGTAATTTTTATGCTTGTTATTATTTTAATAAATTCTGCTACACTAAGCGTGCAAGTGCCATTTTTATCGTCTTACCTAACGGCAGAAGATAAACACACCACGATAAGACCACGAGACATATTGCAGACACTCGCCTACTTCGTTAGAGCGACAAGTCAAATAATCTGATGGTGTGTGTACTGAAGGTCTTACAGTACGCACACCACAATCCCTAACTGCAAGGAATTTAGGAGGAATAACTTAGTCAAGCTTGAACTCTTACAACTCAGGCCAAGGCAGGTCTGTCATAGCGACAGCAGAAGCCATTTCGGTGGCCGAAGCCATCTCCACCCTTCTCACCTTTCTCCAGGGATCGCTCACTATAGTACCCTTGCGTCGCCAATAGAGCTGGCCAAGGAGAAAGGTTGAGCGACACAAGGGGGAAGAAGACGTAGCCGAAGAAGACTGCAACAACGTGAACTTCGAGAAAGCTACAGCAGCTGCCTCCACAACCTCGGTTGTCTCCGAGACCACCGCCACTACCGCTCAAGCAGCGGGAAAAAGCAAATTGTCGTGAAAGATCGAGAGACCCGCAGTACCAACGTGTGCCAGGCACACAACTATCTTCCAGCCGCAAATACAAATCGTTCTGGAATTGTTTGCATTTGCGCCTAGGGACGGTTAGGGTGTGCTTTCGACTTGCGAATAATTTTCGAGCAGCAAGGGTCGACACCTTTTCCTTCACTCTGATTTCCTGAATGAGCTTTTCGTCTTTAAAAATGGGGCAATCTCGAGAGGAAGCAGCGTGGTCACCCACACAGTTGATGCAACGAGGGGATGGAGGTGGACAAGCACCCTCATGGGCATCCTTGCCACACGTAACACATTTGGCCGGATTGGAACAGGACTGGCTGGTGTGATTGAACCGCTGACACCGATAGCAACGCGTAGGGTTTGGGATGTAAGGGCAAACGCAAATTATCTCATAGCCTGCTTTGATTTTCGATGGGAGTTGAACTTTGTCAAATGTCAAGAAGACAGTACAGATTGGAATGATGTTCGTGTCAACCCTTTTCATTACTCTATGAACAGCCGTTACACCCTGGTCAGACAGGTAGTGTTGAATTTCCTCGTAGGACAATCCATCGAGGGAGCGCGTATAAACGACCCCACGTGATGAATTTGAAGTACGGTGCGGTTCCACCCAGAGAGGGAAGGTGTGTAGCAGTGAAGAATGCAGCAATTTTTGTGCCTGGAGGGCACTGACTGTTTCTAACTACAGGGTGCCATTCCGTAATCTGGAACAAGACTTTACAGGACCTGCAATTGCGTCGACACCTTTCTGAATAATGAAAGGGTTGACCGTGGAGAAGTCGTGACCTTCGTCAGACCGAGAAACAACAAGGAACTGTGGCAACGATGGAAGGACTGTCTGTGGCTGAGACTCATTGAACTTACGCTTGTGAGCAGACATAATAGAAGAGGAAGCCACTGCGAAAGTATCCCCCATGATTACCGGCTTCTCCGATGGCGCGCTCCTTCCTTGTGGGGGCCTTCTCTGAGGGCACTCCCGCCTTGGGTGATTGTTCATACCTCAGGTCACACCTCCAAAGAAACGGACGGAGGGACCAATCGGCACTTTCGGAAGGTATCAGTTCGGGTAATCACCCCTCCCCGGGCCTGGTCGTTACCAGGGGGTACGTACGTGTCTTACCTGTCTACCTGGGGCGGGGAATTACGCGTTACCCGTCACCAGCTACGCATGGAAATGCGTGGGCTGGCCTTCAGACACGCACAAGGAGGAAAAAAGAGAAAGGGGAAAAACAAAGGGAAAGGAAGGAAGAGAGGTCTCAAACGCCGCAGCGCAGAAAAGGGCAAAGAGAAGAGGTAAGGAAAGAGAAGGTCAAAGGAAGGACGAAGACTTGCAAGCGGAGAAACCAAAGAATGTGTTACAGTTTCGAGCGTCCGTCTCCAGACGTAGGCACAAAACATACTCCCAGAGGGGGAGAAAGGGAAGGAAAGAGGCGGAGGTGAGGGGGGGGGGGGGGCGAAGATGGGGGATGGGGAAGGATGCGGAAAGGAAAGGTATGCAGCCCAGAAAGGAAGGAAGGCCACATTAGCTCGGGGTCCCGTGCTCGCTACGCACGTATCCACAAAAGAGTTGTGGACCCCCTGGGGGGGCAACAGGATATCTGGAAGACCAGGCAGAACTCCAGGCAGCCCCTACCAGACGCAGCAGAGACACGTAACCGTGTCCTGTACGAGTGCAGATGCTTCCCAAATCTCAGACCAGCAGACGCAGAACGCCGTGAGCAGCCAGCCCGCCGCTCAGCCGCCGGGGCGGCTTTAGGAGCAGCAAAACCGGCGTGTACACCCGCACCCAGCCAGCCAATGAACCTCGACGATGTATCAAGGGAAAGGAAGGACGGAGCAACGGCCACTGAAGCAGCAGCCAGAGCGACGAAACCAGCGGGTACACCCGTACCCAGCCAGCCAATGGAGCTCGACGAGGAGTCGAGGAAACGAAAGAACGCAGAATCGCCGCCAACCGCCCCCACGCAGGACACCCCCGCGAGAGGGAAACGCACCAAGGGCGCAGTCGACGAGTAGGGCTTCGTCAGAGCCACCTAAACTGCTCCTACAAACCACTACACCTACGCACACAAGTAATACCTACCAAGTACTCCACCAAGCGGAGGGAACAACGGCACAGCCCCCTCAGGGCACTGCAGAACAGAAAACGCCACGCCCCCCCCCCCCTTGTCATCCACTACAAAGGCCAATACGAAGATCTACTAGAAACAGTAAGATCAGCGACCACTTCCCCTTTCCAGTTCAAAACAGCGGGAAAAGACACATATAGACTTTTCACAAAGTCCCTAATGGACTACCAAAAAGGTAGCCAAGGAACTAGTAGGGAAAGGATGGGGATACTACACATACCCAACCAACAGTACCACGCCTGTGTATCTGGCAATGAGGGGACTCCCCTTCAAAATCAGTATGGAAAAAGTAAAATCGGAACTGGCCAAACTCCAGATCACCCCACATTCGATCACAAGGGTGAAATCACCAAAAACCAACAAGAACGCCCCACTACTCCAAATAGTGGCCGCAGACACCCCAGAAAACCAACGCCTACGAAGCATAACGGAACTAGCAAACACAGACGTTACACTGGAAAAACCAAGGAAGAAAAGAGGCCCCCGATGATGCTACAGGTGCAGGGGTTAGACCACATGGCTAGTCACTGCACCATGCAGGTCAGGTGCCCGAAATGCGCTCGCAACCATTCCTCAGACGTCTACACCAAAGAAAGCAACACAGGATCAAAGTGTGTCCATTGCTCCAAAGAACATCCAGCCAACTATATGGGCTGCGAAGAAGTCAAAAAACACATCGCCAGACAGCGCAGCGCGTCAAGATTGGCCGCCAACAGACTCCCAGGCGTATCATACGCCAACGCAGCCACAAGGGAACCGCGCAGGAAAAACATCCCGCACACACCAGCACCACCAATCCCAACAAAGCCAACAACAGCCCCAAGACCGGTAGAAGTGCCTGCAAACAGTACAAACACAGCACCTCCGCAGGACCCCCAACCGACGAGGCACCAGTAACCATGGCAATACTGAAAGAGACAATTGCGGTAGACGTCGCGTCCGCCATGGAAGCCATGATGAGAAATATCACTCAACATATCAACGCTGCAATCCAGGCCGCCCTGGCGGCCATACCAATTGGAAACCCCAAACACTAATATGGCTGTCCGACAACATGGACTGAGAGTAGCCACCTGGAACGCCGAAACCAAGCTAAGCTAACCAAACAAGCTGGCGAATTCAAGCAGTTCCTACACGAAGAGAGGATCGACATATCCCTCATACAGGAAACGAACCTGAAAACCGGAACGCAGGTAAAAGCGGCAAACTGTAATTGCTGCAGAACTGACAGCGACTGAAGGAGGTGGAACAACAATGTATGTACAAACCTGCCTAGAACAACACCTCATTAACCTACCGCACCTCACCACAACGGAAGCAACAGGGGTAGCAGTGCACACCTCGAGAGGAGTGATCAAATTCATATCACTATACAAGCCCGCCAGCCAGATATTTCTGGGAGACGACTTCAACGCTAAAAATATGTCACGGAACAGCCGCCTGACCACTCTCAGCGGCAGAAGACTGTCTAGAAGTATCTACAGGAACGACACAATCACCATCACCCCCCATGATCCCACAATATACTCAAGAAGCAGAGGCCAACCAGACGTAATCGCCTTTGCCATCATCAAAGGGATTTACCTGGACACCAACGCGACCTCAGTCAGAAAACTGTTATCAGACCATGCACCAGTAGCCTTCCATATCAACCTAGACGGCATTAAGAAAGAGCACAGGGGCATAGACTTGAGAGGCATCAATTGGAGAACCTACTAAGACACACTAAGACACACTGGCCACAGTCCTCGACCCAGGAACAGCAGGCACAGAAGCGACGCTGCTGCACATCACAACCCTAATGGACTGGACGCAGCAGCCGCAGCGGTCTCACCAAGAAGAGAATAGGAGAGGGACAATTACAAACAGCTCCCGCCAGAGGTGCTGGTCAAAATTCGCAGCAAAAACAGCCAAATAAGAGAATGGCAGGTAACGAGACTCCCAGCCACAAACAGGGAGATAAATAGGCTCCAACGTGAAATGAAATATGACATCCAAGAACATAGGAACAGAGACTGGGCGAACAAAGTAGCCACATTAAATCTCCGTGATCAGTCTATGTGGAAAGTAACTAAATACCTGCTAAACAAGACAAGCAAAATACCACTGCTAACCGTAGGCAGCAATGTTATCTGCCAGCCAGATACAAAAGCCGACGCGCTAGCGGGCACATTCGAACAAAATTTCCAGGCAATTAATGATCCAGCCGACCCAGAACACATCGACCTGGTAACAGAAAGGCTACCAAGGTACTTAGCCAACCGCGCAGACGAACATATCATTGAAGAAATTACGACCGCAGAAGTCCAGATCCAGTGCCTCAACATGAAGGAATCTGGGGGACCCGATCTCCTAACGAACCAATTAGTAAGACAAATGCCGCCGGCAATCATCCCAATACTAGCAGCTGTGTTCAACAATATCATCTCGACTGGCCAATATCCACCCTCATGGAAGCATGCAGATATAGTGGCCGTCCCCAAGCCAGGCAACGACCACCGACTACCTGCAAGCTTTAGGCCCATCAGCCTCCAACCCGCCCTGTCCAAGATGTTCGAATGGATATATGCAAGACGGCTCATGAGGCACGTCGAAGATGAAAGGGCACTCCCAGACGTCCAGTTCGGCTTCCGTTGCGGACACGCCACCACCCATCTGCTACTAAGACTAATAGAAGAAACACTGGACGCCATGGAGCGGAAGGAATATTTTGCAGCCGTATTCCTGAACGTATCGCGAGCGTTCGACTCTGTGTGGAACCAGGGCCTCCTGGTGCATGGGGTACCAGTGTCACACGTAACGCTCCTTAAAGACTAGCTAGAAGGACGAACTTTCCACGTCCGAGCCCAGGACGGGACGTCCACTGTGTCCTGTCGTACTTCTGCATTGATGCAGCGCAGTGTCCTGGGTCCACTCCTGTACATTATGTACATCGCTGACACCCCCACAATCGACATGGTACAACTGGCCTTATCTGCAGATGACACTGCCCTGTACTCCCGCAGCACAAACGCCAACCATCTGCAGAGCAGACTACAAAATGCATGCAATGCACTAACGGAGTGGGCAAAAAAGTGGAGACCCTCCTTCAATGCCACCAAAACACAAGCCATCCCTATTGGACGAAGGATGCCCGCAGACTACGAACAGATTGAAGTCAGAGACACACCACTCCCCTGCGCAAGGACTACTAAGTACTTGGGAGTCACAATCGACCGACGACTGACCTGGGGCCAACACACAGAGGAGACCCGAAAGAAGGCTCTCGGCAAATTACAGGCACTATACCCGGTAATAAACCTCACATTGACACTGCCTCCGAGAATCGGGGTAATACTACAGGGTGTTACAAAACGGTACGGCCAAACTCTCAGGAAACATTCCTCACACACAAATAAAGAAAAGATGTTATGTGGACATGCGTCCGGAAACGCTTAATTTCCATGTTAGAGCTCATTTTAGTTTCGTCAGTATGTACTGTACTCCCTCGATTCATGGCCAGTTGGCCCAATTGAAGGAAGGGAATGTTGACTTCGGTGCTTGTGTTGACATGCGACTCATTGCTCTACAGTACTAGCATCAAGCACATCAGTACGTAGCATCAACAGGGTAGTGTCCATCACGAACGTGGTTTTGCAGTCAGTGCAATGTTTACAAATGCGGAGTTGGCAGATGCCCATTTGATGTATGGATTAGCAGGGGCAATAGCCATGGCGCTGTACGTTTGTATCGAGACAGATATCCAGAACGAAGGTGTCCCGACAGGAAGACGTTCGAAGCAATTGATCGGCGTCTTAGGGAGCACGGAACATTCCAGCCTATGACTCGCAGCTGGGGAAGACTCGAACGACGAGGACACCTGCAATGGACGAGGCAATTCTTCGTTCAGTTGACGATAACCCTAATGTCAGCGTCAGAGAAGTTGCTGCTGTACAAGGTAACGTTGACCACGTCACTGTATGGAGAGTGCTACGGGAGAACCAGTTGTTTCCGTACCATGTACAGCGTGTGCAGACACTATCAGCAACTGATTGGCCTCCACGGGTACACTTCTGTGAATGGTTCATCCAACAATGTGTCAATCCTCATTTCTGTGCAAATGTTCTCTTCATGGATGAGGCATCATTCCAAAGTGATCAAATTGTAAATTTTCACAATCAACATGTGTGGGCTGACGAGAATCCGCACGCAATTGTGCAATCACGTCATCAACACAGACTTTCTGCGAACGTTTGGGCAGGCATTGTTGGTGATGTCTTGATTGGGCCCCATGTTATTCCACCTACGCTCAATGGAGCACGTTATCATGATTTCATACGGGATACTCTACCTGTGCTTCTAGAACATGTGCCTTTACAAGTACGACACAACATGTGGTTCATGCGCGATGGAGCTCCTGCATGTTTCAGTCGAAGTGTTAGTACGCTTCTCAACAACAGATTCGATGACCGATGGATTGGTAGAGGCGGACCAAATCCATGGCCTCCACGGTCACCTGACCTCAACCCTCTTGACTTTCATTTATGGGGCATTTGAAAGCTCTTGTCTACGCAACCCCGGTACCAAATGTAGAGACTCTTCACGCTCGTATTGTGGGTAGCTGTGATACAATACGCCATTCTCCAGGGCTGCATCAGCGCATCAGCGATTCCATGCGACGGAGGGTGGATGCATGTATCCTCGCAAACGGAGGACATTTTGAACATTTCCTGTAACAAAGTGTTTGAAGTCACGATGGTACGTTCTGTTGCTGTGTGTTTCCATTCCATGATTAATGTGATTTGAAGAGAAGTAATAAAATGAGCTGTAACATGGAAAGTAAGCGTTTCCGGACACATGTCCACATAAAATATTTTCTTTCTTTGTGTATGAGGAATGTTTCCTGAAAGTTTGGCCGTACCTGTATACCTCACGCAAGTGAGGCCCATCCTCGAGTACGCCGCTGTTGTGTGGGGCAACGCCGCACCAACCACACTCAAGAGACTTCAATCAGTGCAAAACCGCGCACTAAAACGAGCCCTACAACTTCTGCACCGCTTCCCCACTGAAGAGCTACACCGCATGGCAGACGTACCAAAGCTGGAGACCAGATTCTGGTAGACAGCAAGAAACTTCTATGAAATAACGAGGGAATCACCAAACCCCCTCATCCAACAACTGGGCAGAAGAATACACCGCATGGCCACGATCAGATGGCCAGACCTACTACGAGTGGGGGAAGAATAAACAAGAGAACACCGCACACACAAACACCAACCTAGATTATGGCTAGTTTAACACAGGGCTTAACAACTGGCTGGTTTTGAGCGCGAGTACTCGCGTCTGCTCAGGCACGTGCTCGCGAGCAGGTGCAAGGCGCGGAGCAGGGAGGGAGGGGAAATGCGCGCGCACCTTTGAATAGGGCCGCAGCGTGCCTATTGAATTCGCGCCGACTGTGTAACGTTTAAAGTACTACGATTAGCTCTAACAGTCACTTCGCTGGTTAAGAATCATGTCAAGTCGCCGTTGTGTAGCCCCAACCATGCTTTCGCAGTTCAACCCCCATTGGGAGGAATTTTATCTGTTTACAGAAAAAGATGGTGTTGCAAAATGTTTAGTATGTAACAAAACGCTGAATTCTTTTAGGAAATTTAATTTGCAGCGACATTATATGTCGTACCACGCGAAAGACTACGGAAGTGGAAAATGTGATGGACCAGATCGTGCACAGGAAGTTATTAGACTTAAAAGGAAGCTATCCGAAGGACGTCTGGACGAAGAAGAAAAATCAACTGAGGCAGCTCTCAGAGTGAGTTACAAAATTGCTTTGCTTTTAGCAAAATCCCTGCGCCACTTCACTGATGGCGATTTAATAAAAGAATGTTTGGTAGTTGCAGCGGAACATTTGTGTCCATCTCAAGTTAAACAGTTTCGGATTGTGCCATTATCTAACATGACCATTATGCGTCGCATACAGGGCATGGCAGAAGACGTCCAGAGCCAGCTTGCAAATATCTGTAAAGATTTTATGGCGTATTCTCTAGTTCTGGACGAAAGTGTTGATATCACTGGAACAGCGGAGCTTGCCATATTTATTAGAGGTGTTAATAGAGATCTTCAGGTGAGGGAGGAGCTCCTCGATGTAGTAGCCATGAAGAACACTACAACCGGAGGTGATATTTTATGTAGTGTTGAAGAAAGTGTTGAAAATGTAGGATTGTCGTGGAATACTTTAGTTTCAGTGTCTACAGACGGTGCACCAGCGATGACAGGGAAGAAAAAAAAAATCAGGTTTCGTTGCGCTGTTGAAGGAGAAAATGCAAAAACTGACCGTGCCGAATGAAATAAGGGGCGTTCACTGTGTGATCCACCAGAAAAACTTAAATGCAAAGAGTATCACTCTAAAAAATGTGATGAGTGTCGTTGTTCGTACAACCAATTATATAAGGCTACAACACAGGCAATTTGAAAGCTTTCTTGAGGATGTAGAAAGCCAGTATGGTAGCCTGCCTTATTACAGCGAGGTCCGCTGGCTTAGTCGTGGCGAATTATTAAATCTATTTTTTGCCTATTACATGAGATAAGTATGTTCGTGGAAATAAATAACATGTGTGTTCCTGAATTGAAAGAGCCTTCATGGAAATGTGATCTCGCGTTCTTAGCAGATTTAACTAGCCATCTGAATGCTTTGAACATTTCACTACAAGGTAAAGATCTGCTAATTACTCATTTCATAGATCGAATACGAGCTTTTACAATGAAATTGACACTTTGGGTGAGTCAGCTGGAAACAAGAAATCTAGCTCATTTTCCTAAATTATCATCCATGCAAGATGTTCACAAAGACTGAACGTTATTCACATAGTTCAGTTGCCCTTAAGGAAGAATTTGATCAACGCTTTCAAGATCTGACAGCACTAGACAGTGATTTTGATCTGTTCTCTCCATATTCAGCGAATATTTAAGAGATTCGTTCTGAGCTGCAACTAGAAATTATTGACCTGCAGTGTGACAGAATACAGAGACAAATTTCAGAACAAGAAAAACATTTTGGAATTCTACAGACACTTCCCTTGGGATAGATTTCCTCGTTTGCACAAACTGGCGGCTACAATAATATCAATGTTCGGTGCCACGTATGTTTGCGAACAACTGTTCTCTGCAATGAAATGTAACAAGACGCGCCTGAGAAATGCATTATCTGATCGAAATTTAAACTGCACGCTGCGCCCACAATGCACAAGAACAATTACTCCGAATATAGACGCAATTGTAAAGGGCAAAAAGTACAAGATAACCGAGAATCCCACACTTCAGTGACACCTTTTGTTGTGTAACAGTCCACAAATTAATACGAATGTAGAGGCATACACTAAGCTAATAAAATTATGTGGCACGTGTACATTCTCCTTTATTTGTTTCATTTCTCGCAGTAATAATGTGTGAGTGATATCCCTGCAGGTGGCCGCGGATTTACATTGACTGGCGGCAGCTGATGTGTGCCCCACGTGACTCTCCGCTCTGGTCCGGTAGTGGGGGTAGCGTGCTCGCGCCTTGCTGCTCACAGCTTGGTCCGCGAGCATGTATGTTGTGAAGCCCTGGTTTAACATCACCCCTTAGCTATACTTAGAACATTCAAGGAACCACTCATACCCATCCCATCACAGACAGCAAACTGTCCGCTGTGCCGCCCTAAAATTGTAAAGCCAGAGCTACAAGGACACCTCATGCCCATCATAGGCTAAGCTCTAAGAACCCCCCCCCCCTTAGCTTCTACTTAGGATAAAACCCACCAACCCAATACTGTGTAAGATCACAATTACCCCATCACACATCAACATCACTCACCACATCATACCATCATCACCCACCATTAAAAAAAACAGCAAACGTGAGTAAACATAACCGCTACTCTCACAGATAGCACACGAAGAAACTATTCATAGCAGATATCTTCGCTGATGCACTGCAGCGGGCCAAACCAGTCCAGTCTGCGCTGGCCGCCGTAGCGAGAGGTCGCTCTGGCTCACCGCTGCTGCTCGCGCTATTGTTCTCGCGCGTCATTGTCTGCGGCGCGTCATTATCTCCACGCCTTAATCAAGGCGCGCTGGTCAACGGCATCTGCGTGGCAGAAGCTACAGTGGTTCTCTCCTGCTGACGACTCGAATGCGAGTTCGTTAGCAGCAAAATTGTCATGTTTACTCGCTACTGGCTGCGGCACAAATCTATTCAGGAATCTATTTGCGTCATGCCTAGGGAACGCTAGGGCACGCCGTGATCCAGGACCCCCTTCACGTGGGACCAGTCTGCGGTCACTAGAGATAGAAAATTCCATCTATTCTTTCTCTATTTCAGCGGCCCGATGGACCCGAAAAACTGCGACGAGATGCTCATGGAGGCTCCTGTCCCGACAGAGCGCGCTCTGGCGGCGGCAACATCCGCTGCACAATCCGCGGCAAACGAGGCCACGACCTCGGCCGATGCTTCTGCCGTCTCCCCTGGCTATCACGCGCATACTGGGGTTGAGTTGTTTGCGATAATGAATCGCATGGCCAAGGCCGCCACAGTCGCAGAACGAGAGGCCGCGGAAGAGGCGTATGAAATGTTCATGCGCTATGAACTAGCCGCCTTCAAGACAACAGTTGCCACGTGGGATTCCCCTGTTGCCGCGTGGACTGCCACGCGCGGTCACAGAAGAGGCGTTTGTTTCGTCGGGAGCCCCGCAGGGCGCAACAATGCAAGATGTTGCTGTTCTGCTGGAGGCGGCCCCGAATGGTGTTGCGCCACCGGACCTGACTATTCAAGAAGTCAGTGCGCCGCTGGACGCCCTATCGGACGATGCCGGTCAAGAAGCCGCAAGCGCGCCAGTCTCGGCGGTCAACATCACCGAGTCACCAAGGTCACGTGACAAACCACGACTCCTAACTCGCTGGTCATACTCGAAGCAAACCTGGAGTCACTCCTACTGTCGGAAACGCCAATGGATGTGCAGCAGGCGACCGAAACCACTGCACCTGACAGGCGTCATAACATGAAGGTTGCCCCGACCGACGGCGCCCGCGACAGCCTCTGATGATGGTTTCAATCCACCCAACTGGAGGCACACAGTCAAGCCTAAAAGGCTCCAACAAGTTCTTCCCCCGCCCGTTACAACAACAAACCATTTCGCAAAGGCACCCGAAGAGGGTATGGAGACTGAACCTGCCCCCCCCCCCCCCAGCTCGAAAACAGACCCGCCCCCCGCCGGTAGTCATGAAGTGGGGCGACGACTTCATGAACGTCTGGCATATGATCAAAGAAGTAGTAGGAGTAACGTCATTCAAAGTTACTGGGAACGACCTCTATAAGGTCTTTCCACGAGCTTTTTGTGCTCATCTATGGAGGATGGGGTTTGTCAGGGCTCAGGGACTACACTGCTACACCCAAAACATTGAGTCCTTCGAACTTCTAAAGGTGATTATACGCCATTTACGAATCAAGATGGACCCCACCCATCTTAAACAAGAATCGCGGAATCGGTGTATGCCGCCCGCACAGTAGAACTCATGACATCGCCCCGGACACACAAAAAATGCCTTTGTTCTCCGTCGTCCTATTAGACAATGAGGACAACCGAAAAATTTTCCAACTTGAAAAAATAGCCGACATCGACTTCTCAGTCAAATCGCTCAAGGCCAAGGGCAAGAGACCACAGTGCTACTCTTGCCAGGGCCTAGACCACGTAGCGCACAACTGCACCATGCCCGCATGGTGCCTAATTGTGCAGACCCACACAAAAGCCGGGAATGTGCCTAAAAGAGCAACGAACAACCCAAATGCTGCAACTGCAGCGAAACGCACGTTGCCAGCTACAGGGGTTGCAGCGCATTCAAGTCCCGCAAACGTGGCAAGGCTGCCAAGAAAGTGCAGCCTGGTGCTAGTTTTGCATCCGTTGCGCGGTGGGAGGGGGGGGGGGGGCGACTGCTGAACAGCAGGCCGCTCCTCGTGGCGATAGGCGTCAACCTACCTGCAATCCACAACAGAATATCGACCCACAATCAGACTCCAGTAATACAGGGTTACCCCCCTCCCTCATCTGGACCGCACAGAAGATGGACGAGCTGCCACTGCAGCGCAGTGTCTCGTCGGCGAACAAATCCTGTCTCGCCCTGTCTCCAGCGCCCCAGCGCCCCCCGCCCCCGCGGACGCGAGCGCAATCACCAACGCCCAGCAGTCGCTACTGTGGACTGTACATAACATTATGACAACTGCCTCCGCTAGTCTCCGCACCTGCGACAGCCCTCCAGGCCGTCGTTCAGTCCCCCAGACATGGATAATGGCCACACTCCGGCCCTGACTGTTTGCGTCTTCAACTTCAGCAGGGGGAGTTCCGTAAATTTCTACACAGCGAGGTAGTGGACATCTGCCTAGCCTGTGAAACATACCTATAGCCTAATATACGTCAGAGCAGCGAACTACAGCTGCTACCGCACCAACCGCTGGCGGCGGCACAGCAGCATACGTCAGGACGTCCCTGCGGCACTATCTGGTGCAACACCATCAAAGCCACACGAGTGGTTGTTCATACAGCCATCGGCAAAATCACATTCGTGGCATGACGGCCTCATTTACAACTTGTTTGTACTCGGGGTACCGACGTCACATGAGGTCCTTCTCAGGTCGTAGCTCTCCGGCAGAACCTTCCATTAACGGGTGGATCAGGGTACGTCAACCCACAGGCCTATCGGTGCTGGAGTACCGCAGGGATCGGTACTCGGCCCGAGTCTCCACTCACTTTTTACAGCAGATGCGACGCGAGTGGACAGAGTGGAGTTGGCCCTCTATGCGGACGACACCGCTCTGTTCACTCGCGGCATGAATTTTCATACCATGGGACGTCTTCTCCAGCAGGGCTGCGAAGCAATTGGCGCTTGGGGCACCAAGTGGCGCCTCAAATTTAACGCCAGTAAGAGCCAGGTGGTGGCTTTCACTAAACGGAAACTACCGCCGAACATAGAACCACTACACATCGCAGGAGGCCCCATCCCGTGGTCCAAAACAGCTACATACCTCAACGTTAGATTAGATCAGGGGCTCAGCTGGGCCCCACACATTCGGTGGATAAGAAATAAGGCGATAGGGATGCTCCGCGCACTCTATCCCCTATTAAATCCGGAGTCAACATTGCTCTCGAGCCACGGCATCACGCTTTACCTGACACTGGTTCGCCCAGTGTTAGAGTACGCGGCCGTGGTGTGGGGCAATGCCGCCGACACCTCGATACGCTCCCTCCAACGGGTGCAGAAAAAGCGCTCAAACTTGTGCTTCGCCTCCCCAGTTTTTACTCCACCACCTTCCTACACGAAGACACCGGCCTCCTAATGCTGCACGACCGCTTTCGAGTCATCGCACGCCAGTTTTACGTGAAAGCGGGTCTCTCCCGAAACCGGCTCATACAGGGACTGGGCTAACAAACACACCACCGGCCAACTACACACTGGCCGGACCTGTTGCAAGGAATGATCTACTTCTCAACAGCCCTAGGACACAACCCATACCAAACGTGAGGATCCCCAAATCAATAGGATGTCTGCTTTTCTTTTGTTTCAGGATCGGCAGGCACAGCACTCAAGTGCTCATCCTGCCCCCACACCTGCCTCAGGAAGGCACGTCAGTATCGGAGTCACAGCCAAACCGACGCACAGCACCACAGGCGCGAGCCGCCGGGTGGACGCCCAGCCGAGGAGGATCTCGCAGCGCAGCCGCCGACTGCCAGCAGCCGTAGCTCGTCCTGCAGATGGACGAACGTGTAGAACACTACGAACCACCCATGGTCCCCCCAACAACGCAACAACTGTCAGCGATCGGCCACTCGGCCCTTCGTTGTGGCCTGGCAACTCGTTGCTGCAGATGTGCTGGCAATCACAAATCCAACACCTGACACAAACACAGCCAAACCAACGACGCTGTGCCAACTGCAATGGGCCCCATGTGCCCAATTTCAGGCAGTGCAGTATAAACAAACAGGCGCTGAAGCGTAAGCAAGACAAGCACAGGGTATAGCACGACATCCCACATCCAAGACCACTTAGGAACGGCGTAACGTTTGCCACGGTGCCCTGGCGGAACGGCACAGGCCGCTGAACCTCAGCGCCCTTCACACGCAAGCGAAACAACGGCTGCAACAGCTACACTACAGCCACAGACAACACTAGAAAACCAATAAGCATCGGTGCCAATACCTAACTCTACAACAGCACCTCAGGCTGCCACACCCAACACTGACATCACCAAGAGGAATATTAGAAACACTATTCCCTCAGCACACGATCGTTCAAATCCTAAATCAAGGTGCTGACGGACGTCACTGCACTCATCACTAAACACATGAGTGGCGAACCCAGGCAATACTGGGCTGTCATACACACTGCCATCACGACACTTTTTCACACACTTCCATGAATAACATACTACTCCTGGCCCATAACGCAAACCTGCACACACTATCACAGATCCTGCTCTGGAATGCAGACTATCTACAACAAAAGGGCAGAATTTGCCACGTTCATGGAGCGCATGGGAATCCTTGTCGCGCTACTGAGCGAGATTAAGCTTAAACCGCACAAACAATTAAACTTTCGTGGCTACTGCCTCTATGGTACCGACCGACAGGACGACGCCGTGGCAGGTGAAACTGCCATCGTCATACACAGACACTGAGCACACAAACAGAGCTCCCTGAACTGGAAAAAATCGAGGCCACGGTCGTCAGGGTTACGTTTAACAGAGCCTACACTACATTACTACACTGATATCGGTATACATCAGTCCTGAAGGCATTTCAACACGCGATATCAGCACACTACTCAACATCTCACTGCGAGTAGTAGTCGCTGGAGATTTGAACGCAAAACACCCAGAATGGAATTCATACATACGAAATCCCAACGGCAAAAACAATTCGAACATTCACTAGGCAGAAACTACATTACCCTAGCCTCAACTGAACCGACGCACATTCCCTACCAGAGGGGACACAGGCCAGACGTGACAGACATGGCCCACATCAAGGGTATTACATGGACACTCAACGTTTCCGTTGAAAACTATCTGCCCTCAAATCACCAACCTGTAATACTGTACGTTGAGAAACACTGCAGCACATGGAACAACGCACGATGTTGGATTACGGGCGTGCGAATTGGACATTGTTCAAGCAAACGGTCGATAGCCACATCCCACCTACACACGAAATCAACGAAACAGCACAAATTGACGAGGCAGTAGAAACCCTCACTAACGCCGTCCAGGACGCAATGGCAGGCACCAAACCTGATTGCACCTAACAACAACAGAGTGCGGCCCTGCTCCAGGAAATCCTGTGTCTAATCTCAATGAGAAATCGCCTCAGGAGACAATGACACCGTACCAGGCGTAAGTACTTCAAATGGCACATTAACAAGCTACAGGGCATCATACACGACAAAATACAAACACAGAAACACAACAGTGGAACCAAAAACTCTAAGGGCTGGACATGTGCGACCTGGCGTGTGGCAACTAGCCCGACACTTTACCAGGGAGAAAATGTACGTCCCAATGCTCCAACGGCCTGACGGACCTGCATACTCAGCTGAGGAGAAAACAGAACTATTGGCCTGCACACTCACAGCGTCGTTCACACTGAACCTGGTACCATCCGATCCAGTGTTCAGACTTGCTACTGTTCAGACTTGCTACTGTCCAGGAGGTTACACGCATTTTAGCCCAACCATCGCGCGACGACATTCGACATGCTATTACACCCGAAGTCTCCTGGGCTATAATTCATTCCGCTGCTAGGAAACCAGGTGATGGCGGCATTCAAAACCGTGTCGCCAAGCAGTTCACGGATAAAGCCACAGAATACTTAACTCACATAACGAATTTCATACTACAACACCAACACTTCCCCAACTTTTGAAAGACGGGCAAGGTCCTGATGTTCAGGAAGCCGGGAAAGACCACAGCCTCCCACAAAATTACCGACCGATCAGTCTTCTGAGTTCGCTCAGATTGTTGAGAAGGTGATTCTCAAACGCATCACTAGGCACTGTATAACAAATTATATCCTGAGACCGGAGCAATTTGGCTTCAGGAATCACCACTCCACAACACAACAACTCTTGAACATAACACATGGCTTCAACACAAAGCAACGAAGGCAGTGTTCCTGGACATCGTCTGTGGCACAACGGCCTCATTCGCAAACTCATCGATGCGGGGTTCCCCGACAGGCTGGTGCGTCTCATACACTCAAACCTCACAGACAGGAGTTCCAACACTGACGTGCAGGGAAAACAACACGACACGGTATACACGCGGGAGTACCCCATGGAAGCATCCTAGGGCCCCTACTTTTTAACTTCTACATAAACGACTCCCAACCACACACAACGATGGCAATCTACGAGGATGACACAGATATCCTCGCCCAGGACTCAAGATTGGAAACCATCAAACACTGCACTCAGAGTGGCTGAGCCTTGGTTAGAGAAATGGCGTGTTGAGAGTAAATGGCCACTAGTGCGACGCCGTTCTGTTCACTAGAAGACCGAAACAACTGCGCAAACACCGATACCGCAGACCAATAACTCTACACGCACGCCCAATACGTTTCCGCGAGAAAGCCGAATACCTCGGTCTCTGGCTGGACCGGAAATTACTCTAGGGGGACCAAATACAACTCATGACCAACCGTGCAAGCGCGAGGCTTGAACAGCTCTACCCCCCTATGCTCAACACTGAACAGAAGGGTCTCAAAGTCCATGTACACGACACTTGTTCGACCCCTGATGACGTATGCAGCCCCTGTCTGTGGATATGCTGTACCCATACACCTGCGCAGTCTGCAGATCATACAAAACAAAGTACTCAAAATCATAAGCAATGCTCCACGATGCAAACGCATCGCGGACCTTCACCGGTAATACCAACTTGAGACTCGTGGCGGTAATCCACAAACTCACCACAAGACTATACAGAAACTCCAGACATTCGTAGAACCCGTTTATTTTGAATCTGGGGAACTACGACCACAACCATAGATGGCAACATAGCAAACAAAGACATACTTGCAGGACCTAATATCTTTGGCCAAGTATACGCAAACAACGGTACAGTTGAGCCCCTGTTAATCAGTCACCTTTACTGGATATCCAGTTTGAACACACGTGGCGAAAGGGAGGTTTTCTGGACGACGGCAGAGTCTGACCCCCACCACCGACGAAGAAGACGGGCGGGAGTGTAGCTCGTGGCCGCCGGATGGACGTGGAAATTTCCACGAACGGACGGCGTCGCCGATCCCCCTTACGAAGCAGGAAATTGCCGCCGCCATCGCCAGGCTGACCCCCAAGGAGAGTTGCATCTACATGCAACGTTTGGCCATGGGCGCCGAAGCGGATAGGGAGGAGGTACTGACGAGACTCCGGTCCCTGTTACCTGTGGGTCGCGACAGGCAGTTGCCTCTAGCAGTTGCCACGGCAGCTGCCGCGCCAGCAATCGCACCAGCCGTGCTGGCTACAGAAGCCGCCACGCCCTCGCCAACGTCCAGGCTGGCAACACCCAACGAGCCTGCTGAGGTCGAGCAAACCTCGCGGAAGCGCCCTGCCGCGGCCGTAGAGGACACTCCCTCCCCCCAGGCAAGTTCTGGTTGCGGCAGGCGGAAGAAGAGGAGGGTACGCCGAGGAAGCCCGACGAGGAAGGCTTCATTGCGCCCTCCCGGCGCCACACAGCGAGAGCCAGGTCGTTCGAACTGGTGACGCCGGAACAGGTCAAGGCCCAACCCGGTTTGCAGATCTGCCAGAAGAAGCCGAGACCGACGGTAACGGGACCACGCCGACGAAACCACCCCACCGCCCGCCGCTGATTACCATCCAGTAGTGCGAGAGCTACAGTGAGCTGAGAGAGAAGCTCTACTCAGTCGTGAAACCGCGAAAGATTATCGCGCGGACCGACACGTACAAGGTTAGAGCAGAATGCATGGAGGACCACGCGAAACTCGTGCAGCTCTGCGAAACCGAGAACTGCAACTGCTTTACAATGAGCACGGAACAGCTGAAGGTCGTTTTTCGTCACCTGCCGCTGAAGATGGAACCGGCGTTCCCACAGCGGCAGCTGGAGGAGCTCTGCTACCAGACCCGCCACGTCGGCCTGATGTGGTCGCCCAGGACCCACAAGGACATGCCCTTGTTCCTTGTGGTATTGGTCGACAATGTTGAGAACCAGAAAATTTTTCAGGTTGAAAACATTGCCGACTTCGACGTAAAAGTCGAGCCACTCCGCGCAAAAGGCAGACGAGCCCAGTTCTGTAACTGCCAGCGCATGGAATACTGCAGGATGCCTGAGTACTGCTGCAAGTGCGCAGAGGAGCACCCGTCGCGGGACTGCCCCAAGAAGAAAGAAAACCTACCGAAGTGCTGCAACTGTAACGGGGACCACGTCGCCTGTTATCGAGGATGCACCGCATTCGAGCGCGTGAAGCGCGCCAGCCGCGTAAAGCCGAGCCGCACTTTGCAGACGACGCTAAGGGGAAGCCTGCAGTCCCCTCCGAGAGGCCAGGACCGCTCGCAGGGGAGGCAACTGCCCTCGCCCGCGGCACCGCCTGCAGTCGGGGAGACCGGCCTGCAAGGAGGGTTGTCGCCGAGCAGGGCGTTCCCAGCAATTCGCTCCGCTGCCGACTCCGGGAAACGTCGCGATGGGGTCTAACATTCCCGAAACGGCCAAGGAAGACACCACCGAGCTGGCCGCGCTTCTGCGGTCGCTCAACCAGCTGATGACAGCTACTGGTGTTCGTGGGAGCACTGACGGCGGCCCTCCAGGCAACCGCCGGGAGAAGCCAGCCCTAATATGGATAACGACCATATTTATGGGTTAACCATATGCACGTTCAACGCTCTGGGTCTCCACCCCCAGCAGGGCGAGTTTCGCCAATTCCTACGGGACGAGGCTGTTGACATATGTTTTGTGCAGGAGACCTTCCTCAAACCTGGGGTCGACGTTCGAGCAGAAAATTTTTACTGCTACCGAGATGACTGAGCCAACCATAGGGGGGCGGCACTGCCATCTACGTGAAGAAATCACTGTGCCACAACTGGGTTCAACTGCCGGCGTGGTGGAGCACATTTGCACGGAGAAAGGCCGGGGTAACAGCACTGCGGCCATTTTCCTTGACATAGAAAAGGCGTTGTGCTGTGCCCAGCACGAAAACCGAATTGCTCAGGGATAAGGATGTTGTTTGTGGATAGGAATTTTAGTAGGGAATTTTGTATAAGGATTTCGAGTAACTTGGACAGGTGATTTAGCAGTGGAATGGGACGATAGTTTTGAGGGAACAGATGGTCTTTATTGGGTTTGCGGATTGAAATTACTTTTGCCACAGGAGTTGCCGTCAACACCGCCGCCGGAAAGATTCTTTTCGTGTTGATGTACCTGCAGCCTGGCAGACCGCTAGACGAAGCCGACTTCGACGCCCTGCTGTCTCTGGAGCGGCGAGCTTTCATTGCCGGGGATTTTTATGCGAAACACAACGAATGGAACTCACGAACTGTCAGCCGCTGGCTGTAGGCTGGATTGTTGTTCCGGCCACTGTGGTACAGTGCAGTATCTTCTGCATACAGGGCTATGTTGCCGCCCGGCTCTTTTGGTAGATCGTGTATGTACAGGAGATATAGGAGGGGCTAAGCGCAGATCCCTGAGGGGACACCTGCTTCTATGGGTTTTAGAACACTGGTTGCAGTGTCTACTGCGGAGTAGAATTTCCTTTCTACTAAGAACGATTTGACTATTTTTAGCAGATGGAGTGGGCAGTTCATCTTTGACAGTTTGTATAGCAGGTCGCCATACCAAACCAGGTCGAACGCCTTTTCTATGTCAAGGAAAATGGCCGCAGTGCTGTTACCCCGGCCGTTCTCCGTGCAAATGTGCTCCACCATGCAAATGGCTTGCTCCGTTGTGCTGTGCCCAGCACGAAAACCGAATTGCTCAGGGATAAGGATGTTGTTTGTGGATAGGAATTTTAGTAGGGAATTTTGTATAAGGATTTCGAGTTACTTGGACAGGTGATTTAGCAGTGGAATGGGACGATAGTTTTGAGGGAACAGATGGTCTTTATTGGGTTTGCGGATTGAAATTACTTTTGCAACCTTCCAGGTTGAAGGGAAATACTAGGCAGTTGTTTGGATGGCTGTGAGGCGGAAGATTGCTGGTTGGGGGAGGGCTTTAAGGAAGGGTGGTGTGATGGTGCCAGGACCTAGGGGTTTTGCATTGCCGATTTGTCTGATGAGAGCAGCAACTACACGTTCGCTGGTCAACTCTAAGTTTGTGTCGGACCTGGGGGTTCTGCTTCGTCCTCGTCGTCTTCGATGATATTTTCCTAGAACTGGAACTCGAGCGTGTTCGACATGGCAGTCACTTTGTCTTCAAGGGTATATGCCAAACCATTCTGCCTGTGTAGAGGTCTGTTGGCTTTGTGAGGTTGTCGCCTGGCTTTAATGATCCCCAGAACTTTTCAGAATTATTTTCGGCTGCCTGAAGGTTCTGTTCCCACCTGGAACATCTAAGGAACCTCAGCCTTGTCTGGATTTCTCGGGCCATTCAGTCCATGCGGTTCTCGTCCTGGGGGTATCTGTAGATTTGCCGTCTTTCTCGGGTGAGATTTTTATCGGTAATCAGCTGTGCTAGGTCTGGGGGCAGGTTGGCTCCTCCACTATTATGCGTGATTTTAAAGGTGGCAGACTTTCCACACTATTTAATGATGTTCGTAAATTATTCTATTGCTTTATCAATGTCTGCTGGAGTTGGCAAGTCTGGTGCATGGTCCAGGATGTGTAGTGCGACCAGCTCCTTGTATCTATCCCAGTCCATATGTAGCGTGTGTGTACTTCATTGTTAGGTAGATCTTGGTCCCCTTCAAATCTAAGTATCACAGGGCTGTAATCCGAATTTAGGCTATTGACGACTTCTGTGGTGATTGCAAGATTTATATTTTTCAGGAGAAATATATCGAGGATGTCAGGTCCGCATCTAGAATGGAAATGGAAATGTGTAAGTTCGTTTGAAAAGACGACCTGCACTGCCGGGAGGTTGTCGAGATATTTTAACAGCTGATTTCCACTGGCGTTGGTAATGCGGCAACCCCATGCCCTGTGCTTGGCATTCAGTTCCCCTTTCACAATTGTGTTGAGGCTGCCGTTGAGCAGACCGTCCAGGTCGTGGGGGTAAAGTCTGGTGCTTGGTGGGTGGTATACTGCCACCAGGTATGTAGGGGCGATTGTTGAGAATAACTTCTTCTGCTGGTGCCTCCGTGTTTATGAGGCTTGGTGCAGGTACCTGGCGGTGACATATGAGCCGTTTCATGAGGATACCTGTACCGCCACCTTGCCTGTTAGGTCGGTCCGTCCTGGTAGGCTGATAATTGCGTATCTGAAAGGCCTCGTCCGGTGTGATGTGTGTCGTTGAAGAGAGCTACATCAATGCCGTAGTCGTCTAGGAACATTTCTAGTTCGCACATATCGTTTTAGATGCCATCTGCATTACAGATGGCGATGGTGATATGTCGTATCTCGATTTCATTGGCCATTTGAGAGCAGTGGCAGGATGTTGGTGGCGAGTATAGAGATTTTAGTAAGCATATCTGGGGCTGCGGCAATTTTTGTGAATAATTGGGTTATACCTTGGAGGAAGGTAGGCGATATGAAGGATTTTATGAATGTCCAAATCTGTGTTAGGAGCTGAGGTGGCTGTTCCTGTTCATGCTGATCGGAGCTTTGGTGTGCAGTGGTCTGGGCACTGACGATGTTGGTGCAGCTGTGGCCTACGGGGAGGGTGGGAGGGGGGGGGCTCAGTGGGTGTGGGGTGTCCCTTATTGTGGCTACATCTGTAGCAGGATGTTGAAGGCAGTGGTGTTATCTCTGCCCTCGCCGCTTCAGGCTGGGTGGGGAGGGGAGGGGTGTGCGCTGTGGGGGAGAAACCACCTGTGAGGGTGGGTTTCTTTTTGCGCTCGCCTTGTCTCCTGCCTTTGTCTCGAGCTCGCCTCATTGCTTGGGGCTCGTGTGCTTGGTCGGCGCCTTGTGTGTTTTCGCTGTAGCAGTGTGCTTTGTCGGATCGTTTGGGCTAGCGAACTGCTCAGTTTTTCTGGATTTCCGGACGTGGTTGAGTGTGCTATCGAGAAAAGCAAAATTGTCGAATCTGAAAGAGCAAAAGTCGTGTTTGCGCACGTGACCTGGAACGGACTTCTAGAACACTGGAGCGCTCGCTAAATCGGATGGCATAGCTCGGAAAGAGAAGAAGAGGAGACGAATATCGCGCCTCAACAAGAGAGGGCGGTAAATCATCAACGATCTTCGAGAATTTCAGTGCCATAGGCGACAGAGCAGCTGCAGTCCAGAGACCCGCCGAGCCACATAGTCAAACAGCCTGACTGAGGCCCATGGTGGTATCCCGCGCCTGCCAGAAGTACGGAAAGTCGTTTTGGCATGGAAATTGTCTAAATATAGGGCAAAGCTACTAAACCATTTGATTTCGCGGGTGCCCCGCCATGGGGCACCCACAAGATCGTAATCCAGATGGCGACTAACACAGTGTGGACCCGCCAACTATCACAATACCATCGACATCTCACTATCCATCAGTGGATCACCCACCTCTCACCATCATCAATCGCTAGTTCTGACTCCGGTAACCTTGTCATTGCCACAGACAGCGACACTAGCTCTATCTCCTCATTGGGCGAGGGACGTCTGCGTCGAAGCGGGAGGCTGATCCAAAAGCAAGAAAAATCTGGGCAGCCCCTGCAGTCCGCAATTGCGGAAGAAAATCGAATGATTATGCCACTTGGCTTAACAAACAAGAACTCAAAACAAAAAACTCACCTCGAAACAACAGAAAAGGAACTTACTGATCTGCTGCAAAAGCGCCAGGGCGCGAGAAAGGAAATCCCGAAATCCGACGCCCGCCCCCTCCCCCCCCCCAAAAAAAAAGCTATAATAGATGTCAGTGAGAACAAAAGCAAAAGAAACAAGGACGCAGAAAGTGAAACACCAGCACCGAATGTCACCCAAACGACGGCAGAGGGCGGCAACGAGGATCAAGACAAACGTAGTCTAGCCACTCCTCAGACACAAGGAGGCTCCACACAAAATAAAAATCAACGACAAAACAGAGGACGAAGGTTTCCACCCATTACAGTATACGAAACTAAAGGGTACACGACCCTTATAGGTCAGATACAATTAACAGGTGCCCTCAGCACCACCTACAGGGGCCATGGCATTGTCTATCAAGCTACGAGCCCTGAGGATTTCCAATTCCTGAAGCAGGAATTCAGAAAACGAAACCTAGAATTCTTCACCTATAACGACGACCCGAAAAGCACGCTGAAGGTCGTCGTTAAAAGACTGACGCCATACTGGGACCCAGGGGACGTTAAAAATGCGCTAATCGGAAAGGGTTTTCCGGTGCAAGATGTGTTTCAAATGTCGAAGCCACAAATAGAAACAGACGGATCTGGGAATATAGTGTCGGCCCCAAGGAGAAAAACGACCAATTTTCAGGTAAATATGTTTAACACGGCAGAGGCAAGAAAGATATTTAAAGTCGACAGACTACTACATATGACTGTAACAACGGAACTATACCAAAAGCGCAGTGAGCCAACCCAATGTTACATATGCCAAAGATTCCGGCACAGGGCAAAACAGTGCCATCTTGCCCCGTAAAATGTGCTGGACCGCACCTTTCAGGCGTGAAAAGGGAGGAAACGGCCACATGTGCCAACTGCAGGAGCAGCCACCCAGCCTCCTTCAGAGGCTGCCCAGAGCGTTTAAAGATCGTCTAGGCGTGGGAACGTCGGCAAGTGTCAATTAATAACAGGCAAGACCTGCCACCTAACGCTCCACAGAGTCTCTAAACCACTCCCAGCACCACCCATGGAGGAAGCAAACTTCTCCCCACCACCAACACTCACTCACAATACTGAGGCAGCGGCAGCATGCCCTACCAAGTCCCCCCCACCATAGCAGAGCACACAACCACCGACCCCATAACAGCCACACCAGCCACCGACCACCAACTAGTCGACCATTAGCGGAGCGACTGGCGCACTGAGCGGACGCATTCCAAGTTTGTCCGATGCACGGCACGCCGCAGCTTTCTTGAGCATCTCAACTGGCTTCATCCCAACATCAAGTTCACTATGGAGATTGAGAAAAACGGCGAACTTCCATTCCTGGACGTGTTGGTGCGGAGAAAATATGATGGCACATTAGGTCACCCAGTGTACCGTAAACCAACACACACGGACTTGTGCTTACAGGCCACCAGTTGTCACCATCCTTCGCAACGAAGTGGCGTACTTAGGACGTTGGTTCACAGAGCACCAGCCATATCAGACTCAGACAGCTTATCCAATGAGCTACTCCATCTGCATACCACTTTCCAATAAAATGGATATTCCGAACGGGAGGTTCGCCGTGCCTTACACCCGAACCGGGTTACGCAACGTGAGGAATTGGAAGAAGGCGAAGAACAAAGGGGAATGGTCATCTTGCCATACATCGGCAGTGTCTTTTCAAAAACAAGAAGATTATTGAAGAGGCATAAAGTTAAATGTGTCTTTCGTCCGCCGGCAAAACTCAAAAGCTCTCTTGGGCTCATCTAAGGACAGCCTTGGCCTACGAAGACCCGGTGTTTACGAGATTCCTTGTAGCTGCGGCATGTCGTACATCAGACAAACTTGTCGCACTGTAGAAGAGAGATGTACTGAACACCGACGCTACACTAGTCTCAAGCAACCAGAGAAGTCTGCAGTGACCGAACACTAAGTACAGGCCATTCTCTGAGTTATCAACACATCAAAATTCTCGCGTCGACGAGTTCGTACTGGGACAGTGTTATTAAGGAAGCAGTGGAAATACGTAGCTCGACGAATCTTGTAAACAGAGACACGGGCTTTCAGCTCAGTACAGCTTGGGATCCAGCAGTGGGCTTACAAAAGTCGCATCGAGCAGAGAGGAGTACTATTGGTCATACGACGGATGACGATTCGCCAGCAACATCAATTTTCTGTTGACAGGGGGAGGATAGTCACGCGCCTTACGCGGACGAGCATTTTTGCTTGCGGCTTCTGACAGAGGTCGCTGGGGCGGCCGATAGCAACGCAGAGCAGCAGCGGCAGCCTCCGCGCGTGCGCCGAAGTCTTTGGTTCTTCATCCTGTAGGTGGCGTTGCTGTCCTTCCAGCTATCTGTTGATATCGTCGCTATTGGCCATGGAATTTGGCGCCTTCCATGCATGTGCACTTCCTGACTAAGACTGGCATAAATAGGGGGCTCTAGTCATGCCTTAGCAGTGTGTTCGTCGGTTCTGAAGATGTCTGCCAGTTGCGCTGATGAAATACTGTAGAGTTTTCACTATGACATCCGACGTCTCGCCCGAGAACCATATATACAATGAGGATGCTCAACGGGTGTTCAAACTGCGATACCTGCTGAGATTCCGAATAACTGTAGAACGGTATAATAAACCGAAAGGTCCTGGGCAGTGCCATAAGTGTCAAAAATTTAATCATTCAAGCAGCAACTGCAGCTTTCACCCGGGATGCGTAAAGTGTGCAGGCCCCCACCTTATTAAGTTATGCAAGCAACAGAGAGTGGCAAACCCAGTCTGTGTCAATTGTAAAGGCCCCCACCCAGCAAACTATCGCGGCTGCGAAGTGTACCCAAGATTGATGCAAAACAAGAGGCAGCAGAAAACTGACTAGCAACAACAGCCGAATCAAATGCTCAGGCTCGTCAAACAAACAAACCGCGAAATTCGAGCAAGATTTCCCGAGTATGCGACCACACAAGGCAGCTATGCCCGCTCCCACCGTCCAATCTACGTCCGCGGCACCCCCTGCGACAGTGCAGGAGACGACCCTCCCCCCAGTCCCATCTACACCTCCCCACACACAATACAAATACAGGCTTCACCTCCACCGCCAGTTCCGGAACAGGCAACTGAAACAACAACAAACGATACTGCAGTCCCAGTGCAGGAGCAGCCACAGGCGGGGCCAAGCGCGGACAGCAAACTCGGCAGTTTTCTGAGGGAACCCAGAGAATTGGGAAAGCTGTTTGTGCGGATAAACCTGGGAGCATAGCGGCAGTCCGAGCCGCGACAGATAGATACGCAGAAATGCTAGTAATTGCTGAAGCAGCTATGACACTGTTCTGTAATGAACCGTAACGGTACTGGAGAGTTCAAAATGTTAACATGGAATGGAGACGGCATATCCTCAAAGATCCCACAGTTACAATCATTCCTAGATCGTCACGCCATACATATAGTCTGCATTCAGGAGACGCGTCTAATGCCGGCCGATCCATTGAAGGTGCGAAATTATTCCGTGCACAGGGTCGACAGGCAAGACCGCGCAGGCGGAGGAGTCGCCGTCCTCGTGAAGCGCAGGCTTTGTCACCAGACGATCGAAATGCCAAATCTCGCCACGGTCGAGGCGGCCGGTATAGAATTAAAAGTCGGTAACCACATAATTAAAATAGTATCGGCATATAAACCCCCGCATATCAACTTCGGCGAACAGGACCTTCAATACCTGATAGAAATCCGAGAGAGAGTCATAACAGCAGGGGACTTGAACTCAAAGTGTGGACTGGGGGTGCAACACGACGAATGCTGGAGGTTGGAGATTGAGAAGGTTTATCGAGAGCAATCCCCAAGTAGGAATAATTGCTCCCGACGAGCCTACTCACATCCCCTACAACCCCGACCATGCACCGGGCATCCCAGATGTCTTCTAGCGCAGGGGCCTGCCTTCGAGGGCTGCGCCAACAGTCCATTACGAGTTGAACTCAAACCACAACCCAGTTGCCCTGGAATGTGCCAATGTCAGACAATCCGGAGGATGGAAAACACAACGTATCAAACTAACTGGGAACAATATACCGCCCTTGTAGGACAACACCTGGAGCACATTCCGCAAATGCGGAACGAGAGGGATGTGGAAACAGCAGTGGAGTATTTCACAAACGTCCTCCAGACCTGTGCTCGAGAGACAAGCACCTGGTTAGCCACCGAGCCTGTCGCCAGGGACCTGTCCCCTGATATCTGGGAGCTGATAGTCGCAAAGCGGCGCGTGAGGAGGGATTGGCAACGCTATCGCGATCCTGCCGACCGTCGCCTGCTTAGGCGGCTCGAAGCTCAGGTAAAGGAAAGACTGAAAGAGCACTGAGGCCTCTGCTGTTAAGAGAAACTTAGGGATGAGGAACAAGACATGAACCGAGTATGGAAAATCACAAAAGCGCAGAAGGCTACGCCCAGGGTAGACAGGCCACTCCGAGGGTCAAATGGGCTAGTATACGACGACGAGGGTAAGTCAGGATTTCTGGCGACATCTTTAGAGTCAAAATATCCCCGGGTGTACTGCCGGTCTACAGTGTCCAACAGGTACAATATTTCGGCGATCATACATATCGCCATCATCAGGTGAACTGACGGACTGAGCTCCTGTGAACGTGCCGGCACGGAGATCCGTACGCTATGGCTGCTCTGGGGGAACGGAGCACATTTCATTCCCTCCCTTATGGGGAGGGTGGGCCTTTCTAGAGCTTGCTGTTTGCTCTTTTTCGGCCGATGGTGTACAGTACAATTTTCCTTTTTGAATTACATTTGCTTGCAATTCTGCTAAGCATTATCATTCTGGTAAAATATAGGATAACAGTATCTTTTTGTATAATACAGGATTTATGCTATTTTGATTTTAATATTCAAGAGACATTTATGAAGTCATCAGAGGAGACATAATTAAGAATTTAAGAAAAACGTAACTAAGAGAGACATATAATTAATAAAAAGACATACAAATAAGAGGAAAGCATATCTATAAGTATTAACAGGAAATAAACATTCATTTGAAGTGTATCTTAACTATATTGATTTGAGAGAAAGCATAAAGTTATTGGTGAAAGGATGGGGTAAACATAATAATATAAATTTCCTTTCTTCTGAAGGATTGGATTTTTATGTTTGGCATAATTTCGTTCTGTGTTTGACTTATGTACATACATAGGGTGTTGATTTAGATCTAATGTAAATTATATCTGGGAGAGACTGGTGTTTCTGTATTACTTATTATTACTATTATTGCTATTGCATATTTGTGTGTGTGATCGTTGTGTTGTGTGTGTGTGTGTGTGTGTGTGTGTGTGTGTGATCGTTGTGTTGTGTGTGTGTGTGTGTGTGTGTGTGTGTGTGTGTGTGTGTGTGTGTGTGTGTGATCGTTGTGTTGTGTGTGTGTGTGATCGTTGTGTTATGTGTGTGTGTGTGCGTGTGTGTGTGTGTGTGTGTGTGTGTGTGTGTGTGTGTGTGTGTGTGATCGTTGTGTTTGTGTGTGTGTGTGTGTGTGTGTGTGTGTGTGTGATCGTTGTGTTGTGTGTTTGTGTGTGTGTGTGTGTGTGTGTGTGTGATCGTTGTGTTGTGTGTGTGTGTGTGTGTGTGTGTGTGTGTGTGTGTGTGTGCGCGCGCGCGCGCGCGCGCAGGGCCGTTGCCTATATCCTGGCGTCGAGATTGGGGGGGGGGGGGGGGGGAGTGTGGGTGTCGTTTACGAGTGGGGTCATGGTGGGAGCAAGGTCTGGGATATGGGAAGTCGTGTTTTGTGCCACTGTACGCGCTGGATGGATGTATTTGTACTTAGGGCGCCTCCTTTCCCGGATTTCAGAGGTCCGTAAGTCCTCCATGTCTGGTCGTTTCGTCAGTATGTGTCTGCCGTAGTTGGCGCGTAGTTTCGTTAGTCGAGTTTGTAGCGGTTCTATGTTGGTGATGTCATACACGTCGTTGCTCGGTGTCTGAGAGGGGAGTTTGGTGATGCTGCGAAGTAGTCTTCTCTCAGTTCTGTAGAGTCTGTCCGCCTGGCTCTTCGCCAGACCAGCCCGGGGTGCGGCTGCATACTCCAGGACCGGTCTTGTGTGTGCAGGGCCGTCTCCAGGCGGCAGCCATGGAGGCGACCCTGCACCTGTCGTATGAGTCCTTGTCTTTTTCTTGTTCTGTTGAGGAGGTAGCTGATGTGCGTCTGCCAGTTTAGATGTTTGTCTAACAACACGCCTAAGTACTTCGCAGAGTCTGTGAGCGTCAGTGACGTGTTCCATAGGGTCAGTTTTAAGTCGCCAGTGGTTTGGTTCCTGTTCTTGGTTCGGTGTCTGTGCTGGAAGAGTATGGTTTGTGTTTTGGTCGGGTTAGGTCGAATTCGCCACTGTGTCATCCAGTTCTGAAGTTTTTGTAGGTAGTCTGTCGTTTTCCGTTGTATGGTTCTGGTGTCTGGTGCAGTGCACCAATATGCGGTGTCGTCTGCATATAGTGCAACTGTCTCGTCTGGTGTCGTCGTGGTGGGGATGTCTGCTGTGTACGGCGCGTACAGGGTCGGTGACAGGATGCCTCCTTGCGGGACACCTGCCTGTGGCGTGAACGGTTCGGATTGTTGATCCCCTACGTGAATCCTGCATATTCTGTTGCTTAAGTAGCCAAGTATGATTTTTACGAATTTGGTGGGGATTCCTAATCGGCTTAGTTTGGGGAAGAGCCCTTGATGCCACATCTTGTCGAATGCACGCTCGATGTCTAGGAATACTGCGAGCGTGCATCGTCCGTCGTTGAATCCCTTAGTAATACTATTGGTGAGTTTGAAGAGAGGGTCATTCGTCGAGTGGTTGTGTCTGAAGCCTGCCTGGATTGTCGGGGGTAGTCCTTTGTCTTCTGTGAATTTTCTAAGTCTGTTAGCTAATATGCGTTCGTAAGTCTTCCCTATAACGTCCAGCAGAGAGATTGGTCTGTATGAGCGGGGGTCAGTCTTCGGTTTGTCAGGCTTGAGGATCATTATTGTCTTACTCGTCTTCCAGTTGGTCGGTAACGTTTCGTAGGTGAGGTAGTAATTGAAGATTATGGAGAGAATGGAGATGAGGATGTGGGAAGGGGGGGGGGGGGGGCTTTCTGTAGGTGCAGTCGTCGGATTTCGTTTTGTCCAGGAGCGGAGTTACGTCCTGTGTGGATGGCTTCGACTATTTCAGTGTTGGTTATTTCCTTGGTCAGGGTATGTTCGTCCTCTCTTTTTGTAAATGCTGTATGCCATTGCGTTCACAGAATGTTTCATATTCATTGGACGTGAACTGAGCTCCGTTGTCCGACACTATGACTTCAGGCAAACCTTCGAGGGAAAAAATAGAGGATAACACCTGAATTGTCTACGTGACCTTGTCGAGTTCATTGGCACAGCAAAAGCAAACTTGCTATATGAGTGAACCACAATCAACTAACGAGTGTTTCAAAAAGGTCCTGCACAGTCGATATACGCTAGTTGCCATGGTGATTGCGACTTAGGCTAAGAAGAGAATTTTTGTGGCCGAGCGGACTGATTTTCCGCACATGTGTGACACTGTGACGTCATCCGTTCTATTTGTGTGTCCATACCCTGCCAAGTACAGTATCGATGCGCTATTTCGTACGAGCAAACCCCCAGTGCTCTTGGTGAAGTAACTGCTATGCCAGATAAGTCATCTGGCAGTAGATATATGCTACCCATGTGAATCCAGATCTCATTGGTTGATATTTACTAATACTTATCATGTTCTATATACACATGTACATATGTGATTGTGTGTGTGAACTATATTCATTGCTAACTAATCAGTACTACTAAGTAACTAGTGAACTGCCCCAGATTCTCACAGGTATCAATGATTGGACAACTTATCTCATAAAATGGTAACAAATTATGTACCCAAATCTTTCTTGTAAATCAGTCTAACTCCTAATGCATATCTTATTAGAATTCCTACAGTGGTTGCTGAGATCCTCATTCACACACAGACAGAAAAATGCAGTGGAGAACTTTTAGTTATAAAATGTATAGAAAATCATGATGTGGAACCATTGTGTGTGTGTAATGGTAGTGCTGTGAGTTGTCAATTATACTCATCAATGCATGTACTTGCTCTTCTTTCCATGATTATATAGTACACTTGTACCTGTCAACAGACTCAAATGATGTTCCGTCAGTTACATGAGTAGTGGTGAAGGCTAAAGAGTCAAATTTCCATATGTATGGAGATAGCGAGTTTGGAGATGACATCATAGGACCAACTGGCGAGTTTAAAAGCAAGTTCATGGAGTTCTTTTCTGATCTATATAGACAACATGACAAAGGATCAGTTAATTAGTCAGTTAGATGTTCCATGGATAATTTGTATGATTAATTGTAATGATATGGAAAAAGGCATTTTACATTCACAATACACGTTCATAAGTAAATATGGCAGCATGCTGACTATTTACATTCTTTTAAATATGGTTGTGAGTTACTAATTCCTCACCACCAGTTTTAAGACATTACAAAAATACAAATTCTTCTATGGAATAGACGGTGGTGTCAAGAAGAAACTTTCCCGTTTGTTTTCAAATTTAATTTCGCTATCTGTCAGATATTTTATATCATTGGGTGAGTGATCAGAAATTTTGTTGGCATCATTGAGCATCCTCTCTTGAGCTAAAGGCAACCTTCCTGCAGAGTACTGAATGTCATTTTTTCTTCTGGTATTGTAAGTACGAAGTGCATCATTGTTGCTTTTGAATTTCAGTGGATTAAATAAATAAACGAATTTCATGAGAGAATAAGAGTGCTGTGGATCAGTAGTCAAAATGAACACTTTGCTTCTCAAAGATGAGTTATCCAAAAATATTACTCCATATGACGGTATGAATGAAAATATCCGATATATGTCCACTTACTAATAATTGTGGGTGAACTAAGTTGTTCCAGGAGTTCCAAAATATGTTTTTTCCCAACCTAAATTCTCATCAATATGGACACCTAAAGTTTTTTGAAGTTTCATGTGTAATTATCGTTTCCTCACCTTGTGTTACACTTATTGTTGGTGTAGCATGTCTGGATGTTCAGAACAGTTCTAGAATACTACTCAAGTGTGTTGCACCATATCAAATAGGACTAACAGTGGACATTGAGCATATACAAAGAAGGGCAGGTTTGTTTGATCTGTGGGAGACTGTCACAGAGATACTGAATGAACTGAACAGAAAGACCCTTGAAGATAGACATAAACTATTCGGAGAAAGTCTATTAACAAAATTTCAAGAACCTGCTTTAAATGATGACTAGCAAAATATACTACAATCCCCTATGTATTGCACACATATTAATCATGAGGTTAAGATCAGAATAATCTCTGCACACAAGTAGGCATTCAAACAATCATTCTTCCTGTGCTCCAAACGTGGATGTACTGGGAATAAACCCTAATAATTAGTACAATGGGACATACCTCTGTCATGAACCTCACAGTAGTTTTCAGAATATATATGTAGATGAAGATGTAGAAGTTGTCATTTTGTAATTGAGAGAAATCGTTCACAGGCAACTACTCAATAATACCTCTAAGATCATTATTTACAATTTGTTCTGTTGCTGTATGCATGTTTGGACTGATTACAATACTAGTGTCATCTGCAAAAAGAACTAATTCTGTTTATATTGTTTTTTACGCAGATGGTCGTTTACAAATATGAGAAATAATTGAGGACCTCATATTGAGCCCCGTGGAACCACATAAGCAATTTCTTCCCAGTCAGAATACGCTCCCTTGCTTACATTGCTTGAATTATTACATACAGCTTTCTGCATGCTTCTGGTCAGACATTACAGTATCAATTGGTAGGGTATACAATCAATTCTATAAAACCTCAATTTATCTAGGAGAATATTGTGACTCACACAGTCAAATGTCTTAGAGAGGTCATGTTGTTGTTGTTGTTGTGGTCTTCAGTCCTGAGACTGGTTTGATGCAGCTCTCCATGCTACTCTATCCTGTGCAAGCTTCTTCATCTCCCAGTACCTACTGCAACTTGCATCCTTCTGAATCTGCTTAGTGTATTCATCTCTTGGTCTCCCTCTACGATTTTTTATTTATTTATTTATTTATTTATTTATTTATTATTTGTCCCGTAGATCAAATCAGTACAATGGCTTGTACAACTGATATGGGATAAGTCAATACAAATATACAGTTTACAGGAGTCTAAAATAGTAAACAAGAGTATAGAAGAAAGATTATTTTACATTACCTACCAAATTATGTTACTTAAAGTTACAGCTTTACAGAGAATTGTTACATGATGTGACAAGGCTGACTTAACAACATTCAGCTTTGATACATTATCATGCACTAAGACAATTTTGATTCCAAATATTCCTGGATGGTATAAAAGCATTATTTTATTAAAAGAGATTTCACTGCCTGTTTGAATTTATTTATTTCTTGGATTTCTTGTATAAAAGTTGGAAGATGATTATATAATTTTATTCCCATGCACTTGACACCATCACTGTACAGTTTTGTTGAGTGGGGAAGTATTCTTAGAGAGGTTTTTGATCTTGTGTCATAATCTTTTACCCTCCATGCTGCCCTCCAATGCTAAATTTGTGATCCCTTGATGAGAGAGGTCATAGAAAATATAAACTGGTGTTATTTTCCTTTTTAATGCTTGTGAAATTTGTTGAGCGAATGTGTAAATAGCATTCTTAACTGTGCAATTCTTTTCAAATCCAACCTGTGATATTCGTAGTGTTTATTGTTATTCAGTTGGGATTCTGCTTTGAAACACATGATCTCAAAAATTTTGATACTGAAATGAGTGAGCAGTTATTGATAACAGAAGACTATTATCTTTCTTATAGAGGGGTTGTAAATGGCATATCTTAATCTCTACATGTACATTTATACTGTGCAAACCACTGCAAAGGGCATGGCAGAGAAAAAATGCCGTAAGTTACTGATGTATTACATGTGTCACACAAGTCGATGTTTATTATATAGGAGTCTTTAGTACTCTACGAGAAATGCCATCAGATCTCAATGAACTTTTATTTTTGCGATAATATATAAATTTCTAAATTTCAAAAGGTAAAGTGTGTGAGACATCTATATGATCAAATTTTATGCAAGTTTCTTGTTAAATATACTCCCTTGATTTCTCTGCTGAATTTTTTGTTTCTCTATTTCGTACTATTCATTATTTATGGTCCTTCAATTTTAATCAATATTGATGTTACACTGTTCTATGACTTCTTGCCATGTTTCTTGGTTTACTAAATTCCATACAGCCTTATGTCTGTTTCAGAATTACTAATATCTGAGGTAATGTGCATTTCCTTGATTTTTAATAACTTTTCTTATTAGTAATTTGTAGTAGCTTTTGTAGTGCGCAAGATATTTAAAAACCTCTAGTAATCCATGGCTTTTTTACATGGCTGTTTGATGTTCTTTCTAATTAGATTATGCAAAAAGCTATTTTCAAAATAATGATATGAATTTATCATGGAATAGATTAAATTTTCTGCAGTATTTAGTTCATTATAAATTTCATCCCAGGTCATCTCTTGTAAACTATTCTTAAAAATGTTTGTTCTGTAAATGTTAATGATTCTGATTTCCACTGAGCAGTATCTACTCTGTAAGGCACTACCTTAGTTATCCTAACTAAATGTGGATCATGATCAGAGAGATTATCTGTTATCAGGTATACACTGAGGTGACAAAAGTCATGGGACAGTGATATGCACACATACAGACAGCGGTGAATTGCAAATACACGGAATAAAAGGATGGTGCATTGGCAGAGCTGTCATTTGCACTCATATAATTCATGTGAAAAAGTTTCCAATGCGATTATCAATGCACGATAGGAATTACCAGACTCTGAACACAGAATGGTAATTGCAGCTACATGCATTGGACATTCTTTTTTGGAAGTCGTTAGGGAATTCTATATTCTGTGATTCATAGTGTCAAGAGCATGCTGAGAATACAAAATTTCATGCATTACTTTTCACCATGGACAACTCAGTGGCTGATGACTTACACTTAACAACCAAGAGCAATGGCATTTGCTCAGAGTTGTCAGTGGTAACAGACTGCGTGAACTACCCGCAGCAATCTATGTGGGATGTACAACAAATGTATCGGTTAGAACAGTGTAGCAATATTTGGCGTTAATGGGCTATGGCAGCAGACGACCGACACGAGTGCCTTTGCTAACAGCACAACATAGCCTGTAGCACCTCTCATACGGCTGTGACCATATCGGTTGAACTCTAGATGATTAGAAAACCATGGCCTGGTCAGATGAGTCCCTGTTTCAGTTGATGAGAGCTGATGGTAGCGTTCAAGTGTGTCACAGAACCCATGAAGGCATGGATCCAAGTTGTCAATGAGATACTGTGCAAGCTGGTGGTGGCTCCATAATGCTGTGGGCTGTTTTTGCACGGAGTTGCCTGGGTTTTCTGGTCCAACAGAACCGTTCATTGACTAGAAATGGCTATGTTCGGCTACTTGGAGACCATCTGCAGCCAAACAGTGGTAGAATTTTTATGGATGAAAATGCACCTTGTTAATGGGTCACAATTGTTCGTTACTAGTCTGAAGAACATTCTGGACAGTTTGAGTGAATGATTTGGTGACCCAAATCACCTGAGATGAATCCCATCATACATTTATGGGACGTAATCGAGAGGTCAGTTCGTGCACAAAATACTGGACTGCCAACTCTTTTGTATTTATGGACAGCCACAAAGGAATCATGGCTCAATATATTTGTGCAGGAGACTTCTGATGACTTGTTGAGTGTTTGCGACGTTGAGTTGCTGCACTATGTTGGGCAAAAGGAGATCCGTCATGATATTGTGAGGTTTCCATGGCTTTCATCACCTCACAGTTTTTATATTATTAAAAAAAAGTCATTATTTGTAATTACTGAGATCAAATTATAGGATCCAAAAAAATTTCCAGATCATTTTTTTTTTTCAGAGTCCCTAAGAAAATCTTCATTGAATCATCACAGACTATTTACAGTTTGCAGTTGTCTGGCATATAGATTAAAGAATCCAAATGTCTCATAAAATATTCAAAATTTTGCAATGGGATCCATTCCATTAAAGTGAGCTATTTTTCAGTAGTAACTCACATACTCATATTTCTATGTGCTGATTACTACAAAATCTAATTTTTTCAATGTTTTTAAACTTATGTCTAAGGACCAGTTGTACATTCTCTGGTTAGCAGTGCTATTCTTGGAATAGCGTGAGAAATACATTGTATGAAACCAGAATAATGCCTGACCGGAGAATAAACTCTGGTAATCAATTAATATGTTACTCTGTTCATAAATTTTTTCAATATTGTAATGGGGAATACAGAAGTGTCCGATTCCACCTGCCTACTTTGACCCATGATGTCATCAATATGGTGGAAATCACCATTCTCAACATCTCCAATATGGCACCTATGATGTCTTTACATAAATGACAACCAACACACATCTCTTTCCAAAAATATAATCAAACTAAAGGGACCAGTGCGGGAAATTGGAGGTTTTGGGGTGGGGACAAACTAAATATAATCAGAATCAGAATTTTTACTATCCCATAACATTACAAAACTAAAAACAAAATTAAAATTATGGCTCCTAAACAATCCTGTATATTCAATAGATGAGTTTCTAGATTTAGTACACTCGTATGATGGAAGACCATCTATCTAAAAATATATGTAATCTCAGATCTTAGACTGTGTAACAAACTGTAGATTCCTTAATCTAAGTATGGCAATAACAAATTTTTTAATGTATAGTCCATGTATGTAACTCTGTTCTCTCAACTAAATTTAGAAAAAGTTGTGTAGATAAAAGTGCCAGCCAATAATATGTAACACTAGTAAGTAAGGCCCTGACTTATCCAGAAGACTAGAGTAAGAAAAACCTTTTTTTGTAATCAGTTGATGTTGGATCAAAATAAATGAATAAATAAAAGGTCAAATCACAGATCTGATGTACTGGGGACTCATCAACATTACATTTGCACTTCAATAAAAATTTGTATATACAGTATTACAAAAACAATGTATCAACACTCCAGTTTCCATGTATTACAAAGTAATATATAACAACAGTGTTTATGTAGTGAACATATTTTTATAATCATTTATTTGACACAAAACTTAACACAAGCTTCATTTACAGGTGATGTTTCCTTGCTCAGACTTCCACATCATCATTCATAAATTCTTCTATGGAATAATAACATTTCTCCACTAATAACTTGTGCAGCTTTGGTTTCAGTTGCCCTAGCTCCATGCTGTTTATTTGTTTCTTTTTTAGCATGTTGTACATTTCCATGGCCATATATTCTTGGGTTTGTGCACATAACTTTAACTTGTGAGTAGGAAGCATGAAGTTTGTCTTATTCCTAGTGCTGTATTGATGCTTAAAATTGTTGTCTGTGAATAACGAAGGGTACTGTATACAAAAATAATCAGTTCATAGATGTACGAACATGGGGCACTTAATATTTTTAGATTTCTTAACAGTGAGCGACAAGATTCTTTTGGTCTTGCGTTACACATACTTCTAACAATTGATTTTTGTAATTTTATGTTCTCATAATTTTGCTTGTATTACCCCAAAAGATAATGCCATACCTTATAACAGCTTCAAAATAGCTGTGATAAACTACTTTTCTTATCTCCATGCTAGCTGAAAATGGCAAAATCTTCATAGCAGAGGTCAGGCTGTTTAACTTATTGGTTAAGTATTCTGTATGTGAAGACCAGAATAAATTTTGGTCCAAACGTATTCCTAAAAACTTAACACAATCTGAATCCTTCAGTTCCTGGTTTCTGCAGGTAATATGAATTTCATTTATCTTAGAGTTTTTAGGTTTAAACTGTAGTAAATGTGTTTTCCCAATATTCAATTTTAACCCATTTAGTTGGAACCAGTTTTCTAAACTGTCTAGTAGATTTGTGACAGTTGAGGGAATTTATTCTGAGTGACTGCTTTCGATGAGGGCAGACATATCTTCAGCAAATAAAACTGAGTGTGAATTTATGTTTAGTTCAAATGGTTCAAATGGCTCTGAGCACTATGGGACTTAACATCTGTGGTCATCAGTCCCCCAGAACTTAGAACTACTTAAACGTAACTAACCTAAGGACATCACACACATCCATGCCCGATGCAGGATTCGAACCTGCAACCGTAGTGGTCACGCGATTCCAGACTGAAGCGCCTAGAACTGCACGGCCACACCGGTCGGCTTATGTTTAGTGGCAAGTCATTTATGTAAAGCAAGAATGAAATTGGAACCAGAATTGAGCTTTGTAGAACACCTTGTGAAATAATCATCCATTCAGAGAAGAAATTTCGCTTGCTTGATGATATAACTACTCTTTATTTTCTCTTTGTGAGGCATGATCTCAACCATTCTAAAACATGACCTCCAATTCCATATTTTTCCATTTTATACAGCAGAAATTAATGGTTTACACAATCCAATGCTTTTGTAGGGTCACAGAACAATGCTGCAACTTTGCTAGTCTTGTCTAAGACAGAACAATTTTTTTTCACAAATTCATTTATGGCGTCTATTGTGTTTGTGTCTTTCTGAAAGCCGTATTGATTAACTGCTAGTATCTTTGATTTTTCTATAAACTGTCTGATTTGCATTGCTACCACTTTTCCAAATATTTTTGAGAAAATTGGGAGAATAGAGATTGGGCGGTAGTTCCTCATATCTTCTCTTGATCCTTTTTGAACAAAGGTTTTACTTCTGTATGTTTCAGGGCATCTGGAAAGTGGCCTTCTTCGAGTGACTTATTGATTATTGAACAAATGGTTTGAGCTATTATCCTGGTAGCTGATTTAACTACTTTAAGAAGTATACCATCCCACCCTGAGGAATTTTTGTTTTTGAGCTGTAATATAGTGTTCTCTACATCTTTGGCTGAAATTTTTTTTAAATTGCTTAAAGCATTGTTCTGCCTTCTGACCTAATTGTACTTTTTTGGCATAACCATTTACATCTGCAACTCATTTTGATACATTTATAAAAAAAATTGTTAAAATATTCTGAAGTCAGAGCAGGATTTGTTATAGTTTTATTTCCCACCTTAATTTCGAAGATAATTTTTCTGTTAGTTCCCATCTCCACTTCTGATTTTACAACAGACCAGACTGCCTATGATTTGTTTTCACGAGCCAAGATGTATTTCTTATTTACTGTTTCTTTTGCAGCTTTCATTACCTTTTAATTAAGCCTTTATACTGTTTGACATAGTTTATGAAAACAGGGTCTTTGTTTTATTTCAACTCCTTGTGCAGTTGTCTTTTCTTGCAATTGGATATTTTTATTCCAGTGGTGATCCAATTTAGCTTATTTGACACCTTTGTGTTGAATACTCTAAGTGGAAATGTTTTCTATTAAATACACATAAGAAACTTTCTAGAAATCTGTTAAATTGTACAGAGATTGGAGTATCATCTTCAACTTGCCACTCCACCTCTTCTAATTTAGAGCAGAACTGTTTTAAATTTTCAGCAGTAAAATGTCTTTTGCTATAAGTATTTTTAGTGCCTGGTTTATCTGCATTTCCTATGTCAATGAACAGAGCAGAATGGTCTGCGAGTCCTAATTCCACACATAACTTCTTTGCATCATCAAATTCATAATTTGTTAAAATGTTATCAATACAGCTTCCTGTATTTCCATTTTCTCTTGTGATTTCCATGAAGTTTACTTTGAAACCAAATTTTTGAATTAAGACCATAAACTTTAATGAGTCATTTGTTTGATTTAATAAATTTATATTGAAATCAGCTGCTATTAATACCTTTTTCTTTTTCTCATTGACGACTTCCTGTAAAAGATTTTTTAATTTTGGTAAAAATAATTTTGTTATCTCTACACCTGGGATTCTATATATAAAAACAACAATAATATTTTGTGTTTCTAATTCAATTGAGCAGCTTTCAAATAATCCTTCTTCATTTAGAAAATTGAAATAGTCTTTCACTTTGTACTCTACAGAGTTATTTACAAGTATGCACATGCCCCCATGAGTACTATTTGTTCTACAAAAACTTGAGGCTACATTAAAAATTTTTAACTTGTTTAAAATAATGATACTATCTTTTGTAAGCCAATGCTTGTTTAAACAAACAATTTTAATATTTTTACATCCTGAGAGTAAAATTTGTAGTTCATCAATTTTATTCATTCTTTCATTTTGGTGGGTTGTAACCATGCCAATTATGTTCAAGTCCATTAAAAAAGTGCTGGTTTTTTTTGCCTAAGGTTTCAAGAATAGCTTTCTTTATAGGGTTTTTACACTTCCTATTCTCTTTTTCCCTATTTACAGTTTTTGTTGGAAATATTTGGGAACCAGTACAATCATGAATAAAAGCGTTTCTTACCTTTGTATTTGCCTTAGGCTCACTTGCACTAAAAATCCTTTAAGTGCAATGGTTGTTTGATTTTTCTATTTGGGAGTCGAGTGATTGTTGCTGTCATACTGGCTGTTGGTGGTGGATTGGTTTCTGCTGCTGGGCTGGCTGTTGATGGTGGGATGGTTTCTCCTGTGCATCAGTACATAATATGTCTTCAAGTTGGTGAGAGTGATCTGCTTATGTTAACAAGATTGTAGTTTTTGGTTTAAACCAATCCATAATTCGGGTTTTTATGGCAGTTTTTAAGCTTGGTGTATGTGTCCTCATGACACAGATACTGGTAAATAGTTTTTCTGCTAAAAGTTCTTTTCATAATTTATTTAAATGGAGTCCATGAGCTGTGAAAAACCTTTGATCTAAGCCATGTATGTCAATAGCTTCTATATTCTGAAAGTAAGAACATATTTCAGAGGTTTGTTTGTTAGCAGCACAAATTTCACAGTTTATGCACAATCAGATAGGCAAGTCATAACGAGGTGGTACGTTTACAATGCAAATAGTGGTGTGTATTAATTTGTTTAAACACTTCTTCAGTTCTTTTTTTAACTTGTACATTTCATTCCGATGAACATCGTTTGAGCCACCTAAAATTACGACAAAATCATCTTTATTTATGTTGGATATCTGAGCAGAATTTGTTTGTTCTGCTATCCCACGAAACAGTGCTCCTGGTTTGACAAAGCCTGATACCTTTAAATTACATTTTTCTGTCAACAGTGTAGAAATTCCACGTCCGTGGCTACTATCACCTTACACACGAAGATAGTTTTTACTTTTTTTGCACACGATGTTATGGAAACATTTATTTGCCCATAATCCATGTTCTGTTTCTGCACATTTCCTACAGGTGTTAGATGTTATTACACATTGTCCACTGTTGTTCACACTGGTAGGCATACTACTATGTCTATTTGATTTGTTTCGGTCATTATTTTCGCTCGGAAGTGTGAGTGGTTTTTTTATGCACTTTTGACTATTATTTCCTACTGACTCACTCTCAGGAGCAAAGGTTTGCATTTTCATTGCTGCACCCTTAGATTGCTTTCCTTTTTGAAGTGTATTCTGTGTTGTGGTATGCACACTGTGTTTTGAATCGTGTTTTATGTTGGATGCCTCAAATCTGTAGTTTTTACATTTCTTTCTTGGCTGATTCTTGCTTCTTAGTTCGTTTGTTAGTACACATATAAACACATATAGACACACACCATGATCACAAACCACATGAAACGATGACATAAAAACACCACAGAATTCCCCAGTTCCGCTACACTTACAATATCGACAGGAATCGGTCACTTCCCTTCAACCGCAATACCACAAAATAAAAACCATCTACTCCAAAAATTATAATCACAACACAACTAACGATAGCACAAAACCAACACCTAAAACAACAAAAATTGGAATTAGACACTTCCCTTGACCTATATAGGTCAACACCAGCTCACGATACCAAAACATACATAGCTACGATCACACATTAGAATCAGACACTTCCCTTGACCTATATAGGTCAACAACAGCTCATGATACCAAAACACGCATAGTTATGATGACAAATTGCAAATAGGTCACTTTCCATGACCTATGCAGCTCAAATACAATTTACAATACCAAAAAAATTGAAATCGAGTACTTTTCACTAAGATACATAAATCAACCATAAGTGCCAATACCAAAACATCAGCCACCAACACATGCAGTAAATAACACTGACCCAACAATACATAAAAATCCCACCAAACATCGTAACAATAGACCCAAAAAAACAACTACTTACCACAAAAAAGTTCTGGCACTACACACTAATCCCTAACTTGCATATTCTGCTTGCATACGCCGCATTTCACTATCTCCGCCACGAGCCCAAAAAGTTGCACAATCTTAATGACGGACAACATGTCATCTCCCATTTCAGCCCGAAGACACGCACTATTAAACTTAGAAGCCATATCCATACCTAACAAAAGAAGACACAAATTGAATTAAACTACTTACCGCATGACAATCAGCAAACCAATAAGATCAAAGGACACCGGAATAACACAAACACAATGGAAACTTAATTCTTAACTCACTGAAACTAATTTCCATTCTTCTATAACAGTCACGAGCGATAAATGCATACTTCAAGCACCGACACCCAAATGAACCCAATACAGCACCAGAGGACACCACCAACCATAACAAGATGACATCTACAACCACAACACACTCATAAACCAAACGCAGTGCTGTCATGGCGTCACACATGCAACACCCTTACATCATGGGTCAAAGCAGATGAGTGGGATCAGATGCCTCCATTGACCCTTGTAATGTAGTCTGCAAATATTGCATTAACTGTTGAGCTCATCCTCTTCCACACAAAATTTAAATCATATGGAGCTGTGGAGGGGGAACCTAAAAGTTTGGTATGTACAGAGGTCTGCAGTGCTTATTACTTATTGTGCTTGCCTTCTTTTTAAAGCAGAATCTTCCTATCTGTCTCAAAAAAAAAAAAAAAAAAAATGTTCAAATGTGTGTGAAATCTTATGGGACTTAACTGCTAAGGTCATCAGTCCCTAAGCTTACACACTACTTAATCTAAATTATCCTAAGGACAAACACACACACCCATGCCCAAGGGCGGACTCAAACCACTGCCGGGACCAGCCGCACAATCCATGACTGCAGCGCCTTAGACCGCTCGGCTATCTGTCTCATAGAGCAACAAAGAAATATGTTGAACTCTTACATAACATGATATCTTAAGAAATTTCCATGCATATTCTACATTTTAGTACCATCAACTCGGGTTACTTATACCATTTGCAGATAACTATGACCGACTAGTCAGAAGAAGTCTTCAATTTTTTCCCATTTGAAAGTTACCATCTTAATAAGGTGTAAACAAGTCATCATGCATCCTCGACATGGAAAGAATGATTCTGAAGGAAGTGAGTAAGCAAAATATCTTCTTTGCAGCATGATACTCAATGCTGATTGTAAATATTGTAACTGCTGTTACATCCCAAAAGTTTATGCCTGGGGGGTCACATCTGTTAAATTAAAAATTAGGTGAATGTTATTTTACACTCTGTCAGTATTACATAATATGGGTGAGAAAAGTCATATGTGCAAAATACATTTTAGGTAGGATATTTAACACTTCCATACATTGATAGAAAAAAAAAAGCAGTGCCAGAGTGTCAGCTGTTTGTGTACTACAGTTCACATCCATATTGTACCATATCCGTAGCATATAATGTATTCTGTTTCCAAGTACTTAAAAATAGTGTAGCTTCAAAATGAATTTCACTGCTGAACTATTGTACACTTGGGTATTTACTTCATCTCTTTCTGAAGTATTTGAATATTTCCTGTCCCTGCCTTAAAAATTTAATGATACATTGGTTCCACATACTTCTGTTTATCATTTCTAGAAATAAGCGTTGGTTTTATTTTGCCTAAGCACTGTATTATCACTTTTTATGAGGAAATGAGGATAGTCAATGTAGCTTTGACTGAGGATAACACTGACCCTCTGTTTTTAAGTTGTTCCACAGCAACAGATGTATTGTTTTAATACATTCTTTTAATTGATGGTACCAGTCTTTGCCATGGCTAGGAACACGCATTTGAAATTTTCTCCCTGCCACTATTTCCTTTATTTCTTACCATATATAAAGACAGGCCAAAGTAACCCTGATTTATGGTATTTTAAAATACACTAATTTTTTGCACGATATGTGTGCTGAATCTTCTTGTATATTTCAGTTTATTTTGCTGCTTACAACTAATGAAAGGTTACTGCTGCAATTACTTAACACCTGTTGTTTTTAAATGTAATTTGTGAAACTGTCTTCAACATTTTGTATCAGGCCCATATCTTTGTGCTTACACAGTACAAGATACGGTTCAAATGGCTCTGAACACTATGGGATTTAACATCTGAGGTCATCAGTCCTCTAGAACTTAGAACTACTTAAACCTAACTAACCTAAGGACATCACACACATCCATGCCCGAGGCAGGATTCGAACCTGCAACCATAGTGGTTGCGTGGTTCCAGACTGAAGCGCCTTGAACCGCTCGGCCACCCCAGCTGGCGGTACAAGATATTCAGGCTTAAAATAAATTAAAAAATACTAATTCTAAAATAGAAATATTTTAAATTCTTTTCTTAAATTTTTGACGCAGATGGGGCAGTTAGTCCAGGATAATGACTGTCAGCTACACAAGTATCAGATACATCACAACACTCTTGGCATGCTGTACTTGCAGTTTATCAGAATTCTTAAGCACAAATGTAAACACTAAAGGTCAAAATTCACAGCAGAAAATTGCACTTCTTTTCTCAAGAGATTTTCCATTACATCATTCTAAAAACTTAAAGCACATTCATTAGCTTTTATAACAAGTTACACAGAATTTGATTCATTTCCAATGCCAGAAAGAAATGCTTATTTATTTGTTGCAGGAGACCAGTCAGGCTGAAGGAGACGGAAATGACAGAGAGTGCCACTGTCTGCAACTGCTAAACAGTTGGGTCCATGGGCCACTGTCAAGACTGACTTAGTCAACTTACAAATGGTGGTGCTCCAGAAACAGCATGAAGTGTCCCAGAGGAGGGAACAAGAGCTATTTATGTCAAAAAAAGAATGCCTAGAGCTCAATATTAAGATTCGAAAAGAGAAATGAAAAAAAATAATTTATGGATAAAAACACTTATTCATATAAACGATTTTTATTTTCATTTAAATTCCATTTTTAACTACAAAAGAGAATTGAAGTACTTAACAAATATGTCCCTTGTGGTATGCTGTCCATTTTCTTATTCATCCTGGAGTCTTTCATCTGCAATAAATATATCAATGGCTGCCAGAAAAACTGGATCGAGTGGCGGCAACACCTCATTCATTTCTCTCACCATGTTGCGTAGTACAGCACATGCAATGATGACTGCCTCCACCCTTTCAGTATGTCTACATCTACATTTATACTCCGCAAGCCACCCAATGGTGTGTGGCGGAGGGCACTTTACGTGCCACTGTCATTACCTCCCTTTCCTGTTCCAGTCGTGTATGGTTCACGGGAAGAATGACTGCTGGAAAGCCTCCGTGCACACTCGAATCTCTCTTATTTTACATTCGTGATCTCCTTGTGAGGTATAAGTAGGGGGAAGCAATATATTCGATACCTCATCCAGAAACCCACCCTCTCGAAACCTGGACAGCAAGCTACACCGCGATGCAGAGCGCCTTTCTTGCATAGTCTGCCACTTGAGTTTGCTAAACATCTCTGTAATGCTATCACGGTTACCAAATAACCCTGTGACAAAACGCGCCACTCTTCTTTGGATCTTCTCTATCTCCTCCATCAACCCGACCTGGTACGGATCCCACACTGATAAGCAATACTCAAGTATAGGTTGAACGAGTGTTTTGTAAGTCACCTCCTTTGTTGATGGACAACATTTTCTAAGGACTCTCCCAATGAATGTCAACCTGGTACCCGCCTTACCAACAATTAATTTTATATGATCATTCCACTTCAAATTGTTCCGCACGCATACTCCCAGATATTTTACAGAAGTAACTGCTACCAGTGTTTGTTCCGCTATCATATAATCATACAATAAAGGATCCTTCTTTCTATGTATTCGCAATACATTACATTTGTCTATGTTAAGGGTCAGTTGCCACTCCCTGCACCAAGTACCTATCCGCTACAGACCTTCCTGCATTTCGCTGCAGTTTTCTAATGCTGCAACTTCTCTGTATACTGCAGCATCATCCACGAAAAGCCGCATGCAGTGTTATTCTGCTAGCTAGCACTGGAAACTGTCTCTTCCCCACACCATACAATCACTCTACAACATTTCTTGTTCTTTTGTATGTGATTCATTACAAAGATTCTAAGCTTGTATCCTTGGACTGGTTAATAGAGGAAGAAGATAATTTGACATTGCATAATCAGAACCACTCAACACAGGATTGCCCATTTCACCACGTTTAATATGAGCTTTCAGCCTAGAATTATTAAAAATGATCTGATCATGTGCTGAACCTGGCCACCTGCACACAATGTCCAAAATTTTTAAATGGTAGCTTGCCACTGTTTGCACATTCAATGAAAAGTATCCTCTTCTTCCCCTATATTCTTCTGCACTGTCGCCACTTGGGGACTTAATTCTAACATGGGTGCACTCTATGGCACCACAAATTCTGGAAAAATGATGCTGTTTTGAAGAAGTTCTCCTGCGCTCTTGCAATTTTCTCTTGCATGTTTTGAAGTTTTAGAAGTATTGGTGCTAGGTGAGTGATGGTCTCTGAGGCATATCTGAGATTCTGCTGGCTGTTCCTTTGTCTATTTCAATGAAGTCTCCAACAGGTATTAGGAAACTTCCTGAGGCAAAATATTTCAGTGCAAGCATTAATTAGCTCATTGGTGGGAGAGAATCATTTCTAAAAGAAAGAAATGAAATAAATGAATTTGTGTAACAACTGAGTTTGAGTCTTAGTATGTAATTCATTGTAAGTATGGTGTTTACACCCTCCTCTAAAGCTGAACAACACATTATTTATGTTTTAAACCCACTAAGACTCATGTTATTCATTCACAAACTTTTAGTATGCCATGAAGGGCATGGAAGGTTGTGGCACAAGTTATTAATGTACAGAAACAGACTCTATAGGCTACTTCTGGTAAAGCATATGAACAACAAATTCGAACTACTGATAATCTGACAATCAATTTCTTTTTCAAAAAGTCAGTGCTCTTCTACAACCACTCAGCCACTGTTCTGAAACAAAGAATTAATGTAACAGTAGACAGATTACTATTGACTGTATAGACCTCCTAGCATCTTCAAGTCCATATACACAGAAACTGAAGGAGTGGTTGAGGTATTTTCTTAATTTGGTATTGGATAACTGTGTATTTCAGATGTCCTTTACAGTGTCAATATGTTGCATACTTTAGCACTAGAATATTAAACACTGTTCTGAACCCTGCATAGGAAACAATAGTCTGTATAAAATTATTTTTCTAATTTCAGTGTTGTGGCTGTGAACTGCGTAATTAATCTTACATTTGCTATTGTTAAGAATCATAAACACCAAGATTTTGGAGGGGGAGGTGGTCTGATACCATACTAAGCCATCAATTTCAGAGAAATGGTACTTCACACAAGTCCACTGTAAGTTATTTCAATTCAAGTTACCTTTAACGTGCTCCAATTTGACAAAGGACACTGAAAATAACTTGATATTCAAGAGAAAGTTAAAAACATAGCATTACAAGCACTCTTCACATGTGATATAACTATGTAGATTCAATAACTAGTTTCCTGTTCTGCTCTTATAAAATAAATATATAGCTATTACTAATAACTGAGAAATACAACAGCTATGTGCCTTCTGTGTAAAAAACTGATATTTCTGTTAATTTTACTGTGTTAAACTTACCTTGAGTAAGAGCAAATAATTTAAATGTTTATGGGAATACTGCTCGGTGTTGGACAGTTCTGTTGCTCTGAAGCATTCAATAATAGATAGAAAGCTGTTGTCCCAACAGGAGATAGGAGTGAACAATATTTTCTGCTATAGATGTGGCTGAGTGAACTTTTTTTTTTTAAGTTTCCTTTTAATCTTGCTGTGTTAATGAACTTTGCTCTGGAGCATTAATGGGCCTATGATCCTAATACTTTCACCAAAAGACAGAAAATTGTGGAACAATATTTTCTGCTACTGACATAATGTGGCTTAGTGAAATTGAGGCACTGGTGTTTGATCAAATTGTTTTGCAACATAATGTTCTCATCAAAATGCAAACTCTGTTAATACAACTGCACCCACAACTAGTATTGTTTTTCAATTTGGTTAATTCTATTATATCACTGCCTGCTAAATAAAACAAAACAGCTCTTTCCACTGCTGTAGCAATTGTAACACATGCCAGATAAACAAGACTATTTTGGTACAAATTATCATTTTAATCTGCATAGCTTACATGAATAACATGATGGAATGTGTCAAGTATTGAAAAAATGCACTTTACAACAGATAAACAATATTATTTTAGAAAACAGAGAAATAGTCACACCTGTTTGTCATCTGCTTGTTTCCTATGCACAAGACTGAAAAGACCAATTACAGCTTCCTTTGACAGGTGAAATCTGCATATTAATTCAGAATCACCAATTTCTTCTAAATAATCAGGGCGCATCTTAGTTTATTCATCTTACCCATCCTCATGAACAACTTCGCCAAGATCTCGTCATTGCTCTCAGAATCTATCAACATCTCTGCCATCTTGAAAAGTTATTCCATGGTTAAACTCGCTAACTGGTGAGAAATCTCTGGTTATGTTATCCTGAGTATATTCTCCAGTTAGGCATTATTCAGGATTCATACGATGCCTGCTAAATGGCGATTTCTGGCTGGTCAGCGAGCTTAACTGGGGAATAAGTTTTCAAGATGGTGTGGAATTTCTGGCGCGGAGTGCTCTGTCTTTTACTCTGACCTCTTTGAACTGCTTTGTTCTACCAGCATAACGTGATAACCACAGTGGTGACCCCGACATCATTGTCTTATGATTGCAAGTTATTTTGTGCTTCTCTTCATCACTAATGGATTTTGTATGCCAGCCCACATTGTCTTCAGAACAATGGATCTACCAGTGTCTTTTGGTGGTAGTGCCACGCATCCTATTAACTGTGCTTATGACCATGAGTGGTCATGCGTATCTAATGCGCATTTGGTTAGAAGTAAACAACTATCTACACCCAGCCATGCCAGCAGCCAGTTAACCTTAACCAGACCAACATGGCCACTGTCAAGTGTGACAGCTCAACAACAGCCACAACATGGACGGTGAACGCCAACTAATGACATCATGGACAACAACCCAGTGAAGAACATCTTTTTTACCCCTCAGCTACACAGTCTCCTTCGGTTTGGTTTGATGCACCAACAAAGTTCCAGAACTGTGATTTCAACATTTCTATGCATGGGGTTGCACATTCTTATACGCCTAGTGTCGCAGCATGCCCACCCTGCTTGCCATCTTGGCGATGCTGGTCGCCTCGACCATGCCGGTTTCCGCGACCGTCGCTCCATTGTTATAATGCGACCACCTCCCACCTGCTTTCTTAACAGCGCCGGCCGTTCCACCCACGCCAGTTACCGGGTCAGCCCCCCGTAGCTGCACCATGACCGCCTTCCATCCAATTTTGCAACGGCACCAGCTGTTACACCTGTGCCATGTTCATTGTTCATTGTTGGGCCTGCAGTTGGGACACACCATACTCACTTTAGCACCTGCACACTCCACACTGTATGCCACATACGGTCGCTCCCCCCCCCCCCCCCCCCTCCCCACACACTCACACACACCATGGGTGACGCACTGTCAACCGCTACTGCACTCCCGGTGTTGGAAGCTTCCTGCTCTGCTCACACGGATCTCTGTCTGCCAGTGCTGCATCAACATGTGTTACCGGGCAGGTTTCCCAAGCTGTCTGCTTTGCAAAAAGATAACCCAAAGACTTGGTTCACAGTAGTGTATCACCTACTGGATATCCACAGTATATCAAATGATGATGCCCATTTTGTCTTGCTGGTGAGTCATCTCCACACTCTTCGGATCTCATCAGCGATCTGCATCTCTCACTGCCTGCCTCGCACGAGTACTTGATGGCAAAGGCACTGCTCATGGAGTGCCTTTCTCATCCCCCTCCTCCCCCCGGCAGAGGCTATCCACCACAATATTCACGACGAGCACCTCGACAACTGCACACCTTTGCAGCTTTGGCGGTGCCTCCGTGCATTAATTGAATATCAAGCACTACATGATGCCGCGCTTTGGACGTTGTGGATGGTCAAAATGCTTTCAGATCTGCAACTTCACCTGCTGTCTCATGTCACTGACCCACTTGAGGTTCACTACCGAATGGCTGATCGAGCTTATGCTATCATTCGTCACTGACACTACCTGTCACTGACGACACCTCCATCACCATCAGTTGGCACACCTGCATCTTTCGTGCCGTGCCCTGCTGGCAGAGGTCAGCGTTCTTGCCTCGGCACCTCAGCTGCCAGTCAGGAGCTGCCACCTAGCAGCCTACAGGGGGTACTGCCTGCGGGCTCCCGACAGAAGCTGGCCTCACCCGAGCAGCAGGCCGAGCGGCTGCCAGCAACAAAGCAGCCAGCTGCAGCCCCCTCCCACACCACACTGCCTCGCTTCCCAGCCTACCCACTGTGCTGGTACCATGCTACTTACGGGGATGCCGCACGCAACTGTCACGTGCCTTGTGTTTACCCAAACAATTTCAGCGGGTATGTTTTGGCTCCATGTCCCCATGTTTCTTCACGGCGCCTTCCGTCTGACGCAGCACCACTCGCTTCAGCAGTGCGACGCCTTTACACCACTGACTTGTCATTGGGAACTTGCTTTTTCATTGACACTGGCGCTGATGTCAGCGTTATTCTGGCCAAGCATGCAGGCAACATTCCTGCTAATCTCACCTTGATCACTGCAAATCATTCTCCTGTTGCGATCCTTGGCTCCATCAAGATGTTGCTTCACCTATCACCAGTCCACAACTTCCCTTGGACTTTCCACATCGCCAACGTGTATGAACCTGTGATCAGGTTGGTCTTTCTACACCATTATGAACTTTCACTGGACCTGTAGGCCGCCACACCCTTGTGCTCAAACGAGTTCAGCATGACTTCGATCTCCACCTCCTTAGCTATGCTTTCCAATTGTCCATCTCTGCTCAAGTGTATTTCTACGTGGCTCTGTGATTTGTCAGACGTTCACACAGATATAGACGATCTCTGCACCCAGAATGATGTGTTACATGCCCATATTGCCTCTACTTCTGCTGAATTGTCACAGGCATGGCGTATGATACGTATAGTATCTGTAGAACCACAATGAGGTGACCCATCACAGGCCTCTACTGAATGTTCTCCTGAATCTGCTAACATGTTGAGCATTCCACCGTCTGCTGCTATTTTCGCATCACTGCGAACGAATCCCCAGGATGCACCTGCTTGTGCTACTCCAGGTTCCTCGCACCACGTGGCTCCTGCACCATGCCTTCCTTCGTCGATTACAGCCGATGCCCCCCCTACACTGCTCCGATCTGGAAAGGTCAGTGAACCAACATTGCATCTGGACCATCTCTTGACCTCTCTTGCTGGCCTCCCTTTGCAAGTATCGGCCATCAGTAATGACACTTGTTATAGGATTCACACCACAGACGGCCCACCTGTATGTTATAAGGCTAGTTGCCTTAACACTTCTAAACTTCTGTGCGCAAAAGAAATCATTCATGATTTGTTGAATTGGGCATGCTCCTCCCCTCCAACAGCAACTGGTCTTCACCTATCCACATTGGTCCTAAAAATTAACCTCACCTTACGCATGTGTGGGGACTACAGGTCTCATCATGCTTGCGCAACTATTGATAACTATCCCATTCCTCATATACAGGATCTCATGCAATTACTACATGGTTCTAAGGCTTTCTCTGTCATACCATCAATTTCCTATGCATCCTCTGGATATTCCGAAGACGGCCATCATCACACCCTTTGGTCTATTTGAATATCGTTACGTGCCTTACAGATTGAAAAATGCTGTGCAGACATGGCAGCAGTTTGTTCATTTTATTTTGCTACCTCTGCCATTTGCTTATGCTTACTTAGACGATATACTGATCTTTTTCTCTCTGCTGAGGAACATCAAGTTCAGCTCGATGCAGTCTGTTCAGCCCTAGCTGCCAACGGCGTGGTGATCAACCATGATAAATTTCAACTCTGTTCCGTACCTGTTGTGTTCCTAGGCCATACTGTCGGGCCTCTGAATGACGAGTTCTTGTGTTGAAACCATACTCGATCTCCCTCTTCCTGAAGATTACGCTCAGCTCTGTCATTTTCTGGGTATGGCAAACTTCTACCCCCACCATATTCCTCAGCCTACATCTGTCCAATTGGCCCTCACTGGCGCCCTCTCTGGCAAAAACACCAAGGGGAAATGGAAGTTGGACTGAACCAAACCCATGCTTGAACATTTGGTAACCTTAAAACGCTCTCGCCAAAGCCATTACACTCGCACACCCTGACCCTGATGCCCATGTTTTGATCATGACTGATGCCAGTGACTCAACTGTTGGCACTGTTTTACAACAGCACAGTGCCGACTCAACCCAATTGCTCCACTTCTTTTCCAAGAAACTGACTACAAGCCACTGTAAGTGGTCAGCTTTCGATCATGTGCTTCTCGCTGTGTACGGGGCGATTAAACACTTCCTTCGTGACCTCGAGGGGTGATCTTTCATGATCTACTCAGATCACAAGCCTCTCGTGTACACTATTCATAATCCAGGTAAGGACCTTCCACTGAGGCCTTCCCGTCATATGGGGGTCAGCACTATTCCAACTAATTCTATATCCACAGCGCAGAGAATGTCATTGCAGACTACCTATCCCGCATCTGCTTGCTAACCGCACCATTGAACTTGGAAAATATCGCCTGATTTCAGGCTGAAAACGATGATATACAGCGATTAATTTCAGACAGTGAGTCATCGCTCTCTGTCCAACCCCACATTCTACAGAGAGCGATGACGACCCTGATCCTTTGCGACATCTCTATGGGCACTCCCCGCCCCCTCGTCCCTACTGCTTTTCGACACTGTGTCTTTACTGCTTTGACCGGCTTGGCCCAACCGGGAAAGTGGGCCATGATGAGGCTGGTTACTGATTGCTTTGTCTGGCCCGGCGTGAAGTAAGATTGCCCACTTGGACCCGTGCATGTGTACCTCGTCAGCGTAGCAAGGTCGGGAGGCGTGCTCAACTCCATTAGCCAAGTTTGACATTCCAACAGAACACCTTCAGCACATCCAAATCGACATCGTTGGCCCCCTCCCCCTTTCCGAGTGGTACAGATACATCTTATCAACCGTCGACCACGTAACCCACTGATTCGAGGGGGTCCCTCTTGTCGACATCACAGCCGTGACCATTGCTCGTTCTTTCGTATCCATGTGGGTCACGCGATTCGGTTGTCCTCTTTCGCTTACAACAGACCGGGGATGACAGTTCGAGTCCATCGTCTTTGCACAGCATTGCAAACTCTGCGGTGTTGCTACATTTCACACCATGGCCTACCACCTGTAGGCCTGGTCGAACATGGCCACCGCACCCTCAAGGCCGCGCTTATGTGCCACGGCAGTTTATGGTCCGAGGCCCTCCCTCGCGTCCTGCTGGTCATCCGACTGGCACATAACGAAGACCTGAACACGTTACTCGCTGAGATCCTATATGGCGAGCCCCTCCTCTGTCCATCAGAATTCGTCGAGGACTACCATCGGCCGATACTATGAACCTTCCAGCTCTGTTTGAACAGGTTTGCATGCATGTCACACGCCTCCGCACCTCCCTGCCTCACCCTCATTCCACCGTGCCTGTGTTAGTCCACAAGGATCTCGCATCTTGTGAATTTGTAATGCTGCGTGACAACTCCGTGTCAGCGGCCTTGCAACCATCTTATTTGGGGCCTCACTGAGTGTTACGTTAAGGTGTGAATACACATGGAGGACCACAGACCGTGTCTGTTAGTCACCTGAAACTGGTGTGGTCACTCTCTGAGCTGCCTTCTGATGCTTCTGATCTGTCGCTGCCGCCCCACATCTCGACGCCACCAACCTGCCCTCGACTGACGCCTCTCCACATACGCAGCAGTTGGCCTACTTCCTGCACTGGCCGCCGCCTACAACTGTCGCGCTGGCACAAGGATTACATTTTTCGAGTGATGAAGCTTCCCTCCACCGTGCTCTGCACTACTGTGATGGGGAGGGGAGGGGGGGGGGGGAGCTCTGTGTCATCTCTTGCGCAGAGCGACCTCTCTTTGACCTCTTTGAACTCCTTTGTTCTACTACTCTTGTAAACAAAGTTGACATTCAGCACATTGGTTGATGGAGCGACTGTAAATGGGAAATGCCTTTACAGTCTCCCATCAGCCACCGCATCGAGTGTCAACTTTGAGTAGTATGTCTTTCTCGGCACGCAACTTGGGTACTGCCATGCCTTGTTCTTCTTGCTTTGTGTCTAATAAATGCATTTATGATATTTAAAGTGTGTTGTTACCGACCAGCATAACGTGATAACCACAATGGCATGTGTAAAGGTGACAGATGCAGATAGTGGTGACGATATTTTGACTGAAGTTTTCATGAGAGAGATGAAGGAGAAGAAAATAAGATGACGTCGATTCCGAATTTGTATCCAGGTTTCACTTATCAAAGGAAGCCGTGCTTTGTGTTTTCAATCTTGTACATGAGAAACTGGAGCATATAATGGACAGGTGACACTATTTCTCTGTTTTCTTCAATTATACTGTTTATTTATAGTAATATGCTTTTGATTTCAGTACTTCGTTAATTCTGTCATGTTATTTATGTAAATCAGGCACATTAAAATGACAATTCATGCAAAAATATTTTTGTTTATCTGGCGTGTGTTACCATTGCTGTAGTAGTGGAAAGAACTGTTTCGTTTTATTTAGCAGACAGTGCCATAATAGACTTCAACAAATTAAAAAACCACACCTGTTTTGTGTACTATTTGTTTTAACAGTTTTTTATGTTTTAGACAAAACATAGATTTTCGTGTTGCAAAATGTTTTATCAAAGCAGTACGGTAGTGTCCCAATTTCACTAAGGCACATTACATCAATAGCAGGAAATATCATTCTGCTCAGTTTTTTTTTATTGGGAATGCCCCTTTTTGTAAACACCACAGCAGTGTCAGAACAACTTTCTGCCTTTTATTGAAAATATTGGGATGTTTCAATGTGACAACATTATCTTGAACCTAACATTATTCACAGAAGCCTGTGAGCTATGTGATCTATATGTGCTTACTCGTGCTAAGTTTAAGATAGTAAGATTAAGAGGAAAGTTAGATTTTTTTAATGCTTCCCAGGCATAGGAAACAGCTGCTGTGTTTTTCCTTTATTAGTGTTATCCACATATGCCCACCCACATTTATCATAAAATTGCAGCTATATATGTATGTTATAAGAGCACAACAGGAATCTAGTTATTGAATAAGTATAGTTGTAACACGTAGGAGGAGTCCATGGAATGCTATGTTTTTAACTTTCCTTAAATATGAAGTAATTTACAGTGTCCTCCTTTATGTTAAATTGTAGCTAGTTGAAGGTAACTTAAATTCAAAAATTTTATATTGTACTTGTGTGAAGTACCATTTTTCTGAACATCATGGCTTACTGCCCCCCATGAACCATGGACCTTGCCGTTGGTGGGGAGGCTTGCGTGCCTCAGTGATACAGATGGCCGTACCGTAGGTGCAACCACAATGGAGGGGTATCTGTTGAGAGGCCAGACAAACATGTGGTTCCTGAAGAGGGGCAGCAGCCTTTTCAGTAGTTGCAGGGGCAACAGTCTGGATGATTGACTGATCTGGCCTTGTAACATTAACCAAAACGGCCTTGCTGTGCTGGTACTGCGAACGGCTGAAAGCAAGGGGAAACTACAGCCATAACTTTTCCCGAGGACATGCAGCTCTACTGTATGATTAAATGATGATGGCGTCCTCTTGGGTAAAATATTCTGGAGGTAAAATAGTCCCCCATTCGGATCTCTGGGCGGGGACTACTCAGGAGGACGTCGTTATCAGGAGAAAGAAAACTGGCGTTTTATTGATCGGAGCGTGGAATGTCAGATCCCTTAATCGGGCAGGTAGGTTAGAAAATTTAAAAAGGGAAATGGATAGGTTAAAGTTAGATATAGTGGGAATTAGTGAAGTTTGGTGGCAGGAGGAACAAGACTTTTGGTCAGGTAATTACAGGGTTATAAATACAAAATCAAATAGGGGTAATGCAGGAGTAGGTTTAATAATGAATAAAAAAATAGGAGTGCGGGTTAGCTACTACAAACAGCATAGTGAACGCATTATTGTGGCCAAGATAGACACAAAGCCCATGCCTACTACAGTAGTACAAGTTTATATGCCAACTAGCTATGCAGATGATGAAGAAATAGATGAAATGTATGATGAGATAAAAGAAATTATTCAGGTAGTGAAGTGAGATGAAAATTTAATAGTCATGGGTACCTGGAATTCGTCAGTAGGAAAAGGGAGAGAAGGAAACATAGTAGGTGAATATGGATTGGGGGGAAGGAATGAAAGAGGAAGCCGCCTTGTAGAATTTTGCACAGAGCATAACTTAATCATAGCTAACACTTGGTTCAAGAATCATAAAAGAAGGTTGTATACCTGGAAGAATCCTGGAGATACTAAAAGGTATCAGATAGATTATATAATGGTAAGACAGAGACTTAGGAACCAGGTTTTAAATTGTAAGACATTTCCAGGGGCAGATGTGGAGTCTGACCACAATCTATTGGTTATGAACTGCAGATTGAAACTGAAGAAACTCCAAAAAGGTGGGAATTTAAGGAGATGGGACCTGGATAAACTGAAAGAACCAGAGGTTGTAGAGAGTTTCTGGGAGAGCATAAGGGAACAATTGACAGGAATGGGGGAAAGAAATATAGTAGAAGAAGAATGGGTAACTCTGAGGGATGAAGTAGTGAAGGCAGCAGACGATCAAGTAGGTAAAAAGACGAGGGCTAATAGAAATCCTCGGGTAACACAAGAAATATTGAATTTAATTGATGAAAGGAGAAAATATAAAAATGCAGTAAATGAAGCAGGCAAAAAGGAATACAAACGTCTCAAAAATGAGATCGACAGGAAGTGCAAAATGGCTAAGCAGGGATGGCTAGAGGACAAATGTAAGGATGTAGAGGCTTGTCTCACTAGGGGTAAGATAGATACTGCCTACAGGAAAATTAAAGAGACCTTTGGAGAGAAGAGAACCACTTGTATGAATATCAAGATCTCAGATGGCAACCCAGTTCTAAGCAAAGAAGGGAAGGCAGAAAGGTGGGAGGAGTATATAGAGGGTTTATACAAGGGCGATGTACTTGAGGACAATATTATGGAAATGGAAGAGGATGTAGATGAAGACAAAATGGGAGATAAGATACTGCGTGAAGAGTTTGACAGAGCACTGAAAGACCTGAGTCGAAACAAGGCCCCGGGAGTAGACAACATTCCATTAGAACTACTGATGGCCTCGGGAGAGCCAGTCCTGACAAAACTCTACCATCTGGTGAGCACGATGTATGAGACAGGCGAAATACCCTCAGACTTCAAGAAGAATATAATAATTCCAATCCCAAAGAAAGCAGGTGTTGACAGATGTGAAAATTACCGAACTATCAGTATAATAAGCCATGGCTGCAAAATACTAACGCGAATTCTCTACAGACGAATGGAAAAACTAGTAGAAGCCGACCTCGGGGAAGATCAGTTTGGATTCCGTAGAAATGTTGGAACACGTGAGGCAATACTGACCTTACGACTTATCTTAGAAGAAAGATTAAGAAAAGGCAAACCTACGTTTCTAGCATTTGTAGACTTAGAGAAAGCTTTTGACAATGTTGACTGGAATACTCTCTTTCAAATTCTGAAGGTGGCAGGGGTAAAATACAGGGAGCGAAAGGCTATTTACAATTTGTACAGAAACCAGATGGCAGTTATAAGAGTCGAGGGGCATGAAAGGGAAGCAGTGGTTGGGAAAGGAGTGAGACAGGGTTGTAGCCTCTCCCCGATGTTATTCAATCTGTATATTGAGCAAGCAGTAAAGGAAACAAAAGAAAAATTCGGAGTAGGTATTAAAATTCAAGGAGAAGAAGTAAAAACTTTGAGGTTCGCCGATGACATTGTAATTCTGTCAGAGACAGCAAAGGACTTGGAAGAGCAGTTGAACAGAATGGACAGTGTCTTGAAAGGAGGATATAAGATGAACATCAACAAAAGCAAAACGAGGATAATGGAATGTAGTCAAATTAAGTTGGGTGATGCTGAGGGAGTTAGATTAGGAAATGAGACACTTAAAGTAGTAAAGGAGTATTGCTATTTAGGGAGTAAAATAACTGATGATGGTTGAAGTAGAGAGGATATAAAATGTAGACTGGCAATGGCAAGGAAAGCGTTTCTCAAGAAGAGAAATTTGTTAACATCGAGTATAGATTTAAGTGTCAGGAAGTCGTTTCTGAAAGTATTTGTATGGAGTGTAGCCATGTATGGAAGTGAAACATGGACGATAACTAGTTTGGACAAGAAGAGAATAGAAACTTTCGAAATGTGGTGCTACAGAAAAATGCTGAAGATAAGGTGGGTAGATCACGTAACTAATGAGGAGGTATTGAATAGGATTGGGGAGAAGAGGAGTTTGTGGCACAGCTTGACTAGAAGAACGGATCGGTTGGTAGAACATGTTCTGAGGCATCAAGGGATCACAAATTTAGCATTGGAGGGCAGCGTGGAGGGTAAAAATCATAGAGGGAGACCAAGAGATGAATACACTAAGCAGATTCAGAAGGAAGTAGGTTGCAGTAGGTACTGGGAGATGATGAAGCTTGCACAGGATAGAGTAGCATGGAGAGCTGCATCAAACCAGTCTCAGGACTGAAGACCACAACAACAACAACAACAACAACAACAACAACAACATGGCTTACTGATTGTTTGATGTAACAAAAAGTTTGATGGTACACTAATATCCCAAGTTCTCTCAGCCACATACGTAGCAGAAAATAATATTCGCTTTTTATCTCCCATTGAGACAACAACTTTCCATCTTTTAATGATTGCTTCAGAGCAAAAAAATTGTCTGCCACCTAGCATTATTCCCATAAACATGTTAATTATTTGTGCTTACTCAAGCTTAGTTTAACACAATAAAATTTACAAGAAAGTCGGTTTTTTTAAAGTAAGCTATAGCAGATAGCTGTTGTACTTCTCAATTATTAGTTTTATCCACATAACTATGTCCATATTTATCATAAAATAATTGTTATCTTTGTGTTATAAGAACATAGGTACTTGTCATTCAGCTAACAGGAATGTTTAGTTGTCGAAACTATATAATCAGAACAATGGAAGCAGTGGCTGGCAAGTAATGTTTTTAAATTTATATTGAATTGTCTCATGTCATTCTTTTCTTTCTTTCAGAACTGATTGTTCCACGAGTGAACCAGCTACTACTGACACTCAGATATTTGGCCTCTGGTGATTTCCTTCTATCTATTGGAGAATTCATTGGTATTGGCAATATTTCAGTTCTTTGATGTAATTAAATGAAAATAAAAACCAATGTTTATGGGTTAATATATTTTTATTGTGGAACCATTTGCTTCAATATTTATTTTCTGATCCTAATTTTGACCTTTTTTAAAAAACAATACAGATCTTCCTCCACTCTCTGGTTCTTGTCAAGTTACTTTGCAGCAGCACCACCTGTGACTCTGCTAATCCTTTCACATTTGAGAACAGGTGCTTTTATTCTGAAAACAAAACTGACAGTTTTAAGCTGAGATGTCATATCTCCGATTACCTTCGCTTCCCTCCCAGATTACATATAGCTGCTAGAGATCACTGCACAAGCCAAAATAATGTATGAAATGTGTGTTCCTCAAACATTTAGCATGAGATACAATAATAATAGCCTCCGGTTTGATATGTGCCACAGGTACGTTTTTACTTCAGGATTATAGCAAAGGTAATGGTTGCTTGTTATAAGTACTGGCATCTTATTCTTCATTTATAACCACAATATAATTAATAAGCACACCATAGAAACAGGATTTGTACATGCCAAAGAACTGCAAAGTGGATGCACAAATGGTATTCAGTTATTCAGCAAGGGCAGTTTCTAAAGAGCACCCATTGCTGCTGCAATGAATTAATCACTCTACGAGATAGATACAACAGCAAACTAGCCAGTAACATATCTCAGAATTTTCTGTCAAATCAATCTCCATGATATATGTAATGTCACAGTTTATTGGCGAAACTGAAAATACCTACTATTTCACAAAGCATAACGCATTTCACAGTTGTTTCTGTATTATGTGACTAGTTGCATTTCACCCTCTACCATACAGCTACACCTGGTGTAATACTATTGCGTGGAAATGTTGCATCTGAATTGAAATGACTGTAGTGGCCTCATGTTGAAAACTTTATCGTGTATTTCATTGCACACAATTTGGGGCTTACATTGCAAAAATGGGGTTCTATAAATCTGTAGCCGCTCCTACCTTTTCTGGATATGTTTACATATTTCTTTCTTAAAAAAATCTTACGTCTGCTCTGTCGATCTGTATGAAGTTGTGGATGGAAACTGTTGCATACTTTTTCCCATACTTTATTCAGAAATCTAAAAAGATTTCTTACTGCTGAAATACCTGATCATTTAATTAATTTCAAGATAGATCGTTAGCATAAGTACCCTACGGACATAGTTGAATGTTTTGCACTAATATTTTCACTGAATGGACTGCAGCAGTTTTCGTGTTTTCTGCTACACTCTTGAACACATTTACAGTATCTACTAGCTTCAAAGTATCCTCAAGAGAATAGTTTTGCGATCATGAACGCTTATCACTCATCTTCGACAACCTATTTCTGCAGACGACGACTATACAAATATGAAATGACGTACGCGAGCATACCCAGAGTACTCTTCAGTCGTTGTCAACTTAACTGTTCAGGAACGCCATTCCACGAATAAGTAACCGGGAATAAAATCACGTCGTACAATGCACATTCCAAGTTAACTCGTGGTTAGTCCATTCCTCGGTTAGTTATTCCTTGATTTATCTCGAGATTGTACAACCGGCCCCAAATATACGAAACAACTTTGACTCACGCTAGTTTTACATGAGTAAGATGCCAGTGTACTGTTTTGTATTTAACCCTGTGGTTATGTGACGCTCAGAGGCACGCGCAAGATCTCTGTCTTTTCAGAGTTGTCTAAATTTTACAGACAGACAAGAAGCTCGTGTACCTTCCTTCTCAGTTCTGTAATATTCTGGTGAAGCAAGCTAACTTCACTTTACTGTGTATCCTTAATCATTTTGTGGGGATTTTCTGCTGTTTCAGCTGCTAAGAGGTTTTGCATCGCTTTCGTTACCAACCTACCATCAGCGTGTGGTAATTTACGTAGATCCTGTCGATGTGTGTTCCTTGTGTTAAGTTACATTAATTATTAGGCTATATTACCTATATTATTAACACGTTGAATTGAAAATAAACGCCCCCAGTAGCGTCTGAATGAGAGAGTTGCGAAAGGACCGGTATAATATTGGAGAATAGCCTCTATTCCGTATGAGGCAGCCTACCATAAATCTCGCCGATTTTTCTTTTGTATGTGGTGGCTAAAGATTCCGGTAGAGGTCGGGCCTGAGCTCCTGTGTTTACGTCTTACGACACTGCCGAGTTCAGCAATCAATTGTCCTGTACTCCTGTGGTCGCTAGCGAATGATTTGTATTCCCACTCCGCTTTGGTTTCTGTTGTGCGTTGCTCTTTTTTTCCTTTCTTATTTGAAATGAGGGAAGAACTTAAAAGCCTAGCCTGTGAGGGGATTCGAGTGCAACCCTCACAAAACCAGACGTGCTCGGCGGTCCACGTATCCATTATGTCAATACAGTGTGGTCAATTCCACTTTTGTAGCTGGGCATAATGCGGGCGCAAGATGCCAGTCCTGCGAAAAAGAGCTGAAGATGGTCGAAGAGCTTAAGCTACCTATATCCACTCCTAGCCTTTCGAACAGTCCTTTGTCTGGCAGACCGACAGCGTCGTTTCGTTGCTAAGCGACCTCAACAAGCCAGCCAATGAGTGACTGCTCACGAGCAGACAGTTCGAGCAACGTTGTCGCGCTGCAAGACGAACGCGCGTGTCTCTGAAGCTTAAAGGTGAGAGTGTAACATGCAGCAGATGCTAGCGTTTCGCTTTGCTTATTTAGAAGTATGTAGTTCGTAGTCGTTGTTTATTCACTTCTGTTTTATTTCAATCCGTGTTCAGTGCGACGAGTGATACAAACTCAAAACGTGAGAAACAAAGAGTGCTCCATAGCCCAACTCTTGCGGTCGGTGAGGAAGCCTTTTGATAAAGTGAAGGCATAAGATTAGCCTTTACTTCCTGATGATCATGATGATGTTAAGGGGAGAGCAGCAGCTATGAAAGTATTAGTAATCAAAAATACTATTGTGACGATAGGAAAAGTTCTTGTCTGTTTACCCTCTGGCTGACTACTACAATAGTGTGTCAGCAGTCGAGTTGCTGTTCGGGTCCTCGCGAACTCACGTACTCGCTCTTCAATTTTCAGGCAGGCTGTAGTCCACAACAATGGGGTTTTTTGAAAAGCATCTCATTTTTTGTTATCTGTGGATGAATATTTACTCCTTAAACGTAAATTTTCCAGGTAAGTGTATTGAACGTGAAGGAAACCCTGTGGCCTGGCACCTGACATGTTTAACTATATGTGATATAGTGTATTTGTTGAACCTGAAACAGTGAGTTTACTTTTGGAAACAGGTTTTGACATTGCTTCACATTTGGCTACATAATAAAATGTTAATATGACTACGTGTCATAATAGATATGCTGGACTTGAAAAGTCTGTGGGTTGGTGCGGAAGTGTCGTACACTAATTTACTTCATTCTGTAAAAGTGTTTTTGGTGATTTTTTTTTTTTAAATAGTTTAACCTGTTTGTTTAAAATAATATGTATATACTACTGCGTGATAAAAAGGTGCATCTATTTCAGATTCGTGGTAATCACAATTGTGTGCCACGTACTTGATATTAATTTCTCTCTCATAGTTGCAGTACTCAGGACTCCGAATGGAGACACTGTTTCCATGTACGCTTGTGTAGTTACTAGAACACATACTACTTACGTAATATCCTAATGTTGAGAAACTGTTGCCCTGTTTCTTCTTCCTGGGTGGTAATGGTTGATTCTTTTCCCACTATTCTCCTTGTGTAAAATTTGCAGAATGCTCACTTTTTAGTAAAAGTAGTGTACACCCCCTGACAGAAACTTACATAATATCCAGCAAAATACTGAGAGATCTGTGTGTTATTTAATATACAATTTCATAGTTTATGTCGGAGTTCACTTTTTAATGAGGAAAAGTGCGTTTAAGTATGGCGTTAACACCGGTCGTCCTATCAGCACAACCTTTATTTGGCATCCACATTCGCTGGTGTCTCCAACTTGCAATTAATCATCCTTCAACGTAACGTAACTTAGGCCTTACGCTGCGCCACGGATCAGCACATGATCACAACCAAGATTTCAAAGGGCGACCAATATCTCGCTCTAGACCAAATTATCTGCCATTGTTTCCCTTACCATTACAAATATTTTTTTCGGACCTATGTTTTATCGTCGATTTCTGCTACTGGGTCGACAGAAGCGTCCGATCCCACGCGTCGGGTTTGACCCGTGACGTAAGGGTGTTGTCGTGTGACGTCATGACGGCGCGGAGTTTGGTTTGAGTGTGGCTGTCTCCAGTTCTGTTTTATCTTATTTTATTTACTTTTCTGATCTGTTCGTTCTATCTCGTGAGATTTTTTTAAATTTAAAAACACTTATTACTTATTTTAATTATCCGTTTCCTCCAATTTCTGTTTTAGTTTACTATATTTATCTTTCTGATCTGTTCGTTCTATCCCGTGAGATTTTTTTTTTTTTAAAGACACACTAATCAGCTACTGAAGCATCTTTATCTTCTATGGGTTGCAGTGGTTACGACCCCTGGGGAGGTGGGTGGGTGTTCATGCATGGCTGTCTTCACTTACACGTTGTAGCTACGCAAGGCGTCTAAATTTGTTTATATTTCGTTTGACCCCCACCCAAAACACCCCATTCCCCGCGCTTGTCCCGTTAGTGTCATTAGGCTTCTTGTGGAAAGTGTGTGTGTTTGTTTTTGTTTCCGCCATATTTGTGACGTCATGGGTCAAAGCAGACGGGCGGGATCGGACGCTTCCGTATTTCCCTGCTACTTGATCATAAAATTTTTGTTTGCTAGGGTCATAAAAAACACTAAAAACGTTGCTCTGTTTTTGGACATTGTCGGCTTTTGAGGTGGTCTTGCCTTTTGTGTGTGTGTGTGTGTGTGTGTGTGTGTGTGTGTGTGTGTGTGTGTGTGTGTGTGTGTGTGTGTGGTTCTTAAAGCATTGGAAGTCACTACCTGGAGATTCAGAAACATGTATTTGTATTAATATATCCTTTTGCTTATTCAGCTCTCCCTCCCAACCCCACCCATGTGTTTGCTGAGTGGTTACCTTTACTGCTTCAGGATTTTACAATGTCTTTTCTATCTGACATTGTTGTATTTAGCACTTGAACAAATTGTCTACTCTGAATTTTTTAGTAATGACATAATTCATTCATTTGTATGATGTTTGATTACACCTTTTTGTGCTATGAAGGACTAATGAGATTCTAGGTGCTTATTTATGACAAATAGTTCTTCATTTCGACAACTAGGCTTCATAGCCAACTAGGCTTCATAGTGTCATGTAGAAGATCTTTTAATTTCATTAGGAAACCGTTTCCATTAGAGCTAGATTATTGGTGAAGAGGTAGAATTGCTCTTCCTGGAATATTAGCGAACACTTTTGAACAGCTTTCTGCTGTCTGTGGGTGCTGTCTCTGATTTCAGAGCTTAAATATATTTGGGGCTCGTCTCCTTATTATCTTATGCAGAACTGTGATGGTGTATTGTGGTTCTGTTGACTATAAGAGCTATTTAATTTTCTTTCAATACATATTCAGTCATAATATAAATGTATGGTATACCATTGGCAATAAGTTCTGTTCCTTCTAATTTTCTTGATTCTTGTGAATTTTGTTGCAAAATTTTAATAGCATTATTTTACATCCTGTTTATTTTTCTGCCTTTCTTCATGTACCAAAACTCCACACCCCCACTTTATGGCACTGTGACTCCATCAGTCTCATCTCTCTGTGGCATACTTCGCAGTTTCCTTGTTGTTTTTATAAGCTTGTGTGCTGTTCCTTATTACGAAGAGGTACACAAGTTTTGTAAAAAATTTCAGTAGCTTCAATTATGGTTTGACACAAGTTAAAATTTGTTTTGTGTTTGTCACAGGTCCACATTTGCTCTCCAACAAGCCCAAAATGGGTGTGGATGATGAAGCAGAGGAAGTGATATTTCAAGAAATAATTCAAATATATGTGAGTATGTGGAAAAAAGGACAATTCTGTTGTTATACTACTGAAATTCAGTTCCTTGCTATAGCTGATATAAAGATGATATTCACAGAAATATAATATGCACCCAATGGAAAATGGACAGCAAGTGGAAAGGTGCAAAACTTTCCATTGCACTACATGGATCAAAATATTACCCTTGTCCAGATTCAGATTCTTTGTTTGCCATTGACCACATGCAGTGAAATAGGAATTACAATTATGTTAAGGTACATAAGAAGTTACTTCATTAGTGAGTGTTTACATCACAAGTACAAATTATTTGTGCTACATTAATCAATATACAGTTTTGGAATCATAGACTTAAAACTCAATTTTTATGTTACAAGTATCCGTGAATTCTGAGAGACTGTTGTATGGATTGTCTGTTAACCATTTTTGCATTTTACTTTTAAAATTATTGAAAGGTGTATTGAGTGCAGTTTGTGGTAATTTGTTAAATAGGCTAATTTCAAACAGTTCACTTTGTGAGAGTTGCCTATTTTTGTTAGCCTATGTCTAGGAATGTCAATACTCTCTTTGTTTCTGGCGTCATGTAAGTGTGCTTTCTTATTGGCATATATCAGTGATGCATAAATAAAAAGATTTATCACAGTCATTATTTCCATTTTGATGAATAAGGGACGGCAATGATCCCTTGGACCAACCTTGCTTGCACATTATTCATAGCACCTTTTTTCTGCATCAGTAGTACATCACTGACATGGCATGAGTGGCCCCATAGTAACAGCCCATAAAATATGAGACTGAAAAAGTCCAAAGTAAGCTGTTCTGAGATATTTGTTACTCGCTAGATCAGACAGTTTCCAGATGAGATAGGACACCCTCGATAACTTTTTGCAGATCTGGTTGATATGGGGTTGCCAATTAAGTTTGGAATCAATGTGTGTCCCAAGCTGTTTTACGAATTTTGGTTCTACCTCATTAGCCAGTCCCAACTGCAGATGTTGTGTTTTCTCTGGATTACATTGAAGTTTGTTAGCCGAGAATCAGTTTAGTGTTAAGGTGAGAGTGTCCTGTGATTTCTGGTGTAGCTTTGATAAATCCAGCCCAAATAGTTTCAGCATACTAGAGAATTACTTTTTGTTCCTTTATTCATTGTTGCACCAGCATTTATTCAGGATTCGTCAAATTGTTGTACGTTCATTTCACAGTGTTCAGACCTACAAACTGTCAGTCAGTGCCTTCTGTTCTGAGAATGGACGTGTCTCATTTGTTCTGGGTTCAGGAGTGGAACATTCCTAAGGTAATTTAAGAGTGGGGAAAACATTTAATTCCTGATTGGAAGATTGTTTACATTTTATGGTGAGAAAAATATAATTGATATTTGTAATGAAAGAGTAATTTATTGTTGTGGCATTAACTGCTAACATTTATCAGTTCATAAATTCTGAATCTGTGTATAATGGTCTCTGCTGGTTTTGAAATAATAGTTGTCTACATACATGTACAGTTCTTTTATAAATTGGTGTAAGGTAAATATCATTGTGGGGAGGGCATAAGTATGTTCGCAATAGATTATATAGATTCCTGTGTATTGAGTATTGGTTATCCAGCATCTCTGCACTATTTACATATTTGTCTCTGGAGCAACACAATTAAAATTCAGATTTGTTTTTCACACTGACAGGAGCTTCATAAAGGCGGGGTGGATAAAATAATACCGACATATGTGTGACTTACGCTGCTGAACAGTCATCCCACAAGGAGAGTCCTCTTTCTTAGTGTTTAACATGGCCCTCCCAACTCCAGATGTGAGTCTGTTGAAGTGTTTGTTGACCTGGGAGCTTAGTCCAGTATGAGTAAGGTGAAGGGGGCATGTAGACATTCACAGAAGAAGGGGGGGGGGGGGAGGATATATCTGAACAGGTTGATGTCCATGCAATAGATGTGCTTACTAGTTAGTGTCTCATTCATTGAGAAATTTTCTAATGCAGTACTGTGTGAAGAACATGTAAGAATTGTTTGTTTTCAAAATTGCAATTTCGGCCTTATGACTGTTATCAAGTGGATAGTGCAGAAGGTAAAACATAGAGAACAAATTGTAGGGTAATGGCATATACATTGAGTGTTCTAGAAGACATAAGGTAGCTTGGATACTCAAAAAAACATGGCGCTAATGTCTTACCTATCACTTTACGTGGGTATACTTTATAATGGGTAAATGTCAGAGAAAATAGGAATCACGTCAACAACACTGCTCTACATGAACTGATGTAATATAACAGCCAAAAACAAAACATAGTAAATTGAACAAAGATATGTGAAGAGATAATATTAACTACTAATTAAAGAACACTTTCTTATACCACTAATGTGTGAAATATATTGCTAAAACACAAAAAACTGTAAATGTAGTCATACAATTCCACGGTCCTTAGAATGTTAGTGAGAAAGGGCTATTTGAGCTGCATTTGTAAGACTGGTTACACAATCTACATCTGCATACATACTTTGCAAGCATGGTGGAGGATACCTTGTATCACTACTAGTCATCTTTCCTCTTCCACTCGTAATTAGAGCAAGGGATGAAGACTCTGTATGCCTTCATATGAGCCACAATTTCCCTCACCTTCAGTCTTTACATGAAATGTATGTTGGTGGCAGTAGAATTGTTTTGCAGTCAACATCAAATACTGGTTCTCTAAATTTTCACAATGGTATTCTGTGAAAGAAAGTGGTTTTCCCTGCAGGAATTCCCATTTGAGCTCACGAAGCATTTCCATCACACTTGCATGTTGATTGAAATTGTAGGTAATAAATCTCGCCGCACATCTCTGAATTGTCTCAATGTCTTCCTGTAATCTGAACTGGTGGATCTCAAACACTATGGCGGTACTGAAGAATGAGTTGTACAAGTTTTTTATATGCATCCTCTTCACAGATTAATTACACTTTCTTAAAACTCTCTCAAATAACGAAGGTGACCAGTTCACTTCCCAGCCATTGTCTTTACATGCTCATTCCATTTCATATTGCTTTGCAAGATTATGAATAGATACTTAATTGACATATGCCAAATAGCACACTAAAAGTGTTGTATTCGAATATTATAGGATTGCTTTTCCTACTCATCTGCATTAAGTTAAATTTTTCTACATTTAGAGCAAGCTGCCATTTGTAACACCAAACAGAAATTTTGTTTAAGTTGTCTTCTATCCTCCTACAGCCAAACAATGACACCACCTTCCCAGATACCACAGTATTATCAGCAAACAGCCATAGATTGCTGCTCACCCTGTCGGTCAGATCATTGTTCAAATGTGTGTGTGTGTGTGTGTTTCTAAGGGACCAAACTACTGAGGTCATCGGCGACTAGACTTACACATTACTTAAAATAACTTATGCTAAGAACAACACACCGATGCCCGAGGGAGGACTCAAACCTCTAGCGGGAGGGGCCGCGCAGTCCATGATACGGTGCCTCAAACCACACGGCCACTCCGCCCGGCATCAGGTTATTCGTGTATATAGAGAATAAGAGCTGTAATGTCACACTTCCCTGGGCATTCCTGACAGTATCTTTGTCCCTGATGAACACTTGCTGTTGAGGACAACATAGTGGGTTCTACTACTTATAAAATTGTCAGAGACAGTCGTGTATTTGGGAACCTGTTCCATATGCTCGTACCTTCATTAACGGCCTGTGATGTGGAGAATTGCTAAAATACATTACTTAAAATAAAATACAAGTCTTATGAATTTAAAAATCAAAATTTAAAAAAATGTGAGGGACTATACATTTTTCCCTTGTTTTCATATGAAGGCATCACAGCACCACTCGTATTATAAAATAAGGATACACATGTTTCTGCACAAATTGTTATGTCAGTAAACCTAAATCAAATAGGGAAAACTATGCATGCGTGAGCCTGTTGCTTTGTCATCATCATCATCTTGGACAGTTTCCAGCCACTGGCTGGGTCTGTCGGGAACACAAGCCTCTCCACCGTGTTCTGTCTTTCCACCATTCCCCCTCTTCCACCTTCGTCCAGTTCTCTCCTCTTCTCATCACACATTCCTTCACTCCCTTCACCCATCTATCTCTTGGTCTTCCTCTGGGCCTCTTCCCCTCCAGTTGCAGATCAAACATCCTCCTTGGAATTCTTCCCTCATCCATTCTCTTCATGTGTCCATACCACTGCAGTCTTGATTTTTCTATCCTGTCCTGTACTGGTTCCTCCTTTAGCCTTTCCCTCACATACAAATTTCGCAATCTGTCTCGTCTTGTTACACCCAACCTGCTCCTCTGGAACTTCATTTCACTAGCCTGTATTCTACTTTTGTCGCTTTTGTGCATTACCCATGTCTCACTTCCGTATGTCAATATGGGGACAAAGTAGGTTCGGTATATAATTCCCTTGGATTTCTGTGGCACCTCCTTGCTCCAAATAAGCCCCCTAATGCATTTGTAGAACTGCCCTGCTTTTCTGCATCTTTCATTTATTTCCATTGCGTTTCCCCCCTTACTTTCAATCACGCTTCCCAGGTACTTGAAGTTCTCTACCACTTGTAGTTTTTCCCCTCCACAAGTTATATCCACATTTGGCCTATTCTTCTTCCTTGTTGTGACGATTATTTCACTTTTCTTTGCAGAGAAATGCATTCCATATTGTGCTGCCGTTGTCTCCCATGCATCTAACTGCTCTTGCACCTCCTTCACGCAATTTCCCCATAACATCAGGTCATCGGCAAAAAGCACTGCTTTCATTTTATGATCTCCAATTGCATCTGATACTTGCTGTAGGATTTCATCCATAACAATAATAAACAATAAAGGCGAAAGTGCACTTCCCTGTCGCAGCCCATTTTCCAGCTTGAACCATGCAGTACGTTCCCTCCCCACTTTCACACAACTCTCACTTCCCTCATACATTTTTCTGACTTTTCGTGTAATCTCTTCATCTATCCCTTTTGCGTTCAGCACATCCCAGAGCTTGTCCCTACAGATACTGTCATACGCCTTCTCAATATCCAAAAAGGCCATGATTAAGTCCTTCCCGTACTCATAGTGCCTTTCCTGCAGTTGCCTTACCGCAAATATGAGGTCCGTTGTTGATCTTCCCGGTCTGAAACCGTACTGCTCCTCTTGCAGTCTACTTTCAATACTGCTTCTTATTCTCTTCTCCAGCATCTTTTCATAGATTTTTCCACAGTGGCATAGCAGGGTGATTCCTCTGTAGTTCTCACATCTCCTTTTATCCCCTTTCTTGAAGATCGGGACTATAATTCCTTTCTTCCAATCCTCAGGAATTCTGTTCTCCTTCCACACCACCCTCAGCACTCTGTATAGCCACTGGGTTCCTACTTCTCCTGCTGCTCGTATCATATCCACTGTTACTTCGTCCCAACCTGGTGCCTTGCCCCCTTTCATCCTCTTTATGGCTTCTTCCACTTCATTCCAAGTTAGATCATCAATTTCCCCACTATTATAATCGTCTGCTGCCTTAGGTTCTCCATCGCTGTTAGTTACCTGCTTGGCAGCATTCAACAGATCTTCAAAGTACTCCTTCCAAATCTTTTTGAGCTCATGCATTTCCTCCACAACTCTTCCATTATTATCCATGATCCTCAGGCACTCGCTTCTGTCATTCCTCTTATTTCTTACCATGGTGTAAAGTACTTTTTTGTTCCCTTCACTGTCCTCTTCTAACATTCTTGTCCATTTTTCCATCCACTTCTTCTTCTCCGCCCTTACTATGGTCTGTGCCGCTTTCTTGCTTTCCTTATATTTTACCCTAGCTTCCTCTGTTCGGGTCTGGAACCATTCTCTGAAGGCTTTGTTCTTTCGAAGTACTGCCTCTTTACATATGTTGTTCCACCATGGGGTTTCCCTACTTCTCCTCTTTGTGCTAGTTCTTCCGCACACAGTCTCAGCTGCCTCAACTAGAGCCCTCTTAAAATCGCCCCATTCTTCTTCCACTGTTCTCTGATCTTCCTTTGGCAGCTTCTTCCTGATCAGTGTCTGGTACTGGGTCCTCCGTTCATCCTCTTTCAGCATCCATGTCTTCAACCTTTTCTCCTGTATATCTGTTGCCCTCCTATCTTTTTTCTCTCTTAGGGTGGCTACCAACAGCCGATGGTCGCTGTCTAAGGCCTCAGATGGTATGACCTTAACATCTGTGAGGCTGCTCATCATCTGCCTATCCACTAGTACATAGTCTACTACTGAAGTTTGGGACCAGTCCCCACTGTACCAAGTTATTTTGTGACTACTCCTCTTCTTGTACCACGAATTTGCGATCGCCAGCCCATTCCTCTTGCAGAATTCCAGCAACAATTTTCCTTCTCTATTTCGGTTCCCCCAGCCCTCTGGTCCCATTATCTCCTCGAATCCTTTCCTGTCTGTGCCAACATGTGCATTGAGGTCCCCTATTATAATCTGATTTCCTCCATTTAGCTGCTTTTGCATATCATCTTCAAATTCCTCCTTCTCCTTTTTTGTACACCCCACCTGTGGGGCATATGCTTGGATGATTTCAATGCTTTTTCCTTTCACCCGTACTCTGGCTTTTATCATTCGATCATTGATACCTTCCACCTCCTCCTGCAGACCCTCTCTGACCACTATTGCCACTCCATTTCTTCCCCTCTCATTCCCTATCCAGTACAGTTTACATCCTTTACTTAGTGGTTTTTCACCAACTCCTCTCCACCTAGTCTCAGCAAGTCCCAAGATGTCCAATTTCCTCCTTTCCATCATTTCTACAATTTCTTCTAACTTCCCAGTTAGAGTCCTTAGGTTTAAGGTGCCCAGCCGTAAACCATCTCGTAATCCTTTTCCATTGCTTGGTCCGTTTCCTTTAAATCCGTTCCGTGATCCGAGGCATGTTCCCTTTTTGAAAGCAGTTGATTTATCCACTACTGGCTTGCTAGGCCTATCGCAGCTTCACCAGAGCCCCGTTAGCCGTCACGTTTCAGGGTTCCCATAGGGCCTTCTCAGCTACCGTAGCGGTCCTGGGGCACACGAAGTCCCCGCTGTACATCGCCCCTAAAGGCAATCCCCTACTTTGTGCCGTTGCCCATCTCCCACGACTTGGACGAGGGGTTGGACTTATGGGAGACCTGTTGCTTTGTATTATTGTCAAATAAACCTGACAGGGAGCTATCTTAAAATCTCCTGTTTCTTAAATCTGGTTGATTGTTAAGCAAGTAGTCTGAATAATTTCTGTATTTTGATGTACAAGGTGGATAGAAAAATAGAGGTGATGATAATGTAGTTACAGAAACAAAGTTGAATTGCCAACAAAACTCACACCAAACACTAAAAGCAAAATCGGACGTCTCTTAAATGATTAAATTGGTGTCCATTTTCGGGCAGTTGCCAAATGTCTGAATTTCTGATGACTACCAGCAAAGACAGAAAACTGTTAGGAGAACTATAAAAAAAAAAAATAAAAAAAAAAAAACTTTACACAGAGACAATCCTGGGGAAGCAGGCTTACATTCAACAAACAAAAGCAAAGTTGTCAGAAAAAATACAGTTGATCGGGCATTCTGTGGAAGCATATTGTGCAATGGTGTCTGTAATGCCAATACTGAAGGAAACATGAAAAGGATGCCCATTTCATTTAGACCTTTATCCAAAGCCCAACAAATGAAATGCCCAGATCCGTACAGATGAAATAGAGAGAATTTCCACATACAACAGAAAAAAAGCCCTGATTGACGATAGTGGCTGCTGGCAGCATGTTTGGCCATGGAAAACCTGAACTGTATTTCATTGATGCAGAAAGAACTGTCAGTGGTCATTATCATGGGAAATGCATTGTTCCTCTCTACGTTCAAGCAGTCCAGAATTATCTTTTCCTAAATCCAGACAATCCTGTTCTTATGCAAGATGGAACGACAGCTCACACAGCCAAACAAACAATGGTGCTTCTTGGAGGAACATTTCCTGTTTGAGATGACTGGCCTGAAATGGTCTAGACCTGAACGCTACAGAGCACATGTGGGCTAGTCTTCAAAGAGCATCCTCCCACCTTATTGAATGCATTCAGGAGGAATGGAACTCTGTTAACCCTGAAGAGACAACAGTGTTCAGACAAGTTGAAGAATGTCTGGATAATTGTTGACACCATATAACATACTGAAAAGTGAACAGATGACTACCCAGATCATTTCATTCTAATATAGAGATGTGTATTTCGAAAAAAAAGTGTGTTGTAAAAACTTGGGAGAGAAACTTCACACCCACCCTATAGATTCATTATTGTACTTTCAGGCAATGTGTGCAGAAATTTTGGAACTAGCTCTTAGGCTGTTGACTTCATGTTTGTTCTCACTAAACATTTACAGAATATGGAGGTACTGTTCTGCCTACCTGGTATGCACTTTAAATCTGACTGAACACCCACCCAGTTTCTCCATGTGCCACATTCAGTATCTTACAAACTGATTGGTGTTACCATTGTTGTTGGATTCTGTTGTAATGTATTGTCTGTATGAAAACTGATACCTACGTCAGTTTACTTGAATAGTTGTGCGACTTTGTCTAACGGTGATTGGTGAACTTAGTGTTTTTGTACACAACATTCCAACCTGAACTTTCCATTGTTTGTACTTGACATCCTCTCCCTATAATATAATTCCATGAGTTATATCTATGCTTTCTGTTTTAATTTTTCTGTCTGTGTGGTTCTGTAACCATTCTGGCTCTGAAACCAGTACAGATAACCACTCCTTGCAAGATCGCAAGGTCTTTTTTAATTTCATTATCATTTAGTCGAAGGTTGCTAAATCTGTCTCACTGAATTGAAATAGGCTCACTTGTGGCTCATTAAATGGCAACATGCATTACTGACTGTACAGTCTGTAGTGTTGAGGTTACAAAATATTGCAAATCTAAGATGGCAGTTAAAGTTTGAAATTTGCTGATCTAGGAAACATATATACTTTTGTTCCCTCATTTTTCTTTTGTAAACTTCATTAGGATGCAAGCAATTGAGTTGGTCACATGTTGTGTTGATATTGGTAATAGATTCTGGAGAAAGTACCAATGCAGCAACAGCATACTGTTTACAACAGGAGTTTCTAAATATTTTCTCTGACTGAACTCACTGGGAATCCTATTAATTTGATGGAACATGTTATTTATTTTGAAGGTTGACAAAATTTTAAAAAAATATTATAAACTTATTGTATTCATAGATTACTTAAATTTTAAATCTCATGAGTAATAACACAAAAGTCACAAAATTTTAATAAAGTAATTAGTATTGTCAAAATGTCAAAAGAAACTGCCATGATATTATGAGTTTTTCATGCAGCACTTACTCACTTCCTGTGGAGCACAGTTTGGGAAACCCAGATTGAAACATTTTCACTTTTTTTGTCTTGGGCATGCAGAATGTTTCGACTGCAATATTTGATTCTCAGTATCCATAAAGTCATGTTTTATCAGCTGTTATGATATGTTTCAGCAAGTTCTGCATTGTGGAATTCATATAGTGACTCATGAGCGACTTCCATTTGCCACTGTTTCTGTTGAAAATTCAATAATTTGATAACATATTTTGTCTCTTTCGTACCCAAAACACCTTAACAGATTTCATGCAATAAGTCAGTTGACATGCCGACATTGAATTCTCTGATTGTGATTTGGCAATTGTTCATAATAATTTCTGACTTTTTTCATTATTTCACTGATTACCGTATTTACTCGAATCTAAGGCACACTCGAAACTAAGCATGCCTGAAAAATGAGACTTGAAATTTAAGGGGGGAGAAAAGTTTTAGACTGCACCTCCAAATCGAAACAAAGTTGGTCCATTGTAACATGACACAATTTAGGTCGAATGGATGAAGATACAGCTACAGTAGTTTGGTTCGAGTCGTAAGCTTAACAGTTAAGCTTTACCAGGTAGCCATTGCTATGTGCCAGGCGCTCCATCTGAATTTGTATGGGTACCCTTCCTTTTTCACGTGCTTTGTCTGGTTTGAATCGATTGCTTATTTTGCTTTTATCTGATAAGTACCGTTCTCTTTGTTATAGGTGTTTACGTCACTCTAAGCTGAAAATGCATTATTGTACTGTGTCATGCATTGTTTGTCGCATTCTTATAATGAGTGTTTATGACCTGTTGCTGCTCGTGGCATGGCTTGCTTTTGTGAGCGCTATCGCCACTTACGATAAAAAAAAAAAAAAAGGAATTGTCTCATTAGCGAAACAATTTGTTGTTGCTTACACTGCTGCTTTCTTTGATAATGATAAACAAGAACCAAATAATAGACTATGTATGATGGATAATGTTCTGAACAAGAATTTAGCGAAAAATTTTCTCCGTTTGAAAATCTTTGCAGACGCCTCTTTAGTACATTACATTCTGCGCAGAAATTAGTCGTCTTAGATTCAAAAATCTAGTCAGTTGCCATGCTTCATTTCTGGCTGTATCACTATTCAGCATAAGAATAATATGAATATAAATATGACATGGTATGTATATCCTTCCACGTTTGCTGTTGTCTACCTCTAGTTTCACAGTTTATTAGGCAGACAGGGTTTAAATACGAGGGCCGTTCAGAAAGTAACCTCCGGTTGATTTAAAAAAATACACCAAGTTAAATAAAAATATTTTAATATATACATCTTACAACTACATCTTTGCACTATTTTTCTACATAGTCTCCATAGCGATTGAGGCACTTATCATATCTCTTCACAAGCTTTGAAATTCCTTCTGCATAAAAATCACCCTCTTGTGCCTGGAGCCAGCCTGTGACCACATCTTTGAGCTCGTCGTCGTCATCAAACCGCTGTGACCCGAGCCATTTCTTTAAATGCATGAAGAGGTGATAATCACTTGGCGCCAGGTCTGGACTGTAAGGTGGATGGTTGATAACGTCCCACTTGAAGGACTCAAGAAGGGCCGTTGTTCTGCGAGCAGAGTGAGGACGGGCGTTATCGTGCAAAAAAACGATACCGGAAGTCAGCATACCACGGCGTTTGTTCTGTATAGCCCGTCGTAACTTTTTTATTGTTTCACAGTACACGTCTTGATTAATGGTCGTACCACGTTCCATGAATTCAACCAACAACACCCCTTTGGCATCCCAAAACACCGTTGCCATCAGTTTTCTGGCAGAAAAATCTTGCGAGGCTTTTCTTGGTTTGGTAGGCGAATTTGAATGTGCCCACATCTTTGATTGTTCTTTTGTCTCAGGGTTCACGTACTTAATCCAGGTTTCGTCATCGGTCACGATTCTGTTTAACAATGGTTCTCCTTTGTCCTCATAACGTGACAGAAAGTCTAATGCAGAGGCCATTCTTTAAGTTTTGTGGTGGTCGGTAAGAATTTTGGGCACCCATCGTGCACAGAACTTACGGTAACCCAATCTTGCTGTCACTATCTCGTACAAGAGAGTCTTAGAAATCTGTGGAAAACCAGTAGACAACTCCGACATTGAGAAACGTCGATTTTCACGAACTTTTGCATCGACTGTCTGAACGAGTTCGTCAGTCACCAATGATGGTCTACCACTCCTCTCTTCATCATGAACGTTTTCTCGTCCACTTTTAAATAAACGTACCCATTCACGGACAACTCCTTCACTCATAACTCTTGGTCCGTACAAGGCACAAAGCTCACGATGAATAGCTGCTGCAGAATATCCTTTGGCTGTAAAAAACCTTATGACAGCACGCACTTCACATTTGGCGGGGTTTTCTATTGCAGCACACATTTCAAACTGCCACAAAAACTAAACTAGCGCAGGTACGACGTTCACTCGACCACGGCTTGATGCCGACTGACCTGTTGAGTGCATGAATGCACAGATGGCGTCGCTACTCTGCCCACAACCCGCACTGTGACCAATCGGAGGTTACTTTCTGAACCGCCCTCGTATAATAGCAGCAAACACACAAGAATACATGGCATAGTGTTTACATTCGCATTATTCTTATGGTGAAGAGAATACTGCATGTGATTCACGATTCATAAAAGTTTCTATTAGCAGCCATCTCTCGTCACAGGTAGGAAAAAATTCAGAACGTAAAACTGGCCATGTTGACATACATCCCAAACAGTCTTGCCAGTTGGATTTTCGTAGTAGATTTTTTGTGATGACTTCAAATGCAGAATGTGTTGTTGTTGTTGTTGTTGTTGTTGTTGTTGTTGTTGTTGTTGTCGTCGTCGTTTTCAGTCCGTAGACTGGTTTGATGCAGCTCTCCGCACTTTTCTATCCTGTGCAATGCAGAATAGCAACACTTATAAAATAAGAATGAAAATAACGTAGAAATTAAATGCTGAAATTTAAATCAAAATTTTATTAGGTTTGTAATACATCTTACACGAAATGTTTAAAATATCAATCATGATTCTGAATCACTATCACTCGGTTCTTTGTTGCTCATTTCTTCATACAGAGCATTGCCCTCCGTACCATATAGCGCAGTGGATATCGAACATTTTTTAAATGCTTGTTGCACAGTCTGATTTGGAACACACTTCCATGCATCATAAATCCATTGGCACACTTGAGATAAACTTGCGCGTTTTACATGTCCTGTTGGTGTCAGTTGTCTGTCGTCGCTTTTCGAAAGCCAGTCTGTGTACATGCATTTAAGCTTGTCCTTAAATGGTTTATTCAAACTGACGTCAAGTGGTTGCATAATTGACGTCATCCCACCAGGAGTTACTGCCAAGTCCATTTTGTTTTCCTCTAATTTTCATTTAACTGCAGGTGTTGTATAGCCTGCATACACATCTGAATACCAATAGATTGCGTAAACCAAGCATTGTGCCAGGACAAAAATTCCTCACACGCCTAATCCATTCCAACACCATGTCCTCCGAAAACCACCCAGTTTCGTTTGCTCATACAGTTACAGTTTTTGGAAACGCTTTTGATTTCGGTAAAGTCTTTCGCTTGAAAACTATGAATGGGGGTAATTTATGTGCATCTACTGTGCAAGGAAGCACAACAGATATCCGTCGTTTTGCACCCCCTGATGTAAGAACACTTATGTCTTTCTTTCCCTTGGCGTCAACTGTATAATTTGACACCATGTCAAAATATACGGGAGTTTGGTCAGCATTTCCTATCTGACCAAGAAGGTATTGCTTTTTGAAGTTCACCTCTGAAGTGAAAAATCCCAGCGCCTCATAAACAGATCAATCCAGCTGCGACTAGCTTTAAAAATTTTCAATTTTTTTTCTCTCTAGCAATTTCATGTGCCTTAATTTTTAAAACTTTGGTGTTCACAGGCAGGAATTTCTGACGCTGTTCCTTAACAAATTCATTTAAAATCACTTCTCATGCATGATATCGGCCACACTTTGGCTCACTAAATGCTTTCCTGCTACTTGAACATTCAAATAATTTGTCTCTCTGCAGTCGCCATTGCCTGACGTTGCTCTCATCGATCCCGTATCGCAGACCTGCAGCACGATTAGAACTTTGTTCCACAAAAGAAATAAATCCTCTCTTGAATTTGGCACTATAATGAAAGCGCTTCATTATGGTTCACTAACACCAACAAACACTTCACAAAATTCCATGAAGCAATAGGTGCGCTACGTGAATTCTTAATGAGCCCTGCGTACTAACTCATGCAACAATCCTAAAGTCTTGTGCATTGTTGGTATTTTTGTGTTAATAAATTTATTTTCGTTGCTACAAATATTTGAAAGGCCTCTATATTTGAAGATGAACAATACGAAATTTCTATTTACTTCGTTGGATAATGTATGAAAATGCAGTGGTCGAAACTCGGGGCAGAGAAAAAAAAGTTTGTCTTCTAGCTTTTTTTAAAATTTATTTACTGACGCAGAGGTTTTGGCGCCAGTATCTATCTTCGTGCCTGCAAACATGCCTGTGTAGTGCTACATATATTAGACGGCAGAAGTTAGTTGTGGCGGCATGTGCCAACATTTTTCAGAACTTCCGCTTCCTTTGCACTCGATTCTATGTTGCAAGCTGTTTTTTGGATTACAAATACAGGAAAAAAGTGTGGCTTAGATTTGAGTAAATACGGTATGTGTTGGGGCATATAGAGCTCATGCCTCCTTAAACATCTTTGAAACACTTATTGGATTTGTAAACCCCTGTTTTACAAATAGCAGATTCATCAAAAGCAGTATTTAACATTTCTAAAACTTGGCTGCACCTTATTCCATTTTTACAGCCAAATTTAATATGAATTTTCTGATCTATCTTTATACAGAATAATTGTTGATGCTACCAAAACACATGTACTGTATTTATATGAATCTAAGCCGCACTTTTTTTCTGGTTTTTGTAATCCAAAAAACCGCCTGCGGCTTAGAATTGAGTTAAAAGTAAGTGGGACTGCCGCCACTACTAACTTCTGCTGTCGAATATATGTAGTGCTACACAGGCATGCTTTGCACGCACAACGATAAATACTACTCTTCGCCAGAAGGTGGGTAGTATAACGATTCCTGAAACGTCACGAGATACCAACGCTACCACCCAGCTGGAGACCCAAGAAACCTTAGAGATAAATACTGGTGCCAAAACTGTTGCATCAGTAAATAAATTAAAAGAAAAGGTAGAAGAATGTAAACATTACACCATGTTTTCTTTCGTGTTTGCAGCTATCTCATTTAAATCCTGTCTGCCTAATAAACAATGAAACTAGAGTGAGACAATAGCAAATGCAGGAGGATGTACAGATCATGTCATATTTATATTTGTATTATTCTTACGCTGAATAGTGATAGTCAGAAATGAAACATGGCAACTCACTAGATTTTTAAATCAAAGATGACTCTAATTTCTAGAATGTAATGTACTAAAGAGGCCTCTGCAAAGATTTTCAAATGGAGAAAATTTTTCGCTGAATTCTCGTTCAGAACATGATCCATCATACACAGTCTATTATTTGGTTCTTGTTGATCATTATCAAAGAAAGCAGCAGTGTAAGTAACAACAAATAGCAGTCTCTTGCCATTGTTTGGCTAATGAGACGATTCCTCTTTTTTTTATTGTAAGCAGCGGTAGTGCACACAAAAGCAAGCCATGCCACGAGCGGCGACAGGTCATAAACAGTCATTATCAGAATGCGACAAACAGTGCATGACATGCATTTTAGCTTAGAGTAATGTAAACACCTATAACAAAGAGAACGGCACTATCAGATCAAAGCAAAATAAGCAATCGATTAAAACCAGATGAAGCACGTGAAAAAGGTAGAGTACCTGTATAAATATGGATGGAGCACCTGACACATAGCAATGGCTACCTGGTAAAGCTTAACTGTTAAGCTTAACTCGAACCAAATACTGTACCTGTATCTTCATCCATTCAACCTAAATTCTCTCATGTTACAATGGACCTACTTTGTTTCGATGTGGAGGTGCGGTCTAAAACTTTTATCCCCCTTGAATTTTGAGTCTCAAATTTCAGATGCGGCTTAGACTCGGGAAAATTTTTTTTTCCTTGATTTCGAGTCTCATTTTTCAGGTATGGCTTAGATTTGAGTAAATACGGTAACCTTTTTGACAGCTGATAAGACTGAAAGTTACCTGTACAGTGCTAGCCATATCAGATTTTCAGGCATGTTCACCAATACAACAATGAAAGATATCCTTCAGATCGGACTAGCACAACACACAAGATACTTGTTACCTTTCCAACACACAACGTGTAATATCAGTCTAGTTTTTAAGTTGGAGTTAGTGAAGACTGTTCCATGCATTTCTAACACCTGTAAGGATATTTCAGTTCTCAATAAAATAAATGTTAAAAAATAACTTGCTATGAAGTGTCAACCCTAGGCATACTTTAACCCTCCACACACATGCTGCAACCACTGTCACACACCTTTGCTGTCAAACTAAAATGTTTGCCTGTATTGAGTTGCACTTTATTTGTACTACATCCCTATTATGGTATGATGTTTCTGTAATTTGGAAATGTTGGGAAAGTGTTGTCTTCGAGTAGCGCGTGAGGTTAATTGCCTCCGTGTTCTGGTAGAGCTGAGAGTCAGATCATTTATGCAGTTCTTGAACACTGCGGGTATGTGTGATATGTTTTTTTGTGGTTTTTACAATTTTGATAGCAGCTTATGCAAGAAATTATAATGGAGTAGATTAAGGAGGGTGCATTTTGTTGTCAAATAACACCATTACAGTGCAGTGTTCCAGGTTTATGCCCTACTTGATACCTCACACCATCTTGAAGGGTAGATCATCAGTCCTGTGGTGGTGCATGAAGGGGAGCGGGGAGGCATAGGAGTTTCTTTTCTTTTATGTGGGTTGCAAGACAGACTGCCAGTTTTGGTATTCACTCACATTTTTGATACACATTATTCCTAAAGTTTGAGGATCTGTCATTGGCTTGTTGGGTTTTTGAATAATTATGGGTTTCTTTTAAACCTGAGTATGGCCTTCTCTCTGGACAGTGCATTTGTTTTTGTGCATAAGACCTACTTACCTAGATACTGAGATGTAGGCAGTAAATCCCATATTTCCACATGTATGTGTACAAAAACAACAGCTACTGTCTTATTCTGTTAGCCTGACTTGGTATTATCTTTGATTACATAGGAACTTGCGAAGGTTCTACTTTGTTATTGTGTGTATTGGAAAAAATGTTGAACAGTTTAATTTTCAAAGAGTTTTGATTAATGGGCATGCATTTGGTTTCTTCCCACAGAAGTAGTCAAATGTATAACCGTTACGGCAGATGTGTACAGTATGCTACTACCATGAACTGCAAATCCCTCACTCTGACTATGTAAGGATCAATTTTTTTTTAGACAACATAGTTGTGTGGAGATAACAACGATTAATTTTCTTATAATCAATTATTCAAAATGACAGTCACAATTGCATTATCTATTTTGCCACCCGGTTTCAACCTGCAATGGGGTCATCTTCAGGGCAATTTACACCATTTGGTCGCTTGCTGGAGTGATCACCCTACCTGTGCATGTTTGGTAACTATGGCATAGTTACCAACCGCGCACAGGCAGGGTGACAACTCCAGCGAGCGACCAAATGGTGTAAATTGCCCTGAAGATGACCCCGTCACGGATTGAAACAGGTTGGCGGCAAAATAAATAGTGCGATTGTGACTCATTTTGAATAATTGAATATGTAAGCACCACTAAAAAAAGTAAAATTAAATGAAAATAAAGAAAAACATATATTATGTAAACTGGAAATGGAGGGGGGAGAAAGGAATGGAAAGGGAAGTAATTATTGATGTCAGCTGCATCGGGAGTTCCTGTGGAATCGGCAGCAGCAAATGAAAATGTATGCCGGACTGGGATTCGAACCAGGATATCTTGCTTACTAGGCAGTTGAGTCAACCAGTATGCTATCTGTACACATTGTTTACTGCAACTGCGTGGAATATCTCGGTCTGCCTTCTGCCTGCATTCCTACTTAGTGCCACATATCCGCAGGCCCCGTCCGTGTCCTCCATGCCATCTACTTTGAGATTCACACGAGGTTACCCCCTGTGGGTCCGGGGTTTAGGTTAGGCCCGAGGTGTTCCTGCCTGTTGTAAGAGGCGACTAAAAGCTGTTTCACATGTTTTGGCCTTTATGTGATGTTCCCATGTAGGATTTGACCTCCATTCTTCAAAATTGTCCTGAATGGCTTGCCAATTGGGGAAGGGCACCTTACAAGGTGCATCGTGTCCATCGTGCGTTGAGATCTTTAGTCCGCTTTCTCGTCGTCGCACTGCAGTCCTGCCCATTCTCCATCTCTTGTGCGAGGACACTTTCCTGGGTGCGTTTTCCTCCATGCACTATTTTGCACCTGATATCCAGCATGGTAGCCAGTCCATTGTAGTGGACCGCCATGTACCCTGTTAGTTTGTAGCCCTCTGACCACACAGGGATCACTCTGCTGATGCCTGCCCTGTTAACTCCCCATGTATGCCAACGGGTAGATGCCTGTCCTCCTGGGCATCGGGACTCCCGGCAATGGCCATCCTGACAGGTGGCCTTTGCTGCGGCTGTGTGGCGTCCGAGGGGAGGGCCCCTGGTCGGAGTGGGTGGCATCGGGGTGGATGAAACGCGATGAAGCGTAGTCCATCATCTTTTGCTGGTGGTGAAACACCAGCGGTCCCTAAGCAATCACGAGCTCAAGTCATCGCACAGAAGTATGACCCCAAATCATTCCCCTCCTTGGCCGCACCATGGAAGGAACGTCAGGCTAAGGATGGCAGCGTATCTTATTCGCCCTGGTACCTTGTATCTTAGAGAGCTATTGGGAATCTTTCATGACGATGAAGCCTCAGTTTCTTGTTGAGCATTTAGAGGGCAAGTTCGGGGAGGTGGAGGGCTTGTCCAAAATGAGATCTTGGTCAGTCTTGATCAGAACAGCAGTCACAGGAGTTAATCGCTTGTGGCAAGCTGGGGGATGTTTCTGTAACCAGTAACCACCACACCCCATAAGAGCTTAAATATGGTCCAGGGTACCCTATTTGACGGAGACCTTGTTTTGCATTCCGACAATGAGCTGCGCGCCAATTTTGAGCAGCGAGGTGTACATTTCGTCCGGCGTGTCCATCAAGGTCCGAAGGGTAAGGAGGTTGCCACCGGTGCCTTCATTTTGGCTTTTGAGGGTGATATATTTCCCGAGAAGGTCAAGGTGATGGTTTACCAGTGTGATGTAAAGCCCTATATCCTTCCCCCAATGCGGCGCTGGAATTTCAGTCATATGTCTTCCTGCTGTATTTCCAGTGTCACATGCCTAGATTGCGGACGTCCGTCACATCCCAATACTCCATGTGCCCCGCCTCCCATCTGTGTCAATTGCGGAGACCACCATTCGTCGTACTCGCCTGACTGCAGGATTCTCCAGAAAGAAAGGAAAACCATGGCGTTAAAGCTCCTGGACAGACTGACCTACACTGAGGCTAAGAGCAAATTTGAATGCCTGCATCCTGTGTGTATGACATCGTCTTACGCCGCCACTACAACAGTTCTGGGTCCCTTGGGTCACTCTCTTCCCAGGTTTCTTCTAGTGGGAAAGATGACACCCACCAGTGGCTGAAGAGCCCAAAAGCAGCTGGTCGTAGGGCTTCACGCTCATCCTCAGTCCTGGAGACTGACCCAGTGAAGTCCTCCCAACCAGGGAAACCCAAGGAGCAGTGAGAGAGATCCAAAAAGAAAACCCCTAAGATCAAGGAAACTGTGGTGGCACCCACACCACCACTACCTACAAGCTCTGCGGCTGAGGATGGGGTGGAGATTTTAGCATCTGCTGAGGACCTAGATCTCACCAGACCCTCAGACGCAATGGATATATACTACTCAAGCAATAAATCCTTGGCATCTGGTGACTGAGGTGTAAACTGCCTCATTGAATGTTCCATGCCTTCCCAGTCTCACGATATCCTCCAGTAGAATTGCAACGGTTTTTTCCACCGTCTGGCTGAGCTATGGCAACTGTTAATCTTTACACCTGCTATCTGCATTGCCCTCCAGGAAACCTGGTTCCCAGCAATGCGGACCCCTGCCCTCCGCGGCTATAAGGGATATTACAGGAACTGTAGTGACTATAATCGAGTGTAAGGTGGAGTTTGTGTCTATGGCCTGAACTCGGTCTGTAGTGAATATGTGCCCCTTCAAACACCTCTTGAAGCTGTGGCTGTCAGAATAAGGATGGCGCAGGAAATACGTCTGTAATGTATCTCTTCCTCCAGATGGTGCAATACCCCTAATGTATTAGCTGCACTGATTGATCAACTCCCTAAATCTTTCTTTCTTCTGGAAGATTTTAATGGGTGGTACCACACTTACTGGCTGAGGCAGAGATGTCGAAACTTTACTGTCGCAATTCGACCTCTGCCTCTTAAATACTGGGGTCGCCACACATTTCAGTGTGCCTCATGGTAGTTACTCGGCCATTGATTTATCAATTTGCAGTCCAGGACTTCTCCCATATATTCATTGGAGAGCACATGATGACCTGCATGGTGGTGACCCCTTCCCCATCTTCCTGTCACTGCCCCAGCGTCAGGCACATGGACCCCTGCCTTGATGGGCTTTGAACAAGGCGGACTGGGGAACTTTCACCTCTGCTGTTACTGCTGAAACTCCCCCACACAGTAACATTGATGTGATGGTCGATCAAATGACTACATCAATTGTTTCTGCAGCAGAAAATGCAATCCCTCACTCTTTGGGGTGCCTGAGGCAGTCCCTTGGTGGTCGCCGGAAGTCACTGAAGCAATTAGGGAGCGTTGGCGAGCTCTATAGCGGCATCCTTCTCTGTAGCACCTCATAGTCTTTAAACGGCTCTATGCCCGTGTTTGCCACTTCATCGAACAACAGCAACAGGAGGAGGAGTGGTGGGAGAGGTATGTCTCCACCATTGGGTGTCAAACGTCACCTTCCCAAATCTGGGCAAAGATCAAACGTCTTTTCGGGTATCAGGCCCCAACAGCTGTCCCCGGTGTTACCATAAATGGCGAGTTACGTACTGATGCAAACGCGATTGCCGAGCACTTTGCTCGAGCCTCTGCATCGGAGGATTAACCCCCAACCTTTCGCAGTCTCAAACGGCGGCTGGATGGGAATGTCCTCTCATTCACTATACGCTGCAGTGAATCCTATAACGCCCCATTTACAATGTGGGAGCTCCTCAGTGCCCTTGCACATTGCCCTGACACAGCTCCTGGACCTGATCGCATCCACAGCCAGGTGATTAAACGACTCTCATCTGACTACAAGCGACATCTTCTCTCCTCTTCAACCGGATCTGGTGCAATGGCGTCTTTCCATTGCAGTGGTGGGAGAGCACCATCATTCCAGTGCTCAAACCTGGTAAAAACCCGCTTGATGTGCGTAGCTGTCGGCCTATCAGCCTCACCAACGTTCTTTGTGAGCTGGTGGAACGTATGGTATATTGGCGGTTGGGTTTGGTTGAGTCCAGTCCGGGAGTCACGTCGTTTGCTGGCTCCATGTCAGTGCGCTTTCCGCCAGGGTCGTTCTACCACTGATAATCTCGTGTCTATCGAGTCTGCCATCCGAACAGCCTTTTCCAGCTCAATTTCCTCCGTTGCCTGAGCAACACCAGTTAGGTGAAGAGCCCTTGTCCAATCCCGAATTGACTATGGGAGTGTGGTTTATGGTTTGGCAGTGCCTTCTGCATTGCATTTACTCAAGCTTTTAGGACGTTCGGTGACGAGCGTACTGGTGGAGGCAACTGCTTGCCAGTTACGCATTACACATTCATAGTTCCCCTGAGCATCCGAATTACAGTCTCCTTTTCCCACCCGCGGCAGTCCATCTCCCACATCTGCGGCCCAGATCTGGGCTAATGATTGCAGTTTGCATGCCGTCCCTTCACTCCGAACTGGAGTCCTTTCCTTTACCACCTCTTCTTGAGGTCCATTCATGTACGCCTCGGTCACAGCTTTGTCTGGACCTTTTGCATGGCCCTAAGGACTCCATTAACCCCGCTACTCTCTGCTGTCACTTCCTCTCGATTCTTGACGTGTTCCGGGGCTCCGAAGTGGTTTACGCCGATGGCTCAGTGGCTGATGGTGACGTAGGCTTCGCATATGTTCATGGAGGACAGTGCTCCTTGCCAGTTGGCTGCAGTGTTTTCACTGCAGAGCTGGCGGCCATATCTCGTGCTCTAGAGTACATCCGCTCATGCCCTCGCGAGTCATTTCTCCTGTGAACTGACTCATTGAGCAGTCTACAAGGTATTGACCAGTGCTACCCTCACCACCCTTTGGTAGTGTCCATTCAGGAGTCCATCTGTGCCCTGGAACAGTCCCGCCATTCCGTGGTGTTTGTGTGGACTCGAGGACTCATCGGAATGGCCGGCAACGAACTTGCTGACAGGCTGGCCAAACAGGCGATGCGGAAACTGCTTCTTGAGGTAGGCATCTCCGAAGCTGACGTGCGCTTTGTCTTACACTGTAGGGTTCTCTGGCTTTGGGAGACGGAATGGCGTAACAGCACGCTCAACAAATTGTGTGTCATTAAGGAGACTATGAATGTGTGGAAGTCTTCCATGCAGGCATCTCGCAGGGAATCAGTTGTCCTCTGCCAGTTCCGTATTGGTCATACGTGGCTAATGCATGGTTACCTATTCTGTCGTGAGGATCCATCTGTGTCGCTGTGGCTCCCAAATGACAGTCGTCCACCTCTTGCTGGACTGTCCACTTTTAGCCGCTCTGCGGCAGACTTTTAACTTTCCCAGCACCCTGCCATCGTTGTTGGGCGACAATGCATCCACAGCAGCTTTAGTTTTACATTGTATCCATGAGAGTGGGTTTTATACTTCTATGTAGGTCCCCTTTGTCCCTCTGTGTCCTCCACCCTAGTGCTTTTAGGGTGGAGGTTTTAATGTGTTGCAGAGTGGCTGGCTTTCCTTTTTTTTTCTCGTGGTTGTCCAGCCACTGTAATCTACTTTCATGTTTTACTCTCTTCTGTTTCTAGTTTCTCTCTGTTGTTTTCTTGTCCTCTTTTGTTCCTTTTGGTGTTTGTGGCCTTCCCTTCGTTCTCGTGGCTTGTCCTTTCTTTCCGTTTTGTGTTATACGTTTGTTCCTTTTGTTCTCACAGTTGGGGCATTGTTTTATTAGGAACAGGGGACCGACGACCTCGTAGTTTGGTCTCTTCAAACCAACCAACCATGAGGTTAAACATAACTGAGCATCCACACTGAAAGTAGTGAATTCATTGCCCATTGAGGTGAATTGATTATATGAATGCGTGTTCTCTCTTCTTTTGGACATGTCCAAAAGAACAGACACCACACGTTCATATTAAAAAAATCGTATTATTAGTTGACATCATTGGTTTCACAGCTAGACTGAAAAGACTCGAAAGAACTAAGTTTCAGATGAGTTTGTCCTCTACTTTCCGAGAGGGAATGAGAGATGAGTAAAAAAACTTAGTGACGATCAGTAAGCAGTGAACCGTCGTCAGACTGATGGCTGGCTAAAGTGCCTTTCTGTGCATTCTTGCATTAATAGAACCAAATTTCCCAAGATGTTGTTAACTTCTTGTTGGCATTTTGGATGCTCTGCCACACCAGGGTGCATTATGATAAATGACGTGAGTACTGTTGTGACCAGGAGTTAAGAGTGTTGGGAATGATTTAAAAGAATCCTACAGAGGCTAGTGACCAACCTGGGATGATCAAAAGCAGATCACAGAATAAAGACAGATAATGACAAACTGAGAAGTGGAAATGACAATAGAGACAAACAAAATCCAACGATTAACCCAGAGAGAGGGGGGGGGGAGGGGGGGGGGGGAGAGAGAGAGAGAGAGAGAGAGAGAGAGAGAGAGAGAGAGAGAGAGAGAGAGAGAGAGAGAACCTAAGATGTAGTGAAAGCAGAGGCCAGGAGCTATCAGTGTGTTATGACAATGAGATGTTAGTGAACAGGACACTCTACTGACTCCAGTGCAACTGTGTGATGTTGCGGCCGGCTATGGCAGAGTCCAGAGCAGCTACAAAGACGAATGTGGTGCGTGTTCTTTGCAGAGACAGGTGATAATTGGCAGTTCCACTAAGTATTTTCGGTCTGTTAGTTGTGATGTAGTCAGTAATTGTTATGTAGCTTGTTTCTTCAAATACTGTTCATGTTTTAATATTTCCTCTTTTCAACAATAACAATCTGTTTTGATTATCAAATGACTTTTTGCGTGCAGAAGTGGAGATGCTGTCTATTGCCTCATGTGTGAAGCTGTCAACATCAGCAATTTTGAATGTATTGCTCTTTTCCACAATACATAACTTCACCTGAGTCCATACCAGTTCATTAGTGTTCTAATGACAATGGTATGGGGGTAATGTAACAATACATTGCCCATTCTGCTTTGTTTTTTTTTTAAAAGTTAATGCAAGCATGTGGGTATTGACAAGAGCCAGCAATTCTGCTCTGGTATGTTGCTAACTATGAGGTATTCTGTCGGAGGATAACCATTCATTAATATCTGCCTATTTGAAATTCGTAGTTTGCAGCTTTGTTCACTTATTGGATTCTTGCATTATCCACGACAATAACCGAAAATGCAGAGATATACAACAGTTGCTCTTTAAACCACCATTTGGAGACAAGGAATGTAATTTGAGTGGTAATTTTCAGAATTTTTAGCCTTTGACTGCTTAAGTACCAGTTCACTCTGGGAATTAAAGCCACTTTCTGCTGATCCAATTTGAAGCACTGTAATTCTATTACACTTACCAAGTGGAACTTCTAACACACCGAAACCATTGCTCATATTTCATGATACAACTATTGCAGGATTATAGATGTGCCAACATATTTTATCTCCTGTGTTCTAAAAAACAGTCCTTACAGCTAAAATGTCACAACTTTCCATTAGTAATTTCCTCCTACTGTTTGTTTTTTGATACGTGAACCCCATGTCCTTAAGTATTATCAACATAGTCCATTTGCTCCCATTACAAATTTTGGCTTCTTTTGTACCTGAAACTAATTTATCTGTTGTCAGATATTTGCTTTAGCGAGCATGCTAAATACTATGTGCTGCAAAATCATGTAGGTCACCCATTTCTCCCTGCGTCTGTATACTCAAAGACAGCTGAACTAAAGACTTGCTTAGGTGTGTTAGCTTCATCTGATAGCATCTGAACAGTCCTCAAACCAATACCACAGGTTTCAGCTGTTTGTTTCTGACATGTGGCAACGGTGTGGCAGGTGCATTGTGCCAACTTGGATTCAGTGGAAAGCTTTTAAAATACTGATACCCATAAGATTCTTTCCTTCTCATCCTGTCCAGTAAGTCTCCCTTGTCCCAGGGGTTCTGGGTGACTTTCCTGAACTGTAGCCCTTTCCCTAAACCTCCCCAGTCCTTTTCCTTCACCACTCTTCCTTCCCCTCCAGCTCTTCTACCAGGAGGAGGAGCCACTGGCTCTGAAAGCTTGTAAAGGTTAAATCCTTTTGTGCGTGTATTATTTATTACTGGATTTCATTTTACCATATAGCGGAGATGCTGAGCCGTGATAGGCACAATAAAAAGGTGCACACAATCATAGTTTTCGGCCATTAAGGCTTTTATCAGCAGTAGACACACATACACACATGCATGCACACACACACTCGTGCAAGCACAACTTGCACACACATCTGCAGTCTCAGAAAGCTGAAACTACAGCTGTGTGTGTGTGTGTGTGTGTGTGTGTGTGTGTGTGTGTACACTGCTGACAAAGGCCTTAATGGCTGAAAGCTATAATTGTGTGCATCTTTTTATTGTGCCTATCACGGCTCAGCATCTCCGCTATATGGTGAGGAGCAACTTTCCTTCTTGTATTGTTACATTCCACTGTAGATTTTCCATTGTTGGATTTCATTTTGTCTTGAATTGTAATACATGCTTGAACTTTGGAAGCTCCATACAGTTTCCTTCCAAAAATGCAATATCAACAGTGGTGTTTCATGACAAAGGCACAGTTTCCAACTTAAGTTTGAGAAATAACATTCACTATCTCATAGAACCTGCCAACAAACTCATAATAAAAACTGCAAAAGTTTTACATACATGGTAAATTTTCTTTTAGGGCAGTGTAATTCGTACTTTCGACAGTTTATCAAAACAGCATATAATACAATAAACCAGGGACAGGAGTTTCGTCCTTGGATTATTGTGCTTCTTGCTTCCAGGTCAGTTATATCTTCTGTGAGTTTACGTTTTTCTTCAGCGGGTGCTGCGTTTGTCTTTAAATGGCTGTAAGCACTATGGGACTTAACATCTGAGGTCACCAGTCCCTCGTTTGTCTTCAGTACAGCTAGAAGGTCTGTTACAATCTTTAACTGGAAGTTATTGTCAAATTCAGCATTCTGTGGAAACACATGGGCATCTTAAATGGCTTCTCTTGTTGATAGTTAGTTTGCCATGGTGTGTTTTATCGTATCACTATTTTAAATTTTGTTCAGAATTTTCTCCCATCCCTGTAGACTAGTCTGTTGAAAGTGGCATCCCAATAAGTTTGTCTATATTCTAAGACTTTTTGCCTCATTGGTATATTAAGTCAGTTCCAGGCGAGTTTTACATCCACATTGTTAGTATATTTGATTTCATTGTATAGTTGTCTTTCATCCCTGATTAGCCTGAGATTATTGGGGGGAGGGGGAGGGGAGGAGAGGAGGAAACTTTCCAGTTGTTGATAGTAGTCCTCTACTGCACATTGGAGGGCTGATTCTAGTCTGTTGTTTAATGTATTTAAATCAGTGTTGTCAGTAATTATGCAGGGAGTGTCTACTTCTTCTCTTAGGACAGTATTGTACTTTTACAAGTCAGCTCTTGTGCAGTTATGGATGATTCTGGAGGTGGGAGTGAGTTCAGATGGATTTATGACTGACGTTGAAAATAGGATGGGGAGATGATCGCTGGTGATGTAGTTGCCAATTTTTGCGTCTGTCATGTTGTCTGGATGTTTGGGCTCCAGATGATGTAGTCTGATTACCTTTGTGTCCTATGAATAGGAGCATGTACTGTGATAGTTCACGTAAGTTTTCTGTGATTAGTACGTTGTGTAGTATTTGTCCATTTCTGTTGGTTTGCTGCTCACTTAGCATCGTGTCTCGCATTCAGACCTCCCATAGTGGTGACGTGCCGGAATGACGAGATGTATTGAAGGAACTTGAGAGAGATTGCGTCATTTGGAGGGCCATACATGCAGTCTACTAGGATTCTCTGAGGTCGCAGTCTCCCGTCACACATTACTACTGCTTCTGTGTTTCTGAATCTTGGGGGTAGTGGAGCTTGTATTGTGTGTGTAAGTTGCATCTGGTAGTATAAGGCTACTCCTCCCCTTCCATCAGAATGGTGTTTGGCATTATCTATGTTGTTTGTTGCAAAAGCAGACTGTATGAGTGTCTTTTTTGGTCTTATCGTGCTACGTTAGCAAACAAGGAGTCGATTTCTCTTCTGTTTATCACAGTGCATGTCCCCCCCTTAGTGAGGTTGTAATTCATTGTGGGTGTGTCGATTGTGTGGACTTGACAGTTACTCAAGTTTCGAGGCCAATTTGTTTTATCTGAAGATTATTCTGGAACAGTTGCATAACCACTTGCTTCATCATCCTTTTTGTGTGTTTGAAACAGATGAGGAGTACATGGGTCATGATTTTGTGAAGATCATCAGTGCTGACCTGGTCTTTCCTAAGTTGTTCTGCTGTTTCTGGAGTGTCAGCTGAGTTGCTGCTGATTGGAGTGGAGCTTGTACTTTTTGGCTACTTGTGGTCACTTGGTGCACTTGCATGATCTGAGGGCTAATCTCTGCTACAGTGAATGCAATTTGGGGAGACTGTTTCTAGGTTGCAGCAGCTGATCTGACATCGCCTACATTTGCTTCAGGCAATTGTTTCATTCTGGTAGCCTTGTTGTTGTTGGTCAAATGCTTGGCATTGTGCAGATAGGGGAGGGGGAAATGTGATGGTTCCACTGGATGATGCTGTAGAAAGAGTTTGACCCTGTGGTGGAGCATGTGGTCAGTTGTACTTAGGCAGTGGCAGAGTACTCGGAATTGCTGAGTGCTCTTTGGTTTTTGCACACTCATATGTGCCAGATTTGGAATATTCTGATGTTCTTTGCTTCAATCAGGTCTTAATCAGGGAAGTATACCACATGGACTTTGCTTACCACCACACTAATTGCAGGAGTGGCAGTTTTATTTGTGCTTCAGTGTTGTGAGGGTTCCCTGTGTGATCTGCAGCTGTATTTCATTTGGTTGGTGTCTTTTGGCAGTGGTTATGTATGTGCTTTCTCCATCTCTGAGTTCTGATATGTCATTCAAAACCTCAGCTGACTGGTGAGAAACTTTGATAGACTATGCCTAGTCATATTGGCTAGAAGATTTTGCAGGAGAAAGTGATGGCCAAATTCTGGAGATTGTGGTGAGTAGGGGGGGGGGGGGTGTCGTCACTGGAGGAGACGCTGGTTTTCATCTGGCAGTAGGGTCAGAATGTCTCCTTTGTTGAGGTGAGCTTGCCTCATGACTCCTCTCTAGAGATCATGTCCTGAATGAAGGAGAGTGGTTCATTTGTGTCCTGTGGTGTGGGGGTTAGGCATGCTTCCCTGGGATTCCTTAGGCTATCCACCCATGGGTACCTAGTCAATGAGTGGGCCCTGAGTGGATATTCCATCCACTGACAAGAGGAAGTGGAGAGGATGCTCCATGGCAGCTCTCAACACTTTACCTGAAAGCACTGCGTTGTCTGTGCATTCGCGTCATCTGCAGGCGAGCCGTGGCCCTGACAGAGGTCAGTTTTGCATTGTGTGGTGCTAGTGACTGGTGGGCATACTGGTTCCACCGGGTGACGCAGCCGTCCACGTGGCCATTTGCACAGCCAATGGCGGGTGCTCGGTACCCATCCACCAGCAGAGGCAAGTGTTTGGGAGGTTGAGTTTTGTCACTCTGTTTGCTGTGTTCCTTGGTGTGACAGAGGATAATCCTACAAGGGTGGGACTTTGAAGGTAGCTAGTGTATGGACAGCAAGCATGGGGAGACTGAAAGTTTTTCAGATCTCGTCATTATTTTGAACACAACAATTTGCTTCAAAGTTCACCCGCTGACCCACCACACCCTCACTCCACAGACATTCACTCTCGACTGTGACCCATGTACCTTTCACCATTGGTCTGAAAATCTTTTTCATGAGTTTCTGTTTTGTTTATGAGGTGTCAGCAGTTATTTGCTCTTCTTTCCATATATTTAATGCATTTGTGTGTAATTTAGTGTCCATTCATTCTGCTGGTCAGTCAGTTTTGTTTGTTTATAGTTGTTGAGATAACTCGGCTTTGTCAGTATGGCTGATGGAGCTGGTATGGCCAGTGCAGGTGCGCTCCCCACTCTTCACGTTTACCATCCTTACATATCTTGGCATCCTGTGCTATCTTGGTGGTAGCATAGAATTTGTCTGCAGTCTCATCATTTGTTCATGTAGTGTTTGTGTGTCTGCCCCTGTGTTATTCACCGGGGAAATCACTTGGGAGATGGAGCAACCATTTCAGTGCTCTATTCTGCATTGCTTTTAAAGGATTATGTCTAGGTGATCAGGTTGTGAAGAAGATGGATTAAGTATGGGGCAGAGCATTTCCATTCTGCCCAGCACCTTTGTGTGTAATTCTTCGATGTGTGTGTGTCACGTGAGTCTCTTGTCGAGCATGGTGCCCAGGTATTTGGCAGTAGAGGTCCACGGAACAGGTCTTCCCCATACTGTGATCTAGAGGTTGGATGCTATGATTCTGTGGGTGGTGATGACGGGCTGGGATTTTGTAGCGTTGTACACCAGCCGCCACTTTGCTGCCCAGTCTTCTAGGTCAGCAATGTACAGTGAGAGCAGCACTGGACCAAGGACCAATCCTTGCGGTACTCTGGCAAATATTCATTGTTCTGTGGGTAGTTACGAGGCTGCACATACATGAAACGTGTGGTCCATGAGATAATTCTGCAGAACTTTCATGTGTGGCATGGGAATCCCCAATGTCGAAAGCTTAGAAAGGAGTTTGTCGTGTCACACTGAATCAAATGCAAAAGTTACATCGAGCAGAAGTGCATCAAAATGCTCACATCAGTCCAGGGCACAGAATGTTTCCTCTGTTAGTGGCAACAGCTGTTGTGTGGTGGAGTGACCCTGTGCATATCCTCTCACTGGAAAGGTGGTTGGCTCATGTGTGCCTGTTACCACTTACCACTCCTCCTTGTTGTTTGGCCCATCTTTGTAGGAAGTGGCCACTTGTGTGAGACTAGAGTTCCAGATAGGGTTCCTGGCATTTCAATCTTCTCCTAGGAAAGTCACTCCAGGGAGGGACAGTAGTCTCAGGAAGTGAGGTGGTTGGAGAGATCCTCTCAGTGCTCAGTAGACAGCCACGAAGTTGATCATGCCTTGTTCCATTTTCACAACTACTGTGAGCTCTGATGTGGCTAGGTTCGCGGGGGCAGTTTTTGGTGTTCTGTTGATCTTCATACATTCACTGGGATGCCTCTGCCAGCTATCAGCTTATCTCGATGACAAGCTGTTTGCTACTTTCACTTGTACTCCCACTTTTAAGTGCATTTCGGAGAAGAGGCAAATTCCCAGGTTCTTGTTTCTGATGTTGTGGAATTCTATGTCCTGGCAGTGCAAGTCAGTAGTGTTGAATACACCAGTTGTTAACCCATGAAATTGTCTATATATGGCTTCGATTTTTTCAGGTGGCCGTGGTAACTTCTGCGCTATTCTCTCCACAGACTCTGTGTATCTTGTGAGTAGATCCTTAGAGGTGTTGAGGACACTTTTGATTAGGCCGACCAGTATCTGTAGCATTCGGACAGTCCTGTAGTGTTGTTGTGATGCTCGAATTGTCGCTGTGCAGCTCTCGGTAGTGTCGTCTTTTTGAGAACTCCAGGAAGCAGAGTTCAGCTTCAGTGGAGGTTGCCGGGAGACTGCCGCTGCTGCTCTCCTGCAGTCACGTGGTGAGCAGCCGGCAGTGCCAGAGTTTGCCCTAGCGGGTGCCTTCACGGAGGTAGCTGCTCCCTGGGTTTGGTGGAGGTCAGAACAGAGAGATCCTTTTTCTTCTGCTTTTCGAGTTGAACGTGTCGTGTTCTCAGTAGGTCGACCTCTCGACCCTTTGTCAGATTATTGACTTCTGGCACTGGTGTAGTGACGTGGAGATTGTCAGCAAGCCGACCGGATGCACTGCTCGCATGCGAGGACGTGCTGAGCAGTAGTGCTATCATCTACTGCTTGGCAGCCGACGACTTAGTTACTTGCACAGCCGACATCGTGGCAGCAGTCATCTGCCGTGACATCTGTTGCGTCGTGCTCGTGATTACCTCGAACGTGCTGGTAAGCGGGACAACCCGGCTGCCGATGTGTATCTCGGCATTGGCTCTGCTTTTGTTTTGCACTGACACGTTGCAGTATACAGTCGTAGCATTTCTGCCGTTGTCCCTTTCCACTTTGTCGGCATCTCTATTGGTCTTCTTGTGTGCGGTGGTGGCAGTGAGTGCCTCTGCTCTGGCGTGCAGGCTGCCCTGCATGTCCAGTTCATTCTGTGGGCTGCGTCTCTGCACCGGGGTGTGCTTTCTGGCCCAGGTGTGCTTTCTTCTTACCCTGTGGAGCATCTGGATGCGGACATCAGATGGCGCACCTCCTCCTGCGGCTAGCCGGCAGTGGCGTGCCACGTGCCCGATGTCATGGCACGTGTAGCATTGTCACAATCCGTGCTGCAACTTCAGATTTTCTATGGTCGTGGACGTTTTCATAATTTTGACGATATGTAACAACCCTTGATTCGCGGTGTTGTCTGTGGGAGTCACCGATAGAAGTGGTACGTCCTCTCCAGTGTTCAGCGATTTTGTGTGTGCAGCGGAGCACACACTGAATCCCAGCTTATCCGGTTTTTCTTGTAGCTGATCAGTCAGCATTGTCTGCAGAAGCTGCAGAATACAGCGTTAATCACTGCATCTGGCTCTGTTGCGTATGTGAAGAACAGCATCTGCTCGTCAGACGCTCTCATTGAGAGTTTGTGGTAGTCCTCACTGTTTTGCGTGGGGATGCACACGAGGTTTTTGCGTGCAGATTTCGCAGTGTAGTCGGCGTTCACCCACTGCTAAACCTTTTGCTGGAAGCTCTTGTAATAGTCTTTCGTACAGAAGGTTATCAGTAGTGGCCTCGGCTCCTTCCTTGGTGCTACTTGTGGTGGTGGTGGTGGTGGTGGTGGTGGTGGTGGTGGTGGGGGCACATTGAGCATCTTGAGTGTTGGCTGTTGCCATGACATTGTTGTTGCCTTCCTCATCGAGGGTCATGAAAGTGCCTCCACAGCCAGCGAGTTGCAACTTCGTGCGACTCTGCCTGTCCGTGTCCGGTGTTAGTGCCAGACTTGCTTGGCTGGCAGTGAGCGTTGACCAGCCTTACTTGTCAACCACGGCCTTCATCTTGTGCCCTTTGTCAGCATGAGGGACACTGGTGGCAGGCTGCTTCTTCCTGTTGCCATCATCTGCAGGTATTGTCATCTAGTGTTTCTCACATTCTTGGTGCTCTTTATCGAGCCAAAACTCGAAGCTGTCTCTTCTTTGCAGTGAGGTCTCACCTTACGGCAGGTTTACAGTCCACTCTAGTTGTGCCTCCGAGGTTGGCTTGTTGAACTGCCTCTCGTGATGCTCCTTCCTTGCCCGTGTATCAGCCAGCTCCATATCAGCCAGCTCTGCCATGATGGTGGCAGTTGACTTCGCCATGAGTTGGAGTCTTGGTGTGCTCTGTTGTGTGCTAGTGCTAGCACAACAGGTGTGGCCACAGCAGTGCTGCCCACATCCATTTCTTCACTGTGGTCCACGTTTGTGGGGCGAGTCATCACGTGGGATGCCAGATGAGGCCATCGTCGGAGCAAGTTCATTCGAGTGGCGATCTGCTACTGGGCACATTCTGCGGGCAGCGAAATGCGGATTTCCCATTTTGCGCATTGTTTCCATCCCACCGTGGCTTTGACCTTGTGGTTTTTGCAGCTTGTGTAATTTGCTGCGAGGGTTCCATGGCACAGTGCACAATTTAGAGTGAAGTCTGTGTACTGTGTGCCCTAGACGTGCACTCACGTGGTGGGTGCCGTCCTTCACGTTACACATATTGCATCCGTGCCTCAGTGGCTCTGTACGTTCCCAGTTGTTAGTGTCTGAAACACTGTGCGTATGGCTCTTTTGACTCAGCTTTTCTGCCCCCCAGGGGGTCCACAACTCTTTTGTGGATACGTGCGTGGCGAGCACGGGGCCCCGAGCCATTGCAGCCTTCTTTCTCTCCCGGGCTGCATTTCCTTTCCCTTCCCCTCCTTTCCCCTCCATGCTCCTTTCCCCTCGCCCTCTCCTCTCCCTCTATTGGTGTCCTTGCTTATGTTGGCTCCCGCTATCCTCTTGGTTCTGTTGGTTTTACACTCCGGCTTCGTTGCGTAATCATCTCCTCCTTTTGGCATTCCTTGGTCCCCCTCTGCTGGGGTTTGACCTCCATTACAAAATTTCTCCTCCGTAGTGTGAGTCATTTGGGGAAGAGCACCTTACCTAGTGTCTCCGACATGCGCCCTCCTAGTACATTCCACCTTTTGTTTCATGTCGTTGTCTGATGCTAGGGTGCATAGCCAGAACGGTAGCCAGCCCCCCCGCCCCCCCCCCCCCCCCCCCGCCTCCCCCTGCGGGTCCGGGGGTTAGAATAGGCCCGAGGTCTTCCTGCCTGTCGTAAGAGGTGACTAAAAGGGGTCCATCCCCCTCAAGGGGGTAGTTAGCGCCTGCGTCCAGAGACAGACGGTCCCACGACCTATATTTGTGGTCTTTTTGGTTTTTTACTTCTCGTTTCTTCCTTCTTTGGTTGGTTCCTTTCTTTGTTCTTTTCCATCTCACTGTCTTCCTTACTCTTTCCCTTGCCTTCTTTCCCTTGCCTTCTTTCCCTTGCCTTCTTTCCCTTGCCTTCTTTCCCTTGCCTTCTTTCCCTTGCCTTCTTTCCCTTGCCTTCTTTCCCTTGCCTTCTTTCCCTTGCCTTCTTTCCCTTGCCTTCTTTCCCTTGCCTTCTTTCCCTTGCCTTCTTTCCCTTGCCTTCTTTCCCTTGCCTTCTTTCCCTTGCCTTCTTTCCCTTGCCTTCTTTCCCTTGCCTTCTTTCCCTTGCCTTCTTTCCCTTGCCTTCTTTCCCTTGCCTTCTTTCCCTTGCCTTCTTTCCCTTGCCTTCTTTCCCTTGCCTTCTTTCCCTTGCCTTCTTTCCCTTGCCTTCTTTCCCTTGCCTTCTCTGGTCTCCGCTTCGGCGTTTGAGTCAGTCTGTCCTCTCTCTCTCTTCCTTTTCCTCTTCTTCCTTCCTCCCTGTGCGCGCCTGAAGGCCGACCCACGCGTTCACACACGTAGTCGGTGATGGGGTAACGTGTAATTCCCCCCGTCCTGGGTAAACAAGTAAGGCACGCTCGTACCCCCTGGTAAAGGCCAGGCCCAGGGAGGGGTGATTGCCTGAGCTGATAGCTTCTGACCATGCCGATTAGTCCCTCAGTCTGTTTCTCGGGAGGTGTGACCTGAGGTGTAAACATTCACCTAAGGCGGGAGTGCCCTCTGAGAGGGTCCCCATAAGGAAGGAGCGCGCCATCGGAGACGCTGGCAATCATGGGGGATTCCTCCGCAATGGATTTCTCTTCTTCTCTCTCGACTTCTGCCCACAAACGGAAACATGACCAGCCCCCAGTGACAAAAGTACTACCGCCTACCCCACAGTTCCTCGTCATTTCTCGATCTGAGGACGGAAAGGATTTTTCCTCTGTCAACCCTTTCGTTATCCGGAAGGGCGTAGATGCCATAGCCGGTACTGTTAAGTCTTGTAAGAGGTTGCGTAATGGTACCTTGTTACTCGAAACTGAGAGCGCCTTCCAGGCACAGAAACTGCTTCGAGCCACACTCCTGTACACGTTCCCTGTCCGGGTGGAGGCTCACCGAACTTTGAATTCGTCTCGTGGTGTGGTCTATACTAGATCCCTCGATGGATTGACTGACGAGGAGATTCAGTCTTTCCTCGCTGGGCAGGGCGTGACGGCTGTCCATAGGGTCATGAAAAAGGTCAACAATGACATTGTACCGACCCGGACACTTTTCTTGACCTTTAATAGTGTTAAGCTGCCATCGCGCATCAAAGCGGGCTACGAGGTTATTTCTGTTCGCCCCTATGTCCCGACACCTACGCGCTGCTACCAGTGTCAGCATTTCAATCACACTCGACAGTCTTGTTCCAATGCGGCTAAATGTGTCACTTGTGGCAGGGATGCCCATGAGGGTGACTGTCCACCTCCGTCTCCTCGTTGTGTGAACTGTCAGGGTGACCATGCAGCATCGTCCCGCGGCTGTCCCGTCTATAAGGAAGAACGCTGTATCCAAGAAATTCGGGTCAAAGAGAAAGTGTCCACCTTGGCTGCTCGCAAGCTCTTGGCTAGTAGGAAGCCCACGCTGTTCCCAGCGGGGAAATACAGTACTGTCCTCGCCTCTCCTCGGACTACCAGAGAGGTGGCAACCCAGACATGCGATCTGACCTTCAGCACCACGGTCGTCCGTTCAGCCAGTGCTAAGATCGCGCGGTCGACGTCTCCTTTTCCTCCCATCACCCCACAGACACCAGCCCCTTCATCAGCTTCTGCTAAGACAAAGACCCAGAAGTCAGATGCACGGGCCTTCGAGAAGGAACCGTCCCATGCAGACTTCCTGCGTACTCGACCTCCCAGCCATCGACCGGTACTTCCACCAAACGACCTTCCAAGAAGGCTCATAGGAAGCATAGTTCTCCTTCTCCGCCACAGCGCATTTCTTCTCCTGCGCCACCCAGCGGTTGCCGCCCCAGGCCATTATCCGTTTCGCCTGGCCGCACCGCTGGTAGCCGAACATCTGGCTGTTCACCGGCGGAGGAAGCTCCCCCTCCCGGCCATCTTACCAAGATGGCCGATGAACCTATAGAACCAATGGACGATGACTGTCCGCCTACTGATAGCGGCGGCAGTGCTCGCTCGAAGCCAGGCCCTCAGCGGCCTTCGAGGTGACCCCTTCTTTCATCTTCCTTTTCTTCTCACGATGGCACTTATTCACTGGAATATTCGCAGCATTCGCTCAACCGAGAGGACTTGAAGTTGCTGCTCCGCTTGCACCATCCGTTCGTCGTAGCCCTCCAGGAAATGAAGCTACGCTCATGCGATCAAATTGCCTTGGCACACTACACCTCTGTGCGTTTTGACCTACCCTCTGTGGTAGGTATCCCGGCTCATGGAGGGATTATGTTGCTGGTCCGGGATGATATTTACTACGATCCCCTCACGTTGAACACCGGCCTGCAGGCCGTTGCCATCCGAATTACTCTCCCCACATTTTCCATTTGTACCGTTTACACTCCATCGTCGTCTGCCGTTACCAGGGGAGACATGATGCAAATTATTGCTCAGCTACTTGCACCATTTTTGTTAACTGGAGACTTCAATGCCCACCATCCCCTTTGGGGCTCTCCAGCATCCTGCCCGAGGGGCTCCCTGTTAGCAGACCTTTTCAACCAGCTCAGTCTTGTCTGCCTCAATACTGGCGACCCTACTTTTCTTTCGGTCACATCTCACACCTATTCTCATTTAGACCTCTCTATATGTACTACCCAACTTGCACGCCGGTTTGAGTGGTATGCATTTTCTGATACATATTCGAGCGACCACTTCCCGTGTGTTATCCATCTCCTGCAGCATACCCCCTCTCCGTGCTCATCTAGTTGGACCATCTCCAAAGCAGACTGGGGGCTTTTCTCTTCCAGGGCGACCTTTCAGGATCAAACCTTCACAAGCTGCGATCGTCAGGTCGCACACCTCACGGAAGTCATTCTCACTGCTGCTGAATATTCCATCCCTCACCCTACTTCTTCTCCACGTCGCGTACCGGTCCCCTGGTGGACCGCAGCATGTAGAGACGCTTTACGTGCTCGTCGACGTGCTTTACGCACCTTTAAACGCCACCCTACAGTGGCGAATTGTATCAATTATAAACGATTACATGCATAGTGTCGTCGTATTATTAAAGAAAGCAAGAAAGCCAACTGGGCTGCTTTCACAAGCACCTTCAACAGTTTTACTCCTTCTTCTGTTGTCTGGGGTAGCCTGCGCCGGCTATCTGGCACTAAGGTCCACTCACCAGTTTCTGGCTTGACGGTCGCGAATGACGTCCTTGTGGCCCCTGAGGATGTCTCCAATGCCTTCGGCCGCTTTTTCGCAGAGGTTTCGAGCTCCGCTCATTACCACCCTGCCTTCCTCCCCCGCAAACAGGCAGAGGAGGCTAGTCCACCTAACTTCCGCTCCTCGAATCGTGAAAGTTATAATGCCCCATTCACCATGCGGGAACTCGAAAACGCACTTGGCCGGTCACGGTCCTCCGCTCCAGGGCCTGATTCTATTCATATTCAGATGCTGAAGGACCTTTCTCCTGCGGGTAAAGGTTTTCTTCTTCGTACTTACAATCGCATGTGGACTGAGGGACATGTTCCCGCATGCTGGCGCGAGTCTATTGTTGTCCCGATTCCTAAGCTGGGGAAGGACAAGCACTTTCCTTCCAGTTATCGACCCATCTCGCTTACCAGCTGTGTCTGTAAAGTGATGGAGCGAATGGTTAACTCTCGTTTGGTTTGGCTGCTCGAGTCTCGACGCCTACTTACCAATGTACAATGTGAATTTCGTAGGCGCCGCTCTGCTGTTGACCATCTGGTTACCTTGTCGACCTTCATTATGAATAACTTCTTGCGTTAGCGCCTGACCGCGGCTGTGTTCTTTGATTTGGAGAAGGCTTACGACACCTGTTGGAGGGCGGGCATTCTCCGCACCATGCATACATGGGGCCTTCGCGGTCGCCTCCCTCTTTTTATTCGTTCCTTTTTAATGGATCGACAGTTCAGGGTGTGTGTGGGTTCTGTCCTGTCAGACACCTTTCGCCAGGAGAATGGGGTGCCACAGGGCTCAGTTTTGAGCGTCGCTCTCTTCACCATAGTGATCAATCCAATAATGGATTGCCTCCCAGCTGATGTATCAGGCTCCCTTTTCGTGGACGATATTACCATCTATTGCAGCGCGCAGCGTACATGTTTCCTGGAGCGCTGTCTTCAGCGTTCTCTTGACCGTCTTTACTCCTAGAGTGTCGCCAATGGCTTCGGTTTTTCTGCCGAGAAGGCGGTCTGTATTAACTTCTGGCGCTACAAAGAGTTTCTCCCACCGTCCTTACGACTCGGTCCCGTTGCTCTCCCATTCGTGGAGACAACAAAATTTTTAGGTCTTACATTTGACAGGAAACTTAGCTGGTCTCCACATGTGTCATATTTGCCTGCCCGTTGTACCCGTTCTCTAAATGTCCTCCGTGTTCTCTGTGGTATGTCGTGGGGAGCGGATCGAACCGTCCTACTTCACCTATATCGGTTGATCGTCCACTCCAAGCTGGATTATGGGAGCTTTGTATACTCCTCTGCACGGCCATCCATCTTACGCCGCCTCAACTCCATACAACATCGGGGTTTACGACTTGCGATCGGAGCGTTTTATATTAGTCCCGTAGAGAGTCTTCATGCTGACGCTGGTGAATTGCCACTCACCTACCGCCGCGATATACTGCTTTGTCAGTATGCCTGTCGGCTACTGGCAATGCCCGACCACCCGTCTTATCGTTCCTTTTTTGACGACTCTCTCGACCGTCAATACGGGTTGTATGTCTCTGCCCTGCTACCCCCTGGAGTTAGCTTTCGTCGCCTCCTTCAACACCTTAATTTTTCACTCCCTGCAACCTTTCGAGTGGGTGAGAGCCACACGGCACCTTGGCTCCAGGCTCAGGTTCGCGTTCACCTTGACCTTAGCTCGCTCCCAAAGGAGGTTACCCCCGGTTCGGTCTACCATTCCCGTTTTGTCGAACTTCGTTCGAAGTTCATTAATATGACCTTCATTTATACAGATGGCTCTAAGACCAATGACGGGGTCGGGTGTTCTTTTATTGTCGGGGCACAAAGTTTCAAATACTGGCTCCATGGCCATTGTTCGGTCTTCACAGCTGAGCTCTTTGCCCTCTACCAGGCTGTTCTTTACATCTGCCTCCACCGACATTCTGCTTATGTCATCTGCTCTGATTCCCTGAGCGCCATCCAGAGCCTCAGTGATCCGTACCCGGTTCACCCTTTCGTGCACCGGATCGGACGCTCTTCAGCAGCTGGTGGACGTCGATTCTCGGGTTAGCTTTATGTGGGTTCCTGGCCATGTCGGTATCCCTGGGAACGAAGCTGCAGATGCCGCGACCAAGGCTGCGGTCCTCCAGCCTCGGACAGCTTCTTGTTGTGTCCCTTCGTCAGATTGTAGCAGGGTCATTTGTCGGCGCATTTTATCGCTGTGGCATGCTGAATGGGCTGCACTTACAGACAACAAGCTTCGGGCCTTGAAACCTCTTCCCGCGGCTTGGACGTCCTCCTCACGCCCTTCTCGGCGCCGTTCTGCCCATGTGGGCAATTGCTGACGGTCCGCCACATTTTAACGTCCTGTCCGGATTTTAACACACTGTGTCTTGATCTTGGCCTGCCATGTACTCTAGATGCCATTTTAGTGGATGACCCACGAGCAGCTGCTCGCGTTCTTCATTTTATCAACTTGACAGCCCTCTCTAAGGACATTTGATTATGCTGTTTTTTTAATCCTATGCCTGTCAGTCTGTCTTTTATCGTGTTTTCCATTTCGTTGCTGTTTTAAACTTGTGACTCGTGGTGCATTCCTAACGTAGTCTGGGCGCTAATGACCGTTGAAGTTGTGCGCCCTAAAACCACAAAAAAAAAAAAAAAATCCTCCTCTGTCTTTATCGTGCTCTAGTTCTGTCTCACTTGAACTATGGTTGTCAAGTTTATGGTTCAGCTGCTCCTTCCACACTGCACGTGCTGGATCCAGTCCACCATCATGGTATCCGTTTGGCCACCGGTGCCTTCCCTACTAGCCCTGTTGATAGTCTCCTGGTTGAAGCTGGGATCCCCCCCCCTTTCTGTTGGGCGGTCCCAGCTTCTGGTGTCTTATGCACTCACTATCCGTTCCTCTCCCACTCATCCTTCCTATTCTATCCTGTTCCCAGACCATGGACGTCGCCCACCCGACTCTCGCCCTCGGGCGGGTTTATCGGTTGGGCTGCGCCTTGCATCTCTTTGCCGTGATTTTCAGCTTCCTTCTTTGTCCTGTCTTCCTTGCTCCCTCCCCTCCACCCGTCCTTGGTTAGTTCCTCGGCCTCGACTTCGGATGGATCTCCGCCGCGGTCCGAAAGATTCCATCCCCCCCGGTGGTGTTCCGTTCCGTTTTCCGCCAAATTTTAGGGGAGTTTCGGGATGCTGTTGTTTTTTACACTGATGGCTCTAAATCTGCTGATCGTGTTGGGTATGCCTTCACGTCCTCTGTTGGAACGGAAAGTCATCTGCTGCCACCTACATGTGGGGTGTTTACTGCGGAATTGATGGCAATTTCCCAGGCCCTTACCTTTATTAAACAGTCCCAACACAACCGCGTTTTGTTATGCACGGACTCGATGAATGGCCTTCTTGCTATTGACCGGTGTTTTTCGTGCCATCCCTTGGTCTCTGCCATCCATGACCATCTCGCTGATATTCACAGTGCTGCTTGTTCTATTGACTTCTTTTGGGTCCCTGGCCATGTGAGTATCCCGGGTAATGAGCTCGCTGATCGTTTGGCTGGGGGAGCAGTTACTTACCCCCCGTTTTCTGTAGCCCCTCCTGCAGCGGATTGACGGCTTCACATCAAATCCCACTTCGCACAGTCATGGGCCAATTCTTGGGAGGCTACTCCCCTGTCTAATAAACTTTGTGCAATTAAGGTGACACCAGGCCCGTGGCGTTCTTCCTTTCGCATCTCCCGAAAGGACTCGACCACACTGTGTCGTCTCCGAATTGACCATACTCGGTTGACCCATGGCTTTCTTTTGCGTGATGAGCCACCCCCACTATGTGGTTGTGGAGCCTTCCAGTCAGTAGCCCACATTTTGGTTGAATGCCCCCTTCTTTTGGCTCTGCGTGCTAAGTACAGGCTCCCCCACACTTTACCTTTGATGTTGGCTGATGATTCCCGGATGGTCTCTCTGGTTCTCGGTTTCCTCCGGGAAAGTGGTTTTTATTCTCAGTTTTAAGGTTTTTAATCTCTCTCTCTGGTGTTGGGGCAGGGCGGTGAGTGTTTGGGTGTCTCCCACTGTAAGCAGTGTTCGGAGATTCCTGATTCACCTCCCTGACTGAATTCCTCTTTTCTTCCCCTTTTACTGTTTTTTTTTAAGGCTTGGTTAGTCTTTCTATTCCCATACGTACTTTCTACATTATAGCAGTTGTACCTTTTAAGTCACAGGTGGTCTTGCCTATGCTGCTTCAGCATAGTGTTGGGTTCGTTCTCTTACCGACTTCCCTCATTTTGCTTTTTACCAGTGACAACATGACTGCCTTTTTACGTTTTTTCCCTTTTTCCGTTTTATTGTTCTGACTTTACTGAGTTGTCCCATTAGCGGAATGGCGCATATTTGAAACAAGGGACTGATGACCTTGCTGTTTGGTCCCTTAAACCTTAACCAACCAACCAATCAGCTTTTCTGAGGTCAAACTGCAATTTGCTATAAGATGGAGTTAGAAAATTGTCTGTTATTCTCAGTGTTTGCTGCGAGCGAGTCCTTAGTCATCCTGTACGTGCTGCAACTGCATACCTCATAATTTCCAGTTCTTCCTTTATGTGGATCGGGTTCATATTGAACATGAAGGACTTTCCCTTCTTGCAGAATACGTATAAAAGTTCACTTCTCTGTCTGTTACTTCAGCATTCTGCATCATATTATATTTCAATATGTTCACTTGTCCACTGAAAAGTCACCCATGTCATTGGCTGCTGGCCTTTTTATCCTCAAACTCCCGGCACTAAGAAGATTTTTAATAATGCCCAAAGCAAAAACCAAAAACTTACTTGAAAACAAACTCGTGTTCTTTATAGGCAAATTGATAACTTCAAACACAACTTCGAATAAAATCATCAGTTACCAATCTACCACATTTTAAACGTGTAAAATCATGGAACATAGCAACAGGTATCTAAAGTATTTGGCTAACAGAAAGTTAAACAAGTGTTGTTATTTTGGGCTACCTTAATGCATAAAACATTTTACTTGCATGCATCTAGAACTCTTATCAGTATCAATAACCACATTTTAAATAGCATTAAGATCCCAGCAAACACAGGAATAGATACAGTATGTAAAATATGTCAGTCAGCAAATTAAGTTTAACAGCCAGAAACTATGCAATTGCTCTTGTGTATGCTTATGCATAAAGTGCTTTGTATGATTTGCGCAAAGCAAACTATCGAATTATGTTGTCTTTCTTAAACAGAAGTGCCTTGTCGCTTTTGATTGAAAGAATAGCGAGCCAGTTAAGGCGGTTCTGCACCCGTGGTAGATCTTGGACATACCTTAAAGTTTTAATTTTGAAAAACTTCTTTCTCCAGACACCACAGTATCAGCAGCAAAATGCGATGGGCTGTGGCAATATTGGCATATGATTCTTTGAGTGTGCCTAAGTACTTAAGTGTGTCCGATGCGGTCTTTTCTGTAGGAGTTTCTCTTCAGAGATGAGGTCAGATGTCTGCATCAGCTAGTTGGAACTCATTTCAGTTTCCTCATTATGCATTCATGCAGTTTGAATGGGTAAAAGAGAAATCTGAAGTATACAGAATAATTAGTCAGCTCTTTGAGCATAGATCTCATGCCACTTAAAACTTCATTGCCAACCTCAAAGAAGTATTCAATTGTAAAAAATATTTCTTTTGCTTCGTGCTGCTTTTGGAACTTGTCAGCGGCACTGTCTGGATTGTCTTCAGTTTCGTCGAAAAATCATTTGCGCTTCTTTTGGTGACTAGTTTGAAACTGTTTGTCCCATTTGCCGTCAATTCTAGTGGATGTGAACCCTGTCTTCCTTTAGTTTTTGAGGAAGTCATTCAGTCCACTTATTTCTTGTAGGGCAATTTCTAGTTACATGTATGCAGCTTGAAGAACTATACTGATCTCATTGACAGCATGTAAGAGGTCATGCCATACAATAAGAGCCAAAATTAGTTTGAAGGAGCTTGCAACCTTTTCGCGTGCTTCACAAACTTTCCCCAGCTCATCTCTGACAAGTTTGATGATCTCAACATGAGACGCCTATTTAACATTTGTATGTGTCTTTAAGGTTAGATCAGAACAGATCTCGGTGAGAATATTCCATAGATGTCGAAAATAGTGTAGTATACCAAAAAATGTCATTGCCTCTGTACTACATTTGGCGATTTTTCCAAGGACCAAGTTCAAGTTGTAATGAAGGATACATTTAAGGATCTTAAAGGTTTTATGTTAGTTTTAAAGAATGTTAATTGAGGTAACACTTTGAGAAAATAATGTGGTTGTTGGAACTGTGCAGGCTGTCTGATCCAAGACTTGACACTGACCGATCCACGGACATAAAGTTCGTGAACATGGTGCATGGTTTGAATGAATGGATGTCGGCGGAGCTGCTGTGCTCGCAGATGGTTACACTTGAATCATGGATGCTCTATGCCAGTATGCTGTCGGTAATGTACAAATTTTTACCTTTATTTGAAAATAATTTCTTAGTGCCTTATTTCAGTGCATTTGTGTGCTAGGTCACATCTTTACATTACCACTAAAATATCCTTAAATGTGCTTTGAAACTAGGGAGATATTGCTTCAAACAGCATATGGAAAGAAGCATTTCGGTAAAAAAGTAAATTGAGAGTGCAGCAACCAATCGTGCTTGCCAGTGCAAAATACCAGCTATTGTTACCAGGACAACTCACTCACACTAAATATCAGTGTGATGAATCAGACACAAAAGAAGTCTTGCAAAATAAATATCTAAGAGAGGCTATTCACCTGTACTAGCCATCCATCAACTAGCACGCATTCGTATGGGAGACTTGAATGCTAGGGAACTTGAGTGCAGTCGTGCTCATGTATTTTAAATGGCACCTTACAGGCAAATAGACACTAAGAGTATGTAATGAAAATCCAAAAAAATGGTGGGTGTGTAATGGGTAATGTGTAAATTTTGTTATTGTTACATAATTTTTTTACAGTCTTTCACCTTGCTACTGCAGCCGCCTCCCCCCCCCCCCCCCCCCTCCTGCCTTACTCCACAATTGCACAATTGTTACTTAATTATTATACCCATGAATACAAACATAGTTACAACTTACCCAACGTTTCAATTACTTCATTTTGAATTTGTGGTCCAAGGTAGTGATGATGAGTCTCCTCGTCATGAATACGATGTAAGTGTTGCTTCATTGGTGCATCAAAAGATGTGACCATTTCTATCGGCACCAGGAAATTTCCATTGTCGTGTTGGTAAATTATTGACGAAGAATCTTGAAACGCTGTATTTGTTTGTGCTAATAATTTCACTTCTGCAATTATTCTTGGTAAAACATCTCACTGGTGTTGCTTATCTTTACTTGCCCATGATCGATTGATGTCGTCAATGGTGCAGTTCTCTTTTGGTCATTTCATGGAGGAGGAAATGTGATCCTCACAATGGTCATGTTTTTGAAGGGCATCAGTAAGACGAGTCCATGAGTTAAATCGTTCAGGTTTGCAAAGTTTACTTGTCATATACTGTGTGGGTTTAACACTGAAGATTTGGCATTAGAAGCAGAAGGTGACATCTTTGGATTTAGAGTAAATGAGCCAAGTTCTTAAATTAACTTCACCATTTCATAATTTAAAGTAGCAAAAATCTTTGGAAAAGCACCAACCATCATCGTTTCTTGGGAATGTGAGTAATAGAGGAATTTGTGCAGGACCCTTTTGTACAAAAATTTCTCCATTGAAGCATTAACAATGTCTGGAATTTTTGCCTTGGTCATGCAAATCAATTGCTAGTCTCAAAGGTTGAAATAGCTTTGACACTGAGGAGCTAGTGAATTTTTTTCGAACCTAATATTGCAGTTTCAGATGATGTAAACACTACCACTGGCTCAGATTTATCATTGGAAGAAGCACACTGATAGTCGTCCTCACTGGAAACTTCTCATTCTGTAGTGTCCTCCTCTCTGCTTTCATCCCTGTTGTGTTGATAGACTCTGACAGTGATGTTTGGTAAAATGATTGCTATGTATGTGTGCACCTTTTTGTGAATGTTGGAGTTCTTCCCATAATTTTCTTCTTCAGTTTTTTTTCAGCACCACCTTCAAATTTTTGCCCTCTATCTCTACCGTGGGTTGCCGTGATGCATAATCGGTTATCTTAATCAAAAAGAAAAAATGGCATTAAAACTTCTAGAATGATTGACTGTCTGGATGTTTTAATGTTATCAGTTCACATATTAGCAAACAGTGAACAAAGAAAAATTCACCTCTTTGATGTTGTTGTTCATAAAACCAAAAGCTCTGTGCACTCTCAATGTATGCACAATGAGGTTTGCAAATGTTTCACATGCAACTGGTGTCCCTTCGCCATTGCCAGCAATTGATTTTGGTTGGATGAGGAACAGAGCTGAAGAGAACAGTAATCTTACAGAAACACCTGAAGCAAAAATGTGTGCTTCTCATTTTTAGCTGGTTGTAGCACTGTGCCGTGCTGGTTCAAGCATTGCCAGATTTTACCCAATATGAGGCTGGCATACTATGTTTGCGCTTGTCCCTCCGCCCTCCCGTGGATGTAGCATTTCGTCTGTGATTAGACCAGAGACAAACTTGCGTAGCACCACAGATAAAGTTAAAAATTCACTTCCATAGTTTCTTTGCATTCATGAAATTTTACTTGCTCTGTCTAGAAACACTCTTCACAGGTCCGGTGCGAGATCACTCCAAGCGCGAGGCCGCTTAAAGTGCAAGGCCTGTAGTGACCACTACATCCAATATACCTTCGCAACGGCCCTGCCAAGTAGTTTTACAATTCAATCATTCTTTCAATACTTCCTCAGAATCAAAAGAAAAGATCTTATATCGAATTGATCTTATCCCTAGTCATAGTTTCCTGACCTTTTGAAAATAAACTGACATTGTAATGACGATAAGATGATAATGAGCATATTTGCACAAACACAGAAAATAACTTCCATGCCCTCCCATTCTGAAAATAGGTTGCTTTCTAAAGGTATTGCAGGTTTTGACATTTTCATGTGTTTGTTTTCTTTTTGTGGCCGCGTGCTAACTATTTATGGTGTTTCCAAAAGCTGAATTCCTGTGTTACAGTAGATGAAGCAACATCTTCCTCTGATTCACTTGGGCTAGTTTGTTGTTTATAAACTATACCTTTGAGTTTTCATCTGACTCGCACACATGCTGCTGAATCTTGATAATAAAGGTTTTTAAATCTCGGACCTAGTAGAGTAGCAATGTTCATAATGAATAAAATGCATTGCATTTATAATTGTAAAGTTTCTTTGCCTGAGTAAAGGCTTGTACACTACATGGGTCTCAGGACTCTGGTCCCATCATCATACTACTGGATAAATTTGCTAGTGTCTCCATACTATTTTAATGTTTTTTTTGTGTGCAATTAAGCATCTGAAGTTGGGCTTATTATCCTGGAACCCAGGTAGTGTATGTGCCTTTGTGCAAATAAAAGAACTTTGAAATTACATCTGCAGCAGACTACATTCCCCATGAACAATTGAAGGAGCAGATGGAGATGTCCCACTACGAATATATTAAGAGAGCAGTAATGGGTGCTTGGTCATTTAATTCAGTTAACCCATACCTTGTCTTGAGCTGTCTCAGTAAAGTATCCTTGCACTCTTTGACAGCTGGTGAGACTGGTGTGATACTATAAAGTTTTGCTGGCAAACAATTAATCATCGGTATGATTTTGGATATTGTAACATATCTTTGTCCACCTGCTTCTCTTGTGACAGCAACATGGCGGCGAGTGAGTGACGTGCGTTAGCTTGGCTCGCAAGTTTACGTGAAATCTGGAGGTGTTTTAAGCAGTTAGGCTAGTCTACATATACTAAAGCCGTATATCTACTGCCGAGTGTCGTATTTTACATCACATACTGAGCACCAATTACACGGAATCGCACTAAAAATGGAAAATCGCCAAACAACGCGCAGTGCAGCCAACGGCCAGGCCGGCGACAGCGCAGGCGTGGAGGCTACACCGGGAGTTGCGGCCGCTCCGCCCGGGATCGCTGACATCGCCGCACTCGTGAAGGCTGAGGTGAGTGCCGCGCTGCAGGCTAAGGAGACGCTCGGGCTCGTTGTTCAAACCATCACTGATGCTGTCACTGCAGCAGTGACGGACAAAATACAGAAAACTCTGGAGGCGAATGCGAGCGAGATCCGTGCACTGGACACATCTTTAAAAGCAAGTGAGGAGAAAGCACGACTGCTCGAACAGAAATTGATCGAGAAGACGGACGAGCTCGAACAATAATTGATCGAGAAGACGGACGAGCTCGAACAATATCAGAGACGCAATAATCTCAGACTCTTCGGCATTCCAGAGAGCAGCAGAGAGAACACAGATGAGCTTGTGATAAACCTTGTCCAAGAAAAGCTAGGCGTGCAGGTGACTCTGAGTGACATTGACAAAAGTCATAGAGTGGGTCGTAAGTCGCCAGGTTCTACAAAACCAAGGCCTATAATAGTGAAATTTATGTCGTATAGGAAGAGATCTGAAATCTTCAGAGCAAAGAAGAATCTCGCGAAGTCGGGTCTGACAGTATGCGAGGATCTGACCTCTGAAAGACTAAACATTTTGAAGAGCGCGATTTCGAAATTTGGGCTACATAACGTATGGACAAATGACGGCAGGATAATGGTATAGACCGAAAACGGAAAGAAAACAATTTGCAGTGTTAATGAACTCGAAAGCCTGTGCTTTAGAAGCTAAATCATGTCTAATCTTGCTGCCACTAACCTGTATGTTTATATTGTTTACACTGTCAACCTTATCGTAACTAATGTATCATCAAATTGTTCGTTTCTCTAAATAACTATTTTTTTATCTCTAATTATTTTTTCTCGTGTAATATTTGTTATTATTTGTATTATCAACTCTTCGTTTCTCCACATAACTATTTTCATTTTTAATTGTTTTTCTCATGTAATTTTGTTAATTATTGCATTAGGTAGTCTCACTTCCATCCTTAATTAGCAACCCACCATCATACTTTAGTTGTTATCCTCATAAGTGCAATTAATATCACACTATGTCATAACGTGCAGATTACTCCCGTTGTATTTAGCGAAATTCCTTCCTCTGCCAGCCCACTGCTACTTCCATAACCGCTGCAGACCTCGCTGACCTTGGCCGCAGATCCCGTTGTCTCCCCGGGGACCTACCCCCTCCCGGCCGCTTTCACTGCACAGAACTGGGAGGACACTCCCTCACCCGCCTCTCCTTCACACGCTTTCCGCATTCCTCATACCAGACCCTCTTGTCACCGCCAACCACGACCCGCAAACATCGGTCGGCAGCCTCCTCGGGCAATCAACACTCGAACGCACCAAGCTGCATATTGCACATGCAAATGTCCAGTCTCTGCCAGCTCACTTCGACGAGTTCAAATATATATTTCAAACTGCTGATATACACGTAATACTTTTGTCAGAAACTTGGCTCAAACCAAGTATTCCTACAACTTCCGTAAACCTAGATGGCTATATCTTTCTCAGGCACGACAGATGCAACAGACGAGGGGGCGGAGTAGGGGCGTACATACGCTCTGATTTGTCACCTACAGTACTACACACATCCGACAACAATGTAGATAAACAAGTGGAATATATGTTCATAGAGATCAAATCACTTAACAGAAAGTGCTTAATATGTGTCCTTTACAAACCTCCTAAAGTAGGTGGGTTCGCCTGCTTCGAAACTGCCCTCTCTAGTCTCGAATCAGCATATGAACATGTAATTATAGCTGGTGACACTAACATTAATTTTCTGTGCAATAGTCCTTCCACTGGGAAATTTAAGAGGATGCTTTCTTCCTCAAATATGACGCTACTTCAGCTGGCACCTACTCATCACACGACTACCAGTCACACGTTCATAGATATATTCGCAATGAAATCTCCGAACAGAATAATCCGCACCTCTCAAATATCTGCGCCTGGCATGTCTGCCCATGACATCATTTCCGTGACGTATTCACTAGAATGCCCTAGAAAGAAACAAAAACTGTCTACATACCGAGACCTCAAACGCATAAATTTGCCTGAACTCGAAACTGAGGCACAAAAAATAGTTTGGGGGATGACCTCTACTCCCCTCATGGACATAAACGACAAACTCCACGATTTCACTAACAAAATTACTCAGCTATATGACAAATATGCTCCAATAAAGACCAGAAAAGTAAAAAGGCAACCTGCACCTTGGCTGACTGATGAACTAAAACAGCTCATGAATCTCAGATATGCTGCACATCGAGCATACAAGATACACCCTACACCTGAAAATCATGCTGTATACAAGCAGAAATGAAACAAAGTCAGTCAAGCGGTGAGAAACGCTAAGCTCAGACATGCCCGTACATTAGCTGACAATAGATGTAGACCAGCTATCCTGTGGAAAAATCTCCGTAGTCTCGGTTTAGGCAAAATAAAAGTTGCAGAAAATCCCATGGTCCCAGCTGAAGAACTAAACCGATTCTTCACATTACCTGCAACCAAAATTGATCCGCAAAAAAAACAGAGAATCATTGATTACTTCATTGGGATGAATGACTGTAGCAAAGAAAAATTCTATCTACAGCACGTCACTTGCAGTACTGTCAAGAAAGCCATAATGCGGATTAGATCAGCATCTACTGGACATGATGGTATCACTATCCAGATGGTAAAACTTATTATTGACCAACTACTGCCCTCTATAACAGACATTTTCAACGATTCATTAATCACAAGTGTTTTCCCTGAGGCCTGGAAACTGGGACAAATTAAGCCACTGCCTAAAAAGGACATCGCCACAGCAGCCTCTGACTACCGCCCCATCTGCCTTCTTCCTGCACTATCAAAGGCCTTAGAATATATAGTTCATGACCAGCTCACCAATTACCTAACTACTAACAACCTACTAGACGAACACCAATCAGGTTTCTGTAAACATCGAAGCACAACATCCGCTCTGATAAAGGTGACAGATGACCTGAAACTTGCCATGGACAGACAAGAAGCGACTATTATTTGCTTCTTAGATTTCATCAAAGCATTTGATACTGTCGACTTCGACATCTTACTAGCCAAACTTAGCGGTCTAAATTTCTCACAAAGCGCAATGCAATGGTTTCGCTCATACATGATGTCTCGTCAGCAACGCGTCCTGTCTGGGGATATAAAATCACAATGGCGACAGGTAGTGTCAGGCGTTCCCCAAGGCTCAGTATTAGGTCCTATACTCTTCTCTCTTTATGTCAATGATGTGTCATCGGTCCTGACCTATTGCAAATACCATATGTATGCTGATGACCTTCAGTTGTATCTAAGTGCAAAACCAAGCAATCTCAAGAAAGCTATTGAAAATTTCAATACTGACCTCGATGCGCTGTCAAACTGGGCACAGGACATAGGTCTAAAACTAAACCCATCTAAAACCCAAGCGGTACTTGTTGGTCACTCTAAGCTCATTAGCCCAAAACATCGGGAATCCGTACCACCTCTTATCCTAAGTGGAACAAATATTAACTTCTCGCCATCAGCAAAGAGTTTGGGAGTAATAATTGATGAAAATCTAAATTGGACAGAGCACGTAACTGCAGTGTGCAAAAAAGCATCAGCATCCCTTCATGTCCTACAAAAATATAAAAAACTCTTCCCTTTCGATCTGAAAAAGAAATTAGTACAAACGCTTATACTCCCAATCATTGACTACAGCGATATTATCCTACAAGGCCTCTCTCAGGAAAATTCCCGACGTCTAGAACTGGTCACGAATGCCTGCGTCCGATATATCTGTGACGTTCGACTTTTTGATCACATTTCACCAGCATATGCAAAATTGTCCTGGCTGCGTGCAGACAAACGCAGAGATTTCCATACACTCTGTCTCATCTACTGCCTTATAAATGTACACTGTCCCTCATATCTCTCCTCTTCCCTAACACTCATGTCGGAACAACATGACAGAAACACACATTCCCATCATAATAAAATCCTCTCCGTTCCACTGCATCGCTCAGTCACCTTCTCCAAGTCCTTTACAGTAGCGGGAACCCGACTCTGGAATAACCTCCCTCGTTATGTTAGAGAACTTAAAAACATGACCGGCTTCAAAAAACAGTTAATGATGTATCTACTTAAGCAACAGTAATGCCTTCCTCTGTACATGAGCGCACTTCACCTCATTACTTCCCTCTCTCCCCCTCCTTAAACCTCCCTTACCCAAAACTCGCTATACTAGTAAACATCTACTTTACACACCAATATATTAATGTACATCTGCACAAACCTTCATTATTATTGCCACTCTTTCTCATGTTTGTCATTATTATTTGATTTTTTTACTGTTATTATTATTGCTTTCACCATAATCTGTATGTATAGCACCTGATGTAAAAATACTGCCAGCATTTACTTTATTAGGTCTTAGTCATATTCATCATTATTATTTGATTTTTTGTTTTACTGTTATTATTATTGCTTTTATCATAATCTGTATGTATAGCAACTGTTGTGAAAATACTTCCGCATTTACTTTATTAGGTCTTAGTCACTACTCTTTATTCATATTGTCACTAGAGTAAGCTAATTTTCTCATTTAAAGTATGTTCATGATGTAACTCTGATGTGTGAAATGCTGCATGTGTGAAACACTGGTCCGATGTAAGAGAGGGCCTGATGGCCCTAATCTGATCAGGTTAAATAAATAAATAAATAAATAAATAAATAAAAATAATCAAAGCACTGGACTCGCATTCGGGAGGACGACGGTTCAATCCCGTCTCCGGCCATCCTGATTTAGGTTTTCCATGATTTCCCTAAATCGTTTTAGGCAAATGCTGGGATGGTAACCACCACCACCATAATCAATGGCGTTAATAAAGCTGTAAGTGAGTTGAAATATTTACAACAGTTACTCTTTTTTGGGAAACTTTCCAAAAGTGACTATTTTGTTTAAGAATTATGAGTAATAAAGAAATAAAAGTATTTAAGGTTTTGTTAGACTATAAAAAATAAGCAATGAAATAAAATACCATGTATAAAAAGAATTAGTTTATTTGCTTAAAAAATTGAAAAAACATATCAAGCTGCAGACAGGCAGCAAAATGAACTAATGACCCATTGCGCACTTACCATGTTCCCCAACCATAGGTCATGTGCCTAAAATTTGAGCCTTATTAGGTGAGGGATTACTGGAAAGCATACATTTCAAATATGTTTGTTCTAAGTAAGACAAAAATTCACAAAGTAATCAGTGGCAGATTATGACCACACTCCGGCAATTACCTCCCAAATGGTTCATTTACTGACCCATGTTTTCTGGAATGTTTTTCTATCTATTATAGTATACATTCAGGTATGTCAGTTGTCACTGCTGTTTATGATGCATCCTGTATATTTCTGTTAATATTGTGAAGGCAACTTGAGTTGTTCTTTCCTTGTGTTTAGATGTAAAAGATTTGATTGATTGTCACATGTCTGCAACTGTGTTTGTCTTTATGTAAGTAGTACAATCCATTTTCTTAGTTTAAAAATACATGTCCTGGATAACATTCTGTAAGTTCCACAGAATTTCATTGAAGCAGCTGACATGTCAGAATTTTGAAAGAGCCAAAGGCATCCTCAAGGGATAGAACATTAAAAGAGCATTATTTGTTCACCTGCACATTGAGGAATGCTTTAAGTGTTGTCAGAAATGATCTTGACCTTTGAAAACACATTGTGCTGAGCAATCAGTCTTTCCTTCTCATCCCATCTGGTAAGTCTCCCTTACCTGGTGTCCTGGGTGACTTTCGTGAACTCTACTCCTTTTCCTAAACCTCACCAGTCCTTTTCCTTCACCCCTCTTCCTTCCCCTTCAGTTCTTGTGCCTAAACTGAATATGTCAGATTAAATATCTTATCTAATAAAAGTTTACATTAATGTAAATGAGTGTAAAACAAATAGTACTTACATGAAGAACATATTGTCAAAGATGTACAGTGATTTAAGAGCTGAGTTGCTGAAGTTATACATTGAAATATGACATAATATTCTTAAAAAAGTCAAACATTGAAACATAAGTAACACCGGTGTGGTGTGAGGAGACTTCACTGTGTGGCAACTTGTCACGCTGCCAAGTAAACGTAATGCAGGGCGCGCCACAAGCGGGCCACTAGTAACGTGAGCAAAACAATTTTGTATATTACATATTTTCTGAAGTAAATGATACATATAGCCAATATAGATTTTAACAAAAATTAATTTTACAAATTATTGAGTAACATTTATAAATGAGATTCAAACGGGATAAAGTAGTACAAAGTTCACTACGTTTTACATAGCACAGGTAGAACCAGACTTAAATAAGACTGGAATTACATATGTAATGAAGAACATCAGTTCATTATATGACACAAAATTTGAAAAGAAAGCTTGCATAACTAGGACACAGAGGTCATCTGGTGTGTTAGTAATGAGTGTAACTTAACAGAGGTAAAATAATGTTTCTGCAAAGGATGAAAATTTCAAGTTCTTCCGAGATATCAAATTTTCTCCCTTTCTTTTCTCTATGCAGAATTGGCATTTCGTTTAATTCTTTGGAGTTGTGCCCTGTTATGAAAAGATGTTCTGCAAATGTTGAATTGTGCACATTAGTGTCTTTTTTGCCTAAAAGATGTTCTTTGTATCTTACGTTGAAAGCTCTGCCTCTCTGCCCAATATAGAATGCTGGACATGTATTACAGGAAATTTTATATACACCTGAGCCACGTAAAGGTTCGTTTGAAGCTTTTAGATCATGAATTAATTTTTTTTGTAAATTACTATGTGTGGAGAAAGCAACCTTGCAGCCGTATTTTTTAGTTAACAGACGCTGAATCCTATACGATATGTTACCTAAAAAGGGTATTGCGATGTACTTTTTATCATTATTATTAGTGTGACCAGTACCTAAAGTGGTGACTCTTTAGTTTTTTCTTTAAGGATATTTTCCACTAGTGAGGGTTCATAGCCGTTATTAAATGCTATTGTCTTAATTACATCAATTTCTTTCTGCAGTTTTTCTGGTGATAAGGGAGTAACCGCGGCACAGTGAATTGCTGAATGAAAGAAAGCTTTCTTATGAGATTGAGGATGTGTCAAGTCTGCAGGTACGGTACGATCAGTACTCGAGGATTTTCGAAAAATGTCAAAAATTATTTTATTGTATATTATTGCCAACTTCAGATCTAGGAAATTTAATTCGTGGCATTCATTTTGTAAGTCACACGTGAAACTAATTTTTTCATGGAGGTTATTATTGTATATAATCAAAATGTCATCTACGTGTCGCGAAGAGGATAAAATACCTAATTCTATATATACTGCTATACTATAGCAGTTTGTGTCTGTTCTGTTCCCTTTCTTGAAACTAGAAACCATGTATGACTTTTTCCATGCTGAGGGAATTTCAATCCTTTTACAACAGTTGTTCATCAGGCAGGTTATTCATTTCTTAAGATATCTTCCTCCAGCATTCAATAATCCAACAGGAATGCTTCCTGGACCAGGTGATCGGCCATTCATCATTTTAATTAATGCCCAATTCACTTCGTCTGTTGTAATGTTTATATTTTTATCACTTACTTCCATCTTCTCTTCATTCCCTAGCGTGTAATATGGCCCATCTTCAGTTAAAAGGTCTGCATAATGTGCTTTTTTCCATTCCTTTAAGAGAATTAGGTTGTCCACTGCTTTGTTTACTTGTATTTTCTTCATATTGGTAATTTTCCTCCACACTTCTGTTTCTGATTCACCTATTACTCTCAATTTCAATACATTTCTGTTCCCACAACTTGTTCTTTTCTAATTTAATTCTGTTTCTTAATCCGTAATTTATTGTTTGGTAGTTTTGCCTGTCTGTGGTGATTTAGCTGATAACCATTTTTTGTAGACATTTTTCTTTTCTTTAATCAACATCTTCAGAACGTCAGACATCCATGGAAGATCCCGTTTACCTAGACTCTCTCTGTCCCTAGTACCTCTAGAGAAAATTTTGTAAGCGCTTTTTTAATATTTTCATATTTTACTTCAATATTGTCATCTACTGGAATCGCTTTTAGTTCATTTTCTAATCTACGTTGAAATAAATCCTTGATGCTGAACTGTTACAGGAGAAAGAGTTTATACCTTGCCTTCTCCAATTTCTCATGATTGCTGTGGTCAGCCACTTGTCCAGTTGTTGATAGTTTTTTGCTAAATGGGTATGTTAACTTTGCTAAAACTAATTATTGATCAGATCCACAGTTGGCTCACCGCATGATTCTACAGTCTTGAACTACCATTTTTGGCTGTTGCTTGGTAATGATGTAATCAATTATTGATTTCTGCTGTAATGATGCTCTCCCATGTATATCTGTGGATATCTTGATGTGAATAATGTGTGTTCAGAATTTTCAAGTCATATTAGTTACAGAGTTCTAAAATATTTTCTCCAGCACTATTAATGACATTTTCTTCATATATTTCTACTACTGTATCATTTACTTGAGCCAATCCTCGCATTAAAATCTCCTGCTATTATTACTTCTTGGTGATTTTTGACTTGGTTGAGTAGATGATCTAATTTCTGGTAGAAATGGTATTTGGTTTGCTGTACCACATCGTCGTTTGGTGCATACACCCCTATTATAACTGTTTTAGTGCCATATAACTTGATGGTAATAGTGACAATTCCTTCACATATAAATTCATACTCCTTGATGTAAGCACTCAGAGCTTTGTTACTTAGAATAGAAACACCTGCTTTTGCTCGTTTGTTTATCATCTCCAGACCAAAAATGGATGAAATTTCCAAATTGCTCATTCCCTTGTCCCTTCTTTTTTGTTTCTGACAGAATAATTATGTTCACCTCCAGTCGACTAATTTCATTCTCTATTTTGGTGTGCTTATTTGTCAGTCTTTAAATGGTCCATGTACCAACTCCCAATATCCTTTTCCTTGCCAATTTCTGAGGCTCCGCTTTAGATTCTCAAGCTTGTAGAAGTTTTTTGTGGACAATGGGGTGTTGGCCCATTGACCCAACCCCCAACTTGGAGAACCAAAATTTGATATCAGGGTTTATTCCCCTAGGGAGGTTGGCTTCACCACGCCTATAGAGATCCCTCTTCCCTAGGTGGGACACATTTCGTCTGGCTCCTCCGTTGAGACTTGCCCGGATTGGGTGACTCTGCCAGTAGCTATGCTACTGCTGGCATAGCCCTCAACTTCGCTGGAGCACGCAAACCCTCCCGCCTATTACTGAAGGTACCTTTGATAAGGCAGTGTCCCTTGGGAGGGACATTATACAATAAATTAAGTGTACTAGATGACATCAGTCACATACATGTTGTTAATGAATGAGCACTGTTGTGTACATAGTTCCGCGTAGTCAGCGCATACACAACTTTCCCACTAGAGCGCAACCCCCCAAGCACAACAGCGCAGGCGCAGCGCTCGTCCGTCTCCGCACTAAGAGATGGCGCTGCCTTAGAGACGGACCAAATTCTGCTTCCGCTGATCTGCGTATTAATATGTAACGCAGCCAATGAGATTGCTCCTAATGTAGAACCTTTTCCCCTCGTGGATCACACTCGCGCAGTGATACATGAACGCGTGAGGTATTATAACGAGTGTACAGACCTCCGATTAGTCAGTCTGCATTAGTCTGTACCAGTCTATAGTCAAGTTTGAGTCTGCGCCTAATAAGATTACCATATTCCTGTACATAGCCATGAAGATAAATGAATAGACACTTTGTCAAGTATCAGAGATATGTGAGAATAAGATTAACGTACCAAAACCAAAGGAACTTCATATTCTCAATTGTAATCAGCATCCAGAATCAAGTTACGTAATGTCTATGCTTTTTATTATTTTAATAAATGTGTGCGAAAATTAATAAAGTTCTGTATAAAGTTGGTCACCATCATTCTGCTACTCTAAGCGTGCAAATGGCATTTCTATCGACTGACCTAACGGCAGAAGATAAACACGCCACAATAAGACCACGAAACATATTGCTGACACTCGCCTACTTCGTTAGAGCGACAAGTCAAATAATCTAATGGTGTGTGTGCCGAAGGTCTTACAGTACGCACACCACAAGCACCAGCCTGTCTTTTGTATCATTGAAGGATGTGAACATGATTTGGAAGTTGTAAAATAATGCCACCTTACAGTATATTTTTCCCAGTAATCGATTTTTCAAAAGTGATCAGTTTTTTCTGTTTTCTTTGTCAGGGTCCATGTCTCATGTGCACAGCACACTATTTGTTGTGACTTGGCAAGACAGCCAAGTCACAATGAGAGGAATTAATAGTAGCAAATAAAGTACGTAGTTGATGTAACACTTAACTTTAATCCACAATTGTAGAACATCTCTTGACGGTACATGTTATAACCACAATATAAAATATCAAATGCTATGGCGCCTTGCTAGGTCGTAGCAAATGATGTAGCTGAAGGCTATGCTAACTATCGTCTCGGCAAATGAGAGCGTAGTTGTCAGTGATCCATCTCTGGCTAAGTTGGCTGTACAACTGGGGCAAGTGCCAGTACGTCTCTCTAGACCTGCCGTGTGGTGGCGCTCTGTCTGCTATCACTGACAGTGGCGACACGCGGGTCCGACGTATACCAATGGACCGCGGCCGATTTAAAGGCTACCACCTAGCAAGTGTGGTGTCTGGCGGTGACACCACACTATTGGCTTGATGATTCTTATTTTTGCCTGCCTGGATAGTAAGTTCGATCTTAAGATGTTGTGTGTAGCTCCTAGACATCTTCCCCCAGCTTGAATTATTGTTACTATCTCTTGTTCTATAAGGTTGTGTTGGTTGATGTTGACACAGAGGTACATGAATGTGTCTCTTCTGTATTGTTAGATTTCCGATTTTTTAGATGGTTTGGTCCTAAATGAGCTCTTCTTCCTACTACCATGAACTTTGGTTTACTTTCATTTATACTTAAACCTACTTCCTTAGCTTCTTCCATTAGCACAGTCTCCATTTTCTGTGGGTCTTCCATGTTCTTTCCTATCAGCACAATATCATCTGCAAATGCCAGGACATTTATCTCTTTTCATATGCAGACTCCTCCACTTTCACATGTTACTCTCCTCAGGGTGTTGTTGAGGACCAAATTGAACAGGGTTGGTGATATATCATCTCCCTGTCTCAATCCTGTTTTTATTTCAAATGCTTCTGGTAACTCCCCCTGTACTTTCACTCTAAACTTTGATTCAATCACACACATTTTAGTTAGCTTTATCAGCTTTTCAGGTATCCCATACTCTGCCATTATCCTCCACATTTCCTGTCTTATTGTGCTGTCATATGCTTTGTTCAAGCCCCCATGGGCTTGGCATTCATTTGCCGGGTACGGGCTTGGCGACCACGGGGTTCCTCAGCTGGGGACTGGTAAGTACCACCAGTCCCCTGTCACCGTAAGCTATGGGCGTGCTTCAGCGACCACTGTGTGGTGCAGTGATGCAACATTGTGTGTCTGAGGGAATGGGGATCTTGGCTTGACTGCCCGGATCACGAGGATGGAATAAACCTCTATTAAAAAAAACAACCCCCCCTCAATCTCAAGATGTGCAGTGCCCTGATGAGAGATGAGATGCGTGGCTGTTGAGGTGGAACAGTTGTTAGCGGGCAACCTTTGGAGAACCTGCCGCACTTCAGTTGTGTAAGGCTTACCTAGGTACGCAGGTCTCTGTCTAGGTGGACTTCTAGTTCCCTGCTCATGGGACCAAGATGGATCCTCCAAAATCTTCTTTGACTCCTCCCAGCGGAAAGGGTGAGCTGCTGGTAGGTTCCAACACCCAATCCAACAAGAGGGAATGTGTAGCCAGTCCTCCTGACTCAGTAGCGAAATTTGAGAGTATCACGACTAGTAACAGATCACATGCTGGTGGTCAGAATGTGTTTTTAGTCGTTAAAAGGAAAGAGAGCAGCTTCAATCAAGTTTCCCCTTTCTATATTAAAAAAAGGGCGTTGCTGGAAGTTTGAAATCTGTTAAGCGATTGTGTAATGGGATGCTGTTGGTGGAAACAGCTAGTTCTCACAAGGTAAGATTCTCCAGGATGCTCACTCCCTTGGGGAATATGCCATCGAAACTGAGCTGCACACCACCTTGAATTACAAGAAAGGTGTTGTGACTTGCAGGGATCTGGTGAACATTCCCAAGGGTTCTTGTTAAGTCCGACTCCTCTATCCTGACGTTTAACGGTACGAAACTCCCTGAGAATATTAAGGCAGGTTTCCATCGCTTAAGTGTGCGGCCTTGTGTACACAACTCAATGAGGTGTTTCAAATGCCAGTGCTTTGGGCATACTAATCTTGGGTGTCGTGCAGAAGTATGGTCAGGCCGCCCATGACGGTGTCCATTGTCTGTCTCCGTTGAAGTGTGTGACTTGCTCTGGACCTCACCCCGTCTGGAGTCAGGACTGCAGCATGTATCTGGAAGAACGGAGGATACAGGAGCTTAAAACTATTAAGTGCATCCCCCATACTGAGGCAAAAAAGCTCTATAAAGCCACGCTGCCCCCCCTGTTTTGGTACCTCCTTCACTTCAGTTGTTAAACAGCCCACACCGAAAGCTGACGCTGCTACACAACGGAGGCTGCTAGTGTCAGCACTAATACCAGCATTTGTCCATGCACTTGCGCTGCTGCAGTCATTTCTATGCCTGTCCCTCCCCTGAGAACTTCAGAGAAAGCTGTGGTTGCTGACATTGTAGAGCTCCCTGCCCCTCCAAAGGTTCCGTATGGTACACTGTCCAATGTTGCCACACCCGCAGCCCTGACTGTGGCTTCAAAGTCTACCCAAGGTAAAAAGTCAAAGGCAAAACGTCAACCACCGGTTGAATGGATTGGGACAACCATCTCGCTCCAATCATTGTGGGCTCCCCTTCCCTTCAGAAAGTCAGGATGAAAGTACTACCCCACTGATAATGGCTCCCATTATACAGTGGAACATAAATGGATTCAGGATGCACGTGGGGGAACTGAAACTCCTAGTGCAGCAACGCCCTCTGTGCTTGTTTGCAGGAAACACATTTCAAAGCATGTGATGCCCCTGCACTATGGGGCTATACTCTATATCGCAAAGATGACCTGACTGGGGAAAGAGCCAAAGGAGGGTTTGCTGTGTTAGTCAATAATGGGCACCGCTTCTCTGCTCTTCCCCTGGATACCGACCTGCAGGCAGTTGCAGTTGAAATTTCTACACGTGAGGGGCTTACAGTTTGTTCTCTTTATTTACGTGCACTGAATGTATTAGACTCTGAGGCTCTCACAGATCTTACCACACAACATCCGCAATCATTTCTCCTCCTGGGCGACTTCAATGACCACAGTCCCCTGTGGGGCTCAACGTTTACTTGCCCTCGGAGTCGGGTTTTGGAGAGCCTCCTGATATCTCGAGGGCTGTGCCTCCTCACCACTGGTGCTCAGACTCATTTCCGCACTGCTACTGGGTCATTCTCAGCCATCAACCTATCTTTCTGCTCTCCAGCCCTTGCAGACTCTGTTCACTAGGTCACTGACAACCTTCATTCCAGTGACCACTTCCCAATCCGCCTTCAGCTACTCGATGGTGTGTTGCTGGAACAGAAGCTTCCAACGTGGATGATAAGCAAGGCTAACTGGGCACTGTCTGGCCAGTTGGCTGTGTTTCAACACCGTGACAGTGTCCAGGAATGGGTGGATCACATCACGAATGTGATCCATCATGCTGCTGGTCTATCTATACCAAAGTCTTTCGACCCTCTTCAGAGGCAACCTGTCCCTTGGTGGACAGAAGAGTGCCATTTAGCTATTTGGGACAGACATGCGGCTCTTTGACAGTTTAAATGCTGCCAGACAGCGAACAATCTCTCAACCTTTCGAATCGCGAGAGCCAAGGCTCACTGTGTCATTAAAGAGAGCAAAAAGTGGTCATAGCACGAGTTCATGAACTCAATTGTTCCACTTGTTGTTCAAAAGTATGGGAAGCCATCCGGAGGATTTCCGCTAAACACAACCGTTTACCGATAGCTGCAGTGCTGAACCAGGGGTGCCTCCATACACCACCTAGAAACATTGCTTAGACCCTGGCTAAGCATTTTGCACAAACCACTGCCACTGCAAGCCAGGATCCAGCATTTTGTCGCTACCGTGTGACTGTGTAGAGGGAAAAGTTAGACTTTAGGTCAAACAGTTTTGAGACCGACAACTCCCCTTTCTCCATGTGGGAGCTCAAATTGGCACTGAATGAGACTTTCGAAACTGCACCCGGTCATGACCACAGCCAGTACTGCATGTTTTGACATCTGCCAGCGGCATCAAAGGAAATCCTCCTCGAATGTTTTAATCTAATGTGGCAGACTGGCGTCTTCCCTAACTCATGGAGGGAGGCAATTCTCATCCCTCTCCTCAAACCAGGAAAGGACCGCACATGTCCCAGTAGTTATCAGAGTATCACATTGACGTGCTGTCAGAAAGACCTTGGAACGGATGGTTAAGCATCGTCTGGTTTGGCTGTTAGAGACCAGGCAACTCCATAGCTGCTCTCAGTTTAGATTCCGAAAATTTCGGTCCACGGTCGACAACCTGACCCCCCTAGAGGCAGCTGTTCAGTAGGCTTTCCTCCATCAGCATCACTGTATCGGCAAATTCTTTGATATTAGTATGGCATATGACACTACTTGGAGACACTGTATTCTTGCAGAACTGCATCAATGGGGCTTTGGTGGCGACCTCCCCATTTTCATTCGGTCATTCCTGTCTCAGCAGTTTTTTCGGAGCCGAGTTGGTAACAGACTGTCTGACCGATTTGAGCAGGAGAATGGTGTCCCCCATGGCAGTGTTTTAAGTTACCATCTTTGCCATAGCCATCAACAGTACCACATATACAGTAAGGAGTCCAATACAGTGCTCCTTATTTGTGGACAACTCTGCTGTTTTCTGTTTCTCCTCCAGGTGAGCTGTCAGTTGCAACTTACAGTGCGGTGGTTAGAGGAGTGGGCTGCAAAGACGGGTTTTCAGTTTTGTGCCGATAAGTGTGTGTGTGTGTGTGTGTGTGTGTGTGTGTGTGTGCGCATTTTAATCATTCTTGTCGTCCTTTTAATTTGCCTTCCTTGCATATGGGGGACACTATCCTGCATTTTAGAGGTACAGTGCGCTTTCTGGGCCTAATTTTTGACTCCAGTGTCTCATGGTTGCCACATCTGTGAGACTTAAAAGCCAGAACCTTGAAGGCACTGAACATCCTAAAGTGCCTCAGCCACAGGTCTTGGGGAGCAGAGTGCGTCTCCTCCAGTTCTATCGGGCTTTTGTGCATTTGTGGCTGGACTACGGGTGCACGGTGTATGGGTTAGCAAGGTCCTCTTATTTGCGGATCCATGACACTGTCCACCACACGGGGATTCAACTGGCCATGGGTGTTTATCAGCCCAGTCCCATACCTAGCCTCTGTGCTGAGGCCGGGGAACTTCCACTTACCATCTGGTGGCAGCTCCTGCTGGTGCGCCAGCATTGTAAGTTTTTTGCAGCTCCAACCTCACCTGCTCACCATAATGTCGCTCTTCCGCCTCTGGATCGTCTTTTTTCTCACCGTCCCAGAGCTACGATGCCGTTAGGGATCCATGTGCAATGTGTGCTGGAGTCCCTTGGTGTGGAGCCTATACAGCCCTAAACAGAGTTTTAACCGCCTGCCACCCTGATTACTGCCACCATTTTTAATGCAACATTTTCTGCCATTTTTATCTGAGCACCATGACTATGTAGCTGTTTTTACAGATGGGTTGAAACTGGGGGATTCCGTTGGTTGCTTTGTTGTTTTTCCGGATCGTATCCTCAAGGTCAGACTGCCTTAGCGTTTACTGTCTTTGATGCAGAATTGTCTGCGATCTTGCGAACACTGCAGCAGATGAGAATTCTTCCCGTCCTAAATTTCTTGTCTTTCTGACACATTAAGTGCCCTTCACTCATTGGAATGTTTGTATCCCACAGATAAAGTAGTCCAGACCATCCAGGATGCCCTCCTCCAACTAAAATGACTGGGGAAGTAGGTGGCTTTCTGCTGGGCTGCAGGGCATGTTAGCATTGCTGTGAATGAAAGGGTAGATCTCACAGCTGAGAAGGCGTGTCTCAATCCATCCCCCTGCCTGCACACACCTCGCTTTTCAGCTCTCGAGTCGTGTTGGTGGGAGGCTGAGTGGCTGGAAATGAATGGCAATAAGCTCTGTTTAGTCAAGCCCACAACACGTGTGGTGTACTTCATTCCAGCCCCATAGACGGGGCGAGGTTCTCCTCACTCGGCTTCGGATAGGCCACAGTCCTATGATGCATGGCTTCCTGCTCTGGTGAGAGGACCCTCCAATGTGTGGTTCTTGTGGAGTCCAGGTCACTTTGCACCACGTTTTCTTAGATTGAGTTTTATTTTCTGACCAGTGGGTCACGGCTGACTTGCCAGCGGATCTGCCATCTCTTTTTAGGAAATACTCAAAGAAATGTGGTTACAGTTCTAAAGTTCTGTGACTTGTCCAATGTTTCTACCAAGATTTTAGGGAGAGGGTCTCGATTTGTTCACAGGGTGACTGGCCCGCCCATATTTTATGTAAGTGGCCAGCCAGTGACACTTTCCTGTTACGTCCTTGACACTCCTTTCTCATTTTCCCTACGTTTTGTTTTCTTATACAGCATTTTTTTTTCTTTTCCCGCTTTCTTTGCGCATATTCTTCCATTTTACTAACTTTGTCCACATTTCTTTCAATGTACATCAGGATGCTGATGACCTCGATGTTGAATGACTGTAAGCCCAAAAAACACTCACTCACTCACTTACTCACACTCTCTCTCTCTCTCTCTCTCTCTCTCTCTCTTTCTTTCTTTCTCTCTCTGTTGCGCTCTCTCTCTCTCTCTCTCTCTCTCTCTCTCTCTCTCTCTCTCTCTCTCTCTCTCTCTCTCTGTTGCGCTCTCTCTCTCTCTCTCTCTCGCTCTGTTGCGCTCTCTCTCTCTCTCTCTCTCTCTCTCTCTCTCTCTCGCTCTGTTGCGCTCTCTCTCTCTCTCTCTCTCTCTCTCTCTCTCTCGCTCTGTTGCTCTCTCTCTCTCTCTCTCTCTCTCTCTCTCTCTCTCTCTCTCTCTCTCTCTGTTGCTCTCTCTCTCTCTCTCTCTCTCTCTCTCTCTGTTCAATATAATTCTTGATATTACTTTATAGCATGTGCTTAGGAGAGATACCCCTCTCTAGTTCTGCATCAGCATTTTGTATTCTTTTTTGTATTTGGACATACAGCACCAGTGTTCCATTCCTCCAGCATTACTTTTTTTCTCCATACCTCTTTTATCAGTTTGCCTAACTGTTCATGTATTTTCTCTCCCCCTCCTTTGCAGAGGTCTGCTGATATCATGTCTATGCAAGGGGCCTTCATGTTTTTTAGTCTTTTCATTGTCTCCTTCACTTCATCAGAATTCATTCTTTGACTAATGGTTATACGTTCAGATTGTTTTCTGCCTTGTTTTCGTTGTTGTAGGTATGTTCCGGGTTGTTCAGCAGTTCTTTGAAATATTTTGTCCAGTTCTCTAAATTTCCTTCATCCGTAGTGATCAGTTTTCCATTCTCGTCCTTCATTATCACAGACTTAGCTCTATACTCATTTTCTATAGCTATTCATTGTCCTGTAAAACTGTTTACTATTGGTTTGGTTATAGTCCTCCTCAGCCTTCATCTGTTTATATATGAATGCACTTTTCTCTCACCTTATTATAATCTTCATTTCTCTATTGGCTTCCCTGTAAGATGTTTGGTTTTCATTGGTGTTATTGTTCATCATTGTCTGTCTGGCTCTCTTGTTCTGTACTGCTTTTGTACATGTTTCCCTAAGTGAGCCATGATTTGCACTTTATATTGCTATTATCATCATCTGATTGTAGTTCATGCACTGTCTACCTCATAACTGTTGTCATCTTCTTCCATTTTGTGTTGATATCTTGATCTTCTTTTCTATTGTTGTCATTCTCTAATTCAGCGAATCTATTTTTAAGCTTAATCTTAAACTGTTTATTCACCACCACCTCTTTTATCCTACTCACATCTACTCTTTCGGTTCTTTTACCACTGTTGTTTATACTTGGTGGTTTTGGTAATGATTGTTTTGTCTTTATAAGCATAAGAGAATTGTCTGAGCCTATCTCAGCCCCTCTCTTTGTCCTAACATCTGTTATTGCCTTATGTTTTTTCTCTATCAAAACATGGTCTATTTGGTTCCTAGTTAATCCATCTGACGAGGCCCACATTGCTTTATGTATATCTTTGTGGGAGAATGATGTACTTGCTATTTTCATGTTTCTACCTGTGGTGAAGTTAAGCCTTATACCATTATCATTTGATTCAGTGTGAAGGCTGAACATGACTATGTGGTTGCCATTGCTGTTCTTGTCCTATTTTGGCATTTAGTCTCCCAGCACAATTTTGATGTCGTACTGTGGTGACCTGGAGTACATCTGGTCTAAGGTGTTGTAGAATTCGTCTTTTATGTCTTCCTCCTTGTCCTCAGTGGGGGCATGGATACTTAGTAATGAGATACTTCTGTATTTGCCTTTGATTCTGATGTAGCATATTCTTTTATTGACATTTTCTGGTGTCATCACATTGGCCATTATTTTATTATGAACTGCAAATCCTGTCCCAAATACATGGTTACCATGCTTGTTTCTGTTGTATATGATCATGTAGCTTTTCTCTCTATGCATACCTTGTCCAGGCCATCTTACCTCCTGCACGGCTGTAATATCCATCTTGTACTCTGTTAGTCCTTCATAAAGTATCTGTGTGTCTCCTGCAGCATACAGTGTTTTCACTTTCCATGTACTCGTTTGTAGTCCTTTACTCATAAGCTTGAATCACTTCCCGTTAGATCCATTCCAATCCAAGGCTGGGTGTGAGTGTATACAAACCAGTCAGTTTCTTTTCTTTTTTTTTTTTTTTGGCTAGCCCAATGATTGACCCTCCCACCCTATCTGGGTTTGGGACCGTCTGGAAGGCTACTCTTCTTCCAGGCGTGGTTAAATATATGTATTGCATTAGCTAATTGAGGTCTCATCCACAGCAAGATGAGGAAATTTGCAGTCATTTTTTTTTCTGTGAAAGTCTGTTCCGAAAGCAGGAGCTCGACACCAAACAGTTTTAACAAATAAATTTTCTATTAATACTTTCCCATCATTGTAGTGGCCATACTTGCCAACATCAACAGCTAAGACCGTGGAAGGAAAACCTATGTAATTAGAAAGTGTTGACAAAAACTGAGTAGGAGCTTTAACTCTGATGCGCTTTCTGTCTAAGCTCCCAATATAGTTTGATAGATTAAATAGTTCCCAGTCATCATTCCAAGTTGTTGTGCCCATTATCGAGCATCGTGAACCAAGCTTCTCAATTTTGGACGGTTACCAGCTTCTCTTAAGGCCTACTAAAAACATAGACCAGAGATCATTGTGATTTGTTAAATCCACCTGTTCACTGCTCTTTAGTCTTTTGCCCTAAACCTGCTCTTTATGATTATTTTTCCTAGGTTTCTCCATTCTTCTCACAATAGGGCCAAAGAACAGGAGAATTCTATGGTTGACACGAGAAACATGGAGATACCGAGTTGCTCAATAATGGACATTTTTGTTCTTCTTTCAGCCCAATTTAGACACAGCATTCTGGGCCAGCACCAAAACTCAAGTACATCAATGTGCTGTTTGTCTCTGACGTTAAGGGTTCATCTCTTGCAACCATAAAAGAAGACGGAAAACACGCGCGTTTCAACAAGCTGGACCATTGTGGTATTCATTATTGCTATGTTCTGCAGGATCTTGGTGAGCTTTTCATAGCCACGGGAAGTTGTGAAGATGAGATAACATGACATATAATGTGATTCGTCATCTTAACCCATCTTCACAACTTCCCATGTCACAGATAGTTGATCCAAGATAGGTGAAAGAATGCACGACCTCCAGTGCCTTTACCCGACCTGTGCATTGAACCTTACTCCTTGATAAATTGTCATGAGTTTGGACTTGCTGAGATGGAGGTCCAGTCCATATGCTAGATTAATGTCTTACTTTTGTTAATAGCTCAGCAAGATTATCTTCTCTGCTGACTGAAAGGATGGTGTCATCAGCAAATTGGAGGCTGTTAATAGTTCTGCCACCAATAGAAATGCCTCGAGTCCAACCATCAAGGGCTTTCCTAACGCATTGATGATGTTTAACAGTTGGGGATAGAGAACAACACTGTCCGACACATTTTGGAACACTGAAGAAATCACACATGCCAGCACTTGTGTTGAGAGCTGTGAGGTGATTATTATATAGAATTCTGATCAGTTTGGTGGGACACTGAACTCTGCAAGCACCTGCCGCAACATTTCCCAGACAACACAGTCGAATGCTTTCCTATAGTCAGGGAAGCAGAGGAAGACAAACACAGAACTCTCACAATTTCTTGATTATTTGTCATACGTTGAAAATCTATTCATGAGTTTCTTTTCATTTAACAGAACCTGCTGAATTTATGGTTCAAGATGGGGAGCAAAATTTTGTTTACATAGGATAAGAGAGCAATGGTTCAGTAGTTGGAGCATCTCCTGATTGATCTTTTGTAGGGGGACAAAGAGTGACATCAACCAGTCATCGGACTGTCACCCAGTTTCCCATATTGTTCACATTGAATGCAGTACATCAACACCTTACTGCAGCATTTCCTTGATCACCACACCAGACACACTTTCTAGACCAGGGATTTATAGTTCTTCAGATGTTGTATTGCATTCTCTATTTTGCTATGTAAGATTGTAGGTCTCGGTGTAAGTTGCTCAACTGCTTCACTTTCCATACTGTTGTTAATCCCAGAATACAACTTTTCACAGTACTGCTTCCATCTTGCAACAGCATCTTCTTTGCCTCTAATATGGTTGCTATACTCTTTGTCTATCACCCAGATCATGTATTTGATTGCGATTGATACCATAAATGAAGTGTGATCTGTCCTTTCTGCAATTCTTTGTGTTTCTCTACCCAGGTTCTTCTATCTGTCTTGATCTTGAAAGGTGTGGATACCAGTTACCTTCAGATTAAACCTCTCTTCAAGTAGTTGTAGTGTGGTCTGTGATTTCCAAAGATGTTTTGCACTCTTTGGTCATTCTGATGTTGGAAGTGATGAGGAAATGATCTCCTTCATTAGTCCTATGTTTGTGATGCTGGTGCATCTTTATCAAGAATGATGATGTGTAGTTTTAGTCTTACAAACTCACCAAATTCCCAGAGAGCTTCCCTGTTTGTGAGTATTAGTTGCCTTTCTCCAATTTTCTTGATAGATTTGAGCTTAATACGCATTTCCCTGGGTAACAGAGTGTGTTCTCTTCCACATTTAGCTCCAGGAAAGTTCTTATAATTAAAGACTGATGTCTTTCAATGTCTTCATACTAGGATGAAGTCAGTCTCATTTCTAAACCTATCTCCAGGTGATATCGAAGTGTACGGTTGTCTTGGGTGATGTTGGAACCTAGTGTTACAGTCAGGCAAGTTGTTACTCGCACGGAAATCAAGTAAGTATCTGCCTTGGTCATTTCTGTCACCTATGTCATGTCAAACCACAGATCGTGTATCTTCAATTTTAGCATTGAAGTGCTGTTATATTATTAGCTTTTCTTTGTTAGGGATCTTGTTAAAGAATTGTTCCAGTTGTTCTTAGAACTTGTCTATCTCCTCATGTCATACTGCAGAAGCAGGGGCATAGCTGTGGACAGTGTTGAATTTAGGTGGAGAAGCATTCAGTTTGATGGATTTTTTTTTTTTTTTTTTTCCCACAATGTTGATAAACAGGCTTATCGGCTTCGCTGATTTTCCGTGTATTGGTGTTGTTTGTGTTCAGGTAGTGCTGTTGGGGCACCATTTATTCACTTTGGGGGGTCAGGATTCTGATTTTGATGAACTTAAAAGTTCACCAATCCGCTGCCCTTGGTGGGGTACTGTGCCTTGCAAGAAGGCTTGGTGTTTGTTGGTCCTTTCTTCTCGGTCCATGGTGTTGCTGCGGATGTTGTCGCTTTCTTCTTCGTCCACGTTGGTTCTGCGGCTGCTTTGCCGCTAGGTTGTCTCGTGCTATACAATCTATTTGGTTTGGGCTAAGGTGGTTTGATTTATGTAGTGGCTTGGAGTTCGGGGTGTATATCCTGACTTAATCTGTGGGATCCTCTGTGATGGAGCATGGCACTCTCTGCCTGTGCCAGGTTTTTGGTCTTTGGGTGCCTAAGTCTGTTAGGTGTCGGCAGCTGTTTCTAATGTTGTCTATTTTTTGGAACATTCTAGTTGTCTGTTTCTTAATCGTTTGATTGTGTCCATCTCCAGTTGTTCATGTAGTTGGGTGATTCTGGCCCAATAGCGTGCTCCTAGAATCCACATTAGCACCTTGTTCTGCACCACCTGCAGTTCATGTTTCCGTGTTTGGCAAGCCACTGCCCATGATGAGCAACCATATGTCATTGTGGGCAGCACCGTTGTCTTGTACAGTGTTCGTTTGGTTTCTATTTCCATGTTTTTGCTTTTGAAGAGAGGGTAAAGCGCCTTGGCTAGGTTCAGGGCTTTTGTTTTCTTCTCTCTGATGTGATGGTGGTAGAACAGCTTTCTGTCCAGCGTCACGCCAAGGTACTGGACCTCATCCCTCCAAGGTAGTTCCTGGGTGTTGAGCCACAGGTGGTTTTGCAGGACTGGTCGCTTTCAGGTGAAGTAGATGGCGGTTGTTTTTCTGGCATTGAGCTGAAGTTTATTTGATCTGCACCAGTTTTCCACGCAGTTTAGCTGTCGTTGGAATCTGCCAGTGGAAACATGCTTCCGATGTTCACTGGTGTAGAACGCCGTATCGTCAGCGAATTGGGCGATGTGGACCCCTGTCTCCAAGGGAATGTTGTTGACGTAGATGTTGAATAAAGTTGGCAAGAGGACAGACCCTTGGGGGATGCCTGCTTTCAGCTGGCGATGAGAGGAACGTTTGCCATCCACTTCAACCACAAAATGCCTATCGTTTAAGTAGCTGTCAAGTAGCTTGGCGTAGACGTCTGGGATAGGTGTTTTTTGTAAGATCTTCCAGATTAAGTTGTCGTGCCACACATTGTCGAAGGCTTTTTTTCAGTCTAAGAACACAGCTGCGGTTGACTTCTGTAAGTTCATCTTTGCTTCGATGTGTTCAGTGACAGGGAGCACTTGGAGTTCTGCTGACACCTTCTTTTGGAATCCGAATTGCTCAGCTCTTAGTGTGTTATTATCTGTCCAGGATGGTTGTAGGCGCTGTAGTATAATCCTCTCGAACAGCTTCCCCATGGTCTGTAGTAGGCTGATTGGTCTATTGTTTGAGGGGCTTTTTGGATCTTTGCTGGCTTTCGCTATGGTTATTAATTTTGCTGTTTTCCATGAGGAGGGAAAATACGACAGTTGCATGCACTTGTTGAATATCCTGGTCAAGAGCACTATTGGTTTGCGTGGAAGATTCTTCAAGTGCATATGCGTTATTTTGTCGAGACCAGGTGCAGAACCTCCCTTTCTCTTTTGTATTTCCCTTCTGATCTCAGTTGGGGTGGTTAGCTGCGGTGCTGCAGTGGGTGGCGTACTCCTCAGTGTTTCGATGGTGTGTTGTATTCTGTCTTCTAGATCCTGGTCTTCGCGTGACTACGTCATGGGATGGGAGGGTGTTTTGTGCTTCAAAGGTGTCAGCAAGTAATTCGGCCTTCGACAAGGCGTCGTAGATTGTGGCCTGATTACCTGTCAAGGCCCTTTTGGGTGGTTGGGTTGCTCTTACGCTCTTTACTATTTTCCATTCGTCGGTGGTTTGTAGGTTGAAAGACTCCATTTTGTCCACCCATACTTCCGCATGCCACTCCGTTAGCCGTTTGTTTAGTTCGCATATTAGTCTGTTTGCTGTGGTACGATCTCGTGGGTTGCAAGTTTGTTGCCAGTGCCTTTAGGCTTTGTTTTTGATGTGATGGAGATCACGGAGGAGGGGTGGGAGTTCAAACTTGTTACTGGGTTGATTTGTTATGATCGTTGTCTGCCACGAAACTTTTTGGATCTGTGAGGTGAGGTTCTCGATCACTAAGTCAATCTCGTCCGTTGTTCTGAGCTGGGCTTCTGGGCGGATGGTTGCCGTTAGAGAAGTCTGGTACAAGTCCCAGTCAGTTTTGAACGTTTGGTGCTGTGGTGGCGGTGGTGGCATGAGCCTGTGGAAGTGTACCAACACAGACTTGTGGTCAGAGGGTAGGTCGTCTTGGACATCCAAGTGGGTGTTGTCTGCTATCCCCTTGATCACAACGATATGCAAGACGTCAGGCCCCTGTTGTGGCAACAGCGGGACATGGGTGGGGTCGTCAGGGCCCCCAACTGTTATCTGGAGTGTTTCTTCTAGTCCTACTAATTTGTTGCCTTTAGGGTTTGCTACTCGGGAGTTCCAGAAGGGATGTTTTGCATTTAAGTCTCCCCCCCCACCCCACCCGAGTAGCACCCTTGGTTGGAGGTCAAATATTTGCTGTAACTCATTCTCCCGAAGTTCTCTGTTTGGGGCGAGGTATGCTGCCCCGATCAGCAGTACTCCAATGGTTATATTTATTTTTAGCAAGTTGGCTTCCATTTCTTTGAGTGCAGGGGTTTCTATTGTATCATGAGTAATGTTGTTTTTGATGAAGATGGCCGTGCTACTGCCTCTCTGGTGTTGTCTATGTCTATGTCGATGTCATTTTCCATGATAAAGGCTTGTACTTCGGTTTTCTTGCTTTTTATGCCACTGGCATTCCAAATGCATAATGTTGGGTTTCGTTTGAGTGTTCTGCGGCCCGCCATCTCTACCCCATGATGGTAAACACTGCCTCCATCAGTATTAATGCTTTTGTGGCTTTGTCGTTCATTCTTATGGAAATGATCCTGTCATTAATGGGTTCGTAACTGAAAACACAGTTGTTCAGATTCCTAGGGACAACTATTCCAACACCATTTATGCTGTGGTCACTACTATCTGAAATGTGCAGTGTTCCATCCTTGGGTTGTCAAATGGCCACTTCCTCTCCAGTGAGTCTCGCTAGGTTAGAGACTATCCAAGTCATTCACACTCATTTCTCTTTCTACTATTGCAAGTTCTCCTGTCTGAAGTAGCCCACACACATTCCATGTTGAAGTCTTTTTTACAATGCGCAGGGATAATTTGCATTGTGGTGCTGATTCAATGGCTTCTTTGCATTTTATTGGATGGTCAGTTTCAACAGTGCTACATTGTTACAATCAGATGTGCTTGACGGTGAACAGAAATTGATAGGAAAAATATTTTATAATCATCATATCATAACTCAATAAATGGTCTTGCAGCACAACCTACATATAACATTCCTTATGCTTTAAAATAAGTTTCGCGTACCATTTCACATTGCATATGCACTTCCCACTACCATGAAGATCACTACAGATCGGCATGTCAAATGAAAAATCGGTCTGTACAAACATAAACCTAACTGTATTGTGCCGTTTACCAATGTTTGTGTTCTCCACTACCAGCTGATGACTGACGGAAGTGGTGTAATCACAATCACCACCATTCCCATCCATCAGGTGGCACTCTGGCGGTTGACTGCATTGTCTTGTATACAGCATAAAGCGTGGAAATATAATTCCATGTAATTGTTAATACATTATTAAGGATCATTTTTATTTACATTAAAATGTAATCAATGTCAGAACAAAAAAATTTTTCATGTATAATTAAAGTATGTAGGATGAAAATATTTAAGACATTTAAGGGAACAAAGAAATTATTAGTCTTGCAGTATGTTAAATATAGACAAGAACTTGAAAAGAAAGTTATCTTCAAGGGAGGATTGAGTAGAATGGCGTAATCCGTGTCATGTTTGTTATTTACATCTGAATGCCCATAGCTATGTTTTGTTTTTCTCACAATAATGGCTAGATGGTATTAAAAACAATAGTGCCATATACACAATACTATAAGCAGACCAGCGTTAAAAACAGTTGTGAAACCAGTTCATCTACATTGCACATGTCACTTGATTGATAATTGTCATGATCTGTCTCACAAAAATAGAAGAAATAAATTGAACGATATTATGAAAAGGACAGTTGCTACTCACCATATAACAGAGATGCTGAGTTGCAGATAGGCACAATGCAACTCTCACACATGACCACAGTCTCCGGCAGCTGAAAATTAATTCTTTGTTGACTTGTACTTAGAATATATGTAGGAAGTAACACAAATCTAAGTAGTACATCAAAATATACACTCCTGGAAATGGAAAAAAGAACACATTGACACCGGTGTGTCAGACCCACCATACTTGCTCCGGACACTGCGAGAGGGCTGTACAAGCAATGATCACACGCACGGCACAGCGGACACACCAGGAACCGCGGTGTTGGCCGTCGAATGGCGCTAGCTGCGCAGCATTTGTGCACCGCCGCCGTCAGTGTCAGCCAGTTTGCCGTGGCATACGGAGCTCCATCGCAGTCTTTAACACTGGTAGCATGCCGCGACAGCGTGGACGTGAACCGTATGTGCAGTTGACGGACTTTGAGCGAGGGCGTATAGTGGGCATGCGGGATGCCGGGTGGACGTACCGCCGAATTGCTCAACACGTGGGGCGTGAGGTCTCCACAGTACATCGATGTTGTCGCCAGTGGTCGGCGGAAGGTGCACGTGCCCGTCGACCTGGGACCGGACCGCAGCGACACACGGATGCACGCCAAGACCGTAGGATCCTACGCAGTGCCGTAGGGGACCGCACCGTCACTTCCCAGCAAATTAGGGACACTGTTGCTCCTGGGGTATCGGCGAGGACCATTCGCAACCGTCTCCATGAAGCTAGGCTACGGTCCCGCACACCGTTAGGCCGTCTTCCGCTCACGCCCCAACATCATGCAGCCCGCCTCCAGTGGTGTCGCGACAGGCGTGAATGGAGGGACGAATGGAGACGTGTCGTCTTCAGCGATGAGAGTCGCTTCTGCCTTGGTGCCAATGATGGTCGTATGCGTGTTTGGCGCCGTGCAGGTGAGCGCCACAATCAGGACTGCATACGACCGAGGCACACAGGGCCAACACCCGGCATCATGGTGTGGGGAGCGATCTCCTACACTGGCCGTACACCACTGGTGATCGTCGAGGGGACACTGAATAGTGCACGGTACATCCAAACCGTCATCGAACCCATCGTTCTACCATTCCTAGACCGGCAAGGGAACTTGCTGTTCCAACAGGACAATGCACGTCCGCATGTATCCCGTGCCACCCAACGTACTCTAGAAGGTGTAAGTCAACTACCCTGGCCAGCGAGATCTCCGGATCTGTCCCCCATTGAGCATGTTTGGGACTGGATGAAGCGTCGTCTCACGCGGTCTGGACGTCCAGCACGAACGCTGGTCCAACTGAGGCGCCAGGTGGAAATGGCATGGCAAGCCGTTCCACAGGACTACATCCAGCATCTCTACGATCGTCTCCATGGGAGAATAGCAGCCTGCATTGCTGCGAAAGGTGGATATACACTGTACTAGTGCCGACATTGTGTATGCTCTGTTGCCTGTGTCTATGTGCCTGTGGTTCTGTCAGTGTGATCATGTGATGTATCTGACCCCAGGAATGTGTCAATAAAGTTTCCCCTTCCTGGGACAATGAATTCACGGTGTTCTTATTTCAATTTCCAGGAGTGTAGAACAAATTTTAAGAACAATACATGCTTGTAGTGATCTTCATGATAGAGGGAGGTATTTACGCACTGTGAAACGACTTTAAACACTGATAGACAACGTGTTGTAATATTTTAAAGTTCCATAGATTGTGTTAAAACACAATTTATTGAGTTACATCACAACTGTAAAATATTTTGTCCTATCAATTTCTGTTCATCCTCCTTCAGATCCAATGATGCAGCACAGCTATGCAGAAATCAGTTATCCAATAAAATGCTTCTTTTTATAACACTGGCATTTCATGGTTTATGAGAAGAGTAAAGTTTTATCTTCAGGATCTTCACCAGAGGGCTGCTGTTAAGGAAACAACACACGTCTGGATGGCAGATAGTTTAATAGTCAGGATGTGAGATTTAATATAAATTCTGGCTGAAAGTCAGTGCTGGTTACTGTTAAATTAAAATCAGAGCAACAAGAACCTCCAATTACACACCTTACTCCAAGCTTTGCAGAGTTTTAGTTGAGCTTCTAACCACAGGAACTTCCAATACCACATTTGTTGCCAATGGTGCAGTGGTGAAATGCATTTGTGGCTCTCCAAAGGGGGCACTACAGATTGGTTTTCATCCAAATTTAAGAGCTTCTCCGCTCATGTGTGGTTCCTTCTCCTGGTCCAAATATGATTGAACACTGCTGTGTGAATATTTGCTATTACAATTTGCAACAGTAATAGCAACTACCTTAAGATGTTGAACAGTTGTTTGTTTCAATGAAATATTGTGGTGAGTCACATCTTCCAAGTTAACATTTAAACACTGTTGTTTGTGTGGCATGAGTGACTGTGTGTCTCTTCCGTGTCTGGTCATAGAGCCACCTTGTGACATTACCCTTCCTTAATTCCAGAGGTTGAAAATACTGCTTCAGCTGTAATTTCTTTTATTATCACGACCAGTTTCGGGCTCTCATAAGCCCATCCTCAGGGGTTGCAACTGTGCTGTGGCCCCCCGGGTGCCACAGTGGACATGTACTAGGCACAGTGTGCTACCTATGAGCGCAGAACAGGGAGTCCTTAATTGATGAAAACAAATTTCTGTAAATCTGAACTTCAAAAACCAGTGCAGATGATATGACTGCAACATATTGACAATGTAAATCATCAAGAGACAAAGTGAGAGAATGGGAACATATACCTAAATTGATTTTTTTTTTTTTGGTGGATACTTAATTGTGAAAAGCATTAATCAAATTCTGCCTGAGTTGTTGGACAAAATTGATTTCATGTGTACGTTCTTCAACTTATTCATTTTTGGTTGCACTGTAACATGACTTTGTACATGGACTCAACACAGATTAGATAGACTAAACTGGACTCGGACTGGGCACCTCCTGGTATATATACATAGCCTCCAGCAATAAGAATATTAAATGGTATTTAAATACTGGTATATTTAGAGTTATAATTAAAAGTTAGGAATATTCGAAGTAGGCTACAGAATTTCTTTATTTTTTACAAATTGTAGTAACATACTGGACAGTATCACAATTTTGACAAATATTTTTAGTACAAGTTTTATGAAATAGTTCTGTAAACAATCACGCAAAAGCCATTCTGAATTACATTTCAACTGTTTAATAACTTTTTGTACCAATGTTTTAATGTCTTTTTGTACTAACATGTTAACTGAATCTTGAAAAATTTATAACTTGGTTAGATATTTAGGTAATACTTTGTACATTTTTCTAAGCTGCTTGTAAAATGATGTGGTGTTTTTTGTAGAATGTTGCAAATAGTAATCATTTCTTTTATAAAATGTGTTGTCTGACAAAAATGTGGAGCACATAGAAGGCATGGTCAGATGTTAATGTATCTTAATGTACACATACACACTATTGGTGGGTATGTAAAGAAAGAGAGTTGTTATTTCTGTGACAGAACAACCAACAGAGTGCATTAGTGTATTTCAAATTTAGTGTTGTTATCAGGCCTGGTGTGGTATATGACGGACAGCAACAACATTTGACATTGGATGCTCACTGTGAAGAATACAAAGATGCCACATCTTCGTGTGAGACAGTGTTATCAGCACCTGACAGAGTTTTAAACAGACCTCTTTGGTGTATCCATTTGGCAGGCTGATAGAATTGTGCAGTATCCAGGTTTGTGGGGCACTCGAACTTTACAGTGGACAGATGTCGGACTGCGGGGGAACGTGAGGGCAGGCATACTCGTTACAGAGGTTCCAGTCGACCGTGCCTGACCGCAGCAGGGGAAGATTGCTGCACTGTGAACGAAGCACATCGCAATCTCTTCACAACGGCATCTACCGTCTCAGAACAAGTTATGGACTTCCTTCAACATTCTGTGCTGTCCTGTACTATTGGTTGGAGATTAGCAACAGCTATAGTAGGAAATTACTGTCCAGTGCAGAGGTAGCTCTTAACACCACAACACAAATGGCTGTGTTCGGAGTGGTGCACTGACCGGCAAGGATGAACTGCCGATGACTGGCACCGTGTAGTGTTAAACATTGAATTGCAGTTCTGTACTATCCCGGATGACTATTGTTGTAGAGTCTCGTGGTGACCTGGGTCGGGTCACATCCTTCCAATGTATTGGGGAGATACAGTGTTGTTACTTGTGACTTAATCATATGGGAAACCATTGTATATGAATTAAAGTCAAGGCTGGTAGTGATGGAGAGAACTTTTATGGCACAATGGCACATCACAGACAGCAGACATTCACGTGTGTTACTTTTTGTGCAACAGTATCGTGGTGCCGTTTTTCAGCAAGACAGTGTTCATCAACAGACGGTACGTGTTTCTACGAACTGCCTCGATGACGTTTGGGTACTCCCGTGGCGAGGGAGATCCTCAGTTTTGTCCCAATAGAACGTGTGTGTGTGTGTGTGTGTGTGTGTGTGTGTGTGTGTGACCAATTTGGATGTCAAAGCAACCAAAGTGCCAGTATCCATGAGACAAAGAACCAGTTACAGCAGTGGTGGACCAGCTCGCCTCAAGAGAGGATACAACAGCTTTATGATGACATTTCCAAAGTGGTGCACACATGCAGGCTACAGGGGGTGCAACATAATGGTGATAAGTGACTGTGTTGGGCCGATACTGCCAAGTTCATCGTAAACGTGAATCAGTTTTGTAATCACTGAAGTATCATCACCTACCCTCTTAACTCGTGAAGTATAATTTCATTTCCTCCTGCCTGTAAGGGTGCTCCTTTTTTTTGTCAGGCAGTGTAATAATATTGTGCTATCCAACAGAATTATAAACAAGTTCACAGTAATGACAAATATTTGCCTTCTATCCATATATCTATCTATCTATCTATCCATATATCTATCACATACTTAATTAGAAAATGTTGATCAAATAGTAAACTAGTCTGACACATTACATTCATTATGTTATTCATTATGTTATTATATTATGTTATTATATTTACTGTTACGTCCAAGAGAGCAACTTTGTTTGTCTCTTTGTGTTTAATATTATCCACATGTTTAGTTAATTTAGTGAAGAATCTGTTGGATTTATATTTATGTAAAGATAGCATTGAAGGACTGTTACGACTGCATGTCTGCTTGAAGAAATTACTTACAAGGAAGTGTGTTCTGTGATCAGATTTGAACTTACAGACAATGTGAAACCATCAGAAATATTCTCTCTGTTGAACAAACAATGTGTTGGTAGTTGCATGAACTGTGCAAGTTTTAATAGGTGGGTGTAATGGTTTAAAAACAGCCACAGAATTGAAAAAAAAATGAGTACCATGCAGGATGGTTGGAAGCAGTATCTACTTTGGCAGTCCAAATTCATATTTATTTATTGATCCAAGAAGAATGACAACTGACAGTCCAAACTAAGTGCTGATAAATGTCTAGTAAGTGTGAATAAACTCATTCTATCATTCAGAACAAATGAAACTACTGTAAGACTTGTGCAAGAGGTATTCCCAGAGAGGTTATCATTCATCACAAGCAACAGAGATACTATATTTGCACTGTGATGAAAAGTTATTTAAGTTGTAAAGGTGACCCACCAGTGGACAAAATTTTAACCTGTGATGAAACACATTTTGAGCCAGAGTTCAGTGTAAAAGGATGCACTGGAAACACCCTGAATCAACTGTCTGTAAGAAATTCAACACACATCTACTGTTGGTAATGTCATGCTACCCATCTTTCGGACTGACTGAGGACCGATTTTGTTATTTGACAGAGGAACAATGCACTGTCAACAACATATATCAACCAGGCATGACTGAAAACAGTCAAACCTCACAAGTAGAGGAAATTTTTGGAATGGCAGATAACAGGCATGCTGCTTCTTAAAGACAACTTTGGACTTCAGCTGATGGCCGAAACTGTTGAAAAGTGGATTGAAAACTCCTTCCTCATCATCTAGACAGCCCAGACCAAGCTGCTTTGGATTTATATCTGTTTGATCCCATGAAAGAAGCTTTGCATGGCGTAGAGCTAAACAGCAACAAAAAGATAACGGTAAACAGATCTTCACTGAGGGAATATGGAAACTTGTAAGAGGAATGGACAAGCACTTGAAAGCTGATATTGAAGAACAGACAAAAATATATTGACTTATTAAGCCATTTTTTTCTCTTTAGCTACTTGTTAGTTCAATTATTAAATGACCTTCACGTTATATTCATTTTCACTGATAAAACAGCAACATTGTTTTCTCACCATGTATTTAATATCATCCACATAATTAAAATATGTAAATATCTTTTGAGAGTGGCTGTTACTAGCTCCACATATTTAAGTCTTGATCTCCAATATTGCTACTATATTTATTTCCACTGATACAAGAGCAACGAAGTTTGTCTTGCGACGTATTTATCATCGTGAACGTAACTAGTAAATGTAAGTAAATATCTTGCTGTGAGAACGTCTGTGTTACAATCATCACATCTTTCCTCTTATGTCATTATAGTTACTATATTTCCTTTGGCTGATAAAAAAAGAGCAACAATGTCTGTCTTGGCATGCATTTATTATTATCAAAATAATTAGTTAATGTAAATAAATATCTTGTTGTGAGGGTGACTGTGATAGTCTCTCAGCATTTCAGTCTATCCTTGGTATAGTTATTATATTACAGGAATAGCATTTGTTTTGCTATGTATTTATTATTATCAGCATAATTAGTTGATGTAAATAAATGTCTTGTTGCAAGAGTTTACTCTTATGGCAGTATAGGTACTATATTTCTTAGCTGATAAAAGAGCAACAGTGTTTGTCTCGCTATGTATTTAGTGTAATCCGTACAATTAGTTAATGTAAATAAATACTTTGTTGTGAGAGTAAGAGTGTTAGTCGCTCAGAATTTCACTCTACGTTGTCAGTGTAGTTTCTATATTTATTTTCATTAATACAAGAGCAACAATGTTTGTCTCACTATGTATTTACTATTTTCCATATACTTAGTTTAAGTAAGTGTCTTGTTGTGAGAATGACTATGTTAATCTCTATCTTAGTTTTTGTTGCCAGTATATTTACTGTATCTCTTACAATAATAACAACAACAAGAGGTGTTGCTATATATAGTAAAGTGTTATATATCTGACCACATTGATAAAAATTGAGTTTCCCAGTCAAGTCCAGTCCAGTCTAGTCTAGTCATTATGAAGTCTTGTGATTGAGCTGTAGGTAAATTCTCCACTGTGCGTTGGAGTTGAATGGCTGTTTCTGTTACATGGAAGTCTTTCTACCTTGAAACAAGTTGCTGAAATCAGGTTTGGTAAGGTGAATGTGGTCTTTTTTTATCACTAATTCTTCCAGGATTTCTAATCATCTTGTTGATAGGTAGGGCTGGGGGATCAGTAATTTTCAGGTGGCTTGAAAATCTCTTGAGAGCACTGTTTCAGGTCTGTTGTAGCAGCCAAGTGGCGTTGACATATTGCTTTGTCTTGAAGATTTTTGCACCTAGTGAACTAGTAATTGATGCACATACAAAGTGATTTGGCTTTTGCTGGTGCAATTTTGTGCTTTGTGCTCAAGGCTGAAGTATTTAGCACATTGGATGAGTTTCTTTGTGTAGTCTTATAAATATTTGTGTGCTATGGTGGTGGTGGTGGTGGTGGTGGTGGTGGTGGTGGTCGTCGTCTTCTTTGGAGTGGGTGATGACATCTATTTCCATAAATGGGTGACCATTCTGTTATGCTGAAAGGACTCGTGTTCTTCTGTCAGTGACTCTTAACACATCATATAGTTGGTGACGCTTAACACCTCATTCACACTATACATTTGGTTGATTGTTCTGATGCATATAGAAGATGTGCTTGGGTGGGGGAAGGGGTGTGAAGGTGTGATTCCCTCCCTGTCCCCCCACCCCCCAACTATGACAGAGGCCTAAGTTCCAGTTCTAAGTTTTGAATGTGGGCTGACTTGCCTGAATGGTTAGTTTTAAACAACCAGACCTTTCTCATGTTTTAATAGGTGGAGGTCTTCAATGTGGAGTTTCAGCTGGCAAGTGTGTTACTTGAATTGGCCATGATGTTTACACTGTTAATGCCTTTGGCGCTGCTTTCAATGCTGTATATGAAAATGTCTCTTAACCCTCAATGAGAACTTCTTGTGGCTTATGTTACGTGACGAATTGGATATCTTCGAGCCTCTGATTCTTTGCAGAACTGCTGACCCTGTAGTCCCAGTATGCATCTCTGTGGTGAAGACGACAGGCAAAGTGCCAACTGAGCTTGGAAAGTTAGTGGGTGAAGCCTCGTGCACCAGGCAGTGCTGTAACAGTGAGCACAGGTAGTGAGACACCTCATTTGGCATCTCCACAGCCATTAATGAGAAAGTGCTCTGACAGACAGACAGACACCAGCATAATTCAATCGGTCAGTGGAGAAAGGAACTGTGACACTTCTTCTTACTTTTCAGGAGAGACAAGAAACTGTCTTACTGTTGAACTATTTGACAGATTGCATTGAAAGTTCTGACATTTGTTGCACCCTAATCGTAAATACTGTGAATGAAAATAATTTTCATGTATTCTAAAAAGTATCTTCTGAAAAAATAATTGAAAATTTATAACATAGTGCCTTCCTCTGGTCAACAAGGGAATTCAGCACTTTTTGTGAGTATAACAAATTCAAAATCACATATTGCTGGTCTAAAACTCAAATTTATTGATTCTTCTTCTTCTGCTGCTGCTGCGTATCCATTAATGGATGTTGGCGACCACATTTGCATCTTTCTTCTGTGAACCACAGTATGTAATAGCTGGTCTACACTTTGCAGTCCTGTCCACTGCTTTATATTGTCTACCCAGGACGTTCTTCTTCACCTTTGTCTTATTTTTCCTTCAACCTTCCCTTCTATTATTAACTGCAGAAGCATATATTTGGTGATCCGTACTATATGCCCTAGGTGTGCAGTCCTTCTTGTAAGCATTGTCAACATTTCTTGCTGATTTTTCATTTGTTCCAGTACTTCAGTGTTGGTTATTCTTGCAGTCCACAGTCCTTTGAGTACTCTGCAATAAATCCACAATTTCAAAGGCCTGTAACTTCTTCGTTGTTGTCATATTTAGCATCCGTCCTTCAGAGCCGCATAGAAGCACAGACCAGATGTAGGATTTTACAAATCAGATTCAAAGGTTTAGGTCTAGGTCTGTGCATTTTGGGCATTCTCTATGCAACATTTTATTTCCAAGTCTGTTCGCCCCTCTTCACAAAGCCGGGTTCCGAGGTATTTAAACTTGTTGACTCTTTGTATTACGGACCCTTCAAATCTTAGATTTGCATCTTTAAATCAGTCGGACTCTCGTGTGACAATCATAAAATTAGTCTTTTTAATGTTAATATTCAGACCTAGAGTATTGCTGTAATCTCCTAGTACGTTGAAGAGTTGTTGAAGGTCATCTAAATTATCAGCTATCAATACCGTGCCATCAGCATAGCAAACGTTCTTGATATACACTCTTGTTAACCCCTATGCCTTTTCCTACATCATCAAGTGCCTCCTGAGAAATACTGAGTATAAGGTAAATAACAGAGGTGACAGTATGTATCCTTGTCGGACTCCTCTACATTGACCAAATCAGTGACCTCATTATCAAAGTTAACCTGTGCTGCCTGATTCCAGAATAAATTCTCTATACAGGGTGTGGCTAAGCCGTGTCTCCGCAATATCCTTTCTTCCAGGAGTGCTAGTTCTGCAAGGTTCGCAAGAGAGCTTCTGTAAAGTTGGAATGTAGGAGACGAGGTACTGGCAGAAGTAAAGCTGTGAGGACGGGGTGTGAGTCATGCTTGGGTATCTCAGATGGTAGAGCACTTGTCCGCAAAAGGCAGAGGTCCCGAGTTCGAGTCTCGGTCCGGCATACAGTTTTAATCTGCTAGGAAGTTTAATTACATACATAGTATTTATTTTCAAATAACTTCCGGGAATTCAGCCAGGTAACACTTTCAGCGACCGCCGATATTTCGGCGGGAGAACACCCCGCCATTTTCAAGGCAGTTTTGCCTTGAAAATGGCGGGGTGTTCTCACGCCGAAATATCGGCGGTCGCTGAAAGTGTTACCTGGCTGAATTCCCGGAAGTTATTTGAAAGTTGTATACGCCAGGAGAAACTCAGGTCTCATAGTATTTATTTATTTATTTATTTATTTACTCATTCGGCATCACAGACGCATAATTTACAATATTCTTATCACTATATACTAAAAAGAAAACAATATAATTCTACACTATATATTAGATACATTTTTGAGCCACTCTATGACTGAGTCACTGAGTCTATGTATGTCCATGAGTTCACCACCATAGCCATACACTTTGCACACAAGTAAATGGTCCATTGTCTGTATTTCACCGCACTCACATACAGCGCTGACTGCCAGGTCCCACTTGTTCGTCAGGTGTTTACATCTCCCAACACTCGTTCTGACCCGGTTTAGAGCTGTCCACACTCTTCTTGGTAGGTTGAAGCCATCAATCTTCTTGTTCGGATCATGTACTAAGTTTTTGTTCTTATATTCACTTGCCGACCATACTTCGATCCAGGCCATTCTCGGCTCAAAGGCTTGTAGTTCTTCACCGATTTTCCAAAAAGGTGATCTGGATTTAAGCCTGTTTGTCGGTGTCAGATCTTGGTGGATAGGGAGGTCCGGGTTGTCTACAATTTTCCTGTAGGTTTTTAGGGCTAGCTGTGATCGCCTGATTTCTGGAGGCTCTATGTTCGCTAGTACAGGAAGCCAAGCACAGGGGGTGGCCCTGAGTGTTCCCGAGATTATTCGCATTGTCTCCCTCAGCTGGACATCCACTTTAGATACGTGTGCACTTCTCCTCCAGACTGGTGAACAATATTCAGCTACACTGTAGACAAGGGCTAGTGCTGAAGTTCTCAAAGTGCTCGCTCCACATCCCCATGTTGTTCCAGCCAGTTTCGAAAGGATAGCATTGCGGGATTTTAGTTTTTGCTTTGTGTCTTCGAGGTGTGAGCTGTACGTTAGGGTCCGGTCTAGTTTCACTCCCAGATATTTAGGCTTATCCTCATGTCTTATGCTTTGGCCATTCGAAAAGATCTGTAATTTTCTGTGTGTCTCTCTGTTGTTGAGGTGCATTGTAGTGCTGGTTGTTTTGTTGGGGTTGGGAAGTAGGTGCCACTTGGAGTAATAGGTGTTCAGGACTTCAAGGTCTGCATTCAGTGTTTCGTCGAGATCATTGTAGTTTTTACTCTGATATGCGATGGCCTGGTTGTCTGCATATGCAAATTCGCGTGATGTAGTTTCTGGCAAGTCAGCTATATATAGATTGAAGAGAGCGGGTGCTAGTGCCGAACCCTGTGGCAGACCATTATTCAGAACCATGCTCTTACTGTTCGTACCATGGAGTTAGACCTTGATTTTCCTGTTCGTTAGTATGTTCTTGAGTAGTTTGTAAGTCTGCTTGCAATTTATTATTCTAGTTCGCTTAAGCAGTAACCCTTCAATCCATACTATGTCGTAAGCTGATGTGACGTCTACGAGGACCAGGCCAGTTTTCATCTTGTTCTGGAAGCCTTTCTCAATATAGGTTGTGAGGGACAGCACTTGATCGCAGCAGTTTCTACCTGCTCGGAAACCCGCTTGGTATGTTGGGAGGTTGGCTTCAATGTATGGAGTTAATCTAGTCAGCAATATTCTCTCGAATAATTTATAGGAGGTACATAGCAGGGATATTGGTCTGTAATTCCAAGAATTATCTCCAGTCTTTCCGGGTTTCAGCACTGCGATGACTTTTGCTTCTTTCCATTCCTTAGGCACAACCCCCGTGCTTATGCATTCCGTACAAAGTTTGGCCTGCCACCTTCTTCCTAAAGTTCCCAATTCCTTCAAGAATTCTGGTAGGATGTTGTCGGGTCCGGCTGCTTTTCCTGTCTTCATTAGCTTCAAGGCCTGGGATATCTCTTCTGTCTCCACTTCTTTTACAATGCCCATGTTGGTTGGGTTATTAAGCAATAAACTGCTTTGCTCTTGGGAAATTTCTCTCCTTTCGGCTGTTTTTAGCTGGATTTTGGAGGTCTGTTTCAGGACAGCTGCAATCTCAGATGCGCTGTTTCCAAGAGTCGGTCTGTTAGGCGCTGTGGCACTGCCTAATTTCCTCAGCAGGCCCCAGCTCTTCCTGCTGGAGTGGGTAAAATCAAGATTTTCCATTGCCTCCTTCCATCTACTCCTGCGTTCCGCATTCATGGCGTTTATCAGTTGGTCTGCAGTCTCCTCGTCCCCAGTCTTCTCATATTCCTCCAGTAGTGTTTGACACTCTTTCGTCCAGCAGGGGGTGTATTCCTTTCTCGATCCTCGTGGAATTGCATTTAGGGCCGCTTTTTGTACTAAGTTTACGAATCTTTTGTGGTTCTCACGTTTTGGTGGTATCTGATGTATCTTTTTCACAACATAGGATCGGTATTTATTCCAGTCAGCTTTCCTCGGGTTCCACCGGGGGATTGGGGGGCTTTTTATGACTGGGATTGATAGTCCGATCTCCACTATTACTGGATTGTGCTGGCTCCGGGGGAATGCCTCGAGGACCCTTCTTGTAGCTCGCACGGGTGTACCTGTTGGTCCACGTGTGACGAAGGTCAGGTCAGGTGTTGACGTTGTGCCCCACGCCTTTGATTTGAAGGTTGCTGTGTCCTTGGGGTCGAAAAGGAGGTGTAGGTCCCGGTTGTCTGCCCAGTCACTTAGTCCAGTCCCTTCAGCTGTGGATCTCGGGTATCCCCACCTGGTGTGCTGAGAGTTAAAATCGCCAGCGTAAACTGCTGGGTGGTTAGCCTCGGGTAGGATACCTGTGGGCCATTTCTGTGATGGAGGTTTGTAGACATTATACAGTGTCATCTCTCCCAGTTTTATGCCTATCGCATGCTCTGCTGGTACCACTTTGGTGTCCAAATTCCTTAGGAGTTCGTTCTTCACTAGGGTGGCTATGCCATGTTTGTCGTGTCCAGTGTAGCTCACAGCTGTAAATCCTGGTATTTTGAGTCGATTGATGGGTTCATCTGTGAGGTGGGTCTCTTGTAGGAGTACGACACTTACTCGTTCTCTCGTGAAGATCTTTTCGAGGATTTCTCCCTTGGTCCTCGTGTAGCCTTCTATGTTGAACTGGCATGCGTTCAGCTTCTTCATGCTAAGACTCTGCTCTATTTGCCTCTGTGTGGGCCGGGAGGCATTGTCGCGTCCGGCCGCCGTGGATGTGTAGACTTTTCGCCGCTGTACCATGTTACAGCGTTGCCCGGGGTACACCATCTAGGAGGTTGTCTACACTTCGTACCCCTACATACATAGTAAAACAGTGCAAATAATTGTTAGTGATGTAGTGGGGATCATAGCAGCAATGTCTACACAATACATAACCTCTCCTTCTCGAGCAGAATTTCAGTGTTACGGCACAATGATGATCTATCAAAAGAGTGTGCTTTTGATACAATTTGTCATGGTTAAATATCAAATAACATTTGTGGATGTGGATTTCAGACAGTGTGTACGTATACGGAGAGAAGTCTAGCATGTTGAAGCCTCAGCCTGATAACAAAATGTCGTGATCTGTGAAGAGCGAGGTAGCAGGTTCACATCCATCTCCTTCCTAACGTTAGTTTCTGTTTTCTAAAGGATTCTCAGTCTTCCTTTCTAAACCAGTAGAAGTACTACATACTCTAGTTGTTATTTATTATAAGTAATGTATTTGCTGCAATTCTTGTTGCAAAGGCCAATGTCTGGAATGTTACCCCAGTGGCCAGAAGTCATATTGTAACTGTCAGTCAGTGTCAGAAAGTGAATAAAAGTTACACATTGGAAGTTTTTGTTACTTTGTTACTTTGAAACTTTGTGTGTAATATATATGTACACTTGTCTCTTGGTTTTACGGACTGTCTCACGTTTGTATTTGTCGGCAAATGTCCTTTTGAGTGACGATAAGCAGCTTCGGAAAAATCTCCTGTTACATCCGAATGACTGCATGTATAATTGGCACTTTCCTTTGTAGCACAGAGTTAACCGTGGTCAAATTCCCAGTTAGCTGAACACATTTTGCTAACTGGTGTTTAAAGTTGGTGCACTGCAGAGACACCGTAACGGCAATTAAACTTTAACAATTATCACAGGGCATTGGTTATCTCGCTTTATAATCGACGTTGGTGCAGTCGTCCAAGTCTGCTTCCTGCTGCTGCTGCTGCTGCTGCTGCTGATGATGATGATGATGATGATGATGATCGCTGCCGTGGCTGCGGGAGCAGATTACGAACCGGGAGTCGTCTCGCCATCAACTTAATTTTAGCCGTGCATGATGTGAAGTTTGCCAGGTGGCTACTATTGCGGAGGGTGCACTTGGCTGATGTTGCACAGCTCTCTCTCTGTGTGTGTGTGTGTGTGTGTGTGTGTGTGTGTGTGTGTGCGTGTGCGTGTGCGTGTGCTGGACAAGTGTGGCCTGGCGCACCTAACTCATTTGAGTAGTTGGCGGCATTGTTCGGCACTGTGGTTGAGCTGATGGCATTGAACAAGACCTTCGGGCTTGGCTGTACAGTGTGTTTGCAGTGGGTGAAGAACTAGATTTGGTATAACACTGTGTTTTTCTTCTCAGTGTGAAGAATGACTGTAAAAGCCGTCCCTCGTATGTGTAGAATCTTTCCTTTAATTTCGTTATCTGTTTGTCGATTGACACTAATGCTGTCATGTTTTCAATCCTCGTTAGGATTATTCTTGGACCTGTCCGATCCATCTTTTCCAACTTCGAGTCCTAAACTGATTGTTGAACATAATCCTACATTTGTGCATTTCGTGCAGGTTGTTCCTCGTTAAATAAAATTACAAAATTTCTCCCAACTTCAGTCTGTGCTTGATATCTGCTTAGGAAATTCACCCCGAGGATTCCTTCCACTGTTAAATTCGGAATTATTTATACAACTATGTATAAATGGTGTCCTTTGTACTCGAATTCGGCTTGTGCCTGTTTCTTTACTTCCACGCTTTTATTTCCTACTGCCCCCCCCCCCCCCCCCCCCCCCCACAACGAACGATTTTCTGCAGTGCAGTGGTAAAACTGGCCATTCCCTAGTTACGCTACATGCATGAAACACGTTTGCTCGTAAAGCACTTGTTTGGCTTCCAGAATTGACAATAAATGGCACAATAATATAATTTGTAGTAATGCTAATGATTGGCTCTCTTATTCCATCTGGTATGTCACTTTCTTCTAGAAGCGTCTCTCTTACTTCACTGTAATCTATATAACCACTGTAGCGTTTGTGACAGCCGGAGTTCTGAGCAGTCAACTTCGATTTCTCCTACTATCATCTCACCTCTCGGCCTGACTGTCATTCGTGTCTCTGTTCCTTTGGTTATTATTACTGTTCTGTTGTTGCCCATTACCCCTATTGTCTCGATTATACGGTTGATAATTATTGTTTTGCCGCTGGCCGTTATGCCACGTACCTCCACTCCGGTTATCGCCTCCATGATTACCGTTTTGTGAACTATCACTCAGTTCGTTATTCTCATTGTTTCTATTCTGGCCGCCTTGTCTGTAGCCATTAACATTCTGTAATTACCTAAAAAGGTGCAGAAACTCAGTGGTGTTTTCCATACCTCTGCCAGCAATCACTATATCCCTTCTTAACGTGCCCAGAAGCTTTGTCAGACAAATTCTTACGAGCTCTGCAACCTCACATGGAGCATCTAAATACCGATTCCTTCTCAACATTTCACTAAAATAACGCGCTGGATCTTTGTCATTTCAGTCTCCGCAGTTTGGCATCACGAGAATGCTCAATTTAACTGTGTTTGGATCGTACTTGACCAGTATTCCTGCCAGGAACATCTGCAGAAATCGTTAAACGTTTCACACTTACTCATTTGTTCCTGAATTTTTGCTGTCACCTCCTCCCGCAAATAATTGCACACGAACTTCATTCTTAGCCTATCCTCCCCATGAGATCGGTAGTGTGTCCTGAAATTGTTAAAGCCATAATCTCGGATGCTCCCATGTGTTAGGGTCAAGAAATACTGTATAGTTTTGCACTGTTACAAAGTGCTTCCTGCATTCTTCGTCCACAGTGTCAATTTGCTCTTTGTTAAATGTTTCCGCACGGTTTGGTGTCCCGCTTGAAAGACCCAGTCTTTCTCCTAATTCTTCCAGTTATCTTGCTTCTTTCCAATCACACACCTCTTTCAGTATCAGTAGCTTCATAAACTCACCTAACTCTACCTGGTGTTAATTGACTACTGGTTTCCTCATTGCAGTTCATTTGAATTTTCTCAAATACCTCGCGATTATGTTTGTTTATTACGGCTTGCGCCTCTTTGAACTTTAACAGATTCTTTACAGCCTCACTTCTATGTTGACAGGTACTGTACTCTCACTACTATCCTGATTTTGTAACTCTGTTCTTTCCAACGTAGAAGTAAGTTCATCTACCCTCTTTGCTACACTTGTTATTATTTCTGAATTACTCGGGATTTTATTCTGTTTTTCTTCAGCTAATCCCACTACAATATTTACTTCATTTATCTGTTCCTGACAGATCTCTGTAACTAGACTTTTCACCTGTTCTGGATTTGGAACAATGACTTGACGATTCGTTACATTATTTTCCAAAGCATCTAGTCTGACCTCTACACTTGCTACCGTATTTCTAGTAGTTGTGCTGACTTCTTTTATCTCTTTACGAATTGTTTCTGCTGTTCCCATCCCTTCACTCATTACCAAATCCATCCTATTACTGTTTCCATATTTGTTTCCTGACAATCTAGTCTTTTATTGACGGTATCTATCCCTTCATCTAAACACTTTGTCTTCATTCCCTTCTTTCATATCACGCCTAATAGCAATTTACTCTTCTCTTATGGCATCTAAAGTTCGTAATTTCTTCCCCATTTCATCAATTACGTGCTGCATGTTATTCTAATCCTCATTTATTTTGTCTATTTTATTCCTACTTACTTTCTGACCTTTATTAATTTTGTTCATCATATTCAACATCTTTGATAAATGGTCCAAGATGTTTGATTCTGAGAAACTCGAATCCTTTCTTCTCGTACAGTTTGCTATGCTGCTACACGGTTGCGCGACGTGTTCCTTTTCGCCCGCATTTTCTCCGCGCACGTTATTTGACGTAACCGCTTCGCACATACCGCCAACGCTACTCAGAGGGTCACTGCCCTCCGCGCCACCGCAGCTTATTTCATCAGTGGCTGCAGCCTCATGGAATGTTCGTTGGCTGGCTGGTTCTCCCTCTTCCGAGCCGCTCCACGAGTGACCTTCAGTAGCCCTGTGTACTGCTGTGCGCTCTCCCGACATCCGCGCGCGACTCACGCACAACTCCATTCATGTCGTGCGCTACTCTGTTTTCAATGAACTGGTTTTGACTCGTATTACTTTTGAAGGTGGTTAAATCCACACCATTTATGTTCGCCATACTCTTTTTTTTTTTTTCTAGCTCTAGTGAGCATGCCACGTAAGATAATTTAATTAGCAAAGATTATGTTCCCGTTAAAACAAATAAAATTTTTATGATGCCAAGATTTTTAAAATCTAATTTTATCTTCCTGCGTCACAGTATGACTCACTGAAAAATAACGAATAGACCTATCCTGGCAGGGTCGCTTTATTATGCGGAGTCTCTTTTGAATAAGAATTGACAATAGAAGCTACCTACACTTGCTGTGTGAACCCTTCAAAAATTTTGAAAGTAATAAAGAAATTTCTTTCACCGTGAGAGAATCTACGTCTCCACGAAACTGTAATAGCCAAAAGTTTGCGCAACGGATAATTATTTAATCTATAAGTTCACCTGACTATAGCTGGAACGACTGTAGGCAACCATATTCTTTATAACCCCCAACATAATAGAGCCATCTCTCTCCCCTTAGACATTGTTCGTGCCATGTACTCTATGTTCTCCATATAAGGAATATCTATTCCATTCTATCAATAATGCGGGTGCTCTAACATCATTTGTAACGAGAACAATAATTCATCTTACTAGCATTGGCAGAATTAGGCTTTTACTCATTCTCCATACATTTCCACATCATTCGACAGTAATACGGGTACCCTAATAATGATTGTAATGAGAAACACTAACTCATCTTGTTTGAGTTTACAAAATGTTCCTTTATTCATTTCACTATATTTTCACGTAAGCTTGTTGACAGTAATTCACAATTGCAACTGAATTCTTAGGCTGTGACAAACGTTGCGTTTTCTAAAAATTAATATAAACTACTTTGGTCTCGTAATTCTCAACATCAGACACAAGGACAAGGTGAGGTGGTTTCCACAAGCGTAAACATTCGATCTCTCGCATTTACTCACACATGCGTTTTAGCTACTGAGACAAGCAATGAATATCTGTAATTGCAAAGTTTAGCATCTATATCGCTACCTTCTCGTCATTTCCAAATCAATTTTCATATCTAGCCTATTTTTTATGATCACCCCTGGTTATTTACTTTCGCTTACGTAATTGCTAAATTGCAACGATTCCCACTATTCAATTGGGATCTAGTTAAGACTAAAAAAAAAAAATCCATTTATATAAATTGATTCGGTCAAGGAACCACAAAATTATCGTAGCTGAATGGATTCAATTGCTCTTCCCCTCCAAAATAGTAGAGTAGATAGGGGGAAGATGCCATACTTACTGTTTGAAGGGTCAAAAGGCGAGTTGGAGTTGGAGATTTAGGACCAGCACTGAAATATTGTTCACTGATGAGATTTTTCTATGTAAAGGCCAGTTGGCGTTACCAAACCATTAGTAATTATATGCGTATTTAATTTTTTTATGAACAGTGTCGATTAGGCATCTCACCCCAGGCATTAGGGTGAGATGACAGTTATATTGCAAGGAGATTTCAGCACTAGTTTTGTGATTTATGATAAAACATAGCTACATAAGTAATTCAGAAAGCAAATTTATTACGTTTGAAAGGAATAGAATACAAAACCAATATGTCGTCGTCGTCAGTCCTGAGACTGGTTTGATGCAGCTTTCCATGCTACTCTATCCTGTGCAAACTTCTTCATCTCCCAGTACTTCCTGCAACCTACATCCTTCTGAATCTGCTTAGTGTATTCATCTCTTGGTCTCCGTCTACTATTTTTACCCTCCACGCTGCCCTCCAATGCTGAATTAGCGATCCCTGGATGCCTCAGGACATGTCCTACCAACCGATCCCTTCTTCTGGTCAAGTTGTGCCACAATCTTTTCTCTCCAATTCTATTCAATACCTCATTACTAGTTATGTGATCTACCCATCTAATCTTCAGCATTCTTCTGTCGCACCCCATTTCGAAAGCTTCTATTATCTTCTTGTCCAAACTATTTATCGTCCATGTTTCACTTCCATACATGGCTACACTCCTTACAAACACTTGCAGAAACGACTTCCTGACACTTAAATCTGTACTCGATGTTAACAAATTTCTCTTCTTCAGAAACGCTTTCCTTGCCATTGCCAGTCTACATTTTATATCCTCTCTACTTCGACCATCATCAGTTATTTTGCTCCCCAAAAAGCAAAACTCCTTTACTACTTGAAGTGTCTCATTTCCTAATCTAATTCCCTCAGCATCACCCGACTTAATTCGACTACATTCCATTATCCTCGTTTTGCTTTTGTTGATGTTCATCTTATATCCTCCCTTCAAGACACTGCCCATTCCATTCAACTGCTCTTCCAAGTCCTTTGCTGTCTCTGACAGAATTACAATGTCATCGGCAAACCTCAAAGTTTTAATTTCTTCTCCATGGATTTTAATACCCACTCCTAATTTTTCTTTTGTTTCCTTTACTGCTTGCTCAATATACAGACTGAATAACATCGGGGATAGGCTATAACCCTGTATCACTCCCTTCGCAACCACTGCTTCTCTTTCATGCCCGTCGACTCTTATAACTGCAATCTGGTTTCTGTACAAATTGTAAATAGCATCTCGCTCCCTGTATTTTACCCCTGCCACCTTCAGAATTTGAAAGAGAGTACTCCAGTCAACATGGTCAAAAGCTTTCTCTAAGTCTACAAATGCTAAAAACGTAGGTTTGCCTTTCCTTAATCTTTCTTCTAAGATAAGTCGTAAGGTCAGTATTGCCTCACGTGTTCCAACATTTCTACGAAATCCAAACTGATCTTACCCTGAGGTCAGCTTCTACCAGATTTTCCATTCGCCTGTAAAGAATTCGCGTTAGTATTTTGCAGCCATGGCTTATTATACTGATAGTTCGGTAATTTTTCACATCTGTCAACACCTGCTTTCTTTGGGATTGGAATTATTATATTCTTCTTGAAGTCTGAGGGTATTTCGCCTGTCTCATACATCGTGCTCACCAGATGGTAGAGTTTTGTCAGGACTGGCTCTCCCGAGGCCATCAGTAGTTCTAATGGAATGTTGTCTACTCCCGGGGCCTTGTTTCGACTCAGGTCTTTCAGTGCTCTGTCAAACTCTTCACGCAGTATCTTATCTCCCATTTCGTCTTCATCTACATCCTCTTCCATTTCCATAATATTGTCCTCAAGTACATTGCCCTTGTATAGACCCTCTATCTACTGCTTCCACCTTTGTGCTTTCCCATCTTCGCTTAGAACTGGGTTTCCATCTGAGCTCTTGATATTCATACAAGTGGCTCTTTTCTCCAAAGGTCTCTTTAACTTTCCTGTAGGTGGTATCTATCATACCCCTAGTGAGATAAGCCTCTACATCATTACATTTGTCCTCTAGTCATACCTGCTTAGCAATTTTGCACTTCCTGTCGATCTCATTTTTGAGACGTTTGTATTCCTTTTTGCCTGCTTCATTTACTGCCTATGTATATTTTGTCCTTTCATCAATTAAATTCAATATTTCTTCTGTTACCCAAGGATTTCTACTAGCCCTCGTCTTTTTACCTACTTGATCCTCTGCTGCCTTCACTACTTTATCCCTCAGAGCTACCCATTCTTCTTCTTCTTCTACTGTATTTATTTCCCCCATTGCTGTCAATTGTTCCCTTATGCTCTCCATGAAACTATGTACAACCTCTGGCTTAATCAGTTTATCCAGGTCCCATCTCCTTAAATTCCCACCTTTTTGCAGTTTCTTCAGTTTTAATATACAGTTCATAACCAATAGATTGTGGTCAGATTCCACATCTACCCCTGGAAATGTCTTACAATTTAATACCTGGTTCCTAAATCTCTGTCTTATCATTATATAATCTATCTGAAACCTGTCAGTATCTCCAGGCTTCTTCCATGTATACAGCCTTCTTTCATAATTCTTGAACCAAGTGTTAGCTATGATTAAGTTACGCTCTGTGCAAAATTCTACCAGACGGTTTCCTCTTTAATTTCTTACCCCCAATCCATATTCACCTACTACATTTCCTTCTCTCCCTTTTCCTACTATCGAATTCCAGTCACCCATGACTATTAAATTTTCATCTCCCTTCACTACCCGAATAATTTCTTTTATCTCCTCATACATTTCTTCAACTTCTTCGTCCTCTGCAGAGCTAGTTGGCATATAAACTTGTACTACTGTAGTAAGCATGGGCTTCGTGTCTATCTTGGCCACAATAATGCGTTCACTATGCTGTTGATAGTAGCTTACCCGCACTCCTATTTCTTTTATTCATTATTAAACCTACTCCTGCATTACCCCTATTTGATTTTGTATTTCTAACCCGGTATTCATCTGACCAAAAGTCTTGTTCCTCCGGCCACCGAACTTCGCTAATTCCCACTATATCTAACTTTAACCTAATTTTTTTGTGGGGATTGGGGAAATTACCCACTTACTATATCCAAAAATTCATCTAATGAGTAGGAGGAGTTACCATAAAGAAATTATTTTAATTTCCCTTTAAATGCTATATGGCTATCTGTCAGACTTTTGATGCTATTAGGTAAGTGAGCAAAGACTTTTGTGGCAGCATAATTTGCCTCCTCCTGAGCCAAAGGTAGATTTAACCTTGAGTAGTGAAGATCATCCTTTCTCTTAGTGTTGTAGCCATGTACACTGCTATTACTTTCGAATTCTTTCGGATTGTTAATAACAAATTTCATAAGTGAGTATATATATTGTGAGGCTACAGGGAAGATCTCTAGCCCTTTAAGCTCTTGTAGCTGCTTCATAGCTAGCTGTGGGTTGCGTTTCAGAAAGGACTGTAATACTGCTTACTTTGTGGGCCCATGCCATGCTTCCTTTCATCTTTCTTCACCAGACGTCGTTTCAGAGTTCTGTATGGGATCCCATATTTTTGGGAAGCTCTAAAACAATTCATTCCACCAGTCCTTACACGTTTCATCGCCATTTGTAGGGATTCTTCAGACCACTGACCCCTCTTTGATGTTGTAACATACGTTCTACCTGAGGGATACGATTCGGCATCTTACCCCGAGAAAACAGTGGCGTCTCCCGAGGATCGGCGTGAGATGCCACTTACCGTGACTGGCACAACATGGCCGTTGAGTGGCAACTTAAACTACAAAGTATCTTCTACGCTCAACATGTGCAGCATTTGGCTCTACTGCATTATTCAAACGCTCGTACGCTCTTGAAAATAGCTGTGCACTATTAAGAAGGCGTCAGTTTTTAGCTCTTACCGTGTATTTGTTGCTTCCAAAGCGTAGGAACAATTTCCACAGCGATCCACGGAGCTGCCTTCGTCGCATACCACAGCTAGCGATTGCCGTGCAGGTTGGTGTCCCGATCTGTTTAGAGCCGGCGGAAATGGAAATGCCAGCTTGAGGCATCTCTCCCCGAAAGGCATCTTCCCTCCCCCCCCCCCCCCCCCCCACCAATCAACTATACATGAAATTTTACAACAACGTTCTTCATTCTTCCCACCCAAAAGTTACACAATATCACGCTTTTATTCTATACTTAGTTTCCATACGCGTAGTCGATCCTTTAATTCTCGTGGTTTATTTTTCAAAGTTTCCCCACATTCAAAAATTTGTCTTCCGATACGTTATTCCCACGTGTTACTGGTATTTCTTCCATTCGCGAATTTACTTTTACATAAAAATAACGTTATCCCCTGCAATCTCCTATTGCTCAAAATTCCGAAATTACTCCTAGAAATTCAAGATCGAATTTAACTATTTTATTTATCTGAAAAGTATACGAAAAAGATTTGTTAGTTCCTGCTTAATGTTAACAGTAGGGGAGACCGGGGACAAAAGTAACATTTTGCATATTGCATTTTTTATTACCTCCCTATAAACTTTTGAAACAAAAGGAACTAATGTGTTGCTCGAACAGTCCACGGATGTACTGCCAGTCCATAGTGTCCAACGGGCACAATATTTCGGCGATCAGACATGTCGCTATTGTCAGGTGCGCTGACGAACTGAGCTCCTGAGGGCACTCACTCACTCACTCACTCACTCACTCACTCACTCACTCACTCACTCACTCACTCACTCACTCACTCACTCACTCACTCACTCACTCACTCACTCACTCACTCACTCACTCACTCACTCACTCACTCACTCACTCACTCACTCACTCACTCACTCACTCACTCACTCACTCACTCACTCACTCACTCACTCACTCACTCACTCACTCACTCACTCACTCACTCACTCACTTTCCTTACGGGTCTGCCCTGACCCGTGAAGGAGCAGGAATGCCGGACATTTGCCACGCCGGGACATTTGCCATGCCTGCTTGAGTAGCGATCCCTCGGGTAAGGGACGCCCCTTCCCCGCACTACCTCTGTCTGCTTTCAAACCGCTGTCTCCACATCTTACTCGATACAACCAGTACGTAAGGGACCTTCTTCGACATCTTGGCCAAATACAGAGCTTCTTTTCCAATATCGAAATATTTATAACTTTTCGGAAACGAAAGCAATACCAACGATTATTTCAGTATGTAATTAGTTCTGCCAAGTATAAATATAGATTCCTCTGTCTGTACGGTAGCTTCCTTTCACGCTTACTGATTGCGATTGGAACAGTCCATCGGCATGGGAGCAACAAGAAAGGAATGATGAAACGAGAATGCGAAAGTACGCTAATCATTTCTTTTTGAACACTGCATTTGTGCCTACTTTAATTACTACAACTGTATACCCAAAAGACAATAGGGAAAGAATAAATGGGTTTATGAATGTTTGAAAAGAAGAACGACATACTCCATATTAATTTACTCTCTAAAAACATTAGTTAACAAAGTATATGTTCAAAACATAACTGAAAACACGTTCACTGAATAGAGATAAGAACATCTATGATTGACATGTCGTCTAAAGTCGACTTACAATTTTATAATGTTAGAAATAAGGAAATGAAGTAATACAGAATGCTACGCTTGCAACGTACGTTGTTGTTCTACATTGTTTAGCTCTGGTATTTACAGGGTCACAGATAAAGCATCTTAGGTTCTGGAGGGAAAAGCCGTAATTGTAATTATCTGCACTACAACAGAAACAAGGACGACAACTTACGGAAAAATAATGTAAGCTCACAATCGACTTTGAAGCAGATACTTCCTGTGACTTAGTATGTGCAGAGGCTATATTCGACAACCGGAATAATTAATAACTCGCTCCTTTTACCGACCCCCTGTTTCAGATGAAACAGTTGCTGAACTGTTCAAAGAAAAGAAAACTTGAGTCTCATCACAAATAGGTATGTTACTCATACAATTATAGTTGGCAGTTACTTCAATCTACCTTCCGCATGTTGACAAAAATACATTTTCATACCCTGTTGTAAGTAGAAAACAACTTCCGTAATAGTTCTAAATGCGTTTTTTAAAGTTATTTTTAACAATTAGTTGATGAGGCCATTCAAATTGTAAATGGTTACGAACACACACTTGACCTCTTAGCCACAAATAATCCTGAGCATCACGACGGATACAGGGATTAGTGAACACGCAGTCGTAGTGAGGCTCACTTCCGTAACAAAGAAATTCACCAAAACTAAACGTGAAATTTATCTATTTATAAAAGCAGCTAAAAATTTGGGTGACGTCTTTCTAAGAGATAGTCTCCAATCTTTCCAAACTATGTAAATGAAGACCATATGTGGCTTAAGTTCAAAGAAATAGTATCACTCGAGATGTTAATACCAAATAAATTAATAAGAACCGGAACTGATCCCCCATGGTACACAAAACACGACAGAAAGCTGTTGCAGGAGCACCGCAAAAGGCACGTATAATTTAGACGAACGCAAAATCTGAGGCTCGAAATTTGGTGCGAATTTCAATGCGAGATGCATTTAATAGTTTCCACAACGAAACTCGCTCTAGAAATGTGGCTGAAAATCCAAAGAGATACTGGTCCCATGTTAAGTAAACCAGCGGAAAGGCTCAGTAAGTACCTTTACTGCGCGACAGCGACGGTAATGTTACTGATGATAGTGCCACTAAAGTGGAGTTAGTAAATGCATTTTTCGAAATTCCTTCACCAAAGAAGACGAAGTAAATATTCCAGAATTCGAACTGAGAAAAGCTGCAAACACAATTTAGAAGTAGATATCAAAGCAACTGAAATTACACTGTCAGTGAGAGAGGAAATGATCAAATATCTTTTCAAAAAGTCTCTAATGTATAAAAAAAGTAGGTCTAATACATTTGTTTCTGATATTCTTTAGTAACAATTTTCAGCCGTAAGCTCCTTGCTTTTACTGACCTGTTTAAAAATAATCAACAATTTAGTAAGAAATTTTAGTTTCTAAAGGACTATATCAAAATGTACTCACGTAGATTTACATCTACTATAAATGTTTGCAGCTAAACTTAAATAAAAAATATTTGAGGTGCCAAAATTGTCAACCTTAGGATCAGATCAGTTTTGGAATGTCCATTTTAGGTGCAATTCAAAGGTTCAGTTTCCATTTTCTTTTACGAAAGCATATACTATCAGTTTAACAAACCATCATATTTTAGGTGATAGTTGCGATTCTGAAGCTTCAGAAAATTATTTTAGAACCCATTATATTGGAAGGTAGAAAATGTTATCGTAACGTGACAACAATAGGGATACTTTTGTGAGGCTGATTCGCATCACACTTTGCACAGGCTTTGGACCGAGAAAATGATAAATGACCATCTACCATTCTGGCGTGTGTAAAATCAGCCTAAACACGCTGAACTAATGTACACTCTATTTACAATTACAACTTAATATTAGCTCCGATAATGCTGCTTCAATTTTTTAATAATTTTATCTCAGTAATATGCGAGGACTCATTGGTCTTCGTAGTTTTTAATACATTATTTTTAACGTATTTTAGTCCTGTTTCTGAATATGGGCAATGACTTTCAAGCAAGTCCTAATGTTCAACAGCATTCGTCATTCGGTGCCTTTTTCCGTAACAGTTCCACATTTCTATTGCGATATCCTCATTCTCTAGCCAGTTATCCACAAAGTAGTCAAAAAACTGAGAGAACCTTCCGTTGTCTGGAGCTTCTGCATGAATCTCAATCCATCCATTGCTTACGTCCTCCGGTTTTACAACTGCCAGCGCAGCTGACGTGAAGTCTTAAATCCTCGTACTAGCGGTACTCCTCAGTTAGACCGAGGACTCGAATTCTTCTCCATAAACTCTTCTTCATATGGAAATAGAATCCATTTATTTCAGTTGTGGGAAAAACTTGACGAATGGCCGATATCGCAGCTGCCTCAAAGTCCACCTTTACTTGTTTAGGACACCACTCAGAGACTGCCTGTTTTATCAGACGAACATATGTGTCTGTCTTCTTATTAGGGAGCAGCCAAATACACTAGGAAGAATGTTTGCTTCTTTAATCGGGCCTCCTAAGTCTACGTGTATGGTGTAGATCTGTGCAAACTGCTTGCTGCATCTCTTAAACGTTCCATCCATAAAAAAATGGCAACATGTTTTTAAACTTTCTTCTCCTTCGCTGCCACTAAAAATCATTATTCACACCTCTGGTCTATCGTCTTCCAGAAGAAAACTTCTGCCATCTCCCATTTTTAATAGATCTTCATGAAGATCAATTTCATACGAGTTCTTAGGCTCTTGTTGGTTCTCCCACTCTTGACTCCATCGACGACGCATGGTTCTTTTCATAGATTGTGAATTAGGCATCACTGTAAGAAAGTCATAAACTTTATTATGTAGATTTCCCATTTCATCCGCGTATATCTCCGATAACTGTGTAGTTTCTTCTCGAGACCTTCTCTTCGTTCTTTCCACTTGCTTTCTCACTTTCAGAGCTGCATCGTCAGGTGGTCCACAGAGATGTTCTAATACGCTCAACACTTCCCCGTTCCTCGAAAGCAGTTTTCCCTTGCAATGATCCGCTTTTCGGCGTAAGCACATCCATGTAACAACACCTTCTTTATATTCTCTCTGTTTAAGATACGCGTAACCTTTCTAATAAGCAGGAATCCTGCCCTTGTTCGTTGTAATAACTTCCATACTGATGGTCACGTTAGGAACTTCGAAAGCAAACTGGGCGGGCTGGTGATGAGGAGGTAGGGCGGGGGGGGGGGGGGGGGGGGGGGGGAAGGAGGCAAGGGACCCAACCCTCCGGAGCAGGTAAAACCGTGGCAAATATCCGAACACCAAGGAGCAGGCTAAGCAATTTATTGCTATTCCTGCAGAAACGTTTTGGTGCGGATGGACTTCCTCTCTCTTCAAATTGGCCTCTATTGATTCTGGCAGGGGATGTCCTGGCGCTGTTGCGGAAGTCTCACTCCCGCAACAGGTCAGGCCAACGCGTAGTCGGCCTGTAGTGTGCAGGGTGGCCCAGACCCCTGATGAGCCGGTTGTCGGACCGTTCGGCCCGCTCGTAGAAGACTCGCGTAGACTGCTTGAAGCGGTCGCGGAGGATGGGGATTCCTGTCTGTTCGTGCAGCCGAGCGGTCGAGTATAGCCTCGGCAGGCGCAGAGAGAGCTCGAGCGCCCTGTTCTGCACCCTCTGCAGCTTGCAGATGTATGTTTCGGCCGCGTTGCCCCACACCACGGCCGCTTATTCCAGCACTGGACGTACCAGCACCAGGTACAGCGTGATGCCGTGGTGAGGAGGCAGCGTAGACGAAGGCTTGAGCAGAGGGTACAGAACGCGTAGGCACCCTAGTGCTCTGCCCCTGACGTCCTCAATGTGTGGCTTCCTTGTCAGTTCGTGGTCCAACGTGACACCCAGGTAGCGGCCAGTCTCGCTCCACGCGACGGGACTGCCCATGATGGTGACTGGCGGAAGATCGGGAGGCAGTGGTCTTCTCGTGAACACCACTTCCTGGCTCTTCGTCGCGTTTTGTTTGAGGCGCCAAGGGCCTCGCAGCCTCGTTGGAGAAGACGGCGCATATCGAGCGCCTTCATACTCCGCACGAACAGCGCAGTGTCGTCGGCATATAGCGCCAACTTCACTGGCGTCATGCGCGGAGCGTCGGCGGTGTATATGGGGTATAGCAGGGGCCCAAGGACGGACCCCTGCGGCACCCCAGCACGGATGGGTCGATGGGTGGATGTCCCATCATCGAGCCTGACATGGAAGGACCGCTCGGCTAGGTACGAACGAAGGTCGACTCCGTGCGACGTCGGTACCCCGTGCACAAAAAGTTTGTAGACGAGGCCGTCGTGCCACACGGAGTCGAATGCTCTGGAGACGTCTAGGAACACCGCCCCAAGGTATTTCCGAGTCTCCAGGGCGCGCATGGCCTCTTCTACCAGCCGCATCAGCTGGTGGACGGTGGAATGGCCCCTCCTGAAGCCAAATCGTTCGTCTGGTATAATGCCCTCTGCTGTCACGTGGCGCAGCAGGCGTGTGGCATACCTGCGCTCGAACATTTTGGAGAGTGCTGGCAGCAAGCTGACGGGTCTGTAGTTGGCTGCGTTCTGTGGGTCCTTGGTCGCCTTGGGGATTGCCACCACCTCTGCATGTTTCCATACAGAGGGGTAGACCTCAGAGCGAAGGAGCTGATTGAAGATACCCGACAGGAACGGGTGAGCTCCCGCCAGCAGGTTCTTCAGAAGATGGTTGGTGACCCCATCAGCTCCGCCAGCCTTGCTGGTGTTGAGCGCCATTATCTGCGCGGCCACCTCCTCATCGGAGATGGGGTCGATTTCGTCCCCGTCGTCCCTGGCTTCCAGGAACACAGGGAGCTGCTCTTCAACCCGGTGGAGGGATGAATGACAGCTCAAAGTGGTCCGCCAGGGCGCCTGCCTTGCCGTCAGGGCTGCAGACGACGTCCTGTCTGATGAGCAGGGGCGGAACGCGCTGCCTTCTGCGCAGAAAGGACTTCACTGTCCGCCACGTGTTGCCGTCCTCGGGGTTCAGGGAGGCGACGAAGTTCGACCAAACGCTGTTCCTGTGGGCCTCAGCCGCCGCTTTCATGTCTCTCCGCATGCGGTTGAGGCGCTGTTTCGTCGCGGGTTGGCGAGTGAGCTGCCACTCCCGGAATAGGCGGTTCTTCTCCCGTATTGCGTCCCGGATGGGAGGCGGCAGATTTCGGGAGAAGTCCCTGGTCCCCTTTGGAGGGGGAGGAGAGTCCGCGTCCGCTGCTTGCAGCAGCTAACGGGTGAAGAACTGGAGGGCGGCATCCGCCCCCACTGCAGCGGGGTCGGGGGAGTCCGCCAGTGATTCCAGGACATTGTCCTGAAACTGGTCGGGGTCCAGGCGCCGATATGTCTGTCGACGTGGCGGGAGCGTGGCTCCAGCGATGTCGTTTTCGAAGACCACCGGCAGGTGGTCCGACGACATCGCAGACCGCGTGGTGGCGGTCATGTGGTGCCCAATGCCTTTGATGACGGCGACATCGAGCACGTCCGACCGCTCCCTGGCCGGAAAGATTGTATGTTCGTGCGGGCCCAGGATCAGGGCGCCGTTAATCTGGGCAGCGCGAAGAAGCCGGCGGACGCTGACATTCGTGTGGCGGCAGTTCCATTCCGGGTGGTTCGCATTGAAGTCACCTGCAATGAAGACCCTCCCCCAAACGTCAGTAGCGCGTCGACGTCCGCCTCCTGGAGGTGCCCTCGGGGCGGCCTGTACGAGGCCACGAAGGTCATCTGCCCCGCAGCCGTGGTGACGTTCACCCCGGTAGCTTCCATGGTGACCATGTCCAGGAGTTGCACCTGGTGGTGCCTGAGCGAGGCGCGGACGTAGATAGCGGAGCCTGGCTTAAGGTGAGTTTCGCAGACCAAACACAGGTCGATGGCCTCATACTGCATGAACTGGTGAAACTCACCCTGTTGTGGGAACAGGCTGTTGGCGTTGAAGCCGCAGATGGTCAGTCCATGGATAAGGGCGTTATCCATGGTGCGGCTTCGTGGCGACGGCAGTGGCCTGGAGGACCACCGTTACGGCGGTGACGAGCACCAGCAGTTGCTGGAGCAGGGCAGAGAGAGAGCTCAGCAGTGCTCCCAGGTCTGCTGCGTCCTTTCCGTGATTTCCCTAAATCGTTTCAGGCAAATGCCGGGATGGTTCCTTCGAAAGGGCACGGCCGATTTCCTTCCCCATCCTTCTCTAACCCGAGCTTGCGCTCCGTCACTAATGACCTCGTTGTCGACGGGACGTTAAATAACACTAACCTAACCATCTGCTGCCTCCGGTCCTGGCGTTGGCGCGGGTGCCGCCGCAGTTGCGGGTGCGGGGGCGGCGGCGTAGCAGCCACGTCCGTTCGCGGAGCCGCACGCCTGGCAGCCTGAGGCGGGGCAGTAGTGGGGGCACGGGTTTACCGTCCTCCCTGGCGGTGGTCGGCCTGGGTGGCGGCTGCCTGGTTACACGCCGCGGTGACTGGCAGGACTCTGCCGAGTCCTCGTGTCGTAGCAGTGGGAGGGCCACTTGCCGCCCCCCCCCCCCCCCCCCCGGGGGCGTCAGAAGACTCCCCCTTGGTGGCAGAGGCGTAACTAGTGCCAGGTTGCACCGTTCGTGCAGGTGCTGCACGTCCTTGTCGTGGGCGGCGTCTGAAGGCGGCGCAGCCTCTGTAGCTCGCCACATGTGGCTCGCTACAGTTGCAGCACTTGGGCGCCTCCTCCCTCTTCTTAGTGCAGTCCCGACTCTGGTGGGAGGCGGCGCACTTCACACATCGGACCGGCATCGAGCAGTAGCGCGCCACGTGGTCAAGGCCTTGGCCGGAGAAGCACTGGGCGCGCTTCCCCTTGGCCTTGAGTGGCTCCACCTCCGATCCGGGCCACCATCTGCAACTGAAAAATCTTTGTTCTCGAAGTTGTCCGGTAGGACAACCAAGAACAGCGGCATGTCCCGCCTCGCCCTGGCGGACTTCATAATTGTGACTGAGCTAGCCATGCAGCCCAGTCCTCCTAGCTCGTCCTTCAGGTGCGCGGTCTGCATCCGCAGCGGGAGGTGGCGGAAGACCACCTTCAGCTGCTTCACCGGCTCCGCGTTGTGAGTGAAGCAGTGCATCTTCTCCTCCTCTGAGCCGCATGGCAGCTCGATATTCGTCCATTGTGCCGATCGAGACTCGGTACAAGTCTCGACCAACACACTCGACCTTGGCGGAGGTCGTGACCGCCTGGAATTTGTCCAGGAAGGTTTTGTATGTGTCCTTCCACGACACAGTGATCGGTGGCGGGGCGGGTGCCCGCCTCTTGGGTGCCTCAGCGGCATCCGTGGCCTCTGGTTCGTCTGCAACATCGGCGAACGAGTTCGTTGTCGGCAGCGGCTGCACTGTCTCGAGCTGCTTGGCCCGAGCAGTGTGCCGCCGCTTCGGGACAACGAAGCTGTCGTCTGTCCCCTGATCTGCCTCGGAGGAGGCAGGAACTTCCGGCTCTTCTTCTTCTTCTGACTCCGCCTGCAATTAAAATCAGAAGTTGCGGAGGAGTCGTCCTCCTCCGTTGCCACAGGCTTCTCCCTAGAGGGCTGCTATGTATCCGTGGCCTCCGCTTCGAGCAGGTCACCAAGGATGGCCCTTTATGATGGTACTGTCACATGGCAGGACAGTGACGTCTTCTTTCGTCACGCCTGGTGGTACAGTGTCCGGTATCTCTGTGGCCTCTTCACTGGCAGAGACCGGAGTGGCAGCCAGCAGTGCACCAGTTTCTTCTGCAACTGGGACTGGTGGCGCAACACTCGTCGGGGCCGCCTCTGGTAGAACAGTGTCGTCTTCGTTCGACACGCCTGGCAGGGCTCTCGACGGCACTCTTTACCTCTTCTCTGCCCACGCAGCCGATAGACACGAGGTATTTCCGCATTTTGCGCTATTTAAATACCTGCTCTGCTGTGAGCGGGCATTCCGTGCCGTCGTCCGTGTCGAATGCCTGGGTCGTCGCACGTGGGGGGCCGCCGACGGGGATGACTCGGTCGCCCGGGCCAGTCCCGCCGGGCAGCGATCCGCCGCAGCCAGCGCCTGAGTAGCGCGGTCCTGCTCGCGCGGCGTGCTAACTCCGAATGAGCTCCTGAGGGCGGGCGGCCGTCCCAAACCCCCTTCCCCCGCGAGGCGTTCTCTCCGCGGTCCGCGGCCGCGCGTCGGCGGTCACTGGGAGGCTGGCGTCGGCGTCTGTGGTGGCGTCGGTGTAACTGCCTCGCCCGCCCTGGTCACTCGTTCGTTTTCTTTGTTGAGCCTCTTTTTAATTAGACTCAGTGCTGGTTCCCATGCCTTGCTGAGGTTATAGCCGCAATCTCTGTTGATGAGTCCGTCCCTGGTACGAATTTCGATAGCCTCTCTGACGACGCTGTCCCAGTATTTAGATGTCTGTGCCAAAACACTGGTATGTTGGTAGTCCATTTCGTGATTTTCGGACAAACTGCTCTACGAATGCCGACTTGTTGGGGTACATAAGTCGAGTGTGCCTCTGATGTTCTCGGCAACGATCTTCGATGGTGCGCGCTGTCTGTCCAATGTAAGTCTTCCTACACTCACAGGGAATCTGGTATATGCCGGCCGGCCTACCGCAAACCGAGATCGTCTTCGACACTTCACAATAATGCTCGTGTTTTATTGGGCGGACAAAAGACAGTTCCTACTCGGTGTTTCCTCAATATTCGTCCTATTTTCCCCAATAGTGCGCCAGTATATCTCTTCCTCCGTGACTTCGTCCATCTCCACACGCTGTACTGTAGAGGTGGGGCGGAGAGCGCGTCTGATCTGCCATTCCGAGTACCCGTTTTTTCGAAATACAGTTTTGAGGTGTTCCAGCTCATGGGGGCAGACACTCTGCGTCCGAGATGATGCGCGCCCTGTGCACCAGTGTTTTTAGTAACACATTCCTCTGCGAAGGGTGGTGGAAGCTATTTGCATGCAAATACAGGTCGGTGTGCGTTTTCTTCCTTTATACCCCATGGCCCCTATGACTTCCAGGAATGGTTAACTTCCGTCTGCTCCGGTCTCCGTAGTGAATTTGGTGTTCGGATGTATGGAGTGCAGGTGTGCAAGGAAGTCTAGGAGCTTGTCCCTTCCATGGGGCCATATCACGAACGTGTCATCAACATAACGTAGAAAACAAGTAGGTTTCCATTTGGATGACTCCAGAGCTTCCTCCTCGAAATACCCCATATAGAAATTCCCGACCACAGGCGAAAGTGGGGGCCCCCCATTGCGACTCCTTCTGTTTGCTCATAGTATTCTCCATTAAACAGAAAATGCGTGGAGGTCAGAACGTGCCTGAAAAGGTCGGTCGTCTTCTCGTCAAATTTCTGTGCAATGAGCTCAACTGACTCTCGAAGAGGCACCCTGGTGAATAACGAGACAACGTCAAAACTCACCAGAATATCTGGTCTTTCAGCTTGAAGCTCTCGAGACGTTTTACGAAATCCATAGAATTCCGAACGTGATGAGGGCATTTACCCACGTAAGGGCTTAGTAGTTCTGCCAGGTATTTGGCCAGCAAGTATGTCGGTACCCTAATGTTGTTGACAGTTGGGCGCAACGGCACCCCTTCTTTGTGGACTTTAGGGAGTCCATAAAGTCTTGGCGGTACAGGTCCTTGAGGTGTCAATTTCTTGGCGACACCCTCTGGTAAATCCGCGTCCTTGAGAAGAGCCCTAGTCTTGTTCTCCACCTTCTTTTCTTGTTTCTTGCCTTGGTCCTGCTTTTGGTAACGGACGAACACCTTCGGGTGAAAAGGCTGCACGAACTGAAGATGATGATGGTAAACCATTAGGTCCTGCATCACAGGCTGTGACATTTGAAAGTGTTGTCTCGCATATTGCTACTGGATCAGGATTAGATGCCCTCCCAGCTTCAGACGGGTCACTAGAAATCCTAATGATTCTACTAAGGACACAGTTTGCTTTTCATAATTGGAAGCTTGTGCTGGGTGATCAATGACAGAAGATGGTGCAAAATCGATTTCACTGAACGCATTCCTATTAAATGGTACTAAGCCTTTGCAGTGAAACCCTGCTGCAATGTTTTTGGGGGTTACAGCAAGTGGAAGTGCTTCCCTTACAATTGAAGGGATGTCACATATTGACATGGTCTTTCCTGGATCGCTCTTGATCCAGATGTCAGCAAAAGTATTCGCCATTCTTTTAACTGGACCATAAACTGAACGGTCTAGAGGGTGCCTCCTATGTGTACAGTGCGATGGGAATGGCAGCATAAAAATCCCCTTGCTTTTGCAAAAAATCAGGCTTCTGATGGATATGAGATTCTTGATTGACGAGGAGCGGTAAACATTTGTGCTCAGGAGTTGGTTTAGGAAATTTTACGAATTGGTGCATGAATAACAAAAATTCTTCCTTTTTTTATCCAGCCACTCGCATTTCCTGCTCCAATGCAACCAATAGGACCGCCTCGAATAAAATGGTCACGATACCTCAAGCGAGGGAATACTAAGAGAGGCGATGTACTGTTTCCCTGAGCGTTGATGGCAATAGCAACAGTGAGAAGAGTGCCTCTTTCCACCGACGTGATAGCTCCTACCTGCTTTATTCCCCGTTTAGCAACAATCCTGTTTGCTTTCTGAACATTGGTGACACCTGTCTCGTCCATATTCCGGATGTCCATGTGCTCTAACTTATGTGTCTCCATAACGGTAGCCAGGTTGTTGAAAAAGGCATTCACATTTGTTGGATTAAAGCTCGTTGCTCGAGCAAGAATTGTTCGTTGAGGCGACCGAATAGGCAACTGGGGATTCCTCTTCATGAATGCAGAAAACCACTCTCGACCTGCAGTTTGATTGTCCACCCATCTTGATGGAATTGGTATATTGTTTGTCGTTGCCAGTTCGTGAGCTAATTTAGGGATATCCTTAGGGCAAAGCCCGTAAAATATCTCCGACGCTTTAATCACATATTCAGTTATAATTTTTTCTTGTTCATCAAAGAACTCGTCTTACACTTAGATATCCAACACGAGACATTGGTGTGCTGCTATCACTCATACGTTTCTCTTTCTTTTTAATGTACCGATTCAATGTCACATGGCATGCATTGTGTTTCTTTGCTGCTTCTCTAATACTTGTATTAAAATATGCATCATCATCTGCCGCAGTTTGATATGCAGTAGTAGTAGTTAGTCTTCTTGTAGTCGTTCTAACACGTGTTCGTGGCATAATTCCCTGTCACGAAATAACTAAGTAAATAACGTGTCTGTTCAATAATAACGAGTTTGTTCAGCAAGACACTGCTACTCGTAACAGAATCATACCTAATTTACTGTTCGCTAACGAAAAAAGGGGACCTGCAGCTAATAATACTTTTTCAGTAACGGGGACGGAAGAAACACTGATACTTTCGTCCCCAGTAGTAATGTTTCTTTTGTCCCCGACCACGCTTTTCTGTTTAATTGATATTTTAGACACAATCTATACAAGCAGTGAAGAAGTTGATAATGGTGGCGTAACACTGAAAGTTTCACATAGTTAAATTATTACAGTAGACTTACGTTTACAGCGCAATGCCACCGTTATCACAAAACTAAGAAAATTGAAAAAACCTACGTGAAACTCTGAAAAAACGTTTTATTGCGCCACAGTAAACACTCTCCAATACTGGCCAACAATTCGTAGGCAACTGGGAAACAAGAAGGGAATACATTGTTTGAATCACGTGATTTTCGGAACTACATGCGAAGGTAGGGGAGGGATGTTACTTTCATACCCTGTTATTTTGTCCCCTGTCTCCCCTACCAAGCACTTCTCAAACCACACAGTTCATCTTCATCATCTGCCCCATGTCGTATGTGCAAGGTGATAAAATTACCCATGTTCGTCACACGAATTCTTCACACGAGTAAAGTAATAGCAACAAACTTTTATTTAAATACGGATTGTTTAATGAAACTTAATGTGTCAAGTTACCGATCCAAATTTCACACACGTACAAGTTACCTGCTTACACAGATTTTCGCCCGTCCAAAATTTACTAAAAATATTTCTAATGTGAGCTGAAAAAGAAGATATTCACTTATGGTGAACGATTATTGCCTTAAGTATTTCATTCCTATCTCATCTTTGATATGCTCAGCCATTACCAATCTGCCATCCGTCCATTTCAGAGTCCCCAGCGCGAGTCCTCTCTTGCCGTCTCGCCACTCGTTCCTTCCGGCCTAACCATTGGGTGGGGTGACTCCTGACCAATGAACGATCTAGAAATTCAAGTGTTTGAAATTCCCTGCGGCAATTGTTGTAGGAACAGTTTTCCGCTGCCGCTGATTTTGTAACACTTCACAGCTGCGGTAGTTAGTCGGATGGGAGCCCTCACAGTTGATACAGACTGGGGCTGCCACTCTGCTGTTTGCATAGCTTCAGGAGGTGAGGAGCTGCACATTTAACACATCTTGGTCGTAAGTTAGTTGTAACTAGAGTGATTAAACTTCTGACATGTATGGCACTGGCCGGCACCTTCACTCTTGTTGTACCACCGTATTGTTATCCGGAAGATTAGTAGGTATCGCAGTTTAAATACTCTTTTGGCCTCTTCATTGTTTTCTAGCACTGCCAAGAAGCTGGGCTCCTTCTTGCGGCTGTGATTCTCCTCTTATGTCGAGGTGGGTTTTGGGAATTGATGGACCAAAAATACTACGAACCCTTCCTCCGTTAACTCTTTCCCCTTTATCCTCGAGAAATACCGAGCTTCTCCTTGTAATTCAGGCGATGATTGGCGGTACCTGCTCCTTCGTCTTACGCCCAACTGGCTGCATTTCACCCCCCCCCCCCCCCCCCCCGCCTGTGTTCTCATTTTCCAGCACAGAGAATGAGTTTGCAATTGGTGCATTAACTACGATCTGCTCCTGTTCTTAGTTTTCCCCGCCATTATCCGACTCCCTCCTGTCGTTGTCAGTAACGAGGTTTTCTTCTCCAGAACTCTGAGCTCCCGGCGTCCGCCTCTTCCTGCACAGACTGCATTCGAGCCTTGTATGTGTTAGCCGGTGTTTGTGCAGCCCCACATTGGCTGCGGGTTCTCTGGCGAGAGATGAGGATTCCCTCGAAAGATTCGATGAAGCCATACTATCATCAGTCAGTTTCTGGTGCCGTCATGTGACACCTAATGGTGTTTGCTTCTCATTTTCGCAACTAAGCGGCAGGTATCGACACCAGAGCCGATTACTACGCCTTAGCAGACGCGGGGTATCTGTGCGGCGCAACGGGCCCTAGCCTGCAAATTCGCTAATACCCTATGGAGGAGCAGAGAGGATGCCCCGCGGCGGCAAGAAAAGAAATGCGCTCGGCAAGTGAAGCGCCAAGAACAGCTCCGCAGTCGGACAAATCCCGGCTACAGCCTTCGCGCTCGCCAGTAAACTGGCAAACACTAACGCTGTGGTCACGATACACGAATCTGTCACGTGCAGACACGACAGTTTTGCATGACGAACACGACAATTTTGCGACCTACTCTCCAACTCCCGGAGGAGAGTACCTAGAGTGGAGAGGAGACCCCCAAGGCGGCAGAAAGGAAGCTCGCGAGCTGCGCAGTGCGTCCACTCAGTGCGCCAGTCGCTCTGCTAATCGAATGGAAGTTGGCGGACTGGAGTGTCTGACGAGTACTTGACCCCTTATGTTCCAAGACCTGTGACAAGGAGTCAGTTTCCTTGTGTCTGATGTTCGGTTTTCTGCGTGATGGATGCGAACTTGTTGGAAGGTGGTGACTTGATGGATGAGGTGTAGTGTTCGAGGTTGAAATTTCGATCGGTGATCATCCTGGAAATTTGGTTCTGGGTTATGGAGGGATATTGCCAAGTGATTGGATAAGGGCAAAGTAGGAGGATTGTGTTGTGGTGTAATAGGTTTGTGCTTGTTGTTGGACGATTTGTGTTACGTTAGTGATGTGTGCTGTGTACATGTCTGTGTTTGTTAGGAAGCGCGACGTGTCTGCAGCTATTCTGAGGAATCGTTTTTGTATAACTTGCACATTTTTCATGTGTGTGTCTACACTGCTGGCCCATATTTCTGACCCGTAAGTGATCACAAGTTAAACCAATGTTTTAAATAGACAGAGCTTGGTCTTTATCTGTAGTCTGTTTCCTTCGATAAGCGGGTGGAGGGGGTAAATGAGGCCTTGGCCACGGTTACAGATTTGTTCGACGTGCTTTTGAAATGTCAGTCTTGAGCCGAGTACAATGCCTAGATATTTGACTTTGGTTCTCCAGGGCATCGCTGTTCCATTCATATTGGTGCTTCGTCTGGGGTACTTTTGTAAGTGGACATTATGGCCTGTGTTTTGTCGGAATAGATGGTTACTTTTCATCGGAGTACCCAGATGTGGATTTCATCCAGGTGCTCCTCCATTTTCCTTGCAAATTTCTTGGACTTCATCTACAAGACAACTTGAAATGTAAAGCACATGTTAAGCAAATGAACAAAAAATTAAGTACTTCTTGTTTTGTGTTACACACATCAAAAAATTGTACCAGCTACAGCACTCTTCAGTGCGTATGTTATGCAGTTGTAGACTCTCACCTGCGGTACAGGATTATGTTCTGGGGAAATTCTGGAGATGCCATCAAAACATTCAAAATTAAAAAAAAATAATTTATAAGAATAATGGAAGGGGTAGATAATCGCAAATCATGCAGACCATTGTTTCAAAAAAGAATGATCCTGCCACTTCGTTGCATATATATATATATATATATATATATATATATATATATATATATATATATATATACTTGAAAATATAATGTATTTAAAGCAAAATTTACATACAAAAAGACCACTCATCACACAATACACAACTGTGATGAAAGACCAAAATTGGATGTACATGTTCAAAGCGCCAACACAAAGTTGTTTCAAAACGGTCTTATCCATCCTAGTATCAATCTATACAATGCTTTACCAGATACCGTTAAAACACACGGCAAAACATTGGTCATTTCAAATCTAAATTGAAGTCGTACTTGGTTGATCACTGCTTTTACACAGTAAATGAATTGCCACAAAAATAAATTTCTCTTCATTAACCCAATGTAGTCTCATTCAGAAGTATTCTCTCTCTCTCTGTCTCTCTCTCTCTCTCTCTCTCTGTCTCTCTCTCTCTCTCTCTCTGTCTCTCTCTCTGTCTCTCTCTCTGTCTCTCTCTCTCTCTCTCTGTCTCTCTCTGTCTCTCTCTCTCTCTCTCTCTCTCTCTCTCTCTCTCTGTGTATATAGCGTAACAACATTTATTTAAGTATTCATCATTTATTAATATATTAATGTGTTTTATTATGTACAAAGGTATATTATTATTATTATTATTATTATTATTATTAGTCGTAAAGCTCCCAACATGGAAGACGCTAAGTAAAGATGGTTCACTTCTGGGGCTTCTTATTCTTCTTGTTTGCCCACCAGGTCTTCATTCTTTGCGAGAATTCAGCTTTTCTTTCTTCGCTCCATTTTGTTCCAGTTCTCGGCGCTTTTGTCTCGGGTTTGACCTCCCATTTGTCAACTTTAAGTTTGAAATTGTTTCTTTTGTTCATGTCTTCAGTAGTAATGTTGGCTAATTCCAGATCTTTCTTTACATTTTTGATCCATTCTCCTCCATTAACAAGGGATGCTACGTATCTTACTATTTTTTTTGTAAGTCTGTGATCGGGAAGTCTCATTATGTGGCCATAGAATTTTAGACGCCTCTTCCTCATGTCTATCTCTATGTTAGAATATTCTTCAATTTTAGAATTTTTCTGTAATCTATACCCCTCTTTGGTCCATCTTGGTCCCAGAATTTTCCTAACGATTTTCCTTTCCTCTTTTTTCAGGTTTTCCATATCTGTTTTCCTTTTAAGTGTCAAGGTTTCGCTGGCATATAGCATTATTGGTTTAATTACTTATAATGTTTAATTTTTGTATTTATAGATAGACATTTTTTATTGTAAATGTTTTGGACCAGCCCTAGACCCCTACGAGCTTTTAATATTCTTTCTTGTTGTGAGTATTTTTCAGAAATTCTCTCTCCTAAATATTTAAAGTATGATACCCTCTTAATTTCTCCATATTTGGTTTGTAACTTAGAAATTTCTAGATTTGTTGTTGTAAACACAGTTTTCTCAAAAGATATTTGTAGGCCAACTTTTCCTGCACACTCTTTTAAGGTTTCTATCTGTTTGACTGCCATTTCACTAGAATCTGCCATTATTGCAAGATCGTCTGCGTAGGCTAAGTAGGGGATTTGTAGGTCATCTTTTTTGGTTCCCAGTGATATTGGTTTCCAGTACTTTTCTTTTTTGAGTTTTTTCCCATTCTGCCATGACTCTATCCAGAACTAAGTTAAATAACAGAGGTGATAATCCATCACCTTGTCTAACCCCAGTTTTTATCTCAAATGATTTTGAAAGTTTTCCCATGAATTTCACTTTGCATTTTGTATTTGTTAATGTCTGCTCTATGATGTTCCGTGTCTTCTTATCCAGTCCTTGTTCTTCAAGAATTTTAAATAGTGTGGGTCTGTGAATTGAATCATATGCCTTTTTAAAGTCGACAAAGACATATACTGTAGGCTTCCTTCGCATTTGTCTCATCCTTGTAATCAATTTCAAGTTTAAAATTTGTTCTGGACATGATCTGTTTGGTCTGAAACCAGCTTGGAAATCTGAGATTTTGGGTTCTAGCAGTTTTTGTGTTCTTTCAAGAAGACAAGCTGATAATATCTTGTATGTGACGGCAAGTAAGGAGATTCCTCTATAGTTGTTCACATCCGATTTATCCCCTTTTTATGTAACGGATGTATTAGGGCACATTTCCAATCTTCTGGTATTTCTTCAGTAACCCATATCTTTTGAATAATTTTAACTAGCTCATTTCTTGAGTTAGACCCTAGACTTTTGAGAAATTCGGCTACAATTTCATCTTCTCCTGATGCTTTGTTATTTTTGAGTTTGTTTATGTGTTTGATAATTTCTTCTTCAGTTGGCGGTACAGAGTCTTGCTGTTGCGGGGCTTTAGTGCTGGATATTGGAAGAGGTATATTATATGTAAAACTGTTAATATTAACATAAAAATCCAAATATCTGTTGCACATTGTGCAGCTGTAGGTGAAAATGTAACAATAAAGCAATTAAAGGATAATAGGGTTCTAAACATTCACTCAAGAACTGTGTATAGTCTCCATTCCAAGTCTCGACATTGAAGGCTCAAGACCCCTTCTGTAAGGTGTATCAGTCACTGCTCAATCCCTCATCTTGATGTGTTGGTAATAATCCAGTGACAATATTTCTTCTTTCTGTGCTGTCAGGCTTCATGATTGGCACACGCATTGTTTCCCGTTTCTTTTTGGTGGTCACAAACCTTTTCTGAGGCTCAAATTAAGAAACTTTGCTTGATGAAAGGGCAGGTAATTTAGCTGATGTAGACTGCATAGCTTGAAGAGTGGGCATCAGAGAGGACAGACATTTGCTGATGACTTCACATGCCTCTTCAGATGTGGCTTCATTCAAACATAGATTAAACTGTTGCAAAAGCTTTTCTCGCTTGTGTGCCAGGCTTTTAAAGTGTCTCGATGTGACAGGGTTTTGCAACTCTTTTCTTATTACGTCCTGATTATCGCCACTACCTGGCTCACAGACAATCAAGTCAGTGTCAGGACTCAGGTTCGCTATCAACTTTTTCAGTTGTAAATGTGCAAACTAAATGAATATGTTTGCACATGTCGAATTTGGTAGCTGAATCAACACAGCTACAGATGTATTCATGAATACAAGCTTTGCAGTCAGAGCAACGTAGCTCACATTTGCATAGACTGCCTTGCAATTTTTTTACAATGTATGTCTCCTCATTGTTTGCTGATACTACTTCCCACTCTATCTCCACAAATAACATTTTCAGGTTCCAACTGCTCTGATGGTAGATGCCATTGCGTTATGGTTGATAATTTGGTCGTCAGTTTTCCTTTATTCAAATGAATCAACCCATCACCCAACGTGTCTCGCAAGTAGTGCATAAGTGCGTGGATAGCCTCATCCAGTCGCTTGGGCTTCTTTCCCTTCAAATATATGTGTTTGATCACACCATGCATTCTTTCTAAATGCATATTGGTGTTTGGAGTGTTGTGCTGTCGGTAACAATATGCCCAATTTGTAGCTGTAGCCTTGTAGGTTTTTTCTAAATACATCCCAAATTCGGAAAGGTCCGGTTGTTTTCAAATAGTGTATAGCCTCTTCTAAAATTCCCTGAAAACTTTCTAGATTGTTGTGATCCATTAATGTTCTAATTAGCTTATAAACTTGCACTTGATTTTCGTGTCCTTTACCCTACACAGATTTTTTTCTCGACGCTCTGTCAACATGCCATGAACAGAACAATCTTTGCTTAAGTGGAGTCATTATTTTGCACCAGGCATTGAAAAATACATCTGCCATGTCAGACATCAACACATTATATTGTACTGGGACTTGCAGTGTGTTTCTTATGGCACTTAAAAAAAATCTTCCATAACTGGAATATCTCCTCTATCAGAAAACATGAACGAACATGGAAATCCCTGCCATAATTCGTCTAACACCAATAACATTGTCAATTCGAACCCATAGTCATTTGAACCATGGGTGCTGTCCATATAAACACAGTTACTTCCAAATTTCACCAACCTATCTTTTTGAGCTTCGTTCATTATTATTAAAATGAAATCATTTTGCAGATTGTATTCTTGTGATGCAACACCTTGTGGTTTGTAGTGCTGTACAACAGATCCTGTCTCCTGCATCTCCCTCACCCACGATTCCACACTAGTACAATCGTTTTTATGTCTTATAGCCTCAGACTTCAGGTTGTACCTTTTTGCTACATTGTGGATATCTTTTCTTAGCAGCAAGTTATGACGCTGCAAACCTCTATCTTGAATAGGATATATATAATGGAATCGAGAATGTTATCAAACGGAATTTTCATAGAAATTTTCTTTGCTATTTCCTTCGTTTCAAATTTCGAAAGCCTCAACCGGCCCATTCCTGCTGATGACACACATGTCTGCTACAAAAGATAACTTTCACTTGGCCTGATGGATAAAGTGTCATATCCATTCTAGATGGCCAGAGACCAATTTCATTACTGCCCATTAGTTTTAAGTGACGCTTATTGCTTCCACGGGGTCTGTAATTTCCATCACGGTGGCACTTGAAGTATAACTTACTGCTTCCATCCGCACTTTTATTACATTGTCCTCTTGGATGTACAAATTCACTCACAGTATGTTTTTCTAATTCATGTTTCCATTCATAAAATTTACTTTGATCACAAAATTCACGTTTTTCTTTGCGGATAACTAGATCATGGTGCAATGAATAACGTTGAAGCATTCCGTTTCCATTTGAGCTGCCAAAGTCACATATAGCACACAGTACTATATTTTTGCTTCTGTTTTATGTACAGCATTCTCATGACGCTTTAGAGAATCTGCTTTGGGAGTGGAATACCCGCACAAACACACGAAAATTTTTCACCAACGGCAACCGGGTGCTTGCAGCGGATGTGGCGATATAAGTTTCTATTGTTGCAGTGCACAAATTGCAATTGTATTGCTCCATATTTCTAATGAGAACCGGACCACACAATAACAACACAGTAACGACAACAAAAACAAGCGAAGTAACGAACAGTACACGCAAGACTCAGCCGAAAGCAACAGCGACTGTCAACTGTCAAGCTTTCACCGTCTGCCACCAGAAGGGCTACGAGTGGATCAGACCCGAAGTCAGCAAAACCGAAGTTAGCCGAGTTCACCCGAACAGCTCCACAATTGGCAGTCCCCAGACGTAAGTCGTAGCCTTCACCCTCACGCCAACACATCTTTGCTACCTTGGGGTTTGGCGTGAAGTTGTCGGATGGGTTCTGAGACCCCTGTGGTTTTAAAGGACCGCGAGTTAATTTAGCTCCTCCCTTCCGTCTGATACTTTTGGGAAATGAAACTGGTGGTTTGATGGTGTTGTAGTGTTTTTTGCTGTTCAACTGTAGTAGAGAGTTGATTGTTTAGAGGTGGAATTGGCGTGTGATGGTCATTTTCGGGAATTTGGTGGTGTTGTGCTTTGGGGTGACGTATTGGGTGTATTGGGAGCTTGCGCCTTTGGTGAAGAACGATTCGGGTTCTTGTTTGATGTCAGTGATGAGAAGTTTGAGAGATTGCACACGACTCTGATACAGGGTGCTTTGGTTGCCAGTCGGAGGAATCAAAGTTATGACCGATTAAAATGACTGGTAAGACTGTCGTCTTGTACATCTTAAGAGCGAATTGTTAACCCATTCCCTTTCAGTAGATGATACGATTGAGATAGGATTGTGAGCCATTGTTACAGATTTGAGTGATATGCTGCTTAAAGATCGGTTGTTTGTCAAACGCTATGCCTAAGTACTTAATATTATCTTGCCGGACCAAATCTACATCATTAAATGTAATAACAACGTTTGGACTCGTCCATCGATGCATTGAAAGGTTCCTGTACATATTTGAAAGGCTCCCGTTACGGGGAAGGTCCGTTTCTTTGTTAATGGAACAAGTACAAATATTCCTGGTCATGTGCAGGGTTAATAAAAGGTTTGTCCTTCTAATGCTTCTAGCTTATTTATCATTCTCCATTTCTCTGATAATTACTTCTGATTTTCATTCTCGTTATAAATAGGGGATTTTATTTTGTTTGGAATAATAGCAAACCAATAAATTAAACATTAATTTATTTTACTGATTGCAACATTTAACATCTCGATAATGTCAATCTCCGGGTGCCTTTACAATTATAAGCCAACGGATAATTTACTCTATGTATTCGCATTCATTCACACTTGTCATACATTTACTGCACGCCGGATTTTATCACGCATCACGATTAGTACGGTGCAACAAGTTAAGAGTCTCCGTGCACTAACCAGCCGCTACACATCGCTTAGCGGGCCCCCTTTCGCTCGCCTCCAAGACGACGAATTTCCCCAGAGCGGTCAGAATTCGGTCCACCGCAGCCTCTGTCCCTTCTGCACAACGCGGTACTTTACCTCGCAGCCCAACTCCTTTCAGACTCGAACGCTAAGGGGGTTCCTTAAGCAAACTGCCCACTAGGGTCTGTTCCTGCGGTGAAGCCGCACGTGCAGCTTCACTAAGAGAAACTGTCCAAGAATGGAATATTGCTCTCGCTACTCACAACTCTAATAAGACAGGCTAATTTACGTAAGGCACGTGGCATTCCCTGGACTAAAAGGTCGAACCCGCGTGTTACTTGGAACCTTCATAAACATTACCCACATTACGATTATTAAAATCACCCTACACTATATTAATTCACAACGGATGAAACTCTGTAGCATCCTAACTGATTCACTGTATTAACCCTTCGGTGGGCGCGGCTTTCATACTTCCAAGAGTGGGCGCATTTAGTTTCACATTTTTAGTCTAAGGAAAAATAATCGCCCCCATCAGTAATAAATATGTAAAATGCATCAATTTCTTTTTCCGTAATTTCAGCACTTGCTTTTGGACCTGGCAAAACTTTTAGGATGTTGTTGGCCTTGGTTTTAGGAGAAGGAGGAAGCGGTTTACTTATCCAAGTAGTTTCTTTATCTTTTCCTACGTAAAATAGGCAATCCTCTGTTCGTTGTCTCCCCTCTTCAACCAGGTGGTCATCTGTTTCCTCTGTTGATAGTTCGGAGTCACTGCTGTGGTTTTCTTCAATAACTTCCTCTTCCGACTCAGATTCACATGAATCTGACAATTCTCGTAATTCTTCTTCTGACAATTCTCGTAATTCTTCTTCTGACAATTCTCGTAATTCTTCTTCTGACAATTCTCGTAATTCTTCTTCTGACAATTCTCGCAGTACTTTCTCATAGTTTTCAGGACGTCCAATTAGACGGTGCCTGTCAAATGCCTTCACTGAATCTGGGAAGATGTTTGGTTCGAAAGGACAAATTCCTGTTTTTTAAATCGTCTATGGCAGTGCAATCTGAAACATGGAAACATGGTAACAACTTTACCAGGATTTGGTCTTAGCCAGTTGGTTAGCTCTTGACCTTAGCGCGTGCTGAGAGGCTTCATGAATGAAACATGTAGAGGCTGACACCTATGTGTACGGTGGGTTGCTCTATCAGTTATAGTCAGGCTCTGCATAAGGGTTGACTGTCCATCCAACAATAACAGCACGGGTTTCTCTTTGGTTGCTTTAGAAAATTCAATGAATTTGTCGAACCATTCCTCAGAAATATCTTTTTGCATCCAACTAGAGACATGACATTCCAGGTGAACAATTTTTGAGTAGTTCCGGCTTCATTCGCTGGCGAGGATACACCAGTTACATTCTCAGCAACTACACAAAGTCCTTGCATCCATACATGTATTTTCTCATCATTAGAAACTTTTCTACATGAACGGGTATACAGAGTAAAAGGCATATTACCATAAACAACACAAGGTCTACTTCGCCTCTTCGGGTCGATTCCACAGTGCCAGGTTTTGTAGGCTATGACATCTCGGTCGGCAAAAGATTCTAGTCCAGGTAGAGATGCGTTCTCTCAGCGGACAATTGCGAGTGTAAACCACCCACTGCCAGCTGCAGGCGTTCTATACCCCTTAAGATACTTGATCTATATGGTCACATCAGCACTATTTGTCAGTTTTGCCGAGGCGTACAGTGTTGACAAGGGATTATATCTACCTATTTGCTATCTAGGTATTTGTTTACGATTTCAAGATGATACAGGTTGTTTGTGAGCACTTAATTGGCTAAGTTATGGGTGCTGTCTCTTTCAGTTCCTCAGCAGGTCTGGCCATCTTGTGACAGCCAGAGCGAGAGCACCAGCAGCAGCGAGTACTGTTTGTATAAAGCGTTTTTGTACTTATTTTCTGCGCTTAGCTTTTAAATAGTTTTTCTGGGAAAACCTAGCGTAGTTTTCGCGTCTCGTATTTCAGTGAGTGTTTCTTGATAATCAGAGTAGCTCATCAGAAGATTATCTTGGGAATTTGTCACCGTATAGAGTAGGGTAAACATAGTCATGTGTAGGGACTGTGGTTGTTGTGAGCGGACGCAAGGAGAATTGGCCACTCTTCGGGGGCAGGTGGAGGCTTTGTCTGTTAGGCTCATCGAGCTCGAGGCGCAGGCGTCGGCTCGTAGTGGCGTTGGGGCAACTGTGGTGAGACCTATGCCTACTTCGGTGGCCTTGGAATCACATGGAACCCCTGATGTCGCTGCGTCTTCCGGCAGTGAGCATCTTACCGGTCAGCCATCACTCCAGGGTGAATGGCGGACAGTGGTGGGCTCGCGCGTGCCTGGCCGAAAGGCGAAGGTGGGATCTGGCCGCGTGGCAGCTGCCTTACCCCTTTCCAACAGGTACGGGGTGCTTCCTAGTGGTGATGACATCGTTTCCGAGCCACCACAGGATGCCTCGCCTGTTGGGCCAGTGGCCGATTCTCCGGCAAGGTCCCGACAGTCACAGAGGGCGGGCCTATTAGTTATAGGGAGCTCCAACGTTAGGCGGGTTATGGAGCCCCTCAGGAAAATAGCGGGTAGGTCGGGGAAGAATGCCAGTGTGCACTCGGTGTGCTTGCCGGGGGGTCTCGTCCGTAATGTGGAGGAGGCCCTTCCGGCAGCTATTGAACGCACTGGGTGTGACCGGCTGCAGATAGTAGCACATGTCGGAACGAATGACGCCTGCCGCTTGGGTTCTGAGGCCATCCTTGGTTCCTTCCGGCGGCTGGCTGATTTGGTGAAGACAACCAGCATCGCACGCGGAGTGCAAGCTGAGCTTAATGTCTGCAGCATAGTGCCCAGAGTCGATCGCGGTCCTCTGGTTTGGAGCCGTGTGGAGGGTCTAAACCAGAGGCTCAGACGACTCTGCGACTATAATGGTTGCAAATTCATCGACCTCCGTTATTGGGTGGAGAACTGTAGGGCCCCCCTAGACAGGTCAGGCGTGCACTACACACCGGAAGCAGCTACTAGGGTAGCAGAGTACGTGTGGCGTGCACACGGGGGTTTTTTTAGGTTAGAGGGACCCCCCCTTGGGTGAAACGATAAAATACCTGACGACTTACCAGAGAGGACATTATCATCGTTGATAAAGAACGTGCGTCCTCAGAGACCAAAAACAGGAAAAGTTAACGTAATATTGGTAAACTGCAGGTGTATCCAGGGCAAGGTTCCTGAATTAGTATCTCTTATTGAAGGAAATAGTGCGCATATAGTATTAGGAACGGAAAGTTGGTTAAAACCGGAAGTGAACAGTAACGAAATCCTAGATACAGAATGGAATATATACCGCAAGGATAGGATAAACGCCAACGGTGGAGGAGTATTTATAGCAGTAAAGAATTCAATAATATCCAGTGAAGTTATTAGCGAATGCGAATGTGAAATAATCTGGGTTAAGTATCAAAGGTGGGTCAGATATGATAGTCGGATGCTTCTATAGACCACCTGCATCAGCAACCGTAGTAGTTGAGCGCCTCAGAGAGAACCTGCAGAACGTCGTGAAGAAGTTTCGTGATCATACTATTGTAATAGGGGGAGACTTCAATCTACCAGGTATAGAATGGGATAGTCACACAATCAGAACTGGAGCCAGGGACAGAGACTCTTGTGACATTATCCTGACTGCCTTGTCCGAGAATTACTTCGAGCAGATAGTTAGAGAACCAACTCGTGAAGCTAACGTTTTAGACCTCATAGCAACAAATAGACCGGAACTTTTCGACTCCGTGAATGTAGAAGAGGGTATCAGTGATCATAAGTCAGTGGTTGCATCAATGACTACAAGTGTAATAAGAAATGCCAAGAAAGGAAGGAAAATATATTTGCTTAACAAGAGTGATAGGGCACAAATCGCAGAATATCTGAGTGACCACCATCAAACATTCATTTCTGAGGAAGAGGATGTGGAACAAAAATGGAAAAAATTCAGAAACATCGTCCAGTACGCCTTAGATAAGTTCGTACCGACTAAGGTCCAAAGCGAGGGGAAAGATCCACCGTGGTATAACAATCATGTACGAAAGGTACTACGGAAACAAAGAAAGCTTCATCATAGGTTTAAGAGTAGTCGAATCATAGCTGATAAGGAAAAGCTGAACGAAGCGAAAAAGAGCGTAAAGAGAGCAATGAGAGAAGCATTCAACGAATTCGAACATAAAACATTGGCAAACAATCTAAACAAGAACCCTAAAAAGTTTTGGTCATATGTAAAATCGGTAAGCGGATCTAAATCCCCTATTCAGTCACTCGTTGACCACGATGGCACCGAAACAGAGGACGACCGAAGAAAGGCAGAAATACTGAATTCAGTGTTCCGAAACTGTTTCACTGCGGAAAATCGTAACACGGTCCCTGACTTCAGCCGTCGCACGGACGCCAAAATGGAAAATATTGAAATAAACGATATCGGAATTGAAAAACAACTGCTATCACTTAGTAGCGGAAAAGCATCCGGACCAGACGAGATACCCTTAAGATTCTACAGTGATTATGCTAAAGAACTTGCCCCCTTTCTATCAGCAATTTATCGTAGATCGCTGGAAGAACGTAAAGTACCTAGCGACTGGAAGAAAGCGCAGGTCGTTCCCATTTTCAAGAAGGGTCATAAATCAGATGCGAATAATTATAGGCCTATTTCGCTTACGTCAATCTGTTGTAGAATAATGGAACATGTTTTGTGTTCTCGTATTATGACGTTCTTAGATAATACAAATCTCCTTCATCATAACCAACATGGATTCCGCAAACAGAGATCATGTGAAACTCAGCTCGCCCTATTTGCCCAAGAAATTCACAGTGCCGTAGACACTGGCGAGCAGATTGATGCCGTATTCCTGGACTTCAGGAAGGCATTTGATACGGTTCCGCACTTACGTTTAGTGAAAAAAATACGAGCTTACGGAATATCGGACCAGGTTTGTGATTGGATTCAGGATTTCCTAGAAGAAAGAACACAACATGTCATTCTTAACGGTTCAAAATCTGCAGATGTAGAGGTAATTTCGGGAGTACCGCAGGGAAGCGTGATAGGACCTTTATTGTTTACAATATACATAAATGACTTAGTTGACAACATCGGTAGCTCCGTGAGGCTATTTGCAGATGACACGGTTGTCTACAAGAAAGTAGCAACATCAGAAGACTCGTACGTACTCCAGGAGGACCTGCAGAGGATTAATGCATGGTGCGACAGCTGGCAGCTTTCCCTAAACGTAGATAAATGTAATATAATGCGCATACATAGGGGCAGAAATCCATTCCAGTACGATTATGCCATAGGTGGTAAATCATTGGAAGCGGTAACGACCGTAAAATACTTAGGAGTTACTATCCGGAGCGATCTGAAGTGGAATGATCACATAAAACAAATAGTGGGAAAAGCAGGCGCCAGGTTGAGATTCATAGGAAGAATTCTAAGAAAATGTGACTCATCGACGAAAGAAGTAGCTTACAAAACGCTTGTTCGTCCGATTCTTGAGTATTGCTCATCAGTATGGGACCCTTACCAGGTTGGATTAATAGAAGAGATAGACATGATCCAGCGAAAAGCAGCGCGATTCGTCATGGGGACATTTAGTCAGCGCGAGAGCGTTACGGAGATGCTGAACAAGCTCCAGTGGCGGACACTTCAAGAAAGGCGTTACGCAATACGGAGAGGTTTATTATCGAAATTACGAGAGAGCACATTCCGGGAAGAGATGGGCAACATATTACTACCGCCCACATATATCTCGCGTAATGATCACAACGAAAAGATCCGAGAAATTAGAGCAAATACGGAGACTTACAAGCAGTCGTTCTTCCCACGCACAATTCGTGAATGGAACAGGGAAGGGGGGGATCAGATAGTGGTACAATAAGTACCCTCCGCCACACACCGTAAGGTGGCTCGCGGAGTATAGATGTAGATGTAGCGGCCAGTCTGTGTGTTCTGCTTTCTAGATTTCGTATTAGGGTGTTCTGTGACTTCTGCGACTTCTCATAGAACACCCGCGCGGTGATGCAGTTCGGCTGTCGGCAATTCCAGTGGCAGGTGTAGAGCTCGTCTGAGGGTGCAGCCTTGCACGCTTTGTAGGCGCCTGGTGTGGGTGTGGGCTGCATTTGCCCACACGACCGCGCCGTACTCCAGGACTGGTCTCACCAGGCTGAGGTACAGCACGATCCCCAGTCGTGGGGGTAGGGACGATGTCGGGTTCATGACTGGATAGAGCTGTCTGAGCCTACCCAGTGATTTTGAATGTATTGCCTCGATGTGGGGGTTTCCATGCGAGACTTTTGTGCAGGCTTTTGGCTGGTTTTTTTGTCCATGGTACTGGTGTGCCACTGATCGTTATTTGTCAGTACCCGGCTGGTAGTCCTTGACGGCATATAGCTATGGCCTGTGTCGCGTTTGGGTTAAAGGACAGGTGTCATTCCTTCGCCCATTCTGTTATGGAGTCACAGGCTCCCTGTAGTCGCTCTTGTAGATGCTTTGCGCTTCTGCTCCTTGAGTACACAGCAGTGTCGTCGACATATAGCCCGAACTGTACTCTGTTTGCCGTCGGGAGGTCCGCACTGTACATGATGATGTAGAGCAGGGGGCCGAGTACACTGCCCTGCGGTACTCCACCTTGTATTCTTCTTACTCCAGATATGCCGTCCTGTGCCCTCACATGGAAGGTGCGCCCACTCAGGTGGCTCTGGATCACCTGGAAGTGTGACACTGCCACTGGCTCCCCCTGTAAGCGTAGTTTGTTCAGGAGGCCCTTGTGCCAAACACAGTGGAACACGTGTGATACGTCCAGTAGTACTGCAGCGAAGTACTGCTAGCGCTCGATGGTGTCCAGGGCCTCTTCGACGACCCTCAGCAGTTTCTGTGTGTTGGCGTGTCCGCGTCGAAAGCCGAACTGTTCCTCCGGCAGCAGTCGCTCAGCTCCTGTATGTCGGAGGAGCCTTTTAGCGTAGATCTGCTCAAATATTTTTGAGACCGCTGGCAGAAGCCTTATCGGGCGGTAGCTGTTTGGCGACCTGGGGTCTTTTTCCGTTTTTGGTATTGCTATAATCTCTGCGTGTTTCCATTCTAAGGGGTACTGGGCAGAGGTCAGGATGGTGTTGAATTAGCTTGTTTGTTACTAGATCCGGACCACCGGTCTGTATTAGGTTGAGGGCTTGAATTTTTTGATCTACCTCCTCGATTGTGACAGGTTCTACGGCATCATCTAGTTCTTGTTGTAGGAACCTTGGTAGACGCTCTTCTGCTAGCTGAATGTGGGCAGCTTCAACGGATCCTCGACTGGCTTGAAGTTTTCGGCCAATACGTCTGCCAGGGCGTTTGCCTTGGCGTACGGTTCGCAGATGAATTAATTGTTTACTTCTAGTGGTGGTATTCTGCGTTTTTTGCAGCAGGCTCTCTGTTAGTTTCCATGCCGATTTGTCGCTTGTCTACTTACGCGACTTTCTCCTCCCATTCCTGATATCTGTGGGCTTCTATCTCGTCTTTTATTTGCCTTTGTAGCTTCTTGACCGTTCTTTTGGTAGCCGGCTGTCTGGTGTTCAATCACTCACGGTTAATACGTTTCTTCTCCTCGATCATAGCCAGGATTGTAGCTGGCAGTTGCTTTGAGTGGTCTCTCCACTGTTGTGGTGTGCGTGGGGTCGCTGCAGTTGCCGCGTCTGATGCTTTTTATGTAAAGTGCAGCAGAGTGGCATCAGCCCCACCTTCTGCGGGGTCTGGGAGTGTGGCTAGTTCTTCATCCAAGTTCTGGCGGTAGGTTTGCCAGTCGATTCCACGTGTGTTTATTCCCCTCTTTGCGGGTGCGTGGACTCCGTCTAGGTCCGTGTCAATGACGACGGACAGGTGGTCCGACGACAGAGCTTTTCGTGTGTTCGCACTTACGGCTTGTGGTACACCTTTGATGATTGCCATGTCGAACACGTCATGGCGTCCTCTAGCTGGGATACTGATGGGATCGTGTGGTCCAATAACTATTGCGTTACATCTGTCAGCCGTACGTAGGAGTCGTCACCCGCTGTTGTTTGTTGTTCTGCTACTCAAAGCTTTGTTTTTGGCGTTAAAATCTCCTCCTAGGAAGATGTTCCCTCTCATTGCAAGTAGTGCATCAAAGTCTGCCTCCTCGGGGGTGCCTCCTGGTGGCCTGCATAGTGCCACAAATTGGATGTGGCCTCTTGATGTCTCTATTGCTACCCCTGTTGATTCTGTTATGATGAGTGGGGGTAGCTGTATCGGGTGGTGTCGGAGAAAGTTACAGATGTAAACTGCTGTATTTCCTCCAGCCGTCAGTCTGTCCATCCTGAAGCAGTTGTGATTAGGTGCCTTGACATTTACCCCTGCTTTCAGGTGTGTGTCAACGACTAGACACACGTAAACTCCTTCTTCCTGTAAGAAGTGGCGAAATTTGCCTTCTTGCCTGGTTATGCCATTGGCATTCCATGTGCAGATGGTCAACCCGTATTGTCTAATAGCAATGTTTTTGTTTGTTGTTAGCTGATGGTGTTGCCGCGAGGGCGGCTTGAATTGCCGTAGCTATTTGTTGTGGGATAGACTTCGCAATTGTTTCCATTGCTGCTGATGCAACGGTGGTCACGGCTTCCAGAAGAAGCGTCATCATTTCATTCAACTGCAACCTGTTTTTTTTTTTTTTTTTGGGGGGGGGGGGTTGGTGTTTGGCATCTTCCTTGGAAGTGCTGGGGGCGCCTGATGTTGGAAGACTTACGATGGACTTGGGTTGGTAGTGTCGCACTCCTTGTCCCTGGGTGCTTGTTGCTGCTTGTTGGGCGTTTCCTCGTCTGGGGATGACCGAGGCGTAAGTGGTGCCTGGTCGTTCTGTTGACGCGGTCCGTTGTCTAGCCACATGTTTATCACCTTGCAGCCCGTATAGGTGCCAGGGTGTGCCTCTGAACATGGGGCGCATTTTGGCACATCTCCATTCGGTTTCAAACATTTATCGGTGGGGTGATCTTCAGCGCATTTAACACATTTAGGCTGCATCATGCAGTGTCTGGTTACATGGTACAGCCCCCAGCATCTGAAGCATAGCCGCGGGCCGCACTTGCGGCATGGCTTCTCCATTGTAACGCTCATGTTGGTAATGTTTGTGACGTAGTGGAGTTGACCGTTGTCTGCTGTGTCTGGGGCGATTATCATGAACAACAGAGTCTCTTTGCCTGTTTTGGGGGATTTTATCTTGGTTACTGAGCTAAGGACAATTTTGAGTGCAAGCAACTCTTCCTGTAGGTCTTGCATGCTGAATTTATATGGGAGACCTCTCGTAACTAGGCTGATAGGCTTCTCATGGTCAATGGCATAGGTGTAGTAGCCCCAGTTTTCGTTTGAGAAAGTCGGACATTGACCTTGTGTGTAGCGTGTATATATCTTTTCCAGGGGGCTTAAATTGGAAGGGATCATTCCTGATTACTTCGAGGAGCGTTTTGTACGCTTCTTCGAAGCAGATGATGGTCGGCGTAGGTGTCTTGGCTTTGGGTGGTCAGGCTGAGTGGCGTCGTTTGGCAGCTGTTGGAAGGTGTTGTGCACCTCGACTGTTGGGGTAACTAGTCGGCGCGCCCGCGCTTTCTTCTTGGGCTTCCTCCAGCCGTCTGCGTCTGGCGCAGTGTTTTTGTGGCTCTTCCTCTCCTTGCTCTTGGGCGGCGCTTCAGTCTTCCCAATCTGCAATGGTCCAGCTGCTTGAAGATGCGGACGTCGGGGCGTGTGGTATTAGCGGGGGAGAAAGGATGCGTAGGTTAGAGAACATTCCTTGCATAAATCTTTGAAGCTGTAGTCGCGTTTCAAGCTCCCAACAGTGACCACACTCACTATTTCGCCACTGTCTGTTACAGCATTCATGGTCAGCATCCTATCCGTGGTGTATTCCGGCGACGCTTCGTTCGCGGGTGACGGGGCGTCCATCGTGATGGAGTATGGTCTTGGGGGCCCTACTTCCTCCCATTCTTCTTCTCTCCCCCTGTATGAAAGACAATAGAAGAGGCAGGCTAAGCTCTGTGAACGCGGGTTGATCCAATACGAATGGGGCCCTGGCTCACTAATTCCCTAACAGGTCCCTAGGGCTCCTATTTATTATTTCTCAAGAATAAATAGGAGAACCAGAAGAGGAGTAAGAAATGCCGAAAAGTGACAGCTGTGCCTCGACTCTGTAGAGTTTTGGCGAAAGCAACGGTTGTTGCGCCCCTAGTTCCTCTCGGAAGTCAAAGTGCTTTTCACCGCTGCTATACGACACTTTCCCTTTTCAATTCTGAGGACACGACTTGGATTGGCGGAAACTTAGTGGCTGTGGCGGCGGAGGCAGCGAATGCAACCGTTTCGGCTGCGGAGACGGTGGCGGCGTTCGCAGCAATCACAGTTGCAGAGCAGAATACGTTCCACTCTAGTCGAATGATGGCTCCTTCGCGGCCACCGCCAGGCATCTACCCTCTGGGAGCTACCGATGTGGACCGCTTCGAGTCGAGCGGGCGAGTGGCGACGGCCGTCGTGGTGCGTGGTGGGGGAAATGGGTGGGGAAGGCTTCTCACATCAGAATCCAAACACACTGCGTTGCTACTGAAAAGCAGAATTCTAAATTTTACTTAATCTGACATGTTTATTTGAGGTGAGGACATTAGAGTAGTATCTCACATATTTGGAATGACGGATCCCATAAAGTTTTACCTGTTTTGCTGTGCTGTACATCTGGCATGGCACGACTATGCTCTGCAGGAACATCATGATTCATGTCGAGCTCTGTAAATAAATTTCATATTATAATTCACGCAAAATTGACAGGTACCGAACATAAATTCGTGTATTATCTACGAATTACACTTTATTCTGCCAAGGTTCAACACACAAACATATCTACTCAATAAGTTGAAAATTGATACATACCCTCATCCATAAATGATTTACTGTTTCACAGCTTTTTCAGCATCTGCAACAGCCAGAGAAATATTATGAGCTGTATGAGCTGTTTTCTTCTTGGTAGAAAGCAGTCTCCTGTGGCATTAGCTTTCTATTCTGGCCCTTATCTGTTTGTCTGATGTAACCGTTGCGGGCTCAAACAGCTCCTACATTTGCCTTTATAGATAAGTTTTTTGGCTAACTGCAGTTCAGTCTCTGTCATTCCTCTGACGATATTGGAAAACAATGAAATAAGTTTCTGTCCCCCTTCTAACAATGATTTCGGTGTTTTCGGAACAGATTTTGTGCTTACTTCGGCTAATATTTCTTCTCTCAACCTCAGTACCCAGTACATCTGGACTTTGCAGGGGATTTTCATCCACACTGTCATCTTAACTGCCTATTGGCTTCTGTCTCGGGATCTTCGGCCGACGTTCATCTAATGATTTTTCTGACGTTTCGCCAGCCCGAGTGGCTGGCATTATCAAAGCTTCACCCTCCATTGCCGGTGGTGAACTGGAGCCTACTGACTGGAGTGTCAGATGGGTTCATGACCCCCTTGTACTTCAAGGCCCGGGACTAGTAGTCTCTTCCCTTGTTTCTAAAGTTGGGTTTATGGATGATAATTTCGAGCTCGTGGGAAGGAGGTGGTTGGGGAGGTCTGATGTTGAATTTTAAGGGATGAAATTGCGCTGCGTAATCTTACTCGGGAATTTGGATATTGGGTCTGGAGGGATGTTACCGAGGGATTGGATAAGGGCATGGGGTGATGTTTGTGTCCGTGTGTAAAATGTTTGTGCTTGTTTCTGGAGTTCTTGTGTGATCTTCGTGACGTTGTGTTGTATGTAAATGTCTGTGTTAGGTAGGAAGCGGGGGGCGTCAGCGGCTATGCGTGGGAATCTATTTTGCAGTGTTTGAATTCTTTTGATGTGGGTATCGGCTGTGATTGCCCATATCTCTGAACCATATGTTATGACTGGTTGTATGAATACTTTGAATAGTTTGAGTTTTGTTTTCATCTGTAGTCCATTTTCTTTTATGATTGGGTAGAGTTTGTAAAGGAGACCTTGGCCTCGATTACAGGTGTGCTCCACATGCTTTTGGAATGTTAACCTGGAGTCTAGGGTTATGCCTAGGTATTTGGCGCTGGACCTCCAGGGAATTATTGTTCCATTGAGGCTCAGCGTAGCATCATATGGAATCCTTTTGTATGTGAACAGTATTGCCTGGGTTTTACCCGAGTTGATTGTGATTTTCCAACGGAGTGCCCAGCTGTGGATATCGTGCAGGTGTTCTTCTAACTTCCTGGCAATATATGTGAGGTTGGAACTGCTCCAGAAGATCGCCGTATCATCTGCAAAGAGGGCTAGCTGCCCCCCCCCCCTCCCCCCCCCCCCCAATCTGGTGTGGTATGTCATAGGTGTATACTGAATAGAGTGTCGGACCCAGGACGGAGCCTTGGGGTACCCCTGCAGCAATGGCCCGGAATTGGCTGTTACACTTGTTCAGTGCGACGAAGAATTGCCTGTTGCTGAGGAAGGAGTGAAGGATGTGGACGATATGGAGGGGACAATGACAGTCGAGGAGTTTAGAAATTAGCCCTGTGTGCCATACCTTGTCAAACGCCTTTTGTATGTCTAAGAATACGGCACCAGTGCTGTGGCGGATGTGGCGGGCGTTGCATATATGCTCAAACAGCCTCATCGTTTCTTGGACAGTGTTGTGGTTGTCTCGGAAGCCAAATTGTTGGGGAATGATGTTCTGTTCGGAAAGGAAGTGTTGGAGATGTGGGAGGATAATGCGTTCAAGGATTTTTGAAGCACAGCTTAGGAGGGAGATTGGACGATAGTTCTGAGGGAATAGGAGGTCCTTGCCAGGCTTTGGCAGGGTAATACCTCTGGCGACTTTCCATGGTTTGGGAAAGTACTGAAGTCTGAGGCAGGCATTGTAAATGTTGGTGAGGAGTTCGATGGAGATTGGGGGTAGGTGTTTTAGGTGCATGGGAGATATTTTGTCAGGGCCTGGGGATTTTTTTTGTGGAGTGATTTGATGTGTCCGCATATTTCCTCGGAGGTGACGTCGGGAAAGTGGGTAGCTACAGGAGCCCTGAGACCTCTGGTCACTGGAGCCGAGCTCGCGCCCGCAGACTACATGTACCTGGCGCGCCAACGTCCGAGGGCGTCTCCGCGGTCATTTCCGGTGCGGTTCTCCTCTTGCTACCTGCGACGGTCGTTCGTTGCAGTACGGGAAGCCAGGATCCGTTTACCTTAAGGCTTTCCTCTTTCTTGTTCAAACTGTTCGCGTGTTTCTGTATTTGTACAGCTTCTCTGAACAAGCGCGTGTGATAGTGCTTCTCTAAAGCCAGAACTTCCGTGTCGGCGAATTTTATTACGTGGTCGGTCTCATTCAGTGCGTGCTCTGCCACGGCCGATTTCTCCACCTGCCCCAACCTGTAATGTCGCTTATGCTCTTTGATCCTGGTGTTAATTGATCGTCCAGTCATTCCGACATAAACTTTTCCGCATGTGCATGGTATACGGTATATTCCCGACATTGCAAGTGGGTGTCTTTCCTCCTTCGCCGATCTAAGACACTCTTTGATCTTCCTTGTCGGTTTGAAAATCGTCTTTACGCCATGTTTGCGCGATATACGGCCGATTCTGTCCGTCACTCTGGGAATGTGTGGCAGAAAGGCCGTACCCGACATTTCTTTTTCTGGTTCCTTACTTCGCCGATTGTTTGGCTCTGTTACACTTCTAATATAATTTGTGGAGTACCCATTGCTCCTCAGAACAGTTTCCAGGTGTTGCATTTCTCGTTTGAGGTGTTGCGGCTCACATATTCGTCCTGCTCTCGTTACGAGCGTACTAATCATGCCTCTTTTCTGACTCGGGTGGTGGTTTGACAGTTCGTGCAGGTTTCGGTCCGTGTGCGTCTGTTTTCGATACACGCTGTGTCCCAGGTTTTCGCCGTCCCTTGTGACCAGCACATCTAGAAATGGCAGTTTATTGCCCTTTCCTACTTCCATGGCAAATGTTATGTTGGCATGGAGGCTGTTCAAGTGTCTTAGAAAGTCACCGAGGTGTTCTTCACCATGGCTCCACACCACGAAAGTATCATAGACGTACCTGTTCCACACCTTAAGTTTGCAAGTCGCCAAGTCCAGCGCCTGTGCTTCGAATTGTTCCATGAAGAAGTTGGCTACCGCTGGACTAAGAGGACTACCCATGGCAACGCCTTCCAGCTGTTCATAGAAATCGCCATTCCACGTGAAATAGCTCGAGGTGAGACATGCATGGAAGAGCTTTTTGATGTCTTGAGGGGAAAATGGAACCGATGTGCTCTAGAGCGCCACTGAGTGGCACTTTCGTAAATAACGAAACAACATCAAAGCTGACCAGTATGTCGTTTGGTGCAAGTTCGTTTCTTCAGCTTCTCAATGAAATGTCCTGAGTCCTTTATGTATGTGTCGATCTTCCCCACGTGTGGCTGGAGCAGAGGGGCCAAGTGTTTTTCCAGTTTATACGTCGGTGAGCCAGGAGCGCTAACCATCGGTCTCAGTGGAACGTTGTTCTTATGGATCTTCGGTAATCCATACAGCCGAGGTGGTAGGGATTCTGTATTGCGCAGGTTTCTCTGTATGTCCGCCGGCAGAGAAGACGCCTTGATTAATCGATTCGTATTCCGTGATACGCTGCGTCGGATCTGCGCTTAGTTTTCGGTACGTTGTCGGATCTAATATGTCTCGGATCTTTTACTCATAATCTTCGGTCTTCATTACGACGGTTGCATTCCCCTTATCCGCAGGCAGTACCAATATACTCTTGCCGGCGTTGAGATTTTTAATGGCTTGTACCTCTTCTTTCTTCAGGTTGCAAGCTGGTGGTTTGCTCGGCGCAGTATCCTGGCTGTTTCAGTGCGGGAAGGGTCCGGATGGCTGCTTCGGTGTTGGAAATGATGTCCTCCATAGGTATAGTTCACCACCGGCAATGGAGGGTGAAGCTTTGACAATGCCAGCCACTTGTGCTGGCGAAACGTCAGAAAAATCATTAGATGAACGTCGGCCGAAGAATCCGATACAGAAGCCAATAGGCAGTTTGTCAGCAAGTGGCAACGAAAACCTTAACAATTTTGTAAAAATATACTTACAACATCGGCGTCCTTCCTGTTCGAAATAAGAAAAGCACATTGGAATCCTTGCCTGAGATCATCCAGTACTAAGAGAGTGGTCACTTCGAAATCATACACGTTAAGCCCATGGGTTCCATCAATACAGATACAGTCTTCTCCATAATTTGATAACATTTCGCGTTGTGCTCTGTTCATTATCACTAATAGGAAATCCTCCCTCCATGATGTTCACTAGTCGAGTCTTGTGGTTTATAGAATAACACACACGGATTCTCACTTTCGTTCATTTCTTTTACCCAAGCTTAGACACTTACTGCATCATTTTTATGTCTGACCGACTTGGAGGAGAGAATATAGCTTGCTGCAATGTTATATGAGTCTTTCTGGGTAGTCAAATGGATTTTCTGCAAGTACGAATCCCGCAAACTTGTCCGTACGTTATCTAGAATAAGGTATCCAGCTCTTTTTGACTCAGGGGCAGGTGCCTTAAATCTTGTTTGTGACCAGCGTGGGTCGACACATAATGTACTAGGTATGTTCCACCTTCGTGTACAGTTACTTTCATCTCTGCAGGGCATTTTCCATTCATTTTGTTGCTGCCTGTCAATTTAATAAAACAGATTGCAACATGAAAAGGCGTTTAATTTAAAGAAAAAAAAAAACGAAATAAAATAAAATTGTCGTTACAGAATAGGTATTCCACTGAACTAGTTTCTACGGCACAAACAGCTTGAGAAGAATGTAAATGTTCATGATAATTACAGAGTAAGTTTACATTCAATTCACATACCTTTTACTCGGAGCTTTCATTGTCGCTGCCTTCGGAACTGGAGTCGCTGGATGTGAGAACTAGACTGACGGTTAACGAATCCATTATTTCGTCTTTGACAACTTCTTTCTGGTAATCTTCTTCTTGCAGTTTGTCAGTGTGATGCACGCAAGCTTCCCAATCAGCTACGGTGATTTTTTTTTTTTTTTCTATTGCTATTGCAGTGTCGGCTATTTTAAATGTGGTATTTTTGTCTTCCACGTATTTCTTCACCTGTTCCCACACCAGTTCAATGGGGTTATAATGACAGTGATAAGGAGGTACTCGTATCACTGTGTCCATGTTGCTTAGCTATGGAGTCAATTTCGTAGTTTTTAACGCTGGTCTTTGACATCTTCACCATTTCCAAAAGCTCTGCTCTTGTGTTTCACTTTGCGTTACATTATTATTATTTCGCAACCAAGAAACAATATCACTTTTCCTTTTCCTTGTGCTTGTAGTAGGAGGCCTGTTGAGAACGACAGAGTGATAGCTTGCATTGTCCATAACAATGACAGTCTGGGTGCAAATAAGGCAACAGCTGATTCTGAAACCATTCTCGAAATGTTTCTCCGTTCATTTCGGTATGGTAGTCAGATGTGGTTTTTGATTTGAAAATAAGTTTACTTTCAGGCATAAACCCAGTAGCAGCAGAACCAGCGTGACATATTATAAGACGTCCTCCTTTTCCCACTGGAACTTTCAGACCGCCTTGTCCATCTGTTTGTCAAATAAGATTTCTAGTCTGGTTTTGATTTATCCAAGTCTCATCCAAGTAGTACACAGTTGATGTTCCTTTTGATCTGATGTCATGCATTTTTCTTAGAAACGTAATCCTAGCAGCAGCAATATCATTACGCTCCATTAAAAATTTGCGCCCATCATTGGACTTTAGATATTTGAATCCGATGTTCTTCAACATTCTTTGCATTGATCTTGCAGTTCCGTCAAACCCAGTAGTTTCGTGCATAACAGTGCACAATTTCGCTGCTATGGGGAACTCGCCTCTTTAATCAAATTCGAAAACCTTCCATCGTAACCCATTTTGATCGAAGTCGTCGATTCCTGTTACCCTCTTTGGAACGCTGTGTTTATTCCCTGGAGACCGAAACACCACATTGCCAGCTGCCTGCTGTGACAGCTTCGCCTCCTGTATAACCCGCCTGACAGTCCGTACACCAATATCTCCACAGACCGCTTCAGTGCGTTCCTGCACCTTGGCAACCTCGCAGATCGGCTCGCCTGAAACTGCCTCACGCTTGAAGAAAGAGTACACTCTAAAAATAAGGTCTCTTTCCTGTTTGTGAAACACTTGGCGACGTTTAGGTGTTTCAGCCATTACGACAAAAGAGAGTGCAACAGAAATCGACCAACGACACTTTTCCGCACGTAAATCACGGTAGAACTCTGAAATATGTCGGAGCGTCAGACAGCGCGAGGCCCGGAAACCGAATGAGCGCTCATTGGCCAGTTGCGCAGCTGCCTACTGCGCATCATCGGCCGAGAGGGCATCAACGCTGTCGCAAAGTATAGGTCCCAGATGCCAGGAGGTAAGTCCCTGGCGTCAGGATCAGTGGTTATCCTGACGCTAGTCGCCCGAGAGCAGGCGTGGAGGGTGCCAGTGAATGAATGTGTCGATGGCTTCATCCACGTCTCGTTCCGTCTGTAATGATGAAATTTCCTCCATGTGCTCTTCCAGCAGATAGGTATACATGTTCCAGTTTGTGATCACATGTGTGTCTGCCATCCTTCCGACGTCATCTTCGACACTGGCGAGACCCAGCACGACAGTACTGTGGTCGGAGTCCAGCTCGTAGTGGACTGTGGCCGCCGCATCGAGATCAAAGTTTTTCGTGACAAGAATATCTAGTATGTCAGAATTTCTGTCCGCATTGCCAGGAATATGCGTGGGTTTATCTGGGGCGATGACAATCAGGGTGGCGCGCTCCTCGATGAACCCCTGTTGAGCCCTGCCACTTGCGTTCTCAGCACGGCAGCCCCAGGCTCTATGTTTCGAATTTAGGTCCCTCCCACCAATACACGATTGCCGACCCTAAGCAGTGCCTGAAGGTCTTGTGTAGTGATACGTGAAGTGGGGGGTAGGCCGAAATAACTTGGCAAAGATTTTGGCCAATTTTGGTTTTTACACTGGCAGCCTCTATAGTCTGAGTCTGCAGAAGTCCCAAGGGTGTGAAGCACCTTCTGCCCTTCACCAATACCGCTGCTCCGCCGCCTGGGCGGTCCACGCGGTCGCACCAGTGGATGGCGTGGTTTCTGACAGCGAATCGGTCGTCGGGCTTCAGGTGCGTTTCCGTCAAACACACAATATCGATGGCATGCCGTCTAGTTAGCCTTCCAGAAGGATTTTGCTGGATTTAACGGTGTTTCAAGTTGCAATTTTTATTCTCGTGGATCTGGGGGGATCCATCAGAGCATGTCATAAATGGCATTGCTCCTTCAGCAATAATCATGAATTTTGTTAGGGCATCAGGCGCAACTCGAAACTTTGCCAAGATGTCAAATGTGTTAAGGGTATACGGAACGCCCTATGCTTACAATGTTAAATTGAGCTAAAAGTTAGGAACATTTTCTCATTTGTTATTTGGACGATACTCTTGATTTTTTTTCACAGAACGCAGAGATATGTTCTGCTTTTATGCTGAATTATTAATTTTGAAAAAAATAATGTATAGTTTTTCAGATATTTTGTTTTTTGTATACGTTAAAAAAGTTATACATTTCAACAAGTATTTTAAAATTTACATCCATTAATACAAAATAATTTCACATTTCTTTTAATTCAGATATATTAGAAGGTCTTGAGGAACAACTACAGAAAATTTCATCTCTCTACTATAAATAGGCCCTGAGAAAATGTACCTTATACACAAAAAAACTAAAGTTATGGGAAATTAGCTTCAAAGTTTTTACTTCAGTACAAGCCTGCTCCATAGCTTGTATCATCAGAATCGTCCAACAGCTTCCTCTTGATGGCTCTGCTATGCTGTCTAGCCATCTTTGAATATACTTTTATGGCATTATCTGAAGACCTGAGCCGTTCCTTGTCCAAACAAAGCATAGCTGCGGCAGTTCGTAGTCCTACACAGAGCCCCAACTTCTGCAGAACTTTGCACTTTGTTATATTGCCCTGATTGAATGATGAAACAGCACCATAAACGCCAAAGTGAAGTGTGTTTCTACCCACAAACACAGTTTTAGGTAGTCTATTCCATATCGCATGGTTCACACACTCATTTGGATTTTGAGTCCGGCCATGATGACACTTCTTTAGTAGACTGATGTCTGCGAGGTCTCGGAATATTGGTTTTATTTCATCCATGGTGGCAGGTGGCAGGTGATGAGGGTGATTGTATTGTTTCTTAGTTACCTTGCCTCTGTTGTACTTGCACCAACTATCGTCTCCTTTTGGACATAGCCCATGTTGGGGATTCTCATTGTGTGAAGCTGTATGAAAAAACAGAGCCCAGACTGTTCTTCTCATTAATTCTGAATCTGCTGTATTCTGTCTTATTGCTAGATCATAACACTTCTGAATATGATCTATTGTAGCATCTGTCAGTCTATTTTTCCCATCTAAAGTTTTTCCATCACTCAATTTCTTGCCTTTCATGCTAGCCATGAGCTGTCGAAGTCTTGATCCCATCCTTTTCTGAACATGGCCAACACACCTCCAGTTTAGAAATTTTCACATCTTTACCATAGGGTCTCAATTCCTCAATTTCTGTGAAAGCCTTTGAGTCACCATCTCCAAGATAATTTATGTATCTAACGTTGTACCATTTTACTGAGCTTTGATAAATACTTCTTACACCAGGAACTTCCATACCACCACTTGACCCATAGTAATTTGCCATGCACTCCTCTTCACTTATCCGCGAAAGGCAAAGGTCCCGAGTTCGAGTCTCGGTCGGGCACACAGTTTTAATCTGCCAGGAAGTTTCATATCAGCGCACACTCCGCTGCAGAGTGAAAATCTCATTCTGGAAACATCCCCTAGGCTGTGGCTAAGCCATGTCTCCGCTATATCCTTTCTTTCAGGAGTGCTAGTTCTGCAAGGTTCGCAGGAGAGCTTCTGTAAAGTTTGGAAGGTAGGAGACGAGATACTGGCAGAAGTAAAGCTGTGAGTACCGCGCGTGAGTCGTGCTTGGGTAGCTCAGATGGTAGAGCACTTGCCCGCGAAAGGCAAAGGTCCCGAGTTCGAGTCTCGGCCGGGCACACAGTTTTAATCTGCCAGGAAGTTTCACTCCTCTTCATGTTTAGTTTTCATTTTCTCCTTGCATCTGCAATGCTTGGAAAGTATTGCCACATCAACTACCTTACCAGTGTCCACACTTATAGCTGTTACTACACCATTCAGAGATGTGTGGCCTCTCTTCTGGCAGCTTCCATCAAAAGCTATGGGCAAGTCTCTGCTATCATTATTTTCAACAACTGCTTCCTCAACAGCATCTTTCATGTTTTCCTGTGCCACATCTTCTACAGCAGAGCCTATTGCAATTATGTGTTTGTTAAATTTTGAAGGTGGAGGAGGGAGGTTCATCCAACCAGACAACATGGCACCTGCAGCCCTGCCCTTTCCTATACACCGTAATGCATAAACCAGTCTAATGTTTATATTGTATAGTTTACCTGTATCTGCAGTAACATGTGAGGAATTGAAGAAAGTAACACTGTGTTTGCAATAACTGCACATCAACTCTAATTCACAAGCAAGTCCTACGTGTAAGTTTGTTTTCAATGAAACACCACATTTTCCACATTGTTTGCAGCACACATTGCTCTGCAAAACGTCTGATAATAAAGAGACATTAATTACCTCATATTTTGTAGTCCCAGCATTTAGTTTCTTGTATTCTTCATCAATTCTAGCTAGTTTTCTTCTTGAAGCACTTTCCGGTGTAGTGGCAGCAGCATCACTCAATGTATCACTACCAGTGTTGAGGTTAGTCGCTACTGGGACATCAGATACTGATGAAGATAAATCAGACGAATTTTTAGTACACTTTACTTTCTTGAGCCAATGTACACGCTTTCTAAATACCTTCAGACGAGGTCCTGGCATGTTGAAGGAAAGAAAACTCAATGACTTCTCCACATACGACTTCCACAACAATGACATGGATGTACTCACAAAGGAAACAATAAAAATGGTGCAGAATCTATTGTCAACTGTCTATCAGTGTAGCCAACAGAAAAGCTAACTCTCTTGTGCTCAATTATATCTCTGGCAAGGCTGTCTATATCAGGTATATTTCGCATCTCATATACAAGGTGCGGAACATCGTGTGTCGAAATTATTTTAAAAAATTATTTAAAATAGTTCGTCACGTCATCCAAATATTTTATACATGGTATTAAACGGGAGAGTCTAATTTTTTCGAAAATGCATTTACCCAAAAATCGATTTTTTCATCGAAAAACTTATTCCGTATACCCTTAAAGAGGGTGATGATGCTTAATCCTGAAAGAGTTAACGCGACTCTCTCAGCTTGTCGAGAAACGTCGCCGGTTGAGTGCTGGGGAAAGACTGTGGCTGTGTGGTAGCAGCCTCCACGCCCTGGGGTGGGGAGGGCTGTGGTGGGGCGCGCGGCGGCCAGGCGGCAGCAGCCGTGGGGAAGCGGTGGATATGAGTTGCGCCCTGGCGCATGCTGCATCATGTTGAGGAGACCCTGTTCGACCCTCCAGTGTGGGGATGGGTCCTCAGCTTCTTGTGTGAAGTACTGGTAGCATTTCGCAACCCGCCCATCACCAGGTTCATGATCCTTGTTAGTTTGGATGCTTGCGGCTTGCAAAGCTACTCTGCATCCTGAGGTTCATTTCTACTGAAGTTTGCCGCTGATATTTAGTGTGGCAGATCTGCGTTGTAGCTAAGTCTACGTAGCGGTGTCTTCAGTCTTGTTCGTCGCCATTTTGTTGGCACAACTGGTCAGGCCAGCGGAGCATTGTCGCCAGTGGGGTCTGTTGCCGAACTCGCGCAGCAAGGGATTCGGCGACTGCTCACCCTTCTTGTAGAAGTTCGACGCCAGCTGTCGGTACCGCTGTCTTAGCGGTAGGACGTCAGCGATCCTATGCAGCTCCTCCGTTAGGAAGTCCCAGGGGAGGTGGAGTGCTAACTTAATGTGCTCTGTTTTATACTGTTTGGAGCCACCTTAAGTTGGTGTCGGCTGCGTTTCCCATACCACGGCCACGTATTCTAGTAGAGGACGGATGGCGGCCTTGTATAGTGTGAGGCCGTCATGATCTGGAAGCGTGGAGGTCTGGTTGATCAGGGGTTAGTGTCAGTCGCCCCAGTGCTTTCCCCCTGATATCGTCTATGTGCTGCCTCTCGGTTAGACGACGGTCCAGAGTGACCCGCAGGTATTTTGCTGTTGCACTCCACGGGACCGGGACTCGGTGTACCTTGACTGTTGGAGCATCATCACAGTAGTGGCGCATAGCAACGATGAGCGCTTTTAATTTCTCACCGTTGTATGCTAGGCACCACTTTGTTGACCACTCAGTGAGGGCGTCTGTGGCAGACTGGAGACGCTGCTAGAGTGCGTTAACACATCTGCTGTGGCAAAGACTGCCCTATCATCTGCATACAGAGCGAGATGGACGCGATCCGTGTTCAGAATGTCGACAGTGTATAGGGAGTAAAGCGTTGGCCCAAGGACCGAGCCTTTAGATGCACCCGCAAGTACCTGGCGCTCTGTGGAAATTCCACTGTGTACTCGAATGTTCAATGTTCTGCTCTGTAGGTAGCTCTTGATGAGCTTCACGTGTGGCACAGGTACACACAGGTGAAATAACTTGAACGGGAGGCCATCATGCCACACGGAATCCAAGGCACGTGACACGTCGAGCAGAAGAGTGCCGAAGTACTCATGTCGGTCGATGGCGCCAAGCGCTTCCTCCGTTAGGCATAGCAGCTGGTGCGTCGTCGCGTGGTGTCGCCGGAAACCAAAGTGCTCATCCGGTAGAATACCCTCCTCTTCCATATGCGCCTGCAGGCGGGCTAGGTACAGACGTTCGAATACTTAAGACAGTGCTGGGAGCAGACTGATCAGGCAGTAGTTCTTGGATAGGCGAGCGTCCTTTCCCGGCTTTGGATGGACGATCACCTGTGGGTGTTTTCAGCACATCGGGAAAGTCTTCATTTGCAGCACCTGATCGAATACAATGCTGATAAAGTTTTCTGCCACGTCCAGCAGCTGTTTCAGGTGCAGGTTTGTGACAGCATCGGGCCCACCTGGTTTCTTCCTGTCTAGGCGACAGAGTTAAGGTTTTACCTCCTCCGTTGTGATGAGGGCTAGGTTTCTGTGTCGGTCCACAGTTGCTGTGATGTGGTGACACATTCTGTTTAGCTCTCGCTTGCTGGCAGGGACCCTGGTTCCCTGCCACTGCAGGAGCCTGTTCTTTGCGGCGGTGGCGTCTCTTATGTGCTGTGGGAGCGGGAGCGGTCTGTAGTCTTCCGGTTGTAGTCGCCGCTCAGCTGTTGCTGCGGTGTCCGTGGCGCTGCGAGTAAGATGGAGTGCAGCATCAGCACCGAGTGTTGCCGCGTCGGCTGCGTCATCCAGTTTGTGGGTTACTGCTTCGCGGAATGCGTTCCAGTTGATGCCGCGCAGGTCCAGACCTCTGCGCGTTTGCTGGATGGCGTCGACATCTAGCTCCACTACGACCGGCAAGTAGTCGGGCGACATACTTGTTAGTGTGCTGGCTGTCGCGTGTAGTTGGTTGTCCTTCGAGATAGCGATTCCATGGACGTCTGGTTATCCTCCATTTCTGGGGTAAGTGGTCGGACTGTGTGGTCCGATGACGACTGTCTCGCGCCTCTCCACCATGTTGAGCAGCAGTCGGCCGCTGGTGTTGGTGAGGCGGCTGCTCCAAGCTCTGTGCTTTGCATTGAAGTCACCCCCTAGTATGAGGTTTCCAGGGAGCGACAGTAATGCGTTTAAGTCTGCTAGGTTGAGCGCCCTCCTTGGCGGCCTGTAGAGTGCGCAGAAAGTTTTTTCCCGACCCCGTTTCGACTGCGACGGTTTCTGCTCCCATTGCCGTCAAATCCGAGACTGGTATTTGGTCATGGCTCAGTGTCCATCGCACGTACATGGCCGTACCCTCGCCTTGAGTCGGCCTGTTCTGCCTGTAGCATTTGTAATTAGCTAGTCCAACACGGACGCCTGGTTTTAGGTAGGACTCGGAGACCAAGCAAATGTTGCTGTCCTTGTCTCTGACCATTTGCCTGAACTCGGCGCCATGTTTGATGAGCCCCTCTGCATTAAAGACACAGACTTTTAAGCTCCTTGTCTGCTCAGGAATGGTGACATTCAGTAGGTTTGATGGCGGATGCTACTTGTTGCAGCACGGCCGTGAGGTCACCCATTTGCTGAAGGATCTTCTCCATGCATGTGAGAATACGATCGATGCGTCCATCATCTGCGCTGGGGCCGACAACATGTCGGTCGGCGGGAGGCTGGTACGCGCCATCTTGTTGGGTGCTGACAGCATGGCAGGTCGCTGCGGCGCAGCTGTCCGGTAGCTGGTAGCCGCCATCTTGCTCACGGTGGGTCGGCGATGCTGGCTGGTGCGGGTGCTTTAAGCCCATGGGTTCCATCAATACAGACACAGTCTTCTCCGTATTTTGATAACATTTCGCGTTGTGCTCTGTTCATTATCACTAATACGAAATCCTCACTCCTCAGTTCTTGATGTTCACTAGTCGAGTCTTGTGGTTTATAGAATAAGACACGCGGATTCTCACTTTCGTTCATTTCTTTTACCCAAACTTCGACACTGACTGCATCATTTTTGTCTAACCGACTTGGAGGATAGGTTATAGCTTGCTGCAATGTTATATAATTCTCACTTGGTAGTCAAATGGATACTCTGCAAGTCCGAATCCTGCAAACTTGTCCTACGTTATCTAGAACTTTGTCATAGGGAAGTTTTCCGCTCTTTTGACTCGGGGGCGGGTGCCTTAAATCTTGTTTGTGACCAACGTGGGTCAACACAAATGTGCTTGGTATGTTCCACCTTTGTGTACAGTTACTTTCATCTCTGCAGGGTACTTTCCATTCATTTTGTTGCTGAGTGTCAATTTAAGATGTCTTGTGCCTTTACCTATGGAGATAAAGTTACCTGACTGATGGCAGCCATAATAATGTGTGGAACTAGTGGATCCATGCGTTTTAATAAACTTCGAATGTGTCGTGCGTTCAGTGTCTTCTTTTCACTGTAACAACTCATCTTCATTTGAGAACTACAGATCGTCGGAATTAACTTGAATTTGAGTAGCAGTTTGTAAATGATCTAACCAACCCCGTTTGAACTACATTCAAATGGGCATGAGGTACACTTGAAGAGCAACCACCCTTCCCGCAAACCATGAATATTTCGTTGGTGGCGATACAAATTATTTTTAAGAGAAAAAATTTTGTCACACACATAGCACTGATAAGAAGCTACAGTAGCTTTACTGGCAACAGGCAGCTCCTGTTGATGGTTTTTGCAAACATGCTGACTGAGATTCTTTCTGTAATTATACTCTTACCCACACACTTTGCATTTAAAAGCACTTATTTTCATAACACAATCGCTACACTGTAATCACAATCAGTAAAAAAAAGACACAAAAAAGTACCACGTGCACTCCGCACTCACAATGATTTAAAAACAAGCGACGCAAAAAACCAAAATTGCACGTGCACTCCGCACTAACTAAAACTACTGCGACTAAAGAAAACAGGCACACCATGCGAGCTCCAAACCACAAATGCAGGTAGTGCTTCCGGTCTTCCTTTGTGAGGGAACTATAGGGGGTAGGGTGAGGTCCCGTTCGTGAGCGAACTATAGGGGGTGGGGTGAGTGTCGCAGGGCGGTAGAGTGGGGGGGGGGGGGGGATCCTTGCTGGGATCTTATAGTCTGTCGGTAAACTGAAGAGCGAGCGAGCCCCCACTCTGCCCTGCCCACCCAGCTACGTCACAGGGCGCATCTACAGGCTGTTTCACAACGTAGTGCCGGCCCTGCCGCGGCGCGCGCTTCAAATCTGTGGCGACGCCGTATACTGGTACGTCTCGGCTGCGTTCATTTTTAGACAAATGCATTAAGACCATAAGGAATACAAAAACCGATAGCTTCTTCCGAAACACAACATTATAGAGTAAATGATATTAAGATAAGATTGGGAATCACGATTATCTACAAACATAGAACCGAATGCCTGTTCATGTGAATGTATTGTATGTTCCTCTATTACTATTTGTAAAACGAGCCCATATAATGCAATCAATCTGTGTAATTTAAGGCTTGTCCTTTAAAAGGTAGAAGTTTTCTTTGAAGGACTGCATTGAAACTTAACAATTTTTGCAACACGAAGAGTGTTTAAAAAGTAAGCAGAAATTTATAATTATGTGTCTTGTATTAGTCCGACCTGCACTACTTTTTGTATCTGTCGTAAACATGTCTCAACAGTATGTGTACAATGTTATGCATATTGGGTATTTACTCTGTTGTCAGCTGTAAAAAAGGTTACATGTTTTTTGGTAGCATCAAAGATTGTTTGTTCTGTATAAAAACAAATTAGAGAATCTGTATTAAATTTTGTTATAGGAATGGGATAAAGTGTACGAAATTTTTAGAAATCTTAAATATCGCTTTTGGTGAGCCTGTTAAGAGTGATCCAAGGGCATACAAGTGGTATAAACATTTCATAGCAAGCCTTAAAGGACAGCAATCTTACAAGCATGGCTGAGATTAAAAATACGCTGTTAAGAGACCTATAAACTATCGCGAAGAATCAGTTCCTAAAGAATTTCGGGAATTGGAAAAAGCACTGGCACAAGTGTATAGTATGTAATGGGGAATATTTTGAGAATAACATTGCTGTAGATAAACAAAGAAGATTCTTACCAAAAAATAAAAATGAAAATTACTATGTGAACGCACCTCGTATGCCAAGCTTTTTGCTTAGGAGTCCAAAATCGATGTTCATGTTTCGAAGAAAATTTCAGCAGTGTTTAGAATAGCTATTACGCACATATTTCAAGCAGTTTGTCTCAGAATCAGGTGAATAGTGACCGAGATAGAGATTTAGCGTTCCATAAGCACCACAGTTTTTACGTGATTTTGAAACTGTCTGTAACGATCGGTTTCCTCCCAAGATTATTAGTTTTCTTTCGTGGCGATTCCACTAAACCATGCGGCTTATTTTCGCGTTCCTTCCTTAAACGTCCTATTGGACGAGGCTGACGTTAGCATAAATTGCAGCCCTTTGATTGGGACTGGTAATATTAGCCAACAGTTCTTTTTGGTTCGCCTCTCTAATACACGCTGTAAGAACACAAGAGACGCTCGTTACTCCGCAAATACCTCCTCTTCCTCGTATTCTGCATATTTTCTTGCAATGCTAGACGATTATACATCACTTCCGGATGTCGAAGTATATCAGGAAGTATACAAAGTCAACTGACTGACACTGGCAACTAAGGTCCCACGAAGAGAAACGACGTATATCACTGCACGGCGATCTGCTCCGCTAGACAGGTAATGGGCATCTGATTTTGGGTGCCCCTGTAGGCCGGTGGCAGCGTTCTGCCGGATTTATTATGACTAAACTCAAAATAGTAAACAAAACAAATGAAACATTTACAATACATCAAATTGGATACTCAAATGCTGTGAAGGTGAGGTTGTCCATAAACTAGATTGTGACATTTATGACCAAGTGGTATGTGGAGCCAATTCCTTGCAACTCAAATCTTAAGGGAAGCACCCAGCCAACCCAACATTAGTTGCTGCTACAGTAGTGAGAACTCAGACAATGAATATCCAAGACAGAACCACGTTAGAAAAGACGGGAACAGGCGCGCTCTGCTGAGCTCTGATTGTCACAGAGCAAATTCCCTAATCTGCCGGAGCTGCGGAATTACGTTACCAAGCTGTCTTCTTAACTGCAAGGACACGATCTGGCGTACCGGAAGCGATGGCTGGTTGCTTCGACGTCCTGTCGTGGTGGTGATAATGTCACGAGTATAGCCCGAAACAAATTGTCCTGGTCTGGTTGTTCCAGACTAAAGACTTTCTATCAATACACATGCGCCTCTGAGGGCGACGAAGAAGGCTCGCCAAACAATCACTGACGGTACAGTGATTGATCTTAACAAGCGGAGTCACACAGTAACTCCGATACAGTCAATTTTAGCCAAAACTGCTCAAGACAGACAACATAGGCCGCTTGTACGCAGAACGCTCAATTGCCAACTGTATTCGGAAAGTTACGTTGAAGTCGAAACTTCAGCAACTTCGACAAACAGTTACAAAGACTATAGCAGGTTTTAACGTTTGCTCGCTGGCTCAGTGCTGGGCTGGCGGTGGGAGGCCAGGGGGCTTGCGGCGCAGCGATGGGCGGAGCTTGTCCTCCATTGCTGGCGGCCTCAGGGGCCACAGTTTCTTTTTTTTTTTTTTTTTTAAATTGCCGTACCCTCTCGGGTAGTGGCGGCTGCTGAGGACCCAGGTTCTTCTCAGCCTGGGGATGTTTGATACTGTTTGGACACCTTTTATTTGTTTCATTGGGAAATACTGCCTGCTTGGATGTTACTTTTGTTGGCTCATGCCATTTTGTAGTTAGATTTTCTTATATCTAAGTGGTGGAGTTCCACATCCCGGCATTCGCCTTACAAGTGGGGGAAACCACCAAAACCCCAGTCGGGATGACACTGGATTATCATCTGCTAATCTCTGAGAGTTTCTTATGCTACGTTTTTAATTTAATTGATGTCTAGTGATGGATTACTTTATCTCTTTGTAGAGTTTTTGTTCTAGATTATGAATTATGCCTATGTTATATGCTATATCGTCTGAGTGTGACTGATTGATTGGTAAACTCTATTCCTAAATTAGTGAGAGTTGGGAGGATGGTTGTGTGGGTTTGTGGAGGGTCGTTTCACTTCACTTCACTTCACTCCACTGCACTCCACGGGTTGGAGGGAGTTGACGGGACACTTCACTGTATTTACTGCATTCTACTTTTTTTTATTTTTTCTGTAAGCTCCTTGTTATTGGGGTATGTTCGTTGTATTGCATGGGCAATGAAGTATTGGGGCTAGGGGTATCTAAATTGGGTGGTTCCAAATTCGTAAATTGGGCTACATATTATGTCTTTCATTATCTCTTCCATTCTTACTCTGTTCCGGCCGTATTTGGCCACTTCAGGAGGTACTTTGTCTAATATAGGGCGGGTGTTGGTGTCCGCATAGAATAGATCGTTGGTAATTGTATAGCGCAGCTTCCCTGCTAACCTCAGTTTACGACGGTCAAATGCGGAAATTGTTTCATACTGCGCCCTGGAGTCCGTCCACAGGCAGGCACCGTACTCTAGGATAGGTCGGACAAATGTTCTGTAAGTGTGTAGCACTGCGCCAGGGCTGGCGCCCCCGAATTTTGAACTGATTAACTTTACAAGGTTCATTCTTTGCTTACATTTGCTGATGACGTTTTCTGTGTGGTGCTTCCATGATAAAGTAGAGTCTAGAGTCATCCCTAGGTATTTTGCACTCTGGACAGGGTTCACTCTCTTCTGCCATAGGGTTATGTAAAGGTCGTTAGGTTTTAGTCTGGCACTTTGCGTTAGGTTACGGTGTCTGAAAAGTAGCAGCTGGCTTTTTGTGGGATTAGGTTTAATGCGCCATTCGCCCATCCACTGTTCTAGCCGGGGTGTGTAGGATGCTATTACACTCTTCACTTCCTCTACCGAGTGCGCTGTGCACCACCAGTAGGCGGTGTCGTCCGCGTAGAGGGCGAAGTGCTCGTTCCATTTGTTGGGGCGTGGGATGTCGGCGGTACATAAGCTGTAGAGCGTGGGTGAGAGGACAGCGCCTTGCGCTACTCCAGCGGCAGGAGAGAATTTTTCGGAGCGTTGTTTTCCGACCGATACTGTTGCTGTTCTACTAGTTATTATGGAGAAAATGAGGCGTACGAAGTGATGTGGGAAGTTTTGCTTGGCCATTTTATACGCCAGCCCGCAGTGCCACACCTTATCGAATGCTCGCTCAATGTCTAGGAATAGTGCTAATACGCAGTCACCTCTGTTTAGGGCTTCTGATGTTGTGCTGATTAGTCTGACGACGGGGTCCATGGTTGAATGGTCCTGTCTGAAGCCGGCTTGTTCGGGAGGGAGTATATTTAATTTCTTAATAAATTTGTCAGTTCTGTTGCTTAGAATTGATTCAAATGTCTTGCCTATTACTGGCAGAAGCGAGATTGGGTGGTATGAGGTGGGTTGATTAAGTGGCTTTCCAGGGTTGTGAATCGTGATGATATTTGCGTTTTTCCATTGCTTTGGCACTGTTCCTAGACAGAGCGCAGCGTTGTAGAGGCGGCTAGAGTTGGAAGGAGCATGTGGTGAGGCGTGGCCGAGAGCATTTTCCTCGTAATTTTGTCCCTGACAGGTGCAGTATTTTGCTTGCTGGATATGAGAGCTAGTGCAATTTCCTCTTCAGTAATTGGCGCCAGAAGCTTTGCCTGCTCTTCTGTGAGAGCTGTTTGGGTGTTGAGGAAGTTCTCCAGACCTTCCTCGATTTCTTTGGCGAATGTGTCATCGAATAAAGGGTCAGTGATGTGATTGTGGACCTCCTTCAGGACCTCACTAAACACTTGAGCTTTCTGGTTGTCGTCAGCTGTGATGCCGTGTGGGATGACGAGAGCAGCACTGGGAGAGTTGTTACCAGGAGCTCCTGTTATTTGTCTTCCAAAATTTAGCCGGTTCCCTGGGGTTGAGCTTGTTACATTCCCTTTGCCAGCAGTCCGCCCTCCAGCGTTTTAGATTGTCTTTAACTGTGATGTTCAGTCTATTCCACTCAGTTTTTAGGGTGGGGTCGCCTGACCACTTCTATTGTCTTACTAGCTGTCTTTTTAGTTTAATTGTGGAGAGGATGTTTTGTGGAATTACCTCCATTTTGTTTCGGATTGTTCTGGTGGGGACGGCTTCTTCGATAGCCAACCCATAGGCTGCGACTATTGGTTCCTTGTAGTTGGCTAAGTCGACCACTGAGTTGATGTCTGCGGTTGGGAATTTTTCGTTAAGGATGCTGGCGAATTTTTCCCAGTTTGTTTTCTTACATAGTTTGATAGTCTTTGGGGAGCCGAATCTGTGTTTTTTGGTGCCAAGTGCTGTGGTGTCGAATAGAAGGGAGATGTGGTCACTCCCTATGCTTGGGCCAACTCTGCAGGCGGTGCAGTGTATCGCCAGAGTGTCACTGCAGAAGGTGTGCGCCGGAATGGAGGAGCCGGCATGGTTGATAAAGGTAGGGGTGTCTTTATGTAACCAAACTAGAAGTGATTCGTCTAAGAGTTCTTCCAGAGCTCTACCTTTTGTTGTTGTAACTCTGTCTCCTAAGGCACCGCTTCTGGCGTTGAAATCGCCCATTATGATGCATTTTCCGAGTGACGCTACGTGTTTTATGAGTTCTTCGGGGAGGCTATCGTGAGTGGGTGAGTATATGGTCGCTACAGTTATTGCGTCAATTTTTTGGAGAGTCTATTTCTATTGCCAGCACGTGCAGCTGCTGGAAGTTCTGCGGGAGTTCTAGACGCACTGCTGGGACGTCCTTGTGGTGAAAGATAGCGGCTCCTCCAATCAGTTTGCTGCGACCTGTGGCAGATCATGTTCTTTAACTGTTGGATCTGCTGGCCTGCTCTGACCTCCGTGATTCCTAATATATCGACCCTTTCTTCGTCTACCAGGCTTTGTATTAGGGGTTGCTTCCTGTTGAACCCGCAAGCATTCACGAGAGCAACAGTGACTGGTGAAGTTCTTGCGCTAGACACCATCTTGCTGTGCAGAACCTAGGCTGGGGGGTGATGGTCCCCACAGTTGGCGCATTTTGTTTCCTCCGCTAAGCAATCTTTAGCTAGGTGGGGACCGGCGCATTCGCTGCTTTTTTTTGTTTTGCAGGCGTCTGTGGTGTGATCGAACTCGTAACAGCGAGTGGATTGGATCGGTTGAGCTGCTCTGGGCCTTGATGGTTCAACCGTGTATACATAGCAGTTGAATCGGAGGTGGTGGAGGAGTAAATCGTCGTGGGTGTACTGATCGTGTGTGAACACACGGATCATACTTGTGGGTTTATTGTCACTTCGGCCGATGACTCTGGTCGCCTTCATGACTGAGTAGCCTTGATGTTTCAGCTCTTCCGCGATCTCGGCGCCAGAGACGTCGTCTTCGGCGTTTTTGATAACGACTGTTAGAATTGGGGACCTCGGTTCCCTGGGTGGTCTAGGTTGGCTCGGTCTGCGTGGTGGCAGTAGTTTTATGTGAGCCCCTGGGAAGCTGTTTATTAGGATCTTTGCCCCAGGTATTATTTTTGGTCCGCGCGAGGGCTTTTTATAATTGCCTCGCCTTTTCTCGTCATGATGACTGTGATTTCACCACCCAGAGCCATCTTTTTCACCTCGGAGGCTAGTTTGTTTCTGGAGGCGCCTTTGGGAGATCGTATAGCATTACGCTAGTGGGATCGTTGCTGGCGGTTGAGGCTGCTTTTGACCTGGTCGGGGCAGGAGGTCTGGTTCAAATGGCTCTGAGCACTATGGGACTTAACATCTGTGGTCATCAGTCCCCTAGAACTTAGAACTACTTCAACCTAACTAACATAAGGACATCACACAACACCCAGTCATCACGAGGCAGAGGATAATCCCTGACCCCGCCGGGAATCGAACCCGTGAACCCAGGCGCGGGAAGCGAGCAGGAGGTCTGTTTTTGGAGTTTCCTGGTTGTGGGGGAACGGTTGGGTTTTTCATGGGAGACTATGGAGGCATGTCTTCCAGTGAGTTGGAGGCATCGCTGCTGGCGACTTCTGCGTAAGATGCTCTTCTTACGCCAGGGATGGGTGAAGGAATGGGTGGTGCTGCATCGTCGTCGGCTTCGTCCCTTACATTGGAGAAGACGTTGGTATCGCCGATGCTTTCGGCTTGGGATGTTGGTGCCGAATTTTTGCGCCCTTGGCTTTGGGTTTTTTGCTTTTGTTAGACATGTCGTCAATGTGGGGACATGTATTTGTATGGTGGGAGGAATTGTTCACCTAACTGTACCTGACCGCGAGGAAATAGGCCTGCACCCTACTCTGCGCCTTTGCCTCGACGAACGCGGGCTTGTTTGACCGCAGTCAGGGCCCTGTTTCGCCAGATTCCCTAGCTAACAGACCCTAAATCTCGCTGTCCAGATATCTCGCCTGTATGCTACGTTCGCCCTAGCTTCGACAATTTCGCTTTTTAGAGCGTGTAGCCACGTGGACAGTTTGCTTTTTCGAATTGTAGGATTCGCAGCTGGGCTGCGATCGGTGGCGAGCGGCCTTGGACGGCGCGATGCGTCTGGCAGGCCGTGGCCCAGAACACAAAGGCGGCGGCAGTGGGGTCGGCAGCCGCTGCGTGCACCCTCTGGCGGACCAGCTGGAACTGCCGCTCGAGCATCTTCTTCAGGGACCCCCTCTTACCCTGGATCGGCAGAGTCCTTGCAGGATCCCCCTGCATCGCCTCCATGTCTTCACTTTGATGTGTTGTAGTTGGACTTCTCTTTTCATTCGTGTCAGCATGATGCCCTTCTAAGGCATTTGATGGGCTTCTCTGTTGCCCGCGTGTGCGGACAACGGTGCTGGCCTTTTTTTTTTTTTTTGTGTGTGTGTCACGTGGTGTTGACAGTTCCTTCGGCTTCGCCGAATCTACGTGTATTTGTGTGTGGTTTGGTTTTGTTATTCACTGTGATTAATTTTTACTGACAAAAAACAAATCGTTGGCTTTGGAGGGCATGGTCGGTAACAATAAGGCCTTGCGGCCCCCGACCATCCTCGATTTATGAGGCGTGGGTTTTAGTTGTTTGGTTCTGTGCAGTGGGTGCAGCGGGTGCTGCTTCCCACTGCTTTCCTTTTGTGGAGTTTCGCCAGTCGGCCTCTCGGCGAGATGTGGTCGTCGTTCCGTGGCGGCCGCTGTGCTCGTTGTTTTCCGCCGCTTGCCCGCTGGGTACGGGCGTCGTACATTCATTGGTCTGCAGCAGGTCTGCGTCTCACTTTAACATTTATTCTCAAACCATTTAGTCAAGTGTGGTTTACTCTAGTTTACTCTATATAGCTAAGGGTGGTCCCGCAGCCGACAGAGAGTGGGGGGGGGGGGAGGGGGGGGAGTGGGCTTAGTCACTACATCTTAGATTTAGTTTGGGTCCTACGCTAAGTTGCTTGGGCACAAAAACGGTAACCCAAGGGTATCTCGATTTACCCATTTATCTAACACTATTGGGTTTCACAAGGGAGCACAATCGGCTAGAAAAATTTAACTACTAATCAAGGCAAAAACAATTTAAATATATTTCTGTTCCCTATTGGTTCCCAACAAGGGAGCAAGGATTTTCAAGGACAATAACAGGGTATATTATGTTAACGGGAGTGCTACTGGACTAAGCTAGAAACGAAATCTTATTAAACTATTAGGCTTTTCACTATTGCTTACTAATCTATGGGGTCTTGTATGATTTGGCGTGGCAGTCTCTGCCTGTGCCACGTTCGGGGTATCACAGTACCTGTGCCCCTGAGCTGTCTACAGTTTTCTCTAATTTCTTCTAGTTTGTCAAATAGTTTTGTTACTAGTCTTTTAACTGTATCTTGTATCATCTCGATTTCCACTGTTTCGTGGAGCTCTCGTACGGGTGTCCATGGTGGGGCGTCCAGAACCCACCTTAGTACCTTGTTTTGCACCCTTTGCAACTTTTTGTGGTTGGTCTGGCACGTGATTCCCCAAGCAGAACACCCGTACGTTAGTGCTGGGAGGACTGTTGTTTTGTATAGTGTTCTTTTTGTTTCCATCCACATCTCCCTGCTGAGGAAGAAGGGCAGGAGGGCTTTTGCGAGGTTTATACCTCTCTTCCGCTTTTCCCCGATGTGCAGGTGAAACAACATTTTTTTGTCTAGTGTTACGCCCAGGTATTTCACGGAGTCTCTCCACGGTATTTCCTGGGCGTTTAGGGACAGCTGGTTTCTGAGTTCCGGCCGCTTTCTTGTGAAATAGACAGCTGTAGTTTTGTCTGCGTTTAATGTCATTTTGTTTCCCCTACACCAGTCTTCTACCATGTATAGCTGCCTTTGGAGGCGTGCTATGTTTGAGTGGTGCTGCCTGCCACTCGTGTAGAAGGCTGTGTCATCCGCGAATTGGGCTATCCTGGCATGCACTGACAGGGGGATGTCGTTTGCATATATGTTGAAAAGTGTGGGAGATAGTACCGACCCCTGGGGGATGCTGGCCCTCAGGGTCTTTCTTGAGGAGCGTTTTCTGTCTACCTCAACAAGAAACGTCCGGTCTGTCAGAAAGCTGTCTATTAATTTTGTGTACACATCGGGGATCGTCGTATTGTGGTGTATCTTAAAGGTCAGGTTGTCGTGCCAAACCTTGTCGTATGCCTTTTCCCAGTCGAGGAATACTGCTGCTGTTGGGTTTGTGTAGTTGAAATTGTGTGTAATGTGTTCTGTTAGTCGAAGGACTTGTAGCTCTGCAGAGACCTTTTTCTGGAACCCAAATTGTTCCGGTCTGATGGTTTCATCGTCTATGAGACATTTGTTGATCCTGTCCAATACTACTCTTTCAAGTGTTTTCCCCATTGTGGAGAGTAAACTGATAGGGCTATGGTTCGCCGGTAGTTTTGGGTCTTTCCCTGCCTTTGGGATTGTAATAACTTTTGCTGCCTTCCAGGCCACAGGGAATTTTTGTAGCAGCATGCAGCTATTTATTATGCGTGTTAGCAGGATTAGTGGTTTCCTAGAGAGATTCTTTAGATGTATGTTTGAAATTTTGTCTAGTCCTGGTGCGGATCTGCCCTTTCTGCAGGCTATTATTTTCCTTATATGTGTCGGTGTTGTGAGTTCTGGTGCTGTTTGTGTCGGTGTGTCTCGGAGATTTTGAACTGTTTGTGTGACATTTTCTTCCTCAAGCTGTTCTGCGGCTGTGAGGTCAATCTGTGGTGTTGTGTTTTGCTCCTCGTATGTGTCCGCAAACAGTTCGGCTTTCGGCAAGGCATCAAACACGGTTCCCTGGGATCCTAGCATAGCCCTTTTTGCTGGTCGCTGCTGTCGAATGTTTTTGACCAGTTGCCACTCGTCCTGGGTTTGGAGGCAGAATGTCTCCATCCTGTCTTCCCAGGTTTCTGCGCGCCATTCTTTTAGTCGCTTTTAGAGTTCACGAGACAGTCTGTTCATTTCTCTCCGCTCCCGCGGTCCCTGCTTCTTTGCCACAGTTTTCTGTGTCTGTTTTTCTGACATCGGAGCTCCCGCAGTAGCGGAGGGAGTTCTGTTTCGTGTCTATCCGGTAGTATTGTGGTTGTCCTGGTCTGTTTTATGGCTTTTTGTATTTTGGATGTCAGGTATTCGACAGCATCGTCCACCTTTTCCTCTGACGACAGGTCCAGTGTTGGGTTTATTGTGTCTGTGAGGACCCTGTGATACTGTTCCCAGTCCATCTGTACATCTTTTCTCGGGAAGTCCGGGAGGGAGTTCATCCTGTAGAACCTTACTAGTACCGGGTTGCGAGCAGACGTTAGGTCCTGGATCGTATCTAGCGTGACGTCGTCTCCAATGTTATTCGTCAGCAGTACGTCCAGGACGTCCGGTCTTTGTCCCGCTATGACTGGGACGTGTGTCGCGTCGTCTGGGCCGCGGACGATGTAGCGGTACGCGTCCTCCAGTTGCAAGAGTTTTGTTCCTTTCGGGTTCGTTGTGCGGGAATTCCACGCTGGATTTTTAGCGTTTAGGTCCCCGCCCAACGCCATCCTTTGTTGCCTGTCGGAGATCACTCTGAGGTCTTCTTCCAGTAACTGGCGGTTTGGGGCTAGGTATGCTGCCCCACCGTCAATTTCTCTCTTTCCGTGTTTATTGTGACCAGAGTGACCTCGATGTTCTGCACTGGAGCGCGTCCACCACATCGTGCGGAATTGTCCGTTTTAGGAACACGGCCGTACCGCCTCCTCGTTGATTTTGTCTGTCGGTGCGGTAACCCGTCATGTTCCGCAGTTTAAAAGTATCGCAGGGCCGGAGGTGTGTTTCGGAGACTAACAAGGACGTCCACATTGTGATCCGATATGAACGTCTGTAGCTCCGTCTTTTTGTTTCAGATGCCGTTTGCATTCCAGATGCAAAGTGTTGTCAGTGTTTTGTCTGCCTCGTTGCGCCATCTTTACATGAACGCACTAAGCAGACCCTGTAGTATTATGTGTGTCTTTTCCGTCCTGTTCGATGCTTGACGGAGCGCGTTTGCCGTGTTAAATATTGTTGTGATGATGTTTGAGTCCTGCTCGAGGGAACGGATCGTGTTTATGATCACCCATAGGGCGTCCACGAGCAGTCCTTTCTAATTTGTGTGTAGTGTGGCAGTGGTTTTGTGTTTGTTTTGTGTTGTCTCTTTTTGCATCTGCGTTGGTTTTGTCGTGTTTGTTTGGATGTGATTTGGTGTTGTGTCGGTAGTTGGTGATGTTAGTGCGTCTCTGAAGGAGCGGCGGCGAGGTGTTGGCGTGTTCTTGTCTGTGCCTGCCGCCTCCGCGTGTGCGGCTGCGGCAATGTCCGGATGGACCTGTCGTCGCGCAGGGAGAGGTGGAAACTGCGGTCTTGTTTGTTGTGAGCGTGGGGGGCGTGGGGAGCGTGCGCCCTCTGTTGGGTGTGTGTCTGGTCTGTCTGTTCTGCGTGTCGCTCTTTCTGTTTCGTCATTTGTCGCCCGTTGTATTTTCGTCATTTGTCGCCTGTTGTATTGTTTCCCCTGGAGTGGGGACTCTTACTGGGAGGTTTTCTGTGTTTGTTTGGTCGTGTTGTGTGTGTGGTGTGTCTCTTAACTCCTGGTTGGGGTCTGTCCTCGTCTGTCTTTCGCCCTTACTTTTGTTTTGTCGGGGTTGTCTGTTTTTCGAGGGCGCACGCTGTTTGTGCTGTCCCTCTGTCGGCTGTCTGGGGCGGTGTATATACTTTTGGTGTTCCGGGCAGCCTTTCCAAGATGCTGGATGGTCTCCGGAGCACAGCACACACTTTTGCGGCTCGCTCTCTGGTTTCCGGCAGTCTTTTGTGGCGTGGAGGCCCGCGCACTTTACGCACCTCGCCGGCATGTTACAATAGTTTGCCGTGTGCGTTAGGCGCTGGCAGCGGTGACACTGCGCGCGACCTTCCTTGGGGCGGTAGGTTTCCACCGTCACCTTTGTGTGGAGGATGTACCGCACTTCGTATATCCTCTCACCGCCCGAGCCCCTGGGGAGGGAGACTTTGTACGTTGGCTCTCGGATGAGCCTTCGTGAATTACGTGCTCGTTTTTTAAACTGGTGCACGTATGAAGGTCTGAAACCTTCCTCTACAAGGGCCTCTCGTAGTTCCTCCTCTAGGACTTTGGCTGGTAGGCCGTGGACGACCACGTGTAAATCCTTTTTCTCGGGCGGTTGGTGGTTAAAATGCGGTACATCCCTTTCTCTTAGAAAGGCTGCCGCGGCATAGTAATCTCTTAGGGACTCAAAATTATACTTAACCGAGTTACCCCGGAAGATGGCCTTCAAGGGGCCTGATATTCTGCTTTTTATCTCTTTGTTGAGTTTGGTGTACCCCTCTAATTGGTACACCACTATTGGTGGTACATTTCTTGGGTTTGTCTCGTCCTCTCCGCTGCCGGTGGGCTGTTGTTGACCCGCGACTGCGGGAGTCGAGTTGTCGTCGTGTGACGTAGCGGTGAGGGCTGCTGGTGTATCCCCTGGTGGTGTTGGTTGTGGTGGCGGTGGCAGGTTGACGTCTGGGGAGGCAGTTGTCTCGCCTTCCTCGTCCGAGTCCCCTAAAGCGTCAAATCTGTTGGGACTCTCGAAATTGTGTGGTATTCTTGTGGGGATCTGTGACTTCCTTTTCCCTGCCCCTTGCTGTTGTCGTGGGGTGGAGTTTTTTGGTGTGTTCGTCGTCGGTCTGCTCGCAGATGCGGAAGTCGACGCGACGCGGTTGGTCGGGCTTTTTTGCGTGGCTTTTTTGCGTGGCTTTCGTGATGCCGACGCGGATACCGTGAGTGTTCTTTTGTGGCGCGGACAGAGCGCGATTTTGGCGGCTCTGTCGGGCTGTGAATTATTTATTTAGCGTATGGCAAGTACAAATCACGTATGAAAAATCTAAAAGTACATAACACACAAAACAGTTACAATATCTCAAACATACATCTAGGTTAGAAATATAATCGATTGCACTGTTAGTCGCATCCATGAAGTCCCTTGTTGGCCCAGAGTAGGCCCTCAGAGAGCATTCTACCACGATATGGTGAATTGTCTGCCCGTCAGCGCCGCAGTCGCACTGTGGTGATGGCACTATGCTCCATTTGTACAAGGAGTCCGCACAACGGCCGTGGCTCGTCCTGATCCTGTTAAGGGTAGACCAGATTTTGCGGGGCAAGTCAAAGCCCCGAGGTCTGTTAGATGTTCCCAATAAGGTGTTAACCTGAGGCGGTGTCTTATCCTCCCATTCTTCTCTCCAGCGGTCCTCAAGAATAAAAGCGTTCTTTACCAGATCTTTGGCACTTGCGAGAGGGGGGTGTCTGGATTTCAATCTATTTTGCTCAATTCCATTACTCAGGGTGTGGATAGGAAGATCTGGGCTATTTTGGATTTTTCGACACTCCCTGACAAGTGCGTGTTCTCTGCGCAAATGTGGCGGCGGATATGGCTCAATACAGGCAGCCATTGGACAGGAGTTGACCTGATCGTTCCAGAGATAATCCTCATCGTTTGGTTCAAGACTGCATCCACCTTCTTGATGTGAGCACTATTTAACCATATTGGGGAATAGTACTCTGCTGCAGAATATACAAGTCCTAGTGCAGAGCTACGCAGAACGGAGGCAGTGGACCCCCAACTAGTGCCACAAAGCTTTTGGACAATGTTGTTTCTAGTTCTGACTTTTTCAGCAGTGTTTACAAGGTGTTGTTTATAGCTCAATGTTCTATAGAGTGTCACGCCCAGATACTTTGGTGTTCTATTATGTGGAAGAATGCCGCCATCAAAGCGGATCTTGAGCTCTTTGTTTGCTAATTTGTTATTCAGGTGGAAACAAGTGGCCTCTGTTTTGGATGGGCTGGGTTGGAGCCTCCAGTCACGGAAGTATTTTCCTAGAGTGGTCAAATCGCTGGATAGTGTGATCTCAGTTTCCTCCATCACTCGGTGTTGTGTGGCCAAGGCCCAGTCGTCCGCATATCCGAACATTTTGGATCTCGTCCTAGGCATATCGGCTATATACATGCTGAAAAGCAGTGGAGCCAGTACTGAACCTTGGGGCAGGCCATTATTAAGTTTCATGAATTTACTTCTGTTGTTACCGATGACAATCCTGGAATGGTCTATTGCAGAGCATTTCGTTGATAAGGTTAGCCGTTTTTAGACAGGGCACGATGCGGAGGAGCTTATAAATCAGGCCCTGTCTCCAGACAATGTCGAACGCCGCCGTCAGGTCAACAAATACCACTGATGTTTTTTGCTGTCTTTGGAAGCCCGCCTCATTGTAGGTTGTTAGAGCGAGGACCTGATCCGTGCAGCTTCTTTTCGGCCGGAAGCCCGCCTGTTCTACCGGTACAGCCTCCAGGATGACTTCGCTCATTCTGTTGTACATAAGTCTCTCCAGTAATTTATAGATCATGCTGAGTAAGGCGATTGGGCGGTAGCTCTGAGGTTGGTCACTCGGTTTGCCCGGTTTTAATATGGCAACAATTTTAGCCTTTTTGAGAGTGTGCGGAATTTTTCCAGTTTGCAACACGTTAGAGAAGAATCGCGCAAGCCATAATCTTGCAAATTTACCACAGTGGAGCAGAAATTCTGGGTGAATCCCATCAAACCCTGGGGCCTTTCCTGGTTTTATATCGTTCAGGGCCATATTTAACTCTTCGACTGAAAAGGGTTGGGAATAAGATGTATTGTTCTCTGCTGTCGATTTTAGCTCTTTAAGCTCCTTTCTAATTTTTATAGTATGGGCTCGTTCCTTTGGGGCCCTGGACGTCTTGCTGATGTGAACCGCAACTGTATTTGGGGACATAGCGCTGGTCATTCGCAGATTTTTACCTCCACCTCCAAGTCTCCGAAGCAAAAACCACGCCCTTCTGCTTGACCTTGTAAAATCCATTTGCTCCACGGTCTCCATCCACTTAGCACGCCTGGCCGCGTCTAAGCTATGTAATAGATCGTCTGCAATTTCTTTATCCCCATTGTCCAGAAACTGTCTATAAAGCCGTTCACTTTCCTCGCTCCATCCTGGCACATATTCGTTTCTGAATCCTCTGGGCATACTAACTTTAGCTGAGCTGATGACGGCTCCAACAAATCTTTCGTAGTTCTTATACGTTGGGGGTATCCATCCAAGGCATTTATCAAGTTTCTCCGAGAAAGCAGCCCAATCTGCCCTCCCAAAATTCCATCTAGGACGAGGATAAGAGGATATCAGGGGAATAGTAAGACCTATTTCTAAGAGCACTGGACGATGCTGAGAGTGGGGGAAATCCTCAAGTACCCTGCGAGAGACCGGCAGGGGTTTGTTGTTCTTGTCAGTTGTAACAAAACTGAGGTCAGGGCAGGTCTCAGTTAGCCAAGCGGCTGATTTAAATGTACCTCGGTCTTTGGCGTCAAAGATTAGTTGAGTATTATGATCTTCTGTCCATTTCACAAGGTCTTCGCCGTTTTGGTCAGATATTCGATATTTCCACAGTTCATGGTGGCTATTAAAGTCACCCACGTATATTGCTGGGTGAGGCAGGATTTGAAGGGCTTGTGGGGGCCACGATTGCCCTGGAGGCTTGTATATATTATTTATTGTGACTTCACCCACTTTTATAATGACTTCGTGAATCTCGTTTGTGGTAGATGTTGATACGAGAGCCACTTCTTCGATATTTCTCCTGACGTATGTTGCCGTGCCATAATGTCTGTGGTGTGTGGCGCCTATTAGGTCATAGCCAGATATTATGCCCCTTGATCTTAGCTGCTCGTCATCTTCAGTATGGATCTCCTGAATTGCGACTACGTCAATGTCGTTCTTTGTTAAAACTTTATGCAAGTACATACATTTGGCTCTACTTATGCCTTCAATATTCAGGTGGCAGACTCGAATCAGCGATCCGAGTTCTCTAGTCAAAGGGTTCGTTTTGCTAGAATTTATCGTGATTTGCCGTGACCAGGAGATCAACCAAGGATTATCTGGTCGCCTGTACTTTGCTAGTTCATTTAGCGTTACCCAGGGTGCACGTGTAGTATTCTACTACGGACGCGAACTAGCTTTACACCCCGGGCTGTGAAGTATTTGGCGCTCGCAGGTTTGGCGAATTTCTTTTTAGCCATTCTTTTGCTAATATTTCACTCTCCTTTTCTCGTCCCCGCTGCTCAGCGGGGTAAAGGAGTCGTGGTGTTGTGTAGTTTGGCACGGTCGTGCCGTCTCTTTGGGTCTTTTCCCCGTCTGGTGTTGGGGAAAATAGGACCCCACACAAAACTGGCAAACAACACACATTAAAATTTGAGCAATTCCTATTCATTGCAGTGACACTGTTACCCTAGAGCAACTTTCTCATGGCACATTTGAACTGGTATGCATTTATATTGTTGTTCCAACCACCTCTGGACGAAATGCAGGAAAAAAAACGCTGTATGTGGTCTTGTGACGGTGTTGGCAAATACTTCAGAGGAGATTCAACACGAAGCATACTTGCCAGAGCTATGGGTCTGACTGATTGCATATTAAAAATTATCCCAAAAGCAAAAGTATTTCTTGCATGAAGCAGCAACGGAACACCAATGACTTTTAAGCTTTTGTTATAATTTTCAGTGTGTCTGAAAATACCAAGCCAATAAGATTTGTTGTCAAGTCTCAGGGGGCTCTTATGCCCTTTACCTGATGGATTTCTGGAGTTCAGAATATCAAAAATCCTATCAATAAAATACAAAAATTCTACTGTTGCTTCACTTCCTTTAAAATTTGGATCACCAACCCCCCTCAAAAACTCTATACTATCTGCCACGCTAGAATTCAAAGTCTGTGGAGCTAATGAAACATTCATTTTTCTATTTACGTAACTTATATGTTGTCTGGATAGTTTGTTGGCAAATGTCATACCTTCTTCTTGTTGTACCTTGTTCAATTGCTCAATGAAATGCCATCTAATAATGCCAGTTGGAGACTCAATAGCAGATACTTCTGCTGGAGCATTTCTGGCAAACTTAATCATGACATGTCCAAGATACAATAAACATTGTATTTTTCCACAGGATGAGGAAAGTAGCTTTTAAAATAACCCTTGCAAAAATTTAAAGCACAGCCAAGTGAATGTAAAGTGCTTATATTTACCTTGCAGCCATCACATGTAACACACCAAACCCTAATGCCAGAACTATGCAGCGTCTCTAAAGCAGATTTTATCAGTGTGGCCCAATTATTTGCCCGTACACTGCTGATAAAGAAATATGCAATCGGGCATTTAAATTTGCCTTTAATAGAGACAAGCATGAAAACCAGAGCCTCGGATGCCTCTATTACTTCTTTTGACTGAGGCACTTCCCCACCAAAGTCTAAAAAACCGGAGTATTGCTTAGTTCCATGGTCCCAAACTACTTGCTTCCTAATTGCCATATTGTCTACAATTAGACATGAATCGCTGAACTGGTCCCTTACAATTGGGTTCAAATCAATGTACTTCAAAACATCTTTTAAGAAGCCAGGTTCACAGTCTACACTTGCCACCCATTTGGAATTCAATGATTTATGGGGTAGAGGCATTAATTTTTGCAGGTAGTCATATGTTGCTGGTGAATAAAAGTACACAGTCATTGCAAACATTTTCACATTTGTTGTGTATCTATTACCCTTTGACGAGAGAAAGTTTTCACTAAATTGCAAATCAATTACCTAAGAACCAACTGCACTCTGAAATAAAGAAATAATTTCGTTATATATGATTGAAATAACTCAAGGCTTGATGAAAAAATATAAGAAAACTGGGGGTGTGAAAACATCCTTATACTAACGTCTTCGACAAAATTCGCAGCTTCTGCATTGGATAAATGGGACATGCTTTCCACAGAAGAATTCTCATTGACAACATTCTCCACGCAATCAGTAGCTTCTGCAGTGGGCAAATCGAGCACGGATTCCAGGACAACGCTAAAAACAAAAATATGGACCTGTATTACAAAACTGCTTAGACCTATGTAGCCCATTTGTGTCCGTACGAAATAAATTCACAAAAGTCAAAAGCACACACATAGCAAGGAAATTAATTAGCTACCTCAAATGGAGAAGCATCGTTGTCACTCAAAATCCTAACAACATGTCGTCGTGGCTGTTTATTTGGTGGCGTCAAATGTGTCGGAAAGTCAAAAACTGATGGCACTGAGACGTTTCTTCCACGTTCCAGGGCTCACTACGTAATCATCTTGTCGGAAAAGGTTTCCGCAAAGTAAACTGCAAGACGTAGGATTAAAATCTTTCCGCTTCACGGAAGTAATCCACTTCTTTCGCAGCTCTGGGCGCTTTAGAGGAAACCTGTTCAAAAGCATCGAATTAGCAAACGCACTAAGGCTGTATTGTTATCGTATTGTATCGGTAGTCCTATTACCTGTGAAATGTTAAGTCACTTTTCTTACTCCATCGCTTCGTACAATTGAAAGCGGAACAAGAAATCACCTTTTCGATAATCCTTAATTCCTTATACACTGTACAGACCGAGAGAAACTTCTTGGCAAATTCGAATATGGCGGGCAATACAGACGACAGTAATCAGCTGGTAGAGCCATCTATCGGTAGGTCCGGTAGTTGAGCATCCCTCATTTCGCTAGCTTTAGACGCCTGTCTGCTTGGCGGCCGCTGTTGTGGCCGTCATCGGGGCCTCTGCAACACGCTGCAGCGTGTCGGCAAGGTGTGCGACCTTGTCGATCGCAGCAGACAGTGGAGAGACTGCTGCAACCAAGGTTTCTTCATGGGCTGCAATTGCAGCTTCTTGCCTTGGCGCAGCAGACCGATGGTCGGTGGCTGACGTGTTGCCACACCTGCCTCCTCCCGTTGTTGTGTTGTCTTCTTTGCGCATTTTTCCCTTGAGGGGGACAACGCGCTCGTTCTCGGGTGTGCCCTCTCGGGCACGCTTGCTGGCGCGGATGCGCCTTCTTCTGTTCCCCACTGCAGTGGGGGCGTCGTTGGCTCCTGCAGCTGTCTTTTGCGTCCTCGCTGCTGCCTTTTTTTTTTTTTTTTTTTTTTTTTTTTTTGCAGGGGCTCTACCTCCGGAGGAGGTTGGTCCCTCAAGTGTACGGGGTAGGTTTTCTTACTTGGGACACCATTTATTTGAAGAAGGAAAAAAAAGGGACACCTTGCATTCATTTGAGAGCCTTTGGGCACGGTTTATTGGTCCTTGAGGCCCACAGTCTTGGTATTTTATATACACTTATTGTTGTTGTTTTGTTGTGATCTTTCCGATTTGATTTGCATCTTGGTTCTTAGTTGTATTGTAATATGGATAGCGGAATTCTTATTTTTTGCCAAGGGGCTGGTCCTACAGTTGCCAATTCTTGTAATTGCTGTCTGGTAGGTCTGCGCATTTCTGTTTTTTTTTTCGATGAGTCTTCTTGTAGAGGTGTTGATTTGGTTGTCCACTGTCGGCAGGTTTAGTTCTTCGTATATTTGATTAGTACTCGTCCACCATGGGGCGTTAAGAATGAGATTTAAGCATCTGTTTTGAAGTGTTTGGAGTGGTTTCCTGTTGGTTTTACTGGTTATGCGCCACGACGAGCAGCCGTAGAGCATCATTGGTTGGACTATAGCTTTGTATATGTTCAGTTTTGTTCTTTGAAACATTTCTTTGCTGGCCAGAAGAGGGTAAATTGCGTGGATGGTTTTTTATATGCGTTGTCGTTTTTATTCTATGTGTTGCTTGAATATCATTTTACTGTCTGTTGTTACGCCAAGGCATTTTACTGATGTTGTCCATGGTATTTGCGTTCCGTTTAACTCGATGTGGTCGTGGATTTGTGGTCGACGGCGTGTAAATATGATGGCGATTGTCTTCTCTGGATTTATTTTGATCTTGATTAGTTTGGCCCATTTTTCTGTGTAGTCAACTTGTTTTTGTAGTCTATTGTTGTTGATAGTCGTCTGTGCGTTTCTAGAAGTGCTGTATTGTCTGCGAATTGTGCTATTGCCGAGGTTTCTGTTTTCAGGATATCGTTTACATACACAGTAAATAGGGTTGGCGAAAGTACCGAACCCTGCGGTATTCCTTCCCGTAGTACTGTGTGTGCTGATCGTTTGTTACCTATCTGTACAAAGCATCTCCGGTCGTGTAAAAAATTATCAATCATTTTAATATAGCATTCGGTCTGGTCTTTTAGTTTCGTGACAAGGTTGTCCTTCCATACTTTATCGTATGCTTTCTCGACGTCTAGAAAAACTGCGGCTGTATACTTGGAGAGGTTCATGTTTTGAGTGATATATTCTGTAATACGGAGAACCTGGAGCTCTGCTAACAGTTTTTCTTGGAAGGCGAATTGTTCTTGTCGGATGATGTTGCCGTCAAGTAATGGTTGTCGAATTCTTGGGAGCAGGATGCGCTCCAGGAGCTTAGACATTGTTGTGAGTAGGCTTATCGGTCTGTAATTATGTGGTTGTTTCAGGTCCTTTCCAGGTTTTGGGATAGGTACTATTTTGGAGATCTTCCATGCTTGTGGGAAATAATGGTTGATTAAAAAGGCGTTGATGATTCTGGTCAATAGGACTAAGGGCTTTCTAGGCAGGTTCTGGAGTTGAATGTTGGAGATGAGGTCCGGTCCAGGAGCGGAGTTTGTGCCGAGTCGGTTGATAATTGTTTTTATTTCCGCCGGAGTGGTTAGTTCTGGTAGGTCGCGAGGTGGTGTCTGACGTATATTCTGGGCTGTAGCTGTCACATGTTGTTGATATTGCAGTATGTCAGGTTGTTTGTTTCCTTGAGGTTCTATTGTATTTTGTTGTTCGTAGGTTGCTGCAAACAGTTCTGCCTGGCTGAAGGCGTCGAAGATGAAGTTGTTGTTGTGCAGTAAGGCTGGTTTGTGTGTTTTTGTGCGTCGCAGGTTTTTGATTAGTTTCCAATCGTCTTTGTTTCGGAGTTGCAGGGTGCTCATTCGGTCTTCCCAGACTTCGGCTCTCCATTCTTGTACACGGTGATGTATTTGTTTTTTGAGTCTGTTTAATTGTCTTCCATCTTCTGGGTTGCGTGTTGGGAGCCATCGGCGTCTAGCTGCGTTTTTGAGGTACTTGATATCTTGTATAAGTGGTGGCAGAGTGTGAACGTTTGTTTCAGGAAATATGTTTGTTGTAGATGCTTTCTTATAGGCTGTTTTAATTTTGTCTGTTAGAGAGCCAATGGCGTCTTCTATTTTTTGAGTAGTTGTTAGGTCTAGCGTGGGACGAATGTTATTATTTAGCCATCTCTGGAATTGGTCCCAATTTATTGTGGTTTTGTGTCGTGGGTGAGGGGGTTCTATTGCGTTATCGATGTGGCCAATTACAGGTAGATGGTCGGAGGTGAGATCTTGAAAGGTTCGGAGATGCAGGTCGGGATCGAGGTTCTTGGTTATGCAGATATCTATGACGTCCGGTTGGTGGCGGTGATTGAATGGAATGTGGGTAATATCTTCAGGAGCGGAAATTGGCAGCATTCAGTCGTCCTTGTACGTTATATAGTGTGTTTCCGCGTGCATTGTTTCGTCGGCATTCCACGTGGTGTTTTTTGAATTTAACTCGCAGGCCGGTAAGATTTTGTTGTTGTTATCAAATATTTGTAGCAAGTCATTTTCTTCGAATATTGCTCTGGGGCTGAGTTATGCAGCCACCAGGGTTATTTTTCCTTGTACTGTTTCTATTTTAACTATTGTGGCTTCTAATGATGTCATTTATGGCGTAATTGCAGGATTGTGTCGTATATGTGAGCGAATGAAGCCGTTCCGCCTCCCTGTTCGGTGGCATACCATATTCCTCAGTTTAAAAGATTGCGTTTCAGTAACAAATAGTATGTCGATCTTGTTTTTTTCTACGAATTCATTTAATAGGTCTTTTTTGTTGTGTAGTCCTGAGGCGTTAAAGTTTCAAAATCGAAGGTTTTGTTTCTTGGTAGGTCTAATTTCCATTGTCGGTACCAAAGAATTTCATTACTCCACCGACAATTGCCATTATTTTTGATAGTATGTCTGGTGCAGTCATGAATTGCTGAAATGTGGTGGCGGTGATTGATATGATGTTCGTCCACTGTGTGTTTTGCCAGAAGTTTTTAATATGGTTGAGGAAGTCGAGGAAGAAAGCAGGTCCAGTTGTTTGGTTTGAGATTGAATTTGGTGCCTGTTGTGTCTGGGTAGTTGAGGGTGATTCCTGATTTGTCTGGAGATTTGCCCATGTTTTGCGTCCTCTGCGGCTGGCTTCAGCTGGAGTTGGCATTGGTGTGTTCTTTATGGCTGGTTGAATTGTTGCTACTGCTGGAGTGGTGGTTCTTGGTCGTTGGGCTTGGTAAATGCGTATTGCTTTCTGGAATTCTTCGCAGTCGCGAAAGGACGCGGGGTGGCCATCTTGTTTGCAGTTTACATAGTGTGATGTAGCGTTTACTGGTAGGCTGCATTCTCTTGCTCTATGGGCGCCACCGCAGCGGATACAGCGAGTCGGCATAGAACAAAAGTTTGCGGTGTGAAAGAAACCCTAGCACTTTTTACATTATGGTGGACCGTCTTTATTTTGATCAGATTCAGTTGTTACCTTTGTGTCAAGGACGTAGCGGACGTGGTAAATGGCGTCGTTTTCAGGTTTTCTGTCAAGTGTTACGCAGAAGACGTCCATGGGTCGTAATTGTTTTGTATTTTTGCCCCTTTTCTTGTATTGGTGAACGTTTCTTGGCTTGAAGTTGAGGTATTGTAAGTCTTTGTCTACTTCTGCTTCTGTGACTGTTTCTGGTAAACCTTTTATCACTACTTTTAGGTGTCTTTCACTTTGCGGTTGATGAGTAAAATTGGAAATGTTGTGATGATGAAAGAAGTCGAGTGCTGTCCGTTGGTCTTTCATTGAGTCAAAGTGATATTTGATAGTGTCTCCTTTATAGATAGCCTGTATCGGTCCTTCCATGTGCTTTTTCAATGCTGCGTTGAGCGTTAGGTAGTGGGCTTTGTACTGGATAGTAATGGGCGGGATCCTTGGTTTCTTTGGGATGGCTTGAGGAGCGTTTGATGATGATGGAGTTGGTTGGGTTGAAGTTGCTGGATTTCTGGTACTATTGCTTCGTTGTGTTGGAGGTGAGAGAGGTTCAAATCGGTTTTCTGTTTGAGTGGTGAATTGTTTGTGCGGTGCTGTGTCGTCTTCAGTGTTCTTCCGTTTTGCTGTTTTCCGTGGGGGAGGGGTTTGGAAATCCTCTTCCCCATCGTCTTGTTCCATTTCTTCTTGCTCAGATGACTCAGATTCTGAAGAGCGGTAGTACTGTGAAATGTTGTCATCGTCGTATGTTTGATTTGTGTCTTCATTGGTCGAGCTTTGCTGTGTCCTGTCGTGGTGCGTCGTGATTGGTTGGTTGGTTGGTTGGTTGGTTTTGGCGGGAAGTCGCCATGTTGTTGTCTTGTTGTGGCTGTTGTAGCTTCTGGATTTGTTGTCTGAGTGCATGTTCGACATCTGTTTCCTGTGTATTGGTGGTGTTTGGCTGAGACCTACTCGCGAGATCTACCTCAGCCCTATTGCTAGTTCTTAGACTGGAAGGCCGCGGACGTACAGCTCGCGGGGGGGGGGGGGGGGGGGGGCCTGCTCTCGGTCGGGCCCCTGCGTCTGAGGCCCTACGTCTTCATCGTTCCCTTCGCTATCCATCCTATCCCCAGCTATTCTGGGGAGGCTCTCCTGAGTCCTATTTCGCCCTGTCAACCTATCGACACGATAATTCCGCAATACGTTCACAACGGTGCGATGTAAAAACGCCGCCCCTTTGTGACCGTCACACAGCTCGCGCTGCTCGGCGCCCGATGTCGCTGTTGCCTGCCGCCTCGCCGGTTTTGCTCCTGGGCGCGGACGGCTGAGGGAGCGGCTGGCAGTCTTCTGTGCTTTCGTCCCGCGCTGTGGAGCAACCGCGGCGACCACTGGAAATCGTGATGTCGGAGGGTGAGGACGTGCGATTCCGTGCTCGTGGGTCTGGTGCTCATGTACCAGGAACGCCTGTGCCGGCCGGCCGCGGTTTGACGGGGCTTGTTGCTCCGTCGCCCGCCCCGCCATCAGCCGACACGTCTACGATGACCCGACACGGCGCGAGGGGAAGTGTTAGTACCCTCGCGTCGGAGATGAATATGGACCACGATATGGATTTTACACCGGCTCTACCTGATGAGGACAAACCCACCGAGACTCCTGTAGCCTCGAAAGACGCGAAGAACCATCGACGAGGAGACCGTAGTCACTCAGCAGACGGCCGAGAAGACCACGGCAGCACAGCCGCAGCGGACTTCCAGATTCCGCCACGTAAGAAGCAGGCGCGGCACCAGCAGCTCATACTGGCCCGAGAACTGAATGTGACCTACAGGTATGAGCCCCTACAAGGGACGGGGGTGTCACTGGATGCCGCAAATGACAACTTAGTTGAAAAACAGAGGCAAAGAGAAGAAGAACAGCGGCGGCAAAACACGCCCGCAGATACTGGAAACGACGATGACATGGAAGCAGACGCTCAACCAACACCACCTGCAGGACCGAAGCGGATTCCACCAATAACTTTGCGATATAAGGAGTCCTACAAGAAGCTGCACACGTGGCTCAAGACTAACTGCAAGGCGGCCTTTACAGTGAGACAGACGGGCGGTGAGACGCTGAAGCTGCTCTTAAACACCACTGAGGATTATGTCAACGTCGTGGGAAAGCTTGGGGAGGAAGGGATTCCCATGTACACGACGCCAGCGGTCCGTCCGCCAACCATAAAAACACTGATCAAGGGAGTACCAACGACTGTGACGCACTCAGAGCTCAAAGAGGAGTTAGAAGATCTTGGATATGTTGCTACACTCACAGAATATCACAAGATGCCGGGTACCAATCAACTGACTGGACACCGAGTTGTGATATTACCGGACACGCCAGAACATCGAGGCATATTTCAGCTCACCCGAATCTATGACTTATCGGTGAAAGTTGACCGACTGAGAAGATCACGCGGCCATATTCAGTGTTATCGATGCCAAGGATTCAACCATGTCGCCCGCTATTGCACCATGCCACCAGTGTGCGTAAAATGCGGCGCGGGACATGACAGCCGCGAATGTACGCGGTCAAGAGAAGAAGCGCCGACGTGCGGGCTCTGTGGCGGGGCTCATCCCGCAAATTACAGAACGTGCCCCAAACACAAGGAGGCAAGTCGCAGATACAGAGGACTACCACCAATGAAGAAGCCATCTACGCGCCGGCAACGACCGCCGCCGCCTCCACCACCGCCGACCGTGGACCCGAGCAGCTGGCCCACGCCGATGCAGCACCGCGCCAACAGACTGCGCGCAGAGCTCACGGCAGCGGAAGCTCTAAAACAGGGCTCCAGCCGCGTACGTCTACGCCAATTCCGGCGTTACAGCGCCTAACTGTGCCGCCAGCCTATGGAACACAGCCGGCAAATGCACGCAGACAGCCGTCACCACCACCGAGGACGGAACAGCCCGATATACAGGTACTGCTTGCCCAGATCGCATCTACGCTTGCGGAGGTGAGTAGAGCGCTTGCGCAGCTACCGAAAACCATCGCCGCCACCATTGAGGCGACGCTCAGCAGAACACTAACAGCAACTAAAGACGTGACCATGCAGCATACCTAGACCACCACGACTCGATAATCTACGTATAATGACGTACAACGCGGACAATCTGACTAATGACGTGCTTAAGCTGCAACAGTTTATTACGGACTACAACATTGACATTTGTCTTGTGAATGAGACTTTTCTGAAGCCAGGAATTCGATCCAACATTCCAAATTATAAGTGTTACAGGACGGACAGATTGACACACGGCGGCGGCACTGCTATCTTCATTCGTCGTTCCATTACGCATCACGAAGCGCCTCCGCCAATCACGCGACACATTGAAGCGACTGCTATCATTGTGGAGACGCAAAACGGACCAATCACGTTCATCTCAGTATATCGCAGCCCACGTCAGCTTCTCGATATTGATGACGCAAGAGCATTAAGGACGCCAGGCCGACTTTTTATCGCCGGCGATCTAAATTCAAAACATGCTGCCTGGAATTCCCTTGTAACAAATATGAGTGGCCGCCTCCTATTGCAGGCAACGGAAGAAGTAAATGCGTACGTTTGTGGCCCCGACGAGCCGACGTGTTACCCATCACGCGGCCGACCTGACATCATTGACATCTCCATTACGAAAGGAATCCCACATTTCATGACCGCAGAAGTAGTGCATGCATTAAATTCAAATCATCTGCCCGTCATTTTCACCCTTCACGTCCCACCAGTACAGCACCCAGGCCGTCTAAATCTCCGCCGCACGAACTGGGACTTACTCCGCGAACACGTAACATTTTCCATACACGTAATACAAGAAGACGACGACATTACGGAACAATCAATTACTGCCTTTACTGACACCATCACTGAAGCACTAAACCTTTCGACACCGCCACCTAAGCCGCCGCATGTACCAACGCCAGGACTGCCGCAACACATTCTCGATTCCATACGACGACGCAATAGATTATGCAGAGAATGGCGACTCACACGAAATCCGCAACTCAAGAGACAAATTAACCAGCTCCGACGTGACATCAAAGCAGCACTTATCAACTATAGAAACCAGCAGTGGGCAGCTAAACTCCGCGCCTTCACTCCCGATCCTATGCATTGGCACATGATCAAATTCTTCACTAATCGCAGGACCACAATACCGCCGCTTCAGACACAAGACAGGACCGCATACAGACCGGAAGACAAAGCAAACATGCTCGCTGACACGTTTGAACGGAACTTTCAACCACAGAACGACAGAGTTGACCAACAGCGAGTAGAACGAATAGAAAGAGAGGCAGACGAATTACTCCGCACGTATGATGATGACGACGACGAAGAAGAGGAAAATCAAATAACGCATACAAACGCAAGGGAAGTTCAGGCTGCGATACGAATGCTACCACCGAACAAGGGCCCCGGCGTTGATGACATACAAGGTCGCGTTCTCAAGCAACTTCCATGGACAGCGATCGTACGACTTGCAGCCATTTTTAACTGGATTTTCACCACATCTTCATATCCATCACAGTGGAAGCACTCAATAGTCGTCGCTGTACCCAGACCTGGCAAAGAATGACGTCATCCGCAAAACTATCGACCCATCAGCCTGTTACCGCACATAAGTAAACTGTTTGAACGCCTATTTCTTGCAAGACTACAGAACGTCATAACCAGAACCGAAGCTCTACCGCAGGAACAGTTTGGATTTCGTAGTGGCCACAGCACAACGCAACAAATTCTCAGAGTCGTACATTACATCATCGAAGCATTCAACCGAAAGGAATGTTGTGGTGCAGTTCTTCTTGACGTAACAAAAGCATTCGACACAGTATGGCACAAAGGACTCATCTGGAAACTTCATCATACGCACTTTCCGAAGCCATTCATTCGCCTACTCGCCTCATATCTGCAAGCACTATCGACACCACGACAAATCAACGCCGGGGTACCCCAAGGATCGGCCCTTGGGCCGATCCTCTACTCACTATTTACGACCGATATACCGACACAACCAAGAGTAGAAAAAGCGATCTGCGCAGATGATACTGTGATATACACACGCAGCCGCTGGAGAGAAGTCTTAGTGCCGCGGTTGCAGAGCGCGCTGAATTCACTTGAACAATGGGCAGCAAAATGGAGAATCACGTTTAATCCGACTAAGACGCAAGCGGTGATTTTCACTAGGAAGAAGACGATGCCAGCTCGCCACCTCCGACTTTATAACACGCAGCTGCCGTGGGACACATCAGCACGATATCTAGGCGTAATTCTTGACAAACGACTAACATGGAAGCTGCAAATAGACGACGTATGAGCAAAAATCAACCAACGAATAGGCGCTTTATATCCACTAATCAACGAGACTTCCGACTTATCCATAGAAAACGGCCTCCTGATTTTTAGGATGCATATCAGACCAATAATGGACTACGCCAGCGAGGTATGGGGATGTGCAGCCAAGACGCACATTCAAAGACTACAATCACTGCAGAACAAAATCCTACGACGAGTTTTCCACGTTCATTCACAGTTTCCACATCGATTTCTCCAAGACGCGGCGGATGAAAGAGGTACTACAACGACACAAGGACCAAGCAAGAAGATTCTACGACCGTGCACACGACGCCGACAACCCACTAATTAGAGCATTGACGGAACCACAACCGGCGAGGGACAAATATAGAAGACCGATAGCATTACTCGACCGTTGACGAAGAAAGAAGACTAACAATGACCTCTCTCAGCCTGGAAAAACAGGCTCAGAAGTAAAATGCTCGAAAAAGTAAAAATAGAAAACTCCGCAAAAGCTAGAAAGCCACATTCCCGTCCCACACACACACACACACACACACACACGACACTGCTAAATAAAGATGAACAAAAATTTTAACACATGTTCCCCAGAAGAAGCAGGCAATGCTACAAAGTAAATCCTGCCAAAAATAGCTGTAAAAATTAGCCATAAGAAAGGTGGACGGAGAGCAATCGCGGCTTTGAATACTTCACAGCGGCGATAGCTCGCCACGTGTGGGCCGCCGCGTCCTCGGAAGTGGGCAGAGCCTACTTGCGTGGGCGCCAGCGCACTTCACGCATGCTTCGGGAAAGGAACAGTGGCGAGCCACGTGTACCATCCCCTGGCAGCGGAAGCATCTGGACGAGTCCTCTCTTCTGCTTGAGGATCTCCGCGGTGACCGTTGTGTTGGCCAACTTCTTCAGCTCGTAGAGCAGCCTGTTCTCCGGTGTATCGGTAGCAATCACCAGCAGGGAAGGCGACTCTTTGTGACTGACGTGGGACTTGACCCGCGTCACGTTTCTGACGTGGAAGTCAAGTTCCGCCAGCTCTTCTTTCAGCAGGTGAGGTTCGGCCGCCATGGGGAAGCCCTTGACGACTACCTTTAGTAGCCTCTCGGGGACGGCGGAGTGCGTGTACCAGTGCAGGCCCTGGTTCGGCGCCTCCGACGTCACCTTCATGTAGTCCTGCGTATTGGAGACCTGCAGCCGTACAAGGTTTCCTGAAGCAGCTCACAGTGTGAAGTCGGCAGTCGTCCACTGCCTCACGAGCTGCAGGAAGCCCTTGTAATCTTTGGCCACCGCAAAGACGATAAGCGGCGGCCGTCGATGAGACCCCCCGGTGGTGGGGGCCGTCTCTCCTTCGTCATCCGAGCAGCCATCTTCTGCAGCGGTCGTGGGCGCCGTCTACGAGGACATTGACTGCTCCGGCCTCTCGTCGTCTGCAAGCGCGACGAAGCGGTTTGCAGTCGATGTGGGAGGCGGGGAGGGCGTCGCCCTGGGTCTGGCCGCCCGTCAGGGATGGCGCGTCTTCTGCCTCCTGTGGTAGAGACAGTAGGCTGCCTCTTCTTCTTTGGCGCCGTGTTGAGCCGCGGACATCGGCCGTTTGCGCCGCCCGCCATCAGGGAGATGCGGTGCGCTGGCTGCCGTCCTTTGCTGACTCCTCATGGGCAAGAAGTCTTGCATGTTCATTATGACGTCGTCACCTTCGTCCGACTCGAAGCCCGTGGTCGGTGGCCGAGTCGTTGTAGGCGGCGGGTCAGACGCACGCTCCTCCGGACGGCGGTCTGCCACGCCAACATCTCCAGTCCTCGTAGTTGGGGGGCCGGATGGGGCCGTCGACCGAGCGGGCTCGGCCGAACGGCGATCCGCCACACCCATTGCTCTGCTGAGCGATCCTCGGAACTCCGGACGTGCCCACGATATCTCTGCTCACTGCCGGAGCGACGACGAGCTGAAACTGCGGTGGCGGCGGCAGCTTTTTTTTTGTCTTCTTTTTTTTCACACGTCTCTGGGATGGATAACGTGTGGCTGTTGTTGCGCGATGAAATCCGCTTTTCAGCCATGAAGGATGGAATGTTATGCTGTTGGGTCTGTTTATTTATTCAAATGGGAACTATTTTTCTTTTTATTGGGTTTCATTCCGTTTCTTGATGAGAGTATGTTTTCTTTTCTGAATATTCTATATTATACTATATTATTTTCTTTTCTTTTTGGCTGGGAATACTCGTCCTGGCATTCGCCTTACAGCTGGAGGAAAACCACCAAAACCTCAGCTAGGGCGGATCGAATATTCAGCTGTTGCATAAGTTACCTTCTATTCTTGCATCTTTTTGTTCTTATTTTCGCTGTTGTTGGTTGTAGCATAGGTTACTTGAATTATTCTATCTCTTTTGTGCTCTTTCTGGTTAATGTGACCATTTCCTTTTTTCGTGTCTGATATCGCTCACTCTTCTATTTCCTGCATGATGTGTAGGACAGGTGTGGTGTGTTATGGTATGTGCTGTTGTATGCATTTGGCTATTGTGTATCTGGGGAGTGGAAATTCAGGCATTCCCACTATCAGTATCCAATGTTTTGTCCTTTATGAGTCCATTTGTTGCCAGTCTTTGAGATCCGTAGTTTGCGATTTGGAATCGGCATCTTTCCGGGATTGGGATGGTGTTTGTTTCGGTGTGGACGTCTGCAGAGGTGGTGTTGGGGTTAAGTCGTCCGGCAATACGGAGGTTGCGCCTGTCGTGTGCCTGAATTCTGTTAGATCGAGTTTCCGAGTTTAGCCAGGTTATTGCCGCGACCTCGGGTACTGGCCTGACAAAGCAACTGAATGTGTGGACCCAGGAGGGGGCGCCGTAGAATTTTCCTTTCATCAGTTTTATTAGGTTCATTCGGGCGCGCGCTTTGTCTATGGTAAGAGAGGTGTGTGGTTGCCAACTTAGTGTATAGTCTAACGTGATTCCGAGATATCGGGCCGTGTTTTTCGGATGGATTTCTTCGTTCCAAAGTTTTACTTTCAGGGTGTCTGGAGTCTGGTTTCGTTTTTGGCAGAGATGCCTATGTCGGAAAAGAATGAGTGGATTTTAATGGGATTTGGCTTTATTCTCCACTTACACATCCATCTTTCAAGCTTAACGATGTAGTCTGTGGTGAGAGTTTGCACATTGTCTGTCTGAGGTACCGGAGCACCAGCAGGCGGTATCGTCGGCGTAAAGGGCGAGGCCTTCGCACCACGTTCCGGGTTTTGTAATGTCGGCTGTGTGCAGTTTATACAGGGTAGGAGATGGTACCGCCCCTTGTGCCACTCCGGCCTCGGGGGTAAAGGGGGTAGATAGAGTTCCTTCCGGTTGGGAAGGATATTTTGGATTAGTTTGCAGATAACGGGAGGGAATCCTTGCGACCAGAGTTTGTATAATAGTCCCATTTGCCATACCTCGTCAAACGCCCTCTCGGTGTCTAGGAACAGTGCCAGAGTGCACTCGCTTCTGTTTAGGGCTTCGGTTACATGGTTTGTAATTCTAACTATGCAGTCGGTTGTTGAGTGGTTCTGACGGAAGCCTGCCTGTTCCGCGGGTATTATGTTGTTTCTGTCTGCGAATTTGGTTATGCGAGCGTTGACAATGTGTTCGAAAAGTTTGGTTATAACAGGGAGAACGGAAATTGGTCTGTATGAGTCTTGGCGATTAAGGGGTTTTCCGGTTTTGTGAATCGTGGTGATCTTGGCATGTTTCCACTGTTACGGTACTGTCCCTAGGGGGAGAGCTGCGTTGAACAGAATAGACGAGGAGGAGAGGAGGTGCAGTACGGATGCGTTTTTGATTTGTCCTAATGTGATGCCGTCTAGGCCTGGTGCTCAGTTTTTACCTATTTTGGTAGCTGTAGATATCTCTGTCTCTGATGGGCTGGGTAAGGAATGGTCCTTGGTGAGGGCTGTTGGGGCTTGGGATAGTTGCTCTATTACGTAGTTCGTTTTCTGCATGGTGATTGTCGAATAGGGGGTCTTTGGGGAATGAGTGTAATAGCGCCAGGGAGTCGCGAAATACTTCGGCTTTCCCTAGATTCTCCGCTATGTTGTTGTCTTAGAGGATAAAGGCAGGGTTTGAGGGGGCGTGGCTTAGACCTGTGATGTTCCTAAAAGTTCGCCAGAATATTTTGGTTCTTTTGGATTTAGGCAGCTGCACTTTTGTGCCCATTTTTCGGCTCGCCATCGTTGCAGAGCAGATCTAGCCTTCCTGCTTAGTCGATTTCATTCTCGCTTTAGGGTGGGGTCTACAGTCTGGTTAAACTGTCTGTATACACGTATTTTTTCCCTAATGATGTGGAGGATGTGGGGGGGGGATTTTAATGACTCCTTCCTTGATGTTGATGAGGGGGAATGCTGTCACAATACGCTTTGTTAAAGGCCTCTATGATTTTGGCGTTGTGGTTGTTTAGGTCAGGTTCGTCCGAAATTGGCGTTTGTGTTAGTTCGTTTTTGAGAATTTCTGCAAATTTTTTCCAGTTTCCTTCTCCTTTGGAGATTAGATAGGTTATCAGGTCTGTGGGGTAAGGGTCTTGGGGGGGGGGGGGGCAGATGTATACCGTCGCGATGTGTAGGGAACCCAAATAGGAGCTGATGGCCCTCAGTATAATGAGTTCAAGATTGGCTAAGTGGGGCGGTGGGTCGATTCTGACAGCAGGGAAGTCAGAGCTGTGGAAGACCGCCACCCCTCCCCTGTTTGCTCGGGTTTGCGTTCTATGTTGTGTAATGTTTGCGAGACGGAGGGGGCTGGGGCCGGCGCGTACTTCGGCGAGTCCTATTAGGTGGATGTTATTTGAGCTAACCATTCGCTCAACTAGAGGCTGTTTTTTGTTGAACCCATTCACGTTTAGGAAGGCGATGGTAGTTTTGTCAGTTGGCTGCGCTTCTATCTTCCAGGTGTTGTGCGGTCGGTTGGAGGGAAGTTTGGGGGGATAAGAGAGCTGAAGCGGCAGCGGGGCACCGCGCACCCTCTAGCGGCAGTTCCGGATCTACCGCGGCGACCGGGTGCCGGCGTGCGAAGCCGAGCACGGCGGCGAAGCGCAGACCTCTCTGCTTCTGCGCCTCGACGTCGTGCATGGGGCTCGGCGCCGCGGTGCGCTGTTATGCGACTGACCTTGTGCTGCGCGGGCTTCAGCTTTCTTTCTCCTCCCGCGACGGCTGCGTCTGCCTCTATTTCGTTTGTCCGTGGAGCTGGCCGTAGGTTGGCGGGAACTCGTGGCCGAGTTGTGATTGCTGCTGCACTTTCCCGCGCGTGCGATTTCCGTAGCTCGAGAGCACTGAGCAGCCGCGATAGCAGGCCATATGGGCGCCTGAGCGCAGTTTGCGCTTGGGAACAAAGTCCTGATGTGGAACACCATTAAGTACACACGACTCGTTGGTATGATTTTCGCCACATTTCACACAATAGTCCGGCATGCGGCAATATTTTTTTCACGTGTCCAGGTTCGAGGCAACGGTAACATCGCGCGAATGCCGATTCGTTCCTTAGCTCCACGGCTTTCGCTTCCGCGTTCCCGATTTTGGTAAGCTGGAACAGTTTCCTGCTTTCAGCTGTGTTTTTCGCTATAACAAGCGTCAGGGGCCCGCGACCTCTGGTGCGCAGCGGCTTCATTTTTATCACATCTTCGACAACGAAGCCCATGCATTCGAGGTCTTCTTTGTTTTCTTCAGTTTTGAGTGACCTCTGAAGGTAACCGAAAACTACTTCACGTGGCTTCTTTCAGTCAGCGCTATACGTGTAGAAGTTCCAGGAGCGTTCTTCTGCCAGCGTTAGCACTTTCCTGTAGTCCTCCGTCGTTTTTATATTAACCTTTGCTAATTCTTCTCCGACGGCGCGAACTGAATAGTTGTTCTTGCCAATCGTGATGTTGACTGCGTTTTGGAACTCTCTGAAGGCTCCTTTGTACTCGATTACGATCGGTGGTCGTGTCCGTCGTTGTTGTGGTGGAGGGAGCACAATCCCTTCGTCCTCTGAGTAGCTTAGAGCGCTGAAGCTGTTGGCGACTCCGACTGGTGCTGGCCCTTGCTGTGGCGCGGCTTTTGCCGTTTTGGTGGCTCTGGTGAAGCCGTCGGCGTCCGTCATCCTCGTGTTGGCGCGTCTTCGCGCTGTCTTCGGAGGCGGCGATGGTGTGGTGCTTGCCTTCTATTGATATTTTTTGGCAGCTGGCACGTCATCCGACTATGCGCGATTCCGTGAGGACGGCTGTTCCTTTTCTTGCACAGGTTCTTGCTCCACGAGCTCCTCGTCCTCGTCTTCGTCTGATGCAGGTAGCTCCGTGGCAGAAGCTTGTGGCATAACTCCTATTAGGAGCTGGAGGCCATGATCGGAGTCTCCTTGTGGCGTGGAGGAGTTAGACGTCGCGTCACTGCACTCGCGAATGTCACTACGCTCGCGGGCGTCACTGAACTCGCGGGAGTTGGACGCGGCTGTTACGGCACTTATCGAAACACTCGACACGCTTCTGTCAATCCGTAGGGGAGAAGCACTGCCGGTGTTGGAAGATCCCCGCCTAACCACCTTGCCTAGGGACGCCAGATGAAAGTTGATGTCGTCAAGCCCTGAATGAAAATTGCGCAACGGATAACTGGGGAGGGGAGCTTGAGAGCGCTACCTAGAGAGCGTGCCCTTCCTGTACGATACTAGGCAAGGGGCTGGAGGGCTCACACGCCGATGTGTGGGTCCCTGCGTTCTATATATTTTATTTTAAATGAATTCCTTTAACATACCTTAAAAACCACAAAGAAGTCAAGTTAAAGATTGATGACAATTAGTTACCTATTTAATTTAAACATTATCACTTGACTTTACAGCGATTGCAGCAATTGTTCCAGTTTACAGATACTACAATTTTACAACGTATAGCTCGGGTATGTTATATACTAATCTGCACGCACATTTCTACGGGCAAGACGGCATTGCGTTGGCCAATTGTATACCACCAGTCTCCCAATATTTTACATGGGACATCCACTGTGTGAGGAGGATAACGGGCAAACTGGGGACCAGATACGTTAACATAGGGACTCAAATTTCCGAAATTAAACGAGAACATTCATTTCCTTACACAATCCGAAGTTGGAAATAAAAGAATTAGCACAAATATTCAAATACCTCTCTTCTATGCGTGAACATTGAGACAGACGCACTGAGGGCACGTCTGCTCACTTACCCGTCTTCTGTAACACCCCTCGAATATGGCGGGCACCCGGAGGTCTTCCCGGGCCCCGGGGGAGGGGATTGTCGAACCACTTGGCCGTGACCAACCTCTCCACCCCAAATCTTGTGACACTGGAACGTCTTTAACTTTTACTTGCCTGTGTTGTCTCTCTGATCCCCTACCCAGAAGTGAGGTTGGCACTACTATTCTACAGAACTACTTACCACTGCTTACCAACTAAGATTTGGCCACGCTTTACGGAAAGGTGTGAGGATTAGGAAAGTTCACGTGCAGATTCACATTAAAGTACAAGAAATGCATAATACACATCACATATAAGTACGTATTATGAAGCCTGACACATTTCTTTCCACCCGTCCACATGGGTTCTGTTGCACCCGGGGCCGGCCACGTAGTGCAATAAAATTGGCAGCAGAGCCGCCTGTGTTTGTGAGAGCGAGCAGCGAAACCTGCTGCTTATAGAGCGGAAACTACTGTACCGTTCCAGTGTCACTCGGCTGAGGCCCTGACATACTCACCTCTACCCTCGAGGCGCGCAGGGACGCGGCCCTGTCCGCTGGGGCAGACGTCGTAGCTCCAGCGAGCGGCGCAGCGGAGAGCTCGGCGCGTGGATCCGTCCCGCTCGGCATCGCTGACTCGAGTGACCGTGCTGCTGCGGACATAGAAAACCTACAAACACGGTTCCCGAAATTGTCAAAGCAGTTCTACGCAATCGCTAGAACCTCACACAATGAACTAATAAACAATCTCGGTCAGTACGACCAAGAAACAGTTAGATACAAGAGACCCAAATGACCACTCTCCTGAGTAGATACAACAGGAATTGACACAGCTCTCGACCAAACCGAATATCAACAGAAAAGCACATCCACAAACACACAGTTACTGCTAAGGAAAAACCTTCTGACAGAAAAGGAAGAAATCAGAAAGTGGAGAGAGCTGCGCCAGCATTCGCTGAGTAGTTGTCGGAGTGAGTGGACGCGTGTGCGGGACTGCGCTAGCTCACTCCATCGCACGGTTACTCAGCCGTAGGAATCCGCTTCCGGAATTAGTCGTTTCGGACATAAAGGTGGTTGAGCCGTGTGTTCCGAGGGCCAAGGCTTTTTTAAAATCGGGAGTGAAGTTGCGAGAAGATTGAGACACCAGGGGCTGTATTCACTACATCCGTTGAGCGATTTGTCGCTGTCGATTGCAAGCTGTGGGTCGGTGCAGCTTGGTGCGCGCCTTCTCGCTGCCGCGGGCCGCTTTTTCGGGCGGTTCGAGCGCTACAGCTGCGATGGGTATTCCTGCTGCCACACAGACGAGCTCCGCCCCTCCCACGCGTAGGGCAACTGCACGCCAGGGCCTGGCCACTGGGCACATACCCGTTCGTGTCAGATCTGGTAGGGTCAGACCTGCCAGCTGCATACCTAAGGTGCCAACAGAAAGCAGCGACCGACGTCCTTCGGCAACCAACCTCTCTGACCGTGAGAGTGACCAGTGAGTGTCCCTGTCCGGACCCACTCACAAAGAAAACGCTCTTGGCCGCTACGAGGTCAACAGGACGGACCAAACGGACTGGCAGAGCGAAATCAGATTGCTGCTACTCAACGCAATCGCAGGAAATATGAAGAGGTTCGAAAAAGCCTGGAAATCTAGGAAAATATTGCCCAAGGGGGACAATACGCCACCAAATGCACGTCTACTGAAAACTACAGACAAGAAACCCTCATGTGTGCTCGATCTGCCCGGAAAAGTGGCCCCCGACAACAAGAAGGCGCATCGCAACCGGCATCTACCCGCAGCCCGCAACCGACAACGACAATTCTGCTCAACTGCTGCAGTAAATACAACCTCTGGTATCTCACTGTGCGAACGAAACGACTAATTCCGCAAGGGGATTCCTATGGCTGAGGAACCGTGGAGATCGAGTCTGCAGACATGTGTGTTGGTCTACGCTAGTACACTCCAACAGCTATTCAGCGAATTCGTATGTGGATGCGGGTCGCATTCGCAGTCGCAATAATGACAAGCCCTGCCACGTATTGGTGGGGTGCAGGCTAAGCTATTTGCAAGATATTCCTGCAGGTGCCTCATGGTGCTGGATAGAGTAGCCTAATTGTTTTTGGTTGGCCTATGATGGTGTGGGTGCTTTTGTCCTATGGCTAGTAAGATTTTGTTACTCCCTCAGCAGGTCAGGCCACTTTGTTGTTAGCCTGTGGTGGCCTTGGTGTTAGAGATCCGTAATTAGCCTGCTGACAGACGTCGCAGTACTCTCATAAAAGTTACTTGTGGAAGCAGTCATGTAGCAGAGAAATTCCAGTGTCGTGATGCAATTGGTTTGTGGGTAGTCGCGGGGTAAGCGCAGAGCGAGCTTCAGCGCTCGGTTCTACAACCGCTGGATGAATTCGATATGGGAGGGGGCAGCGTTGCCCCGCACCACAGCCGCATACATTAGCAGTGGTCTGATCTCTGCCAACCAAAGCGTCATTCCGTGGGGTGGGGGCAGCGTCGAGGTCGACATAGTGTGCGAAGGCGCCCCCTTTCTGTATTCCTGATGGATTTGATGTGAAGGAGCCAGATAAGCCTCGCATCGAGTGTCACCCGTGCTCCATGGGATAAGGCGTTCCATTATGGTGACAGGTGGGAGGTCTTAGGGCAGAAGCTTCTTGGTGAAAACCACCGCCTAGCTCTTAGTGGCGTTGAATTTTAAGCGCCACTTTGTTGACCACGTTCCTAAGGCTTCGCATCCTGACTGGAGACGAGGGTGCGTCTTCTCCGCGTTTATACAGCAAGTGTTCAGCGCAGTATCGTCGGCGTATAGCGCTAAAGATACGCGATCTACTCGCGGAGCGTCTTCTTTGTACAGTGAGTACAGCAGGGGACCGAGGACCGATCCCTGTGGCATTCCTGCACGTATTTCGGCAAAATACGCCGTCGTTCGTCGTAACATGGAAGGTTCTCCCTGTCAGGTACGACTTAAGTAGAACTACGTGTGACGTTGGGACCCCGAGTACAAAAAGTGTGTAGACGAGGCCGTTGTGCCACGTGCAGTCGAAGGCCTTCGAGACATCGAGAAGCGCCGCCCCAAGGTACTCCCGAGGCTCCAGGGCTCTCGTGGCTTCTTCAGCGAACCTTAGGAGGTGGTGTGTGGTGGAGTGCCCTTGCCTAAACCCGAACAGCTCCTCTACATGTTGTAGCAGGCGCGTGGCGTACAGTCTCTCGAAAACTTTGGATAGTGACGCGAGTAGGCTGATGGGTTGATGGTTTTCTGAGAGTCGGGAGCCTTTGTTTGCCTTCGGTATCGCTAGCACACCCGCATGTTCCCGCGCAGAAGGGTAAAACCCCGAGATCAAAATCGTGTTGAATATATTGGCTAGCGGCCGGTGCACCGCTGGCGGCAATAAAAGTAGGAGTGTGTGCTCGACATCATCGCCGCCTCCCACCTTATTTGGAGCCAGCTCTTTAAGTTGGCCTGCTACCTCTTCATCTGAAAAGGAGTCGATGGCGTCGCCAGAAAAATATGCAGTTTCTCCTCCGCACGCCTGACGTGTCCTGGGTCGGCGACATCCTCTATCGGCGAAAGAGTTGCTTTGGCCTTGGCGTCAAGCTGGAAGATGGAAGACCTGGCCGACTCGCAAGGGAGGAATGTTCTGGGTGCCTGTTCTGTATCTTTCCGCCATTGCGGAACGGTCTAGTACTTGAATTAGAACCCCTGCATTATTCAGTATGCATTTTGGTAGCGATATCGTTCGGATCTAGAGAACCTCTCTCTCACTCTAATTTCTTCCTCTGTCTTTCAAGGTTGTTCTTGTTCTCGTTCGGACAGTTCTTTCGATTTGTTGGGGAGTTTGTGTATGTGCTTTTCTTTTGTTAGCTCTGTTCTTGTAGAGTGTTGTGAGTTCCTTTCTGTTACTTAGAGTGTGATGGTTTCTGTGTGTTCTTTTGTTTTACTCGAAGAGTAATTATTTGGGTCTTTTGTACCTGTCTGGTACGTTGTTGTACCAACCTAGTGTGTTTATTAGTTCGTTTGGCGATCTTTCCGTGTTCGCGTAAAACTGCTCCGCCAGGGTGCGGAATCGCGTGCGTAATTTTTCTGTGTCTGCCGCTCTGTGTAGGTCTTCCGTGGGGAAAAGCGGTGGTGTGTGTAGATCTCTTTGGAGCGCTGTCTTCCGGATCTTGTGTGCGACTAGCATTTCTTGAGTCGTGGTCATCTAGGTTGGAGAGCATGAGTTAAATTTTATCGCCTTCTGCAGACTTGACTTTGAATGGCCGGTCTCCTGGTGTTGTTTCCACTAGGTCATGCAGTTCTTAGTAAACTTCGTTGAATTAGGGTACTACCTGCTGAGGTTGTGGCGCTTCACTATCTGCGGGCTCCTTTGTGATCGGCAGAAAGCGGTTACTGACTGACGTCACTGCCTTAGCTGCTGTGGGGGTGGGTTGACGCACGGTGTTTCGTGCCAATTCAAATCCGTCGTGCTCCTGACCGGTTGTTCGAATGTGCCGCTGTCTTGCTGTTGGTCTGATTCGTCTATTATTAGCGAGTTTTCTGAATCAGGGTCATTATGCTGTGGCTCCGGATCAGCTTTCTCGGCACTTCTGCCGTTTTATTCGCTCTTTGTTTGGTTCCTACACCTGTTTCTGTTCTTTTTCTGTGTGCGCGCGAGTTGGCATGGGAGTGAGATTGTCGGGGTGGTCTTCGGTTGGGCGGGAGAGGAGGGTTTTGGGTGGATTTTGATCAGGAGATAGGATTTTCTTTTGCGTGGTTGTCCTTTGATGGTGACGAAATCCGTAAGGAATTTTGTAATTGGTTCCCGGTTTTTTAGATGTGGCATTGGGTTGTTTTTGGCGTTCGCCAGCGAAAGATCTGATACGTCTACGTTTGTCTGCTCCTTAAACACGGTTTTGCTCACTTTGTAATTAGCGGTGCTCTTTTCTTGGTCTACTGCACTGGGTGCTCTACTCTTCCTGACGTCGGATTTGGAGGCCAAGTCAAGACTAGAGGCCGCCAGGGGATTGCCAGTCGCTGCCTTAGTTGCTGTCACTGTTAGTTTTCCGGCGGCTGAACGTGGCCCAAACAAACCAGCAGGCCTGGGACACTGGCCAACGACCAGGCCCTGACCTGCTGAATCCTCACACTTCAGGGGAGCAGAGCAAGGCTCTGCGGCAGCTGAGATGCTCGAACCGGCCGGAAAAGCGGCTCGCGACAACAAAGAGACGGCATCGTTGCCGCCAGCAGCAAGTTGCTGAGACTCCGAATCGTCACAATTCGCACATCTTCGCGGCGATTAGCTGCAACGACGACTGCTTTTGCAAGTGAGCGCTCGTCTGGCCTTGAGAAAAGCTCAGCCGAGAACACTCCTGGTTTGTCTCCCGTACAAGCGAGAGCCTATGGCTTCCTGTCCCAGACTGACAGAGACGATCCTCAAGGCCAGACTGCCGCTGAGCAAATGCCGGCGGCTGTCTCTGACTGTAAATTCTTTAGGTAGCTTCAGAGGTTGATTATTGCAAAGGCTGTTCTCTCTTCCAGACATTTCCTTCTATTTTGCGTGTGGTGCGTTTACTTTTCTTGTAGAGTAATGTTGTTATTCTTTGACTCTTTTGTACCTGTCTGTGGCTTGGTTGTACTGACCAAGCGTGCTGATCAGGTCGTTTTGTGACTTCCCGGGTTGGTATAAGACGGTTCTGCCAGGGTACAAAATCGCGAATGCAGTTTCTCTATATCTGTGGCTATGTGCAGCTCTTCAGTAAGGAAACGTGGCGGTATGTGTAGGACTCGTTGGAGCGCCCTGTTTCGTATGTTTTGTAGCCGTTCTATCGTCCATCTAGCTGCGTAATCCCATACACGGCATGCATACTCCAGTATCGGTCTAATTAGACTTTGATAGACTGCTACTCCTGTGCTCGGGTCGAGGGAACTTGTACGGTTGAGAACTGGATAGAGAATCTGCATCCTGCCTAGGGCCTTTTTGCGAATTTCCCCGATGTGGCACTTCCAAGTCGGGCGCTTGTCTAGTGTCACACCGAGGTACCTCGCAGTGTTTCTCCAGGGGAGGTTTTGGCCCTGCTGGTGCAGCATTTGGTAGGGTCTTCCTGGGGGGGGTGGGGGGGGGGGAGACGTCTAGTTATTAACATGGCTTGCGTCTTCTCGGAATTCAATGAGATTCGCCATTGTTTGGTCCAGTCGTCTGTCTTGTTTAGGGCGGTTTGTAGACGTCTCGTGACCAGGTTGCTGTTTCTTGAGCAGGAGAAGAATGCGGCGTCATGAGCATACTGCGCTGTTTGGACATGTTGAGTGGTTGGGATATCAGCGGTGTAGAGGCTGTACAAGGTCGGTCCAAGAAACGAACCCTGTGGCACCCTTGCATGTATTCTTCTCTTGCTTGACAGTGATGTATCTAGCTTCTCGGAGAATGTCGCACCGGACAGATAACTTTTCACGAGTTTTACGATCTTTCCGGGGAAGCCCTGGGTGTACATTTTGTGAAGTAGCCCGGTGTGCCAAACTGAATCAAAGGCTTTTGCCACGTGTAGTAAGACGATCCCACAGTAACCTTTGCGGTTGAAGCTTTCTGTGGCTGCTTCAACCACCCTCATTATTTGTTGGGGGGCCGAATGTTGTGGGCGAAACCCAAACTGGAATTTGGGCAGAATTTGCTCTCTTCTGATGTTATCATGTATTGGTACTAAGAGGAGGCGCTCGTATAGTTTACTGAGGGTAGGCAGTAGACTAATTGGTCTGTTGTGCTGCGGGAACGTCTTTTCCAGGTTTTGCGTTCGAGACTACTTCGGCGTGTTTCCACTGTGTCGGGAATTTAAGCGATCGCGTAATTTCGTTTAGGATATCTGCTAAGTGTGTTATTGCCATGGGCGGGATATGTTTTAGTAGTTCGTTGCGAGGTGATCGTGGCCTGGTGCCTTTTTCCTTGGCAGCGATTTGATGGCGCTCACCACGTCTTCGGGACTGAAGAGTGGCGTGTATTCATCGTCGTCGTCTGCCTGTAAAAAGGTGGCCAGTTGTTTATGGACGGTTGCGACGTGTTCTCTGTCCTGAACCCCTGCTGGCATGAATTGTTTTTCGAACACGTCTGCTAGCGCATTTGCTTTATCTTCAGCGCTGAATTGCAGTCCACGTTCACCATGCAGAGGCGGCATTTTTGCGCGTCTTCTCGTGAACTGCTTCGTGGCTTGCCACAAACTGTGGTCATCTAGTTCGAGAGTTGATAGTCATTCTGACCATTGCTGGTTGCAATACTCAGTGAGTGCAACTTTCAACTCTCTTTGTAGTCTGTTGAGCAGCCTACTTGTGTTTTTGTTCCTAGTAAGTTTCCATTCTTTGGCGATCCTGTTTTTGTGTCTGATTTGGGCAAGCAGGTGCCGGGGGAGCTGCCTGGAGCGGGTGGCGCAGATGTTGCTTCCTCAGCTGCTTGCAGGATCGCTTTAGTGAAGTCTTCCAGCGCTTGTTAAGCAGTCTCTGCTGTTGGAGGCGGGGCTTGGGCTATTTCAGCAGCTATTCCGTTGCTGAACTGTTCCCAGTTTGTTCGTTTGTATGTTGTGGTGCGCTGTGGGAGAGAGAGCCATTCTCCCATGTCGACCTCTAGGATAACTGGGTCTTGGTCCGACGACATCCTGTTTATCGAACTGGCAGACACAAAACCCGTAACGTGTTTCGTGAGTGCGATGTCGAGGACGTCCGCCCTGTTTCCGTTGTTTGGGAAGTGGGTAGGTTCCTCTGGGTCCCACACTTGGAACTGGTGGGTGCGCGCGAGTCATTGCAGTTGTCGACCAGCTCTGTTGCTTACTCGTGAGTGCCAGTCTGCGTGTTTGGCGTTGAGGTCTCCTCCTATTAGGAGCTTGCCTCTTATTCGACCTAGTGCAGCTATGTCCTCTTCTTCTAACGTTTGGGAAGGGGGCGGTAGGCTGCAACGACTGTAAGGGGCCCTGTTACAGTGGCAATTTCTATTGCAACTGTTTCAATTTGTCGAGTTGCTGGTGGGTACACTTGGTGGTGTCTAATACCTCGTTTGACATATACTGCAATCCCGCCCGAGTCTGCAGCAGTTGTAGTTAGCTGCAGATGCTCTTACACCTGGCTTTAGGTGTGTTTCGGCCACTAAGCATATGTCAATGGCTTCCTCTTTTATGAATTCCCTGAATTCGAGGGCTCCTCTCCTTGCGTTCTCCTTGTGGTACCGGACATTCTTCGTATTTATGTTTCTCACCGCACCTGACACACCTAATTGGCATGTCGCAATCTCGAGCCATGTGCCCTACCTTTTGGCAATTGAAGCATCGCCTTGGGCCCGATCTTTTCTGTAGCTTCTCCGGCGTGACTGTCACCGTCATTATCCTTGTGACTTCCCATATTTTCCTGTTCTGGGCGGAGTCTGGCAAGGCGACGGTGTGTAGCGGCCACGGTCTTCTCGGATTTGTTTTGACGACCGAGCTGACTTCAAATCCCTCCCTCTCCAAGTATTGTTTTATGTCCCCTGTGTCGGTTTTGTGCGGCATGCCACGGAATACTATTTTTGTAGGTTTCTTTGCCGCTATGGGGAAGGTGTAGAAGTGGGTTTTGTTTTCCTTCAGCATCGCCTTCACCGCTTGGCAGTCATCAACGGTTTTTAAGGTGACCTTGACTTGGTCCTCCCCGATTCTCTTAGCTGTGAATTTATTTTCTCCAAGGATTGTATTTATGTTATCGTACAACTCGATGTACGATTTCTCGTAGTGGATGACAAGAGGAGGGGTCCGATATCGTCTCTCCTGTGTCTCCGTCTGTGTTGTTGTGTTGTGTTTTCCTGTGTGTGAGGGGGAGGGGGGGGTCTTCTATGGGGGAGAACCTGTTGCTCGTCGCTACAGGGGCAGTTGTGTGTAGCACAGGGGAGCGGCCGGCGGTTCTTTGTGGCCTCTGGAAACCGTCCCCGTCTGTTTCTAGGCTTGTGTTGGCAGATGCGAACATGCGCACTGCAGCGCGCACAGCGCCACGAACACAAAGCGGCCAGCAGACGACACGGGCGCGCTAGTCTTCCAAGTACCGAAAATTGCGTTTACGTTGCCATAACGCATGACGCCGCATTCCATCGACCTGACGTGCCCGCCTTCAGCGCCCTTGCCTTCTACTTAACAGTATCAGGCGCAGTATATCCATTTCCATGATTCTCAGCTGAAATGCATAAAATTTTTTACAGTTTCTCTGACCGCGTGTTTCCATGCATGCATAGTACCGATAGCGTATTTGACTGTATTCTGCAGATTGTCGTAAATGCCGCATTATGTCATTCTCATTCACACTGACATCGCGTTTTGGATTTTACGTTTCGGAAAATGAGTTAGGAATAGTGTGTAGTACCACATTGTACTAATACCTCTATAAAAACACCCGAAAAATTGATTCTGAGAGTTACAAAGAATAAGATAAACAGAATGTGGTTATAAGTCGCTCGTAGAGATCCAAATGAATAAGTAGCCCACTTCCCTATATGATACGTCAACGATTTGGGTCTTAAAAACAAAATTGAAAAAAAAAAGCAATTGAGAGAGCTCTTGCAGTTTGTCGAAGTTTATAACATGTATCTCATGAATGAAAATGTTTCGTATATGGTGCTACAGTCTAAAAATATTAAGGCAGAGGTCTTTCATCTGTGTCTACAGTGGTTGAGAATTCAATGGCAGATAAATACTTGTGGCAAGCGAGATTATGAAGGTGACTGCTGCTAGTTACATTCCCAGTAATTTAAGTTGTACTCTCAGATTCCTGTCCAACCGCATACTCGGAAATCTCTACATATTTGGAAAAAATGAATTATTTCTGACAAGAAAAAGTATAAAGGTCACTGTCGATTGTTTCACTCTCAGCAATTTCATCTCCAACAATTACATATTTCGTATTTTAAACACAAAGAAATCACGAAATCATTACTGAGGAATTGCGCTCTTACATGTAAGTAATAACGAATATTGGAGAAAAATCTTAACTTACACGGATAACAATCTCTCAGAACGTGTTGCATATATGAAGAGCAAAAAATGTTTTGCATCCACCCATGCGCGAACCCGTATCCTTTCGTATCGCATGCCCGCGCACTAACAACTTTTTTTTCCCTCGTAATAATGTTTTCTAATTAGTATCCACTTACAATGTTACAAATTTGTTCCAAAATTATGTGGCATTTAATTACAGATAATCTGACGATGGCTATCTGCCGAAATAGGGCTACTGTAACGAATGAAACCACTTAACAGTTTATTGGAATCGTAACTACATAATGTCTTGCATTATAGTTAAATACATTGGGTATACGGAGTGAGCAACGCTGACGTTTATGAAACTGAACACAAATTTAACTGAAATATCAACGACAGAAAATCATCTAAGAATGTAACTGTAGTTAATTGCCTACATTATGTAACTACCATAGGGTTTTAAAATCTGGGCTCGTCCGGGATTGGCCACACCAAACAACAGAGATGCAGTGCTCCATTCTGGTAGTATTGTGTAGAGGAACGTAGGCTGACTTCGTTGCCAAACGGTGCTGCGTAAGTCATAAATGCGTGATAGGTTGGAAGGTTTCCAATATCAGGCTTCACATAATTGCTTTCCATTGTTACTTGAAAGTTGTAAACACGTTTCGATAATTACTAACTAACCCATTTGTGGGAAAAAGTACTACACAAAGGCACTAGTAACGTCAGTTCACACTCATGTAATATACGTAAGCAGAGCCGATGTCTTGATTTTTAATGATCTTTAATCTCTTATTTGCATAAAAATAACATATTTCGAGAGAATTTTGGCCGAAAACTTTTTTTTTAATGTAATCATTCACAGTAACAACCTAACCATATTTCTAACAAAGGAAAATAGTCTATTATGAATTCACTTTACAACCGTATGCGTCCTCTGTATTTAGTGAATGTGTTACTAAAGAATCACCAAAGCTAAAACCGCTAAATATGATTAAAATAACAAATTATAGGTGCACATAAACCACAGCTCATCGATCGACAGGGCCAGACCGAAATCCAAAACCTCTCGGTACAATTGTCGTAAAATCGGTGGGAGGACCGTTCGGTAACAAGTCTCAGAAGCTTACTGAATAGGATATTTCGATAAAGAACCGAAAATAACGTCAGTACCGAGACTATCCTACTACACCGATCGGTATGAACGACACAGAATAGGGCCGCTGTCGCCGGCGCAGGAAGGCTTTCATTGTGTACCAGGCGCCGCCGCCGTCGTCGGTGGGGAGAGTCTCAAGCACGCGTGCCCAGTGCTGATACGAAAGTCCTCGGCGGCGCCCTTTACCCTGCGCCGCATCCTATTTAGACGGCGCTTAGTCTCCGGTTATCGGGTCAGCTGCCACTCTCGAAAAACCCTGTTTTTTCAGTGATGGCTTCCAGGATGGGTCGTGGGAGTTGCCTGTGGAAATTGCGCGTCGGTTCCGCTCTTCTAGGCGTAGCCTTGTCTGCTGGCTATTGGAGAAGGCGAGAGCTTCGACTGTCCCACTGTGTAGCCCACTAGCTCCGTGCAGAACATTTATTTCTTGACATTTCTATAGTTTCGGTGTGGGACTGGCACCGGCGCACCTGTGACGTCCGTAGCGAACACCACTTGGAGACGGTCAGACGACAAGGTGCAGCGTGTTGTTGCGGCCGTCAGTATGGGACGTCGGGTTGTCCTCTGCTGGGATAGATCGTGTTTCCATAAGGCCCTATTACCACTGCGCCGTTCCTGTGTGCAGCTTGAAGCAGACGACGACCGCTGGCGTTCATGATGCGGGAGTTGCAGTGGGCGTGCTTTGCATTTAAGTCACCCCCAATGAATAGCTTCCCGCCCACTGTCTGCAGTGTGTTGAAGTTCGCCTCATGTAGAGTGCCTCTAGGCGGCTGGTAGGCGGCGGTAAATACGAGTTGCCCAGCGGAAGTGTTCACCCACACTTATGTAGCCACTAGGGCTTTGGGTCCTAAATTTTTTTGAAACGCGACCCACTATTTTTCTGGAAACATTTTCGCGACCCAGTATACAGCGTGCATCACAAAGGATTGCGCAAACGTACACAGCTGAAAGTGTACGATAAATAGAAGCACAAATGTCCCAGTAATCACGGGTCCGCAAACGAGCTGCTTGTGAGATAATCACGACTGTATGGTTCCAAGCCGCCACTGCCGTCATTGTAAACATCGTCCTAGATAGTGCACATCAATTTGAAATTCAGACTTTACTATTGGGTTATACATCGCAATTAGTTTACATTTTACGTATGGTGCACCTGTTAAAGGTGGTGTTCGATGTATTTTCCTTGCATCTGGATGCAATACTGTGCTCGTCTCTGTAATGAATTTCGAATCCTCTCGAAAATTCCTGGATCATTCCGGAATTCTTGACAAACATGTACAACTTTCTGCTCCAGTTCTTCAAGCGTGTTAACAGGTGTGCTGTACATTTTGCTTTTGATGTGACCACAGACACACAAATTCAGAAGATTTAGATCAGGTGATCTTGGAGGCCAAGGTATAGGTCCGCGTCGACCTATCCATCTTTGGCCGTATCTGCCCGTCAGATGCTGTCTCACACCAGCAACATGCATGTACCACGTGCCGGCCGAAGTGGCCGTGCGGTTAAAAGCGCTGCAGTCTGGAACCGCAAGACCGCTACGGTCGCAGGTTCGAATCCTGCCTCGGGCATGGATGTTTGTGATGTCCTTAGGTTAGTTAGGTTTAACTAGTTCTAAGTTCTAGGGGACTAATGACCTCAGCAGTTGAGTTCCATAGTGCTCAGAACCATTTGAACCATGTACCACGTACTCTGACGTTGCTGAAAGGGAACATCCTCAAGCAATTCTGGAAGATGACGCCGCAGAAAGCTAAGTTACCTCCGTCCATTAAGTTGTGGTGGAAGTTGATCGCGTAGTACCCCTAACCACACATTCACTGAGAAACGTTGCTGATTTGGTGACTCATGAACATCATGTTGGTTTATTTCACATCACAAATGTGTGTTATTATAGTTGAACACACCATCGCGTGTGAGTCCTACTTCGTCTGTAAATAAAATGTTACATGAGAAACGAGGGTAGACTACAGCCTGCTGTTGCAGCCACTGACAAAACATCACTCTAGGAACAAAGTCCGCGACATTGAGACATAGAACTCGTTGGAGGTGCTTAGTGTACAGTAAATTGCGATGTAAGATTTCTCCATACACTGCTGTGGCTTAGTACAGGCACTTGTGTGGCAGTTCTTCTCGTCGAGGTTCCTGGAGATCGCTGTATTGCTTCCGACATCATATCCTCAACCTCAGGCGCAATGCGAGCGGGCCTACCTCCTGCTCTGCCATGTGCAAAACCCCCTCTTCACTCAGGTGTTGATGGCCTACGTTCTCTTTTGGATGGCAGGTGTACTTTCTTGGACGACTCTTGGGACAGGAACAGGAGAATTTTGAGCCTGCTTCGTACACTTCTTCAGGCTGAGGGACAGCTGTTGAAGGGTTTACCGTGAGGCATTTCCTTCCTCTTAAGATTGGGGAAGAGGGGGAATTTGTTAATCTTTATTTTTGTGTGTATTACGGGGCAGTGTGTGGGACGTTTTTATTTACTTAATGTATTTTGATTTCTTGGTTCTTCATTGCATTTTGTTCTTAATGTTGGGTGCCTTAACGATCAAGCAGCGCAACGGGTCGTCGATGTCGTTCTCGAGCGCGAGGTGGCGCTCTACATTCCGGATGAGGTGCTCCGTCGACGTATGCGTCTTCTCGTAAAAGCGTCGTGCGACCGTCCTGTGTAGTTTAATAACTTTCGGTTCTTCTGCCGCTGCATGGAGGTATTCGTGTTGAGCGTGAACATGGTATACCCGCCGTATAGTTTTATTTTGAAGCGACTGCAGGCGCTGGATGTGTGTCTTCGCAGCTTCGCCCCACACTTCACAGGCATAATCAAAGCGGCGGCGAAGGTACATTCGATAGATGAGTAGGCCATTTGCGGTGGACAGTTCTGATTGTTCGTTGAGGATAGGATACAGTGCTCCTAGTCGTTGATGGATCTTCTTACGGACGTCGGCGATGTGTTGGTGCCAAGTGAGCTTCTTACCCATAAGAACTCCGAGGTAGCGGACGGATGTTAGCCATGGGAGCTGTATTCCATAAAGACGCTTCCAGGTGAATATAATGGCCTGCGTCTTTGTAGGGTTGAAGCCAATTCTCCAGCGGGCTGCCCAGTCTTCCAGTCGATTGAGAGCACTCTGTAGTCGCGGTATAAGCACTTCACGCCATCTGCTGCTGGAGTACAGCATGGTGTCATCTGCGTAGATCGCCTTTTCCTCTCGGGGCACCGTGGGCATGTCCGAGGTGTATATGATGTAAAGAACCGGTCCAAGGACCGATCACCGGGATACGCCGGCATTGATGCTCCGTGATCGAGAGATGGCGTTGTCGAGCCGAACAGCGAATGTCCGATCCTTAAGGTTTGAGGCGACCAGCTTCACATATGCTCTTGGAAGTCCAACAGTGTGCAGCTTCCATAACAATCCGGAGAGCCAGACGCTGTCAAATGCTTTCGTAACATCAAGTAGAACGGCGCCGCAGAATTCACGTCGGTTGAAAGTGTCCTTGATGTATTCCACTGCACGTAGAATCTGTTGCGTGGTGGAATGTCCGCTGCGAAATCCGAATTGCTCTGGAGGCAGTATGGCAAGCTGCGTAACCAAACGTTGCAGACGTTGAAGAAGACGTTCGAAGAGCTTGCTAACATGTGGTAGGAAGCCGATCGGGCAGTAGCTGATAGGATGCTTCTTGTTTTTCCCGGGTTTCGGCACGGCGACGATAATTGAGTGCTTCCGTGAGGCTGGGAAGGTGGTCGTTGTTAGAATCGAGCAGCGAGGTGGACAGCTGCTTCAAGACCCTGCCAGTGGTGTCGTACACGAAAGTACAGTAGGCCCTACTTTGAAAAGCATTTTGTAAAATACACTTTTTTGAGATAATCAATCCAAATTTGGTACAGTTATTAAGAAATGTTATGAGCATATGTACATACATTTTCATGTTTATTAAACTTCTATATCTTTACTTACTAACAATTGATTTTTTTCAAGAATGTAATTACAAATGTTCCTTTTTTGGAAAAACTATAAAAAGGAAAATTTATGAATTTTTGTACACACTTTCATACAGAATTATTACAGATATTTGTGGAACCGATTTTCGAGATTTTTTCTGTTAAAATTTTACAGGTCTCCAAATTTCCCTGAAAAATAAAATATCAAATTTACGGAATATATTCTACCATAAATGCCTTACTATTTTACTAAATGAAAATTCCTTCCACAGAATTTTTCCAGTATCAACACTAATTACAGAAGATAGATACTCCATACAGCGATGTATGTCCACGCTTCATATATGTTCCATCACATGACACACACGACTCTGTGTCTGGCGTTTTATCTGCTTCTGTCTTTAGTTCACTATTCATCTTTACAGCTTCCTTTGCAGAGGATTTCAAGTTTTCTTCCACTTCCTCTTCAAGAGCACTTAGAAGTGCTTTATTTCCAGTGGTGTACCTAGCACTTGGTTGTGGCATGTTCATGATCCCACAAAACAGTCTGGTACCTTCTCTGCCCATTCCCAAACATCTCATGCCATATATTAAACGCATATTTGCTTCATATATGCGGTTACTTGATGCTGAAGTTCTGAAAGCAATGTCTGAATGGCAACTTTCACAAGTGAGATGCAAGTTACACACTACTCCGATTCTGTTTCCTTCGTCATATAATCTCAAACTTTTTGCACTATAGTTAGCACATACACAAGCAGATGATATGTCAGACAGAATTTTCAAATCAATAAGCCTAAAACCACTAGTAGCTTGAGTGTCTGAGCCACACTCATCACGTGATGGACCGCTGTCAATTTTCCTTTTCGAAGCACTCGCATTTTTGGCTGAAGTCAAGTATTCATTTGTTAGTATGGGGCTGGTTTTATCTTTGTATCGAGAAGCACGACAGTTACTAACCCTTCTAAACACCTTACTAGAACGAGGCATGCTGCAAAATATAGCAGGAGGTCTATTCACCACTTACGTAAAAGTTTGTACGAAAAAACACTCGTAAACGAACGCTATAAACCAAAGAATATAACATCAGCGGCAGAGATGTTATTCCACAGCCTTCTTGATGTAGTATACAAACGCTCCCTGCATTGTGACTGCACAAAAATGGAAAAAAACCAGCATAAATAGATAATACGAGGGAATGAAGAAGATGGTGGCGTGGCCCTGTGCAAGCTATTAGAAATTAATATTTTTTTCGCATTTAGAAGCGGATTTGGAACGTAATAGTTTCTAATTGAAATTTCAATACTATGTAGTAAATGAGGAGCCAATAAAAAAACTTCGAAATTTAGGTCATTTTCGTGTACGTCCTCCCCTTAATAATGCCGCCATCATTCTGCGGACCCGTGGGAGGTTGTTGTCGTGGTCTCTGTGATGCAGGTTGTCGAGTCCAAGCAGAAGGCCGTCCTGTCGATGCAGTACGTGCAGTCGTAGGCTGCGGTGATGGAGCTGCCGTGGCGTGTGGCATCGTAGGTCGCACTTGACCCGTATTACGAGCGCCTACCGAAGGCCAGGAGCGGCCGCCAGTAGGAGGCGGTGGTGCAGAAGCGTTCCCAAGCGGCGGAAGTCCTCGCCGTTTCCTGCGGTCTTCTTTACGTTTCGGGCAGGATCGAAAGTTGGCCGTGTGAGGGCCTCCACAGAGCCCGCAAGTCGGTGTCTTTTCTTGTTCTAGAGTGCGTGTGCGACTGTCGTGTGCGGCGCCACATTTGACGCACATCAGCGGCACGGTGCATAGGCGGGCGACGTGGCTGAAGCCCTGACAGCGGAAACAATGAATGGCGCCCCGCGTCTTGCGCAGTTTCTCAGTTGTGGCTGTCATCTTTAATGTCACCGTTTCTACAACCTGTCGCGGTGCTGCGGTGTATCTTGGAGGATGACGACACGATGTCCAGTGAGCTGGTTCGTCCCAGCATGTGGTGGTTGTCAACCTTAGTCGCGACGTACCCCATTTCTTCTGATTCTTCTTTTGCGTCGTCGTGTGGAAGCCTCTTCGGAATCCCTTTTATTAAGCCTTTGATTGTTGGCGGTCTATCCGCTTGGAAGGTGTAGTTTGGGATGCCTTGTTTCCCAAGCGTGTCCATGACTAGGATGTAATCTTCTGTGGTCGTCAGAGTGAGCTTTAGTAAGTCTTGTTTGCAATTGCCCTTAAGCCAATTTCGTAATTTCTTATAATCTTGTTTAAGCTGCAGGACGATCGGTGGCACTTTTCTGGAAGCTCCAGGCGTCTGTACCGGTGCCGACGTAGTAGCATCGTCAGTTTCACCTTCACAGCGTTGGTCCATATCTTGAGTGCGACGCCGGTCTGCGCGATCGCGGGGCTGCTCGTCCCGACTGAAGAGCTTTTCTGGCGTTCGAGCGCGAAGTCGTCTGTCCCTTTATTCTTTGCGACGACGCGTAATGCGCTCAGTTGCAGCGTTGTCTGCATCGAAGTCCAAATTAATGTCCATCGCGTTGTCCAAAGGCCGTTCCGCAGCGAAGGTACCATTATTCCCCCTTCCCCCCCCTTTCCCCTCTGCAGGTCGGGTCGTCTTAGTTACGCCGGCTGATGACGTGGCGGTCGGTGGAGCGAGCCCGACCGAACCGCGGCCGGCCGGCGCGGGCGCATGTGCGCCGGTCGCGCGAGTACTCGGAACAGCGCCTGCGTCTGCTACGTCCGCTTTCTTGGGGCTAAGGAGCTGGGATGGGAAGGTTTTACTTTTCAGCATTGCCTTCATCTGCTGATGGGTATGTGTGGTTTTGTACTTCTTTATTTTTCGTGTTTGTCTTTTGTGTTTGCAGACTGTGTATTAATTCTTCAGTTGTTGGGATTATACGTTTCTTCTTTATTTTCACTGCATTATCTGTCTAGAAGTGTAATTGGTCGTCGATGTCGTTCTCTTGGGTCGTGAGGGGCACCTAAACTTCTTATCAGGGGGTTCGTCGATTGTGTCGTCGTCTGGTAGAAGCGTCTTGCGGTCTTCTGATGTCTTTGGAGTTCTTCTGCGGCTTCCTGTAAATATCCCTGTGGAAATTGCGGGTGAACATGGAAGACTCTCCGTAAGATCTTGTTCTGGGAGACTGCAACCGTTGTATATATGTCCTCGCTGCTCCTCCCCACACTTCGCCGGCGTAATCGAAGAGGGGTAGGAGGTACATCTGTAGATTAAAAGCCCATTGGCAATCGAAAGGTCCGATCCTTCATTGATGAATGGAAACAATGCTCCCAACCTCTGATTGATCTTCTTGCGTACATCTTCGATGTGGGTACGCCATGTGAGTTTTTGGTCCATGAGGACACCTAAGTAGCGAACTGAGTCCTGCCACTCGAGTTCGATTCCGTAGAGCCGGAGTTTCCGGTGGGGCCGAGTAAAGACGATAGCTTGTGTCTTTGCAGCATTAAAACTGATTCTCCATCTTGCCCCCCATTCTTCTAAGGCATTGCATGCACTTTGAAGTCGCGGGATCAGAACTTCGCGCCATCGACTTCTTGTGTACAGGATTGTATCGTCTGCGTAGATTACTCGTTCAACTCGAGGTCCTGTGGGCAGGTCCGACGTGTAGATGGTATACGGGACCGGTCCTAAGACCGATCCCTGCTGTACTCCTGCTTCTATTTGCCGTACTGTTGACGTTGCTTCGTTTACTTTGACAACGAAGGTGCACTGCTGAAGGTATGACGCAACAAGTTTGACGTACTTCTTGGAGAAGCCTAAGGTGTGTAGCTTCCATACTAGTCCCATACGCCACACGCTATCGAATGCTTTGGTGACGTCCAAGAGGACAGCGCCGCAGTATTTCCCGATGGTTGAAGGCAGCTTTGATGTATTCCACGCCGGCCGAAGTGGCCGTGCGGTTAAAGGCGCTGCAGTCTGGAACCGCAAGACCGCAACGGTCGCAGGTTCGAATCCTGCCTCGGGCATGGATGTTTGTGATGTCCTTAGGTTAGTTAGGTTTAACTAGTTCTAAGTTCTAGGGGACTAATGACCTCAGCAGTTGAGTCCCATAGTGCTCAGAGCCATTTGATGTATTCCACTGCTCTCAGTATTTGCTGCGTGGTGGAGTGGCCGCTTCTAAATCCAAATTGTTCTGGAGGCAGGATTTCCTTCAGTGCGACAATCCGGTGCAGTCGGCTGAGGAGTAGACGCTCGAAAAGTTTGCTTATATGAGGAACCAAACTGACGGGCGGTAGCTCGTAGGTAGCTTGCTGTTCTTTCCTGGTTTCAGCACCGCCACCACCAGGGAGTGTTTCTAGGCAGGTGGATATGTTGCCGAGGTCAACATCCAGTTAAAGATGGCCGCGAGGTGCACTATTGCTCTTCAGGATAGTTGCTTCAGGACTCGTCCAGCGGTGTCCTCCTCCCCTGGGGTCTTGTTGTTTGGCTGCAGTCTGAGACCTAACTGCACTTCTTCTGCGGTGATAGCGGGGATAGGATCTTCGTCGTCGTCGTCTTTTGGAGAAGGGCTGCAGGTATCCACCCGCTGGAGGTCGACACGATCTTGCAGTGGTCGGAAATTCGCTTCGAAGTTTTCTGTCATGAGATTAGCTTTATCTTCAGGGCTGTAGGCCGTCCTGTCTTCAGTGGTTAGCGGTGGTATTCTTGCGCGTCGGTTGGTGAACAATTGCACCGTCTGCCATCCGAGTGGATCTGGTGTGAATGAACGTAATTTGTTCGCCCACATTCTGTTCTTATGTGCAATGGTGCCCGCCTTTATTTCACGTCGTAGATAGTGTATTCTTCTCTTGAGTTCTGGATTGCGGGTGATGCGCCATTCTCTGTTCAGTCGGTTTCCCTGTGTGATCGCCGCAAGGATGTCTTCAGGGAGGCCAGGTGAGATGAGATGGTTTTGGTGATGGTGTGGCAACGTGCAGCGCGTCTGTGATGGCGTCGGTGAACTTGTCGATGGAATCCTCGGTAATTTCTTCGTCTCTGTCGATAACTGTCACGGAGAAATCGACGTGGCTTCGAAATAAGTCCCAATTCGTACGTCGGAGGTTAAGTCGTCCTGTTGCGTTGTGCTCTGGGGTGATGTGCAAGGTGAATAATACAGGTAGATGATTCGAATCGAGAGCGTGGATGGCTTCTGCGTCCATGAACTGTGGTATCCCTTTAGTTATAGCGATGTCTATAATGTCGGGAGTGCCTTTCGATGGATAACGAGTCGGTTCGTCAGGTCCACATACGTGCGCGTTGACTACTTCAAGCGCTTTTAGTACGCGGCGGCCTCTGTCATTAGTGTGGAGCGAGTTCCACGCAGCATACTTACCGTTGAGGTCTCCGGCGATAAGGAACTTCCCGGGTAAACTGAGAAGTCTTCTTGCATCTTCGAGCTCCAGTTGTCTTCTTGGGCTTCGGTAAACAGCGACAAATGTCACTGGTCCAGTCTGAGACGACAGCGGTTCTGGTAGAAACCCAATGTATTGCGTCGCTGGTGGTTGCACTTCATGATGTCGGATGGAGTTTCGGATATAAATTGCGGTGCCCCCTCCATGAGTCAGCGTGTCAGTCCTATAACATCGGTAATTTGCTACGTTGCTCCGAATTCCTGGTTTTAAAAATGTTCCATTCACCATGCAGATGTCTGTGTTGTGGTCAGTAAGAAATTGTCGAAGCTCTGGTATGTCGTGCGTCAGGTTATCGACATTATATGCCAATATGCGTAAGTCTTCTAATCTAGGCGCTCTGGCCATGATGTATGGCAGGAACGTCTCTGGCTCTGCTGACCGCGTGTTCCACTGAGGCGGCGATGGTGGCTGCAATCTGTGCAATCTGCTTGCTGACTTCGGGAAGCGAATTTGCCATTTGCGCGAGGAGCGCCATAACGGCTGCATAATCGTGTTGTGGCGGTGCGTGTGTGGCTTGTTGCTGGTGCAGTCTGGGTTGTGCCGTCGGCATGGGTGAGTTCTCAGTGCTTCTGCCATAGCCAGGTCCTCCCGGATGCGGGCGGCACAGCGTTCCATAAGCGTCGGCCAAGTTCGTTTTTCGGTGATCGGCGGTGGACGGCTTCGACGTCGAGCGTCGGTGTTGGACGGCTTCAGAAGTGCTGGTAGTATTCACTGGCGCCGGCTTTCCTGCTTGTGTTTGCTGCAGGAAGGGAAGTTGGCGGGGAGTGCGCCCCCCCACTCAGTCCGCACTTAGCTGGGTCGTCTCTGTTCTTCGTGCACTCGCGGCTGTCGTGCTCGCCGCCGCATTTCGCACATACTGGCGGCATCGTGCAATGGCGTGCAATGTGCCGAAAGCCCTGGCATCTGTAGCATTGCACAGGGCCGCGTGATTTACGCAGCTTCTCGACTGTGATGGAGAGATCGTAGAACCTTGTGAAGTGAAAGGTTTCTCTGTGAGCTGGTGTATCGGGTAAAATCACGACGCGATGCCCTGTCAGCTGGTTCGTTCCCGGCATCCGATGGCAGTCGACTCTTGCGGCGACGAAACCCGTGTCTTAGAGTTCTCTTAAATCTGCACGATTTAAGCTCTTCGGTACGCCCTTGAAGAGCGTCTTCAGTGTAGGCGGACGTACCACCGGAAAGGTGTAATTCGGAATGCCCATGCGGCCGAGTTTGTCCATAACCATGGTGTAATCTTCGCTACAGGAAAGTGCGAGCTTCAAGGTCTCTTCTCCAGTCTTTCACTGTGAAGGGCTCTTTGCAGTTCTCCTTCAACCAATTTCTGAACTGCTTGTAGTCTTCCTTAAATTGAAGTACGATGGGAGGTACTTTTCTGTACTACTGGCTGTGACGGTTGTTCTTCTGGCGGTGGGTCGGCTTCCATTTCCCCTGGTTGCACGTCTTGTTGCGTACGCTGCTGCGCCCCGCGTTCCTGCTGCTGTTGGGCGAGTGAAGCTGCTGCCTCTTCCAGGTTGGCTCCTGTTTTGGTTGGCAGGAGAGCCAACACCGTGTTACCAGAGGAGGCCGAAAGGCACGCGTTTTAGCTCACGCAGGCTGGCGTGAGGTCTGGAACAGGACAAGGAAATTAGAATTTTGAAAAACGGACGTAGCTGGTGGAATACTTAACTTTAATCCGCTAATGATGAACGTCGGTCTTGACGGTACATGAATCAATATCAATAGTAACTGATAATGGCGCCTTGCTAGGTCGTAGCAAATGACGTAGCTGAAGGCTATACTAACTATCGTCTCGGCAAATGAGAGCGTATTTTGTCAGTGAACCATCGCTAGCAAAGTCGGCTGTACAACTGGGGCGAGTGCTAGGAAGTCTCTCTAGACGTGCCGTGTGGCGGCGCTCGGTCTGCAATCACTGATAGTGGCGACACGCGGGTCCGACGTATACTAACGGACCGCGGCCGATTTAAAGGCTACCACCTAGCAAGTGTGGTGTCTGGCGGTGACACCACAGCTCCCACCCCTTGGAGTGGTTGGTAGCGGTTGTCGATATCAAGTTCTCGTGCTACTGAGAGTTTTTGGTGCCTCGCTTGCTTCTTTTTGGGGGGTAACTGAAATCCCTCTTCTCGCGCGTCTTCGCGGTAGAAGTGTCTTGCCGGAGAACGGTCGCGCGATGATCTTCTGTCGCGTCTCTCCCTTCTTCTGCTCGCTATGGGCGCTTCATTGGCATCGTCTGCATCGAAATCCGAATCGTAGTCCGTGTCGTTAGCCGTGTTCCGCTTTGAGTCGCGGGTACTAATGCTTCCCCACGACTCAGGTCGGGTCGTCGTATGTGTGCCGGCCGATGGCGGGGCGGCCGGTGGAGCAAACCCCATCGGGCCGCGGCCGGCCGGCTCGAGCGCAGTCGCATAATAAATGATGATAATAAATAGACGTACAGTTTTCGAGACATTATCGTGTTGAAATTTGAATTTGGCGCCAATTTCTTTTGAAGGGTTAGGTTAGTGGACGTAGCCCAATTGGTCTATTTTCCTGCCAAAATTCCAGCCATTTTTTCTGGAGGTTAGGTTAGTGGACATAGCGCAATTGGCCTATTTTCCCGCCAAAAGCCACCATCTTGGGTGACGTCAGCGCCTGTATCTTGAATAAATTTAGCAACAAAGGAAAGTGGGCTGGTACATAGGTTGACCTACTACTCCCGTCCCTTGCAGGGGTTGAAATCGGTTGGAAACGTCTAGCTCTCTTGCGGCGATGAGTGGTTGTATCCTGGCTTGTTTCTTCCTTGGTGGCAGTTGGAAGTCTCCTCCTGTCGCGCCCCGAGGTCGTGTCTTCCATCTGTAGAGAGGTCGCGGTCTCCTCTTCTATGTTGTATTGCCTCTCGCGAGTTGACAGTTCGATCAGCGGTGTCGTCATCATCAGATAAAGCCGGAGTGTAGTCCATCTGAGTCCGTAGGCAGCTCCGTCGCGGGGGTACTATTACTTCCCCCAACGCCAGGGAATACGTGTGTCGGCTGATGGCGGGGCGGCCGGCGCGGCAAGCCCCTTCGGACCGCTAACGCTAAACTGACGGGCCTTATCCTTGGCCCGAGGATGGTGGAGTTCTAGCCTGTTACGGCCTTGCCTCCTGTTCCTTGCTGGGTGTGTGATGGTGTTTCCTCTCTTCATGGTTTGTCCTGGCGCCGTTTGTCGGTGTGTACTGGCTCCTGGCTGCTGGCATGAGAACATGCTAGCGGTGGACTTTGTTCTTTTGCGTTTTCTTTGCCTCGCGCGTGACTTGCTGAATTGCTGCCTCGAGCTCTGCTGTCAGCTGCCTCTCGCCGTCGCGGACCTCCTACCTCAGCCGTACGACTGCGTCTTCCAGGATATAGTCCCAGTCGCACGGCGGGAATACGGGGTTCGCGTTGATGACATCGAGGTCCTTTCTCGTGGCGAACTCAATTATATTGCTCGGTGTCCGCCACGGAATTCTACCAGCCTGTGCGGTAGCGAGGGCGTCTGTGCCCCTTCTACCTGGTCGGAGAGGTATGGGTTTTGCTGCGCATTGAAGCGCCCATCCCGCAGCATGGTGGCGATCTTTCTCTGCACCACCGGCATGTTGCCGCTGTCGGGGAAGGGGATGACATCGGTGCGCAGCTTCCCACCCTCTTCGTCGTGTTTCCCCTTTTGTTTCAACTCCCCGTCGGGAGTGGGGGAAGGGGAGGACGGTGCCACGTCCATGGGCGTCTCCCCGGTCTCCTGTATTGCTACAGGTTCCGGGGCGACGTCTGTTTGTGTTGCTGCGTCCGTCCGCGGCGGGACACCCGTCTGGGTCGTCGCGTCCACCCCTGCTTGTCGAACCACCGTGGGGGTGGCGTCGGGGGCGAGTGTCTTCTTCTTCGTCGCCAGCCTGAGTTCCTCCCGCAGTTGTTGGAGCTGCCGGTGAACGGCGACGAGCTCCTTCTGAGTGGCTGCCCTCTCTGTAGGATGGCAGTGACGTCTCGTTCTATGACAGCAGTACGTCGTAGGTCAACGCGGTCTTGTAGCGGCTGGAAGTTGGCTTCCAAAACATCCGCCAACATCTCAGCTTTCTCTTCTGGACGATAAGCTGTCAGGTCGTCGGTCGTCAGTGGGGGGTGTTCGCGTCTTGCGATTTGTAAAGTGGCTGACCGTTTGCCATCTGAGTGGATCAGATGTGAAGCTGCGGAGTTTGTCTGCCCACCGCAGGTTACGATATGTGGCAGTACCAGCTCTGATTTCTCGTCGGAGCTGATTGATGCGACGTTTAAGAGCTGCATTGCGCGTGAGGCGCCATTCTCTGCATAGCCGGTTTCTTGTCCGAATGGAGGCGAGGGTGTCCGGTGGCAGGCTGGGCACCACAGGGCGAGGGGACTGCTGCGGCGGTGTGGCTTCATGTAGGGCGTCGGTGACAATGTCGGTGAGTCGGTTGAATGAATCTTCAGTGATGTCTTCTTCGTCGTCGATGTCGGTGATCGCAGAGTCAACATGTTCTCGGAAACGATCCCACCTCGTCGCAAGTTGAGGCGTCCAGGAATGTGTTCTGCCGGCATACACTCTCAGGGTGAAGAGGACCGGAAGGTGGTCGGAATTTAGTCCGTGGATTACGTCGGCGTCCAGGAATTGTGGAATCCCTTTGGTGATTGCGATGTCAATAACATCTGGCACGCCCCGTGAGGGATAACATGTAGGCTTTTCAAGGCCACACGCGTGGGCGTGGGCTTCTTCAAGTGCCTGGAGGTGAATTCGACCACTCCAGCTTGTTACTGTCGAGTTCCATGCGGCGTGTTTGCAGTTCAAACCTCCTGCTATGATGAGTTTGCCTGGCACACGTAGGAGCGATCTTGCGTCTTCAAGAGTGATGATTCTTCGTGGACTGCGGTAGACGGCGATGAATGTGATGGGTCCTATTTGTGTCTCGAGAAGAACTGCTGATGTGATGGGCAGATGAACTTCGTGATGTTGGATGGAGTTGCGGATGAAGATGGCGGTGCCCCCTGCGTGAGTCTGTAACAACGATAATTTGCAATATTGCTGCGTATGCCTGGCTTTAGGAACGTCTCGTTGACGAGGCAAACATCAATGTTGTAATTGTACAGGAACTGTTGCAGTTCGGCGATGTCTTGAGTAAGGTTGTTTGCATTATAAGCAACAATCCTTAGTTCATCCAGCCTTGGCGCTCTAGGCATGCTGGGGTGTTCTTGCAGCTTCGATGGCTGCCGTGACGGCTCTTGAGTCCGCCGTGTCGACTGCGGCGGCGATGGTGTTGGGCAGCTGTGCCAGCTGCTTTGTAACATCAGCCAAGGTGGTGACGATGCTTGTTAGTAATTTGATGATATCTGCGTCGTTCTGTGGAGCTGTTTGAGGCTGTTGGCGCTGCCTTTTGGAGGCAGGTATTCGTGGTGGAGCAGTAGGAGCAGCTTCTGTTTGTTGAGCAGAGGCTGCAGCAGCGTAGGCCACTGCAAGCCGTGCCTGGGTCGGATTGCGGGTGCGTAATGTAGTCCAGGAGCGTCCAGCAGCAGCAGCAGGAGGTGGTGGTTGCCGTCGCGGTTGCGTTGTAGAAGCGTTCTTATGTGGTGGTAGTCCTCTTCTCCTCCGGTTGCCCTCCTTGTGTTTCGGACAAGACCGAAAGTTGGCAGTATGAGGACCGCCGCAGAGTCCACATGACGGTGTTTTCCCCCCCTGAAGTGTGCACGTTCGGGTGTCATGTACACCGCCGCATATGACACACATGATCGGCATCGTAGATAGTCGGGCAACGTGTCCAAAGCCCTGGCAGCAGATGCATTCTATTGCGCCCTGCGTCTTTCGCAGCTTTTCAACTGTGACCGTCAGATTGAAGAATCGCGTAACATTGAAAATGCCGCGATGCTGTGGAGTGTCCTGTAGTATGACGACTCGGTGTCCTGATAGCTGGTTAGTGCCTGGCATGTGATGGTAGTCCACTTTGGAAGCGACATATCCCATCTCTTCTAGCTCTTCTTTTACATCTTCGTGCGGCCCCCCAGGGGGTCCACAACTCTTTCGTGGATACGTGCGTGGCGAGCACGGGGCCCCGAGCCATTGCAGCCTTCTTTCTCTCCCGGGCTGCATTTCCTTTCCCTTCCCCTCCTTTCCCCTCCATACCCCTTTCCCCTCGCCCTCTCCTCTCCCTCTATTGGTGTCCTTGCTTATGTTGGCCCCCGCTATCCTCCTGGTTCTGTTGGTTTTACACTCTGGCTTTGTTGCGTAATCATCTCCTCCTTTTGGCATTCCTTGGTCCCCCTCTGGGGTTTGACCTCCATTCCATAATTTCTCTTCCGTAGTGTGAGCCATTTGGGGAAGAGCACCTTACCTAGTGTCTCCGACGTGTGCCCTCCTAGTATATTCCACCTTTTCTTCTACGTCGTTGTCTGATGCTAGGGTGCATAGCCAGCACGGTAGCCAGCCCGTGTGGTGGGGTCGCTATGTACCCTTTTGGTTGAGCCCCCTGAACACACAGGGATCACACTTCTGATACCTGAGCTGTGACCTCCTCATGCATGCCTTGGAGTGGTTGCTCGTCATCCTGGAGCATCGGAACTCCCGGCAATGGCCGCCGTGCCAGACGGCCCTTGCTGTGGCTGGGTGGCGCCCGTGAGGAGAGCCCCTGATCGGAGTGGGTGGTATCAGGGCGGACGCTATGCAGATGAAACGCATAAGGGTCCAAACCTCTGGCCGCTCTTCTGCGGCCGTCTCTCTGCGTGGTACTGATTCCTCAAGTGCTGCTTCTCTTGCCCCTTCGGCCTTCCCTTCCGTGGCTACCCCCTGGGAGGAGGGTCAGGCCCGTCGTCTAGGGGCAAAACCTTTCCCCCGTTATCTAGTTTGCACCAGGACTGATGGAGATACTTTCACCAGTGTCAAACCTTTATTCTTTGTGGAACACATTGAAGACAAGTTCGGCGAAGTGGACTCCCTGAGCAAGATGCGGTCGGGTTCATTACTGATAAAAACTGCTTCGGCTGCCCAATCTGCGGCCCTTCGTGCCTGTACCCATCTTGGCACAATTCCCGTGTCCATTACCCCTCACCAGTCTCTAAATATGGTACAAGGTGTGATTTTTCACAGAGACCTCATCCTTCAAACTGATGAGGAACTTCGGGACAATGTCGGACGGCGGGGTGTTCACTTTGTTCGGCGTGTTCAGAAGGGTCCTAAAGATAATCGTATTGATACTGGTGCCTTTATCCTGGCCTTTGAAGGGGATACCCTTCCTGAGAAAGTTAAGATTATGGTCTATCGCTGTGATGTGAAGCCGTACATCCCACCTCCTATGCGGTGTTTTAAGTGCTTGCGTTTTGGCCACATGTCTTCTCGCTGTACCCAGGACCCTCTCTGTGGTGACTGTGGACGTCCACTCCATGAGGGGAGTCCCTGTGTTCCCCCTCCTGTATGTGTAAATTGTCATGGTAGTCATTCTCCACGTTCAGCAGATTGCCCAGTCTATAAGAAAGAAAGAAAAAAAGATACAGGAGTATAAGTCTCTTGATCGTTTAAGCTACACAGAGGCCCGTAAGAAATATGCACGATTGCACCCTGTGTCCATGACATCTAGTTACGCCTTGGTTACATCTTCATCCCTTCCTCCCCCTTCCTTACCCCCGTCCCGGACCCCTCTCCTTCCCCCCTCCCCTGCGGCTCCCACACCTTCTCCTCTGGGCGCCGCTCCCCCTCCCCAGCCGGAGAAGTGTCCCACTCCTTCGGCGTCTGCCGGTCAAGGGCGCCTCTCCCGGGATGCCCCTTCCCGGCACCTTCCAGGTCAAAGGTCTGCTGCAGCGCGGCGACCGCGAGAGCCGCGGTCTATCGGCCCCCAGGTCGCCCGGTCTCTTTCTGTTCCTGATCTTGCTGCAGCTGGCTCCATTATGCCACACAGCCCTCCTCGATCTCAGCCTGAAAAGAAGAAGAAACATAAGTCCCGGGACAAAGAGCCTCTGGTGTCACCGGAGGTCCCTTCCCCGGCTTCACAACCGGATTCTGACCTGTCGTTTATGGATGTCGCCCCCTCCTTGTCGGTGACGGGTGGGGACCCGGCGGTATGACTGGATTTAGCGTGTTCCGCCCTCATTTAAACCATCGTTCTGTGGTTCTCCAATGGAATTGTAATGGCTACTATCGTCACCTTCCGGAATTGAAATCCCTTCTTTCGTCCTACTCAGCAGCTTGTGTGGTTCTCCAGGAATCTCATTTTACTGATGCTCACTCACCGACCCTCCGTGGGTTCCGTGTTTTCTGTCGAAATCGGGTTGGACCCTTGCGGGCTTCTGGTGGCGTTTGTACGTTGGTCCGTACAGACATTGCTAGCACGTGGATTCCTCTCCAAACTACATTGGAAGCAGTTGCTGTTAGGGTCCACTTAGACTCTGCAGTCACAGTATGCAATCTTTATCTCCCTCCTGACAGGACTCTTACACCTGCTGCCTTAACCACCCTTCTTCAGCAACTTCCTCCTCCCTTCCTCCTCCTTGGGGATTTTAATGCTCATCATCCTTTGTGGGGCAGTGCCTTTCCATCTAGACGAGGTCTTCTTATCGACCAATTTATTGCAGTCCACGACCTGTGCCTTCTTAATGATGGCTCCCCTACTCATTTCAGTGCTGGTCATGGTACCTTTTCTGCCATTGATCTTTCTCTTTCTTCTCCCTCTCTCCTCCCTTCATTACACTGGTCGCCACACGACGACCTTTGTGATAGTGACCATTTCCCGTTGATTATCACGCTCCCTTCCCGCTCCCCGATGGAGAGGTTACCTCGTTGGTCTTTTCACCGCGCCGATTGGCCTCTATATACTGCACAGGTCGAGTTTTCTCCCTCTTTGTCGGGTTGTATTGATGACGTCCTGCGTGACGTGTCTGACGCGATTGTTCGCGCTGCTAACCTTGCTGTCCCGCGCTCATCTGGACAATTTCGTCGTCGGCAAGTCCCGTGGTGGAGTACGGCCATTGCCATTGCCATCCGTGATCGCCGTCGAGCTTTGCAACACTTTAAGAGGCACCCATCTGTAGCCAGCCTTTCTACCTTTAAGCGCCTTTGCGCTAAAGCCCGTTATTTAATCAAACAGAGCAAGCGGATATGTTGGGAACGATTCGTTTCTTCCCTTGGTTCCACTGTCCCTCTGTCACGGGTATGGGCTACACTTCGCTCTCTCCAAGGTTGCCATCGGCAGTCCACCCTCCCAGGCCTTCACCTCCCAGATGGCATTTGTACGGACCCATTAGTTCTCGCAGAACATCTTGCGACCCATTTTGCAGTGGCATCAGCGTCGGCCTCCTATCCAGCTGCTTTCCTTCATCAAAAACAGCAGGCTGAAGCTGTCACCTTATGTTTCACCACTTGTGAGTCAGAATCTTACAACGAACCTTTCACTGAATGGGAATTTCTTTCTGCTCTATCTGCTTCTCATGATACAGCTCCTGGCCCAGATTCCATTCATAACCAGCTGCTTCAACATCTCAGTGCTCCACAACGGCACCATCTTCTTCGGGTGTTTAACCGTATCTGGCTCCAGGGTGACTTCCCTTCTCAGTGGAGGGATAGCATTGTGGTTCCTGTCCTTAAGCCTGGTCAGAACCCCCTATCTGTTGACAGCTATCGGCCAATTAGTTTGACCAATGTTGGTTGTAAGTTACTTGAACGGCTGGTAGCCCGTCGGCTCACTTGGGTCCTCGAATCTCGGGATCTATTGTCCCCTTACCAGTGTGGCTTTCGAGAGGGACGATCTCCAATCGATCATTTGCTTCGCTTGGAATCCGCAGTTCGGCAGGCTTTTTCCCAGCGCCGCCATTTGGTTGCAGTGTTTTTTGACCTTCGCAAGGCCTATGACACGGCCTGGCGCCATCACATCTTACTAACCCTTCATCAGTGGGGTCTTCGGGGCCCACTCCCGATTTTTATCCGCCAGTTCCTGATCCATCGGTCATTCAGAGTTCGAGTTGGTACTGCTTTTAGTTCTCCACGGACCCAGGAGACGGGCATCCCACAGGGTTCTGTCTTGAGTGTCCTTCTTTTCCTCATTGCTATCGATGGACTTGTGGCCTCTGTCGGTCCCTTGGTCGCCCCTGCCCTGTATGTGGATGATTTCTGCATTTGGGTTAGTTCCTCCTCGATGCCATCTGCAGAACGGCAGCTCCAGGTGGCTATACGGCGTGCCTCTGCATGGACCCTCTCCCACGGGTTTCAATTCTCTCCTTTAAAATCGCGGGTGGTCCACTTCTGTCGCCGTACTACGGTCCACCCTGATCCAGAGCTCTATCTCGCTGCACAAAGATTGCCTGTGGTTCCACAGTTTCGTTTCCTAGGTCTTCTTTTCGACAACAAGCTCACTTGGCTGCCCCATATCAGGCTCCTGAAGGTAGGATGTTTCCGTAAACTCAATGTCCTTCGCTTCCTTGCCCACTCCTCCTGGGGTGCGGACCGTTCCCTCCTCCTCCGTCTTTATCGTGCTCTAGTTCTGTCACGTTTGGACTATGGTTGTCAAGTTTATGGTTCAGCTGCTCCTTCCACGCTGCACGTGCTGGATCCAGTCCACCATCGTGGTATCCGTTTGGCCACCGGTGCCTTCCCTACTAGCCCTGTTGATAGTCTCCTGGTTGAAGCTGGGATCCCCCCCCTTTCTGTTCGGCGGTCCCAGCTTCTGGTGTCTTATGCCCTTACTATCCGTTCTTCTCCCGCTCATCCTTCCTATTCTATCCTATTCCCAGACCATGGACGTCGCCCGCCTGACTCCCGCCCTCGGGCGGGTTTACCGGTTGGGCTGCGCCTTGCGTCTCTTACCCGTGATTTTCGGCTTCCTTCTTTGTCCTGTCTTCCTCGCTCCCTCCCCTCCACCCCTCCTTGGTTAGTTCCTCGGCCTCGAATTCGGATGGATCTCCGCCGCGGTCCGAAAGATTCCGTCCCCCCGGTGGTGTTCCGTTCCTTTTTCCGCCAAATTTTATGGGAGTTTCGGGATGCTGTTGTTTTTTACACTGATGGCTCTAAATCTGCTGATAATGTTGGGTATGCCTTCACGTCCTTTGTTGGAACGGAAAATCATCTACTGCCACCCTCATGTGGGGTGTTTACTGCGGAATTGATGGCAATTTCCCGGGCCCTTACCTTTATTAAACAATCCCAACACAACCGCGTTTTGTTATGTACGGACTCGATGAGTGGCCTTCTTGCTATTGACCGGTGTTTTTCGCGCCATCCCTTGGTCTCTGCCATCCATGACCATCTCGCTGATCTTCACCGTGCTGCTTGTTCCATTGACTTCCTATGGGTCCCGGGCCATGTGGGTATCCCGGGTAATGAGCTCGCTGATCGTTTGGCTGGGGGAGCAGTTACTTACCCCCCGTTTTCTGTAACCCCTCCTGCAGCGGATTTACGGCTTCACATCAAATCCCACTTTGCACAGTCATGGGCCAATTCTTGGGAGGCTACTCCACTGTCTAATAAACTTCGTGCCATTAAGGTGAATACAGGCCCATGGCGTTCTTCCTTTAGCCTCTCCCGCAAGGACTCGACCACACTGTGTCGTCTCCGCATTGGCCATACCAGGCTTACCCATGGTTTCCTTTTGCGTGATGAGCCACCCCCGCTATGTGGTTGTGGAGCCTTCCAGTCAGTGGCCCACATTTTGGTTGAATGCCCCCTTCTTTTGGCTCTGCGTGCTCAGTACAGACTCCCCCACACTTTACCTTTGATGTTGGCTGACGATTCCCGGATGGTCTCTCTGGTTCTAGGTTTCCTCCGGGAGAGTGGTTTTTATTCTCAGTTTTAAAGTTTTTAATCTCCCTCTGGTGTTGGGGCAGGGCGGTGAGTGTTTGGGTGTCTCCCACTGTAGGCAGTGTTCAGAGATTCCCGATTCACCTCCCTGACCGGAATCCTCTTTTCTTTCCCTTTTACTCTGTTTTTACCCCTTCTTTTTAAGGCTTGGTTAGTTTTTCTATTCCCATACGTACTTTCTGCATTATAGCAGTTGTCCCTTTTAAGTCACAGGTGGTCTTGCCTATGCTGTTTCAGCATAGTGTTGGGTTCGTTCTCTTGCCAACTTCCCTCATTTGTTTTCACTAATGACAACGTGACTGCCCTTTTACGTTTCCCCTTTATCCGTTTTATTTTTCTGACTATACTGAGATGTCCCGTTAGCAGAATGGAGTCTATTTGAAACAAGGGACTGATGACCTTGCTGTTTGGTCCCTTTAACCTCAAACAACCAACCAACCAACCATCTTCGTGCGGTAGTCTCTTGGGAATGCCTTTAATCAGGGCTTTGATGGTAGGCGGTCTATCCGCCTGGAAGGTGTAGTTCGGGATTCCCTGTTTCCCGAGGGTGTCCATTACCAGTACATAATCTTCTGTGGACGACAATGAGCTTTAATAGGCCATCCCCGATCTGCTTCACCGTAAATAACTGCTTACAATTTTCTTTGAGCCAGTTACGAAGTTGATTATAGTCCTGCTTAAATTGCAGGACGATGGGCGGCACTTTTCTAGAAGCTGCGGTTGGCGGCGCTTGGTCGGGCGCGGTGCTTTCGCCAGCGTCTTCTTCATGGTGCTGTTCTGCTTCTTCAGGGCGCTGCTGCTCGGTGCGGCCGCGCTGGTGGGCTGTCAGGGATGCAGTAGCTTCATTTAAGGTTGCTCCCGTTCCTTGCAGTGGTTGGTAGCGGTTGGAAACTTCCAGTTCCCGGGCAACAATGAGCGGTCTAGGCCGCGCTTGCTTCTTTGCTGGTGGCTGTTCAAATCCATCAGTGGGCGGCTCGTCCCTCATAAATAGCCTTTCGGATGTACATGCGCGAGATCTTCTCTCCCTCTCGTCTTCGCGACGACGCGCAATACGTTCGCCTGCAGCATTGTCGGCGTCCACGTAGTTATTGTATTCCATCTCGGTGTCCTGAAGCTCCTCCGCAGCGTGGGTACTATTACTTCCCCCCGCTGCGGGTCAGGTCGTCATAGGTATGTCGGCTGATGGCGGGGCGGCCGGCGGGCACGGGCGCAGTCGCCGAATCACTCGTTCCGCTCGCGCGCGAAGCCCCTGCTTCCGCCACGGGCGACATCTCAGTCGCGACTGGTTTTGAGCCTGCGAGGTCTGCCGTTCCGTCAATCTTCTTAGACTATGTGTCTGTGTTCGTGCAGTATTTAGTCGAGAGCATTTACTACCATTGTGAGCGTAGAGGACTGTATTTGGAGCTTCTGGGGGTGTTTATGTTGTATTTATTACGGAATGGGTAGTTTAGGTACTAACTTAGGGTTTGTTACATCTTCTTGTGGGTGCTTTAGGCTTTTAGCGATACAGCAGAGCCACGGGCCGCTTATAGCGGTCTGTCTTCACTCGGTGCGCCTAAATTCTTGATCAGTTCACTGCTGGAGGCCTCCTTCTCGCAAAATTTCCGGGCTGTGTCTTGAATCCTGGCAAGGACTTCGCGTTCTCCGGCCGCTTCGAGAAGTGGACGATGTGGAAACATGTGGTGAACGTGAAAGATTCTTCTTAGAATTCGGTTCTGCATTGTCTGAAGTCGGTGCAGATGGGTAAGTGCTTCGTTACCCCCAGACGAGGCACGCATAATCCATTACTGGTCGAATAAACATCCTGAATATCAGCAGGCCATTTTCAACTGATAGCGCGGAGTTCTCGTTAATCATAGGATAGAGGGCCCCAATCCTCTGGTTGACCTTATTCCAAATAGTCAACTTGATGATTCCAGTCGAGTTGAGCAGCCTAAACTACTGCAAGGTACGTAAACCGTGTATTGCCATGCCAAGTCAGTGCCAAAAAGTGAAATTTCTTGAACGTGGAAAAACTCTTCTTTTTCGTAAAAACTACGGCTTGGCTCTTTTGAGGATTAAATCGAATACGCCATTTGCGGGACCAGTCTTCTAGGTAATGGCAGGCGTCGATATACCGCTTCTGTCCATCTATTTTTGGTGTACAGGACGGTGTCATCAGCATATATTGCTCTCCCAACTCTGGGAGACTGCGGGAGATCCGAGGAGTACAGGGAATACAACGTCGGTCCAAGTACGGATCCGTGGGGAACTCCGGCACGTATGGGGCGGATGGTTGATTGCGAATCGTCGACTTTGACCGCAAAGCTTCTGTCTTCGAGGTAGGACGAGAAAAACTTGATGAATGGCAGGGGTACTGCGAAGTTGTGTTGCTTCCATAGGAGTTCCATGTGCCAAATACTATCAAACGCTTTTGTGACATCCAGGAAGACAGCAGCGCAGAATTCCTGGTTGTTAAATGCCTGCGTGATGTACTCCACAACACGAAGTAGTTGATGCTTCTGAAGCTCAGGCTGTAACAGCTGACGGTCGTTCACGATGAGCATCAGTCGTTTTAGACGAAGACGCTCGAAGAGCTTACTGATCTGTCTGATGGGCCGGTAGTTGGACGGTTGCTTGCTGTTTCCCTGGTTTGGGCAGGGCGACTGTTGTTGTATGTTTCCACTGACGTGAGTATCGTTTGCTACGGAGAATTTTGTTGAAGATGGCTGCTATTTTTGAAAAGGGTTCTTGCGGTAGCGGTTTGAGCGCTCTGCTTGGCATACCGTCGTGTCCAGGGGCTTTGTTGTTGTTCATGTCTCGTACGTAAAGTTCGACTTTTCTGGTGTGGCGTCTTCTTCCGGGTCGCCTTGCGAGGGGATAGTATCGACGTCCGTTTCGATGTTGGCGATGTGCTGCTTGTCCACATTGCCGTTCATCGGTTGGAAATTTGCTTCAAAAACATCTGCCAAGGCGTTGGCCTTATCTTCTGGTGTGTAGACTATGCCTGTTGGAGTTTCCAGCGGAGAAATCCTCGTCCGACGTTTAGTAAAGAAGCTTACGGTGGCCCAAGAATTAGCATCTGGAGTAAAGGACGCCAGCTTGGAAGCCCATTGCTGTTTCTTGTAGTGGGCGAACGCCACTTTGATGTCTCGTCTCAGTGCATTCACACGTCGTTTGACGTCCGGATTCCTCGTCAGCTGCCATTCTTTCCAGAGGCTATTCCTTTCGCGAATCGAGTCGAGTATGTGCTGTGGCAGTCCGGGAGCTGGTGGTGGTGTTCCTCTTCTTGGCGGTGGCATCAAGTAAGTGATGGCGTCGGTGATGGCGGCCGCGAAGGTTTCTACGTCAGCGTCGACGCAGTGGTCTCGTCGATCGGCGTGTTGTCTAGGTGAGACAGGATCTGTTCGCGGTAATCGTCCCAGCGAGTCTTCTTGGTGTTGAGTAATTGCTGCCTCTGACTTGGTTCAACATGCAAGTTAAAAATAGCTGGCAGGTGATCGGAGTTGAGAAGATGCTAAACATCAGCTGACATGAACTGATTAAGTCCTTTCGCGATGGCAATGTCCTGAACGTCTGGAGTTCCATGTCCTCTAGCTGGGTAATGCGTTGGTTCTTCAGGTCCGCAGACGTATGCGTTGGTTTCTTCCAGTGCTTGGAGTAGTCTTCTGCCGCTGTATGTGGTGACGAGACTGTTCCACGCCACGTGTTTAGCGTTTTAAGTCGCCCGTGATAAACAGCTTGCCAGGTTGTTGTAGAAGCAATTTAGCGTCGTCCTTAACCAGAAGTCCTTTAGATTGTTGATATGCAGCAATAAAGGTGATAATGCCTGCTGAGGTTTCTACTGCAACAGCTGTCGTTTCAATCGTCCGAATTGTTGGTGATGGCATTTCGTAATGAGCTATAGATGCTTTAATGTAGATGGCTGTGGCTCCCTTGGCTGTCAATCTGTCTTTCCTGTAGCACTTGTAATTGGTGACGTTTGCTCGGAGACCGGCCTTCAGATGCGTTTCTGTCACCAAACAGATGTCAGTGTTGTAGTCTATTAGGAATTGATGAAATTCCAGCAGGGCCGGATGGATGCTGTTGGCATTGTACGTGGCAATGCATAAATCTTCGAAGCGTCGAACTCTAGGCATGATGATGAACAGCTGGTGATGCATGGGTGAATTGCATGAAGCTTCTGAGTGCCGCCTCAACTGCAGTGGCAACTGTGGTGGGCATGGCTTGCAGCGTTCGGTTCATTTCTGCCATGGCTGGATTCACCTGGGCGATTGTGCCGGAAATGGACTGCAGGAGTGCTGCGACGTCTTGCTTTCCCAATTGGGGGTGATGTGATGATTGAAGTCCCTCTTGTGGTGGGGGCGTCTGGTTGGATGGACGCTGATCCGCTGTTGTGGGCGCTGTTGCTGCATCCGGTGGGGGTAAAAACCTTGCGTTGCGCTGTGTAGCTGCTGAAGCGGCCGTCTGTTGGAGAGAAGAACTGCACGAATACGTCATCAGGCTCGGCCATGCCGCTGTGGCACTGCTGGGTGGTGCTGGTGGTTTCCTGCTGGCGGCGGACGGAGGCGCGTTGCGTGTCCTGTTCTTCATAGGCGGCAGGCCTCTCATTCTTCTGCTGGCGTCTTTATGTTTTGTACAGGACCGAAGACTCGCTGAGTGATCACCACATCACAACCCGCATTTGGCAGGTTCTTCACGAGGACGTGTTCGCTGCCTGATGTCGTGTGGGCCACCACACTTCAAACATACGGCATTTTGCAGTGCCGGGCTACATGGTTAAACCCTCGGCACCTGAAGCACTGTACGGGTCCTCTTGACTTCCGGAGATTTTCGACGGAAATCGTGAGATCGAGCATCGTAGTTATCTTGTAAACTTCGCGGTGCTGCGGTGTGTCGGTCAGCACAGCGACACGTAGGCCCGTGTACTGCTGCGTTCCCGGCATCCTGTGGTGATCGACGACCATGGCGGTGAAGCCCATATCTTCCAAGACTTCCTTGATGTTGTCATGTGGAACGGAGAAGGGAATTCCACGAAAGACTGTCTTCAATGTTGCAGATCGCACGGTCGGGAATGTGTACATCGGAGTAGCCTTTTCACCGACCATTTGTACTACTGTCTGGTAATGCACGTCTGAAGAGACTGTCAACTTCAGCTTGTCGTCCCCCGCTTGCTCGACAGTGAAGGGCTGCTTACAGTGGTTATTTAACCACTCACGAAGTTCCATTTATGAGCCCTTACACTGCAGCACAATTGGTGGTATTTTGTGCCGCAGTAAGGGCGCCTGTGATTGCTGCTGCTGCTGTTATGGTTGTTGCGGCTGTGGCTGCTGCTGCGCCGCGTCTGCGGTGTGCGCCGCTCCATCGTCTAGAATGGCGTCATATCTGTTGGTCGTCGGTAATGGTGGCCCCCACCACTCACCCGCAGCAAAGCTGCAGCACAAGAGGCGGTAATGCCGGCTACTCCCGCCATCATTTCCGTCCCACTGTCCACCTTCCAAGAGCAGGTTGCCTTGAAGGACAAACAGATCGCGGAACAGCTGGAGCTGATCGCAGAGCTGATGGGCAGTGAAAACACACAGCCAGAAACACCCACACCACACACACACAGGCACCTGCTGAACAACAGAAGGACATGCCCCCTATTTCACCTCTGGCGGCCCAGGCACCGACGGAACCGGATCCAGAGCCGACAGAGGACACAACAAACACAGATGAAGACGGGCCGTGGCAGCAGGTCGGCCCAAGGCACAAACAGCAGCCAAATACGCAAACAAGTGAGCCCACAAACTCACGAGGGAACGGCCGAGCGCTGCTGCCAACACCATCTACATCGCGAACAAACAACAATAACAACACAGGGACCAACACAAACAACCCTGCGACTGCAGCATCCACAAATATACAAGCAGCTACGCAGAACACAAACAACACCGCGACTGGCTTCCCACCGGTCATCATCCACAACTACGGAGACCTAAGTCTCCTAAACAAGGAATTTAACAATCAGCACAGCCCCACAACATACTACTCTAAGCTCACCGGGGAACACGCCGCACTGTACCTGGCGAACAAGGCAGACTACACAAATCTACTGGACTTTCTCAAAGAAAGGAAGGTAGAACACTTCACGTACAGGACAGTCCTGGAAAAAACACAGCAGTACGTGATAAAGGGGATAGACTCACGAACTCCGACCGACACAGTACACAATGAACTCTCTGCTCTCGGGTGGGAGTGCATTCGGGTAAACCGAATGTCAGAGTTCGGCACAGCGAGACCGTCTCATAACTACATGGCGGAGTTGGCCGACACGGCCAAATCCCGCGACCTGCTGAAGTTAAAGCTATTTCTTCACCTGGTCGTAAATGTAGAAATTTACAACACGCCGCGCTCCCCCCAACAATGCCACAACTGCCAGCGCTATGCGCACGCGGGTATTAGATGCGGTCTCGCACCCCGCTGCCGCATTTGCGCTGGCGGTCACACAACCCAACGCTGCAAACTCCCCCATACAGCACCTCGCAAGTGCGCCAACTGTGGTGCTGCCCATCCGGCAAACTACAGAGGGTGCATTGCTTACAAAGCAGCTCTGAGGCGCAAAATCGCGAAACATGCGAAACCTACCGCAATCACAGTTCCAAAACCGCCCCCGCGCCCAGTAAGAAGTTGAATATCCTTCGCTGGAGTGGTCGCTGGCAGCCCCAGCAGCGCGGGACGGTCAGAGGAGCCCCAGAGCTCAGAACACGCTCAGCAAACACCCCCAGCAACAGACACACAACACCTGACACCACACCCGCACCAGGCACACCACACGAAACAAGCAAGACCACCACCCTACCCCCTGAGATCGCGAACTGCAGCCCACCACAGGCTACAGAAAACGTACCTACACAGGGACAACCACAGCGCCAGAGGAGGAGGAGGAGGAGGAGGAGGAGGAGGAGAAACAGCCGCAGCACGAGGAACACGACCACACCACAACAATTTATTTAGCGTATGGCATTTAGACACAATTGTTATTACAATCAATATGCAAAATTGTAATAATTTGGCATTGGATATTCTTACAGTTATTACAATAGTTATACAGAATTATACAAAATTATACAAAATTACACATATTACACATGTTACAGTAGTTACACAAAGTTATAGTAGTTTGGAAGTAATTACAAACAAACATCTAATGAGTTAATATATGCAATTGATTCTGGAGTCCCATCATAGGCTGTCCTGGGGCAGTCTTGTATTATGTGCTGGATAGTTTGATTTTCTCCACATTGACATAGCGGCGATTCTGTCATGCCCCACTGGTAGAGGGAATAGGCGCGTCTGCCATGTTTAGTTCTAATTCTGTTTAAAGTTGCCCAGGTTTTGCGTGATAAGTCAAAACCTGGAGGCTTCTGGGAGATACATGGAAGTTTGCTGATGTTCTTTAAGGACCATTCTTGGTGCCAGGCGCTGGTTATGTTGAATTCTTCCTCTGTTGCAGATGTGGCTATTGCGGTTCTGATGGGTGACCTTCTGGAGCGGAGGCGGCTTTGGGTGGCATCTTCAAAATTCTCATGGATGGGTAGATTCCGATTGCTCATTATCTTTTTGTACTCTCTTATAAGAGCGTTTGTGCGGCGTAGGTTAGGGGGTGGTATGTGGCTTAGTACTGGGAGCCATTCCACGGGTGTAGTCTTTATTACACCAGCGATCATTCTCATTGTGTTATTGAGCTGTGCATCGATTCTATGGGTGTGGGGGCTGTTTAGCCATACCGGCGCACAATATTCGGCAGCTGAGAAGACGAGACTTAAGGCTGATGTCCGTAACGTAGTAGCTGCCGCTCCCCATGTCGTTCCACAGAGCTTCTGTATAATGTTATTCCTTGTTTTTAGTTTCTCTGCTGTTTTCATTAGGTGACCTTTGAAAGAGAGTGTTCTATCGAGGGTCACACCTAGGTACTTTGGGGTTTTATTGACACCACAACAAGTACACAGGCAACAGAACACCAACACCCATGAATACATCCCGGACACCAACTCAACAACCCACATTACACACCCACTCACCACAGAGAATATACAGGCGCCCACAACTGCCACACGAACAACCCACTCGCAAGCCAGCCCTCACCAAACGCCAACACTGGAACAAGCGGCCGCTAACACGACCAATAACTCGCAGGCCGACATGACCAACATTACGACAACATTCCAGAGAATAATGGAAACATTATTCCCCGGACGCACGACCACCGAAATAGTCACGAAGATTATGGGGTGTGTGTGTCAACTCTTCATGCAGTTCATGTCGGGTACGCTCAACTGGACTAGCTTCCAAGCCACTATCACACCGCTTTTCACACTACTACATGGATAATACACCACACCAGCCCCGAAACGCAGACTTAAACACAATCACACAGATCCTGTTTTGGAATGCCAACGGGATCGCAAGCAAAAAAGCCGAGATGGCCGCGTTCATGGAGCGAAAGGGTATCCGACTCGCTCATGTGAACGAAACACTGCTTACGCCTCGCAAACAACTAAACTACGCAGGTTATTGCGTCTATCGTACCGACCGAGCGGATGGCAGGAGGGGAGGCGGCACGGCAATCATCAAACACAGAGACATAGACCACACGAACATCGAGCTCCCAGCACTTGAAAGACTAGAGGCTACGGCCGTCAGGGTCAAGTTCAACGGAGCCAACACCACACTGGTATCGCTATACAATCCTCCTAAAAACATAGTAACACGCGATATCAGCACAGTACTCAACATAGCACCGCGGGTAATAGCCGCTGGAGACCTCAACGCAAAACACCCTGATTGGAACTCAGGAATACGAACCTCCAACGGCAAGAAACTGTACGAACACGCGCTAGGCCGAAACTACATTATACTTGGACCGGACGTTCCCACGTTCGTGCCTACACAGGCCCGACATAGGCCAGACGTGTTAGACATAGCCCTCATAAAGGGCATCACATGTACACTCAACCTAACGGTTGAAAACGATCTGGACTCAGACCACATGCCTGTAATACTGCACATGGAAGAGACACTGCAGCACATCGAACCACGCAGGATGCTCAACTACAAGCGTGCGAATTGGACACTGTTCAAGGAAACGCTTGATAGTCGCATTCCTGACACACACGAAATTAACAACACACAGCAAATCGATGAGGCTGTGGAGGCTCTCACAACTACCGTCCAAGACGCAATGACTGACGCCATTCCATTTACAACACCAAGACAACACTCGACGGCCCTGCCCCAGGAAATCCTGGGCCTTATCTCAATGAGGAACCGCCTCAGGAGATACTGCCAGCGTACCAGGCGCCCGTTCTATAAACTGCACGTCAACAGACTCCAGGGCATAATACGGAATAAAATTCAAACATTCAGAAACGAACAATGGGGACAGAAACTCGCTGGGCTGGATACCACACGTCCTGGCGTGTGGCAGCTGGCCAGACACTTCACCAGGGAGAAACATTACATTCCCACGTTACAAGGACCAGACGGCCCAGCCTACTCCGCGACGGAGAAGGCAGAGCTTATGGCCACAACACTTGCAGCGTCTTTCAAGCCGAATCTGGTTCCTTCAGACCCAGCATTCACACTTGAAACGGACCAGGAGGTTACACGACTTGTAGCCCAGCCCTCGCGCAACGAAATAAGACGTACTAGCACAAATGAAGTCATATGGGCTATCAAGCACACCAACGCTAGAAAAGCCCCTGGGCCCGATGGCATTCAAAACCGTGTCCTCCAGGAGTTCACGGATAAAGCCGTAGAATACCTCACACACTTAACGAATGCCATCCTGACACACAAACACTTCCCTGACTTTTGGAAGGCGGCCAAGGTCCTGATGTTCAGGAAGCCAGGGAAAGACCACTCCCTCCCACAAAATTACCGACCTATCAGTCTGCTGTGCTCGCTCAGCAAGATTGTTGAGAAGGTAATACTAAAACGTATCACTAGGCATTGCATCGCCAACGACACCCTAAGACCGGAGCAATTCGGCTTTAGGAATCACCACTCGACATATCTCCTGAGGCGGTTCCTCATTGAGACAAGGCCCAGGATCTCCTGGGGCAGGGCAGCACTGCGTTGTTGTGGTGTGCGGATTCGTATGGTGTCGGCTATTGCGTCTTGGATGGAGCTGGTGAAGGTTTCAACTGCCTCACCAATTTGAGCTCTCGTTAATCGTGTGGGTGGGTGGGATGCGACTGTCAAGCGTTTCCTTGAACAACGTCCAATTCGCGCGCCTGTAGTCTAACATCGTGCGTTGTTCCATGTTCTGCAGTGTTTCTTCAATCTACAGTATAACGGGTTGGTGATTTGAGGGCAGATTGTTTTCAACGGCAACGTTGAGTGTCGTTGTTATGCCCTTGATGAGGGCCATGTCTAACACATGTGGCCTGTGTTCCCTCCGGTAGGGAATGTGCGTCGGTTCGGTCGGCGCTGTATGATGCAGTTTCGCCATAGTGCGTGTTTGTATAGTTTCTTGCCGTTGGAGTTTCGTATTCGTGAGTTCCAGTCCGGGTGTTTTGCGTTAAGATCTCCAGCGGCGATTACGCGCGGTGATATGTTGAGTATTGTGCTGATGTCGCGTGTTTTGATGTTTTTAGGGCTGTTGTATACTGACAGCAGTGTAATGTAGGCTCCGTTGAACATGACCCTGACGGCGGTTGCCTCTACTTTTTCAAGTTCAGGGATCACAATGTTTGTGTGTTCAATGTCTCTCTGTATGATGATGGCTGTTCCGCCGTGACCGGAGCCGTCCGGTCGGTCGGTACGATAGACGCAGTAGCCGGTGAAGTTTAGTTGGTTGCGTGGTTTGAGCTTAGTTTCGCTTAGTACTGCGATAAGGATACCCTTACGCTCCATGAGCGCGGCAAATACCGCCCTTTTGTTGTCGATCCCGTCTGCATTCCGTAACAGGATATGTGTCAGTGTCTGGTTGTTTGCGATGGGGGCCGGGTGTGGCGTGTCATCCATGTAGGGGTGTGGACAGTGTGGTGAGCGCTCTTTGTACGGCAGCCCAGTACTGCCCAGGTTCAGCAGCTATGAACCGTGTAAATAGTGTAGTGACGACCGCCGCGATCTTGCTAAAGATCTGAGCGGTCGTGTGCTGGGGGAATATTGCTGCCAATATACCTCAAATGTTGTGTTGGTATTGTGTGTGTCGGCCTGTGGCTCGGTTGTAGTGTTGGCGGCCGCTGGTGCGGGTGTTGGCGTTATGTGTGGGCTGACGCTTGTTGTGTTGTTGTGTTGTTGTGTGGAGCATTTTGAGGTGTCTGTGTTTCAGTTGTGGTGTGCGGTGGAGTGGTGTGTGTGTGTGTGTGCTGGTATCACTGGCTTGCTGACACTGTGCCTGCGTGTCAGTGTTCTGTTGTTGCTGGGTAGTTTGTTGTGGTGTACGTGTGTTCACACTCCTGTTACCTCGTGGTCGCCTACGCTTTCTCTGGGTTCTTGGTGCTGGGGCTCCTTGTGTAGGTGGGTTTTCCTGTGTGCTGTGTGTGGATTCGCAGGCTGTGGTCTAAGGGGATGGGATCGTGTTGTTTTGGGGAACTGGTGTTGGTACCGGTGTGGCTGTGGTGTTGCATGTTGGCTGAGACGGTTGTGTCGTTGTCGCAGCAGTTGGGTCAAGTGCGTGGGCGCAGAGGTTCCGCGGCCCGCTCCGCTCCTCCAGGGCGTGTAGCCATGGCGAACGATACTCCGTTCGTAACAGCGTGCGGGCCTTGGACGTGGCATGGTGTTGGGTGGCCTCAGTTTTTGATTTGTGCGCCTCTGCGCCTCTTTATACGCGTCGCAGCCCCTGTAGTTGGCCGTATGGCCTTGGCCACAGTTGGCGCAACGGCGTATGTTTTGGTGGATTAGTGTGCAGGCGTTAGATGCGTATTTGCTGCGGCCTGGCACCCCTTGCCACGGATGCGCTGGCAAAGTGCCGAATGACCGAATCTCTGGTAGTTGTTACATTGTTGGGGGACTTGTGGTGGTTCGTATAGCTGTATCCTTACGTCCATTCGCAGAAGCCTCTTTATCTGCAGAAGGCCGCGGGAGGCGGCCGTGTCGGCCATCTCGACCAGGTAGTGTGGTAGACGATAGTGGGAGCGGAAGCCCGTCATCCCGGAAGCACTTTTACAGTCGAATCGCAGGACGCTGAGCGCCGCTTGTACTGCTGTGTTTGGGATACTGGGGTCCACTCCCTTGACCACGTACTGCTGTTTTCGTTCTTCAGCTGTTCTGTACTTGTAGTGCTCGATCTCCTTTTCTTTGAGGAAGATTAGGAGATCTTTGTATTCATTGTTTGTTGATAGGTACAGTAAGGCCCTATCCCGAGAGTACTTTGCATGCAATGTGCTGTTAGTGCCCTTAACACAGCATTCGCGGAAAGGCACATTAAGGTTCCCATAGTTTTGTATAACAACTGGGGGGAAAGTAGTCTTATGTTGTGTGGGCACAGCTGCGGCTTTGTGTGTTTTGTTGTTATTCGCCACAGCCGTGTTTGTGTTTTGTTTCGTGTTATTATCGTTGCTAGCCTGAGATTTGCTAGTTGGTGTAGGCAACAGCGCCTTTCGGTTGCCTAGCGAGTTCGGTTGCTCGCTTGTCTGTGCTGATTTTCTTGGTTTGCGTCTAGGGCCCTCCACCTGCCAGGGCTCTGTGTAGTGGTTTTCTGGGTCCGCTTCCGCCGTCGCTGCCTCGATCTGTTGAGGCTGCGACGTCGGTGGGACAATGGTGCATGACTGTCCAGTTACAGGGGAATGTAGTGTGATGTTCAGTGTCGCTGTTTTTGTTGGCGAGACGTCCTCTCCGAGAAATTCGGTAATTAGCCGGCGCGACTCGAGCTGCTTTTGCGCCGAGCTGCCGATCGTCGCCAGCTGCTCCATTGTTTACGGTAGCGGTCGGGGCGAGAGTTGCAGTCGATCCTGGCGCCTCTTGTGTTGCAGCCTTGCTGCGGGTGTCAGCAGGAGTAGTACTAGTGGCGTGGAGAGGGGGAGACGACAATGCTGCTTTTCTCGAAATGCGAGAAAGGGAACTCCCAATTCCATAGGGAACAGCATACACTGTGTTCTACTAACATGCGCTTTTGCTGCAAACGCAGCACCTGAAAGAGGTGCGGAAGAAGAAAAGGGCCGCAGTACGCGGGCGTGATCCTGTGAAGGAGCTCTGGTGATGCCTCTGAGTCCCTAAAAGAACGTGAGAATCACGTTGGGGGCGTTGGGTAACCGGAGGTTACCGGGAGCTGCGAGCCGAAGGTCTTTTACGGCAGTCCGCGACTGGTTGCGCGGGTTTTAGGTCGAAGGTGAGCAGGCTCAACCCTCCGGCACTCGTCTGGTTTGCCGCTGGGCGGCTGCGCCGGGACCGGCAGATGCGCACTCCCCGGGCGCTGCCGGGGGGGTCGCTGGTAGCAGCCGGCTGGTGGGGGTAGCGGGCGACCTGCGGCTGCTGGCGGTCGGCGGCTTGACGCTGGCAGTTTTTTTTAAGTATTTACCGTTTTGGTACGTTTTAGATTGTTGATTTATCGTGAGAGGTTGTGTGCGGTGTTTGATGTTGTTTGGATTGTTTGTGTTTCTGTATCTTGTGGTGGTGGTGGTGGTTGTGTGTGTGTGTGTGTGTGTGTGTGTGTGTGTGTGTGTGTGTGTGTGAGCGCGTGCGTGTGGATGAGGTCAGGGAATGTTTTGGCTGTGTTTTGGGCTATTGTGCGTGGTTGTGGAATGCATTTGTACTTACGTTTTCTATTTTCTCTTCCATTTATGGTGAGTATATCCTCCATGTCCGGTCAGGTGTGGAGTATGTGTTTACCATATCTTGCCCTAGGTTTGTGCCATTCTGGTTTGTAGCGGTTCTATGCCTGAGCTTGTGTATACTCCATTGCTGGGGGTTGTAGGGGGTAGCGTGGTGATGCTGCGTATTAGTCTTCTTTCCGTTTTCTATAGTTTTTCCGCTACGTGGGCCTGTATTCCCCCGAGGGGGGCGACTGCGTATTCGAGTATCGGTCTTATAAATGTTTTATATGTGTGTAGGGCTGTTTCGTCGCTGCAGCCGTGGAAGCGTCCTTGAACCTGTCTTATTAAGTTTTGTCGTAGTCGTGTTTTGTTCAGAAGGTGATTTGGGTATATTTTCCAGCTCAGGTGTCGGTCTAGATACACTCCAATGTATCTGGCTGAGTTGTTCAGTGAGAGTGGCGTGTCCCATAGTGTTAGTCGGATGTCGTTGTCATCTTGTTGTCGTTTTTTTGTCAGATTGAAGAGAACTGTTAGTGTTTTGTTAGGGTTAGGACGAAACTCTATTTGGTCATCAATTGTTCTAGTCGTATGCGTTAGTCGTTCGTCTTCCATTGTACAGTGTTTGTTCTCAGTTCAGTGCACCAGTATGCTGTATCGTCTGCATACAGACCTACGGCTTCAGTTTGTGTCCTGACAGTGGGGATGTCGGCGGTATATAATGTGTAGAGTAAAGCCGATAGTATACCGCCTTGAGGTACACCTGCTTGTGGGGTGAATTTTTCTTTTCCTACATGTATGATGCAGGTCCTGTCAGTTAAGTAGGCTTTTATTATTCTTGTAATTTTTGTTGGGATTCCTATTTCAGTTAATTTATATAGCAGGCCATTGTGCCACAGTTTGTCAAAGGCACGCTCGATGTCCAGGGGGACAGCGAGTGTGCAGTGTCCTTTGTTGAATCCTTTCGCTGTGCTGTCAGTCAGTTTCAGTAGGGGGTCGTTGGTGGATTAGTCCTTTGTCATCTGTGTATTTCCGTATCCTGTCAGTCAGTATCCGTCCGTATGTCTTTCCTATTATGTCTAGTAGTGATATTGGTCTGTATGAACGGGGGTCAGACCTGGGTGTTTCGGGTTCGGGGATCATTATTGTTCTGCTGGTTTTCCAATTTGTCCGTATTATTTCGTGAGTCATGCAAAAGTTGTAGATGAGAGATAGTAGAAGGGTGAGGATATGTAATGGGGCTTTTTGGAGGTGGAGTCGTTGGATACCGTTTTCGCCAGGGGCAGAGTTCCGTCCTATGTAGATTGCGTCTGCTATTTCAGTCTATGTTATGCCTCTAGTGAGGGTTAGTTGTTCTTCTGTTTCGGTTGTGGGGGATTCTAGTATTTGTGGTAGTTGAGATTCTACATGTTGTTTGAATTGCTCGTCAAATTTGTTGTCGGCTGGTAACGAATAAACTTCTTGCAGCACTTGTATAAATGCTTCTGCCTGTTCTTTGTAGTCGCTCGTTGGCTCGTTGTTTACCAGTAGGGTGGAGTGAGTGGTCTTTCGTTGTCCTGTTAGGGCCTTGAATCTATTCCAAAATTGTCTGCCCTCCCTGTAATTTAGCTGAGCACAGGTGTCGTCCCATTGCTGCTGTTTTGTGTGTTGAGATGATTCTCTTGACCCTAGCATTTAGTCTATTTCACTGTCGTTTAAGGTCTGGATTGTCTCCACGTCTCATTTGTCTTTGTAGTCGTTTTTTCTGTCTAATGAGGTTTAATGCTTCTGGGGGGATGGAGGGTTTCCAGTTCTCTCTTATTTTTGTTGGTATCGCTTCTGTTGTGGCTGTTTGGAAGGCTGATTCAAGTCTGTAAGCAACAAGTTGTAGGTCGTCTGGGTCTGTGATACTGATGGGGGCAGTTAATTCTTCTGTTAGTATGTCTCGATATTTGTCCCAGTCAGCGTTTCTGTATAGTTTCATGGTTCTGCTCGTCAGGTGAAGGGGAGGTGGTTGTGTGGCTGTTGTTGTGAGTGTGATGGGGAGATGGTCACTTGTGATGGAGTCGCCTACTTTGGGTTCAGTTAAGGTGTCGTGGAGATCTGGGCTGTAGAGGATGTGGTCTGGGTTTGATGTGCCTTGGAAGCCTATGAAAGTGGGTTCATGAATTTGTAGTCTGAGTATGGGTCCGGTAGTTAAGAGGTCGAATAGTAGTCGGCCGCTTCCATTGTCTAGTCTGTCTCCTAACGTGTGATGTCTGGCGTTTAGGTCTGCAAGGAGGATGGTCCGGTTTTGCGTCATGATGTGTTGTATGAATTGTGTTGGTAGAGCCGTGCCTGGTGGGTTATACATACAGACTATTTGGAGACTGCTTCTGTCCCTGTCTTTGATTTTGATTATTATGGCCTCAATGTTATTGAATGCCTGTGGTAGTGCAATTTCCTGGGCTGCTATGGAGTTGTTTACGTAGATTGCAACGCCTCCTCTTCCGTCTTGTCTGTCTTTGAGGAAGGTGGTGTATTTCGTGGAGCCAGGTCTCTGCAATCGCAGCAATATGTATTTTCTCACGGTGTGCGTGTGTGTGTGTGTGTGTGTGTGTGTGTGTGTGTGTGTGTGTGTGTGTGTGTGTACTGTTGTGCTTGTCTTTCGGCGCTGATTTCTTGCTGTGGGTGGTGCGGGGTGGAGTGGTGCGGTATGTTTGTACTTAAGTGTTCTGTGTCTATGCAGTTTTCTGGGTCCCATGCCTCTGTAATCGTGACATGTAGTGTGTTTCTGATTTGTGTTGCTATCATGCCCCTCTCAAAGATTTTATTGGATGCACGGTCGATGGATTTCTTTACACCCTCACGTCGGTCCTGGAAGAGATCGATCAGGATGGTGGTCATCAGACGTATCATGTCGTTCTTGAAGGCGATGTGGTTTGCTGAGACCGACTCACCGTTTTCGTCCTTTTTTGTGGGTGTGTGATCTGGCCCGTCCATTGTTTCGATCGGGGCGCGAACTTCAGGGTTGGATGGTTCCACGGGTCTGCGGGGGCATTTGTAAGACAGGACGGAGTGCGATCCTGAGCAGTTCGCTCATTTTTCCTCCTCCAGGTTGCACTGTGAGAGGTCGTGCTGCCCTCCACACCTGGCGCATTTGGATTGTTGCTGTGTGCACTTTCTGGTGGGTGCTCAAAAGATAAGCATCAGCCACACTGTGCTGGTTGGGGAGAGGGGTCATGTGGTGGTTCCGCCATTCTTCTTTTGAAGTGTGTGTCGACGCCTTCTGTTAGCAGTTGGTCGACGGTTTGTTGGTCGTGGGTTACGACCCGGAACTTTTCGGTCGGCTGTTTTTTTTTTTTTTTTTTTTTTTTTTTTTTTTTTTTTTTTTTTTTTTTTTCCCTCCTCCTCTAGAGATGATGCGCCATGCTCTCTCCACACGCAGTCCTTGTTTTATTTAGCATTTGTGCTTTAACTTCCTCCTCGGGTGTGGTGCCGGGGATCTTTTTGAGTATTACTGAGAGGGATGGTGGAACTTCGCGGCTGTGATTTGGCCTCGGTCCCCTTGGTTTTTGCCATTGGACCTTAGCCGTGGGGTACCTGTATTTCGGAGGTCTTTCTGTAGTTCCCCTTCCATCCCTTTCACCATGAGCTCCAGGAAAGCCTTTTGGGATCTTGTAACTGTGAGGCTTTTGACGTTATTTGCGATTGCGCTTTTGCAGAATCGACAAATAGTGGTGCTGAAATCGTGTTGCATGAAACCGCTGGGTAAGCCCGTTATCACGTATGTGTCGCAGACGATGTCGCACATGGAGCGTGCAGGCGCATTTGGATTGTAGCTCCCTGATGGCGAAGCTGGGCCGGTGATGGAGCTGTTCCGCTTTCTGCTGTCAGGTGTTGGTGATGAGGTGGAGTATATGTGTTCTGAACTCTTTCTTCTTGCCTTGCGGGGAGTGGAGGGTTGTGGATGCTGGTGCGGTCCATGTTGTTGCGTTATCCTTGTTCGTGTGTGTGGTCGTACTAGGGTTCGCCGCACTCCAGCTTAGTTGGCACCTTGCTCGGCTGGTGCCCCGCCTGAAGGCCTCCACGGGTTGTGCAGCCCTGTCTCTACACGGCGCGGGAATCGGGGCAGCGCCGCCGGCCCTGGCACAGAGATTTCTATGGGGCCTCTGCGATCTTCTTTCCCGCTGGCTACCCTGTGCGGCTGCTTTGACGCGTCCAGTAGCCCTTTGACTGCTGGAGGTGTACGATCCGCTTGGGACGCTGAGGCGCTGCGGCCTGCACTGACATCCGTATACCTGCACTAATGTGCCTGAACCTCGAGCTGCCGCTTGGGGCTGAGCGCCCCTCGCTGCACCACCCGCCGTGTGCTGAATATTTCTGCAGTGACTGCGACTCCACGCAAATATTGTGTCCTCTCCCGCTGGCGCAGGTGTAGCTTCCTCAGCTGCTTTCAGGATCGCTTTAGTGAAGTCTTCCAGCGCTTGTTCAGCAGTCTCTGCTGTTGGAGGTGGCGCTTGGGCTAGTTCAGCAGCTATGCAATTGCTGAACTGCTTCCAGTTCGTGTGTTTGTACGTTGCGGTGCGCTGTGGGTGAGAGCGCCAGTCTCCCATGTCGACCTCGAGGATAACTGGGTCTTGGTCCGACGACATCCTGGTTAGCGAACTGGCGGACACAAAACCTGTAAGGTGTTTCGTGCGTGCGATGTCGAGGACGTCCGCCCTGTTACCGTTGTTTGGGAAGTCGGTGGGCTCCTCAGGGCCCCTTACTTGGAACTGGTGGGTGCGCGCGATCTTTGCAGTTGCCGACCAGTTCTGTTGGTTACTCGTGAGTGCCAGTCTGCGTGTTTGGCGTTGAGTTCCCCTTCTATTAGGAGCTTGCCTCGTATTTGGTCTAGTGCAGCTTTGTCGTCCTCCTCTACTAAAGTTTGGGAAGGGGGGCGGTACGCTGCAACGACCGTGAGGGGCCCTGTTACTGTGGCTATTTCTGTTGCAACTGTTCCAGTTTGGCGCGTTGCTGATGGGTACATTTGGTGGTGTCCGATACCTCGTTTGACATATACTGCCATCCCTCCTCCTGCGATAGGCCGATCGCGTTGTAGTTTGGTACAGATTCTCTTACACCCACTTCATGTGCCACTAAGCATATGTCAATATCTTCCTCTTTTATGAATTCCCTGAATTCGAGGGATTGTTGGAATAGACCATTTTCGTTGAAAACTCACATTTTCAGACGTTGTATGTTAGGTCGTCTATCCATGGCAGGGGATAGGGTTCCCTGGTGTCTTCGCCCAAGGGGACGACTCCTTTGCTGCCGATGTGAGTTCGGTGGGGAGCTGAGTCATGGTGGCCGGTATATTTGCTAATTGGTTCACCTGTTCCTGCAGTGCCTTCATGGACGCCGCGAGTTCATCTACTGAGATGTGTTCTCTTGTTTCACGCGGACTAGGCTGTGGTGGGCTTCCCAAGGCAATCCTCCGTTGACAGAAACCTGATTGGGTTTCGGGGGGCGGGAAGGGGGGGGGGCGGAGGGAATGTGTAAGGGCACCGACGGTGGCGGAATATGTCCTGGATGCGAAGACCCTTGTGGCTGTTGGGCGTGCTGCTTGTCGGCCTGGTTGTGATTTTTGTGGTGCATTGTGATGTTTTGTTTTGTCTGTGGTTTGTTGTTGTTTCCCCCTTCGGCAGTCTCTAGCCTTCCGATGTCCTGGGCACCCCAGGGAGCTGGTAGGATGCGCCCCTGCGCAATTGCAGCACCTCTCCTTGCGTTCTTCTTGTGGTACCGGTCATTCTTCGTACTTGAGCTGTTCACCACATCTGAAGCGCCTGAGTGGCATGTCACAATCCCTTGCCGTGTGCCCCACTTTTTGGCACTTGAAACAGCGCCTTGGTCCCGACCGTTTTTTCAGTTCCTACGTGGTAATTTTATATTTAATGACAAGAGGAGGGTTCCGGTATCGTCTCCCCTCTGTGTCTGACACAGCCAGCCACTGCCGACAGTGTGTGTGGGGAATCTTCTATTGGAGCGAACCTGTTGCTCGTTGCTACAGGAGCAGTAGCATTCAGCACGGGAAGCGGCCAGCAGTTCTTTTTGCCGATGGAGGACGTCCTCGTCTGTATCCTGGTGTGTGTTGGTGTTAACCTGTGTACTCGCTCCGGCTTCCGCCGCGCCCGCACGCCGCTGCTCGCCCGCCATAGCACTTTCGTATCGCGGTGTACTCTCCGCAACGTGCTTTTTTGTTTTCATATTTCATTCCAACCCCTTATGGGGAGAGGCGGCCTCACTGATGGCCTAATGCCATTTTGACGCCTTAGCTTATCTTGTTTGATTCTGTTTGGACTCTCTTTATTTAAACATGGGTTGGATTTCTTATATACTATTCTTACATACTATTGTTATTTTCTATTGTATTCTATTGATTTGAAATTCTTTTCTATTGTATTCTGTTGGCTGGTTATATAATGACTCGGTTCAACTTATCTTGTTCGGAGGAGTATTCACAAACCCTGGCATTTGCCTTACTGCTTGGGGTGTTTTCCTTGTGTTTGGCTTCTGTTATTTTTATTGTCTTTGTCAGTTTGATTTCATTCGTTCTCTTCTGTTGGGGGTAGGTGTTGGAGTATTTGTTGGTCTTTGTGTAGGTTCGCTATGTCTTCGTTTGTGGTTCTTCTATGTCTGTTGCTGCTATTATGATCCGTGTTGGTAGTGGGTTTCTGTATGTTGGAAAATTTGCTGTGTGGTATCCTTTTTTTCAGTTCTTCTGTTGTTAGGGTGTTGCTTTTGAGTCTGTTTAATCCTATTCTGGAGCTTAGTTTCATTAATCTCTACGGTATTGGCTCTATTCTAGCTTGGTTGTACACTATTGTTTCTCCTGTGCTGCATGATACATTCAGCGCTTTTCGAAGGATTCGTCTTTCAGTTGCACACACTCTCTGGGTTTGTGAGTTGTGTGCCATTCAGACTGGGGCAGCATACTCTAGGACTGGCCTGATGAAGGGCTTTGTATGTGTGCAGCGTTGTCTCTGTGCTAGCTCCATGTCCCCTGCCCCTGATGATCTTTATTAATCCCATTCTGCGCCGCGCTTTTGATAGAATTTCTGTGATGTGTTGGTTCCAAGATAGTCCAGTGTAGTGTGATGCCTAGGTATTTCCCTGTCTCTTTCGGTGTGATGCTTTGGCCCCATAGTTGTACTGCGACATCCTTACGGTTTTGGCTTGCGTCCGTTGTCCTATTTCTGTGCTGGAATACTACAAGCTGGCTCTTGAAGGCGTTCGGTCGTATTTTCCACTATGCTAGCCATGGCTCTAGTTTTTGAACGTACTGCGTGGTCATTACGCCGATCAGACGGGATACTGGTGCCACTCTACGACAGCGGCAGGACTCTTCGAAAAGTTCCATCTGGTGGGCTGTGGGATGTCGTATGTGTATAGTGAAAGTATGGCCCTTTGAGGTACCCCTGCCGTTTGCCGTTTACGTACACTCTAGTCGACCTTTCGTCAAGTATGTTTCTCAGTAGGCTGATCAGATTTTGAGGGAGTCCCGTTTTCAGCAGCTTGTAGTGTAGGCCAGCGTGCCACACCTTATCGAAGGCCCTTTCTATGCCTAGCATCAGTGTCGACGCGATGTCGCATAGGTTAACTCCTGTACACTGCATAGGCCTAGAATGGAATCGATGGTTGTGTGCTCTTTCCGGAAGCCTGCTTGGATTTTTGTGATCAGTTTTTTTCCTCCATTATTCTAGATTCGGTTTTGGAATATTGTCTCAAAGCTTTTTCCTATGACTGGCAGTAATATCATTGGACTGTACGATAGTGGGTTGTTACGTGGTTTTCCGGGTTTCGGTAGGATTTTTACTTTCGCTGTTTTCCGCTTCTTTGCAGTGGTTTGTTGTTTGATTGCTTCGTTGAATAGGCTTTTTAGTGTTAATGTTAATTTATCTTGTGGGGCCAGTCGAAGTTGTCCTCTTGTGATTCCGTCGTGTCCTGATGCGTTGTTTTGCCGTTGCTGATTGCTTCTGTAATTTTTTTGTTGCTGATATCCTCCATGAGGCTAGGTGTTTCTTCATTGTATATTGTGGGGCAGGACATCTGGATTGGTAGCTGTTTATCCACCATTTTTTGGTGTTCGAGGTCGAATCTTTCGTCTTCAGAGAGTATGTGGATGTTCTCCACCACTTTTTTGAAAACCTCTGCTTTGGCTTCTTCTTGTGTTACGATGGTGCCGTTGTGTATGATAGGTGGTTCGGATGTGTGTGTGTGTGTGATGCCACAAATTTGTTCGAATGTTTTCCAAAATAGTCTCGCCTGCCTGTGGTCTAGTTTTCTACAGGTTTGCGTCCATCTTTGGTTTCTATATTCATCAAGTTGTTGTCTGACAAGAGTGTTGAGTCTGTTCCACTCCTTTTTATGGTGGTCATATTGGTTTTTTAAAGAGTTTGTAAACTTTTCTCTTTAGTCTTACGTTTGAAGGCTATGGGAAGGGATTTGTTGATAACCTGGGCGTATTGTTTTTTCAGGTTCTGATTCTATTGTTGCTTGTGTTATTGCGGAGGTGAGCTTTTCGTTGTATTCTTGATCTACTGTACTGATGTTGATGGGAGCTGGGAGATTGTTGATGAGGATTCCTCTATATTTCTGTTCGTTTATCCTGCTTAGGTCGTGTACTATCTTGATTTCTTTTCGTTTCGGAGCGGTTTTAATCAGGTCCAGGCTGAAGATGAACGGAAGGTGGTCACTGCCGCTACTGTCACCGATCCACATTTCGCTGCAGTGTGTGCGTAGGTTGGCGCTGCAGAGTATGGCGCTTCCTGGGTGGTTGATGAATGTTGGCTGTTTGTTCTCGAAGCGTATTATCCCTGGGTCGTCGAGTAGGTCTTCGAGGTCTCTTCCGTTATATTTATGGCATGGTCCCCGAATGTGGTAATCTAGTGTTTAGGTCTCCTATAATGATAAAGGGTCCGAGACTTTTTATGTATTCAACGAAATCCAGTGGTATTTTCTTTTATGGCGGAACGTAGAGTGTGACTATGTTGATGGTGTTAAACAGTTTCGTTTGAGGTCTGATTATTATTGTTTGGACATCATCGAAGGTGGCGAAGAGTTCTCGGGCTTTCAGCCGGGTGGCGGTGTCTTCAACCTGCTGTTATCCTCGAAATCCATTCGCATTGACGAACCCTATTTTGAGCTGTCTTTTCACGTTTATACTGGCGAAAGTGACTGCTCTTGTGGTGGGCCCCATGCGCTGTTGGCGCCTTGTTTGTTTGTTTCATGTGATTTTGTTCTTATTAGAAAGAGTAGGTAGATTCCTCAAATTGCCTGTTGAAGTATTGTTTTGATACCTTCTGCAATTGGTGCTACAGTGATGGCTCTTAGGAGATCGTCAACTTAGACTGAGAAACCAGAAGACACCTAGGTCAGTTTAGCTGGCTCATCAACGCATTTGACTATGACTGTTGTGTCCTCGCGGATCGTCTGCTGCGTGCTGTTCGCCACAGTTGGCGCATCGCGGCGTGTTCTGCGAGGTGCATCTGCTGGAGAAGTGTGGTTCACTGCATTTGCTGCAGACTGGAGTTTTTGCATCGCAGTGTGCTGTTGCATGGGAGTAATTGGAGCATTTTCCACAGACGGCAGGTTGTGGAGCTGGTAGCCTAGATGGTTCTCCTGGGTACGTCCGATGGAACGTGCGGATGTTTTCGCTTAGGCGGCGGTCTATTGTGGCCTGGTCGTGCGATATTACTAGCATATTTTTTAGTTCCTTGTTTGTGTCTCGGCTTCTTACACGACATACGTATTTTACGTCAAAGTTTTGCTTTTCGAGCTCTCTTGTTATCTTTGCCGGCTTTATGTCGTAGTCGACGTATTGTATTACCACGCTGAAGGTTGGTTTATATGTTTAGTGTGTTCCTGGACTGGCCGGTGTGGCCGTGCGTTTCTAGGCGCTTCAGTCTGGAACCGCGTGACCGCTATGGTCGCAGGTTCGAATCCTGCCTCGGGCATGGATGTGTGTGATGTCCTTAGGTTAGTTAGTTCTAAGTTCTAGGGGACTGATGACCACAGATGTTAAGTCCCATAGTGCTCAGAGCCATTTGAACCATTTTGTGTTCCTGGCTGTTTATTTCTGGAAGGTAGCGGTTCTATTTGCATGTTTGGTCTGCTGCTTCGCAGGTGCCGTTAAAGGATTTTTGCATTTGCTGGGTTTGTGCTATGTCCGATGGCCGTGCCATTGTTTCTTACTGACATGTTTATGATGTTAGTTGGCTCCTGTATTCCTTTTATGGCCATTGATAGCGACTTTTGTGATTCACTTTTGTTGAGATTTTTTATTAGGAGCGAGAAACGGTGGTGTTCTGGCGTCGCCTGTTTGGGTCGTGTTTCTGGTTCTGTCGTGGTTCTTGTTTGGTCAGTCAGTGTGACATCCCTGTTTGTCGCTGAGTTTCTCCTTGAGCGTCTGTTTGACGAATAAAGGCAGCAAGTCACAGTTTCCAGGTCACTACTTTCGTTGGAGGGAGGTGCTTCTGGTGTCTCTTCTGGCGTTTGTCCCGGTGTCTCTTCTGGCGTTTGTCCCGGTGTCCTGTCTGCTGCTTGTTCGGTAGCCGGTTGATCGACTTAGGTTTTGGTAGGGGGCTGTTACTTGCTGGGTTGTCATCATTTTTGGTTGGTTGGTTGGTTGGTTGGTTAGTTTGTTGGTATTGTAGCTGGTTTGGGGTGTGGATGTTGTCCTGTCTTCGAGTGCGGGGGGTGGTGCGGATTTTTGTTTTGGTTTTGTTTCGGCTGCCGCTGTAGCGCTAGCTTTTTCAGCCTTTTTGGCACATGTCTTCGTACTGGTTTTCGCTTTCCTTGCTTTTTTTCCGCTCAGTCGTCTGTGGGCCTTCGTCATCCGCTGCCGCTCGCTCTTTACCTAATTGGATAGTGCCTATCTCTAGGTTACGCAAGTTAAGTGCTTTGCACTATTCCTGCACTTCCTAATGTGTATTTTAGTTGGTCCTATTGTTTGTGTTGGTCCTATTGTGTGTTGATCATTTTGTGGTGGTTAGTATACTTCTCTGTGGCAGTTTTTCACTGCCTTAGCAGGTCGGGCCATCTTGACGTGCCCCTGCGAGGTGCCGGGGCTAGCAGTGTATTTAACACTAAATTCTCCTAGAATCTTCATATGGAAATGATGCTCTAAGCCCCCCTCCCCCTTTTTCTAACTCCGGCTTTTGCTGTTGCATATAGATTATGAAGAAACGCTAACTGACTGTAATCGACCCTGCAAGTGGAGTAGAAAAGAGTTTGGCACCTGCAATAATTTAATTTGATAGAAATTAATTTGATAAAGGAAAGTTTCATTAACGTAGTGAGAAATGAAAGGGTTGCTTTACCAATCCACAGAAAATTGAATACTAAAATAAATGCTCAGAAGATGTTGTCCATAAACTAAATTGTGACATTTATGACTAAGTGGTATGTGGAGCCAATTCCTTGCAACTCAAATCTTAAGAGAAACACCCAGCCAACCCAATATTAATTGCTGCTACAGTAGTGAGAACTCAGGCAATGAACACCCAAGACAGAACCACGTTAGAAAAGACGGGAAAAGGCGCGCACTGCTGAGCTCTGATAATCACATAGCAAAATTCCCTGATTTGCCGGTGGTGCGGACATACGTTACCAAGCTGTCTTCTTAACTGCAAGGACACGATCTGGCGTACCGGAGGCGATGGCTGGTTACTTCGACGTCCCATCGTGGCGATGATAATGTCGCGAGTATAGTCCGAAACAAATTGTCCTGGTCTGGTTGTTCCAGACTAAAGACTACCTAGCAACACAAATACGCCTCTGAGGGAGACGAAGAAGGCTCGCTACACAATCACTGACGGAACTGAGTGATTTTAACAAGCGAAGTCACACAGTAACTCAGATACAGTCAATTTTAGCCAACACTGCTCAAGATGGACAACATAGGCCACTTGTACGCAGAACACTCAATTGCCAACTGTACTCGGAAAGTTACGTTGAAGTCGAAACTTCAGTAACTTCGTCAAACAGTTACAATTAAATGAAAGTATATTAGACAGCCAGCGGAAGGCAGGCTGTCCAGAGCAGCGAGAGCTCGGTCTCGTAACTTACTCCGACCGAAAGGCGAGAAGCAGACTCTCTCAAGAGCACCCATACAAGCCGAACACAGAACATTCCCGCGCCCACGACAGTGGCCGTGGTTAAACGTTCCAATCAGCAACTCGAAAACCGGCAGAAAATCCACTCTATTGCCGACGCACTACTATTCCACCAATGGAGATACTTGGCGCCAATTTCGGCGCCGATTTTGCTACGTCACGGAGCTATCCCCTGAGCAAGCCAATCACAGTTATGATTTTACAGAAAACGCGGGAATTTGTCCGCCAAGACTGCCTGGGAACACAAGTCATTCCCACGCCTCACTGGTAGCCTGCCAGAAAGTGTTTTCACTAAGTCTCGGCGAAGTAACGGAATCTCTAGTCCCAGCCACTCCGTCAGGCGGCTGTGGGCGTGTTGCCCCCGCTGTTCTGACAATGTCGGCGTCTGGAAAGCATCCACTCGATTCCCTCACACCCGTCGGCTTAACCCTTTCAAGATCAGCAGCACCCGCCTGTCACCGGACCACCCGGGTGACGAGTGACGCTGCGTGGGAAGTCCGTGTGTGAAGGAATAGCAACTTTTCACCACATGCAATTAGGGAGGAAAATCGAATTACTCAGAGTAAGATAGAAATATGAGAGGGGGCTCATGCCACCCCTCACCCCTTCTGTGTGGTTTGTTCCCCAGATTCGAGACAAGCCTATTTTCGGACTGCTGTGACTTTTCGTAGAAAAGTGGTGCTGTTTGTCTAATCCTGTCTTTAATTGCCTGTACTCCTGTCATATTTATGTAGCCCCCCTAGTTGGGAAGTCACGCGGGAGTTTCATGATCATCCTAAGGATTCTACCCTGGAGGCCCTGCAATCTTCGAATGTGGCAGTCTGCTACATTACCCCACACGACTCTCGCCCTTATAAAGCAAGTAATGGAGTATGCGGCAAACAGCGTAATACCGCAGCGTGTCTGTAGGGTTGTCTTAGGGTTCAAGATCGGGTAAAGTGTTCTCAATCTTCCATAGGTTTTACCTCTAATATCCCTTATGTGTGTGTGGCCCCCACGTGAGGCGTCTGTCGAGGTTCACCCCGAGGTACTTTGCAGTGCGGGATCATGGGTTGGGGCCTCCCATGATCCGCACCTGCTATAGGTCGATGAGGATATTTTTCCTCGTGAATATGTTTGCCTGAATTTTGCCGGCACTGTATTTAAGGCACCACTTTGTGGCCCATGTGCCTAGAGCGTCACATGCCGCCTGCAGGCGGCGGCGCATTACGTTCGCATTCGCACTTATGGCGTACAGCACGGTGTCGTCCGCGTATAATGCGAGCGAGACTCTGTTGACCTTTGGAGTGTCCGAGGTGTACAGGGAATACAGCAGTGGTCCGAGAACAGAACCCTGCGGTACTCCCGCCTGTATGGGCCTAGTTGTGGATATGTGCGCTCCCACACGGACATTGAACGTTCGTCCACTAAGATAGAACTCGATAAGACGGACGTGTGGAGTCGGTACCCCCAGTGTGAACAGTTTGTATGGGAGGTCCTTACGCCAAACACAGTCGAAAGCCCTAGAGACATTAAGCAGCACGGCCCCTCCGTTCTGCCGATTCTACAGGGCACTCATCGCGTCCTCTGCCAGACGTTTTGAATAGTCAGAGAGTCCCTTTAGTCAAGTGCTAGTCAGTAGTGCTAGTGTTTGTTTGCAACACAGTCCAGAGACAGGTAGTGCTATTTTCATTGTTTTCTACAAGAAGTGCCTAGCAACCACAGTTTAGTGAATAAACAGCCGCCTTTAGTGAATTAGCAGTCTAGTTAAAGGTTGATTAACTCTCTTCAGTAAATTGATTCCTTAGGATGGATAGGATGTGTGACTGCTGTGTACGGACGCAGGAGAAGCTGGCCACTGTTCGCGAACAGCTGAGCATGTTGATGGCCGCGGTCAGCCGTCTTCAGGCTGCTGCCTCAGAGTGTAGCGGCAGTGGGGAGTCTGGTGCGTCGCAAGGTACACCCCAGGTGTTACATGCTTTACCCACTGTCCCTGCTGTCGAGACATCTTCGCGTGTACTGGTCTACTACTTCGCGTGTACTATGCGAGAAGCGTTCAATGAATTCGAAAGTAAAGTTCTATGTACTGACTTGTCAGAAAATCCTAAGAAATTTTGGTCTTATGTCAAAGCGGTAGGTGGATCAAAACAAAATGTCCAGACACTCTCCTGTGACCAAAATGGTACTGAAACAGAGGATGACAGACTAAAGGCCGAAATACTAAATGTCTTTTTCCAAAGTTGTTTCACAGAGGAAGACTGCACTGTAGTTCCTTCTCTAGATTGTCGCACAGATGACAAAATGGTAGATATCGAAATAGACGACAGAGGGATAGAGAAACAATTAAAATCGCTCAAAAGAGGAAAGGCCTCTGGACCTGATGGGATACCAGTTCAATTTTACACAGAGTACGCGAAGGAACTTGCCCCCCTTCTTGCAGCGGTGTACCGTAGGTCTCTAGAAGAGCGTAGCGTTCCAAAGGATTGGAAAAGGGCACAGGTCATCCCCGTTTTCAAGAAGGGCCGTCGAGCAGATGTGCAGAACTATGGACCTATATCTCTAACGTCGATCAGTTGTAGAATTTTGGAACACGTATTGTGTTCGAGTATAATGACTTTTCTGGAGACTAGAAATCTACTCTGTGGGAATCAGCATGGGTTTCGATCATGTGAAACCCAGCTCGCGCTATTCGTCCACGAGACTCAGAGGACCATAGACACGGTTTCACAGGTAGATGCCGTGTTTCTTGACTTCCGCAAGGCGTTCGATACAGTTCCCCACAGTCGTTTAATGAACAAAGTAAGAGCATATGGACTATCAGACCAATTGTGTGATTGGATTGAGGAGTTCCTAGATAACAGGGCGCAGCATGTCATTCTCAATGGAGAGAAGTCTTCCGAAGTAAGAGTGATTTCAGGTGTGCCGCAGGGGAGTGTCTTGGACCGTTGCTATTCACAATATACATATATGACCTTGTGGATGACATCGGAAGTTCACTGAGGCTTTTTGCAGATGATGCTGTGGTGTATCGAGAGGTTGTAACAATGGAAAATTGTACTGAAATGCAGGAGGATCTGCAGCGAATTGACGCATGGTGCAAGGAATGGCAATTGAATCTGAATGTAAACAAGTGTAATGTGCTGCGAATACACAGAAAGATAGATCCTTTATCATTTAGCTACAAAATAGCAGGTCAGCAACTGGAAGCAGTTAATGCCATAAATGATCTGGGAGTACGCATTAGGAGTGATTTAAAATGGAATGATCATATAAATTTGATCGTCGGTAAAGCAGGTGCCAGACTGAGATTCATTGGAAGAATCCTAAGGAAATGCAATCCGAAAACAAAGGAAGTAGGTTACAGTACGCTTGTTCGCCCACTGCTTGAATACTGCTCAGCAGTGTGGGATCCGTACCAGATAGGGTTGATAGAAGATATAGAGAAGATCCAACGGAGAGCAGCGCGCTTCGTTACAGGATCATTTAGTAATCGCGAAAGCGTTACGGAGATGATAGACAAACTCCAGTGGAAGACTCTGCAGGAGAGACGCTCAGTAGCTCGGTACGGGCTTTTGTCAAAGTTTCGAGAACATACCTTCACCGAAGAGTCAAGCAGTATATTGCTCCCTCCTATGTATATCTCGCGAAGAGACCATGAGGATAAAATCAGAGAGATTAGAGCCCACACAGAGGCATACCGACAATCCTTCTTTCTACGAACAATACGAGACTGGAATAGAAGGGAGAACCGATAGAGGTACTGAAGGTACCCTCCGCCACACACCGTCAGGTGGCTTGCGGAGTATGGATGTAGATGTAGATGTAGATGTAGCAGCTGTTGCTCGGTGTTGTGTCCGCGTCGGAAGCCGAATTGTTCCGGCGGGATCAGCTACTCCGCGTTTACATGCAGCATTAGCCCTTCAGAGTACAAGCGCTCGAATATCTTAGAGATTGCCGGTAAAAGGCTGATCGGCCTGTAATTCTTTGGGGGCCATGTTTCCATGCAGAGGGGAAGTTGCCGGTCTGAATAGTTTGATTGAAGATCGCGGTGATGGGGCGAATGGCTGTTTGAAGAAGCTGAAGTAGTATAGCGTTTTCCAGCTGGTCGCACCCACCGGCTTTCCTCGGGTTTAGCTGCTTCAGTTGTGCCTCGTCTGTGAATTCTTCGATGTCTGCTACTGCTTCCCCCTCGAAAAAGACTCGGAGCCGTTGCTGCACTAAACGTATGTGCTCCTCGTCAATAGGGTCCTCTACAGGTGTGAAGCTTTCAGCAAAGACATCAGCCAGGGCACTGGCCTTGGCATCAGGCTCGCAGATCACTTCACCACCGAATTGTAGGGGAGGGATGCTTTGACCTTTCCTTAAGAAGTACTTCGTCATTTGCCATGCTGACCCGTCGTTTATTTGCAGGCTAGCTATTTTCCTTTCCCATTCCCTATTTCGGTGTCCCTCCACCGCCACTTTCAGCTCTCTCCTGAGCCTGTTGAGGAGGCGCTTGGTGGCTGGACTTCTACTCACCTGCCATTCACGGAATACTCTATCTATGGCGTCTAATGGTTCTGGGGAGAGCTTGTGTGAGAAGTCTTTCATTCTTATATGTGATCTGAAGCTTTCCCGGCGAATATGCTGTATCCAAGGTTCTCATGTGTCCAGCCGGATCCGATCGTCGAAGTTCCACGATATTTCGGCGAATAACCGTTCCGCCATCATCAGATGGTGCTGATGCAATGATCTGTCTGGGCTGTGTCTGTGGTATTTATGTCCGCGAGGGCCCCAGTCGTACCCCGGCGCGGACGGCCGGCGGAGCGCCGCGTGGTGGGAGGGGTGGGGGTAGCTGCAGCCACGCCCGGTAGTAGGCACAGTTCATCTCCGTTCGCCGTGGCGGAAGGATCTCGCGGCCCTTCGCGCCGTTGCTCTTTGATGGTGTTTAATAATGGTTTCCAGGCCTTGCTAAGTTGAAACCCGGTGTCCCTGTTGATGAGGTTATTTGTTACGCGAATTTCTATGGCCTCCTTGTAGATACTGTCCCAGTAGGCACTTGTGGCCGTCAGGATTTTTGTCTCTTCGAATTTCGCTGTGTGTCCGGTTTCAATGCAGTGTTCTGCTAGGGCCGAATGTCTGGGTTGGCGTAAGCGGGTGTGACGTTCGTCTTCCTTGCATCGGTCCTCGACCGTGCGAACTGTTTGGCCGATGTAGGATTTGGCACACCCCCACGGGATTTTGTATACGCCCGCTTTCTTAAGGCCGTTCCTAGGTGGTCGGAAGATTAAGGCGACACAAGATTGGCAGTCTCTCCCTGTTTTTGACGACACGTTGCCAGCAAACGGCAGAAGGGCCAGAGCTTGCTTCTCTTCTTCGGGTTGTTCTTCATCTCGGTTCTTGCTGCACTTCTGTTGTCGGAAGGCCCTTCGGATTTGGCGGTTGCCATACCCATTCTTGCGGAACACGGTGTCCAGGTGTTTGAGTTCCGTTGGCAAGTTCTGTTCATCAGAGATTGAGTGTGCTCTATGTACCAAGGTGTTGACCATTCCATTGAGCTGCGCCGGATGGTGGCAGCTGGAGGCTGGAGGCATGTAGGTACAGATAAGTATGTGTAGGCTTGCGGTACACACTGTGATACAGTGAGCCATCAGACCCACGTTCCACTAGGACATCAAGAAAGGGTAGTTTTCCATCTTTGTCAGCCTCCATGGTGAACAGAATGTTACTGTGGACCGAATTTAGGTGCTGTAGAAAAATCTGTGTCTATAGCTGTTCCTGTCTATGTGGCTAGATGACGAACGTGTCGTCCACGTAGCGAAAGAAGCATACGGGTTTCAGTTCGGCGGCTTCCAGTGCTTCCTCTTCATGAACAGGCTGGCCACCAGTGGAGAGAGCGGGCTCCCCATGGCTACTACGTCGGTCTGCTCGTAGTACTGACCATTGAAGACAAAGTATGTAAATTACACGTGCCTGAACAGTTGTCAGTTCAGGCCCGAATTTCTCACCGATTAAGTGGAGAGAATCTTCCAGCGGGACACGTGTGAATAACGAGGCGACATCGAAGCTGAACATGATGTCGGATTCTTCATGCGACCAATGAAGTCCGTCGAGTTCCGGATATGGTGCGCACATTTCCCCACATAAGGTCTTAGGGGCACCGACGTATCTTTTGGGGCAGCACTTGGCGGGCATGCTATGTTGCTGACTACGGATCGCATCCCTTCTTTATGCGTTTTTGGGAGACCATATATCCTCGGAGCTACCGCCGAACGTTGGCAAAGTCTTTCGATGTCTTGGTCCTCGAGCGCGCCTTTTTTATTCTTTGTCGGCCTCTGGGAGATGTATTTTCTACAGCCTGTATAGTTGGTGCATTAAATCTTCTGATGGCCGCATCAGTACCTATGTCTGTGGGGTCTGGGATGTCATCGAGTGTGCCTTGCAGGCTCCCAGTTGGCTTTCCCTAGTGGCCTACGGTGGCTCTGCAGTAGCTCACCTTTGACCTCCAGGTCTGAAATCGCCGGGAGGTGATCCGACGAGAGCGCAATTCGTCGCCGTTGTGCGGTTGCCCACACCCTTCAGCAGGGCGATGTCAAGCACGTCGGGACGGCCGCCTTTCGCAGGATAGGAGGTGGGGACATACGGCCCCAGGGCGACCGCGTTGTGTCGACGGACTACCGTTAGCAGGTGACGCCCACTTGCGTTGGTAACTCTGGATTTCCACTCGGCATGCTTGGCATTAATGTCACCCGCAATAAAGATTTTACCGCGGATGGACAACAATGCCGGAAAGTCCGCTGGGTCCAGAAGTTTACCTGGTGGTCGGTAGGCCGCTACGAATGTGGTTTCGCCTGACGATGTTTTTACTCAGACTGCTGTGGCTTCGACTACGCGACATGGTGCTTAATGCAGTTTTTAATGTATAGAGCAGTGCCTCCTTCATGTATTAGCCTATCTGTGCGGTGGCATGTGTAATTTACCGCGCGTACGTATGTGTTAGGCTTAAGTTTTGTTTCCGAAGCTAGACATATATCGATTGCCTTGTCTCGAAGAAACTGCCTGAATTCCCCAACTTGGGTGTGTATGCCGTTTGCGTTCCAGGCGCAAACTGTTAAACCATTGACGATGCTATTCATTGGTTGTTGTTAGTTCCTGGGTGTTGTTGGGCCTTGTTAGCCGTCGTAAGTGGAGTTACTAGCAGCTGCGGTAGTGATTTCACCAGTTCAGCTAGTGATGTCATCAGTAGGCGCATCTCGCGGAGTTCTTCAGCGATGTTTACCGAGGTGGTGTTCGCAGCATGTGAGTGTTCCGTGGCTGTAACCGTTTCGTTCTCGCTCATGTTTGCTGCGCTCATTGATGCGGTGGCCCCCTCACTTACGCTTCCCGCGTCAGCGAGCTTGCCTCCTGTGGTTGAGTGTGCGTCATTTCGCGGATTGGTGATGCTAGAGTAGCTCACGCCAGTCTCGACTTTCCTAGCAGGTTTGTTGTTATTCCTAGCCGGTATGTTATTCTTCAACTGTTTGGCTTCGGCCTTCTTAAAAACCGCGCACCCCCATAGCTCGCAACGTGGGCAAGCCCGCAGTTGGAGCAGTTGGGTGTGTTCGTATTTGGTGTGGGGCAGTCTCTGCTTTGGTGCTCCCCAGCGAATTTCACACACGTTGGGGGCATCGTACAGTATCTTGCAACGTGGTTTAATCCTTGACAGGAGTAGCATTGTGCCCTGCGCCCTTTCCGGCGGGACTTCTCGACATGTACGTTAGCGATGGGGGGGGGGGGGGGCGTGGTGGGGGAAGCGAGGGAAAGGCTTCTCGCCCCGGCGCAGTCGCTCTGCGGCTGCTGGTGGAGGCCGCAGGTGTGGGCTGCGGCGCCGTAGAGGCGGAAGCGCCTCGCGACAGGGCATGCATGCATGCATGCATGAGGTGGTCACAGCTCAGGTATCAGAAGTGTGACCCCTGTGTGTTCAGGGGGCTCAACCATAAGGGTACATAGCGACCCCACCACATGGGCTGGCTACCGTGCTGGCTATGCACCCTAGTATCAGACAACGACGTGAAAGAGAAGGTGGAATGTACTAGGAGGGCACACGTCGGAGACACTAGGTAAGGTGCTCTTCCCCAAATGGCTCACACTACGGAGGAGAAATTTTGTAATGGAGGTCAAACCCCAGAGGGGGACCAAGGAATGCCAAAAGGAGATGATTATGCAACAAAGCCGAATTGTAAAACCAACAGAACCAGGAGGATAGCGGGGGCCAACATAATCAAGGACACCAAGAGAGGGAGAGGAGAGGGCGAGGGGAAAGGAGCAATGAGGGGAAAGGAGGGGAAGGGAAAGGAAATGCAGCCCTGGAGAGAAAGAAGGCTACAATGGCTCGGGGCCCCTTGCTCGCCACGCACGTATCCACAAAAGAGTTGTGGACCCCCTGGGGGGGCATCCGGCAAGGACCCACGCCAGGCATCGAGTTACCGACTCATCAACCTGCTGCCATCCCTCTCGAAAGTTTTCGAGAGGCTGTACGCGAGAAGACTGATGCGACGCGTCACCCAGGAGGGCATCATCCCAGACGAGCAGTTCGGCTTCCGAGAAGAAAATGCCACTTCCCACCAGCTCTTGTGGGTGGTAGAACCGGCGATGAGGGCACTGGAAACAAGGAAATTCTTTGGCGCAGTGTTCCTCGACGTCTCCCGAGCGTTTGACTCTGTGGGGCACGAAGGTCTCGAGTTCAAACTTTTTGAACAAGGGATACCGACGTCCCACGTGACGCTGCTGTTGTCGTACCTGTCTGAACGAACCTTCCACGTGATGGCTGACGACGGTACGTCCACAGTCCGGCAGATACGTTCAGGGGTGGGTTCTCGGCCCCTTGCTGTAGTCCCTGTACACTGCCGACGCTCCGAAAGTGGCAGGAGTCGAACTGGCGGTGTACGCCGATGATACAGTCCTGTTCACTCTCAGCATGAACGCCCAAGTGCTGAGAGTGGTAATATATCTTTCTCTCATTTACAGGAACCGCAGGAATGACAAATTTTGTCTAAACTGCACCACCAGATCAGGCGGCTACTGCAGGGCCATGACGGCGGAGCTCTGGAAGCGCAGGTCGGTCTCGAAGTCCTGGGCGATCTCGCGCACTAGGCGCTGGAATGGCAGCTTGCGGATGAGCAGCTCTGTGCTCTTCTGGTAGCGCCTGATTTCTCGCAGGGCGACGGTGCCCGGCCTGTAGCGGTGGGGCTTCTTGACGCCTCCGGTGGCGGGCGCGCTCTTCCTCGCCGCCTTGGTGGCGAGCTGTTTGCGCGGCGCCTTTCCGCCGGTGGACTTGCGGGCCGTTTGCTTTGTGCGGGCCATAGCGGTAGCGGAGAGCGGCGTGGAGGTGCGGTGCGTGCGCGACGGCGTCCGGTGCTGCCTTGACAACGGGACCGCGCGCCCCGTGGTGCGCTTATATGCCATCGGTGCGCGTGGTGGGGGAAGGGCGGGCCAGAGTCTATATAGGGGGGCGGCGCTTCTCGACGTCTCCCCCTGCTATCAGAATAGACCTGCCCAGAAACTATGAGGACCTCCAAACCATAATTCTGAAAGTCAAAACCCCAAAAGCTCCACTCTACATAGCAACAATTTACACTCCCCCTCGCGAACCGCTACCGACTGACTTCTTCCAATATCTAAATAGCCTGGGCCACTGCATCATCATGGGCGATATCAATGCAAGGGCGGAATCGTTTGGCGACTCCCACACTAACAGAAACGGACACGACCTCCTGCAACCCCTTGAAGATGAGGAAACAAAAATAGTAAGGCTCCCGAATAGCGCCCCAACCTTCATTAGCCACACCGGATCCTCAACACCAGACCACATACTATGCAGCTGTGCAATCCTCAGAGACATCAACCCACCATGGGTTGGCGATAGTGTAGGCAGCGACCACCTTCCACTAATCTTCCAGACCACACTTCTCACGCCGCCAAATACAAATAGCCAACGAAAAACAATATTAGACGTCAGCAAACTAAATATCAAAAACTATGAGAAGCAACTGAAAGAAACACTACCACAACCGCAAACCATAAAAAAATATAGACGAACTAAACTCCTACAATAAATCCATAATTGAAGCCATCCACGCCGCAACACAAGACAACGCTCCAACAAAGATTGTTAAACCCCATACCGAAAGAATTCCCCAAAGAATCCTCAACACAATCAAAGACAAAAGGAGACTATACAAACTTTTCAAAAGCACAGGCTGCGAACACTACAATCAAGAGTGGAATCAGCTAAACTCTCTAGTGAAACAACAGCTAAAAGAATTCAGATCGGAAAGATGGGCCAATGCATGCCAACACCTAGACCATAGACAAGGCACTAGATTCTGGAGCACCTTCAAAAAGATCGGCGGCCTAACCCACGTAACTGAACCACCACTCCTCTACGAAGGTAGCATAACCGCTAATGACTGGGAAAAAGCAGAGATCTTCAAAACAGTGCTGGCAGAGACTCACCAACACCCGACTGACACGAACTTCGACAATGAGCACGAAGAACACATCAACAAAAGTCTTGAGTCTCTACTTCACTCACAAAACGTCCCCAACGAAGAAGAAACTAAACTCATAGCAGCAATCACAGAAGCAGAAATCGAAGAGTCTCTGCTAAGAGGGAAAAACAGCGCACCAGGACTTGACAAAATAACACAACAACTTCGGCTACCGCCACGTAAACAAATGACAGACTGCCTCAATGCAATCTACAATGCAGCTCTACAACTACAAACCATACCAACACTATGGAAGGAAGCCAAAACAATAATGATCCCGAAACCAGGGAAGCCGCCAAACAACCCGAAATCCTACAGGCCCATAACGCTACTATCTGTAATAGGCAAAGGCTTTGAAAAAATCATCAGCAACAGGCTTTCAAAATTTGCTGAGAAAAACAATATAATTGGCAGGTTTCAGGAAGCACCACACAACCATAGACCCCATATTACGTATCTGCAGCGGTCTTACTGAAGGACTGAATCTGTCGAACCATGCCTCGGCTCTCTTTCTGGACATAGAAAGAGCTTTTGACAAAGTGTGGCACAAGGGGCTATACTACAAACTCCACCAGATGGGTGTGCCAACACAGCTGACCACACAACTGACGAACATCCTAGATAACAGGCCATCGAGAGTACATGTCAACGAAACCCAGTCAGAGGCATTTTTCCCAGAAGCAGGTGTGCCACAAGGAGCAATCCTATCACCTCTCCTATACAACCTGTACACATCAGATGTACACATCAGATGTACCGCACCCAGAAAGCTGGAATGAAGGGCTGGCCCTCTATGCTGATGACACAGCCTACTGGTGCCAAGCAAACTCAATAGACGAAATCAACAGGAAAAACAATAACTTCATCAAACAACTGGAAACATGGCTAAAAACATGGCGAATAAAACCAAACGCCCAAAAGACGCAACTGGTACTATTCAACCACAAACACTTTTCGCAACAGAGAAAACAACGGCTAGGAAAACTCGAAATAAGTTTGTGGGGTGAGCCCATCCAACCGCAAGACACAGCGGTATACTTAGGAACTACCTTAGATTACACAATGTCCTGGATCCCGCATACCCAAAAAATGACACAAAAAGCAAACGACAGATGGAACCTCATCAAACTAATAAGAGGCAGAGCAAATGGTGCAAACAACGAGACACTTATTCATACATACAAGACGTTCGTAAGACCGATCCTCGAATATGCCGCCCCAGTGTGGATAACGAACAAGAACAACACGCTAAAACTACAAGCCCTCGAGAGGAAAATCCTCCCCATTGCAGGTCGACTCAACAGAAGAACAGACAACAACACAGTCTACCGAAGCACAAAGGTCAACCCAATAAAAGAGAGGTGGATCCAACTTACAGCAAAAATAGGAAGAAACCGACAAACCAACAAAACACTAACGACTGACCTACTCAATTACAAACCAACGGAATTCAACTTCCCACAATATAAATACGCGTTCCCACCTAGAACCATAAAAGAATGCATTGCCTACACCGACGATAGCAATGACAACTAGAACAGGACAAACCACACCAACTACATCAATCACCTAATAGAAGAATAACACAAGAATTGCAGAAGAACAAAGGCAGAAGACAACAACTTTCAACACAAGGACCCTTGCTAAGGTTTTTGAGAGGTTTCCCTTAGCACTTGGGCAAATGCCAGGGTCCTCACTTCCTCTCACCACACAAACAAAAGAATACGCAGAAAACAAACTGAAATTTCCCTTCTGAAGAAATAAATGGAGCCCCAACAGAACATAAGATAAGCTAAGGCACCAAAGAGCACTAGGCTCTCCATGTGCCCGCCTTCTCCCATCCGGGGAAGGAATGGGGGAAAAAAAAAAAAAACAACCGCGAGTCGTCGCGTGGATACCGAGCGGAGAGGACCTCGCAGCGCAGCCGCCGACCGCCAGCAGCCGTAGCTCGCCCGCTACCCCCTCCAGCCGGCCGCTACCAGCACTCCGCAGCCAGTCGCCCGGCAGCGCCCGGGGAGTTCGGATGATACAGCCATCCTTGCGCAAGATTGGAAACCATCAAACATTACGTCACGCCTACAGACTGCACTCAGAGTGGCAGAGCCTTGGTTGGAGAAATGGCGTGTTAGAGTAAACGTCGACAAGTGCGAAGCCGTTCTGTTCACTAAAAGACCGAAGCAACTGCGCAAACACCGCTACTGCAGACCAACAACTCTACATGCACGTCCAATACGTTTCCGCGAGAAAGTCAAATACCTCGGTGTCTGGTTGGACCGGAAATTACTCTGAGGGGACCACATACAACACATGACCAACCGAGCTAGCGCGAGGCTCAAACAGCTCTATCCTATGCTCAACAGGCGTAGCACACTGAACAGAAGGGTGTCGAGGTCCATGCACATGACACTTATCCGACCCCTGATTACGTACGCAGCTCCAGTCTGGGCATACGCTGCGCCTACACGCCTGCGCCGTCTGCAGATCATACAAAACAAAGTACTCAAAATCATAAGCAATGCTCCACGATACACACGCATCGCGGACCTTCACCGGGAATACCGACTTGAGACTCTCACGGAGGTAATCCACAAACTCACCACAAGACTATACAGAAACTCCAGACATTCGCAGAACCCGTTTATTCTGAATCTGGGGAACTACGACCACAACCATAGATGGAAACATAAAAGACCAAAAGACATACTTGTAAGGACATAACATCTATGGCCAAGCATACGCAAACATAACGGCACAGGCGAGTCCCTGTTAATCAGACGCCATTACTGGATATCCAGCTGGAATACACTGCCGAATAACTGGCACCCCACAGGGAAGCCGTACAGTACATGCAAACAAGCTCCACACATCCCCCACACAGTGAGATGATCTATGGCCGATCTCCCACTACTGTATAACGATCTTGATTGTTCCAGGAATGCAGCAGCAGCAGCCGGGACACATCGCCATCGCTTGCCATGGTAATGATGCATGATACCTATACTAACAAATCCAACCTTGCATGAGCTCTCGCAGCTAGTAAGCCACTACTGCTCTTACTACCCATCCCACTGTCGCAGAGGTTTTTTCCCACGGCACGAGCCATGGCACTTTTTTTCCCCTCTGCTCTTCAAATCGCTACCCTCACTCGCGTTTCGTCCACTATCTATCACCTGATGGACCGTGTTAATGCGTAGTCTTACCCAGACGCACGGACAACATCACAGCCCAGCATCCTGTGATCCACTTACTAGACAACTAACATGTTTACGGAGGTGACAGTAGAACTTATGGTTTGGTCACCACGTTGGTGCGGGCGTGGAGAGGCCCCATCTCTAATTTTTTATTTTTTATTTTCGACGTCTCCACTCCTAGCGAGGCAGACGAGCGAGACGCACGTATATGTTACGCTCCTGCTACTAGCAAGTTGTTGCTAAATCTACCAAGGACAAGCTCGGCTTGCCATTCCAAAAAGCAAATTGTCATGTCCACGTAGGACGCATAGATTCTCTTAGGTGAGATATTCCAGGCAGCTGGAATTTAGGGCTGATAGATAGGGATTTTTGTGAACCAGGGCCCCGTTCACGTCGGGCAAACCCGCGCTCACAGAGGCTAAGGCTGCATATAAGGGCAAGAATAGAACATCCGCGGCCAGGAAACACTCCAGCAACACATCCGCAGCCGCACGTGGCAAAACCACGCGGCCGCATCTGCCTTTGTTCCCGCTCACCTTACTCCGAGCGGTGACGTCACAAGACCCGACACAAAGCCGTGACACACGCATCGCGCGCCATCATGAGCTCCACAGGGCGGAGAAACAAGGCCAATTCCAGAGCCGAGAACCCAAAAACAAACTCGGCACCAACCGACGATCAGCCAACCGAAACACCAATGGCCTCACTCAAGCTGTCGAGATCGCCTGGCGGGAACAACTACATCCTGGAATCCCAGATGGCGACTAATACACCAGCGGGAACGTCATCAATCCCGATTCGCTCACCGGCCAAAAACGAGAGTAGCGAAACCAAGAAGGGCATTCAAACAATAGTTATCCGGAACCTAGATTCCAAAGAGACACAAAAGTCTCTCCATTCTGCCCTAAAAATTTTCAACGTCGAACCATACCTAATCGACGCTACACTCCGCAGAGACAGGTCGGCGGTACTCAGGAGTACACACGAGGACATCCGAACAAGGGTACAGAAGTTCCTCACACAACATCGACCCGAAGGACGGATTGACGACAAAGATGTATGCGTGAACACCGAAACACCACCAAAGCGGCTAGGGCCCACGATGTTCGTAGTAATCAAAGATATTGACTTTGATATCACCCCCCAAGAAGTCGAAGAGGAGCTTCGCAACCAGAATTACACATTCCTCAGGGCAGTCAGGGTACGATCACGAAAGACGCAAAGGGAGGCCCCCCATGATTCGCGTCATAACCAGAGACCAAGCCACGGTAGACAGACTGCTTTCAGAGCATTTCAAGCTCTACCTACGTTCATACCAAGTAGAGCCACCACACATGCCGCCACCACAGCCCATCCAATGCACGAGATGTCACAGCTTCGACCACATGAGGGACCAATGTAATCAGGGCCCCAAATGCGGAAGATGCGCCGAACCACACGCAACACAGGCCTGCACAGACGAAAACACCTCGCATAAATGCGCAAACTGCGATGGAGAACACCACGCAATGGACATGAGATGCCCTAAAAGACCATCCGAGGCGAAATCCCCGGAGGAAACGGCACCAATCAGGTGCGTAGACCTTCCAGCAGCCGCCAGCCCAGACAAACCGGCAGACGAAAAATTCGTGAAGGTTGAGGATTTTCTACGAGTAATGACAACGGCACTCATCAACATCCTACCGGAAAGGAAGACGAAAATTACAGACACCATCAATGAAGTGTCAAAGAAATTCTTCTGTCAAAATTAACCCTGTGCCCATCAACAACAACATACACCTCCATCTACAGACTATCAACAAACAGCCACCATCCGCTGCCCAGGACAAACCACCGGTCCTCTCCCCAGCTTTCCGTAAGCCACAGGAACAGTTGCAAGACGAAAACCACGTCAAAAAAGGACAAACCCACCAACAAAACAAAACCGTCCGACTCCTAAGAACCAAATGGTCTTACACACATCCCGACCTCAAAATGGCGGGTGAAACAGCCAAGCCAGCCACGATCGGTTTTGTGAATGCCAACGGCTTCCGCCCCCAAACAACCCCTACTAGAACACCTTGTACAAAAAGAACAAATAGACATTTTTGGCGTCCTAGAAACGAAAGCCAGCAGCCTTCCACTAAAAATAAGACTATATCTGCTACAGGAAAGACAACCCAACCCAAACGAAACCAGACCAACAGGAGGGGTAGCAGTTTTCCATAATAAAAACATCCCAGCCATTAAAATCGACATCCCAAACGACTACGAGAACATACAAGCCGTAGCCCTCCAAATCAAAACCCCAAAGCTCCACTTCTACGTAGTCACAATCTACACGCCACCAAGAGAACCGATCCCGACAGACTTTTTCAACTATCTGTGCAATCTAGGACAATGCCTAATCATGGGCGACCTCAACGCAAGAGCGGAATCCTTCGGCGACACGACCACGAACCGAAACGGACGAGAACTACAATCATACTTAGAGGATGAGGACACAAAACTTACAAGACTCGCCAACGCAGCACCAACCTTCATCAACCACAGGGGCTCCTCATCACCCGATCATGTCCTATGCAGCGACTCATTAATCGGCCAAATAAATCTCCCCTGGGTTGGAGACAGTGTGGGGAGCTACCACCTTCCCCTTATATTTCAAACAGCGCTCCTCTCTGCCCCACTAGCACAAAACCAGGGGCAGATAATAATTGACACCAGCAAACTAAAGATAAAAGAGTATGAAAATCAGCTGAAAACATCATTACCCACACCAGAAGACATCACGAATATTGAAAATCTAAACACACATAACGACACCATAACTCACGCCATAAGAAAAGCAGTCACAGATAACGCCCCAACGAAGATCATCAAGCCACACACCGAAAGAATCCCACAAAGAATACTAAACACCATTAAAGACAAGAGGCAGATGTACAAACTGTTCAAGAGAACAGGCTGTATCCATTACAAACAAGAATGGAATCAACTGAACGCCCTAGTAAAACGTCAGCTCCAAGAATATAGATCAGAAAGGTGGACACTAGCCTGCCGACACCTCAACCACACATAAGTCACTAAATTCTGGCAACCCTTCAAAAGGATTGGCGGTCTTACACACACGGCCGAGCCCCCTCTACTTTACAAAGACACCATCACAACAAATGACAAGGAAAAGGCAGATATCTTCAAATCAGTCCTAGAAGAGACATACCAGCACCCAACGAACGCATACTTCGACGTAGACCACGAGGAACAAGTAAACAAAAACATAGCCGCAACACTCATGACACCAAACGTCCCAACAGAAGAAGAGGCCAAACTCATAAATATCATCACGCCAGAAGAAATAGAAGAATCATTACAAAAAGGTCCCAACAATGCACCAGGACTAGACAGCATAACACGACGGTAACTCCGACTAGCCCCAAGAAAACAACTAATCGACTGCCTCAGCACCCTCTACAACGCCGCTCTCAGATTACAAGCCGTGCCAAACAAATGGAAAGAGGCAAAAATCATAATGATCCTAAGGCCGGGGAAAGCCCCAAACAATCCGAAATCCTACCGACCAATAACACTACTCTCCGTAGTCGGGAAGACTTTCGAATCGATCATAAAGAAAAGAATCTTAACCTTCGCCGAAACGAAACAATTAATACCCAAAACTCAGGCTGGTTTCCGCAAACACCATGCCACGATCGACCCCATTCTAAGGGTCTGCAGCGGACTAACAGAAGGAGTAAACTTGACCAACCACGCTGCAGGCCTCTTCCTCGATATAGAAGGGGCGTTTGACAGAGTGTGGCACAAAGGACTGTACTATAAACTACATGAGCTAGGTATACCGACCCAACTGACAACACTTCTGTCGAACATACTCGATAACAGACCATCCAGAGTCTATGTCAACGGAAGCCACTCAGAACCCTTCCACCCAGAGGCAGGCGTACCGCAGGGAGCGATTCTCTCGCCCCTCCTCTATAGCCTATACACTTCCGACATCCCGCACCCTACAGGCTGGAATGAAGGGTTAGCCCTATACGCCGACGACACGGCCTATTGGTGTCACGCGCACGATATCAATGAAATAAACAGGAAGACAAACACCTACATCAACAAACTGGAGCTGTGGCTGCGAAAATGGAGAATCAAACCAAATGCGCAGAAAACCCAGCTGATTATCTGCAACCATAAGCACTTCTCATATACAACAAATCGAGAACTACCACAAACGAATATACGACTATGGGGAGAAACAATAAAACCAAAAAATACAGCCACCTACCTAGGAACAATAATAGACAAAACCCTGACATGGACACCTCATATACAAAAAACAATAAACAAAGCGAACAACAGATGCAACCTAATTAAACTAATAAGAGGCAGGGCAAACGGGGCAAGCAACGAGACCCTACTTCACACGTACAAAGCTTTTGTAAGACCAGTTCTAGAATACGCTCCCCAGTCTGGTTAGCTAGCAAAAATAACACCCAGAGGCTAATAGCGCTAGAGAGGAAAATTCTAAGAATAGCAGGACGGCTCAACATACGAACAAGAAACGAAACTGTATACCAAACCACCAAAGTTATCCCCATAAAACGCAGATGGATCACGCTGACAGCAAGAATTGGCAACAACAGGACAACGAACAAAACTCTAACAACAGCTCTCTTAAACTACGCGCCCACAGAATTCAATTACCCACAGTATAAAAACCCAACCCCACCGAAAATGATCAAAGAGTGCATGGCAATAGAAAGCGGATCCACTCAAAACATCGCAACTGAAATACTAAAGCACTTGACAGAAGACGAAAGCCACAACTAATCAACAAAGGCAGAAGCACATCAAACAACATCAACACAATGACCCTTGCGGAGGTTTTCGAGAGGTTTCCCTCCTGCACTTGGGCGAATGCCAGGGTCTTAACATCCTCTCACTAGCCAAGAAAATATAAGATCATACAGGAAAAATCCCAACTGAAATAATAAATTGTGCCCCAACAGCAGTACATAAGATAAGCTAAGGCACCAAAGAACATTAGGTTCTCCATGTGCCCGTCTCCTCCCATCAGGAGCAGGAATGGAAAAAAAAAAAAAAAAACCCTCGAGATGGGACGCCGTAGCGGAAGGGTCAAATGGCAGCGCAGCAGCGGAGACGGGCGGGCAGCAGCAGCGAACGGCCCGTAGCGGAGAGGGGCGTCCAGCTTCCCCCCCCCCCCCCCCCCTCCACGTCGAGCGGCGCAGCAGCTCTGCGGCAGCAGTTACCAACCGGCGACCATCGCGAGAGGACGGCCACGTCTCACCAAAAGAGCAGCGACATCACCCCGATCCCCAATCTGTCCTGGATTCCGGGACATAAAAAAAGCATATTTGTCGTTGTTCCACTTCTGCTGCTAACACAGCAGGGGTGAAAGCAAATTGTTGTTGTTTCACTCCGGCTTTTAACACAGCGAGAGTGACGACAAAACTGTCGTGTCCCCCACCACAACGGTGCCGCACGGCAGTCAGATCTGCCACCCCCTCTGTAGGGAATAATCCGTGCCAGGGCCGAAGGCGCTGCCTCCGTAACCCGCGCACGCGTAGAGTGTAGGCGAGACTACCCGTGGAAACCTCGACCTTCTCAGGTCACGAAGAGGTGCCAACTAAGCGGGCACGTTTCGAACCCACGTGGGCGGCCACACACACAAACTCTACAACGGTACCACCAGACAGGATGGCGAAGTACGGACCTGCCAGCTACTTGGGCGACATCCCGACCTCCCCCTCGGAATCTACTCTCACAGACACAACTCACGAGACACCAGATGACCCTGACTCGCACGGCCATGGTGAATGGCAGGAGGTGCGTCGCAACAAAAAAAAGGCGCAGCTCGACCGGGAGCACAGCCCACCCGACCAACATCAGGGACCCCAGATTGCTGACCCGCCAACCACAGACGCCGATCTTCCACTCTGAGACAACTACCTCCACGCGGCGAGATGCAACCTCGGCAGACACCCACCACGAGGAGAGAAGATCCACAACACGCCCAACCTTCTTCTTTCGAAACCTCCCTGACAAAACGACAAATAAAAGCCTCGCGCTCAGGATAAGGGAATTCATCAGACACCACAACGGTACTCTTGACGTTTTTAGAGACGGTAAAACCGCTAAATTCACGGCAGATAAAGACTATGACCCAAGCCATTTACAAGCTAAACTCCGCCAGTTTGTTATTCCAAAAGTGACGGTAGAACGTAAAACGGTTAGGCAAGACCCCAACACAGCGCGCAAGCCGAAACCGCCAGTATTCAGTGCAGTGATCAAGGACATCTACTTCGATGTAGAGAAAGACGACGTTATCACTGAGCTTAAGGCGCAAGGCATCGAGGTACTGAACGCCTGGCGCATAAAATCACGCAGAACCGGCCGCGAAGGCCCAATGTACAGAGTCCTATCTCACAACCGGGAACTCGTAGATTTCATGCTAGAAAACGGGGTAGACATCTTCCTAGCACATTATAGAGTGGAACCTTTCCCCCCCCCGCACCTCCCAGGCCTCAACCGGTCAAATGCCAGAAGTGTCAAGAATTCACCCACCACACAGACAAGTGCACAAACACACCGAAATGTAGCAGATGCGGACAGAGCCACCACATCTCGCAATGCGAACTGACACCAGAGAGATCACCCACCTGTGCTAATTGTGGAGGGACACACTCGGCGAGATCGTTCAAGTGTCACTCACGTCCACCTGTAGCAGAAAACGAGCACCTACAGGCCCCATTACAGTTACCTGACACCCCAACACAACAGACAGAACACCTGAACATCAATGATTTTCTAAAGACAATCACGTTCGCATTGACAACACTGATGCAAAGTCACAAAAACGAGGTAGTTAACGCGATGAAACAAGTGGCCCGACGCTACTTCGACAGAGACCTAATTTACAATCGGAACGGACAGCAAGTGACCACGACCGTGACAAAACGCTCCTTCTCTCAGATAGTCAGAAGTTAAACACTCAACCTCCCCCCCCCCCACCACCACCACCACCCCACTCCCCCCCAACTGACTATGGCAGGACACACCAGACGAGTACTTACCAACCTCCTGTTTGTCAATGCAGGAGGCATGAGACCGAAAAAACCGTTACTAAACGACTTAATAACGAAGGAAGACATAGACATTTTTGGAATCACAGAGACGTGAGCAAGACCAACACACAACGTGAAAGTTAACAAAGACTACAACCACTTTGCCAAACACAGACCAGACGGACGAGGAGGGGTAGCGATCTATTTCAAGAAGTCGATCCCAGCACAAGAAACTCCCCTACCACTCCAGTTTCAAGACATAGAAGCCGTAATGATTACAGTACCAAGACCCAGAAGACGACGACGACGACGACTGTTAATAGCTTGGCTATACGTCACCCCTGAAACCTAAATTCCCAGGGCGTTCCTAAGATACTTGACCACGTTTCCGGAGTATATACTAATGGGAGACCTAAATGCCAGGCACGATCTACTGGGAGACACTGCCATCAACAGAAATGGCGAGGACCTACTAGACTTCCTCACCACAGAGAACATGTCCCCATGAATACCTACACATTCGTGGGGCACGCAGGCAACTCCCTACCCGACCACATATTACTCAGTCCCACCCTATACGACACAATGACAGAAGCCACAATAGGCGACAGCATAACGAGTCAACACCTACCTATCGTCTTCGGCACCTCGGCCATAAATCCCCCAACAACACCTCAAATCTCACGCACCATCCGACTCTACAACAAAGCAGACTGGGACAAATATCAAAAGACTATAGACAAGGAACTACGAGCACCCCTGACAATAACGGACGACAGAGACATGAACTCTATCAACGACAGAATAATAAACACGCTGAAAACTGCCATCGACTCAACCATACCGACCAAAACAGTGCAGAACTGGAAACCTCAACTACCACCGGACATACTCCTTCTAATCAGGGAAAAAAGACGACTTCACACAGAAATCGTTAGGACAAAGAACCGTGACTTTAACCCAATTTGGAATAGACTAAAACTACGAATAAAACGACTGATCTCTGAACATAGACAGAAACAGTGGGATGAAACCTGCAGCAAACTCGACTACCGACAAGGACGAAAATTCTGGTCTAAATTCCAGACACTCACCGGACAATCCACAGACAGAAACCACAGACTGACAATAAACAACGCGACCACCACCAACCCCAAAGAAATTGCAGAGGCTTTCAGAGAGGTACTAACTGAAGCGCACAGCTTTCCCCACGACCAACTCTTCGACGAAGACTTCCGACAGACGGTTAACGACGAACTCCCCACTCTACTCAACATGCCCACCGCACCTACACAACTCGACCACCAGCTAATGAAAGAAATCACTGAAATGGAAGTTGAACACGCCATCATGCCAGGTAAAAACACGGGACCCGGGGAAAACGGAATAAGACGTATACACCTTCGAAAATGCCCTCTTCAGACCATCACCCCCCGTACTTACACTACTCTTTAACTACTGCCTGACGAACACCACCATCCCCACAGCGTGGAAAAAGACGAAGACGATTATGATACCGAAACCCGGTAAACCTAAAGCCGACCCAAAATCATACCGCCCAATATCTCTCATAGACGTATTAAGAAAGACTTTCGAAAGAATACTGACAGACAGACTAACCAAACACGCAGACGAATTACAACTAATCCCCCACATACAGTCCGGCTTCCGCAAAAACCATTCGACCAACGACCCACTACTTAAACTAACGACCGACATTACGAAGCTCATTAACGTAGGACACTGCACGCTCGCTGTCTTCTTAGACATCGAGGGGGCTTTCGACAAAATGTGGCACGACGGACAAATATACAAACTATTAAAGACAGGAATCCCCCCCAAAGACGGTAAACATGATAGACGCCCTACTGAAAGACAGACTATGCCAAGTACACGTCAATGACGAAACCTCCGAACCATTCAGCCCCCAAGCGGGGGTGGCCCAAGGCGCAATCATCTCTCCATTACTATACGCCTTCTACACCACAGACATACCGACTACCACAAGGACCAACGAACAAGTACAACTTTATGCTGACGACACGGCATACTGGACTTCCGGACCGAACATGACTGCCATAAACCAACAAACTTTGACCTACCTAACACGACTGCAAGACTGGATGTGCAAATGGCGTATCAAAGCAAACCCTGACAAGACGCAACTCATACTATTTAAACACAGACATATACACAGTAAGACGAACCAAAACCCTGACGACATCACACTCACGCTGTGGCGAACCAGACTGAACATATCCGACAAAGCCAAATATCTGGGGGTGACCCTAGATAAATATCTGAACCTGAAAGAACACGTTAAGCAAACCCTCAACAAAGCCCGAAAAAGACAAAACCTCATTAGACTGGTACAAGGCAAATTCAACGGCTGCTGTGACAGAACAGCAATTAACACGTACAAAACATTCGTTAGACCCCTCTTCGAATACGCAGCCGCGCCGGTAGCAGGAATGAATCGGACACAGACAGAACGACTATACCAGACTGAAAGACGTATACTACGTAGCATACTAAGAGTCCCGCCCACCACCCCCCGAACTGAGGTCTACGAGGAAGCTAGGGTCACACCACTGCAAACCAGACTCGCACTACTTAGAGCGCGGTATGGGAGACGCACTCTAACCACACGGCACGACATGACACACATATTCACAGCCATACCATGCCACAGGAATAAGCCTAAATACAAATACACCTACCCACCACGCACCATCACATACAACACATTACTAACACACCCACAAACCATTGAGAACCATGAACACGCGGGCCAAATTAGCATACTAGCGAACGATGAACCCACCCCTCCCCACTTACTGACATTGGACTCTGACCCAATATAAATATAAGTACCGTAGCAGACACAGAATACTCCCACCCCTACTCTGATTAAAGCCACTCTTTCGTCTTATCACATCATTTATAAATTTACAAATTTAATTTACTTAATGCTTAGACCCTTCCCTGCTTGACACAATAAGCTAAAACAACACAAAACTATCCATATAGAGGCTTGTTTTCATTTCACCATATTATATTGAGTTAATATCTATTTAATTTTCTATCCCCTTATGTATCATTTATGTTAAACAACTCCAAACTCACAATTTCATTTTCATCTATTAATTTATGTTATGTTTTATGTGAACCAGCACCAAACAATCCTATGGTGTTATATTTTATGTTATTTCACGAATTTGTTCGGCATTTTGCTCCCTTACTGAAACACACAAAAAAAAAAAAAACAAAAAAAAGTGTCATAGACTTAAGTTTAGAAGGTTCAAAGGAAAAATATAAAAACAGTGAAACTAAGGCCCCATAGAGCAGTCGCTCTCAGAAGGCCCGCCTGTTCCCCTCAGGAACAGGAGTGAAAACGATAAAAAATAAAAATTGTCGTGCTGCTGTTCTAACGGCAAGAAAAGCAAATTGTCAAACCCTAGCGCGCAGTATGGTAAAAATGAGCAGCGTGGGACGAGATGTCGCGAGAGGCGGCAACTCTGCGACAGAAGTAGTAGTTTCCCCCGCTCCCGTCCTGTACATCAAGTGCAGGGAGGTCGAGTGGGTGGAAATCTATGATAAGATGGGGCAGAGCTGCGACAAGGAGGTTGTCGTTGAGTCCGTCGACTCCGACGCCACCATCAAGCTCCTGGCCGCAAACTGGGACGACTACTGGGCCCTGAAGACCCTTGTGGCCGTTCACACAGTGGACGCCCCGGGAGGAGGAGCGATGGGTCAGAAGACTCGTCGCAAAGAAGTCACCAAGGCGCTCCTGAGGGGACTGCCTTGAATTCTCACCGAGCGAGCAGTGAAGGAAGGACTGCGCCGCCAAGGTTTTGTTGAGGCAACCGTCAGGTTGCACAACAAAACCAATAAGAGGAAACCGCCGCTGTTTATTGACGCCACACCAGCGGCAGACAACGGCGGGGACATCCTCGAAATCCGGAAGCTCTTGGGCTTCCACGTGCAGCCGGAGACTCTCCCCCCCACCTGGACACGAAGCCACAGTGCTTCAAGTGCCAGGAGGAAGGGCATGTGGCAAAGCACTGCCGCAACGCCGCCAGGTGAGTCAAGTGCGGACGTCACCATGACACCCGCACCTGTACCAGCACCAAAGACGTGCGCCCGCTGCGGCGGTGAGCACGTTGCTAACTGGCGCGGATGTCAGGCCTTCAACGACCGAAATCCCGCCACTGCACAGGAGACGGCGCCCCAGCCAAAGAGGCGACGCCGCAGAAGGAGGAGACGGCAACGTTCTGCAGCCGCTGCGAGCAACGGAGGGACAGAGGCAACAGCGAGAGGAGGAGGCAACGCCGCGGCACCCGGAGGAAAATCGACGACGGCCACCGCTCACGTGCGGCCGCCTTCCCCCGCCGCCTGTGGCAAGGGCGGTGGAAGGGGGCGGCGGCGCGACCCAGCGTGTGGGAAGACAGGGGCGACAGCTGGTCCCGACTTCGACTCGGCCCTCCAGGAGGCGGAAACAAGATTCCGCATGGTTCTCCATGCGGAGATGGAGGCCGCCTGCCTCACTCTTCGTGAATCCCTCCGCCGCAATACAAACAAGGAGACGCAGGCGGTGCAGACGCATGAGCAGCACAAGGGCGACGGGCGGGCACCACACCCCAGTCGTGAGCAAGCCACACAAACGGCCTGGCCGAAGAAGATGACCATCAGTCGAGCCACACAAGCCTCGTCAGAAGTCAAAGGAGCACCGGCAGCACAAAAGGACACAAGCGTCCAAAGCAAGGAGTTCGTAAATCACTGCCACTACCTTGTAGATAACGAGATCCTGGACATCACCAACCCGGACTTGGCCGACCGCGAACGCAGTGAACACCAAACGAGCTACCTGAAAAGCAGGGAGCCCTTAAGAAGAAATGTGGAAACACGAGAGGAGAAATACAGAAGAGAGCAAGAGATGGAGCGCGACAGAAGATGCGAAGCCACCCTTGCCCGCCGTGAACTCCAGCGCCAACGCTGGCCACACTGCAAATAAAGAGAAGGCAAGCCCTAACAAGCAGTTCTGGTCGGGTTTTGAAGGTTTTCCTTGGCCGCTAAGGTAAATAGCGGAACTGTCCCAACAAACTCCTGCAAATAAATTCCCAATTGGGAGAACCCCCACCCCCCTTTCCTTGTACCCCAGCAAGACAAATAAAGAGTGCCAAAACAGAAAAACTTTGCCCCATGGCTGAAAAGAGCTAAACGCGCGCTCTACAACAGCCCGCCCATAAAAAAAAAAAAATTATATAATCTCGACGTCTCCCACGCGAGACAGCGCTGAGCCGCCGTAGCGAGAGGTAGCTCTGGCTCACCCCTCCGCTGTGTCTCGCTGGCGCTTTTGTTCCCGCGCGTCTTTGTCCGCACGCCTTTGTTAAGGCACGCGGTCACTGGCGAGTGCGTTACGGAAGCTGCCGCGAACCTCCACTGCTGACTACTCGCTTGCGAGTGCGTCAGCGGCGAAATTGTCGTGCACACCTCGTTATCGGCTGCGAATCAAATCGATTCAGTAATAGATTTGTGCCGCGCCTAGGGACCGTTAGGGCACGACGTGACCCTGGACCCCCTTCATGTGGGACAAGTCCGCGGTCACTAGAGTAGAGACGACCATTCTTCCCTACCTACCATACAGCTGCCCGATGGACCTACTAACGACCAGTGACGCTGACCAGGCATACCTGCCCACAGCTGACTCGAACCACCGTGACCGAGCGTTCATTCTCATGAACAAGCTCGCTCACGGGGGCCCTTACCCCGGTCGAGATGACGACTTGGCGGCCATAATGACCTCCTGTAACATCCGGAAGGCCGCTGCACCACCGAGCTCGGGGCAGCAAGAATCGGGCGTGCCACCGAGAGCCTCGCCGGTCGCACTGCAAGAATTTGCGGTCCCGGTGACGGCGGCCTCGAAGGGAGTTGCGCCTCTGGACTCGACCACCCGAGAGGTCGATGCTCCCCCAGTTGCCCCACTGGCCCCGATGTCACAAGAAGAACCCCTTGTCTCGCTAGTAGACGCGCCGTCCTGCGCTGGGGACACCCCTGCGGTCTGGACGAGCGCAAAGACAGCGCAAGAGGCTACCGAGATAAGAGGCCATCGACCTCCCGGACGCGAACCTTGCCGAGGCAATCGCCGAGGCAGAGAGTCGCGATCCAGACTATGACGACGCTCGCGCGCCCAGGAAGCGCCGGGCTACGACACAAGACGACTCGGACACGCACTCCTCGACCTCCGACTCCGCAAGGCCGAGGAAGAAGGCACCCAGAGCCTCCCGCGCTGCCACTGCAGCGGCTGGGAGGGCTGGAGCTAGTACTCCACAAAGTGCCACCAAGGCACCACACCCAAAGAGGACGCAGCAGCCCACTGCGACAGTCGCTGCCTCCAGGCAGCCTGATGAGGACGGCTTTGTTGCCCCACCTAGGAGGCACACCGCCAAGGCTGCTGCACTGCAGCCACCGCAGCCGCTGCCGACCACAAATGCGTTCGCAGGGGCGAACGCTGACGAGATGGAGGACGACGAGGCGCCTCTGGTGCCGCAACAGAGGAAGCCGCCGCCCCCACCGCCTATCGTCATCCAATGGGACGGCGTGTACAAAGGTTTCGAGCAAAAGCTCGTCAGGGTGGCCGCGTCAACCACCCTCAAGGCTGCCGTCCGCGACCTCTACAAGGTCACGGTCGCGACACATGAGGAATATCGTGCGGTTATGGGCGCCATCTGCAAGGACGGCCTCCATTGCTACACTCACCCCTCTGAGCCGCTCAAACTCCTGAAGGTGGTATTCCGCCACCTTCCCCTCAAGTTTGGTGCGGAATACTTCCGTGAGGAGCTAGAAGACATGGGTTTCGGCATCAGGTCCACGGGCCTGATGAAGTCTCCCAGGACCCACCGAGACATGCCGTTGTACCAGGTTGTCCTTGTCGACAACCTGGAAAATCGGAAGATCTTTCAGGTACAACGGGTCGGCCGTGTCAAGGTCGAGGTCGAACCGCTCAGGGCCAAAGGCAAAAGGGCCCAGTGTTTCTCATGCCAGCGGCTGGACCACGTCTCAAGATACTGCTCCACGCCCCCCCCCCCCCCCCCCCCCGCTGCGTCAAGTGCGCGGGACAGCATGAGAGCCGATCTTGCGGCCTCCCCCGCGAGGACAAACCGACCTGCCGCAACTGCGGCGGGCCGCACGTCGCCTGCTACAGAGGCTGCACGGCCTTCCCGAGTGGCCGGAACCAGCAGCGAGGCAAAGGTGCTCCTTCTCGAAAGGTGCACTCTACCACCAGCTTCGCTGCCGCCAGCAAGAGCGGGCTACCTGCCCCCTCACAGCGCTCCGACCATCACGTCGGAGAGAGTCAGCAGCCGACTGCGCCGTCCACGGCTTCGCCCGAGAGGGCGGCAGGCCCCGTGGCCGCGCCTGTCGCGCGGGTTGCCCGCCCGCGCAGGCGTCGCCGGCGCACGGGGCGTGTCACCCGTGCCGTAGCGCAACAGACTGCCACCGACACTCCGCCGCGGCAGCGGCAAGCAGCTCGCGCTGCGCCACGGCTGCAGCCTGATGTTGTCGCACCACGTCAGTCAACGCCACCAGAGAGGCCCCAGTCAGCCGCCCCTGTGGCGGAGGTCGCCCCAGCGGCCCCCGACGTCTCCACTGCACCAGAAGCAGCTGAGCTCCGATCGCTTCTGCGATCGTTGAGCCAGGTGCTAGAGCAACTCCCGGTGCTCGTCACCCCGGTCACGGCGGCCCTCCAGGTCGGCGTAGTTCCCCAACCCCGCCATGGATAATCACCACGTCCACGGACTCACCGTCTGCGCGATTAACGCGAACAGTTTGCTCCCACAGCAAGGGGAATTCAGGGAGTTCTTACGCGACGAGGCAATAGATGTTTGCCTTGTGTGCGAGACCTTCCTGAAGCCTGGGGTGCATGTTAAGGTGGCCAACTACCGGTGCTACTGCACCGACAGGCTGACCCATGGCGGTGGGACGGCCGTCTACATCAAGGCCTCCCTAAAACACCATGAAGTCCAGGTTCCGCCCCTCGTCGCGGTGGAAGCCGCTGGGGTGGCTGTTACCACTGCGGCAGGGGTCATCACCTTCGTTGCGGCCTACAGGCCGCCGAGGGGACTGTTCCAGGAGGCTGACTTCAATGTCCTACTGGCGTTGCGCGGGAAGATCTTCATTGGGGGCGACCTTAACGCCAAGCACACGCAATGGAACTCCCGCATCATCAACACCAGTGGCCGCCGCCTCCTCCGCGTCACGCAACGGCATGGCGCGATCGTGCTGGGGCCCTACGATCATACCATATTTCCCCACCGAGGCCAGTGACGTGCTCGACATCGCGGTACTGAAAGGTGTCGGGCACTTCACATCTGCCACCGTCCGTAGCGCCCTGTCGTCCGACCACCTCCCGGTAGTCTTCGACATGGACGTCATCGGCGCGTCCTTGCCGGCCGCCCGCCCGCCGCAACTTCCGCGGCATCGACGAGGCGCGCTTCCGAGCGGAGGTCTTAGACCGCCCCGAGGGAGCGCCTGACCCGTACATGGAAGGTGCGGACGGGGCACTTAACTTCTTCACGCGGCACACACTCGCGGCCGCAGAGGTGGCCATCCCCAGGCGGCCAGGGCAGCCGCGCGAGATGTCGCGCCAACTCCCGCCGCACATCCTGGAGGCGATCACGGACAAGAATCGCCTCTTTCGGGAGTGGCAGCTCAGGCGGCTGCCGGAAACGAAACGCCGCCTCAACAGGGTGCGGCGCGAGATTCGGGCAGCCATTGAAGAACACAGAAACCACGACTGGGCGGGCCTTGTAGCCATCCTCACGACAACGGACGGCAGCGCATGGCGGACCGCCAAGCGCTTCCTTCGGAGACACCACCGCGTTCCGCCTCTCCAAGTGGGTGGAAACGTCGTCTGCAAGCCAGATGCAAAGGCGAGTGTCCTCGCCGACACGTTCGCAGAGAATTTTGAACCAGCCGAGGGCGCCGTCGACGTCGACCACGCCCGCATGGTGGAGGACCGCCTGCCGGTCTTCCTCGCCGCGCGGACCGACGACGACGAGATCTAGGAGATATCGGCGGAGGAAGTCGACCTGCAGCTCCGTCGCCTCAATCCCAAGAAGGCGGGTGGCTCGGACGGCGTCACAAACTGTCTGCTGAAGATGCTGCCACCGGAGGTACACCTGACACTGGCGGACATCTTCAACAGCATTCTCCGCACTGGTACCTTCCCATCCGCGTGGAAACACGCGGAAGTGGTTGCCATACCAAAGAGCGGGAAGGACCCCCGCCACGCAGCGAATTACCGGCCGATCAGCTTGCTGCCGTCCCTCTCAAAAGTATTTGAGCGGCTGTACGTGGGGCGGCTGCTCCGCCACGCCACGGAGCAGCAACTCATCCTGGAGGAGCAATTTGGGTTTCGGAGCGGCCATTCTACCAGCCAACAGCTGCTGCGCCTGGTGGAGCAGGCGATGCGAGCGCTGGAGACGCGGGAGTACCTCGGGGCGGTGCTTCTCGACGTCTCCAAGGCCTTCGACTGCGTGTGGCACGACGGCCTCGTGTACAAACTCTTTGAACACGGGGTACCGACGTCGCACGTGGTCCTGCTGCGCTCCTATCTCTCAGGACGAACGTTCCACGTCCGAGCAGACGGTGGCATCTCCACCGATAGACAGATCCGCGCGGGAGTGCCACAGGGGTCGGTTCTCGGCCCCCTGCTGTACTCCCTCTACACAGCCGACGCTCCGCGGGTGGCACGCGTGGAGTTAGGACCTTATGCTGACGACACAGCGCTGTTCACCCGCAGCATGAACGCGGCCGAGATGCGCCGTCGCCTCCAGCTCGGATGTGACGTCCTGGGTGCATGGTCCACCAAATGGAGACTAAAATTTCACGCCGCAAAGAGTCAGGCCATTGTCTTTACCAGGAAAAAGCTGCCTCCGAACCTACAGCCAGTCACGATCATGGGAGGCCCCATTCCATGTTTGCGGACAGGAAAGTACCTCGGGGTGACGCTCGATCGGCACCTGACGTGGCTCCCCCACGTCCATGATGCCGGGGAGGGGGGGGGGGGCGAGAAGTGGGGCGACTTCGTGCGCTGTACCCGCTGCTCAACCCTTCCTCCACACTCCCGCCACGACACGGCCTCACTCTGTATCTGGCCCTGGTACGGCCTATACTAGAGTATGCTGCCGTGGTGTGGGGCAACGCTGCCGCCACGCACATCGCGGTGCTTCAGCGCGTCCAAAATAGGGCGCTGCGCCTCGCCCTCCATAAGCCGCCTCGCTATCCAACGAGGCTACTGCACAAGGAAGCAGGCGTCCCGCTACTGCGGGACCGCTTCCGGCACATCGCCAGAGTGTTCTATAACACTGCAGAACACTCTGGCAGCCGCCTGATTCGTGGGGTGAGCCGCCAGGTCCACCACAGGCCGACTACACGTTGGCCCGACCTACTGCGGGAGTAGACAGACTCCCACGGAGTCGATGACGCCACACAGGGCGCCTCCCTAGTCAGAGGCGCTCCCTGAGGACAATTCAAGGAGTTAGGAACCCAAACACAACACAGAGGTCTACGCAGGAACAGCAGCTACGCAGCTTACACTGCTCCCACACCTGGCAGATGTTGCCAGTGTTCTACAGCAGCAGCAGCAGCAGTGTGTTCCCCCTCTCACTCCCTCGATGAAGCGGATCTCCAGTGCATCCGCAAGGAAATGAGGGAAGCATCCATGGACGCCGAAGGGAGTTACTACGTCCTCGATGACGAGAACGAGGCGTCCAAGACCGAAACCACAGCCAGCACCGCACCTGCAGCAACAACGCCTGCAAACCAGGACACAGGAGTTGCAGAGGCAGCGCTGAACTCCTTGTTGGACCTCCTGCCGAAGTCCAACACACCATTGGCGGCGCACCCCAACGGCGCCCAAAACAAGGAAACCGCCGTCGATGTTACTGAAATGGAACACCAAGCCATTCAGAACAAGAGAAGGCTTTCAGACGGAGACGCTCCCGTGCCAGCTAACGCACGTAAATTTCGGAAGGCAACAGGCCCTCCCGCACGGCCCAAGGCGGCAGCCAAAGGTCGCAGGTGCAGCAACGGAGGTGGAGCACAACAGCAGGCAGATGCAGACGGCTTCCAACGAGTGCGGAAACCGGCAAAGCGCGGCAACATCCCATCCTCCACTCCGATAGTGGTGGAAAATCAATATAATGCCCTGAGCGATGACGATAGCGAAGACGATGTGCAAATGACGCCCGCACCGCGACGCCGCTCTACACCGCCACCGCTGGTACTGGACTACCCTGGCACAATCCGCAAGTTGCAACAACTGCTGCAGAAAGTCCTAGGAAAAAACAATTTCGTAATACGTGTGTCCGGCGAGCTCTTCAAGGTCCAGACGAACAGCACCACAGACTATATGACGCTCAATAAGGAAATTACCGACAGGGGCATCAAATTCTACACTTACTCGGCAACGAGGGAGAAACCGCTGCGAGTAGTGTACGGAGGGTTCTCATACAAAACTGAGCCAAGTCATATCAAAGAGGAATTGGAAGGCATGGGCTACGCTGTGAGCGGTGTGTCTAAAATGAAAAACCCAAGAACGAGGATAGACTCGCCGCTCTTCTGTGTGTGTGCTCCAAACACAGAGCGCAACAGACAGCTGTTCCAGCTCCGATTGATCGCAAACTGCAGTGTAACACCTGAAAACCTGCGCACTAAACAACCTAACGCACAGTGATTCAGGTGCCAGCAACTCAGCCACGTCCAAAAACACTGCGGCATGGACGAGAGATGCATGAGATGCACTGGTGAACACGCATCTCGCGATTGTCAAATGAAAGGAATACCACACAAGGACTTCACACCGAAGTGCGCCCTGTGCGGTTGAAACCACATGGCCACGTACATAAGGGCAGCAACATGCAGACGCAGCAGCCACCAGCCGGTAAGGCAGCTTCCGCGGCTACCTACAACAAAATTCCAGAGAACGCTACCACGACGGAGTCCCGCAACTCGCCACGTGGTGGCAGCACCTCACGGACAAAGCCAGCGGCAAGTGACGCCCAGAGAGGCGCGCTGCTCACAGGTGGCAGCACCGCACGGCCGCAGCCGGCACCCCGTGCTAACGCGTGGGCACGGCAGCGATCAGCTGATCAGACGGCAGCCACTACTGCTACCGGGCGCGCGCAGCGCGCACGCACGAGTAACGAAGGCGCAGCCTCCGGGCGGCGCCCACCGAGAATAGACAGCCCCGTGGACTTCCCGGAAATGCGCCAGCGCGGAAGCCGCTACCAACAGCGGCACATCGACGCGCCCCATCCTCCAAAACAACCACAGGAGGAAGACAAGGCCGCCCAAATGCTGCAGCTGCTGGCACGCCTCATTGACAGGGTCCTCCATGTGATCGAGGACCTCCCTAACAGATACGCGGTGTCTGTGGAAAAGATAACACAGACGATTACATTGGCCATCTCCACCAGACATCATGATCAGAAACGACCGTGGTATAAAAATCGGCGCCTTTAACGCCAACGGCTTGCGTCGCCAGGACGCTGAATTCAGGAGCTTCATCTGCGACGAGAACCTGGACATTTGTCTCGTCGCAGAAACACATCTGAAGCCCGGCGTGAAAGTGGGAGTGGCAAACTACCACTGCTGCCTGGACGACCGGCCCACCGCGGGTGGCGGCACGGCGGTGTACGTAAGGAGGACGATGCGCCACCACAGAGTTCACCTGCCGCAACTCGCCACAACGGAGGCCACGGGAGTAGCCGTACAAACGGACCAGGGGCAGATAAATTTCGTGGCAATATACCGACCTCCAAGGGGACTACTGCAGCCAGATGAGTTCGCGGCGCTAATCTCCCTCCCTGGAATCACATTCCTCGGAGGCGACGTTAACGCCAAGAACATCATCTGGAACTCCAGGACAACAAATACAAGCGGCCGCCGTCTACAACGGGTGGCCGAGCAGCTCGGAGCGGCGGTGATAAGACCCCACCAGCCGACCATCTTCCCGGAACGAAGGGGCGCGCAACCGGACGTCATAGACGTGGCCATCGTCCGCCGAGTGAGACACTTCATTTCCGCCACAACGAGGGCCACGATGGCGTCTGGCCGCGCCCCAGTGGTCTTCGAACTGAACGCGGACATCATCCAAACAACCAAACGTGGCCTCGACCTCAGGGGCATCACCTGGGACACGTTCCAAACCGAAATGGCGGCCAAGATCGGAGACGCGCCGAACCCGACGGAACACGGTGCGGAAGCGTCGCTGCAGCACCTCACCCGAGGAGTCGCAGAAGCTGTGGCGGCAGCCACTCCAAACAGAAGAATAGATAACGAGAAGCCACGCGCTTCAGAATTCCCGCAACACCTCAAAGCTGCCATCACGGAGAAGAATAGACTTCGCCGCGAATGGCCGCTAACACGGAATCCCGCAACGAAGCGGCAACTAAACAGGTTGCAGCGGGAAATTAAAGCAGCCGCCACCGCCCACAGAATAGAAGAATGGGCGGAGAAAGTCGCCTCCCTGAAAACAGAGGACGGAACAGCATGGCACGCGGTGAAAGGATTCATCCGCCGCACCGCCAAATTACCGCCACTCTAAGTCGGAAACGTCTTCGTCACCGAACGGAACGCAAAGGCCAACGCCCTCGCGGACGCGTTCGCTGCAAACTTCACCCCGGTGGAAGACCCCGTCGACCTGGCACACGTGGCACTGGTGGAGGAGCGACTGCCGGTCTTCTTGGCGGCCGAAGACAATGACACCGTCATTGAGCCGACAGAAGAAGCAGAAGTCGAGATCCAGCTACGCTATCTTAACGGCAGGAGGCTCTGACCTCGTCACAAACCAGCTCCTCAAACAACTGCCGCCCATCGCAATCGGGCACCTCACGGGGATCTTCAACTCCATCATCCAAACTGGCGTATTTCCAGAGTGCTGGAAACACACAGAGATCGTGGCCCTACCCAAGCCAGGGAAGGATCACAGGCGGGCGAGCAACTACCGCCCGATCAGCCTGCTGCCGGCACTCTCGAAAGTCTTCGAGATGTTATACCTACGTCGGGTGGGAAACCACATCGACGCGGAAGGCATCCTGCCCGACGAGCAGTTTGGATTCCGGAAGGGACACTCCGCCACCCAGCAACTACTGCGGCTGACAGAGGAAGCCTCCTGTGCCCTGGACCGACGCGAGTACTTGGCGCGTTTCTCCTCGACGTGTCTCGTGCATTTGATTCAGTGTGGCGCAAAGGTCTCCTTCATAAACTGTTTACATTGGGGATTCCTGGGCCACACGTGAAGCTCCTGCAGAGTTACCGCGCGGATCGCACGTTCCACGTACGGGCAGACTGTGGAATCTCCACAGAACGCCGAATACTCGCCGGGGTCCCGCAAGGTTCGGTCCTGGGTCCAATGCTATACTCGCTGTACACTGCCGACCTTCCGCGCACAGATCGGGTGCAACTCGCCCTGTACGCGAATGATACTGCAATGTACTGCCGCAGCATGCAGCCCCAACTTCTGCAAAGACGACTGCAATCCGTAGCCAACAATCTGGAAGACTGAGCGGCAAAGTGGCGGCAATGTGGTGGCTGGCGTACAACGCCGCCAAATCTCAAGCAATCATCATTGCCCACCGGAACGTGCCGGCTGACCTCCAGGAGGTAACACTACGAGGAAGACCAGTCCCTCAAGCGCAACGGCCAAATATCTGGGCGTCACACTAGACAAACGACTAACGTGGCGCCCACAAATTGAAGAAACGAGGAAAGAGGCAATGGGTCGGATGAACATGCTGTACCCCATACTAAATCGGAGCTCTTCATTACCAGACCACCTAGGGGTGGTCCTCTACAAATCCCTCATACGACCAGTGCTGAAATACGCCGCGGTCGTATGGGGAAACACGGCACCGACTGACATGCAAAGGATGCAGGCAGTGCAGAACAGAGCACTGAAATGGGCACTCCATCTGCCGGAGGACTTCCCAAATGAAGAACTCCACCAAATAGCCGACGTCCAAAGACTCCGAAGCCGAATCGAACAACAAGCAGTAAAATTCTACAACGCCGCCGAAACTTCGCAGAACGCGAAAATACGAGTACTCGGCAACCGAGAAGAGTGGAGAGCGCACCTGCGCTGGCCACACCATCTTCGTCAGGCACACTGACGAAGAAGCAATTAATCTCGTAAACCTAAAGCACCGAAAACATGGACAATCGACAACTAGGCAACTAAAGCGATCGCAAAAAGGAAAAGAAGAAAAATTATGGAAGGAAGAACACGTTAGGAGCTGAAACTTCGTAAAATCCACAAACCCACAAATGGAGTTTCGACAAGAGGTGCACAGCGCCGGGCGCGTAGTAGCGAAGTTGTGTTAGGGAGAGGACGCCGCCGCGTTGATAGTTACAGCCTGGCCGCTAGAGGGTGCGCGCTGCCACTGCCGCGCGCGCTGCCGCTGCTGCCTGCCGCTCTCCGCTGCCAGTCGCCGCACGACTGCGCGATGGTGCACACTGACCTGCAGCTGCCGCCGCCCTGATAGCTCCTGGGCCGCCAGACGCAACGCGTCAACTCGAGAAAAGCAAATTGTCCAAGTGTTAGCTCCGGCTACACACTCGGAGAAGCGAAATTGTCGAAGTTAGGACGAACGTAGGATATAGGCGAGACATCTGGACAGCCAGATTTAGGATATGTTAGATAGGGAATCTGGCGAGCCAGGGCCCCGACTGCGGTCAGACGAGCCCATGTTCGTCGAGGCAAAGGCGCAGAATAGGGTGCAGGCCTATTTCCCCGCGATCAGGTACAGTTAGGTGAGAAATCCCCCCCCTTCATCCAGCTACATGTCTCTACACTAACGACATGTCTTCCAAAACCAAGAAACCCAAAGCCAAGGGTGCAAAACTTTCGGCGCCAACAACCCAAGCCGAAATCATCGGCGATACCAACGTCCGCCCTAATGGAAGGGACGAAGCCGATGACGATCCAGCCCCACCCATTCTTTCACCCATACCGAGCGTAAGAAGAGCTCTTACGCAGAAGATGCCAGCAGCGATGCATCCCACTCACTGGTAGACATGCCTCCATTGTCTCCCATGAGAAATCCAACCGCACCCCCACAACCAGAGAACTCCAATAACAGCCCACCTACACCACCCAGGTCAAAACCATCCCCAACCGCCAGCAAGGATCCCACTAGCGTAATGCTGTACTATCTCCCAAAAGGCACCTCCAGAAACAAAGTAGCCTCCGAGCTGAAAAAGACGGCTCTGGGTGGTGAAATCACCGACGTCTTTATGATGAGAAAAGGCGAGGAAATTATAAAAAGCCCTCGCGCGGACCTAAAGGAATACCTGGAGCAAAGATTCCTGATAAACAGCTTCCCAGGGGCCCACTTAAAACTTCTGCCTCCACGCAGACCGAGCCAACCTAGACCACCCAGGGAACCAATGTCCCAAATTCTAACTGTTGTCATCAAAAACGTCGAAGACGATGTCTCTGGTCCCCTTGATGACTGAGTAGCCTTGATGTTTCAGCGATCTCGGCGCCAGATTTTTTTTTTTTTTGTGGTGTTAGGGCGCACAACTTCAATGGTCATTAGCGGCCAGACTACATTAAGAATGCACCGCGAGGCACAAGTTTAAAACAACAACTAAAAGGGAAAACACGATAAAAGACAGACTGACAGGCATAGGATTAAAAAACAGCATAATCAAATATCCTTAGAGAGGTTTGTCAAATTGATAAAACGAAGAACGCGAGCAGCTGCTAAAATGGCATCTAGAGTACATGGTAAGCCAAGATCAAGACGCAGTGTGTTAAAATCCGGACAGGACGTTAAAATGTGGCTGACCGTCAGCAATTGCCCACATGGGCAGAACGGCGCCGGCGCAGCCGTCAGCAGATGGCGATGGCTGAACCGGCAGTGTCCAATTCGTAACCGGGCCAAAACGACCTCCTCCCGCCGAGAAGGACGGTGGGAGAAACTCTTTGTAGCGCTAGAAGTTAATACAGACCGTCTTCTCGGCAGAAAAACGGAAGCCATTGGCGACACTCCAGGAGTAAAGACGGTCAAGAGAACGCTGAAGACAGCGCTCCAGGACACGTGTACACTGCGCGCTGCAATAGATGGTAAAATCGTCCACGAAAAGGGAGCCTGATACATCAGCTGCGAGGCAATCCATTATTGGATCGATCGCTATGGCGAAGAAATTTTCATCTGCCGTCGTTGCTGTATTTCAACGCGCTGTGACAGTGTGGACGTCGGTCCTTCGATATTTAAGATGCAATTGTTTTTTGAGGCAATAGAGGTGATTTGCGAACATTTGTCTTGCCATCAATGTAACAGGACTTCAACGGCATCCAACCCTTAGTCATACCTTTGTGCCGGCGCTAACCCATGTCGTATACAAGCGAATCAGATTGTAGTTCATATTTAGTCAAATAACGAATGGTCAGTATACAAGTATGCAGGCCGGGGTGGCCGAGCGGTTCCAGGCGCTACAGTCGCAGGTTCGAATCCTGTCTCGGACATGGATGTGTCTGAGGTCCTTAGGCTAGTTAGGTTTAAGTAGTTCTAAGTTCTAGCGGACTGATAACCTCAGAAGTTAAGTCCCATAGTGCTCAGAGCCATTTGAACCATTTTGGAAGCATACGAGTATTTACGAACAGTACAAGCAGGATTGCAGCGAACTGATGACTTAACCAAGTGCAACATGGAGTACCTGTGTAATGAGTCATTCCAGCTGCATAGCTGAGGGTAAGATTTGTTAAGCATTTCATTGCAGAAATAATATAATACCCGCACGATAATCTCTGCTGTCATACTGTATTAGGAGCCCGCGATTGGAGTACTATGTTAGTTGAATCGGATTACTCAAGCTGAGGCCAAATAAAGACAAGCGATGACGCCACAACACTATCTTTACTTAAGTAGGTAGTCAGCGCTAAATTATGTGCGCCACCATTAACGTTACTGTAAGGAGTTTGACAGCATAACACCACCACAACTACTGACAACCTGAACCATTATCATCACGCAGTTGTGACTCTCAGTGGTTACAGGTTGCTGATGTTTATCAAGAATAGCGGAAAGCGCCTCTGAAGTTCCATTTGCATTACGACTAGGACGGAGAGAATGCTAAATAACAGTAATAGGTCACCCAGCGAAGAGAAGAGTCCACGTATTGTCTCAAGTTCTTGCAGTTTGATATTAATGCAGTTCCCGATAGTTTTACACTAACGGATTCTTTTGGCTTTCGAAATACTCATATGGGAATTATAAACGTGTAATTGCTAGAACGCTCAACTACCTTAGTAACACCTCATTCTGGATTGAATACGACTCGGAAGCGACGTTAATTTGACGTTTTCATCCATCTCCTGACGTCTCACTGAATGAAGTCTGAAGTGCACGCACAGTTGTGTTGCCTGCCGCAAGGATTCTGTGAAGTGTTGTGGCAGCTGGCAGTCATTGCTGAATACACACATGTGCGCTAACACACACACACACACACACACACACACACACACACACACACACAAACACAAACAGTCATTGATTCCAGTGAGGGTGACAACTACTGTGTGTTGAACAACACGCGCACCAGTCAGTTCCTCAGCTGTCTATCTGGCCCTGAAACGAATCTCACACTGCCCTGCTATGATGGATGGGTCTCTGCTCCTGTAAATAAACTGTTATCTCGTTAGTTCATATATTTATATTTAAATAACGTATTTGTAATAATCACATTGGATTATTATTTTCCACAGTGTTTAAGAATTCAGGCCCTGTCATAGATAAGTGATCTGGATTCAACAGTCCGATTAAGAATGTGGTTCACCCAGTCTATCATATGATGAGAGTCGTAATCGGATATCCAAATTAAGACAGGACTGGCTGAATCCAATTAGGACGATCTTGTATCGAAATGAAATTATAGAAATCGGATAATTTGAACGTCTGTACTGCAACAATGCTGCGCACATAAATTCCTATGATGGAGTAACAGCTAGCAACTGTCTAAGAAAAAGTGAGAAATATGTCGACTAGCAGCAATGTAACGTAATTATAACCCATATTTATCTGATGGAAATATTGAATCGAACAATACACATCTATTTCAGTGGAGGGAAGATACTCCATATCAGATTTGCTGATGACATAATAATAATAAAAATCCCGTGTGGCCGATAGGGGAAACCGTCCCCCATATGGGTGGTACCGAGGAAATCAAATACTTGGGGTGAACCAAATACTAACACAATCCTGAACGGCTACTCACCGTCTGTTATCTCAGTGAGCTTGGCTGAAAGTATTTGCTTCCAAAGGCTTCAACACCCTCTGGTCCTGTCCGGTCCTGGTATCACCCATGCCAAACCAATGAAACACAAGAAAACATGAACTATGCAAGCAAAGGTAACTTTACCCCAGGTGGTACACAACCTGGCCACCGATAGGCGGCAGTTGGATTTTCGCACTCTGGGGAGTCCAGGTTAGCACGGCAGAGAATATCGAAGATCTCTGGTAAATTTCCCTACAAGCAGGAAACATTGATTTGAAAACTAAACATCGATACATTGACCCAAACAAGAAACCTCAATAATCTCACAAAAGAAATCGTCCGCCAAAAAATACAACGAAAGGTAGCGAAAGGCGTACCAATCTTCGGCACTGCAATTCTCGAACACAGATCTATCATCAACTCTGTCAAAGAAATCGCATCCATCAACAATCGACTTATGACTATGCTCATTCAGAGCCCCTATAAAAGATATACACTCGAAAATACTATGAGCAAAATTCACCAAGATGACGTGAAAATACTAATGGGAGACTTCAACTCTCTATTTGGGACAGAAAAAACCTGTAGAAAAATAATTGGTACAAATTCAACACACCGAAACGCTTAGACCAACGGCACACGTCTGACTGACATCTGCCAACAATTCAACCACAAAAGAATGTCTTCCCACTTTAGGAAGTAGCCTGTTCCCAAGAAACATGTTTGGCTACCAGGTGCAAGCTGCTTTCGTTCGCCTTTCGAGACTCGCTGAGAGCCAGATTTTTAATTCTTTTGTAGCAGAGCTACAAGCAGGCAGATACAAGCAGGCAGACACAAACGCAATAAGGGAATCGTAAGACAACGCTCGAGCAAAATGCGCCTTGCTACTTTCAGTAACCCTTAGTGTCAGAGCGAAAACCTTACGGCACCGCCAAATTCATAATGACGACATATTTTTTGTTGTTGTGAATACATAATTTTATCTATGAAATGCTACATTTTCATAATAATTGCGAACGATACAGGAGATGAAGTAAATACAGATCTTTTCGAAGTCAAAAGTCGGTAATGTCCTACTAATTCGTGTTAAAATAGGCTCAATCGTCTTACAGATACTTAATGCTTTATTAAGATAGTCTGCCGTCGTGATGTTTCTGTAGTAAGCTGAATTTAATTTGCATTAGTACAGTGAATATTTTAAGTGGATTTTCCATTAGTTTACTAAACGCAACAGTAATCATCAAAGAGAAATTAATCAGCAAAAGAATTTTCTTTCACGATATCTAAAACGATCTGACAATGCTAAAGTTGTTTACAAATTCTACGCCAGTAGAAACCTACTGGTTCCAACAATATCATTATACCAGAGTAGTTTTAAGAGTATTTTCGTCTAGAAATGAATTGCGTTTACGGTCGATCGATCACGAGCGGGAAAGGTAAATCTTTACGAATATATGACGAGAGGGACAAGTGCTTGAGAGAGGACTTCTCTATCAATACAAGTGCTTGAGAGACGACTTTAATTTCAATCTCCTGGATAGTTTTGTTTCTCAAATCAAGAAGTGCGTTATCATACAGTAGCACATGTGATGTAGTTGTGTTACTCGATTTTCTTACGCTAAGACCGAAAGGTGTCTCAGTTGCTGGCAACAAATTCCAGCTGTGTTGCACACAGCCCTTGGGGCAGAATTCGTAGCCCAAAACACACTTTTGGAGCTATCAGATGTAAAATATTATGTTCATACTACTCTTTGCTCGAGTTTATGTCTTTTGGAGGGGCTCAGCCTTTCATTTCTTCTTAGGAAGTTAACGATAAAGGCATCATAACACGTCACCAGTAACAGTACTGCATACGAATGCTCAATGAGCGACCTGATGACGTTCAATAATAGTCACTCCGTTGATTATAGTTGTTTCGAATTAGAGCATGCAGTACTCCTACACCAGACTTCTGAACTTTGCCTGTTGAATGTAAATGTCGCATGATGGTAAAATGGTAATCTATCACATATATCAGTAGTCGAGACTTCCTTAATGTGGAAAATCATTCATGCCAGAACGATCTTTGTTGAAACAAGAATATCTTTTTCTGGCGTATTTTCCCCAAAATCAGTCGCTCCACGCACAATTCAAATCTTTCTAGCTGCCTCCTCTGCATTCACCCCTCTGTTGTACCAAAAGTAAACGTCGTGTTGCAGATGTTACACCTGTTTCCACTTACGACTCAATTTTACAATGCTAAACTGTAGTTCATGATTTTCAAGTTTGCAAAATCCATTGCTTAACTGCCAGATGATAACTAGAACTTCAAACTCGAAAACGACAGTTGAGACACACACTGACGGCGTCGCGACGCGTTCACCTGGGCGGCGCCGGATTTCAGGCGGCGGGTGGCGTCTAGCCGGTGGCCGGTAGCCGCTGCAGCACGAGGAAACGCTCGAGCGTAAGCTGTTATGATGGCGGCGCAGCCACGAGCTATCCTGCGGAATTGTTTCTGGAATACTTGTTATTGCTGGTGGGTAGAATGTTAGGCGAATTATCTTTGATGTTCAGTCAGACTCTTAACTTTAGACCGACTGTGGTAAAAAAATATATATATATATATATATATATATATATATATATATATATACACACACACAGTTGGACGCGAACAGGCGACTATAAATTTAGAACGCACGACGCTTGCCACTAGACCACGGGCTCACGTAGTCCGACAACATCTCGGAAGTAGATAACACTTCCTCCTGACACTTCCGCATCTTACAGTGTTGCCAGATTGTGCAGATTGCCGGACTTAGAGTTGTCAGGGGCGGTCAGTTTTATTGGCCACCTTAAGTGAATGACTTGGACTTAGTCTCTGTGGCGGCCAGCCGGCGGTCAGTTTTATTGTCTAAGACTGTACACCGAAAGCTTCAAAGTCGATTTTGTTCAGAATTTTTTCGTGTTATACTGAACCGCTTCTTAAAATTAATATGAAATTCTGAATTTCATGTACCATAAATAATTTAAAAATGAGATTGTCGTGTGGTCTCCTTGTGAGACTGGATGGAAAGGAATGAGCAGCAGCATTTACACACGTGTATTTTGCAGTTGTACAGATGTTGCTGAATGTTAGAGGTGTAATAGAAATTATCTCAAAGCTGCAATAGTGACCGATATGGTGGGCGTTTAAAGTTTATTTCTGGCAGAAGCGATTGTCCTCAAGCTGTAATATACAGATAATTAGTTGACGCCTACCAAGTGCTGATTGTTAAATGCTGCCACCATTCAAACCACTTCATGTCAAATATGCTCTTTGTCCCATTGCTGCAAACATCAGTGATCTAACCGATGGAGCATTATAGTAACTGTCAACTCCTCGCTTGACGAGATTAGTTTTGGCTTGAATTTATTGAAAGATCCATGTTCCATGTGCATTAGTACTCATAAATGTTAATTGGAATACTGTGAAAGCAGGCAGCTTCTAAATACAGCTGCATTTTGTAATAATTATTCTTCTGTACACAATTTTAAAAAAATAATTAATGCTTGGCACGTAGCTGAATCATATTCTTCCTCATAATTTCATGGGAACTGGTGCGGCCTGAAGGGAACAAGTTCTGCTGGTTTCGAGTTTTGGGTGTTCAATCTTAATATTTTTCTCAGTATGATGACTAAAATTTGACTGGCTCTTCTGCTGATGATTTTATTGTCAAAAACAATGCCAGGTGACCTCATATCCAACTTTCCGGAAGTTTATGATGCCCTTCCTGGTGAATTCAAACAAAAGCTTAGCCTCAGTGATTTTAACTGCTTTGCACTTTCTTATGAAAATCATTCGTACGTCCAGTTTCATGCTCGTGCACTTCATTGTTGGTTGCTGAAAATTTTCCAGTATCAGGCGACACGTAGATTAGGATAGATGGTCATAACTACAAATTCTTTAAAAATGTTCCTGCAGGATTTTCTGTTGGTAATCATTTTCACTATATTTATTTATAGTTCCGGAATTTTAGTTCTGCTTCCCCAGACCAGCTCTCCATACCTTAACAGGATATGCATACTTACGTAGTAAGCACATACTATTGTTTGAGTGTTATGTTAGCCCCTATGTGTTCTTAAGACAATTAATTACTCGATCTTTTGTTCAGTAGTTAAACAAGTTACTCAGTGTACATAACCAGCCAGTTTCAGCGCACAGTCATTTTCAAGACTTTCAGTAGATAAGTAAGAAGCAAGGTGACACACAGATATAAAGAAACCAGTTACAGTATATGACAGTCACCTTAAATCATTAGTATATACAGTGTTTAGATAGGCGTGGGACATGTGAGGACTTGTCCTATGAATCTTGAGTTAGTGTTGATTTGTTGAAGTGCACAGCTGCTATGGATCACCAGCAGCCACAAATACTTTTCAAAATCTTTATTGTAATGCCTTTACCATCTTTGGGCTATTGTGCTCGACTTCAATGGCTTCCGTTTTTAATTACAGTAATCTGTCAGCGCCATGCATTCTTCTCCTACACAATATAAGAATATTTGAGTATTTCGTGTCACTTTATATATTGTGTGAGTAGCAATAGCAAAACTGTGCTAGTGTGCCTTAATTTGATAGCCTACAAAATGAAAGAGCTGTACACATTTACTTTAGTCTATTGGTTGATGTTTCATCTTGTTCAACCAGTTTCTACACAGGGTGAACATGAATAAAACTGTCAAATTGGAGGAATGGATTCCTCACTGGACGAAAGAATGGCCTATGAACAATGTGTCCAGAAATGGACATTGTGCATGCAATGACAATAAATCTTCTGGGAACACAGTACAGAGTTTCATCACATCCACATCAATTGCACAGCCTGCAACACATGAGGAACATACGGTGCATGGTCACAGAACCTGTCATTCGTCAGCGCTTCCGGACAGATCTACGTAAACTGTTTTCTCCATTTCCAATCAGGAAACTGTCACTGCAGTTCGCCCTTTTTATTAATTTTATTACAACAGTCCACTACACCCTTTTTATTAATTTTTGTTGGTGTAGTGGACTATTGTAATAAAATTGCCAGAATTGGATATTTCCCTTATTTCCCTTGACATACATAGCTCAAATGCAACTGTCGATGCCTGAAAACCAACACCTACAACCTACTATAAATACACAAAATGCAAAACTTCACAGTTACTAGAGAATAAACCCGAAACAAAATTTACTTACCGAAAACATCATCCAGGTTGGACACACACACACACACACACACACACACACACACACACACACACACACACACACACACACACACACACACACACAACCTCCTAAAACACTCACAACCTACCACCCGAATCACCCAAAGAAAACCACCAGCAAATAGAAAAACATAAAAATAAACCAAAATTAATTGCACCTACAGAAGAACAAAACTCTAACCAAACTGGTCCTCTCCAAAATAATCTGAACACTCCATCCACAACCTGGCCCATTAACTGTACAACCATTACCCACAACCCCCTCAGCAAGCACACAAACCAATCAAGTTAACTCACCACTCTTGGCCTACACATCCTCACAACACACCTAAAAAAAAACGCCAAAGTACAAAAATTCCCAGGGACGCTCCTCTGCCAGCAAGAACCATCTAAATGAGATTGCAGGTGGGAAGAGCACATCTTCCCCCTCCCTATAACTGAGTTAATTGCCTACCAAAACCCATCTATTGTCTTAGTACAAGCCTCAGTTTCATAATCCTTAAACTCAGTGCTGTGATTAACCGCTAAATGATTATAACCTGTCTTCCACAAACCCCTATAAGATGAAAGTGCATCCTAAACTGTTGGTGCCCTCATCAACATATTCCTCAATCAAACACACAAATTTCCTCCTACGATCTTCGAAAACCCTAAAACACAATTGGCATACCCACCCCCTGAAATAACAGCCCCCCCCCCCTCCAACCAACATGAGAACTACTCCTCCCATACTTCCTCTTACCAAACTGTGGCTCATCAATCTAAACAACCAATCCTGGCCCGCACAACTCCTCCCCCCCTCCCCCTTCCCCCCTCCCCCCCATACTTCACTTAACGTATTCTGAACAAACCTCTGCACAAAACAAAAGCCAATCTAGCACCGTTCTCTCACTTACCAGTCTCATGCGCACAAAAACTGATAGAGGACCTATAATAAGAATTATAAGTGAGCGAAACAGTCTCATTCATGATGAACCTAGAATTCTCGAACAAGATACTGCGTCTAATCAATCATGAGTTATTATCCCGCTGGGATCACCATATATACGCATCACTGGTCCGAGCCACCAAAACTCTAGCAAGCCTCATATTATTGCCACAAATGTGGCACCTAGCATATTCTGGAATGAGACCAACTGCAGAAATTTTATGATAGACCATCATATCTTCACCCATTTCCACACGTAGTGATACACTAGTGTACTTAACTGTCATAGCCATACATAACAAAAAAAACACAAAACAAATTTGTTTTTGCACAACAAACCAATTTGACCTAACAAAAAGCCAAACACAAACAAAAAGACCCTTGCTAACTCACTGAAAACACTTCCATATCCCACATTACCACACCAACTACATAAACCCAAAGCAACATTACCACTATCACAACTAAACATCAAATGAACCCAATATGACATGTTACTCAGCACATACACATACCCCATCAGAGAGGACCATCAAACACAACAACATGACATCTATGAACACAAATGACTCAAACTCCACACTGCAGTGACGTCACACATCACAATGGCATTATATCATGGGTCAGGGCAGGCATGTGGAATCGGAGACTTTCATTGACCACAAGAATAGTATTTCAAGCAGTGTAGAATAACAAGTGCTGCTGCTGATTTTCATATGTTGTGTATTGTTTTTTTTTTTAGATACATATCAAACAAGTTTATAATTTATAATTGATTTAAAAAAGAGACTTTTACAATCTTTATTCATATCATGTAGCTGGTCTGCTCACTCTCAGCTATCAGCAGCACTTTCGTGATACTTCTGCCATTCTTTTGAATTATTTGTGTTGTCTTTTTTGTGTGTCTGAAAGAGTCGAGCCACAACTTCACCACAATGAGTGAATGATTGAGTGAATTCCAGCAAAATGAATTGGAATGAAATTATCCACCATGTAACAGATCATGAGCAGCCAAGATTCACTAAAACTATGACAGTTTACTGTAAAATGGCAGTTGTTTGTTGTGAAGTAATGTTAAATTTTCATGATTACCTATTTGTGTAAATAATGCTTTCATTTGTAGTATGAATTATTTGGTAGGTAAGCTTAAAATAACTTCTTAAACATTTCAATTTAGTTGTCCTTTGTCTCTTGAGCAGTTCATTATACTATACATTCCCATACAGAAAATGTTGTACTGTGTTTTTTTGTTTTCTTTAAGTAAATGTAAGTTTAGTCTTGCTCATATTTCACTACCATGACTCCTGCTGTTTGTGAGGTAATTGCTAATGTTTTATGCATGCCAAAAAAATTGAAATTGAACCTGAAATTACATGACTACCCAAACTGTGGTTCTTGACAGGATTATTAGAAAAGGGAGCTGCTGTGTGTAAATACACTTGTGATCCAAATGGTAGTTGAAGGTGAATGTCTTGCAGGAGATGATGTAAAGTCTATGTAATGTGTAAATTTTTTCAGACTGCTCAACTATAAGTGAACTTGTGTTCATCATCATTCAGCTGTACAATCGGTGGATAAGCTACAACTGTCAAGTGCATGTCTTTTTGTCCAAAACCACGTCTTTCAAACTTTATAATTTAATGACATAGTTCACTGCTCACATGTTGTCAGATGATGCGCTAAACTTAAATTTCTTACATGTATTTGAAAACTGATAATTTACCAAATTTACAGTTACATTAATTATAAAAAGTATAACTATTTTAAAGTAGCTTGTTTTATGGCAAACCATTGTTTTTTTATGTTGAGTTATTTGGTGATGTAAGTAGTTTCTTATTGTTATATCATAACCTGTTTAAACATTGTCAAACAAGTGTCTACATAGCAAAATGTATAAAGTAGTTTTTGCACTTTTTACAAAAAAAAATTATCAAAAATTACAAAAGAAATTTATAATAATACAATTAATATTAAAAAATGTTCTGCCCTTCTAACTGTGTACTGACAACGCAGATAGATATTTCTTTTATAGGCCCTTTTAAATGTAAAAGGAACCTGGTGCTGTGACTATTATCTTTGTTAGGTGCTGTCTTATGCATCTATATAATTGGACAAATCAAAATAATAGTTCTTTTTTATGTAAATGTAATCTACTCTGTATACATAGATCAACAATAGTATCAATCATGGATATGCTTACAAGTTGTAATCAGAACATTACTGTAAAATGTTATTTGTCAATGGAAACGTGTAATTCTCCTTTGTTACATAACTCTCAAAAATGCCAAATTCATGTTCCCCAGATAGTCCTGTGGCATTTCTGTTGATTCGATGGCAATCTTCATCGTAACATCATTCATGACTATAGAGATTGTAATTAAGCTATGTTCAGTTGCTAACAATATTTTGTGAGTATTGGCAGTAGATATTTGTTTCCCATGTGATATAAACATACCTAATAATTTTTTTTTTCCATTGAGTCATGAATATGACGAGTTTTGATATAGTGCTGGCCGTTGTGGCCGAGCGGTTCTAGGTGCTCCAGTTTGGAACTACGTGACTGCTATGGTCGCAGTTTCGAATTCTGCCTCAGGCATGGATGTGTTTGATGTCCGTAGATTAGTTAGATTTAAGTAGTTCTGAGTTATAGGGGACTGATGACCTCATATATTGAGTCCCATAGTGCTCAGAGCCATTTGAAGCATTTTTTGATATAGTCATGTTTATATTGAGATTATCAGTTACACTTTTAAAAATGCAGTACAATCTTTACAAACATTTGTATTGTAAAGGTTATTAGTTTACCACATAAGAGTCCTAATTTTTAAGAAACAAAAAACATTCAAAACATCATATGTGTAGCTTGTGTTTACTGTTACTACATACCAATGGATTCTTACTTTTAGACGCTGAAAAATGCTTGTATTCACTTCACAAATAGTAAAGCAATTCTGACTGCATGCATACAGTAAGTGTTATGTGAAGATAAGTCAATGGAATAGGAAAGGGAGATGAACAGTTACAGTTATCTTTCGTAGCAGCAAGTGTAGTCACATCAGCCCATGTGTGCAATGGTGTACACCACCAATATTTCGTCCTGACTACCTTCAATGTGCCCTTCTACAGTCGCTACTGAAAGTATTATCTATGCCAAGAGACTATGAATGAGTGTACATGGCAGTAACACTGGAGCACTGGAGTTCAGTACAGAAGTGTCATCAGGAACAGTCTGAAGAGGGTCTATAGAGCCTTGCTCTTTAGGGAGATAATGTGATTGTCAGGACCTGCGCTGCCACAGTTCTGTGGGAATATCAGCAGCAAAAGATATGGTGGAGCTGGTGGAAAACATTTTGCGCTGTTCTTACTGCACGACCACTGTTAAATGCACTGAACTGGCCTCTGATAGCTGAGCACTAATTACAGTGGGAACAGAATGGATATACATGATAGCCCTCGGCATCACTTCGCAACTTCCTGGGTCATCAAGGTTCTGTGCTGATTGGAACCCAGAGTATCATTTTTTTGTCGTTTTCCATGATGCTGTTGGATGTGAAACTTGTTTTATGATGGGGCTGGTGCAGTGATGAAAAGTATTCCGTGGATGAGCATTGCTAAGGTGCAAGCCACCTGTGCGGCCTCTATCAGCATTTCTTCTGTTTAGTATGCAGCCTCCAGGGTGACACTGTGTTCCTAAGTTTACAGCCTATTCCCGATAACTTGGATTCTTGCATGGATCCTTTTCATTGTGTTGTTGCTGGGCCACACCCCAACCACCATACTTCTCAGTGGAAGTCAGTGGATATTTGACTAAGCTTCCTTGCCGAGAGGAAATTATTGGCAGACATAAGGGTCCTGACCACAACCCCAAAGTGTCAGCAACTACAGTTCTTTAAAGATTTGTCATCACCTTTTTAGGCAAACAGTGTTCTACAAGGAGTTGCTATTCCATTTTAAAAGTGTTATGTAAAGGTTCATACTTTCTGTGATGTCCACAAAATGTTACGTATTTTTTAAGTGTGTTTGCTCAGTTGTCCTACATATTTATTTATTTTGTCTCTTTTCTGTAGGAAAATTGTAGTTCTGTCACCCAGTTACGTAATGTGTAATTACATTGTGTGAATAATGCTAAGTGCAATAAACCAATAATAATCATCTGGTCACAGAATAGTAAATTTATAACTTTTCACCCCATTAGATAAGTTAATTGTTATACAGTGTATCAGTAGTGCCATCCGTACCATTTGAGTCAAGTTGAATGAAAAGAAAATTTTATTTAGAAGTTAATATTTGGCATACACACTTGCTGCTGCAACCGTATTTCATGTTGCAGTAAATGAATAAAATTAAATTACGTAAGGTAACTGTCCATTTGATAGAACTGTTTGTTTGTTTGGATGTTAAGTACACTAATGTATTATTAATACCTGGTTTTAGTATTTGTTCCTATAGTTGAACAAGTTTATCTTGTACTTTTAGAAAGCATTGCCTAACACTTCTTCCTAATTCATCTCTCAAAACCATTACTTTTAAGGACTTCATAGGATGTATGTATTTATTATCTTTAAAACATTAGCATTTGTTGCTGTTCAATAGTGTTGCAATTTCATTGTAGTTACTTAAAATATTGTAAACCAGGAGAGGGTAACTTCAGATAGTTTCCATTGTTATAATTATGTATTGATCTGTTTGTACTTGTTCACATTGTTTTGTTACAAGAGGTCTAACAAACAAATCATTGATTGTATATACTTATTAAACGCACTTTGCATCTGTACTGTCTGTTCGAAATACGCATCTCAATGGGTGCTCGCAATGTTATCCAATGATGATGCAAGTAGCTATACCATAATTTGGAATGGAATAAAATAAATTGCTATTTGACATACACAGCTGTTTTAATTCCTGCCCCTACATCTCACGTGGTAACACTGGCAGTTTTTGTTAGTGTGATGTTAGTCAGGATGCAACCTCAAGATTTATAACCACCTATTGCAGTATTTTTGTCTGTAACATGTAGGAGACAACTGTGTGTCACACATGCTATTATGAAATACACAATCCTATACTGGAACAGAATTTCCTACCAAGAAAAATGTCTTCTAGAATAGAAGAAATTCTAGAATAAAATTTTCCGTTTTCTCATGTCAAAACGAAGAGAGAACTTCAGCTTTCAGCAAGTTAATATGTAGTCTGTGTCAGGGGCTGAATGTCCTAAGTAATCCTGTGGAGGTGTTTTTGTTTGTAGTTGTGGTCTTTTATATTTAATAACAGTGTCAGTTATCACAGCCAGCTACTGGTGACGAGAATTTGATTTTTACTTGAAACCAAAAGGGGAAAAACTTTGTAAGAAGTTTCTCATTGTTGTAATATGATTATGACTTAAGAGCAGCAGTTTGACCCACTCTCATACAGTACAGAAGCTGTGGTGTGGTACAGTGATCAAAAGGATGCTCATATTTAGGGTATGTTAATTATCACATTTGTCTTAGATGTGATTCTCTGCCACATAAATGGAGCATCCTATTTCTGAAGCTTGAGTGCACATTACTACTTCCAGTCTGTGGAACTATGTTGCTATTAGGAACATGAGTCACCCATAGCCTACATAAAGTATTGCATAATTGACTGCTAGGATTTAATGTTGTTAAACAGGGAGGAATGTTAGGGTTTATCCTTAGATTGTTTATGCTGTCTTCACAGTTCTCTCCTTGGTAGTAAATGTACAACAGTGAATCAAATCACAACTGCATGGATTACACCATCTGACTTATTCCAGACCATGAGTGTGTATTTCAAATGCCTGTACCTCAAAACAAATGAATGTTTTATTGTGACAAGTCAACTATGGTACTTAAAAAAATTGTATTGCATTTCATTTATTGTTACCATATGAATGTTAGGATTTGGGGTTGACAACCATTTAACATTCATTGTACTGCCATTAGAAAGATTTATTGGATTTTCACAATGGTACTACAAGAAAGTCAAACATACTGGTTATAAGTTTCAGTTTTGTGGCTTGAAAATAACTTGTATTGAAAGACAGTCAAGATTCTGTCATCAATTAAACTGTAAACAGTAAATCTTATTCTGCATCAAGCTATCTTCAGTGTGTAATATAGACAATGTATTATGCTTAGTTCCACCACTCAACAAACTGCAGTAATATTCAAGATGTTCCTTAAGAACTTTCTGTGACTTGTATTGTGAGCAATTCTTCAAATTTTGCTGTTGCAAGTGAAAGATTTGTTTAGTGCCTTGGGAATAAACAAACATGCCAAAAGGCTATTTCACAGCTTCTTCAGTAGGTACAGGTCCCATCAGATTGTCTTGCAAAAAACTGGGTAGTTTTTTAACACTGGAGTACACATGTATCATTGAATTAAATGTTGCGCATGTCATCCTGGTCAATTTAAAACTTAAGATAGATCATTGTGCAGATACTAAAAGGATGAGGATTCCTCCAGTTTTTAATAATTTGTAAGCACCCTTCATGAAGTACAGTGGGACATACTTTCTTTTCCCCTGCCTTGGAATAGAGACATTTTTCAGTTGGTGTGCTGTCTGACTGAAAAATGCATGATAAAACACTTTGTTTGTACAGGGTTGTTGCACAAATTGATTTAGAATTATTGTGCTGACATTATTGTTACTTGTGTAATGTCTGATAGCACCATCATGTAGGCATAAACATTGGGGGTGATTTTAATAATTAAATCTTGTTTTCACTGTTCTGATTAGGTTTTTTTAAAACTTTCATGCTGTCATCCATCATAGCTATAACATTTGGCCACAGTGTCCTTTAGGGGTGTTCCAATTGAGCTTGTAACTCAAAAACAGTCACTGTGTAATTGGATCATTATTTTAAGCCAAATCTCGTCTCTGCACATTTTGTCATAAACTTCCTGATTTAACAGTTTCTCTCTCTCTCTCTCTCTCTCTCTCTCTCTCTCTCTCTCTCTCTCTCTTTCTCTGTCAGCAAATTAAATGCATCATTTGTGATACCCATTTGCTTACAGACCAAAAGTATACTAGTCTGTATTTTAAAAGCTTCTCACTTTCTTTACTAGTCATTGTACATTGGTGTAATATTTAGGACTGAAACAAGATACCTTCCAGAATGAGATTTTAACTCTGCAGTGGAGTGTGCGTTGATATGAAACTTCCTGGAAGATTGAAACTGTGTGCTGTGTGGGGATGGTTTGTGAGCTAGCTATTATTCTGTAACAGTAATTCAGCCTGCAATGAACTGAGCGCACAGATGAACAATTGATGTATGTAGTGTTGTATGTAATGACAAATGATTCACTGTTCAAAACACTCCCCTCGTTCGTGTGGATTCCTCTCATCATGGAGTCAGAGTACCTGCCCTTCCTTTTTAAGCATCCCAAACATATCACTCACTCTCCTGCCCAAAGAAAAAACTATTAGTTCTGAAAGCTAGAATAATTTGTGTATTTTTACATGTTAATGTTGGCAGTACTGATTTTTTCATCTCCAGAGGGTAGGTTTGGCCAACAGTTCTGTATCACAATCTTAACAAAACAATTGGGATACGTAATGAATGTAACTTGGCCACCCTTGCACAACAACTGGGGAGCCTTCAGTGGAGCACTAAAAGTGTGTATGTGACATTTTTACTGTGTGGCACAACTTAGTAAGTCAACAAAAGTCATCAATCGGGCATGTTTGTTACTGAGGCATTACAAATGAAATATTTTTAAATTTTTGTTACAATGGGCCGTGCAATTTCTCCTAGACTCTCAGAATCTAATTTATTTGTGTTCTTCTGCAGTGAAATTTAATTCAACAATTTATCTAAGTAAAAAATATCCGTTTTTGGATATTTGTGGTTTTCGCATGAGAGCATCTATTTGTCAAAACAAGGTCGAGAGGTGTGCAACAGCATTGTAAAGTGTGTTCTGAGATACAACTGTGTTACAGAATATATTTGTAAAGACAAAAGTAAATTATTTATCTGAATATGATACTCAGTTGTTAAAAGTGAAACATGTAGCTCAGTTTGCAATAATAATAGTAATAATAATAATAATAATAATAATAATAATAATAAACAACAGCATCATAAGTAATGACTTATTCAGAATGTTTCCATGGGAAGTACGTTCCAGATGCTAACAACCACAGGGCTTAGCACCCAAAATTAAATCCAGCTAGCCATCCACAAAATGTGGACAGTACATGGAGTACATTAAACACACTTCTTCAGCAGTTTGACACATGATTTCCCTTAAAACTTAGGAGTATAAAATTGAACAGGCTCAATGAGGAAAAATAGTAATTCTGGAATGAAATTATCTATCCCCTTCACTGCTCCCACTCCAGTTTCAGCACTACACATGCCCTATATCCTGCTGATACACTCACTATGCCCTTTTCTTCTTTCCTACCCCCCCCCCTCCCCCCACCCAACACTACACCTAGCACAGCAGCCCCATCCTGTCCTCACCATGTTCTTGCACACTTCTACATGTAGCACAATGTCCTCCCCCACCACTACCCTGCTATCCTTCCCCCTCCCTGCCCATGTCACTTCTTTACCATCACCACCCACCCTAACAGTTTGCAGCTCAGATCAGACACATTTGCAGTCAGGTCCTGGCACTAGGAGATAGAACCAAGTGTGTGAGTTGTGCTTGTGTGAACATGTGTGCAATTTCTATTTCAGGACAAGGACTATGTCCATAAGCAGAAAATTATTTAGTCTTTTTCATTGTGTCTGTTGGTGACTCAACACCTGTTCCATTCCATAATACAGGATGATTCAAAGAGAGGGGGACAATTTCAGTTGGCTATATTTCCTACTCTACATTTGTCTTGAATTCTGTCAGGTATGCTTGAAAGAGGATATTGTGAACTGAATACTACCACCAGAACACTGCAGCATAGCACTGCCCATAGCGTATACTATGTCAGATGAAAATCTATTATTCACTATGAATATATGTCTCCTCTAACAAACAGTTTTTCACTTCTTTCAAAGTGCATTGATAATAAAAAAAATTAAGTATTTTTAAAACAACGAGGCCGAGTAAACATTCGCAGCTGAGATAGTCATGGAGTTCGTCTGAACTTACTTACATTCGTCTGAACTTATTTAGGAGAAGGTGACCTATATCTGAGATCAGGTTAGACCAATGAAGGAAGAAACAGCTAAATTGGTCGGTGTGAGAGAGTAGAACTTTTGTGTGGACTACACACTGTTAAGACGCATTTCAGAAACTCAAAAATGCTTTGCTGACAGACGTTTAGTGCATTTTGACCATGTGAAGCCAGTGGTTTTGCAAGTCGACGCTACTTCCTACGGAATCGGCGCTATGCTTTCGCACAGAATTGGTACACAAGACAGACCCATTGCTTTTGCCTCAAAGTTGTTATCACAAACTCAGTGCAATTATTCAGAAACTGAAACAAAAACGAACTGCACCGCAGACGACGACAGATGCACAATAGTCTTCGGGAACGAGCGATGGCGGATTCCTGAAATCGCCACGCAAAAAGGCCTTGCGTCAACGACAGATGCCCACCTGCAGCAGTCACAACAAGCAACGCTTAGAGTGCACTAGCTACTGCAACCGACGCGCCTGAAATGGATCCTGCCATGTAACATCAAGATGGATATGCACCACAGAGAGAGAAGGTCCCGCCGATAGTTCTTCAATATCCGTAGAGCTACAAAAAGCTAGAGAATTGGCTGAAGACCAGTTGCCAATATCCTTTCACAGTGGAGCAGGTAGGCGGCGATAAATTGAAGCTCGTCCTGACTGTCACACTCGACTACACGAAGGTGATGAATATGGTCGGAACTACGGGCATCCCATGCCTCACCTTCCCAACAGTTCGTCCCGAGATGCTCAAGGTCGCAATACACGGAGTACCGATGCCAATCACCGACGCCGATCTTAAAGAAGACTTAGAAGACACAGGATTCGTTACCGCAATCATGACGAGGCACAAACCGCCAGAAGCAAAGAAACCAATACCGATGGTTGTTGCCATCCTTTGGGATATAGAACAACATCGAAAAATATTCCAGATGACCCGACCAGGGCGGCTAGTCGTCTCCATCGAGACCAGAGGCCCAACACAATGTTACGATTGCCAGGAATTGTCCCATGTCACGCGTCACTGCACTATGCTGCCGAACTGCGTGAAATGCGGCGGGGGGGGCATGCCTATTGGGAATGCCTGCTGTTGCAACTGTGGTGGGCTACAGTTTAAAAACGCCAGCAAACGCATGAGAGGGCTGCCTCCACTAGAGGTAGAGAAGAAGAGGGCAGCTGCAGCAGTACAATGGCGCCCAACACAAACCATCGCAAGGATGACCACAGGGATGCACACAAGGGCGATACAGAGAAGTACCACGTATTGCAGTGGCATCACAATGGCAGACGTCGTCTGTGGAAAGCATCCATTGCCACTCAGACAGGCACTGACTCCTACAAGACGCTTATGCAGCAGATTCCTGAGACAAACTTCCACTGTTAGAGACACACAACCAACGATGGAAGCCCAGACACAGCAGCCACCACTACAGAGGGTGCCGACAGAAACCACAGACATTAAGATGATGATACAAACACTGCTGACGATGACAAAGGAACTCATTCAATCAACTGCAGGCGATCACTGCAGTGATACAACAGCCCCTGACTGCTGCCAACAAATGGGAGCAGGACCAACTACACAATATGGCCAGGACTAGACGACTGGAAATGCTCAAAATGGCGACATGGAATGCACTATGACTTTACCTGAGCATCCTGGAATTCCAAAACTTCTTAAGGAGCACGACATCGACACCTGCCTGGTTAATGTGAGACACCTCAATCCAGGCACCAGAGCCAATGTGGCTAACTACACATGCTACAGAGACGACAGGCTTACAGCAGGTGGAGGCACAGCAAATTATGTGTGCTCCACGTTGTAGCACTGTGCTGTCCACCACCTCACCTCAGGATAATGGAATCCACAGCCATGGAAGTAACTATAGCGCAGGATTCCATTACTTTCTACTTTGTATATCAACAGTCAAAGAAGCTGGTAGTACCAGAGGATGCCGATGCACTCTTTAATGGGCCAAGACGAATCTTAGCCACTGAGGACTAACTCAAAGCACACTGTCTGGAAGTCACGATTTTCTAGCGCCAATGGAAGACTCCACTGGGCAGCGGAGAGAGCAGGAGTGCAGATCATTGGCCCCAACGAACCAATGCATTACCTGCAAAACAACACCTAGCCAGACATACTACACATAGGATTTGCGAAAGGACCCCAAGCGTTCATCACTGCAGAAGTCGTCCACGAGATGCCTTCAGACCATTCCCAGTGATTTTTACGGAATCTGAGAAAACCACCCGAGATATGGACACACTGACTACCACAAGACCAACTGGCAATGATACCAGGCCAAAGTTGTAAGAAATCTGAGATAACGTCACCCTGCTGAAGCCACAGATGTGAACACCGTGGTTGACGACCTCCAAGCATCAATCCAAAACGCCCTCACGACAGCCACACCACCACCACGACCTCGTGGACGCCAGGTGCCCGACCTACCACAGGACATCTTGGACAATATTAGAATCAGAAATCGGCTCCTCAAAGACTGGCAAATCACCAGAGATATAGAATTTAAAAGGCAAGCCAACCTCCTCAGACGACAGGTCCAGGCAGCACTGAAGGAACAACAGAAGGTAGCAAGATAAGACTGTGGCCCTTCAACCCAACTCATCGATGTGGGACCTGACATGATGCTTCTTAACCCACGTCCGTGCCTCCCAGCACTACAGACGCCAGCAAGCACAGTCTACCAGCAATAGGAAAAGGTGAACCTCCTGGCAGACGTCTTCAAGGCGAACCGCCGTCCTATGAAGTCCTGTAGAACAGGCAAAACTCGCAACTTGTGGAAGAGGCTGGTCACATATCTCGCTGCGCCAGTAGAGGACGAAGAAACAGCTGAAGACAACAACTAACAGTGACTGCCCAAGGAGTATAAGCCTGCCCCAAGCTCTTGCCCACAGCCAAAGCCCCAGGCCACGAGGCCATCCCAAGTCTGGCACTGAAAGCACTACCACCAGCAGCCAAAGAAGTCCTGGCCAGTGTCTTCAACAGGATCATCCACATTAGGACGTACCCTAAGGCATGGAAACATGCCCTGGTAGTAGTGGCGGTCACCAAACTGGGCAAGAATCGAACTGACCCAAAGAGCTACCGGCCTACTACCCTCCTACCATTCATCAACAAGGTCTTCAAAAGGATCCTCCTCAACCAGTTATGAAGACCAATCACTTACAGCAATCTGCTGCCACTGGAACAGTTCGGATTCTGAGACGGCCACTCTACCACACTACAACTACTCCAAGTGGTTGAATGAGCCATGGAAGCCTTCAACTACAGAGACTTCTGTGGAGGCCTCTTCTTGGACATCAGCAGGGCCTTCGGCACCATATGGCACTTATGAATCCTGTACAAGATCTTTCTACTAGGATTCCAAGGAGCCACAAAGAGTCAGGCGCTGTTGCTCATAAAGCAGCAAAGCCCATTACTGCCACAACTGCAGCGGCTTGGAGAATTCGTCCCATGGACCGACGAGGCCAAATACCTCAAGGTTATCCTGGACCTGACTTTCACATGGGGAAAACACAAAAATGGTTCAAATGGCTCTGAGCACTATTGGACTCAACATCTGAGGCCATCGGTACCCTAGACTTAGAACTACTTAAACTTAAGGACATCACACACATCCATGCCCTAGGCAGGATTCGCACCTGCGACCATAGCAGCAGCTCGGTTCCGGACTGTAGTGCCTAGAGCCGCTCAGCCACCACGGCTGGCGGGAAAACACATCGCTGACATATGGCAGAGAGCACAGAGCCGCCTTGGAGCTCTGTACCCTCTAATTAACGAGCACTCTTCGCTCCTAATAGACTCTGGACTCACCTTATACAAGTCCTGTGTGATGCCAATAATGCAATATGCCTGTGAAGTCTGGGGCAATGTGGCTGACTGCCACATCATCAAGTTGCAGCGGCTGCAGAATATTGCCTCGAGGAGTATATCCCGTATCCTGTGACGTTTCCTTGCACAGCATTTTCACAACGCGGCCCAGATGCCAGAAGCCATACAGCTTTTTCAGCAGTGAGCCAAGAGAATTTATGCAAAACTCAGAGTCACGCCCTCACCACCCTACTGGACAGACAGTAGACTCACCAGAAAACGACAATCCGTTCACAACCAACCACACTGAGATGACACATACAAAAGTGAAGACCAACAATGTGATATAGAATCCGGAAGAAGCAGTCAATCCTTCTAGGATAAAATGCTGCCTTACCCCCATCGACAGATAAAGAAGGAGCGTTGAACGCCACCAACGGAATGCTAAAATTGCCAAGAATTGCACGCCACTGCACTATGCCACAGAAGTGCGTGAAATGTGGTGAGGGACGTGACTACAGAAAATGCCTTCATCCACGAGATCACAAGGCATGATGTTGCAAATGTGGTGGACCACACCCTGCGAACTACAGGCCATGCCCACAATTCAAGAACGCCAGCAGACACATGAGAAGACTGCCACCACTCAAGGTCGAGAAGAAGAAAGTAGCAGCAGCAGCAGCAGAACGGAAACGACCACCAACACACACCACAAAGCCGACAACAGAGATGGCAAACAAGATCCCACAGAGCGCCACCACATACCAAGACGGCAAAACGATGGCAGACACTGTCAGTGGAAGGCAGACCGTTTCCACCCAGACAGGCAACAACACCGGCAAAACACCGACGCAACAGCGACTTCAACGGCAATCATTCACTATTGTTGTTGTTGTTGTGGTCTTCAGACCTCAGACTGGTTTGATGCAGCTCTCCATGCTACTCTATCTTGTGCAAGCTTCTTCATCTCCCAGTACATACTGCAACCTACATCCTTCTGAATCTACTTAGTGTATTCATCTCTTGGTCTCCCTCTACGATTTTTACCCCCCACGCTGCCCTCCAATGATAAATATGTGATCCCTTGATGCCTCATAACATGTCCTGCCAACCGGTCCCTTCTTCTTGTCAAGTTGTGCCACAAACTCCTCTTCTCCCCAATTCTATTTAATACCGCCTCATTAGTTATGTTATCTACCCATCTAATCTTCAGTATTCTTCAGTAGCACCACATTTCGAAAGCTTCTATTCTCTTCTTGTCCAAACTATTTATCGTCCATGTTTCACTTCCATACATGGCTACGCTCCATACAAATACTTTCAGAAATGATTTCCTCGATGTTAACAAATTTCTCTTCTTCAGAAACGCTTTCCTAGCCATTGCCAGTCTACATTTTATATCATCTCTACTTCGATCATCATCAGTTATTTTGCTCCCCAAATAGTAAAACTCCTTAATTACTTTAAGTGTCTCATTTCCTAATCTAATTCCCTCAGCATCACCTGACTTAATTCGACTACATTCCATTATCCTCATTTTGCTTTTGTTGATGTTCATCTTATATCCTCCTTTCAAGACACTGTCCATTCCATTCAACTGCTCTTCCAAGTCCTTTGCTGTCTCTGACAGAAAAATTCGGAGTAGGTATTAAAATCCGTGGAAAAGAAATAAAAACTTTGAGGTTCGCCGATGACATAGTAATTCTTTTGTTTCCTTTACTACTTGCTCAATATACCGATTGAATAACATCGGGGAGAGGCTACAACCCTGTCTCACTCCCTTCCCAACCACTGCTTCCCTTTCATGCCCCTCGACTCTTGTAACTGCAATCTGGTTTCTGTACAAATTGTAAATAGCCATTCGCTCCCTGTATTTTACCCCTGCTTCCTTTAGAATTTGAAAGAGAGTATTCCAGTCAACATTGTCAAAAGCTGTCTCTAAGTCTACAAATGCTAAAAACGTAGGTTTGCCTTTCCTTAATCTTTCTTCTAAGAGAAGTCGTAGGGTTAGTATTGCCTCACGTGTTCTAACATTTCTACGGAATCCAAACTGATCTTCCCTGAGGTCGGCTTTTAGCAGTTTTTCCATTCGTTTGTAAAGAATTCGCGTTAGTATTTTGCAGCTGCGACTTATTAAACTGATAGTTCGGTAATTTTCATATCTGTCAACTCCTGCTTTCTTTGGGATTGGAATTATTATATTCTTCTTGAAGTCTGAGGGTATTTCTCCTGTCTCATACATCTTGTTCACCAGATGGTAGAGTTTTGTCAGGAGTGGCTCTCCCAAGGCCGTCAGTAGTTCAAATGGAATGTTGTCTGATCCGGGGCCTTGTTTCGACTCAGTTCTTTCAGTGCTCTGTCAAACTCTTCATGCAGTATTGTATCTCCCATTTCATCTTCATCTACATCCTCTTCCATTTCCATAATATTGTCCTTAAATACACTCCTGGAAATGGAAAAAAGAACACATTGACGCCGGTGTGTCAGACCCACCATACTTGCTCCGGACACTGCGAGAGGGCTGTACAAGCAATGATCACACGCACGGCACAGCGGACACACCAGGAACCGCGGTGTTGGCCGTCGAATGGCGCTAGCTGCGCAGCATTTGTGTACCGCCGCCGTCAGTGTCAGCCAGTTTGCCGTGGCATACCGAGCTCCATCGCAGTCTTTAACACTGGTAGCATGCCGCGACAGCATGGACGTGAACCGTATGTGCAGTTGACGGACTTTGAGCGAGGGCATATAGTGGGCATGCGGGAGGCCGGGTGGACATACCGCCGAATTGCTCAACACGTGGGGCGTGAGGTCTCCACAGTACATCGATGTTGTCGCCAGTGGTCGGTGGAAGGTGCACGTGCCCGTCGACCTGGGACCAGACCGCAGCGACGCACGGATGCACGCCAAGACCGTAGGATCCTACGCAGTGCCGTAGGGGACCGCACCGCCACTTCCCAGCAAATTAGGGACACTGTTGCTCCTGGGGTATCGGCGAGGACCATTCGCAACCGTCTCCATGAAGCTGGGCTACGGTCCCGCACACCGTTAGGCTGTCTTCCGCTCACGCCCCAACATCGTGCAGCCCGCCTCCAGTGGTGTCGCGACAGGCGTGAATGGAGGGACGAATGGAGACGTGTCGTCTTCAGCGATGAGAGTCGCTTCTGCCTTGGTGCCAATGATGGTCGTATGCGTGTTTGGCGCCGTGCAGGTGAGCGCCACAATCAGGACTGCATACGACCAAGGCACACAGGGCCAACACCCGGCATCATGGTGTGGGGAGCGATCTCTTACACTGGCCGTACACCACTAGCGATCGTCGAGGGGACACTGAATAGTGCACGGTACATCCAAACCGTCATCGAACCCATCGTTCTACCATTCCTAGACCGGCAAGGGAACTTGCTGTTCCAACAGGACAATGCACGTCCGCATGTATCCCGTGCCACCCAACGTGCTCTAGAAGGTGTAAGTCAACTACCCTGGCCAGCAAGATCTCCGGATCTGTCCCCCATTGAGCATGTTTGGGACTGGATGAAGCGTCGTCTCACACGGTCTGCACGTCCAGCACGAACGCTGGTCCAACTGAGGCGCCAGGTGGAAATGACATGGCAACCCGTTCCACAGGACTACATCCAGCATCTCTACGATCGTCTCCATGGGAGAATAGTAGCCTGCATTGCTGCGAAAGGTGGATATACACTGTACTAGTGCCGACATTGTGCATGCTCTGTTGCCTGTGTCTGTGTGCCTGTGGTTCTGTCAGTGTGATCATGTGATGTATCTGACCCCAGGAATGTGTCAATAAAGTTTCCTCTTCCTGGGACAATGAATTCACGGTGTTCTTATTTCAATTTCCAGGAGTGTACATCGCCCTTGTAAAGACCATCTATATACTCCTTCCACCTTTCTGCTTTCCCTTCTTTGCTTCTACTGGGTTTCCACCTGAGCTCTTGATATTCATACAGTGGCTCTCTTTTCTCCAAAGATCTCTTTAATTTTTCCGTAGGCAGTATCTATCTAACCCCTAGTGAGATAAGCTCTACATCCTTACATTTGTCCTCTAGCCATCCCTGCTTAGCCATTGTGCACTTCCTGCCGATCTCATTTTTGAGACGTTTGTATTCCTTTTTGCCTGCTTCGTTTACTGCATTTTTATATTTTCTCCTTTCATCAATTACATTCAATATTTCTTCTGTTACCCTCGTCATTTTACCTGCTTGATCCTCTGCTGCCTTCACTACTTCATCACTCAGAGCTACCCATTCTTCTTCTACTGTATTTGTTTCCCCCATTCCCGTAAATTGTTCCCTTATGCTCTCCCTCAAACTCTGTACAACCTCTGGTTTAGTCAGTTTATCCAGGTCCCATCTCTTTGAATTCCCACCTTTTCGCAGTTTCTTCAGTTTTAATCTACAGTTCATAACCAATAGATTGTGGTCAGAGTCCACATCTGCCCCTGGAAAAGTCTTACAATTTAAAACTTGGTTCCTAAATCTCTGTCTTACCATTATATAATCTATCTGATACCTTTTAATATCTCCAGGACTCTTCCATGTATACAACCTTCTTTTATGATTCTTTAGCCAAGTGTTGACTATGATGAAGTTATGCTCTGTGCAAAATTCTACCAGACGGCTTCCTCTTTCATTTCTTATCCCCAATCCATATTCACTTACTATGTTTCCTTCTCTCTCTTTTCCTACTCTCGAATTCCAGTCACCCATGACTATTAAATTTTCGTCTCCCTTCACTACCTGAATAATTTCTTTTATCTCATCATACATTTCATCAATTTCCTCTTTCCTACTCTCGGATTCCAGTCACCCATGACTATTAAATTTTCGTCTCCCTTGACTACCTGAATAATTTCTTTTATCTCATCATACATTTCATCAATTACTCATCATCTGCAGAGCTGGTTGGCATATAAACTTGTACTACTGTAGCAGGCATGGGTTTCGCGTCTATCTTGGCCACAATAATGCGTTCACTATGCTGTTTGTAGTAGCTTACCTGTGCTCCTATTTTTTTTATTCATTATTAAACCTACTCATGCATTACCCCTATTTGATTTTGTATTTATAACCCTGTATTCACCTGACCAAAAGTCTTGTTCCTCCTGCCACCGAACTTCACTAATTCCCACTATATCTAACTTTAACCTATCCATTTCCCTTTTTAAATTTTCTAACCTACCTGACCGATTAAGGGATCTGACATTCCACACTCCGATCTGTAGAATGCCAGTTTTCTTTCTCCTGACAACGACGTCCTCTTGAGTAGTCCCTGCCTGGAGATCCGAATGGGGGACTATTTTACTTCCGGAATATTTTACCCAAGAGGACGCCATCATCATTTAACCATACAGTAAAGCTGCATGCCCTCGGGAAAAATTACAACTGTAGTTTCTCCTTGCTTTCAGCCGTTTGCAGTACCAGCACAGCAAGGCCGTTATGGTTAGTGTTACAAGGCCAGATCAGTCAATCATCCAGACTGTTGCCCCTGCAACTACTGAAAAGGCTGCTGCCCCTCTTCATGAACCAGACGTTTGTCTGGCCTCTCAACAGATACCCCTCTGTTGTGGTTGCACCTACAGTATGGCCATCTGTATCGCTGAGGCATGCAAGCCTCCCCACCAACAGCAAGGTCCATGGTTCATGGGGGGGGGGGGGGGAGGGACTATTAGAGACGCGAAATCAACGATGGATGCCCAGCCACAGCAGTCACCACACCAAACGGAATCCACTGACGTGCAGACGATGCTCAAAACCCTCATGGCAATCATAATGGAGTCAGTCAAGCAATACGATCACTCCCACAAGTGAAGACAGCAGTGGTCCAGGCAGCTGTCGACTGCTACCAGCAGGCCGGTATGGGAAATACTGCACAACATGGCCAAGCATAGAAGACTGTCAATGCAACCGTCCGACACGTAGATCGACGACATGACGACAGAGATCGCTTCCAGCGACCTGTGGCCTTAGCGGAGATTCAGTAGGCTCACCAGAAGACGACGCAAAGAAAGTCCGCAACCCGAAAACAAAACAAAAAAGAAGACGAAATTCACGATTCAAAATACTGGAGATTGCAATCAGTTCCCATAGGATGAAATCGTGCTTTACCCTAATCGACCGATACAGAAGCAGCGAGAAACGGCCCCACACAGAATTGCTTTACGTTTGGTCGAGTTAATTTTCATTTTCCAAAGGTTGTACCATTGAGTAATTTCCTCAAGGTGCTTTATATTGACTTTGCAATGTAATTAAGGATTGTGCCAGATCTGTAGATTGCTGTATCATCTGCATACAGTGTAATCTCGTTGCCCTGGTTTTAGGGGATGTTACTGGTGTACAGGAGATACAGAACCGGCCCAAGAACAGAGCCCTTGGATACACCGGCCTCTATGGGTTTTCTGTTGCTGCTGGCTTTGTCCGGGTGAGCATAAAACGTCCTACCCGTGAGCACTGAGACATTTGTGCCAGATGCGGTCAAATGTCTTCTCAATGTCTAGCAGTACTGCACAAGTGCTGCGACATAACGAACGTGCATGACATACTTCAACCACTAGCTGGGTTTCCTGGTGTATGGTGCCGTGATCAGTATGAAATCCGAACTGCTGAGTCATCAGTACATAGTGTTCTGTGTGAGAGGTTTGGAGAGGAAGTAAGATGATACACACTAGGACTTTGCCTAGAAAATGAAGTAAGGATATGGGACGGTAATTTTGGGGGAACAGGGGACTTTTTTCCAGGTTTGGGAATGCTTACAAGTTTCGCTACTTTCCATACTGTGGGAAAGTAGTAGAGGTCCAGGTAGGAGTCATAGATACTGGTGAGGAAATTTACTGCAGTTGGAGGAAGATTTTTGAGATGCAGGGATCAGGTATTATCAGGGACAGTGGATTTTGAGGTCCCTAGCCATCTAATGGAAACAAATACGATGTCGCTGTTCGTCGGCTCGAAGCTCGTCGTAATTTCGCGGCGCAGGAGCCTGGCTAGAGTTCTGATGATGCACTCTTCGTGTTGATCGTCGTCTTCGATGTTCTCCTAAAACTGCAGCTCGAGTCTTTCTGTGATCGCCTCTGCGTTGTCTGGCGCGGTGTAAATTAGACCATTTGTTCCCTGCAGTGCCCTGATAGTGCTGCTCAGTGTTCTATAGGCATTTGCCTTTCGCCAGAGAGCGTCAGGATGATGATCGGCACTGCGGAGGTTAGTGTCCCAGCACCTGCTTAGTTCAGCTCTGACTTCCTCTCCACCCTCCGACAGTCAGCACGGTCCCTGTATCGCTGCCATCGTTTGCGATATTGGTGTTTCGATCTAACGAGCTCCTGTATATTTTGAGTGAGATCCTTTCTATCTGGGTCGTGCATAAATTGATGATGCATGGGTTCGGCACATTCTATAATGGTAGTTGTTAGCGTCTCCACTGGCTGGTCAATCTTCCGAGTTGTTTCTAGAGCAGGTGGTTCTTCCTCCAGTAGTTCTTAGAATATCAGGTCCCTGTACCTACCCCAGTTTGTGTGATAGGTGGTTACGGAGTGTCTGTCTTCTACTATCGCAAGGAGCACAGGGTTACGGTCAGAATTTAGCTTGTTTTGTACTGAGATTTCAGTAGTCCATGATAGTCCTTCAGAACGAAAATATCTAGGATGTTTCGTCTTTGGCACGTAGTGGAAGTGTGTGGGCTCATCAGTCGCCATGATAATGACGCTTCTTTCTACGTTTACGAAACGCAGATGTGAGCTCCCATTACAATTTGTTGCTCTACAACCCCATGCTCCACGATTGGCCGATTATGACCCTGCCTGAGATGTTAAACAGGGTTTGCGGGTCCCTATCAGGCAATTTCCGGCGTTGGTGGTGGTGGTATTCTACTTGGACTGTGACTGCTTGTCCCATAATTTCGAGTTCGATGCCAGTGGCTTCATTTCTCTCCAGTGGCAGAACAGTCAGCTCTCGGTGTGTGATATTTCTTTTAATCAGGATTATTGTACCTCCTCCTGGCCTGTCAGGTATGTCAGTCGTGTAGGTGATACAGTTCCTGACTTAAATGGAGGCTTCATGTGTCAGGTGTGTTTCACCTATTCAGCATGTATCTCCCCCTTGTCAAGGTACGCAGCAAGTTTGTGCTTTTGGTCACGAATCATATCGGATTCAATATTACTGTCTTTAGTGGCCTATTTGGTCCCGCCATTTGGTGTTTCTAGAAGAGTCATTATTACGTTGGCGATACTCATGACTTTACTGATGGGGTCCGCAGCTGCTCTTTCCTGCGTCACATTCGCTATGAAGGTCCTTGCGATGCTTGAGAGGCTGTTGATCGTCGTTTGTGCCCTTAGTTATAGAGGAAGGTGCTCCTTCAAGGACTCCTGGGAAGCCTCCCAAGGTTTCCGTTGAACGTATTGCCGAAGTCAGTGCCAGTGTGTCCCCTGGCCCTCCCAGGTGCGGCGTGGTCAGTGGCTGTGCTGCCACTGGTCCTTCCATTTGCTTCGGAGGGTTTGGTGCTGTCACAGTCGTCGCCTGTGCTGGCTCTGGCGTCGGCTGTGGCGCTTTCCTTACGTCAAGGTTTGTCGAATTTTCGACTGTGGGTTACAATCTTTCACTTTTCTTTTTGCAGTCATTCGTTCTTTAGGTGTGCTGATTGTCTGTGCGATCTTTTCAAGGTCGGTCGTAATGACATTGCCGCACTGACCGCCGCAAAACGTCAAAGTGACTGTCTCCCGCATATCTACATCTGTGGCGATCTGTGCGCCACTACTTCCCATGTCGTCGACATTTGTGGCAACCAATATTTCTCTGTAGCTCTCTTCTTCGATATTAGTGGCGGTCAGTGCTGTATTGTTCCCCGCGTGTGTCGGGTCGGCCGTCGCCCATCCGTTCGTGATGGGTAGTCGTATCTCCGGTGTCTCCAGAGGCCCGATTGGGCTCGCAGTGGTGCAGAGGCTTTTGGTCACAGGCGCGGGGACTCTCTCTCATCCAGCCGGTTTGGCAGTGTCGGTGCCAGACTTAGCTTTGTGGCGTTCCTGTGCGTCCTTCAATAATTTTGGGTACACAGGGCACTGTTTGTAGTTTGCTATAAACTCGCTGTTGCAGTTACAGCATTTTAGCCGGTCGTTTTATTGCCTTTGGCAGGTTGTTGTGAAGTGCTCTCCTGCACACTTCACACAGCATGGTTTTAGGTTACATTTTCTGCTACCATGGCCGTAGAGCTGGTAGCGGTGACATTGACTGGGGCCACATTTTGAGTGGAAGGATTCCACTATTACCTCCGTGGCAGAGATGGAACCTACTCCTAGCAATTGCGTGGTACCTTGCAGAGCAATTTTGTCATGTGATGACATGGTTGGAGACTGTGGCTGTTATTTGAAGACAAATGTTGATGGTGTTGAGACAGCAACCAGCCACAAATTTATTTTCGGTTCTTTATTGAAAGGGTCTGTTACCGGTTTTGAATCGTTAAGTTTCATCTTCAGACGGTTTTCATGCTTTGTATATTTCTCATTAACTGGAGAGATAGGCTTAATGCAATTTTGTCATCATATGACAAAATGCTTTGTATATTTCTCATTACCTGGCGAGGTAAGCGTACCTCACCAGGTAATAAGAAATATACAAAGCATGAAAACCGTCTGAAGATGAATTATAACGATTCAAAACCGGTAACAGTACCCTTTCAATAAACGAACCGAAAATAAATTTGTGGTTGGTTGCTATCTCAACACCATCAACATTTGTCTTCAAATAACAGCCACAGTCTCCAACCATGTCATAATATGACAAAATTGCATTAAGCTTACCTCGCCAGGTAATGAGAAATATAGAAAGTATGAAAACTGTCTGAAGATGAATCGTAGCGATTCGAAACCGGTAACGGTACCCTTTCAATAAAGGAACCGAAAATAAATTTGTGGCTGGTTGCTGTCTAAACACCATCAACCTTGCAGAACAACAATCCCTGGATTGCGATACTTCGTATCGTCTATAGCACGGTATTCACGGACGGTTTATTTCGCCACGGAGTGTTCACCCAGCCTGCTATGCCATCCTCATACACAAGGTGTGCAAGGTCCCCAACCCAGCAGCTCAATCGTCTGACGCGAACACACACCCGATTATTTTGCTTTCTTTTGAAGAGCACACGATCTCGCCCATGATTCCAGACCAACCCCACAGCACCTCGGTAGTCAAGCAGACGGCAACCACGCCGATACCGCTAATGAACTTCCAGCGAGAGCTGAGACGCGAGCTTCAAGAAAGCGGACAAAGCCAGTACGAAGCGGCAGTGTGTCCCTAGGATGAGTCTCACACAAAGGTGAATGAGCGCAAGCAAACGAGCGTCGTCCACTTCAGTAGCTCACCTCGGAAAGTGTCCTGGTCTCACCGTAATTGGCCGACCTAATATGGGTGGGGTTGATGCCCCAATGGAGTTTGAAGTACTGGCGTCGTGTTCACGTCTTGACTTACGAAATGGGTCCTACGAATTTGATGAGGCCTTTTTGTCTGTAATGGATTGGAGGTACTATTCCCCTGGTATATGATGTTTATATGGTTTTTAGGTGAAAGTTGACTAGTTGACTAGTTTTGTGCTAATGATGGTTGTGATGGTAGTGGCTGAAGTGGAGCAGAGGTTATCCTCTGAATTGACGGTGGATGGTGGTGGCGGGAGTTCTGTGGGTAGGATGAATATCCTAACCCAGAGAAAGGATGTGGGGAAATGGTGAGGCATGAGTGGTTTCATAGAAGTTTTCTGACCTTGTTATTATGAGATGAGTGAGTGTGGGTTGACCTAGCAAACGCTAATTTCCTCGTTGCGGGAGATCCATGGGGCATCAGAGATTATTCGGAACATTTTACTTTGAACTACCTCTAGGGAGGCCAGGTGAGTGTCTGCCACCATGTTCCATACCTCGTATCCATAGAGGATGACTGCCAGTTCTATGGTTTTCCAGATTTGGAGCTTTGCCTCCGTTGTTAAGCCCCTACCCATGAGGAGGGGGTATAGTTGGTAGAGGCAGGCCGAATCTTTGTTTTTAGCCTGTGTAATACGTTCTTTAAATGTTTGGTTTTCATCAATGTGAAGCTCTAGGTATTTTATTTCTGTCTGGTGTGGTTCAGGTTTATATTGGGTCTCTTGATTTTGTGGGGGAAAATTTTTAGCTTGGCACTTGCCTGGTTTTATTTTGACTTTCCATAAGTTGCACCAGTTGATTTTGTTTAGGTGTGGTTGGAGGCTGTATGTTAAACAGTTTATATTATGCCTACCATGATATAGCGCCGTGTCAATGCCATAGAGCGCTATTTTTCCTCCCGGTTCTTTGAGGATATCATTTGCGAACACAAGTAGAGGGGGCCAATCACAGATGGCTGTGGGACACCCGCTTGTAATTCTGTTATCGGGCTTTTCGCCCATAGACTGAAATGAAAAACTTTGTGCCTGTCAAAAATGCGTGTGTCAGCTTGAACAGGTGGTTTGGGCAATTTAACTTCAACAGATTGTAGAGTTGGCCATCATGCCAGACATTGTCGAATGCCTTCTCTATGTCGAGGAATATGTACTGTTTCCATGTTGTTTCTCGGCACAGATATGCTTCACCTGGCGGATGGCTTGTTGGGTGGTGCTATGATCAGTATGAAAACCAAATTGCTTGGGGGTAAGTATGGGGCTGTCATTTAAGAATTTAAGTAGGGCGTTTAGGATGAGGATTTCGAGAAGTATTGAAAGGTGATTTAATAGGGAGATAGGCTGTAGTTTTGTGGGAACAGATGATCTTTTTTGGGTTTAGGGACTGAGATAATTGTAGCAACCTTCACCTAACGCAACATAAACATAACGTTACCCTTACCCTTACCCTTACCCTTGCTGTATTTATGACTTCTGTGGTTGTGGCCAGGACAATGTTTTTCAGGAGAAGGATGTCCGGCTTGTCAGGCAGGTGCCATGAATGTATGGAAAGTGGGTGGGTTCTTCTGGCACTACCACTTGGACTGCTGGATGGGTATCTAGGTACCTTAGCAGTTGGTTCTCATTTGGGTTTCTAGTATGGCAACCCCATGCCTGTGTTTGGCATTCAGCTCCACCCCCCACCCCCCCAGATCACTGTGTGATTTGGGAGGGGGGGCGACAGGTTGACACCAGGACTGTGGGGTGCTGGTTTAGCATGATTTCGATGATTAATGGAGGGATGGTGATTTGTCAGTGACAAATGCGATGTTTTAATAGGACTCCAGCTCCGCCACCCCGTCTGTTAGGGCGATCAGTCCGAATTAAGATGTAATTTTTAATTCTGAATTATTCATCAAGGGTAAGGTGGGTTTCATTTAATAGTACTACATGGACGCCGTAGTCTTCAAGGAACATCTCCAGCTCGTATTGGTCATAGAACATTCCATCAGCATTCCGGCTAGCAATGGTGTATGTTGCCTGGTAGCCGCCATCAGAAAACACTGGGAGTATGGTGGTGAAGAACAGTAATTCTTTGGTGAAGGTGTCTGGCTGGGGTTGTTAAGATTTGATTGATTATTTCTTTCAATTTTGAGAAGAGGTCGGTGGTTAATAACTTTTGGATGAAGCTGATGATCTATGTGAGAAAGTGCCATGGCTGTTTTCAGCTTGATTTATTCCCCTGGTTGTTGTGCTCAGGGTTGATGTTCAGTTCTTGGCTTGGAGATGCTGTGATGTCAGTGCTGCTGATATTTGATTCATTGCGAGAGGTTGTGTGTGGGAGGGGGATGGGATCTTGCATGTGCTGCTGGCATGTTGGTGGTAGCGATGGGATTTCTTCTGTAAGGGTTGTTGCTGGCGATAGCGTGAGTAAGGGTTCCACTGAGGAGTCTGTTATTGGTGGAAGTATGGTTCCTGGGGAAGGAGAGGGGTGTTTTCTTCCTTTTAGGGGAGGGGGGTTAGCTGGGTGGCAACTGACTGTTCGGGTGGGTTTGTAAGACGTCTTTGCGTTATTGATAGAGACAGAGATTGTGGTTGGGGTTTTGTTTTAACAACCTGGGCTAATGTCTAATAATTTTCGGTGCTGGGTTCTGTGGGTATTGGGTTTTGTGCCTTGTTGTTGTTGTTGTTGTTGTTGGTAGACTCTGTTGTGACCAGTGGTTGTGGTGGTGGTGGTTTTGGTGGTGGTGGTGGTTTTTCAACAGGACAACCCCTATAGAATGTGGGGTGGTCCCTTTTGGAGTTTGCCAGCCGAAGTGGCCGAGCGGTTCTAGGCGCTACAGTCTGGAATTGCACGACTGCTATGGTCGCAGGTTCAAATCCTGCCTCGGGCATGGATGTCTGTGATGTCCTTAGGTTAGTTAGGTTTAAGTAGTTCTAAGTTCCAAGGGACTGAAGATCTCAGAAGTTAGGTCCCATTGTGCTCGGAGCCATTTGAGCCCTTTTGGAGTTTGTACAGGTGGTTGGAGTGTCCCTTGGTTTTGTGCAAGTAGTGGATAAGTGTGGTCCAGGACATTTCGCACACTTTGGGGCCATGTTATATTGCTGTGCTGTGTGTCTGAAACGATGGTAAATGTAACAATGTGTTGGACTCATTGGCTTTTTATAAAGTTCTGCTGAGATGGCCATATGAAGTAGTCTTTGCAACCAAAGTGTTGTGCTTCATTATACTCTGTTTAGTAGACTGACCTGGAAATTTCTTGTCTTCCTCTGAGGGCCAGAGATGGTTCTGCCTTCGACATCTGTTTCTGTCTGTGGTTGTGCCATTTGATATATGCCCTGCACTTGGAAGCCACTTTCAAGTAGCACTTGTTTTACCTGATCTGGGCTCTAGTGTGGCGTGAGTCTTTTGATGACCGCTTTTAGTTTATGTGTGGAACTCTCTTCTTCTCTTTCTGAATTCTTGCTTAAGAACGTAAGAGTCGTCTGAGTTGGTGTCTTGGTAGATTATGCTGTCTCCTTTGTATGTGGTGCAGAGAGCCCCTATCAGTTTGTCTTGTATTTGGCCGTTTCGTGTTATGTTCACCTTAAAAAAATACCCCCAATAGCAGTTTTTGAGACTGCCTCTGGTTTGTGTCGGCTTTGCTATTTGGGCCGCATTTACCATTATGTTTTGCAGTGCATTGATTGTGGGTTGCGCAGTGTCCCTGACTCGTGTGGTAGCTAGTGCCTGGTTCGCTGTACAGAGTCGAGTCCGGTCTTGTGGCCTTTTTTCTTGTTGTTCTCTTGTGCCACCTTCTGCGTTGGCACCGCGATGTTTTTGATGTCTAGCGATTGCTGTTGTTGTTCGTTCTTCACTTGTGTTTTATGGGGGCTTTTCTGTTCGCATGCGAGTTACTCTCTTGCCATTCCTGAGGTGGAGGGTAGAGTCTGGTTCTATTTCAGCCATTGAGGAATTAGTTAGCTGTCTGAGAAGTCGGTATCTATTACAAGTTGTTCTGGGTCTGAGCTGATGCTCGATGAAGATGATTGAATAGATGAAACTAGTGTGGCATCCGGATGTGTTTTCAGGTAGGTTCATTTTGGCCTTCTCAGATGCCAGTGGCGCTTGTGCTCGCTCTTTACCTATTTAGATAACGGCTGGATGTATCTTTTGGTTGTGCAAGTCATTCCTGCGACACCTGGTGTGTGTTTTTAGGTGTTTTTGGTCCTATTGTGTGTGTTTGTCCTACTTTGTGATGAGCATTTTTTGTTGTTGTGATTTATGGCTGTGGTTTACCGCCGTAGCAATTCAGGCCATCTTGTGTTGTCCTTTCTATGCGGTTTGTTCGCAAGGTTCGAGACCAGTCTGTTTTCTGACTCGCATGACTTTTCGTAGAATAGTCGAGAAGTCTGTTTTATTCTCTCCTTTATTGGCAGCATTCCTGTGACGTTATGTAGTTCGCTAGTGAGGAAGTTACGTGGGAGTTTCATGATCATTCTAAGCACCCTGTCCTTGAGGTCCTGCAGTCTTTGGATGTGGCAGTCTGCCGTGTTGCCCCACACTACTGCCACATATTCCATCACTGATATTATAAGGGTGAGAAACAGCAGCGAGTGGGTAGGATTGTCTCGGGGTTCATGATAGGGGAAAAGCGTTTGGAAGACTGAAATCACTGTACCCTAATTTCCCTCATGTGTGGGTCCCATGTGAGGTGCCTGTCCAGGGTCACTCCAAGGTCCTTTGCGGTGCGAGTCCATGGGATGGGGTGTCCCATAATCTGCACTGGCTGTAAGTCAATGGGGGATCCTTTTCTTCATGAAGATGATTGCCTGACTTCTGGCATCATTGTATTTCAGGTGCCACTTTGTGGCACATGTGCATAGAGCATCACATGTCGTCTGCCGGTGGCGGCGCATGAGATTCACATTTGTGCTTCTAGTATGAAGCATAGTATCATCCACGTTTGATGCCAGCGAAAGTGTGTTACCCTTTGGCATGTCCGAGGTGTACAGGGAGTGCAGCAGGGTACTGAGAACAGAACCCTATGGTATTCCCGCCAGTATTGGTCTTGCTGCAGATACGCCCTCTCCTACATGGTCACTGAATGTTTGTCCCCTGAGGAAAGACACGAAGAGTCGGACATGTGGCTTCGATACCCCCGATACAAACAGTTTGTAGAGGAGGCCTTTATGCTACACACACAGTCGAAAGCCCAAGAGAAGTCAAGGAGCACAGCCCTTGTGTACTCTGGAGTGTCCAGGGCACTCTCGCATCACCCACCAGACATAGCAGCTGTTGCTCGGTGCTGTGTCCGCGTCGGAAGCTGGACTACTTCGGCGAGTTCATCTCCTTGGCATTTATGTGTAGCATTAGCCTCTTAGAATATAGGCGTTGAAATTCCTTTGAGACTACCAGTAGAATGCTATTCAGCCTTCTGTGGGAGCCTGAAGTCTTTGCCCTGCTTTGGAATTGCAACCGCCTCTGCATGTTTGTGGAAGTTGCCACTCCATATAATTTTACTGAAAATCGCAGAGATGGGACGAAGGGTTATTGGAGAAAGCTGTATTAATATTGTGTTTTCTAGCTGGTCTCGCTTTCACAATTTCGTGGGATTTAACTGTTACTTCCTCTGTGAAGTCTTCGATACCTGCTCCTGCTTCCCCCTCAGAGAACACTAGAAGCCACTGCTGCCCAAGACGTATGTGCTCCTCATCAATGTGATCCTGTACAGTTGTGCAGTTTTCTGCAGACATCTGCCAAGGCACTGGCCTTGGCGTCAGGCTTGCAGATCACCTCACCCACAAATTGTACAGGAGCGATGCTTTGACCTTTCCTTACGAAGTACTTCGTCATTTTCCAGGCTGACCCATCATTTACCTGTAGGTTGGCTATTTTTCCTACCCATTCCCTATTTCTTGCACCGCTACTTCCAGCTCTCTCGTGAGTCTGTTGAGGTGGCGCTTAGTGACTGGATTTCTAGTTTTGATGGGCTATCGCTTCTATTAGCTCAGGGGGGAGCTGGCAGGAGAAGTCTTTCATCCTTTGTAGGCCTCTGGGGGGGGGGGGGGGGTACATTTTCTACTACCTGTATTGTCGCAGCATTATGTTGTCTCATCTGTACCTATCCCTGCAGGGTCTGGGATGTCGTTGAGCGAGCCTTGCAGGCTCTCTCAAACTGGTCCCAGTTGACTTTCCCTAGTGGCCTTCGACAGCTCTGCATTAGCTCCCCTCTGACCTCCAGATAGAATATCACTGGCAGGTGATCAGACAAGAGTGAATTTCACATTGTCGCAGTTGTGTGGTTTCCCACTCCCTTCAACACTGCAATAGCGAATGCGATTTAACCTTTGGCAAGAGTAGCATTGTGCCCTGCGTCCTTTCCTATGGAAATTCTCCATTTGCACCTTTGTAATGTTCGCTACCGTGGTCACTTGAAATATCGTTCTGTTTTCAATTTTATCTACTAACCTCCCAGGGGACTCACGGTACTTTTGTGAGTACGTGCGCAGCGAGTACGGGGCCCCGAGCTATTGCAGCCTTCCTTCTTTCCTGGGCTGCATTTCCTTACCCTTCCCCTCCTTTTCTGTCCTTGTTCCTTCCCCTTCGCCTTCTCCTCTCCCTGTCTTGGTGTCCTTGTTTATGTTGGCCCCGCTATCCCCCTGGTTATGTTGGCTTTGTGATATGGTTTTGTTGAGTAACTACCCCATCCTTTTGTCATTCTCTGGTCCTCCTCTGGGGTTTGACCTCCATTTCTAAATTTCTATTCCATAGTTCGAGCCATTTTAGGAAGAGCACCTTACCTAGTGTCTCCGGCGTGTGCCCTCCTAGTTCCTTCCATCTTTTCCTTCACATCATTGTCTGATGCTAGGGTACATAGCCACCACTGTAGCCAGCCCGTGTGGTGGGGTCGCTATGTACCCTTTTGGATACCTGAGCTGTGACCTCCTCATGTAAGCCTAGGAGTGGCTGCTTGTCATCTTGGAGCATCGGAACTCCCGGCAATGGATGCCGTGCCAGACAGCCCTTGCTGTTGCTGGGTGGTGCCCGTGGGGAGAGTCCCTGATCGGAGTGGGTGGTATCAGGATGGACGCTATGCAAATGAAATGCATACGGGCTCAGAACTCGGGCCATTCTTCTATGGCCATCTCTTCGAATGGAAGTGATTCTTTTAGTGCTGCCCCTTTGGCCTTCCCTTCCATGGCTACCCCTGGGAGGAGGGTCAGGCTCATCGGCTAGGGGCGAAACCTTTCCCCCACTATCTGGTTTGCACCAGGACTGATGGGGATACTTTCACCAATACATTTTTTGTGGAACACATTGTAGACAAGATTGGCGAAGTGGACTCTCTGAGCAAGATGCAGTCAGGTTTGTTGTTGATCAAAACTGCTTCAGCTGCCCAATCTGCAGCCCTTCGTGCCTGTGACCATCTTGGCACAATTCCTGTGTTGGTACCTCCCACCAGTCTTTGAAGTATGAGGTTCCTGTGAAAAATTACACCTTGAACCATATTCAGACTAGGGACATTCTAGGACAGTGGGGTGTTCACTTTGTTCGGTGTGTTCAGCAGGGCCCGAAGGACAATCTCATTGATACTTGTACCCTTATCCTGACCTTTGGAGGGGATAGCCTCCCTGAGCAGGTCAAGATTATCATTTATCGATGTGATGTGAAGCTGTACATCCCACCACCTATGAGATGTTTTAAGTTCTCGCGTTTTGGACATGTCTTCCCACTTATAACACTACCGTCTGCTTCTGCCATACCATAACTTTAAAGTTGGAAGCAGATCGTAAAATGGAACTGTCTTGTTAAAGCAATTGTGGTATAAAGCAACGCAGTGTTACCCTCTGAAAGGAGTTTTGTTGTGTTGACCGCAATTTACCTAACGGAGGTGGCTTATCAGAAGTGAAAGTCAGAATTACATAAATATTTAAACAATAACAAACAATATTTTGCCTATCCACAGTGTCCAAATGATAATAAAAACGGTCGCCAGCCTAATTAGGCATAAGAATGAGTAACATTCTTGTTCAAGAAAATAGATATGGGTAACTTTAATGGACAGACACACCCTATAGTTTATCACATGAAAGTGCAATGAACTCTGCCACTAACAGATGTTAACGTTAAAGAAAGAACTAACAGTTATAGGAGAACAAGACTTTTTGCTTAAGGACAACAGAAAGTGACATACACTTTTACCCTCAAGGCTTGGTCAAACTGAATGGTTTGAATAATATAACTATATTACTATTAAAGTGCACTTTAGAAACATACAATTAAGCATAGATTTAGTCTCACTTTTCAAACATTTTCCTATCTGAGATGAGATGTAAATAAAGTTCACTGCAAAATTATAAATTTGGCATAGGTTTAATCTTTCTTTTACCAATTACTTTTCTAACTGACATGGGAAAAAATTCATTAGCAACATATTTCTCACTGTCCCTTGAATAATAGAAGTTAATGTTCTCATAGATAGTGGTCTTTGTGTTACTTGTTACAATAGACAAACTATGGATACTGTTACACTATTAACATGTACTTCCAATACACAAGAGAGACAAGCACTTAGCAAACATGAGTAAATAACTTTCCACAAATGCAGTTCACGTCTTTTTCTGCAGTGAGACACAATATTGACAGATTTGTAAAAAACTGACTCACCTTTTAAAATTTACAACAGGCAGCCCTATGATCATTAACTAAGCAAAACTTTATAAGCATCAGTTTTCAGAACATTTAATTTTTAAAAGTAACAGCAAATCATCTTTATTACTACAGTTTTCTACTTTCAAGTCAATGATTAAATAGGTAACTTTTAAAGTACACAAAACTTTAAATTGGACTCCTTCAAGCACTGGGAGGCTTTCAGAAAGCTACATTTACTACCTCCCACAGTTTTACCAAATCCACAGTAAATCTGAATACTCCCTTCTTACCAAATATCAAACAACATTATTTAATTAACTGTTTGACTTTGAAGCTTTCATTTTTTTTCTCAACAGGGATACTCAGTAGTCATAATTCAAATGGAGAGAAACCTGAGATGTGTTGTGATAAAGAAAAAATCAAGGTAGGTACATAAATTCAGTTATAAGTTACCTTATATTTGAGAACACTATAACATCCAATGAGCTGATTCTTCACTGTACATTATTATAGTTCTTCTGTTTAATTACAGTGATTGTGCAATGTGGTGGCGAGTGCATGTTGGTAGGTGGATTTGCAGGTAGAATTGCTGGACCCTGTCATTTCTTGGTGGCGATGGTAGATATCAATTACAACATAATTCCAGCTAGCTACTGCATCCATCCAAGGTTCTGTCACATTGGGAAACTTCACAAAAAGCCCCTCTCGGCACCAGCACAATTCACAACCTTTTCGTGAGCTGTTGGTGGTTCAGTAGCTCATCCCTTACTGACTCTTAGCTTCACCTTTCTATCCATGCCCACCACATTTTGCGTGTGCTACACAGTTCCATTCCCGAGAGGAACCACACCATCTTTTACTTACAAAATAACTAGGAACCCTAAGTGAAAGTCAGCAGTTTACATAACAGCAACCAAACATATTAAATAAAACAGAACATTTGCACATATTGGTAGCTCTACACAAAATTATTTAAACAAAATTATTCAACCTCAAAGATAACCAAAGAGATTATGTGAGAAAGACAAAACATATCATTTGCTCATATTGTGCATATTACAGAGATTACACTTCATTACAGAATCGAATTAATCATACACTAATTACAGAAGTTCAACGATAGGATGTTGAACAAAACAGAAATGAATCAACAAAAGGTTTGTAGTGTGTAAGCTATGGTGTTACACACTGTTCGCAGATCCCTCTCTGTGGTGAATGTGGACATCCACTCCATGAGAGAAGTTCCTGTTTTCACCCTCCAGTGTGTGTCAATTGTCATGGCAGCCATTCTCCACGTTCACCGGATTGCCCTTCTTATAAGAAGGAAAAGAAGATCCCTTGACCATCTAATGTACGCTGAGGCTCATAAGAAGTATGCACGTCTGATACTATGTCAGTGACATCTAGCTGTACTTTAATTACATCTTCACCCCTTCCTCCCCTTCCTTACCCCAGTCCTGAACCCCTCTCCTCCCCCCTCCCCTGTGGTCCCCACACCCTCCCCTCTGGGCCCCACACCCCCACCTTGCCAGAGAAGTGTGCCACTTCTACCACATCTGCTGGTCAAGGACGCCTCTCCCGGGAACCCCCACCCCCTCCTGGCACCTTTCAGGCCAAATGTGTGCTGCCACACGACGACCACGAGAACCACAGTCTGTGGGCCCCAACATCACCCACTCTCTTTCTGTTCCAGATCTAGCTGCAGGTGGCTCCTTTTTGCAGCACAGCCCTCCTAGATCTCAAACAGAAAAGAAGAAGAAACATAAGTCCGAGGACAAGCAGCCTCTGATGTCGCCAGATGTCCCATCCCCACATTCACAACCTGACTCTGACCTGCTCTTCATGGATGCCACCCCCCTCCTTGTCGGTGACGGATGGTGACCCGGCGACATGACCAGCTTTAGCCTGTTCACCCCCCCATTTGAATCATTGTTCTGTAGTTATCCAATGGAATTGTAATGGATATTAGCGTCACCTTCCGGAGTTGAAATCCCTTATTTCGTTTTACTCTGCAGCTTGTGTTGTTCTACAGGAATCCCATTTTGCTTATGATCACTCACCGACTATCTGTGGGTTCTGTGCTTTCTGTCGCAATCATGTCGGGCCCCTGCAGGCCTCTAGTGACGTGTGTACGTTGGTCCATATAGACGTTGCTAACGTGTGGATTCCTCTTCAAACTACACTGGAAGTGGTTGCTGTTAGGGTCCACCTGGACTCTGGGGTCACAGTCTGCAATCTTTATCCCCCTCCTGACAGGACTCTTACACCTGCTGCCTTAACTGCTCTTCTTAAGCAACTTCCTCCTCCCTTCCTCCTTCTCGGGGATTTTAATGCTCATCATCCCTTGTGGGACAGTGCATTTCTATCTAGTCGGAGTCTTCTCATAGATCAGTTTCTTGCAGACCACGACTTGTGCCTTCTTAATGATGGCTCCCGTCAGTGCTGGTCATGGTACTTTTTCTGCCATTGATCTTTCTCTTTCTTCTCACTCCCTCCTCCCTTCATTACACTGGTCGCCACACAACGACCTTTGTGATAGTGACCATTTCCCGTTGATTCTGTCGCTCCCTTCCCGCTCCCCGATGGACAGGGTACCTCGTTGGTCTTTCCAATGCGCCAATTGGCCTCTATATACTGCACGGGTCATTTTTTCTTCTTCTTTGATGGGTTGTATTGATGACATCCTGCGTGACGTGTCTGAAGCGATTGTTCATGCTGCTACCCTTGCTATCCCATGCTCATGTGGATCATTTCGCCGCTGGCAAGTCCTGTGGTGATGTGGTGGAGTACGGCCATTGCCATTACCATCTGTGATCGCCGTCGAGCTTTGCAACACCTTAAGAGGCACCCATCTGCTGCCAATCTTATTACCTTTAAACGCCTTTGCACCAAAGCCCGTTACTTAATCAAATGGAGCAAACGGGTGTGTTGGGAACACTTTGTTTCTTCCCTCGGTTCTACTGTCCCTGTGTTACTGGTATGGGCTACACTTCGCTCTCTCCAAGGTTGCCATCAGCAGTCTACCCTCCTGGGCCTTGCCCTCCTGGATGGCCTTTGCACGGACCTGTTGATTCTCGCAGAACATCTTGCGACCCATTTTGTGACAGCATCAGCATCAACCTCCTATCCGGCTACTTTCCTTCACCAGAAACAGTGGGCCAAAGCTTCTGCCTTACATTTACCCCTTGTCAGTCAGAATCTTACAACAAACCTTTTACTGAATGGGAATTTCTTTCTGCACTTTCTTCTTCTCATGATACGGCCCCTGGCCCAGAATCCATTCATAACTAATTGCTTCAACATCTCAGTGCCCCACAACGACAACATCTTCTCTGGGTGTTTAACCGTATTTGGCTCCAGGGTGACATCCCTTCTTAGTGGAGGGATAGCATCGTGGTTCCCGTCCTTAATTCTGGTAAGAACCCCCTGTTTGTCGAAAGCTATCGGCCAATTAGTCTGACAAACGTTGTTTGTAAGTTACTTGTACGGATGGTAGCCCATTGGCTCAATTGGGTCCTCGAATCTCAGGCTCTATTGTCTACTTACAGTGTGGCTTCCGAGAGGGACAGTCTCTGATCGATCATTTACTTCGCCTGCAATCCCCAGTTTGGCAGGCTTTTTCCCAGCGCTGCCATTTGGTTGCAGTCTCTTTCGACCTTCGTAAGGCCTATGATGCAGCTTTATACCATCATATCTTACTAACACTTCATGAGTGGGGTCTTTGGGACCCACTCCCGATTTTTGTCCGCCAGTTCCTGTTCCATCAGTCGTTCAGGGTTAGAGTTGGTACTGTCCTTAGTTCTCCACAGAGCCAGGAGAATAGCATCCCATAGTGTTCCATATTGAGTGTACTTCTTTTCCTCATTGCTATAGATAGACCTATGGCCTCTGTCGGGTCTTTGGTCACCCCTGCGCTGTATGTGGATGATTTCTGCATTTGGGTTAGTTCCTCTTCAGTGACCTCTGCAGTGCGGCAGCTCCAGGGTGCTGTACGGCGTGCCTCTGCATGGACCCTCTCACACGGGTTTCAATTCTCTCCTTTAAAATCATGGGTGGTCCACTTCTGGTACTGTACTATGGTCCACCCTGATCTGGAGGTCTACCTCGATGCACAACGATTACCTGTGGTCCCATATTTTCGTTTCCTGGGTCTTCTTTTTCTCTACAAGCTCACTTAGCTGCCTCATATCACACTTCTGAAGATAGGATGTTTCCATAAACTCAATGTCCTTCGTTTTCCTGTCCATACCTCTTGGCGTGTGGATTGTTCCACTGCTCTCCACCTTTATCAGACTTTAGTGCTGTCTTGCTAGGACTATGGTTGTGAAGTTTATGATTTGGCTGCTCCTTCCACACTGCACCTCCTGGATCTGATCCACCATCATGGTATCTGTTTGGCCACCAGTGCCTTCCCTACTAGCCCTGTTGATAGTCTCCTGGTTGAAGCTGGGATCCCCCCCCCCCCTTTTCTGTTTGACGGTCCCAGTTTCTGGTTTCTTATGCAATCGCTGTCCACTCCTCTCCCAGTCATCCTTCCTATTCTATCCTGTTTCCAGACCAAGGACATCGCCCACCCGATTCCCACCCTCGGGCGGGTTTACCGGTTGGGCTCCACCTTGCATCTCTCCGACATAATTTTCAGCTTCCTTCTTTGTCCTCTCTCCCACATTCGCTCCCCAACACCCCCCCCCCCCCCCTTTGTTAGTTCCTTGGCCCCAGATTCGGATGATCTCTGCAGAGGTCCTAAAGATTCCATTCCCCTGACGGTGTTCCATTGTTTTTTCCGCCAAATTTCATGAGAGTTTCGGGATACTGTTGTTGTTTTAGACCCATGTCACTAAATCTGACGATCGTGTGGGATATGCCTTCATGTCCTCTGTTGGCATGGAAAATCATCTGCCAACTGCATGTGGGGTGTTTACTATGGAACTGATGGCAATTTCCCAGGCCCTTACCGGTGTTTGTCCCGCCATCCCTTGGTCTCGGCCATCGATGACTGTATCACTGATCTTCACCATGCTGTTTGTTCCATTGACTTCCTTTGGGTCCCTGGCTATGTGGGTATCCCAAGTAATGAGCTTGGGGATCGTTTGCCTGTGGGAGCAGTCACTTACCCCCATTATCTGTAACCCCTCCTGCAGCGGATTTTCGGCTTCATATCACATCCCACTTCGCACAGTCATGGGCCAACTCTTGGGTGGCTAGCTCCCTGTCTCATAAACTTCATGTGATTAAGGTGACACCTGTCCCACAGCATTCATCCTTCCACCTCTCCCAAAAGGACTCGACCACCCTGTGTCATCTCTGCATCAGCCATACCAGGCTGACCCATGGTTTTCTTTTGCATAATGAGCCATCCCCACTTTGTGGTGTGGAGCCTTCCAGTCAGTAGCCAACATTTTCGTGGAATGCCTCCTTCTTTTGGCTCTGCATACTAAGTACAGACTTCCCCGCACTTTATCTTTAATATTGGCAGACGATTCCCGGATCGTAGAACTGGTTCTCAGTTTGCTCCATGAAAGTAGTTTTTATTTTCAGTTCTAAGGTTTTTAATCTCCGTCTGGAGTAGGGGTAGGGTGGTGAGGGCTGGGGTGTCTCCCAGTGACAGCTGTGTTTGGACATTCCTGACTTCCCTCCCTGGCCAAGATCCTCTTTTCTCTCCCTTTTCCTCTGTTTTTATCGCTTTTTAGATGTGGTTAGTCTCCTTTTACAATACGCACTTTAACATTCTAGCGGTTGAAAGCTTTTGAATAACAGGTGGTCTTGCCTGTACTGCATCAGAGGTAGGATATTTCCTGCCTCAAGTATAGCCTTGGGGTTGCCCACTTTATGAATTCCCTCATTTTGTGTTCACCATTGACAACGTGACTGCACTTTTACGTTTTTAGCCTTTTACCTTTTATCGTTATTACTCTTCTGAGATGTAAATCCATCCCAGTGGACCACTTTTGAAACAAGGGACTGATGACCTTGCTGTCTGGTCCCTTCAACCCCAATCAACCAACCAACGAGCCTTTATCTACTAAGACAACAAGGAACAGCGGCTTTTGCCGATTTGTCCTCGGTGCCTTCGTGCAGGATACCGTCCTAATTCTGTACCCTGAGTAATCCAGTTTTTCCTTGAGGTGGTCGGGATCAATTTGGAGTTAACAAAACACTACCTTGAGGAGCCTCAGTAGCTCCATGCTATGCATGTATGAGTGCAGCCATTTATCCTTCACTACATCCATGATACTGTCGTAGTCCTCCCTGGTCTTGGTGTGAACCTTGTATCTTTCTCTGCATGCAACCTTGATTGATGATATGCACGTGGTCGCTCCCTTCAGAAGCATTTGAAGACTTTTGAAGTCCTCAGTTCGTATAATAACTATTGGGGGGATTTGGGTTGTCCTCTGTCTCAGTCCCTCGTTTTGTTCCCCTCTCGTTTGTTCCCCTGGTGGGTTGGTGCAGTACACGAATCTGTTTGAGGTGTCAAGTAGTTGTGCTTGCCTAGACACCGCTGCTTTGGCAGTGTGTCTATTTTTAGGCACTTTGAAGCAGTCATCGGTAAGCTGTACGCCTTTTGTGGTCTTTGTGCCGACCTGTGAAGCTTTTCTACATGTGTGTAGCCTGGGGGTTTTCCCTTTCGAGGTGGCCGATTATTCTGGGGACGTCCCATCGGAATTGCCGCTGGGCGCTTCCTTGGGGCTCTCTCCCTTTCTATCTTCCTCAGTTTCAGAGGGAGCGTCCCCTCAGAGGCTGCCTCTGGACGCCTCTCCTGGAACGTCATCTATCAATGTCTGATTTCTGCCTGGCATTAACCCCATGAGGAACTCTAGGCTTGTGTCTGTGAGCATTTCCAGATCTGCCGAGTCTCCCTCTTTTGCTTTGTTTGTATCTGCATGTAGCATTCTGAGTGGCAGATCTCTCCTTCCCCCCTCCTCCCTCACTACCCCCAGTTTTTCTCTCCTCTCTTCCCCTTGGTATTCGTTTGCGGTTCTGGCATATGCTGCTTAGGTGAGACCTGAGCTTACGCAAGTAGCAGTCCGAACGTTGTTGTGGTTTCCCTGTCTGTCGATACGCTTACTGGTGGACGTCGTGCTGGGAGTGGGAGTACTCGTGGGTAATAATAGACCTAGGAGGGTTTTTGGAGCTGAGGCCTGCGTGTTTTCGCTCGCCTCTACAGTTTCTATGAGCGCGATAGTCAACCCTCCCGCCAACCCTAACGTCATACCAAGTGCAGGTGTCTGGCCACAATTCCGTTCGCCTCAGGGGTGCTCGATCTGGCTGGAAAAGTGGCCCCGGCAACAAGAAGGCGCTCCCCAACCCGCGTCTACCCGCAGCCCGCAGCTGACAACGCTAGTTCTGCTCAACCACTGTTATAAATGCAGCCTCTGGTGTCCGAATCTTCCTGCAACCTCATTCACGATTTTAAAAAATCGAGAGCTCAGACGCCTTGGCCTTCAAAATGCACGGATTTGAACCACAAATTCTGCAAGTGGATTCCTATGGCTGAGTAACTGTGGAGATGGAGTGTACTAAGTGCTGGTAGATGAGGTAGCCTAAGTGTTTTGGATTGGCCTATGGTGGTGTGGGTGCCTTTTTCCTATAACTGGTAAGAGTTTGTTACTCCCTCAGCAGGTCAGGCCATCTTGTTGTTCACCAGTCGTGGACTTGGTGTCCCATGTCTCTAATTAGCCTGCTGACAGACGTAGTGGTGCTCTCGTAAAAGTTTCTGGCAGACTGTCAGAAATGGTCATGTAGCAGAGGAATTCCGGTGTCGTGGTGTTGATTTGTGGGATAATCACGGGGTATGTGCAGAACAAGCTTGAGTGCTCGGTTCTGCACCTGCCGGAGCAATTTGATATGGGAGGGACAGCGTTGCCCCACACTACAGCCGCATCTCGAGCAGTGCCAAGTAGAGCATGATACCTTGGCGTGGGAGCAGCGTCAAGGGTGCGTTGAGGAGTGGGTATAGTGTGCGAAGGGAACCAGGTAAGCCTCACATCGAATGTCACCCTGACATATATCCCCGTCTTGCTCCATGGGATAGAGCGTTCCATTACGGCGACGGGAGGGAGGTCTTGGGACAGTAGCTTCTTTGTGAAAACCACCGCCTGGCTATTAGTGGCCTACTTTGTTCACCACGCTCTTAAGCCTTCGCTTCCTGACTGGAAATGATGGCGCATTGTCTCCACATTCATACAGCGCGTGTACAGCGCAGTATCGTCGCAATATAGCGATAAAGACACGTGTTCCATTTGTGGAGCGTCTGCTGTGTACAGTGAGTACAGCAGGGGCGCCGATGATCGATCCCTGCGGCATTCCCGTATGTATTTACCGATTTGTCGATACGCATCGTTGGTTCTAACATGGAAGGTCCTCCCTGTCATGTACGACTTAAATAGGGCTGCGTGTGACGTTGGGACCCTGAGTACAAAAAGTGTGTAGACGAGGCCGTTGTGCCACGTACAGTCGAAGGCCTTTGAGACATCGAGAAGCACAGCCCCAAGGTACTCCCCAGGCTCCAGGGCTCTCTTGGCCTCTTCAACGAACCTTAGGAGGTGGGTCTTGTAGTGCCCTTACATAAACCGAAACTGCTCCTCTGGAAGGTTTTCCACCTCTACATGTTTAGCAGGCGAAAAGTTGTGGTAGTGATGGGTCTACGGTTTTCTGTGAGTCAGAGGTCTTTGTTTGCCTTCGGTACTGCTACTACACCCTCGTGCTTCCACGCAGAAGGGTACACCACCCATCTCAGGATAGTGTTAAACATATTTGCTAGTGGCTGCTCCACCGATGGCGGCAGTAGAAGTAGGAGTGTGTTGTCAACACCTTCGCTGCCTCCCACCTTTTTTGGGGCATGCCCTTTAAGTTGCGCTGCAACCTCCTCCCCCTGGCTGCTAGAAAAATGGGCAGTTCGTCCTCCACGCGTCGAATATGCTCAGGGTCGACGACATCCTCCATCGGCCTGAAGCTTTCAGCGGAGTCGGCCAGAACACTGGTCTTGGCGTCAGGCCAGGAGATGAACTCCTAGCCCACTCGTAAGGGAGGAACGTTCTGTCGCCGGAGCAGGAAGGCTCTGACTGTGCGCCAGGCTCTGAGCACTATGGGACTTAACATCTGAGGTCATCAGTCCCCTATAACTTAGAACTACTTAAATCTAACTAACCTAAGAACATCACACACATCCATGCCCGACGCAGGATTCGAACCTGCGACCGTAGCGGTCGCGCAATTCCAGACTGTAGCGCCTAGAACCGCTCGGCCACTTCGGCCGGCTGTGTGCCAGGCCGGGCACTGCCATCGTCGGGGGAGGGAGTCTCAACCAGGCCTGCTTAGTTCCAATTACGAAATTCCTCGGCGGCCTTTATTACGTGCTGCATCCTATTTAGATGGCGCTTCGTGTTGTGGCTTGGCAAGACAGCCAAGCCACTATGATTGGTAGCCGAAAAGCACGCATTTAAGCTCACGCAGGCTGGCGTGAGGTCTGAAACAGGACAATGTAATTAATATAGCCAGTAAGGTACGTTGCTGCTGGAATACTTAACTTTAATTAATAATTGGTGAAAATCGTTCTGACGGTACATGTATCACAAGATAAATAGCAAAGGATAATGGCGCCTTGCTAGGTCGTAGCAAATGACGTAGCTGAAGGCTATGCTAACTATTGTCTCGGCAAATGAGAGCGTGATTTGTCAGTGAACCATCTCTAGCAAAGTCGGCTGTACAACTGGGGCGAGTGCTAGGAAGTGTCTCTAGACCTGCCGTGAGGCGGCGCTCAGTCTGCAATCACTGACAGTGGCGACACGCGGGTCCGACGTATACTAGCGGACCGCGGCCGATTTAAAGGCTACCACCTAGCAAGTGTGGTGTCGCGGTGACACCACATTCCTCCCCCGCAAATCGGCGGACGGTTGTATTATAAGGCTTCCGCCCGCCGTGGGGAGGACCCCATGTTGACGTATGCGACGAGGTGGAGAGCCTAACAACAGGCGAGGCTGTGCCACCCGCACCCTGCCATTTGGTCCGAGGGGAGCTAGGGAACGCCTGAAAACGTAGTCCAGGGTGCACGCCAACATGCGGCGTATGCGCCCGTAGAGAGACAGGAGGGGCCGAAGGGTCGACCTCCATCGAGCCGGAGCACCCGACGGGCGAAGACGACAGATGGTCCGGAGCGAGCAAGAGTTCCATGGCGGAGGGCAACTGGTCACGGGAAGCGATCGGCGGCGCGTGACCCAGGGAGGCGCCCGGCGGTTGCAGCGACGCGTCCACTGCGGGCGTCGTCGGCGGGAGAACAGGTGGCGGCGGCGGCGGCGGCGTGTCGCCATGGGGCAAAATGGAAGGCAGCATCGGTAACACCTGGGGATGAGGCGAGTCAGTAGATGGGTCCCCAGGGTTCTGACTGGACGGCACCGTCGCTGAAAGCAGACGGGGAGCGGCAGATCCCGTGCTACGACAGAGGCGTAGCTGATTGAGATGCCGACGCACCTCACCAGAGGGCCCCAAAACCAGATACATAGCGCGGCCGAGGCAGCGAAGAATGCGCCCTGCGAGCCAACGCCGTGAACCTCGATAGTTGCGATAGTATACAACGTCGCCTGGAGCAAAAGCAGGTGTCTGCCGCTGCACAGGAAACTGATGCGGCGGATGTAGCAAAGACATCAAGGTGCGATGAGGGCGACCATCTCGGGGCTGAGAGCGATACGAGGACAGAAAGAGCAATAATGCGTCCTCCCGAGAATGCGACTCTTTCAGCTTCAACATCTGTGACTTGAAAGTCCGGACCAAACGTTCAGCGGCACCGTTTGACTGTGGCGAAAACGGCGCGGACGTCAGATGTTGAATACCAGTGGCCTTGCAGAATGACTGAAATTCTGCGGACATGAATTGTGGGCCATTGGCGGAAACAATAGTCTGTGGAAGACCTTCATTGCAAAAGGTAGCGGATAACGCTTGGATGGTGGCAGAAGACGTCGTGGAAGACATCCGGACAACAAAAGGAAAATTACTGAAGGACTCGACCAGAACCAACCATCGAGCATTCCAGAAGGGACCAGCAAAATCTATGTGTAAGCGTTGCCAAGGGGAAGTTGCTTTTGGCCATGCAAAAAATTTCCGCGGTGGTGCGGATTGTTGTTCGGCACACACCATACAAAAAGAGCACATATTCGTAATCGCGGAATCGATTCCAAACCAAGTACAGTGCTGACGAGCAAGTTGTTTCGTTCGCACTATACCCCAATGTCCTTGGTGGAGAAGCCGTAAGACAGAGGACTGTAACGAACGTGGGACCACGACCCTGGACTGATCATTATCAGAACGCAACAGCAAAACACCACGTCGTACAAAAAATCTCTCCTTGTGAGCAAAAAATCGGCGAACCAACGGATCCTCAATCCGTGACTTTGACAAGGGCCATTGCGTAGCAACAAAACGCAGAATGGTAGCAAGGACAGAGTCGGCAGCTGTGGCTGTAGCTACACGACGAAAATCAATCGGAAACGAGTCTACCACGTCATCGGTTTCCGAATAAATGAACATGCAAGCAAGTTCGGAGGAATCGAATGCTCTACCCTCAGCAACAGGCAAACGGGACAACTCATCGGCGTTTCCGTGCTTAGCAGTGGACCGATACAAGATATCGTAGCGGTACTGCGAGAGGAAAATAGACCAGCGAATGAATTTCTGCACTGTACGTGGAAGTACAGGCTTGGTCGGATGAAAAAGAGATGTCAAAGGTTTGTGGTCTGTGATGATGGTAAAGTGACGACCATACAAGAAATCATGGAACTTAGTAACACCAAAGACGAGAGCCAATGCTTCTTTCTCGATCTGTGAATAATTTCTTTGTGCAGACGAGAGCAATTTGGACGCAAAGGCAATAGGGCGATCGTGCGAACCATCTTTGTGCGCAAGCACAGCACCGATCCCGAAATCCGATGCATCCACCATCAACAAAAGGGGCTTCCAGGGATCGAATGGCGTAAGGCAAGTATTAGAAAGCAACGCCGATTTCAACTCGCGAAAGGCGCGTTCGCATTCCGTCGTCCAGACGAACGGAACACCTTTACGGCGTAAGCGATGAAGCGGAGCTGAAATGGAAGAGGCGTGGCGCACATATTTATGGTAGTAATTTATGTTTCCCAGCACACTCTGTAACTGCTTCAAATTCTGCGGCGAAGGCAAGTCTTGTATGGCACGGAGGTGCTCTGGACTGGGATGTATGCCTTGGGCATTGAGTACATGTCCCAGATATGGCAAATCACGAGCAAAAAACACACATTTGTCCTTCCGCAAGCGAAGACCATTTTGTCGCAAGACCTGAAATAATGTTCTGAGATTGGCTAAATGTTCTTCTTCCGTCTTTCCGGAAATCACAATATCGTCCAGATAGTTTGTTGCAGTAGGGACCGACGCACAAACAGTTTGCAGATATTGCTGAAACAATGCAGGGGCGGATGCACACCCGAATGGCAGTCGTTTGAATCGGTACAAACCAAGATGCGTGTTAACCACCAAAACACGCTGGGATTCTGCGTCCACTGGTATTTGCAAGTACACATCTGCTAGGTCCAACTTCGAAAAATATTTACCCGGGCACTGTTAGTCAAAAAGATCTTCCGGGCGGGGTAAAGGAAAAGTTGCAGTCACTAGTTGTGAATTCACTGTTGCCTTGAAGTCCACAGAAAGTCTCAATTTTCCCGAAGGTTTTTGCAAAATTACTAAGGGTGATGCCCAGAGAGAAGCCTGCACACGTTCAATTACACCTTGTGATTCCAAATCGTGTAATGTTTTTGCGACCTCATCACGCAATGCGTGGGGAACATTGCGCGCTCTGAAAAATTTCAGTTGCACGTTGACTTTCAGTTCCAAACGTGCTTTATAGTTCTTAGCGCAACCAAGGCCCGATGCAAAAACGTCTGCAAATTCTTGACATAGACGAGAAACACTGGCTGAAGGCACAGTCTGGTTCACTGAGAGGACCTGATTGACTATAGACAAGTTAAACAGCTGAAATAAATCGAAACCAAACAAGTTCACTGCAGAAGAAGAACGAAGGACGTAAAATGGCACAAGTTTTGTTTGTCCCTTCTACGTTGCAAGAAGGCTGCACTGTCCTAACACAGGGAGCTTGTGACCCAAATAACTAGTTAGCTTAACATTTGCGGCACGCAACGGAGGTGTGCCCAGCTGTTTGTACGTGTCGTGATTGATTAGGGAAACCGCAGCTCCGGTATCGAGCTGGAACGGGATCACTTTGCCGTGAATGTCCAAGTCGACAAAAAGTTTATTGTCCTGCTGACGAGAAGAGCGACTGTCTCGTGCAACGTGAACTGACACTGGTACAAAATCACTTGCGACTTGACGGGATTTCCGGCGATGTCGACGCACACGGCTTGTGGGACGAACAGTCACTGTTAGAGAGAGTGGCTGTGGCGGCAGTACCGTCCAACGCACGAAGGGCTGAACTACGGCACTGCCGACACAAGTAGGGGCAGCTGTACTGTTATGCGGAATTTCGGCAACGGTGCGTCGCACACCGGACCGCACAGGAACAAAGCTGCCAGCAGTGCGAGCTAGTCGACGCGACGCGACACACGTCTCCCCAGTTCTTCCGCCGTGGACCACGTGCGTCGAGTCAACGTGACTCCGCCGTAAATGCGTATGCACGGTCGTAAACGCAGTCGCCGTTAAATTGTCTTTCGCTTCTTCGCGGACGTTACGGCGCCTCCGGTCGCGCCAAGAGCAGAACATTCTGTGACGCGGCCTTTTGTCTCGCTCGGTCCACGCGGTCGCGCCACGGCTCATCACTGGAGTGTACACCCTCCGGGATCGGTGACCAAGCCATGCCGCCAGTGCAACGCGCCTATATAGACGGACATTAGCGAAGTATATTATTTGTCATGTATTGTAACGGCAGGAAAAATAAATGTGTCCTGTCCAGAAACCGCTTTAGTCATTTATTGCCACAAAGCCTCTCCCATGAGCATAGTGCGTGGGCGCGGCGATAAATGCCGGTTCACTGCACATGAACGACTGTAAGCGGGGGTACAACACGTTCCCACTTCATGGCACTGGGCGGAGTGGAATGAACTATATGAATTTCCATGTGCGAAGCGTCGCGAGCCTGAGTATGCTGAGTGTGTTGTTGCTGCTATCATCAGGCAAATTGGCAATGCAATAGCCCCTGGTCCCGCACGCGGACGTTGTCGTGGTGGATCGCGATGTTGATCTTCTGTTGTTTCAAAGCTAGCTTTTTGCTCAGAATAGTCCTCATTAGCTGTGCCAAGTGGTTGACTCACTTGATTTTTCTTCCGCAATTGCGGGTTGTGGGGGCTGCCCAGATTTTTCGTATTTTTATATAAGTCTTCCACTTCGTCGCAGACGACCATCGCTCCATCGCTCAATGAGGAGACAGACCTAGTATCACTGTCTGTGGCAATAACAAGGTTGCCAGAGTCACAGCTAGCGATTGATGAAGGTGAAACGGGTGGGTGATCCATTGATGATGGAGAGTGAGATGACATTGGTAGTGAGATAACTATTGGGTCCACTCTGTTGGAGCCACTGCCTGAATTGCGATCTTGTGGGTGCCCCATGATGTGGCATCCACAAGGTGCTGGTGGGTTTGTGCCCTATGTTCCGACAATTTTGTGTATGCAAGCTTCCCTATTCTGAGCAGGCGTGGGAAACAGCTATCCACTGCACAGCTTATACTGTCAGCCGTGGAGCGCAATGGGTCCCTGGACTGCAAAAGCCTTACTGTCTAAAATTCCTGGGAGGGAATTCTTCTTCTTCCCTCTTCGTTGCCACTCAAGCAATGCAAAATCTTCTGATCTTCGCAGAGAGCTATGCCATTCGTGCCTGTAGAGCGCACTGATGCCCCAACAACCAGCAGGACAGACGCAGGGCGTGAGCACCGTGAACAGCTTCGCTCATGACGATTTTGCTTCTTCCGACAAGCATCCAACAGTCACGATCTACTCGTCCAGCACACCTGCACAAACCTCCGTGGCCTGACCGACCGGTAAGCACAGCAATGATGTGAAAGACAAGCAAGGCAGAAACCAAGTGCACGTGCTCCAAACAAAGAGGCGGCTGCCACTAGCAGTAGTGCACGTTATGGGTTTTCCCCAGGCCACACAAGCAATAGCGCAGCGCAGCAGTGTCCTTTCACTACGCAAGCACGACTCAGAATGGTTGGCTGCGTGCGGGACTTGGCGCGCAGCTCAACATTTCTCTTGGAGTTGTCGGATGGGTTCTGGGACTCTTGTGGTTTTAAGGGACCAAGACTTAATTTAGCTCCTGCCTTCTGTCTGATAACTTTGGGGAATAAAACTGATGGTTTGATGACGTCGTAAGTGTTCTTTTGTTGTGTAACTGTAGTAGGGTGTTGAGTTGTTAGAGGTGGAATTGGCGTGTGATCGTCATGTTCGGGAACTTGGTGATGGTGTGCTTTGAGGTGATACCTATCTTGCGAATGTGGGGGTATTGGCAGGTTGCACCCTTGCTAAAAAATGATTCGGATTTTTGTTTGATGATGTCAGTGATGAGATGTTTGTGAGATTGTGATAACGGGGTGCATTAGTTGCCAGCCAGAGGAATCTGTTAGGGACTGATCGGACTTTCTTCAAGTTTGAATTGCTGGCCAGTGACCAGAGCTCCGACCCATACAAAATGGCTGGTAAGACTCGCATCTTGTACATCTCAAGTTTAGAGCGAAATGTTAACCCATTCCCTTTCAGTAGTTGATATGACTGAGATAAGATTGGGAGCCCTTGTTGCAGATTTGAGTGATATGCTGCTTAAAGGTCAGCTGTGTGTCAAACACTATTCTGAAGTACTTAATATTATCTTGCTAGACTAAATCTACATCAGTAAATGTAATAATAACGTTTGGACTCATCCTTCGATGCGTGAACATAATGGCTTGAGTTTTGGTGCTGTTTATGGGGACCCTCCAGAGGTTGGCCCACTTCTGTATGACCTTGAGGTGTTCTTGCAGTTTTCTTGCTGTAAAGTGGAGGTTTGGTCCACTCCTGTAAAGGGTTGTGTCATCAGCGCACAGGGAGAGTTGACCTCCTCATTGCTGCGGTATGTCATTAATATAAAAAGAGTAGAGGATTGGGCCCATTATGGAGCCGTGTGTCACTCCACCCTCTGTTTGATCGAGCTGTCGGCTCCTGGTATGTGCTCATAGAATGTGCGATTCTGAAGGAAGGAAGTTTGCATGTGGAGGAGGTGATTCAGGCAATCATACTACAGGAGTCTGTATGTCATGCCTTAGTGCCAGACGTGGTTGAAGGCTTTCTCTATGTCAAGAAAGACCACGTCCGTACTATTCCTGATATTCTTGGCCTTGCATATGTGTTAGCACGATCCATCAAGCCATGACGTGAACTGGTGGTCTTGTCTGAAGCCAAACTCTTCCGGTATGAGGGTATTGCTCTCTTTGAGGAATTTGTCCAGATCCTTCAATATAATTCGTTCAAGCACTTTCCCCAAGAAACAGAACTGAGATTGGCCTGTGGATTTGGGGAAAGAGACCGTCTTTCTGTGGCTTTGGTATGGTAATTATCTTGGCTTTTTTCCATGTAAGTGGGAAGTAATTCCTTTCCAGGCAAGCATTTAGAACTGCACTGATGTATTCGAGAGCATTTGGTGCAAGGTGTTTGAGCTGTAGTGGCCTTATTTTGTATCGGCCTGCTTCTTTCCTGTTGCCTATAGTTTGGATTATCGTGCTAACTTTATCCGCTAGCACTGGTCTAAAGGAGGTTGAGCGTGGGGCTCTGAGGGTCCTGTTGACTCAAGTGACCACCTGCGCTTCATGGTCATCACTTTCCTGGTCATTTGTATTAGGCAATCTGAACTGTAGTTCCAGGGTATTGGCCATGGCCTCTGTGCTTTCTTGTGGCTCGTAGACGCTGCCATTCCTGCCGTGGAGTGGCTGGAGCGCGTTTTCACCTGGTTTCAGATTTTTGATGACCCTCCAGAACTTGTCAGATGTGTTTTCCGTGTGTGTTAGGAGAGCTTCCCAGCAGTTGCTTTGTGTATCTGGAGTTCTCGTTTGACCCACCTAGCTAGTCAATACATTTGTGCCTTGCTGGCAGATTCTCTATAGTTCTGCCACCTGTGCCTGCAATATTTTTTCTATGCTAGGAGGTCTTGTATGTGTTGTGGGAGGTCAGTTCAGGAAGCTGTGTGAGTGATGGTTACAGTGGCCATCTTGCCACACGCCGTTATGATGTCAGTTATTTTGCCTATAGCCCTGATGATTTCTCTTCTAGATTGTAGGGGGACTATTGTGGGTGTTTCCTGTTCTGTCAGGCTGGTATATCTCTCCCAGTTGGTGTGTGAGATGTCCTTATGGTTCGTGTGGCCAGTTTTCTTATGGGGTCACCTCCAAGTGTGAGGATAACTGGGTTGTTATCAGAATCCAGGTCACTGATAACTCTGATCGATGCCTGGAGTCTGATGTTCTTCAATAGGTAAATATCTAAGATGACTGGCCTATGATTAGAGTAGTATAGGTAGTGGATTGGAACACCTGGTGCTATTACTACAATATTTCTGCGTGCATTCAGATATGAACACAGAATCCTGCCATTTGTGTTCGTGGTTCTGCTGTACCAGTCGCCATGTTTAGAGCTGAAGTCACCACATAGTATAATGGTGTTAGCTAGGTTGAATAGTGCATCCAAGTCGTGTGTTTGGAGATTGGGCTTCCTTGGCAGGTTGTAGACTGCAGCGTTATGCATCAGTCTGCCTCCTATTTTGACTTCTATGGTGGTGGCTTCAGGCCTGCGCATTCCTGATAGTTGTACCTGGCGATGGGCGATTCTGTTTTTGATGAGCACAGCCATCCCACCTCCAGGTCTGTTCTGCATTTCAGTTCTGAGAATTGTGCAATTACGGATTTTAATGGAGGTTTTTGGTTCAAGGTGGTTTTCTGTAATGAGGGAAATGTCTACCCTATGTGTATCAAGGAACTCCTCCAACGCATTCCTTTGGTCGAAAATGCCATTGGCATCCAAGTCATTATGAATTCCTCCTGATTAGGGACTAAGAATGGAAACGGCAGCAGAGAAAATAATGCTGATTTTTGTAACTGGGTCTGTGGGTTGGAAGAGTTCCGCTGTAGTATCCTGAATTGTGTGCAGAAGTTCCAGTATATTAAACTTGGGTAGCTGGCCTAGGATATCTGGCAGATCGGCTTCTAAACCCACTGGAGTAGGAGGAGCAGGAGAACTTTGTTGTTGTTACAGTGACATAGTGGACGAAGTGGAACGAGATAGCTGTGCATTGGTTTGTGTAGCCGATGGATTGGAAAGGGGATGTCGAAGGTTACAGTTTTTCATCTGCGGATGGTTCCTGTTGTCCAAGGCTGGGGCTGCTGTTGGCAGTGGCTTGCTTTGGACTGCCTTCAACTCTGTCCTGGTGTGTCTCGCCTTCACCATTGCTAATCATGTGGGGCACTTTTTGTAGTTGGCTGTGTGGGAACCTTTACAGTTCACACAGGTGGGGGTCGTTTAGAATGGTCTTGTGCACTCCTTTGTAGGATGGCTTTAGCCACGCTTTACGCAGTTCAGGTGTAGGATGTAATGTCTGGCACCATGGTGGAACTTCTGGCATTTGTGGCAGTGTGAGAGGCCCTTTGGCATTCGGTAGGACTTGATAGTCATCTGTAGGTGCAATAGTGATTTGAGTTGGTAGATTTTCCTTTCAGCTTCCGTGTTTTCCGTATGTACTTGGACATGTGGCTGCAGCCGCTTTCTCATTGCTCCTGCGTCCATTGTTGCCATCTGGGCGACTTTCAGGACTGGGAAATTAAGTGCTAGTAAAGCTTGATGCACCAGGGTTGGGTCCATGGTTGTCAGCAGCTTCTTGATCGCCACTTTCAGTGGTTTGCTTGGGGTCAATTCTTGAGTATAGTATCGAATTTTCTGAGGATGGTGAAGAGCTTGTGGTGGCTGTGGGTGTGTGAAAACAGGTATGTGATCCTGCCCCCTGAGTAGGAGCTGGCACCCTATTGCCATGCGAACGAAACGATTTACTGTGCAAGCGGGTTCTGACGGCTGAGTAACCGTGGAGATACAGTGTACTAGCGTAGACGAGCACTCTGAGGATATTCACGTAGTTTTTCGTATCATAGACTATGATCGGCGGAACGCGCGGTCGTTTTTCGGTGTTTTTGGCGGGAGCTGGTCGGTCAGCCGTATTTTCATGTTTAAGCGCACTAAATCTATGGGCTTTCGTTTATCTGCTCGGCAGTTTGCAGACGCGACAAATGGACGGTGCACCTAAGGCTTCTGGTGCTGCTGCGTGTGCTGGTCTACGCTAGTACGCTCCATCTCCACGGTTACTCAGCTGTCGGAATCCGCTTGAGAAGTTAGTCGTTTGGTTCGCTTCGTTGTGCAAAGCCATTCGTTTCAAAGGCCAGGGCTTCTGAGCTGATTTTCTCAAATCGAGAGTGAAGTTGCGGGAAGATGTAGACGCCAGGGTCTGTATTTACTACAACTTTGAGCATAACTGACATTGTCGACTGCGGTCTGTAGGTAGGCACGGGATGGTGCGCGTCTTCTCGCTGTCGCGTGCAGCTTTTCCAGTCAATCTGAGTACCCTGCTGCACCAAACTATCTCCTCTGCCCCCCCCCCCCCCCCCGCCTCTGAGGTGTAGGCAGTTTTTATACATCAGGGCCTGGTCGCTGGTCAGTAACACGCGCGTGTTAGGCGTTAGTTGTCACAGTTATACATTACCAGCAACATACACCAGCCCTAAGGTTACACGACGGCACTCTCTTGCAGCTTTGCCTCCCATTCGACCCGGACATGGACCCTACACAAACCACAGGCGTAAGAGTAGTCCCACAAGTGGGAGGCTCAGTAATACCCATACTAGGCGAGAGCAGCAAGAGGGCATTCCTCTCCCACCAAGGCACCCCCAGTCCCTGTCCAGCTACCACTAGGTAGCACAAGACCAGATAGGCCCACACTCAGGACCGTCAGGACGATTTTGAACAAAATAACGCCCCACGATTGCTCGACAGAGATGCTCTTAAGAGAAGCAGAAGTATATGTGAAGAGGAACAAATGACCGAGCTTCACAAGTCGCGCTCAGAGGACTTACTGGAGACGTCCCCCACAGCCAAAAGGGATGCACAAGAAGTGGACACATCTGCAGAAGGCACATCTGCCCTCAGCATACCCGATATAGACACCATGGTCAATGCGGGCGACGTTACCCTCTCAGGCGACGGTCGGAAGGACGATGATGACGGCTTTGTCATGGCCAGCCGAAAACACATCGCTAGGGCCGCTGCCCTACAGTAAGGTGCACCAGTCACAAAGGCAAATCACTTTGACGATATGCCAGACCCAGACTATGACCATCAGGCCCCTCCCCGGCAGCTAGAAAAAACAATCACAATCCCCTCCAATAGAAGTCCAGTGGAAGAATGACATCAAACCCTTCCAGAAAAAGATCGAGGCAGTAGTTCCCCCAATCATAACCATGGCAGGCCACGACCTCTGCAAGATATCCCTGGCAAGCTGTGAGGTCTTCAGGAAAGTGACGGAGCTCATCGATAAACGGCAGCTCCACCAATTTACCCACTCCACCAAATCGCTAAAACTCCTAAAGGTGTTCTTTGGCTGTCATCCTATGAAGATGGCCCGAGACTGCCTGGAGGAGGGACTGGCGACCATCGGATTTCAGATTAGGTCGGCCGGTCTCACCAAGTCGCCCAGGACACACCGTGACATGTCACTGCACATGGGAGTCCTTTTCAACAACATTGAGGACCAGAAGATCTTTCAGGTACAGATGGTTGCCACTTTCCCGGTTGAAGTCGAACCACTACGAGCAGAGGTAGCGAAGCAAAAGTCGTCGTGTGTGCCGTGCACATGCAGTGGAGCTGAACTGTCGTGTGCAAAACCGCATGCTTTGTGTGTGCACGGCAAAATTGTTATGGTAAGACCTAGGTGTGGTCCCTTTGTAGCACAGCTGCTGCTGGTCTACTGACAGTGCAGAGGCCACAGGAATCATGTTGTTTTCGTTTTGAGCTGTCTGATCTGTCACCAACGTGTCCCAGTCAGAAACTGCTGCAGCGCATCCTCCATGCTCCTCCAAAAGTAGGGAAATTCCTGCACCAGGACCCGTGGTACTGCCTGGATACCTGAGTGTAGATTGTGCTAGGGCCGGCGCTGTTCAGGGAAACCTAACGGTGCCAACAAATGAACAACCAGCATCCCTTGGCTGTGTTGGTCTGACTTCGGAAACTGCTACTGACACATTGAGTAAACCCAAAGCCCCAGTCCATTGCAGTGCCCAGACTCTCGGCTCCCGCAACCAACCCCCTACAAACGTCACTTAAGCAAAAACAAACAGACATGGACGTGATGCCAGCATCACTGCATCTGGCCCGTAGCAAGCTCGCTTCGGATTGTACCATCACTGGAGATGACATGGAGCTAAGTGAGGAGACTGTAGTCCACAACATCTCCACCCCCAACAGATTTGCCCCAATCTCATCTCCAGAAGTGGATGAAATTATGGCGAAGAGGGATCAACGCTCCACACCAGGGACCCAGCCTAAACAGAAGAGGGAAGAGATATCTCCCATCATTGCCACAATCCAAAATGGCACTATGAAAATAATCAAAGAGATTGCGCTGATGTTAAAAGGTGGCCTCAACACCTCATGAAAGGGTTCATCTGTAAAATTTCAGGTGTCCACACCTCCAGACTACCGAACAATAAGAGATTACTTCCAGAGAAATAACATTGCCCCATCACACTTATCCATCAAAGGGAGACTCATTCAAGGTGGTGATAAAAGGTCTCCCCCATGACAATGTGCATGCAGAAATTAAGGTGGACCTCATCCTCTGCAAGATCAAGGTCATACAGGTCAAACAAGGAATGCGCTCCTCTGACCCAGCAAAACCAGGTGAATGTTGCAAGAAGCACACATCCTTCAATGTCGTACTTCACCCAGATCAGAAGAACAACAAACTAGACTACTGGCCATTAAAATTGCTACACCAAGAAGAAATGCAGATGATAAACGGGTATTCACTGGACAAATATATTATACTAGAACTGACATGTGGCTGCATTTTCATGCAGTTTGGTTTATAGATCCTGAGAAATCAGAACTCAGAAAAACCACCTCTGGCCGTAATAACGGCCTTGATAAGCCTGGGCATTGAGTCAAACAGAGCTTGGATGGCATGTACAGGTACAGCAGTCCATACAGCTTCAACACGGTACCACAGTTCATCAAGAGTAGTGACTGGCGTATTGTGATGAGTCAGTTGCTCGGCCACCATTGACCAGACGTTCTCAGTTGGTGAGAGATCTGGAGGCCAGGGCAGCAGTCGAACATTTTCTGTATCCAGAAAGGCCCGTACAGGACCTGCGACATGCGGTCGTGCATTATCCTGCTGAAATGTAGGGTTTCGCAGGGATTGAATAAAGGGTAGAGCCACGGGTCGTAACACATCTGACATGTAACGTCCACTGTTCAAAGTGCCATCAATGCAAACAAGAGGTGATTGAGACACGTAACCAATGGCACCCCATACCATCACGCCGGGAGATACACCAGTATGGTGATGACGAATACATGCTTCCAATGTGCGTTCATCGTGATGTCGCCAAACATGGATGCGACCATCATGATGCTGTAAACAGAACCTGGATTCATCCGGAGAAATGATGTTTTGCCATTTGTGCAGCCAGGTTCGTTGTTGAGTACACCATCGCAGGTGCTCCTGTCTTTGATGCAGCATCGAGGCTAACCGCAGCCATGGTCTCCGAGCTGATAGTCCATGCTGCTGCAAACATCGTTGAACTGTTCGTGCAGATGGTCATTGTCTTGCAAATGTCCCCATCTGTCGACTCTGGGATCGAGACCTAGCTGCACGATCCATTACAGCCATGCAGATAAGATGCCAGTCATCTTGACTGCTAGTGATACGAGGCCATTAGGATCCAGCACAGCATTCCATATTACCCTCCTGAACCCACCGATTCCATATTCTGCTAACAGTCATTGGATCTCGACCAATGTGAGCAGCAATGTTACGATGCGATAAACCACAATCGTGAGAGGCCACAATCCAACCTTTATCAAAGTCGGAAACATGATGGTACGCATTTATCCTCCTTACACGAGGCATCACAACAATGTTTCACCAGGCAACACCGGTCAACTGCTGTTTGTGTATGAGAAATCGGTTGGAAACTTTCCTCATATCAGCACGTTGTAGGTGTTGCCACTGGCGCCAACCTTGAGTGAATGCTCTGAAAAGCTAATCATTTGCATATCACAGCATCTTCTTCGTGTCCGTTAAATTTCGCGTCTGTAGCACATCATCTTCGTGGTGTAGCAATTTTAATGGCCAGTAGTGTATTTGCAAGATTTCTTTCAGAAGTTTTGCAATTTGTCAGGTCTCTCAGTGGAAACTGTGGGAGTGTGCTGGATGTTTATATGAACTTTGTTTTCGTTTTTGAGTGCACTCAGTGATACTTCTGTTCAAATTTCTATATTTAGTAATTTGCCAAGCAAATATGACCCCAGTTTGATTTGTGAACTATTAATGTCAATAATTTACTTGCGTAGAAGCACTGTAGTTCTTTTCTTTAGTTTTGCATTCCCTAATATGCATAATATCCTTTTAAGTATTCCATAAATTTCCATTTTTCGATTATTCCTCCTAGACATACTTAAATTTAAAAAACACAGTTTCATTAGTGATATGTAAATTAAGTTTTTGGTAAGAAAATTTTGCCTAAAGGCATTGGTATTTGACTGTGTTCATTCTCTTTATCTGAGAGTTAGTAGCCAAGCAAATCTGATTTTACTTTGTATTTTTTAGTTCCTTCTTCCATGTGTTAAATTATTTTTAAAGCTGGGTAAGTGCTAACATTACTATGATGGAATACTTTTCTATGCCACACTTCTGCATGAAGTATGTTAATAATTTTTCTGTGTGATATATGTTACTATTAATGCAAGAACATGTAAATAATTGTGAATGTGCATGTTAATATTTAAAGACTCTGGAAGTACATCCATCTGCCCCTCACAGGAAGCTTAAGGTCAAGGGTCGTACACAAAGGGAGACGCAAGAAGAGAGGAAGAATTATTTAAAGGAGAAGCTTGTGATGAAGTGGGAAAGACAAAAGAAAAGAGACCAGAGGGAAAATGAGAAGCTGTAGTTAAAACAGGCAAGGCTTGAAGTGAAACATGTTTTGCTGGAGGCTATGTTGGAAGCCAATAAGCAAAATGAAGAGCGTAATATGCTCCTCAGGAAGTATTTTGAGGCTCGGATGACTTACCCTCCTAAATTTCATTTTTAAATATTTCCTTTGTACTGTGCCCTTTCTATTTCTATAATTTTTATACATGGAAAATTTTGTTAATTATCTCTTGGGCTCTCTGCTAGATACCTCAACTTTAAATAGGGATTTTTAGTGATAAGTGTGGGAATTTGGTGGGTAGTTACCACTTGTTATATTGCTGATAAAATGTATGGCAGAGGGTGTGACACATTGTACCAGTTTTCCCACTATCTTCATGTATGTTTAACTGCCTCTGTGTGAGCAGTAATTGGTCTAGTCTTGTTGTCACGATCCCTACAGGTGGGGATTAATACAGTCATTTAAAGCCGGTTCTTAAATCTTCGTAAGTAGGCTTTCTTTCATGGATCTGTGAGGTGGCACAGTGGTTAACATTAGGATGGTGGTTCAATCCCACGTCTGGCCATCCTGATTTATGTTTTCCATGAGTTCCTTAAATCGCTTCAGGTAAATGCCAGGATGATTCCTTTGAAAGGGCATGGCTGAATTCCTTTCCCATCTTTCCCTAATCTGATGAGACCACTAACTTTGTTGTTTGGTCTCCTCCACCAAACAACCCAACCCCTTTCATGGATCCAAGATGTATATTGAAAATACAGAGACTGTCTGAACAAATGGTCACCTCTTACTGTTTGGTACGGGTCTCACACACTTGAGCAATATTCCAGGATGGGTGGCAAAAGTGATTTATAAGCAATCTTCTTTGTAGACTGATTGAATTTCCCCTGTATTCTATCAATAAACCAAAACCTGCCTGTTTTATCTGTTAACCACCCATTTAAGATACTTAAATCGAATGACTGTCCACAAATAGACACTTTGGTCAATTGAGGGCTGCGTGGCAATTCGTTCCTTCATTGCTCTATTTTCCACCAGTATTTTCTCCCCAACATGTCTTCCCTTCAGAACAGCTTACACTGATGAATACTTTTGCCTTTGGAATCCTAAATTTGAAACCTTCGAGTGGTGGGAGGGAGAGCTACTTTTATTTATAATTAACTGCTAAGATACTTCTTGTTCATTTGTTCCCACATATCTGTAGATATGTTTCTCAGGCTGATGTCATTTTTTCTGTTTAACTCCCAAAAAATTAATTCTCTTACTCATTTTTTATATTTTGTCATTTGTTTCTCAAAACTGCTTTGCATGTTATTGGCCCTAATAAATTTTATTCTTGCAGTTTCTTAATATGTTATAAATTAACAACTAGCAGTTCATTGTAATCTAAGTGCCATTTATAGTGAAGCACACTTGTTTTAACTCCTGTAAAATTATCTTTGCATTCATTCTGTCCTATTTTGTGTATCCATTTGATATTTTTCTAACTCGTTTCTTGAAGTGGCCTATTTGATCTGTCAGTAAAATTTTTGGGTGTCTGTTGGAGACATTAACTAGCTTTTATTTTCAGAGATTGTTCTGTGGGAGTCAGAGGTTACTGTTCAGAGATTTCTCCATCATATAGTACAGCAAAATTAGGTGCAAATGCTATGTAATTTAAAGTTCATTATCTTCCCACCTTCAGATAAGTTATGGGACTGATTTACAGTTCCATGACTAATATGCAATTCCCACTCAAGTGTGTGGCAGCCAGTTCATTGAACAGCTTCCTCTACTGTTTCACTAGAAGCATGTGGATAAAAATTCACTTGTATCAATCAGTGTGAGTTCCGATTTCTCATATTCATTTCTATGTAGGTGCACATATTTTCACATTTCACATTTACAGGAGAAAGTTAAAATTTCATGGCATACTCATACAACAAAGTAAAGTACTCATATCACAAAGTAAAGTACATTTGTTTTAATGGTTGCCATCCCAACTTGCATGTGACACCTCCCTATTTTGTGGCAATACAAAATGAGCTGCCTTTGAACTTTTTTGGGGTCTTAAATCAAATAAGGATCCCATACTGTGGCAGAGGATGGACAGGTGTAGTGTAGGCAATCTCTTTTGTAGTGCTGTTAAATCTTCAGTGTTCTGTCAATCAGATACAGTCTTTGGGTTGCCTCCCCAACATTTTCTATGTGATCATTGGCTACACTGCTACGAAGGAGGCCAGGCACTGCCACATTTTGGTAATCTTTCCTTACTTTTATTATTAAGGACCTTGGACATGTCATCCATAAACTGTGGTTTTGCAACTGTTTCATGTTTTAGATTTACAAATTTTATTTCCTTCTGAAACAGGAAATTCAATAACTTCTGTGACTAATTAGAGTATGTTATTTATTTAAATTATTCACACCAAAATTAGCTGATGCAGTATTTGAGTCTGACTTCATTATAAATGTTTTTAGGAACCTCATATGTTTAATACATTAAATAATTTCTTCACATTGCATGCTTTGCCCTTTTTCCATACTAAAGTCCTTATGAGCTCAACAACTTGTCACGCAAATGATGAAAGGGTGTTGCCTCATTGTTTATACAGGTTGAAGCTGAGGGCATCAGATGTCACTTCTGTGAAGAGCAATGGAGGATTAGTGATTGTGATTATAAACTGTAAATGTGAACTGTGTATTTGGTGGTTATAGTTAAATTGTAATTGTGACTTGTACATGTGACTATAGTGAAATTGTAATTGTGAACTGTATATGTGATTATAAATTGTAATTGTGAATTGTATATTGTAATATCCCACCCTCCTCTGCCACCCTGATTTGGGTCTTTCATGGTTTCCCCAGATTGTGTCAGGTGAATGCCAGGATGGGTCCCTAAGTCTATAGCAGTTGTTCCAATACCCTTCATGTGCTTGTAAATTTGGAACAATTAAAGTGTTAAAAAAAATTAAAGTGAGCTTTTGTCAATTCCTGTCATTTACCAATACTGTCAATGACCTCATTTTATTTTTATAATCAGTATATTTTACAAATCATTAATGTTAAATGCCTGTTTGTATTTTTTTCCTGATGTTAAATTTGACCATCACATAAACATTTCCTCAAAAGTACATTGTGCAATTTGCTTGAACCATACAAGGAGTATAATTGAGCAGACTGCAACTTGTACCAAACCAAACCAAACTCTAGATGCTAATCCCGCTCTATGTGAACACTATTTGACACACATGGAGCAAAAAGTTATGAACGTAGTTCTATCAGTTTCTAGAACAGGAAATAATCCAAATTAGTACTGGCATGACTTTTGTAATTGAAATTTTCTCAGAATTTATGTATAAACTGATTTCTGAAGTAAATGAACTGAACATTTAGTCATAATTAAAAACAAAGATTGCAAATTTTGACAGTGGGGAAAAATAGCTTCTTGTTATTCTCTAGTCAGCCAGTTCCATTATTGATAATCTTATGAGAATTACAAATGAAAAATTCTCTGGACATGAAAACTGAAGTGTAGCATTATATTTACTGTAAATTTGTTTTTAGATGGACAATTGACTCTCAAAGATTGGTACTATGAAATAGAAAATTCTTTTGGCCAGACTAAAAATCCAAAGGTCTCGAGCTCAGTCCCCAGACAATTGTAAGCTGTAGGTCCTCTTGTAAGTCAGTTCGAAGGTTGGCAGGTCACAAACATGACCATGCCAAGTAAAGTATAGCTGTATTCAAAACAATATTCAGATTGATGAATGCTGTTCTTAAGCTAGTGGGTATATGATTTTGAATGAACAAGACATTTAGCAAATGTTCCTACATATTTTGTTCTTGCTTTATGGATGGGTACTATGTGCACACAGTGTCTGGACATCCATTTTGAATCTAGGGCAGTGCCATGAGTAATGTTTTTCACTTTGAGGATAAAGACCAAGGTACGTTACATAACAATTTTACTGTATTTTCTACATATGCAAACAAATATATTTTTTGTAATAGTTCATGTTCCTTTCTTTTAATAATTGTGTGAAAAATACTTTCAAATAATTGAATGACATACTTTAGACATACATTCTCATAATACAATAATTCAGCTCACCTATTTCCAAAAAAATTCTGTTATGGAGAGGATATAGAAGATAAATGCCTTAAATATTTTACGAACTAAATTTTAAAAATCTCCTGGAATGGAATGACACTTAACTTGGAAATTACTAGCTTCCCTCTGCATTGTTGCATAGCTAAAATGGTACTTAATTCTCTGATCTAGAGTAGATGCAGCCAGTTTCTTTACAATTTGGTGTTCTTCCACTCAACATTGCTTTGAGGGAAATGAAATTACATAGCATTCCCTTTCTGTAATTCCTTCTAAGAAATGCAATTTCATAACCATTGTCAATATAAATAAATCTGCCCCACAAAATATCTTGACTTTTATTCCCCCCCCCCCCCCCCCCCCGCCCCCCTCCCTCTCCAGCACAGGCAACCAGGGCAAAATCACCTTGAAGCAATGCAGTATGATTGATAAAATCAGGTCCTGTGAATTTGCTTTGGCTGAAGCTTGCTGTATGAAATTGTCCTCAAACCGCTGGTGGTTGGTTGGTATGGGGGAGGGGACCAAACAATGATATAATCAGGCTCATCAGATTAGGGAAGGAAATCGGCCATGTCCTTTCAAAGGAAGCATCTCGGTATTTGCCTGAATTGACTTTGGGAACCCCCCCCCCCCCCCACCACCAACCCAACCAGCCTTTTCCCTCCTCCCAAAATCATAGATCCATCAACAAATAAAAACCAAAAAATATACAAATCTCAATCACACACTACAACTCAAAAACAACAGCAACAAAACAGATACTCCACAACAATCATAAACCCCCCCCCCCTCCGACTTACGTCCACAAACATTACTCCCCCCCCCCCCCCCTCCTCCTGCCCGAGCTGCAGACCCCCACCCTCACAACATATCCTTAACCAACCACCTTCGGCCTATACATTTTACTAATAGCTCTTAAAAAACGCCAAAAATGAAATAGTCCCCAGGGACACTCTTTCACCAACGATATTCATCTAAATGAGACTTGGAGGTTAGATTAGCGCCTCTTCCCCCTCCAAATAACTGACTTGACTGCCCCCCAAAACCCCTCTATCGTATTTGTGCATACCCCAGTCTCATTATGCTTGAATTCTAAACTATGGTTGACAACGAAATGATCATAACCACTCTGGCCCAACCCCCTATTAGATAAAAAAGCGTTGTAAACTGTTGTACTCCCCTCTTCTACACTCGTGGAAATTGAAATAAGAACACCGTGAATTCATTGTCCCAGGAAGGGGAACTTTATTGACACATTCCTGGGGTCAGATACATCACATGATCACACTGACAGAATCACAGGCACATAGACACAGGCAACAGAGCATGCACAATCTCGGCACTAGTACAGTGTATATCCACCTTTCGCAGCAATGCAGGCTGCTATTCTCCCATGGAGACGATCGTAGAGATGCTGGATGTAGTCCTGTGGAATGGCTTGCCATGCCATTTCCACCTGGCGCCTCAGTTGGACCAGCGTTCGTGCTGGACGTGCAGACCGCGTGAGACGACACTTCATCCAGTCCCAAACATGCTCAATGGGGGACAGATCCGGAGATCTTGCTGGCCAGGGTAGTTGACTTACACCTTCTAGAGCACGTTGGGTGGCACGGGATACATGCGGACATGCATTGTCCTGTTGGAACAGCAAGTTCCCTTGCCAGTCTAGGAATGGTAGAACGATGGGTTCGATGACGGTTTGGATGTACCGTGCACTATTCAGTGTCCTCTCGACGATCACCAGTGGTGTACGGCCAGTGTAGGAGATCGCTCCCCACACCATGATGCCGGGTGTTGGCCCTGTGTGCCTCGGTCGTATGCAGTCCTGATTGTGGCGCTCACCTGCACGGTGCCAAACACGCATACGACCATCATTGGCACCAAGGCAGAAGCGACTCTCATCGCTGAAGACGACACATCTCCATTCTTCCCTCCATTCATGCCTGTCGCGACACCACTGGAGGCGGGCTGCATGATGTTGGGGCGTGAGCGGAAGACGGCCTAACGGTGTGCGGGACCGTAGCCCAGCTTCATGGAGACGGTTGCGAATGGTCCTCGCCGATACCCCCAGGAGCAACAGTGTCCCTAATTTGCTGGGAAGTGGCGGTGCGGTCCCCTACGGCACTGCGTAGGATCCTACGGTCTTGGCGTGCATCCGTGCGTCGCTGCGGTCCGGTCCCAGGTCGACGGGCACGTGCACCTTCCGCCGACCACTGGCGACCAACATCGATGTACTGTGGAGACCTCACGCCCCATGTGTTTGAGCAATTCGGCGGTACGTTCACCCCGGCCTCCCGCATGCCCACTATACGCCCTCGCTCAAAGTCCGTCAACTGCACATACGGTTTCACGTCCACGCTGTCGCGGCATGCTACCCAGTGTTAAAGACTGCGATGGAGCTCCGTATACCACGGGAAAACTGGCTGACACTGACGGCGGGCGGTGCACAAATGCTGCGCAGCTAGCGCCATTCGACGGCCAACACCGCGGTTCCTGGTGTGTCCGCTGTGCGCCCGGTGCGTGTGATCATTGCTTGTACAGCCCTCTCGCAGTGTCCGGAGCAAGTATGGTGGGTCTGACACACCGGTGTCAATGTGTTCTTTTTTCCATTTCCAGGAGTGTATATACTACTCAATTAATACCATCATTTCCCTCTTCCTGTGCCCCTCCAAAACCCCCAAAACACACACTGAGTAACCACCCCCCAGAAAAAAACAGCTCCCATACCCAAAAATTTTTATTTATTTATTTATTTAGTCCTTCAAATCCTGTATGTATAGAAGATATACAAGGATATTGGACATGGTTAGGTATTTACAAGATAAAATACAGTTTGTATTGCAATCCTAAGGACTAGATATTGAGGTAATTTAGCAAAGAATCATACATACAACAAACATTACAGGCAACATACAAAGTATAATATTAATAATGCATCTTTATTTTTGTTGTTTGGCTTTTATATATTCTGTCAGACTGTAAAAGCAATGATCAATTAAATATACCTTTACTTCAGCCTTAAAACTACAGAGTTTACCTATTGATTTAATATGGTTAGGTAGATTATTGAAAATCTTTATCCCAGTATGTAGTGTGCCTTTTTTGGCACAATGATGTTCTCACCTGTTTCATATGAAGGTCAGATTTTTGCCTTGTATTGTGTGCATGTATATATTCATTTTTTAATAAGATATCTGGGTGTCTATCGATATATTGTTTGATGAAAACTGATATTTCTTAGATAAAAATGCAAGGAAGAGGAAGAACTGACAGTTTTTTGAATATGGGTCTGCATGATTTCGTATTGTTTACCCCTTCAATAATTCTTAGTATTCTCTTTTGCATCCTGAAAAGTTTAATATTTCTTGTTATATTTCCCCAGAAGATTGTGCCATATTTAATTACAGAATGCACATAGGAATAGTATACATTTAACAGGCTGGCTTTGCTGCGACAAGTTTTTAAGATCTGTATCATGTAACAGGTTTTGCTTAGTTTCCTTTGCAAATATTCAATGTGTACCTCCCATTTTGTGTTGTTCTGGAGCCAGAGTCCCAGAAATTTAGTGCTGTCAACACTTTCAAGAACTCTGTCCTTAAGTTCTATTTCTACATTTGGGTCGTGTCTTCTTTTTGCAGTATGGAAGCTCAGTGCTACTGTCTTTTCTTTGTTTATAATTAGCTTGTTGTAGCTGAACCACTGTTCTACACTGTTCATAGTTTGGATAGCGGAGTCTTTAAGTTTTTCTTCTGTTTTACCATTAATAAGGAAGCTTGTATCGTCTGCAAATTGGAGGGTAGTTTGACAATACTTGTTGTACATAAGATCATTGACATAGAGGAGAAACAGAATGGGTCCTAATACTGATCCTTGAGGGACGCCATATTTCACATTTACATATCCTGAATAGTAGTAGCTGATTTTGTTATGGTCAGTATATTGCACTTCAACCACCTGTTTGCAACCACATAGGTATGTATTGAGCCACTCATTGGATATACCTCTAATTCCTAATTGGTCAAGCTTCTGCAGCAGGGCATTATGATCAATCACATCAAAAGCTTTAGATAAATCAAGACACATGCCTGTCACAAACTCACTTGCATCCAGTTTAGTATAGATTTCATTAAGGAATTCAAATATTGCACTTTCAGTTGAATAGCCTTTCCTGAAGCCATGCTGTGAAGGAGAGAGAATTTTATTTTTATTTAGGAAATCAGACAATCTCTTTAAAACACTTTTTTCTAAAATTTTTGAAAATACAGGCAGTAGGGCTATTGGTCTATAATTTGAAACACTTTCTGGATTTCCTTTTTTGAACAGTGGTTTCAGTTTTCTGTTTTTAAGCATGAAGGGAAGGTTCCTGATGCCAGTGAACTGTTGCACAAGTGTGTCAAGAGTTCATCTAAGCCAAGACAGCATTTCTTAATAATTGCATCTGGTATTCCATCAATTCCACATGAGTACCTTGTTTTCAAGGTTTTTATAACTGATAAAATTTCTTCAGTGTTTGTGGGTGAAAGGAACAAAGATGTAGATACATTTCTCACATTATTGCATGATGGATGTGATATTTTGTTGTGTTCTTCCAGTCCACTCACCAACTGTTCACTTATGTTTGCAAAACATTTGTTGCAGGTCCCTGCAATTTCTGTTGGGCAAGAAATCATTTGTCCTTCATAACATAAGTTCATATTTTTATATTGTTTAGTTTCACTTATTGTTTGATTTTTTATAACTTCCCATATAGCATTAAATTTGCTTTTTGAATTTTCAATGTATTTGTCATTTGCCATTGTTTTAGCTTTCCTTACAACATTTTTGAGGATCCTCTTTTAATTCTTCAGGTACAAATGAAATTCAGGAGGCATGTTCTGTGTCTTTGACATATCGTGTAATCTTCTTTTCTCTGCACAAGAGATTCTAATACCTGTTGTAATCCATTTGTTCTTTTTGAAGTTAGGTTGACATTTTTGTTTTTTAGTGGAAATGCAGCTTCAAAGTATGACATGCAGATTTCCATGAATTTTTCAAACATTTTGTTAGTATTTTCACAAGTATACACTTCATACCAAGTTTCTTCACTTAGTCTCTGTACAAAAAGGTTTATCTGTATGTTGGTGAATTTCCTTGCTTCTTTTACAAGTTCCTCTTTCTCAGTTGTTTCATTTGGGGTGTGCAAAGCAATAAACTGTGCATAGTGATCACTGAAGCCAGTATTAAGATTTCCGGCACAGAAATTGTGATTTACATTTGTGTTTATTAATATCTGATCAATTGTTGAGCTAGTTGTTAGTGTAACTATTGTAGGAGAGTCTATGGTGGCTTTTATGTTATATGTTTCCAGTAGGGCCATCAAGCTTTGCTGGTCTTTTGAGATTTCTTGAAAATCAATATTAAAATCTCCACATATGATCACTGTTTTGGTGAAGTTTTTTATAGTATTTAAAGCTGCTTCTAGTTGATGACAGAAATCATTTAAGTTCTCATCAGGGCTCCTATATACACAGATGATTATTAATTTTAATGCAGATAGTTCAACTGTGGATACTTCAAAAACTTTCTCTTCAGCTAACAGTTCAATTGGTTTTATGTTACAATAATCAATGCCACTTTTAACAAATATACATGACCCTCCCTGACTGGATGTAATTCTAGAAAATGAAGATGAAAGATTGACTGACATTGCATCTTTAGGCAGCCAGTGTTCAGTTATACACATTACAGAAGCGTTTTTTAGCTCATCAGTACATAAAATTTCACCTTCACTTAACTTGTTTTGCAATGATTGGACATTTTGATTAATCAGCATGAAATTAAAGGATTTGTTAGGCTTTGGCATATTGTTAGACTTTGGCATATTTAATTGATCACTTACCTTGTCAATAAAAAATTATTCAGGTGTGCCAGAAGTACTGCTTTTCTCTTCCCTACTGCACCTAATCTTCTATTATCATCTGCAGCAGAATTTTCTTCTGTGTCTGGCTCCCCTGGTAGTTGTTCAGCAGCTGATCCTACTGTTGATAATATTACTGCTGGTGTTAGAGCTGGGTCTGCAATTGGTAGAGCTGTTACTGCATTCATTGTTGTTGCTGTGCCTGAATATAGAAGGCACCTTGTTTCTTCTTTTGTTGTTGATGTTGGTGAGTGAGGTTTTGCTGGTGTTGTTTCCTTCGAATATTTGGGTCGGGCCAATCTAAGATGATTTTACTTTTGAGTGAAAACCGTCTTCTCGCTCACACAAGTCTCACATGCACATAAGCTATGGGAGGATCTATAACAAAAATAATACATTATCGAAACTATCTCTCTCATGCCCAACCTAGACCTCTGAAACCATGTACCATGCCTTATGGAGCACCTAAGGTTGTCCCATTGGCACCGTCACATGTAGGAGTCCCTGGTCCGAGACCCTGGAACTCTGACCAACAGCATATTCTGCCGGCACATGCCGCATTTCACAATCTTGGCCAGCAGCCCGAATAATTGCAAGAATTTAATGAGGGACAACATATCATCCCCCATTTCAGCCTACAAACGAGCACTGTTGTATTTATCAGTCATATCCGTACCTAACAAAAGCAGCCGCAAATTAAATGACTTACCACCCAGCATACAACAAACAACACTACAATCCCACAACAGAAACTTAATTATTAACTCTCTGAAATCAATTTCTGTTGAAGAACAGTCACAACCGAGAACTGAACAGTTCAAGCAGTGATACAAACATGAACCCAATACAACACATAAACACACCACCAGAGGACACCACTGACCGCAGCAAAATGACATCTACAAACACAACACACTCATAAACTAAACTCCGTGCCGTCATAATGTCACACAAACCACAATACACTTATGTCATGGGTCAAAGCTGATGGGCAAGAGAACGAAACATATATGCACCGAATGAGGTGAGAAGTATGTAAGTTCATGCCTGGCCACAGCTGCACAACTCCAACAATGCTGCAAACATGCAATAAATATGTACCATCTGATGACAGTGATTCAAAACTCGTCATGGTAAATAAAGATTGTAAAATAATACAAAAGTTGGCTGATAGCAGTTATTTCTGGAAAGTTTTAAAATTTTTTGCCACCTGTCAGATTATATTAATGGTCAAATAATAGAAAACTTTTGTGGCTATTGCTGAACGCCTTTGTGAACCTTTGGTAGACTTAGTGAAAAACGATTATTATTTTTTCTTCTAAATTTTGATAAAAATAACCTCTTGGTTGACAGACAACTATGATGGCACAGGTTTGTTTGTTATATATATCATTCCATGTACTTATAATGAGCAAGAGCTGCACATGCAATGCAAATAGAACAAAACATACATTCAGGTTACTTTTATTGTTGTCATTGTCAGCAGCCATGGGTAGTACATCAGTGAGGATGGTGGATAGGGCAACAGTTGGCTCCCCCTTCTTGTGCATCGTACTATGCCTGAGAAAGCTGTGTGGGGCCTAAAAAATCAGTCATTATAACGGGCACAGAGGTGTCAAGAAAGAACTGCAGTTGGCTGAATCCTAGCCACTGCCACAGTCACAGAGTTATTTCAGTCAAGGTGTAGTGTGGTTGTGAAAAATCAGTTCAACCTGAACTGAGATCTGCACTATCAATACAAGACAGAAATATAACTTTTGTGTAAACTAAGCATCCTTACCTAGGATTTAACAAAGTTCTGTACCATGGTACAAAGATATCTGAGAAGCTTCCATCTAACATACTGCTGGGAATTAGTTATCTCAGCCAATTCAAAGGAAAATTTAAAACATACCTCATTAGTGACTCCTTCCACTGATTATCTTAGTGCAAGGATTTGATTCCTTCTTTAGATATTTAGATGGATGGCAAGTAGTGTGTTGTAAACTGTCCTGTGTAATTACATATTTAGGTTACTGTTTTCTTTGAAAAAATACTTGCTTAATGAAGTAAATATTAAGTTTCTGATAAGACAGCCTACAGCTACCTAATATGACTGAACTAGCAGCAGCTTTCTTTCTAATTCACTAGAACACATTTAACTGGCATAAACAGAACTAGTATTAAGCAGTATTGTGTTAGTTTCTTGTTAATATATTGTACAGCTTAAGCTATGTTTGGTTGTCTTTCATTAATGTGTATCTTTACTTGTTCCTTAGCCCTGTGGGTTCACCTTCAGTGGGATGTACAGAATATGATGAGTGAGTAGAAGATATATCTATTCTTTTGAAATTGTGATGGTTTATTTTATGTCAAGCCACATTAGTAAATGTATATAATGTGAAGGTTCTGTTAGAATGCTTAATGCCTTGAACATGCACCTACATAATGACTATCGGTAGTGCCATAACATCACTATCTTCAGCTGCCCACTTGCAATGTGAATGCAGTACATGATCAGATTAGCTGATTATATGTTTCACCATTTGACAACTTAATATGTGCTTTTTACTCCTAGGTACTTCATTTGAGATTGATTTGCTCCTCATTGGTGACAGAGTGGTGTATTCTACATACAAAATTCATGTTACTGATCAGTACATACTTAATTCTTTTCTAATCTGACATGTAGTGATGTTATTCTAATTTGACATGTAGTGATATTTCACTCACGTTTGTTCTTCCTGTTACTGCCAGGTTCTATCAAAAAATATTCAGTAATTCATTCAATATACCTCTGATTTATTTTCAGAAAAACATAGCAAATCGAGTACCACAACAGAATGACTACAGGATTGCACAACCAAATGTTCTCTACCACCACCCTATATTTTCTGGGATGGTTATTAGGGATAGGCCACAGCCAATACCCAAAATAATTATTTTTATTTTACCATCTGTGCCAAATTAACATGTCTGGGAATATATTAATGCTATGTTCCTGTCTACAGTAGTATCATAGATACACTTTAAGAAAATGAAATGTTTTACAGTCCACTGTGAAAACACACCGTCATAAAATGTTATAGTGGATGACACTTGTATCTCTTGTGTTGGAGTTACTGTTGCAATGAATGTGATTTTTTAGTATGACATGTTAAAAACAACTTCAGGAAAATAAATTCGTTATTGCAAAAGGAGTTATGTCTCTTAGATATGTTATATTGTCCCATTTTATATGTGTGTCGTTCACAATCCCTGCTCCCATCCCCGCCCAGAGAAATAATGTTACATTGTGTGTGTGGGGGGGGGGGGGGGGGAGGGGGGAGGGGGGCTGCTGCTGGAAGGGAAAGGGGGGGGGGGGCAATCCGAATGTGAATGGGATGAAGAAATACTGAATATTCATTTGTCCTAGCAACCTCATCATAGATTCACTGTGTATATGTTTGGAATAAGGTATAATGAGCCACTTGCCACCTGTAACACATTCATCCAATGACACACAGCTTCTTATTTGTCCTGTATTCAGTTATTTTTCCTTGATTCTTTCCACACATCACCTCTCCTCTGCTTGTAACCTCAGATTGATCAGTCTGCGAGAGTATGTAGTGGGCTATGAAAATGAACAGTTTCTTCTAGATATGTTCAGTTTGGTTTGACCTTTTGGATGCGACATGATCTTGAGGAAATAAAACAAGTAGAAATAGCAACAGATATGACCAATGCTTGATTTGTAAAAAAAGAGAAGTACCAGTACTGTGACTTAACAGAGGTATCGGAATGGCATACCATCACAAATAACAACAAAAGCAGTTGTTTGGTTTAAAATAGAGACACCAGTAACTGTACCTGGATTGCTTTGTCATCACACAGCAATAAAAAAGGAAGATTTATGTTTGACAGTATTATGAGAATGACAGTTGATACTCACCATATAGTGGAGTCGCTGATTCGCAGATAGGCACAACAAAAAGACTGTGAAAATACAGATTTTTGCTAAACAGGTCTTCATTAGATTTAGACAGCATACAACACACAAAGGCAATGCATGCAGACATGGCCACAGTCTCTGACTGCCAAGGCAAGACTTTGAGCATCTTGTACTGCTGCTCACATTCTGGCCTAGGCAGCTAGAGACTGTGTGTGTTTCAGCTGAGTTTACGCACACATCTGTTGTGTGGGTGTCTGTGTGTGTGTGTGTGTGTGTGTGTGTGTGTGTGTGTGTGTGTGAGAGAGAGAGAGAGAGAGAGAGAGAGAGAGAGAGAGAGAGAGAGAGAGATTCTGGTGAAGGGCTGTTTGGCTGAAAGCTATGTTTAACAGTCTTTTTGTTGATGCGACTCAGCATCTCCATTAAGAAACTGATGCACGAAATTGGTCTTATGAAGTTCTGTGTGGTGGAGGATGGGGGGTTTGGAGGCAGAGGGGAAGGTTTGCACTGCTCACTGTTTAGTATTTCAAAAGTAATCACCATAGCTGTGAATACATTTGTGCCACTGTGAGACAAGATGGTCAATTGCTTCATGGAAACATGTTTGCGGTTGTCTACGAAACCACGATTGTGCCCATGTGTGCACCTCTTTGAGTGAACCAAACAAATGGCCAAGAATGTTTCTATAGGGCTCCAAAAATATGGATATCACATGAGGAGAGATTGGTACTGTATGGAGGTCGTGTGAAGGTTTCCAAGACAAAACTCTGCAGCATATTTTAAGCAACCTGTCAAGATTTATCATTGAGTCAAAATAGCAGAATTAAAAAATAATTTGAAAGTGATGAATGAAACCAAAATATTTTGTGATAGGCTCTGCATGGGATCTTAACCCTGTCACATTCATCTTTCTTTTTGTTGTAATACATTCGGTTACAATGATTCAAAACTTCAGAAAGAGTAGATGAGATGAAAGCTCCATGTATAAGCGGCAGTCAAAAGAAAATAAGATTGATGGAAAAAAGTCAGTAAACTGTTTAGTATTTCAAAAGTAATCACCATAGCTGTGAATACATTTATGCCACTGTGAGACAAGATGGTCAATTGCTTCATGGAAACATGTTTGCGGTTGTCTACGAAACCACGATTGTGCCCATGTGTGCACCTCTTTGAGTGAACCAAACAAATGGCCAAGAATGTTTCTTTAGGGCTTCAAAAATATGGATATCACATGAGGAGAGATTGGTACTGTATGGAGGTCGTGTGAAGGTTTCCAAGACAAAACTCTGCAGCATATTTTAAGCAATCTGTCAAGGTTGTATAGAGTACGCTGTAGAAGTTTTGCTGGGGAACACTTATATGTTCTCCATAAAGTTCCAATTTCTCCCCATGTGATTTCCATATTTTTAGAGACCTGAAGAAAGACATTCATGGCTGTTCCTTAGCTTGAGATAAAAATGTGCATGCCTGGCAACTGCAAACATTCTTCCACAAAGGCTTTGACCCTGTTGTAAGCCAATTACAGTGGAATCAATGTGTTAACAACTACGGAAAGTACTTCTGTGTTAATGAATAGTTTAATTAATTTTTCCACTTTTTTGTATTAATTTGACTGCTCTTGTATGCCACTCTCTCATAAGTTTGCTTTTGTATATCCGTGTACTATGTACGCAAATGCTCTATTCTTATTTTACAGCATCCTATTTTTTTAATACTGTGTTCCCCTCACGAATTTGAAGCTGTGTGATGGGTTAAAGAAATCCCAAATTAGGTAGATTTTCATAATCCAGCTAGATTAATTGCAGTGCTAAAGCAATCAACAGTAACTTCATAAACACTGATTGACATGCACCATTTTGGATTTGAGAACTGTGGACTCACTTTTTTGAGGTGCAGGCAGCAGAATACATGCTTCCATTGTACATATGAGGATCCTAGCAAGTTTGAGTAACTCCATTTGCTATAAATCTAATCCTTACATAAATTTCTTATTTCTTTTTTATATTATGCTGGTAGTAGATGTACCACATTTACATAAAGCACCAAAATTCTTATTTAGTGATCTTTCTGTAAAATTCACTACTCATCAGTTTATCTGAGTTCCCTTAATGCCAATAGTATAGTTAATTTTTCACCATATGTGTTCTTTTAAGAGAAATCTGTAATTTGCTTTATTCAGAAGCCATATGCTCAGGAACATATTGTGAGCTAACAATTGTTTATTTCCAGAATGACATAAACTATTTGAAAGCCCTCATTTCACTCGATCAGTAAACATTTTATTATTTGTGAAAAGTCATTAACTAAAATGTTATTCGTAATTAAAGTTTCCACACCTAGAGAATACTATTATTATTTGGATCTTTAAGTATGTTTATAAAATCATAGGTGCAGTTATAATTTTCTTGCTGTAAGTTTTCTGAACTAGAAAATAGCTTTGGTTATCAGAGTAATTTGACAGTTAAGAAATGAAGAAAACTGCTATCCTGTTAAATTTACAAGAGGCTTGGTAAATTTCCACCGCAGTGCACATGGTATGAATAAAATAGGCCAATTATCTGTCAATAGATAAACCAAATTATTTCTTGCTTCCCCATAAAGTCATTGCCACTAATTTCAAATTTGTTCTCTTTATATAGCAATAGGAATTTAGGGCCTAGTAATCATTCAGTAACTTCTCCATGGCAGAGTCATGATTATGAATTTTTACATTGAGATATTAAGATGAAAATAGCTAGAGTGCACTCACCCATTCCACATTTCAATGTCAAGGTCACTAATATGAGCAAATCTTATTGTTACAGTCACTCAGTGTGATTATTTAATGAAGTTGTTTGGAAAATCTATCTGCAGTTGTCCACATAACTTCTCTGTGTTAAAGTGTTAGTAAAGCTTCAGTGACTGAGTTCTTTCAAATGCTATTTTCTGAAGATTTGCTTTTTTGTAGACTTGGATGACAACTTCACCATGGAAAGAACCTGCCACTATTTAGAATTCATCAAGTGTAGTAGCTGACTTGGTTTATTTGAACTATAAAAATAGTTATAGCAGAAGTTAATCTTCATCATTGTGTGTTTTGGCGCTAAGAAATGTGAAGTCATCTCAAGTTTAAATCAATGATGTCAAGTCCATCACTGAAATAGAATCCCTAATGATGAAGAAAAGCTTCCTAATGATGCACGAAACATAAAATGTCGCTGCCTATACAACTAAGCATGAGAGGAGTGCACATTAAAAAAAGCATTTTGTAAGTAACTTTGATTCCAACTGGAAAAACAGGTTGCCCAAAACTGCAGTACTAAATGCTATACTGTACAGCACACTTATTGAGACTTGAAGTCTTCATTTCTATTTTGGGAAGTAAACAAGTCATATGAGGAATGAGTCCAGTTTGTAAAGATTTCTATTCTTTGTTTATAAAATACTCCTGTAAGAGTTACTGTTAAGTCAATTATAAATTCATCAGGCAAATTTAGGAAAAATAAAATTACAAATGTGGGCTAGATACCTATACAAAGCGTTAATATGCACATCTTACAGTGAAATTATGGAGTAATCTACATACTAATGCAATGAGTTTGTTGAGGTGATGAATCCACAAACAATAAACACATTCCAAGTACAGGAAACCTTGGCTAAACAGTGAAAGCTGCTTAAGGCCAAATAGAATAAATAAAAAAGTACATGAAACCTTTCACTGCTTTTGCGTTACTTTCTGGATAAAAATTATCTTTGACAGATGAATAATATTGAATTCAGCTTGCGTTAATCACCAAAATTTTAATTAATTCAGGGATAAGCATTATAGCTCTTGGATCAAACATAATTCCTTGACAAAATGGTAGCATGTTCTAATAATAGTATTTACTTGGGTTAATACACACAGTAACAGAACACTGCTGTTGTAAAAACAAAAACTGATTTACGGTTTTCCATATAATACCAGTAATATTACAGTGCTGAATAATTACTTAATTAAGCAATTAACAATTTTTCTTCAAAGTAACAACCTTTGAGATAAACAGTCCTAAGTGTTTGCACTCTCCTGCTCAAATTTAAAGGTTGTCATTTATGAATTCTTCTACTGAATAGTAACATTTCTGCACTAGTTTCTCATATAAGGATTTTTTCAGTGTTTCTAAATTTATGCTGAGCAATTCTCTTCCTTTCACAAGCTGCGACATTATCATGAATAAAACAGTGACCCATATATGCAATAAGTTTCCTTTACTTTACGTCTGTGGTCACAAACTTTTTGTTAACAGCTTTTAAGCTGTAGACAGTCTGCAAGTGTATTTATGTTTTTTCCCATTTGTTGCTGTAGATCTGATGATGATCATTATAGACCGAAACTGGTAATTTTTAACAAAAACTTTGTGACCATAGACGTAAAGTAAAGGAAACTTATCCTCTAATTTTCACTTTGTTATAATTTGTAATACCCATATAATGTGGAGTTTGAGCGTAAAGTTTTAAATGGTGGGTGGGCAGCATAAAATTATTTTGATTCCTGGTATTGTAATCATGTTGAAAATGATTTGCTATAAATAAATCAGGGTCACTGTGTACAGAGATAATCAGCTCATATATGTATACCAAGGGAACCCTTAGTATACTCAGACTTTTTAGGAGTGGGTGACATGACCTCCTTCTCCCTACATTGTGCATTTCTAACGATGGTTTTCTGAAGTTTTACTAATTGACACATATGGTTTGAGTTACCCCAAAATACAATTCCATACCTTACTACTGACTCAAATTAGCTGTGATATACTACTTTTCTTGTGCCCATACTGGTAGCATTCCATATGCTAGGCTATTTAATTTATTTGCAAGGTACTGTATGTGTGACCCCCATGATAGATTTTTATCTAGTTGCATTCCTATGAATTTCACACAGCTAGCTTCCTGCAAATCCTGGTTTCTGTGACTGAACTGAATATCATTTCATTTTGCTTGTTTTGTTTTAAATTGCATTAACTGATCGTTTTCCATGTTTAATTTTAACACATTTAAATCAAACCAGTTATCTAAGTTTTCTAAAGTATTTAATGCAGTTTGTGGAATTTGATCTGTAATGTTACTTTCAGTTATTAAAGATATGTCATCTACGAATAAAACTGAGTGACACTCAATATTAAGTGGCAGATCATTTAAAAGGACTCTGGGTTAAGTAGATATAATCTTGTGTAGGAAGGACCTCATGTCACGACATGATACAAGAAAACAAAAAAAAAGATATTTACTTTCACATTTACTTTTTGTTTTCCATATACCATTAAGATTAATCAAACATGTGTAATAAGATACCTGATCACAATACCATTACTTCACACAAACAAAAATTTATGAATAGACACAAGCAATACAACAGCCTGCCAAGATATTTTAAGAGCAGTAACTGCAATTTATACAGGCAGTGAATAAGCAACATGGATTGTGAACTTCTCAGTACTGTATGGCATAGTCGAAAATAAAAGAACTATGATTTTACAATAGAAAGATAGCAGAATCCAAAAACTGAATCTTACAATTCTGTAAGTGGCAACAATTGCACATCTATTGAAGTAAACTATACATTAAATCATGATTTCAGTTTCAGATACCACTATGAGTGATTGACACTTACAGTGAAAAAAAAATCATGCGCATTTTATGTAGTCATGTAGAACTGACAAAAATTGTTTGTGTAAACATTTTGAAATCCCACTTGTGAAATGTGAACAACAACAATATTTTAAAGTCATTGGCAAATCTATAAAATGGAAAAAGGAAACTGAGAAGGCAAGACAGACAGAGAGAGAGAGAGAGAGAGAGAGAGAGAGAGAGAGAGAGAGAGAGAGAGAGGGTAGGAGCATGTTGGGACATAGTAGAGACAAGATAGCAAGCTGCTAGTTGCAGCATCTGCAGGCTATGCTATAGTTGTGGGGGAAGTGGAGTAAAGTTGAGAAGGGAAAAGGATTCTGTCAATGTGCCAGTGGGGTAGAAGGTTGTGTAGGGCTGGAGTGGGAGCAGGGAAGGTTAATATCAGGGCAGTGGTGTGGGTGGAAAGAATCCAGCCAGTAAAGCAGTCATTGAATTTGAGCATATCATGTTGGGTGGCATGCTCAGCAAATGGGTGATCCAGCTGTCTCTTGGCCAGTTTGACACTGGCCATTCATATGGACACACAACTTGGCAGTGGTCATGACCATGTAGAATGACAGGAAGTGGTTGCAGATAACTTGATAGATCACATATCTACTTTCACATTTTCCCTGCCTTTGATGATGATGTGAGATGCCTAAGACAGAACTGAAGCATGTTGTGGTATGGATCAGGTTTTGCATCTATTACAGGATAAGCCCCATGGTTCAGAGCAGAGGTGGAATAGGAGCAGACAAGGATATCATGTGATTTGGGTAGACAGCAAAATACCAGTGTATATGTGTGTGTGTGTGGGGGGGGGGGATATTTTACATTTCAGGACACGATGAGAGGTAGTCAAAATCCTGCCCTTCTCTGAAGTATCATTAATGAACCCTGATGATGAGAGAAAAATTGTTATGAACTATTGTAGTGCAATACAAGTCATCCAATTTTAGCATTTTAAGAAAACTAAATTGTGTGGTTGCCTTTGTCTTAAATCAGTATTTATGTCTCCAAGAATATATATCCTTTCCTTACATGTGAAACAAATACTAACAAAGAGATAGAGGGGCTGGCCAGTACTTACCTCAGCTCAGTACAGCCGATAAATACACAAAACAGAACAGAAAATTTACATTCCTAGCTTTCAGAACTTTGTTCTTTTGTCAGGGAGGAGAGAGGGGAAAGAAAGGGAAGAAGGGAAAGTGGATTCAGTTAGTCACAACCCAGGTTATGAAGCAACAGGGAAAGGTAAACAGGGAGGGTAGCAAGGATGGATGCATGGTTTTCAGAGGGAAGCTAAAGATATTCTACTGTAAGTACTGTGCCCGCTTCAAACCAAAGAGGATGCATGCAGAAGTAAAGAGGTATATAGTATAAAGATAAACACAACTATGTAGGATGAAAAGATGCGTGGATGGCTAAAGAGGAAAGAGAAAGAGGAGAAGACTGAAGAGTAAATGGGAGTGAGGTTGGTTAACGTAGGTTCAGTCCAGTGGGATGGTGGGATGAAAGGATGTGTTGAAGTGCAAGTTCCCATCTCCGCATTCTGAGGGACTGGTGTTGGGTGGGAGACACCAAATGGCACATACAGTGTAGCAGGTTCCTAGGTCCCTAGAATTATGCTGGAGGGCATGCTTTGCTACTGGGTATTGGACATCTCCTAGGCGGACACTTTGTCTGTATCTGTTCTTGTGCTCAGCCAGTTTAGTTGATGTCATACTGATGTAAAAGGCTGTGCAGTGCAGACATGTCAGCTGATAAGTGACGTGTTGTTTCACATGTGGCCCTGGCTTGAATTGTGTACGTTCTTCGCCTCTCGCTATCTTTTTTTGAGCAATGTGTGTTCGTTTCCCCTGATCTGGACATACTTGCTTGGTCTGGTCAACCTTCATCCATACTTTTCTTATTTAGTGGTCTTCCTTTGGTATTGAACATTACCAACACAATTTCTTTCTCGTCCTTCCCTCCTTGTTTTATTCCTTCTTATTATTACTATTTTAACTTTAGTTATTTAATTTCCCTACCCACCAGTTACCCACTATGTACGCTAATCCTATACCACATTATTTACATTCATTCCAGAAACATGCATTCACTGTAGCCAACCTGCAATCCCATATACTTTTCCTCTGGTCCTGCTTAACCTTTGGAGTTACCCTAAAGGACTTACCTTATAAGTTCCCACATCTGGGTGCAATTCCTCCTTCCACCAGTCTCTCCTGGACTTCCAGAACCGTCAATCCTTTGCTCTTAGCCAACTTGTCCTGAATCCCTACACTACTTCGTGTAACCGCCACTCCCAACAGCTCCTATCTCTCTTCAAAGTCCTCCACCTCTCAAACCCCTGCTTGGAGAACACACTCAGGAACATCATCCTAGAAGCCAGCTGTAAACTTGAGTTCCATGCCACACACCACCTAAAAACTATCCACAGTGCTAGTGCAACACCTAAGAAGTGGGGTCCCTCTTCCTATCCCTCACAAACACCAACCACAACAGAACCTTCAACAAACCCCCCTCATAGCCAACAAACCTAGCCTAGCCACCCTACTCAATCTCCCAATCCCAGCACACACCCCACACAGACCAAATCTCAACTATAACCACAGTCTGTGTATTTTAGCTGTTCTCCTTGTTCGCTGTCCGTCTTCATCCATTCACTATATGTGTTCCTGTTTCTATGCATTTGGGCACTAATGACCATGCTGTTAAGCGCCCAAAAACCTCAAACCACACACACACACACACACACACACACACACACACACACACACAGTCAAATGCCACATATTACCAGTCCCAATTCAGTTCTAAATCTCTGATCCAGATCCCTCTCTCCTCCAGAGACATCTGTTCTATCAAAAGGCTTAACCTTTAGTCCCATGCCTAAATTCAACCACACTGCCCTGGTTAAAGATCTCCTCTCATTCACCCGGAACCTCAACTGGAAATATCACTTCATTACCCAAACACAGCCCCCAAATACTAGACCCAGTGTTGAACCCTGTCTAGAACAGTTCCAACTGCCTTCTCAAAGGGATCCACCCCCCCTCCCCCAAAACCATCCCTTGCAGACATTTCAGGAATTCCTCACATCCAGTGTTGCCTCCCAGTCCTTTTTGAAGAACATCCTGACAACCCCCAACATCACCCCAGCTGAATCCCGTGCCATTAAGAAGGTGAAAACAGACCACTCTATTGTCATCCTCCCAGCGGATAAAGGCTCCACAACTGTGGTACTTGACCGTGTGGAGTATGTGGCAGAAGGACTGCGTCAACTCTCTGACACCTCAACCTCCAAAGCTGTAACCCAGGATTCCATTCCCTCCATCCAGACTGAGCTGCAGAAAATCCTAAAAATCCAAGGTCCCTCACAAGGCCTCACAATGGCTTCCATAGACCTACTTACTCTACCTGAGCCACATACCCCTACCCTCTACCTATTACCCAATATCCACAAAGAGAACCACCCTGGCCGTCCCATTGTAGCAGGCGTCAAAGCCCCAACAGAACGTCTCTCAGCTCTGATAGACCAACACCTCCAACCTATTACCCGCAGACTCCCATCCTACATCAAAGACACAAACCACTTCCTAGAACGCCTCAAATCCATTCCCACTCCTCTCCCACCTGAAACCTTTCTTGTCACCATAGATGCTACATCCCTTTACACAAACATCCCACGTACCCATGGTCTCTCTGCTCTTGAACACTACCTCTCCCAACGCCCACCTGAAGATCTTCCAAAAACCTTGTTCCTTATCACACTTACCAACTTCATCCTCACCCATAAATAATTACTTCACTTTTGAAGGCCAGACCTACAAACAAATCAGGGGAACAGCCATGGGAACCAGGATGGCTCCGTCCTATGCCAACCTCTTCATGGGCCACATGGAGGAGGCTTTCCTGAAGACCCAACAGCTGCTTCCCCTGGCCTGGTATAGGTTTATAGATGCCATCTTTGTGGTCTGGACTCATGGTGAAGAAACACTCCTTAATTTCCTCCATAACCTCAACTCCTTTTCGAATCTGAATTTCACTTGCTCCTTCTCCGAAACCCAAGCCACCTTTCTGGATGTAGACCTTCATCTCGTTTAAGCTTACCTCTGTCCATATCAAACCCACAAACAACAACAGTACCTTCACTTTGATAGCTGCCATCCATTCCACATCAAACGCTCCCTTCCCTACAGCCTAGGTATTCGTGGCAAACATATCTGCTCCAGTGATGAATCCCTCAACAATTACACCAATAACCTGACCAGTGTGTTCCTCTCTCGCAACTATCCTGTAGACCTTGTCCACAAACAGATCTCCCAAGCAATACATTCCTCCATGTCCAACAACAATGTTCCTACCCCCAGACCACACAGAAGCATCCCCCTTGTCACCCAATATTATCCTGGCCTCGAATGCATCAACAAATTACTCCGCCAGGGATATGACTTTCTCAAGTCAAGCCCTGAAATGAGATCATACCTTGACAAAATTCTCCCCACACCAGCCAGAGTTGCCTTTTGTCACCCCCTAAGCACCGTAACATCCTTGTCAAACCATACAATATTCCCAGACTACCTTCTCTACCCAGCGGTTCATACCCCTGTAACCGACCCTGCTGCAAAACCTGCCCCATGCATCCCCATACAACCACCTACTCCAGCCCCGCTACTGGTAAAACATACACAATTCAAGGCAGGGCCACATGTGAAACAACACACGTCATTTATCAGCTAACATGCCTGCACTGCACAGCCTTTTACATCAGTATGACAACAACTAAACTAGCTGAGCGCATGAACGGACACAGCCGAACTGTCCGCCTAGGCGATGTCCAATACCCAGTAGCAGAGCATGCCCTCCAGCATAATTCCAGGGACCTAGGAACCTGCTACACTGTACGTGCCATTTGGCTTCTCATAACCAACACCAGTCCCTCAGAACTGCAGAGATGGGAACTTGCACTCCAACACATCCTTTCATCCCGCCATCCCACTGGACTGAACCTACGTTAACCAACCTCACTCCCATTTACTCTTCAGTCTTCTCCTCTTTTTCTTTCCTCTTTAGCCATTCATGCCTCTTTTCATCCTACATAGTTGTGTTTATCTTTATACTATATACCTCTTTAGTTCTGTATGCATCCTTTTTGGTTTGAAGCGGGCACAGTACTTACAGTAGAATATCTTTGGCTTCCCTCTGACAACCATGCATCCATCCTTGCTACCCTCCCTGTTTACCTTTCCCTGTTGCTTCATAACCTGGATTGTGACTAACTGAATCCACTTTCCCTTCTTCCCTTTCTTTCCCCTCTCTCCACCCTGACGAAGGAACAAAGTTCCGAAAGCTAGGAATGTAAATTTTCTGTTCTGTTTTGTGTATTTATCGGCTGTACTGAGCTGAGGTAAGTACTGGCCAGCCTCTCTATCTTTCTGTTAGTATTTTTCACATCTTTCCTTAGACCATTTTGCAAAAAATAAGTCAGTTTTCTCCAAGGACTTCCCAAATGCTTCAATGTTAGTGTCTGAGATACAGTACAAAAGTATAGTTATGATTTTTAATGTGGGCTGTAACAGTACAGCTGCTTCCATTGCATTTTCTAGGTTTATATTGTCCACACTAAGGACACTGTGCCTCAGGGCTCAATTCTTGGGCCACTATTATTCCTGATTTTTATAAATGATCTACCGTCATGTACAAGCCTGCCATGTAAATTTACATTATTTGCTGATGATGCCACAATTTTTATGAGCAGTAGAACAGACAACAATCTTGAGGAACTCATTAATCACATACTCTCAGATGTGGTTAATTGGTTCAAGGTCTCACATTAAATTCAAACAAGACCAGCTTTATTCAATTCTGTACAAAAACAGAAAAAGAGAGAGAGATAAGTGTGACATGTGGTAATCAACCAATAGTAAGAATGGAAACAACAAAATTTCTTGGAGTACACATTGACAAGAAAATGAACTGGTCTTCACATATTATTGATCTCTGTAAGAGGCTTAGCTCTGCTACCTATGCTTTACGGGTTGTCACTACATGTGTTGAACCTAACACTGCAAAAGTGGCATACTATGGCTATTTTCATTCTCTCATTGAGTGCGGAATTATTTTTTGGGGCAACCAGCCATTAGCAAGGAAAGTGTTCATTGCACAAAAGCGAGCTTCAAGAATTATATATGGATTGCGCCCAAGAGACTCGTGCTGAAATAGTTTTCGTAAACGTGAAATATACACAACTACATGCCAATATATTTTTTCTCTCATGTGTTTTGTTTGTAAAAATATAGAGATATTTCAACCAAACAGTAATTATCATGAGCATAACACATGGAGGAAGAATGACATACACAGAGAGCTCAGAAATTTGAGCTTGGCACAAAAGAGTGTCCACTGCACTGAAGCAAAACTCTTCAATGCTCTTCCTTCTGAAATAAAGACAGAGATTCATAACAAGAGTAAGTTTAAGAAAGCACTAAAAATATTTCTGCTAGAAAAAGCTTTTTACAGTCTAGATGAATTTTTAACTAAATAAATTGTAATATTTTAATATTATATAACGCAAGTTGATATAATGCCACTAAGAATGCTATTTAACCTGAGATCTGTATCTCTGTGTGCTCTGTATCTGTTTTCTGTAGTGTTTTAATGATTCTAAGAAAATATATATTTTCTTTTTCTGTATTGCTGCCCAAAGAATTTACTGTATAAATTTTTATATACTCATATGAATATAATAGAGGGAAACATTCGATGTGGGAAAAATATATCTAAAAACAACGATGATGTAACTTACCAAATGAAAGTGTTGGCATGTTGATAGACACACAAACACACACACAAAATTCAAACTTTCACAACCAACGGTTCGGTTGCTTCATCAGGAAAGAGGGAAGGAGAGGGAAAGGATGTGGGTTTTAAGGGAGAGGGTAAGGAGTCATTCCAATCTCGGGAGTGAAGACACTTACCTTAGGGGGAAAAAAGGACAGGTATACATACACTCGCACACACACACACACACACACACACACACACACACACATATCCTTCTGCACATATACAGACACAAGCAGACATTTGTAATGGCAAAGAGTTTGGGCAGAGATGTCAGTCGAGGCAGAAGTACAGAGGCAAAGATGTTGTTTAGTGACAGGTGAGGTATGAGTGGCGGCAACTTGAAATTAGTGGAGGTTGAAGCCTGGTGGGTAACAGGAAGAGAGGATATACTGATGGGCAAGTTCCCATCTCCAGAGTTCTGAATTGGTGTTAGTGGGAAGTATCCAGATAACCCGGACGGTGTAACACTGTGCCGAGATGTGCTCCCCATGCACCAAGGCATGTTTAGCCACAGGGTGATCCTCATTACCAACAAACACTGTCTGCCTGTGTCCATTCATGCAAATGGACAGTTTGTTGCTGGTCATTCCCACATAGAAAGCTTCACATTGTAGGCAGGTCAGTTGGTAAATCACATGGGTGCTTTCACACGTGGCTCTGCCTTTGATCGTGTACACCTTCCGGGTTACAGGACTGGAGTAGGTGGTGGTGGGAGGGTGCATGGGACAGGTTTTACACCGGTGGTGGTTGCAAGGGTAGGAGCCAGAGGGTAAGGAAGGTGGTTTCGAGATTTCATAGGGATGAACCAAGAGGTTACGAAGGTTAGGTGGACGGCGGAAAGACACTCTTGGTGGAGGGGGGAGGATTTCTTGAGGATAGATCTCTGAGTTAATTGTATCATTGCCACCAATATCTTAGTGAAACTCTTATGAGTGGGGCTCAGTGATCCTGAATCATGCCTAACACTAGCCAGATGTGTGTCAAAAGATGTTGCTGAAGTCTCCCATCACAGAACTGCATAGCAGGAGAGAAATTGAAACCCTGTGGCAGTACCAAGTTTACTGCAACTACAGTGGTGCTATCTTTTTGTTTGGTCATCAGCTTCCTCAGTTACAGATATGAGATGACAGTGTAAACTTTCACATGACCCCCCCCACACACACACACAAATCCCCTCACAAATGTCTAGACATGGCACTCACCAGCCATACACTATGAAGTGAACCAACATAACCATCTCTCAAACATATCATTTACATTTACATTAGCTATGGCTTAAGTTACAAAATCGAGTCAGTGCCCCCAACTAGACATTTCCATTTCAGTCACAGAAATTTTGTCATTAATTTTATTTTGTTAAATACCCAAAAGCAGAGTCTGTATTGAGAAGTTATTTTCCCCAAACATGTTTGCAGAAATAAGTAAATTATTGCCAAGATCATTCTAAATGATGAATTTATTGAATCAGAAGAACTGAAATTCTCACAACCTTTGCCTCTGAAGCATAAACCAGGTAAGTAACATAACTACATGGTATGTTATACTATTTTAAACTGTATTCATCCAAGACAAAAGAAGTGACTTCTTTCTTGTAGGTTTATGTCCAAATCCGTTGATGGCCTCTGATAAAGAATTTACATCATCGTACTATGCACCTGACAAACAAATGAATTTGCAGTCTTAGCCACAACCCATTTCATCTTCTGTATCTCTCTCAGTGTAATGTTACTGGAAATTTATTACCTATAGACATACTGTCACTGAATAAACAAATACAATGTAGCTGACTTTGCTTTTAAATAAATGCAAAAATGTGCACAGGCACAGGTCATGTCGTGTGGAGAGCAGTTCTGGTACTAAGACTTCAGCTGACGGAAACTGAAATGATCTCTTCAATGACAAAGTGTTGCTCACTAGAAAGTTGTGCAACAACATGGAGATCAGTCTTGACAGTTATTCACAGTGCCAGCTGCTCCACCAATTGTTGATTCTCTGCAAGCCTTCCTGCACTTCGCTGCAGTCTTCCAGCATCTCAGCCTCCATACAGACAAATAGCCTCATGTAACTACTGAAGCTCCAGTTATGCAGTATTTCATTCTTTTGCAGTTACACAGAATTTCCATGTTTTTTACCTTGTCTTCCACCTTCATTTTCATTGTAAGGAAATGAAAATCCAACATTCTGGCAGAAACATCTGCATCGCACATACCAGCTGAAGAAAATCAGGAAAGGAAAGCAGATAAACAGAAATAAATAATAGCCATGAAATCAAACTTACTATACCAGAATGAGATTTTCACTCTGCAGCAGAGTGTGCGCTTGATAGGAAACTTCCTGGCAGATTAAAACTGTGTGCTGGACTGAGACTCAAACTCGAGACCTTTGCCTTTCACGGGCAAATGCTCTAATTTACTAAACTTACTATACTTCAGTTGCCACTAAAATCCTTTTTATATATATTTTTAGTTTTGGAATAATTCTTAAACACACTGATGAACAGAAACTGTCATGAATTTCAATTATGAAGAAAGCTACTTCTGTGAAAACACTTTGTGTAGTGTAAGCCAACTTTAGGTCAAAGAATCTGACAGTTTATTATAAAAAAGAAATGGTTCAAATGGCTCTGAGCACCATGGGACTTAACATCTTATGCCATCAGTCCCCTAGAACTTAGAACTACTTAAACCTAACTAACCTAAGGACATCACACACATCCATTCCTGAGGCAGCACTCGAACCTGCGACCGTAGCACTCACACGGTTCCAGACTGAAGTGCCTAGAACCGCTCGGCCACATCGACTGGCAATTTATTATCAGTTTCAAGTTTATGCCCTGAACAAATGTCCTCTCTGTTTATTTTCTTTGTGTATCACTAATTCGGTTTGAGGCAACATTCAGTTGGCTGCTACTCAGCCACAGATATGATGCGAAAAGCCTTGTGGAAGTTTGTGTCCATCTTGATGGAGACCACATAGTAAGAGATAAGCTCCATTCTTGGCAAGATATCCATTGCATGTACTGTCTGTTGGTACAAACCTGATAGTCTGTCCTTACTACTGTGGCCAATGGGACATTAAACACTAATCTTCACACAATGGAAAATCCATTATGTAATAATGACAAAGTTATCAAGGGTAGTTGCTACTCACCATACAAAGGAGATACTGAATATATGTCGTCTACATCTACATCTACGTCCATACTCCACAAGCCACCTGGTGGTGTGTGGGGGAGTGTACCTTGAGTACCTCTATCAGTTCTCCCTTCTATTCCAGTCTCGTATTGTCCATGGTAAGAAAGATTATCGTTATGCCTCCATGTGGGCTCTAATCTCTCTGATTTTATCCTCATGGTCTCTTCATGAGATATATGTAGGAGGGAGCAATATACTGCTTGACTTCTAGGTGAAGTTATGTTCTCGAAACTTCAACAAAAGCCCTTACCAAGCTACTGAACGTCTGTCTTGCAGAGTCTTCCACTGGAGTTTGTCTATCATCTCTGCAACACTTTTGTGTTTACTAAATAATCCTGGAATGAAGCACGCTGCTCTCTGTTGGATCTTCTCTATCTCTTCTATCAACCCTATCTGGTACAGAACCCACACCGGTGAGTAGTATTCAAGCTCCTTAGGATTCTTCCAATGAGTCTCAGTCTGGCATCTGCTTTACCAACGATGAATTTTATATGGTCATTCCATTTTAAATCACTCCTAATGCCTACTCCCAGATAATTTATGGAATTAACTGCTTCCAATTGCTGACCTGCCATATTGTAGCTAAATGATAAAGGATCTTTCTTTCTATGTATTCGCAGCACATTACACTTGTCTACATTGAGATTCAATTGTCATTCTCTGCACCATGCGTCAATTCGTTGTGGATCCTCCTGCATTTCAGTACAATTTTTCCATTGTTACAACCTCTCGATATGCTACAGCATCATCCGAAAAAAGCCTCAGTGAGCTACTGATGTTATCCAAAAGGTCATTTATATATATATTGTGAATAGCAACAGTCCTACGACACTCCCCTGTGGCACACCTGAAATCACTCGTACTTCAGGAGACTTCTCTCCATTCAGAATGACATGCTGCATTCTGTTATCTGGAAACTCTTCAATCCAATCACAAAATTGGTCTGATAGTTCATATGCTCTTACTCTGTTCATTAAATGACTGTGCTGGACTGTATCAAATGCCTTGCGGAAGTCAAGAAACATGGCATCTACCTGGGAACCAGTGTCTATGGCCCTCTGAGTCTTGTGGGCGAATAGCGCGAGCTAGCTTTCACACGATCGTCTTTCTCGAAACCCATGCTGATTCCTACAGTGTAGATTTCTCGTCTCCAGAAAAGTCATCATACTCGAACATAATATGTGTTCCAAAGTTCTACAACTGATCGACATTAGAGATATAGGTCTATACTTCTGCACATCTGTTCGACATCCCTTCTTGAAAATGGAGATGACCTGTGCCTTTTTCCAATCTTTTGGAATGCTACACTCTTCTAGACACCTATGGTACACTGCTGCAAGGAGGAGGGCAAGTTCCTTCGCATACTCTGTGTAAAAGCAAACTGGTATCCCATCAGGTCCAGCAGCCTTAACTCTTTTGAGTGATTTTAATTGTTTTTCTACCCCTCTGTCATCTATTTCGATATCTACCATTTTGTCATCTATGCGACAATCTAGAGAAGGAACTACAGTGCAGTCTTCCTCTGTGAAACAGCTTTGGAAAAAGGCATTTAGTATTTCAGCCTTTAGTCTGTCATCCTCTGTTTCAGTACCATTTTGGTCACAGAGTGTCTGGACATTTTGTTTTGTTCCATCTACTGCTTTGACATAAGACCAAAATTTCTTAGGATTTTCTGCCAAGTCAGTACACAGAACTTTACTTTTGAATTTGTTGAATGCCTCTTGCATAGCCCTCCTCACACTACATTTCACTTCATGTAATTTTTGTTTGTCTGCAAGGCTTTGGCTATGTTTATGTTTGCTGTGAAGTTCCCTTTGCTTTTGTAGCAGTTTTCTAACTCAGTTGTTGTACCACAGTGGCTCTTTTCCATCTCTTATGATCTTGCTTGGCACATACTCATCTAATGCATATTGTATGATGGTTTTGAACTTTGTCCACTGATCCTCAACACTATCTGCACTTGAGATAATACTTTTGTGTTGAGCCATGAAGTACTCTGAAATCTCCTTTTTGTCACTTTTGCTAAACAGAAAAATCTTCCTACCTTTTTTAATATTTCTATTTACAGCTGCAATCACCGATGCAGTAACAGCTTTATAATTGCTGATTCCCTGTTCTGCATTAACTGTTTCAAATAGTTCAGGTCTGTTTGTCACCAAAAGGTCTAATATGTTATCGCCATGAGTCAGTTCTCTAATGCACTTAAAAAAATTTCACTGGATTCTTTGTCCCTGCCACCCATTATAAATTTTTGAGTCTCCCAGTGTATATCTGGTAACTTAAAATCTCCACCCAAAACTATAACATGGTCAGGAAATCTACTCAGAATATTTTCCAAATTTTCCTTCAGGTGTTCTGCCACAATAGCTGCTGAGCCACAGGGCCTATAGAGACATCCAGTTACCATTTTTGAGCCTGCTTTAAGCATGACCTTCACCCAGACTATTTTACATTTCGGATCTCCATCAATTTCCTTCAATACTATTGCACTTTTTATCACTATAAACATGCCTCCCCCTTCACTGTCCAGGCTGTCTCTGTGGTATACATTCCAATCTGAGTTTAGAATTTCATTACCGTTTACATCTGATTTCAACCAACTTTCCGTCCCTAATACTATATGGGCATTGTGACTGTTTATTAATGAGAGCAGTTCTGAGACCTTTCTATAGATGCTACTGCAGTTTACTATTACCACATTAATATTGTCATTCCCTGTTGCGTTTTGCCTACTGCCACCTTGTTGCCTCTCAGGAGGTGTCTTGTCGGGCCTAGGGAGGGAATTATCTAACCTAAAAAACCCACATGTGCGCTCCACATGTACTCCGCCACCCTTGTAACTGCTTTGTGCATGTAGTGCACACCTGACCTATTCTGGGGGACCCCACATTTCCCCACCCGATAGCGGAGGTTGAGAAATTTGCACCCCAGATCTCCGCAGAATCGTCTGAGCTTCTGGTTTAAGCCTTCCACTCGGCTCCAAACCAGAGGTCCACAATCGGTTCTGGGAACGACACTACAAATAGTTAGCTCAGATTCCACCCCACGAGCAAGGCTTTCTGCCTTCACCAACTCCGCCAACCACCTGTATGAACTGAGGATGACCTTTGAACCCAGACGGCAGGTGTCATTGGTGCCGATATGAGTGACAATTTGCAGTCGGGTGCACCCAGTGCTCTCTATCACCACCAGCATGGCCTCCTCCACATCTCAGATGAGACCCTCCCACGGCAAGCAGACAGAGTGAACACTGGCCTTCTTCCCCAACCTTTCCACTATTTCCGTAAGGGGCTCCATCACCCGCCTGACATTGGAGCTCCCAAATACTAATAAACCCCTCTCCCTGTGAGCCTGCTCGGACATTGCTGAAGGAGTGGCTACATGTCATCTCATAGGCAGTGATGGTGATGACGCATGGCCAGCCTCCACATTGACCCTCCACCTCGTGCGACGCGAATGCCGTTGAACCCGCCGCTCCCCTTGGGGACAGGGTGGCCCAACTGCGCCTGGTACCTGCAAAGATGTCTCAACAGCAGGGACCGTGGGTGTACCACGTGATGCACCAGACTCCCCTCTGCCGCTACACTCCAAGGCAGTAGCCTGAAGATGGCTGACTGTGGCCATCAGCACGTTCAGCTGTTCGCATACAGTGGCCAGCTCCTCCTGCATCCATACACAGCAGTCACACATCCTATCCATCCTAAGAAATCAACAATTTACTGTTGAGAGTTAAGTAATCAACTTTTAACTAGACTGCTAATTCACCAAAGGTGGCTGATAGCTGACTAAACTGTGGTTACCAGAAAATTCTTGTTGGAAACAATGAAAATAAGCACTAACTGTCTCAGGACTGTATTCCAAACAAACATGAAATCTATGGAACACTATTACTAGTACTCAAAAATTAAAGCTTCCTAAAAGCAAAAACACATGGAAAAAGATGTGACAAGTAAGAAAAACACAGTTAATACTTAAATTTACGTAGCTTGCTGCACAGGAGACATGAAGCAGACACAGTTACGAGATGAATGCCTGTTTGGTTGAAAGCTTTGTTTGACAATCTTTTTGTTGTGCCTAACTGTGAATCAGCATCTCCACTGTATGATGAGTAGCAACTATCCTTTTTATAATACTGTCAATCATTAATCTCCCTTTTTTATTGCTGTGAGATGACAAAGCAATCCACATACAGTTATTGGTATCGCTATTTTAAACCAGACAACTGCTTTTGTTGTTATAACCAGTGCTTGATTTGTGAAGGTATACTGTGCCTCTGATGAAAAACCATTAAAATAATGTTTTAAGACATCAAAAAAAAAAAAAAAAAAAAAAAAAAAAAAAAAAAAAAAAAAAAAAAAAAAAAAAAAAAAAAAACAGTCCCTGGTAGGTCAGAGTACTGGTACTACTACTTTCCTGCAAATCAGGCACTGGTCATAGTGGTTCCAACCTCTGCTTGTTCTGTTTCTGCAAGATCATGTCATATCCAAAAGGTCAACCCAAACTGAACATTTCTAGAAGGAACTGTTGTAAATTAGTGTTCATTTTCATAGCCCAATATGTACTCTCACAGACTGGTCAGTCCGAAGTTAGAAGCAGAGGAGAGGTGATGTGTCGAAATAATCAAAGAAAAAGAACTGAACACATGACAAATAAGAAGCTGTGTATCATTGGCTCATTATACCCTATTCTAAACATATACACAGTGAATCTTTGATGAAGTTTCTAGGACAGATGAATATTCAGCATTTCTTCATCCCATTCACATTCAGATTGCTGAAAGTTATGCAGTCAAAAGACTGGTTCAGTAACATCTGACAGCAAACCCATAACTTAATGAAAAATTTCCTTGTAACAAGAGAGAAATGTAGGTTCAAGTCACAGTCCGGCAGAAATTTTCATATATCACTAATAGTTATTACAAACAATGGAAAATCCAGGACGGAATGTAACAATACCAGAGAAGGAAAGTTGCTACTCACCATGTAGTGGAGATGTGAGTCATGATAGGCACAACAAAAAGATTCACACAATTATAGCTTTCGGCCATTAAGGCCTTTGTCAGCAGTAGACACACACGCGCACACACACACACACACACACACACACACACACACACACACACTCACGCAAACACAACTTGCACACATGTCTGCAGTTCCAGAGAACTGAAACCACACTGTGAGCAGCAGCACCAGTGCATGATGGGAGTGGCGACTGGGTGGGGGTAAGGAGGAGGCTGGGGCAGGGAGGGGGAGGGATAGTATGGTGGGAGTGGCGGACAGGGAAGTGTTGCAGTTTAGACAGAGGGGGGAGGGGGTAAGTAGTGGAAAGGAGAGAAATAAAAAGAAATTAAAAGCCTTGGTGTGGCAGTGAAATGACTGCTGTGTAGTGCTGGAATGGGAAGAGGGAGGGGGCAAGATGGGTGAGGACAGTGACTAACAAAGGTTGAGGCCAGGAGGGTTACGGGAACATAGGATGTATTGCAGGGAAACTACCACCTGCACAATTCAGAAAAGCTGGTGTTAGTGGGAAGGATCCATATGGCACAGGCTGTGAAGCAGTCATTGAGATGAGGGATATCACGTTTGGCAGCGTGTTCAGCAACAGGGTGGTTCACTTGTTTTTTGGCCACAGTTTGTCGGTGGCCATTCATGTGGACAGACAGCTTGTTGGTTGTCATGCCTACATAGAATGCAGCACAGTGGTTGCAGCTTATTATAAATCACATGACTGGTTTCACAGGTAGCCCTGCCTTTGATAGGATAGGTGATGTTAGTGACCGGACTGGAGTAGTTTGTGGTAGGAGGATGTATGGGACAGGTCTCGCATCTAGGTCTATTACCGGGGTATGAGCCATGAGGTAAGGGATTGGGAGCAGGGGTTGTGTAAGGATGGACAAGTACATTGTGTAGGTTCGGTGGATGGCAGAATACCATGGTAGGTGGGGTGGGAAGGATACCGGGCAGGACATTTCTCATTTCAAAGCACAACACGAGGTAATCGAAACCCTGGCAGAGAAAGTAATTCAGTTGCTACAGTCATGGATGGTACTGAGTTACAAGCATAATAGTTATTACATTTATACCTAATACTGCTGATGTCTAACAGTTCACAGTAAGTGAATAAATTTTGAGTAATTGAATGTATTATAACAAAACATTCAACATTCCATGCAGAGACAATGACAAAATATTTTAATTTCATACTTTTCACAGCTTTGCTTTTGAAGAAATGTAAGCAACTCAATCAAAAAATATTATCCTTGGACCTATAATCATTAGTGGATAGACCAATAAACAACTCTTCTCAGAAGTGCATGGACTCCCCCCCCTTCCAAGACACACACACACACACACACACACACACACACACACATGATGTAACATTATACATTGATGATTCTGTAATTACTTTCTCTAGGTGGGGATGCAAGCAGGGATTGTGAACAACACACACATAAAATGAGATGATATAACATATGTAAGAGACATAACTCCTTTTGCAATATACAAGTTTATTTTACTGCAGTGTTTTTAACATGTCACACTAAAAAATCTCATTCTTTGCAACACTTCAATAAAAATTTTATGACAGTAGGTTTTCACAGTGGAATGTAAACCATTTCATTTCCTTAAAGTGTATCTATGATACTACTATTGACAGTGCCATAACATTAATATACTACCAGACACATTAATTTGGCACAGATGGTAAAATATAAAATAACGATCTTGGGTATTTGCCATGCCCTATCCTTAGTAACCATCCCACGAAATGTTGGGTGGTACCAGAGAACTTTTAGTTGTACAATCCTGTAGTTCTGGTGTGGTACTAGATTTGTGATGTGTTTCTGACCATAAATCAAAGGTATACTGAATGAATTTGTGAACAGTTTTTGATAGAACATGGCACCAATGGAAATAACTAACATAAGTAGAATATCATCACTGTATGTCAAATTAGAAAAGAATTAAGTATGTACTGATTAGTAACATGAATATTGTATGTAGAGTACACCCTTCCATCACCAATGAGATACAAATTAAGCTCAAATGAAGTACCTATGAGTAAAAGCTCCTGCATTTGAACATATATTAAGTTGTCAAATGCTAAAGTACATATCCAGCTAATTCATTGTAGCGATTGGGTCACCAGAGAATTCAGGTAAAGGAAATAGTATAGTGTAATGAGGTGTTTTTATTTTAACAAAATGATTTAGAAGTGATATTATGCAGGTTTTTAATAGAGTCGGAACTGGAACTTCTTTGTGGCTAATTACAAGTCATTTTCTAGGATATTTAAAAATCCTTCAAATCCCCACCTCTAGACCCCTGCAACTGCTTACAAACTATCATATAGTTGCCCTTGCTATGAGACACATTTATCTGCTATCCTGCCTAGTCAGATAATTTTGTGTGTGCAGTATGTTTTGAGGCATAGCCTCATTGTCAGGCAAATATGGGAGTACAAAACATTCAACATCAGAATTATCTGTCCTTCAGTGGCATATTCTCCTTTTTTATCAGCGGATTTTCTTGTTCACTGTGTGTAATCTTGTTAATACTAATAACACTTGTTGATTGTATACAGCATAATCAAGATGGCAAACAAAGCCATCTTTTATTGTATGTGTAACAAAACTGTATTATTATTATGATACCATTTGTTAAAATCAGTTGTTATAATTAATTGTTGATTTTTTTTATTGTATGTGTATTTTTAGACTGTATTATTGTTATGGTACCATTTGTTAAAATCAGCTGTTGTATGTATATGGTAAAACTTTACCAAAATTTTGACGTGTCTCCTGTACCTGAATCAAATGATTTAGATTATGTACATTATGAGACTAATAAACCACAATTCACAATTCAATATAGATCCTCTATATACTCCTTCCACCTTTCTGCTTTCCCTTCTTTGCTTAGAACTGGGTTTCCATCTGAGCTCTTGATATTCATACAAGTGGCTCTTTTTTCTCCAAAAGTCTCTCTAATTTTCCTGTAAGCAATATCTGTCTTACCCCTAGTGAGATAAGTCTCTACATCCTTACATTTGTCCTCTAGCCAACCCTGCTTAGCCATTTTGCACTTCCTATCCATCTCATTTTTGAGACGTTTGTATTTCTTTTTGCCTGCTTCATTTACTGCATTTTTATATTTTCTCCTTTCATCAGTTAAATTCAATATTTCTTCTGTTACCCAAGGATTTCTACTAGCCCTTGTCTTTTTACCTACTTGATCCTCTGCTGCCTTCACTACTTCATCTCTCAAAGCTACCCATTCTTCTTCTACTGTATTTCTTTCTCCCATTCCTGTCAATTGTTCCCTTATGCTCTCCCTGAAACTCGGTACAACCTCTGGTTTAGTCAGTTTATCCAGGTCCCATCTCCTTAAATTCCCACGTTTTTGCAGTTTCTTCAGTTTTAATCTGCAGTTCATAACCAATAGATTGTGGTTAGAGTCCACATCTGGCCCCGGAAATGTCTTACAATTCAAAACCTGGTTCCTAAATGTCTGTCTTACCATTATATAATCTATCTGAAACCTGTCAATATCTCCAGGCTTCTTCCATGCATACAACCTTCTTTTATGATTCTTGAACCAAGTGTTAGCTATGATTAAGTTGTGCTCTGTGCAAAATTCTACCAGGCAGCTTCCCCTTTCATTTCTTAGCCCCAATCCATATTCACCTACTACATTTCCTTCTCTCCCTTTTCCTACTACCGAATTCCAGTCACCCATGACTATTAAATTTTCATCTCCCTTCACTATCTGAATAATTTCTTTTATCTCATCATACATTTCTTCAATTTCTTCGTCATCTGCAGTGCTAGTTGGCATATAAACTTGTACTACTGTAGTAGGCATGGGCTTTGTGTCTATCTTGGCCACAATAAGGCATTCACTATGCTGTTTGTAGTAGTTTACTTGCACTCCTATTTTTTTATTCATTATTAAACCGACTCCTGCATTACCCCTATTTGATTTTGTATTTACAACCCTGTATTCACCTAACCAAAAGTCTTGTTCCTCCTGCCACCAAACTTCACTAATTCCTACTATATCTAACTTTAACCTATCCATTTCCATTTTTAAATTTTCTAACCTACCTGCTCGATTAAGGGATCTGACATTCCATGCTCCGATCCGTAGAACACCAGTTTTCTTTCTCCTGATAACGATGTCTTCCTGAGTAGTCCCTGCCTGGAGATCCAAATGGGGGACTATTTTACCTCCAGAATATTTTTCCCAAGAGGACACCATCATCATTTAACCATACAGTAAAGCTGCATGCCCTCAGGAAAAATTACGGCTGTAGTTTCCTCTTGCTTCCAGCCATTTGTAGTACCAGCACAGCAAGGCCGTTTTGGTTAGTGTTACAAGGCCAGATCAGTCAATCATCCAGACTGTTGCCCCTGCAACTACTGAAAAGGCTGCTGCCCCTCTTCAGGAACCACACGTTTGTCTGGCCTCTCAACAGATACCCCTCCGTTGTGGTTGCACCTACGGTACGGCCATCTGTATCACTGAGGCACGCAAGCCTCCCCACCAACGGCAAGGTCCTTGGTTGTTGGGGAAGAGGGGGGAGGGGGGTGGAAGAAATCCATATGCCTCATAAATAGTTCAATATTCTGCAATGGGGATCCAAATGCAGTTTCAATCAAATGTAAACTATTTTTTGGTATTAATTCACAAGCACATACTTCTATGTATTGCTCATTACAAAACATAATTGTTTCAGAGTTTTTAACTTTGTGTCTTGTCTTGATATATGTAACAACTCCTCCATTTCCCATATTAGTTCTACATGAGTAAGATGCTGGAGTGTATTTTTTAATATTTAACTTCTCTAACCCAATGGTTATGTGATGTGCAGATGGACACAGAATATCTTTCTTTTAAGAGGTCTCTAAATTTTCAAAACAATCAAGAGGTTCATGCATTTTATCACTCAGTCCTCCAGTATCCAGATGAAATAAACCAACTTTACATTTCTGTGTATTCTTAAGCATTTTGTAAGACTTATCTGTCGTTTCAACTTATTTCAAGAGTTGTTTCCTCCTAAATGCTTCCATCAGTTTCTTTGCCAGATGTTGCTGCACCCTACTGTGACCAACAGCCTGATGAGGCTCTTCCTCTCCTACTTCAGTCAACGAGTCTATTTTGGTGTAAGATGTTGCCAGCACACCATTCGCCAAAGATGTGGATGAAAGATCTATGATAGTAGGTGCTCGGTCAAGCGGGTATAACACAAGAGAGGCCAGCAACATGCTAATGCTCTCTCAACTGCAAGTATTTAGGCTGCTGCCGCTGACTGAAAAGCCTCACTAACTCAGCCACTGATGCACTAACTCACTCTCCAGCTTGGAATCTGTCATTTATTCCAGAGCGGGCTTAGGCTGTGACAGTACATAGCAGGACCAGATTAGTGTAACAACTAAATTACCGATATTGTCTGCAAGTTGACTATTATTACTGAGCTTGTACCATAACATATGGACTCTATTCAACATAAATAACTTCCTGTTCTTATAAATAAAGAACCATGTTAACCCACGCGTGCATTTGTGTTGTAGAAAGAGGATACTGGCCACCCATAATAACATCCTCTCCTTTGCTTCTCTATGGTACAAAACTCTACAAAGTCAATCATATTGGTTGACATTTGTAAGCAGCTGGAAATCACGCAGACTACTGTCAAATGATAGGCAGCTTCTGTGAATCGGTGTGTTGAAAGAGCTCCCAAGAGTCGTGCACCTGTGCTATTAGTACCAAAGGTACACTATATGACCAAACGTATCTGGACAGCTGGCTGAAAATGTCTTACAAGTTCGTGGCACCCTCCATCGGTAATGCTGGAATTCAATATGGCATTGGCCCACCCTTAGTCCTGATGACAGCTTCCACTCTCGCAGGCATACTTTCAATCAGGTGCTGGAAGGTTTCTTGGGGAATGGCAGCCCATTCTACACAGAGTACTGCACTGAGGAGAGGTATCGATGTAGTCTCAGTGATGCCTGGCACTAAGTCAGCGTCCCAAAACATCCCAAAGATGTTCTATAGGATTCAGGTCAGGACTCTGTGCAGGCCAGTCCATTACGGGGATGTTATTGTCATGTAACTCCTCCACCACAGGCCATGCATTACGGACACGTGTTCAATCATGTTGAAAGATGCAGTCACCATCTCAAATTGCTCTTCAACAGTGGGAAGCAAGAAGGTGCTTAAAACATCAACGTAGGCCTGTGCTGTGATAGTACCATGCAAAACAACAAGGGGTGCAAGCCCCCTCCATGAAAAACACAACCAAATCATAACACCGCCGCCTCTGAATTTTACTCTTGGCGCTAGACACTCTGGCAGATGACATTCACCAGGCATTTGCCATATCCACACCCTGCTATTGGATGGTGACATTGTGTACCGTGATTCATCACTTAACACAACGTTTTTCCACTGTTCAATTGTCCAATGTTTACGCTCCTTACACCAAGCGAGGTGTCGTTTGCATTTACCCATGTGGTGTGTGGCTTATGAGCAGCTGCTCGAGCATGAAATCCAAGTTTTCTCACCTCCCGCCTGTCATAGTCCTTGCAGTGGATCCTGATGCAGTTTGGAATTCCTGTATGATGGTCTGGATATATGTCTGCCTATTACACATGACGACCCTCTTCAACTGTTGGCAGTCTCTGTCAGTCAATAGACGAGGTTGGCCTGTACGCTTTTGTGCTCTACGTATCCCTTTACATTTCCACTTCGCTATCACATTGGAAACAGTGAAACAGTGGACCTAAGGATGTTCAGGAGTGTGGAAATCTCATGTGCAGATGTATGACACAAGTGACACCCAATCACCTGACCACATTTGAAGCCTGTGAGTGTCTGCATACTTTTGATCACATAGGATCCACAGGAGATGATGGCACTTGAGGTACACTGTCTCCTCTGCAGAAAGTACCGGGTCTGCCATTACTCATCCACTTGACTGCAATTGGCGTGTCAATGGTAGATCTAGGCATCCTGTGCAATGTGGATGGGGAGCAGGTAGGACTAGGGTGTTGTACTAATGCCCCAAACAAACAAGTTTGAGGTGATGTCTTTCACTGAAACTGAAACTGAGCCAATGGAACTCACTTCACCTGCTTTGGGGAAACCTGTTTTGTATGGTGTCAAGATGAGGCACACACAAAAGGGAAGGGGTCTATTAATCACCAGCAGTTGAAACATATAGCAAATGATAGTACCCCTTAGGGAAATCACAGCAAGGGACAGGAAATGACACCTGGTACACTCATTGTGTATGCCTGGGGGCTTCATTCAACATGTTGAAGAGGCTATTCCAGCAGCCACTGAGGGAACAGGGTGCAACCAACTGCAGACTGTGGTGCTTATTGGAACAAATGATGCCTGTTGTCTGGGCTGTAAGGTCATACTTGAGTCATTGGGTCATTCCAGTGACTGGCAGAGAAGGTTGAGAAGACAAGTTTCAACAAAGTTCACAATTTGCAGTATTGTCCCAAGAAGTAATCATGGCCCTTTGGTTTTGAATTGAGTGGAAGGACTGAACCAGAGCCTATGAAGCTTCTCTGACAAGCTAGGAGACTTCCTGGACTTGTCCACAGGATTGAGAACTGTAGGATCCCCCTAAATGGTTCAGCTGTGCACTACATATCGAAGCTGACTGTGCATGGGGTGCACATAGTGTTTTTTTAGATTATGTTGCTCTCCATCCAATCCAGATAATGACAGCTGTAGGAAACGAGAAGGTACCAGTGTAAGATTGAAGGAAATGCCTCCCACAGATGAGAGTATTAAAATCCTAATGGTAAACTGCCAAAGCATTCACAACAAAATCCCAGAGTTTGAAGTGCTCATGAAAAGCAATGGGGCTCACATAATACTAGATATAGAAATTTGGCGGAAACCTGAAATTGATAGGAGTGAGATTTTTGGGGAAAATTTAAGTGTATATTGAAAGGATAGGCAAATGGGAAATGGAGGTGGTGTATTTGTCACAGTAGACAAGAAACTCAGATCCACCGAGATAGACATTAAAGCCGTGTTTGAGATTGTTTGGACAGGACTCAGTATCAGCGGAGGGCATAAAATGATAACTGAATCCTTCAATCGCCCATCAGACTCGTCTCCCAATGCAACTGAAAACTTTAGAGGAGACCTCTGTTCACATGTATGTAAGTTCCTCAGATATACTATAATCATCAGCAGAGACTTTAATCATCCAATAGTTGATTGGGAAAATTACAGTTTTTTAGTGGTGGGCACGATGAGACATACTGAAAAACATTACTAAATGCCTTCTCTGAAAACTACCTACAACAGATTGTTAGGAACCCTACCCATGATGAAACTTTATTGCTTCTAATGGCAACAAATAGACCTGACCTCTTTGAGGATGTCCACACTGAGACTGGTATCAGTGACCATGACATGGTTGTGGCAATAATGATTGTCAAAGTACAAAGCACAACTAAAACAAGAAGAAACTAGATAAATAATCAATAGTGTCATATCTCAGTGAGGAACTTGAAACTTTCAGCACAGGGCAGGAACATGTAGGGAAACTATGAATCAAATTTAATAGAATTGTTGAACATGCACAAGATGGCTATGTACTCAGTAGAACAGTTTGTAATGGGAGGAAACCTCCATGGTAAACAGTGACTGTAAAGATACTTCTAAAGAAACAGCGATTACTGTGCAATAGGTTTAAAACAAAGTGTACAGCTATGGATATAGGAGAGTATTGTCAAATGATATTTCACAGAACACAAAGAAATTCTGATTGTATGTAAAAGCTGTTAATGGCACCAAAGTAAGTGTCCAGTCCATAGCAAATGAGACAGGAACTGAAATTGAGGGTATCAAAGCAAAATCTGAAATGCTTAACTCCATGTTCCTTCACAAAGAAAATCCAGGTGAATTGCCCCAATTTAATCCTCATACCACTGAAAAGAGAAACAGCAGAAATCTTTAAAATGTAACAGAGCTTGAGAACTCAATGGAATCCCTGTCAGGTTCTATACTGAATTTGCGGCTGAGTTAGCCCCTTTTCTGAGTATAATCTATCATAGATCTCTCAAACAAAAAACCATGCACAGTTCTTGGATAAAAGCACAGTTCACACCCATCAAAAGGAAATATAGTAGAACTGATACACAAAACTGTCAACCAATATCCTTGATATAGATTTGTTGGAGAATCTTAGAACACATTCCAATCCCAAAGATAATGCGGAATCTTGAACAGAATGACCTACTCAGTGCCCACCAGCATGGATTCTAAAACCATCGATCATGTGAAACTCAACTCACACTTTTCTCACATGACATCCTGAAAGCTCTGGACCAAGATAGCCAGGTAGAGGGAGTATTTCATGATTCCTGAAAATCATTTGACTCAGTACCACATCTACACCTATTGTCAAAAGTACGATCATATGAGGTATCAAGTGAAATTTGTGATTGGACTGAGAACTTTTTGGTAGTGAGAATGCAGAATGTCATCTAGGATGCAGAATGTTGTCTTTGATGGAGAGTCATCATCAGATATAATGTAACTTCAGGTGTCCCCCAGGGAAATGTGTTGGGATCCTTGCTATTCATGTTGTATATTAATGACCTTGGAGACAATATTAATAGTAACCTTAGACTTGTTTACAGATGATGCAGTTATCTATGATGAAGTACTGTCTGAAAGAAGCTGCATAAAAATTCAGTCAGGTCTCGGTAAGATTTCAAAATGGTGCAAAGATTGGTAACTTTCTTTAAATGTTCATAAATGTAAAATTGTGCACTTCATAAAATGAAAAAATGTAGTATCCAATGACTATAATATCAATGAGTCATTGTTGGAATTGGCCAACTCATACAAATACCTGAATGTAACACTTTGTAGGGGTATGAAATGGAATGGTCACATAGATGCAGTCATGGCTAAAGCAGGTGGTAGATTTCGAGTTATTGATAGAATACTGGGGAAGTGTAATCAGTCTACAGAGGAGACTGCTTACAAATGACTCGTGCCACTAGTTCTAGAATACTGCTCAAGTGTGTGGGACCTGTACCAAATAGGACTACCAGTGGATATTGAATGTATACAGAGAAGGGCAGCACAAATGCTCATAAGTCTGTTTGATCCATGGGAGAGTGTCACAGAGATAATGAGGGAACTCAACTGGAACACTCTTGAAGATAGACATAAGCTATTTCGAGAAAGTCTATTAACAAAGTTTCAAGAACCAGCTTTAAATGATTAATCTAGGAAAATACTACAATCCCCTACATATCACTTACATTGGGTTCGTGAGAATAAGATCAGAATAATTACTGCACACGTAGAGGCATTCAAACTACCACTCTTCCCACACTCCATACATGAATGGAACACAAAGAAACCCTAATAACTGCTCCAGTGGAACGTACCCTCTGTCATGCACCTCTCTGTGTTTTGCAGACTATGTAGATATTAGCTACCCACAAGCTCAAATGTAGTTGAAGTTAAAGAACTGCACCCTGTTCTCTCGTTACTTGTTACTATTACTCAGTTCCCAAGATCTTTTTCCCTCTTCAATCTATCTAGTTCGAATATAATCCAATTCGGTTTTGCGTCTAGCAGTGCAGTGTGTGTTGATATACGTATATTCTGTTGGTGTGTGTTTCTTGCGTTGATCACATTAGTTACTGATATCTGTATTCGCTATATTGTTAACACGCTTAGTGAAAATAAACGCTGCCAAGCGTCTCAGTGCTGTGAGGACGTTCATTTAAAAGATGTGGTACTAAGGACCCGTACTGTATAACATTGGAAAGCAGCCTTTGTTATGCAGACACTTTATTGAGGCAGCTTTTTATCTATGGTTGTTTAAGATACCGGTTGATGTCGGGCCTGATGTACCATATTTACGATACCGCAATCTCAGCAAAAAATTGCGCTGTAGCCGTTAGCGCATGTTTTAAGTACTGCGCTTTACTATTATTTAGGCCGTGGGTTTAATTTCTGTTGTGTTTTGCTCAGTTTTTCTTTTCTTATTTTGAAATGAGTGAAGCGCTTAACCCTTATCTGTGACGGGATTCGAGTGCGACCCTCACAAAACTAGAAGCCCTCGGCTATCCCCATGACCATTACGCCATTTCCCAGTGCTCAGTTTTACTTCTGAAGGAGCAGGAGCTCAAAACTCGGACGTAGGAGGCCAACGCTCCTCGTCCTTCTATTTTTTTACGGACCTTGGTCCTTCTTAGTTCTTACAGTCTTTTGTCTGCGAGACAGACAGCGTCGTTTCGTTGCTAAGCGACCGCAGGAAGCCAGCCAATGACTGAAAGCGCACGAGCAGACAGCATGAGCAACGTTGCAGCGGTGCTAAACTAATGCGCGCGTATCTGAAACGCAGCAGTGACTGTCTCACGCGTGACAGGTGCTGTCGTCTCTCATTCTTTAATACGAAGTCTACCTTGTAGTTGTTGCTGTTTTCAGTGTTTGTTCACTTCTGTTTCACTACAAACCACGACCAGTGCGACGAGTGGTAGAAACGAAAAATGTGAAGTGGAGGAACAAAGCCTGCTGCATAACCAGGACTGCGAACTTGTGTGATATCTGAGGGAGTGTTTTGAAAAAGAGAATGCGAAATGTTAAGGGTTACATCGTAATTCCTGAAGGTCAGGACGCAGAGGACTGCAGCAGCTTCGAAAGTACGGGTAAGCAAAAATACTGTTGTGACGATAGGGAAAGTTCTTGTTTGTGTATGCTCTCACCGATTACTAGAATAGTGTGACAGCAGTCTGGATGGTGCTCGTGGTGTAATGGGGTAGAGTGTGATGACTATGCTGCTCGTTCTTCAGTTTACAGGCGGGCCATAGTCAGCTATATTGGGGTTTTGAAATCCGTATCATTTTTATGTTAGTATCCGTTGATGAATATTTTCTTTTAATAAGTCACATTTTCCAGGTAAGTACGTTCTACATGAAGGAAACGCCGTGAACTGGCCATAATACGTTTAGCTAAACCTAATTTCCTTCGATGGTTGAGTGTGAAACAGTCAGTTTGCTCTTGGAAATGTCTACCCATTTGTCCACATAATAGTTACTACTTTCTGCCACTTTAAATATGCCTGACTAACAAAGATTTTGGGTTGGTTCTGAGATGCCATACACGAATTCCTTCATTAAATGGTTGGCACAGGCGAAAGTGTTTTTCGTGCGTATTTTTAAATAATTTCACCAGTTTGAAATAACTTCTAAATATGATTGGGTTATTATCTACATCAATTTCATGTCGATGATACAAGCGTTCAGTTGTTTATTATACGTTGTACACAAGTGTGTGTGTTTCAGATTCGTGACAATTACAGCTTTGAGACAGAAATTAAATCCACAACACAAAGTCGCTGAACTCGGGAGTCTGATTGCAGATAATCGTTTTCCTGTATGTTTATGTCGTTACTAGAACACTACGATTTGTGTACTATCCCAATGTTGATCAACAATCGCCCCCATTGCCCCTTCCCGAATGATAAAGGGTAATTATTCTCATTGATCTAATCCTTAAGAAAGATCTGTAAAGTGCTCAAATTTGGTAAAAGTATTTCGCTCGCTTTCGGATTTTCGTAGTTTATTTGCGATATAACAGAATTTACATTGCAGTTTCATTTCTTATGACGACAGGGGAGTTTAAATACATGTAAACGTTAGTATTTTTCAAAACCTACTTTTTTGTTACTGATTTTTTGCTAACTGACAATCTGAAATTTTGTGATAGCAAGCTCATCAAAAAGACCGAAAATATTAATGAGCTTCCAGACATTATCTGTACTTTCAGTACGCCGCCCCCCTTTCCCCCATATACAGTGTATGTGTGCATGCTTGTTGTTAGCTGTGAAGGACATTGCCCGGAGGTTCAGCAACAATTTGCCTTGTTCGTGTTGGTGTAATTGTTGAGCATCTATACCCCCCCCCCCCCCCCCCCCCCCCGTCCCTTCCCACACCCCACCCCAGACACACTGTTTACAACCTCCATTATTTGTACTCCATCCAGAATTGTTCTGAGAATAGATTTATTTGTTGTGTTATTATAATGCAAAACTGGGAAAATATTTAATTCGTGATTGAAAGATTAAATTCATTTTTTACTGCAAGGAAATGAAAATGTTACATGTACTGAAAAAGTAATTTATTGTTGTGACACTAAATGCTGACATTTGTTAGTTACTAAATCCTTCTCTGAGTATGTATAACGGTCTGTACTGCTGCTTGCTAAATGTGTGTAGTTCTATAAACTGGCATGATAACAGATGTCTTGTAATGCTTGGGATCACCAGCGCAATAGTGAGGGGAAGGTTTGTAATCGATTACATGGATTCGCTGCATATTGTGTTCTTGGTATCTGCCGTCTCCACACGTGGGTATTTTTCTCTGGAGCAACATAATTACAATACAGATTTTTTGTACAATAACAAGGCTTCCACAACAAAACAAAGGTTACACTGGAACTCAAAAGAAATAGTCTAAAAGGAGAAGCATCATTAGAATGGTATTTAGGATGGTGAAGGGGATAGTGGTGGGGATTATTATTATTATTATTATTATTTATTATTATTATTATTATATGGTATTGCATTAACAAGATCACATACTCTGTAAAAGGCACAGTGTGCAGTTCAGAGCTTAGCTTTTGTTTGTTCTCCTCTGCTGATATAAAGAGTCATCCCATAAGGAGGGACTTGTTTTTTGATATTTGGCTTGGTGCTCCCAAGCTCCAGATCTGACTCTGATTAAGGGTTTGAGTGGTCCATGCTTCATGCCCTGATGGGAGACTTTCATTAGGTGGGGACCATCTAATGAGTTAGCGAGCTGGGAGCCTGTGGTCGTATAGTATATCAGTCCCTGTGATGGGGGGCGGGGGGTGAGGCGGTGTGCTGGCAGTCAGTGAAGCATGCAATAGATTGCCTGGAGTTCAGTTGCCTGGACATTTGGTATCCTTGTAATGATTGTCCCTGCTGGTTAGTGACTCACTCGTTGAGAAATTTTATAGTGGAGTACTTTTTAAAAGATGTCATAGTTGCAATCAACTGTAAAAATTAATTATTTTGACAACTGCAATTTCAGTCTTACAGGTGTTATCAAGTGGATACTGCAAAAGCTAAAAAATAAGTGTGTGGTATAATAGCACATGTGTTATCTGTCCTGAAAGACTTACAGTATACTGGATGCTAAAAAAAGGGAGCAGTAAAAATATTTCTTATCAGTTTATTTGAGTATACTTTGTAATAGGGCTGTTGGTAAAATATCATTACATTGATAAATCGACTTTTTTGCAGAAGTTTTTTCACTGATTTATTGAAGTGGCAGTATTGAGTACTGATATTTTTATCTTGTGTGATATTTTTTTGCAATTTTTGATAAGTACTAGAAATTGTTATTGTGAGATTGTAGTAGAACATAATTTTACTTTTACTGTGTGGAGAAGTCTCTCTACTTTTTTGAGCTTTCATCACATCCTGTCTTTCTTTTTGACTGTGTGAAGCAAGTTTAGGTGGTACAAAGTAGTACTCAGATTGCACTTTGAGGGGGGGGGGGGATGTGAATGGAATAACACTATGTGAAGAAATAGTGCACCAGTTGCATTAAAACAGCTTTAACTTGTGTGGTACTTCCTCACATTGCCATTCTTCAAAAACAGTTGCTGAAAGTGATGAACAAGATTGGCCTTCGGATGGGTGCAGACATTTGGGGGAGAAACGCTGACATAACTGGTGCTCGGTGCTGTCAATAGGAACTGCTACGTTTAACTTCATGCACTTTTGATACTACAGCCACTAATTTGCTGGTGTTAGGAGAAATGAAGCGGGGGGGGGGGGGGGCGGGGGGGGGGGGGGGGGTTGACACGAAGTGTTCTGGACAAATCTGATAAGTGATGAAACTGAACAATGGATCCATTGGATACCTTTCATTGTGTCACTTGCAGTTAAGTGTTAGCAATGTGGTTATTGCCGAGTGTAAACATGCAGCATTTTCCTTTCAATTCTTGCCCTACGGAATATCTAATAATAACTCAGTACTGGAATATACACCTCTAAAATCGGCAGTATATTTACACTGTGTAGCTGATATTTTTATAGGCTGGTATGTCAATATTTTTTCTGTTGATATATTGATACTTTTCTTTCGATACATCGAGCACCGATAATGGTAGTTTCTTAAATATTGACATATTGGATTCCCGAAATTTTTAAAATTATCGACAGCCCTACTTTATAATGGATGAACATCACAAAAACATGAATACGTGAGCTGGTCTAGTATAACAACCAAAAACAAAGTACAGTAAAATGAGGCAAAAATATCTGATGTTACCCACTAATTAAACAACATTTTCTTGTACCACTGTCTAATATGTGAAATATACTGCAAATACGCAAAAAAAGTGTGTTAATGCAATCAAACAATTCCATGGAATTTAGAATCCTAGTGAGAAAGGGCTATTTCAGCTGAACTTGTAAAACTGATTACACAGTCTACATCTACATACATACTCCGCAAGCCACCACTTAGTGAATGGTGGAGGGTACCTTGTACCACCACTAGTCATTTTCTTTCCTGTTCCACTCGCAAATAGAGCGAGAGATAAAGACCGTCTATATGCCTTCATAAGAGCCTTAATTTTTCTTATCTTAATATATTCATGGTCTTTATGCAAAATGTACGTTGGTGGCAATAGAATCGTTTTACACTGGCGTGACAGGTCTCTAAATTTTTCCAATACTTTTCCACAAAAAGAATGTTGCTTCCCTCCAGGAATTCTCATTTGACTTCATGAAGCTTTTCTCTCTAATACTCACATGTTGGTCTAACAGACCAACTCTGAATTGCTTTGATGTCTTCCTTAAATCCTGCATTATGGGGATACCCAACGCTTGGAATGGTACTCAAGAATGGATCACACTAGTATTTTATAAGTAGTCTCTTTTACAGATCAACCACACTTTCCTAAAATTCTCAAAGTCGACAAGTTTGCCTTCACTATTACCACCTTTGCATGCTCGTTCTGTTTCATTTCACTTTCCAACATTGTGCGTAGATACTTCTCGGAGTGACTGTGTCAAGCAGCACACTACTAGTGCCCTATTTGGCATGCCTTCAGTTGCCACCACAACTCCCTGCGTGAAGGTGTTTTGGGCACACTTGTTCACAGGGCACGATCGATCTGCGATCAGGAGAGCCTTCCAGCAGAACTGCAGCACCTCGAGACAACATTTTGGAAAAATGGGTACAACCAGAAGCAAATAAGACACGCACTCGGACAGACTGCGCCAAGAGAACAAGAAGAAGAAACAGAATAACACAAGTCATTGGCGTGCATTCCATTTGTCGGAAACACCTCAAGAAAAATTGGTAGAATCCTGGGGAAACACAATGTGAAATGTGTATTCCGACCCCCTGCAAAAACCTTGACTCTACTGAGTTCAGTGAAAGATGACCTAGGCCTTCGGAAACCAGGTGTTCATAAAATTCCCTGTCAGTGCGGAAAATCATACATTGGGGAGACAGTCCACACTGTAGAAGAGACGTGCCGCAAACACAAGTGCCTGGCCACTAAATCAGCCGTGGCTGACCGTTGTATAAAGACTGGCCATACTATGGACTATGAAAAAACAAAAATACTCTGGCAATCTTCCTACTTCTGGGACTGCGTTACTAAAGAGGCAATCAAAATCAGACTACAGGACGATCTAATTAATAAAGACAGCGGCCTTCAACTTAGTCAGGCTTGGAATCCTGCACTCAGCCTGGAGAGAAAGATGCAGTCCCAGAGATCGAGGACTGTTCCTGACGGCAGCAGCAGGGAGACTGCAGACCCCAGTTCAGACCCAGGCGCCGCTTCCTCCACCACCTCCAGTAGCTGCCGTACCGGCCGGACCAAAGACACCAGGAGAGGAATGGTGGAGGGGGTAACGGCTACTATATATAGGGCGCCGAGAGGAACAGCACAGCATTCGTCAGGAACCACCTGAAAATGGCAGCATGTATGTCTGCCGAAATATTGTGGAGAAATTACGATGCTACCCCGTTGGATACCCAAGAACTGTTGAAATTCTTTGGGTTTATTGGCTGTGGGTTGGAATATTTTGGTACTGGCTGAACATGTTGTAGTTAAAGGGTGTGTTTATTCTTTCTCCTTTGTCCTTTAACAATATTCACATATTCATCTTACTCTATACCACCTGAATAACAATACCTGACACAATATTTCCATGGTTGTTCAACAGAGACTTTCAGCACTGAGATGCGACTGAAAGCAAAAGATTCTTTATCCTCGGTAAGTTTATACTTCGGTATTTTATCAGTTAAAGGCTTTGAACTTAAGAAATCAACCTGTTGCATTTCAGTTACATCAAATTTTCTTTTACCTGTCCTAGTATTTTTTTGTAAGATCTACCCATCCAGCAGGTGTGTACACATATTTTTCCAATCTCTTATTCTTCTCTGAGTCCAAAGTCCCTATCACATGGGAAGTAGCTATGACCTGATACTAGATACTTGTGAACTATTTCATTAACATATCGGTTGTGAATAAGTTGCAACCAAAAACATACTAAGGATATGTTCTTATTTTGAGCAAAACAGTTATCAGAATACACGATTAATTTATCAATATTTTGAAGATTGTTGGAAGCATATTTAATTAAACATGATATTATTTCAACACCACCTCGTCCTGCAATATGTTCTGGCTATACATACATGTGCACATCATCTGAAGTACAATCATGTACACAAAAGTTAGAAGTCTACAACTGCCTCTTGTAGAAAACTTCACTGGAGTGTATATGGGGAGTAGGCAGCGCTTGTTGTAAATTGAATACTATGACTTCCACAGAACTGTGGTTTTTAGAATAAGATGTATCAGTCTTTAGATTATTATATGCCTGTTGTGCTCTTAATTGATGCAAATCTAACTCTTTTTGGACGTTAGCTTTTTCAACATTTCCCTCCGGGTGTGAATTTTATGCACAATGAAACGCACACCTTGCATGTGTCAGTAGATGGTGAGGAAAAAGAGAGGTTGAATTTTATATTTAAAATATCCCTGTAAATATACTCACTAACAATATCTTCAGGATTATGTTCCTGTTTGATCCAAGTAACATAAACTTTATAGGCCTACATCATAGCTGCAATAAGACTTTCGGCAAATATTTTCTGTTTAGAGTAGAAACTCTCGAATAATGACTTTCACACAATGGAAAACTATTAATATAATTGGACTGATGATAACTAGTTTTATTGGGTCAATTTCCATGTCTTCCACGACCATCTTGTTTTGGTGTTCCCGCAGTCTGTTTCTGTGAAACTGCCTCGAAAGTCGACAATTACTGATTCCAATCAAAGATATCAATGCCTGTTAGCAAACTTTGTATCACTACCATCTAACAAAATATAATACTCACGGGTGTGTTGTCTCCTGCTCTCATTTCCACTTGCACTGTATCTTTTCTTCACTAGGTTCTCTCTCTCTCTCTCTCTCTCTCTCTCTCTCTCTCTCACACACACACACACACACTCACACGCACACTAATATACGCATTTTGTAAACTAAAGTCACACACATTCCAAAACCTTTGAACACTGTTTCGCGTTCTTCAGTGAAACGTGTAACACTTATGTTGACAATTGCATGGTGGGGCTTGTTTATGATTGTGAACTTCCTTGCCTGTTCTCTCTACATATTATTTTCCTGCATTTATTTTCCTCTTCTTTATATTCCTGTCCCAGGAATGTATACACCTTGGCCTTTTCCTTCAACAGTTTTGCATTGTTTCTTCGTTATTTCCATTGCTTGAGACATAACTCTCGCCCTGAATGTTAGCCATACTTCATGTTATTATATGTGATCCAGATACTGACCTCTCATTGGCTGTTTGAGGTTGGACCAATGGTGCACACAAACAAACTGGAAGTTTGTATGAGGGAAGAAATTAGTGGCTTCTAAATAATATGTATGTGGTGGTAGTGCTCTATGCCAAGTGATAGAAAGGTAGTCCACCTAACTATGGCATCAGTATCTCATTTTCTGTATTGGAGAGGGTTAGACCACTGTTGCACTGACCCCCTCAATTGGAAGCTTAAAAGATAGCAATTTTGTCACTCTGTAGGCACTGACAGCATATTAAACTTCATTAAACTGTAATAGGTAAGACTTACAAGAAATAACTACGAAGTTAAGGTATGTGGAGATTTCATCTCAAATGGTTACGTCGAGGGCACCTGGAGATGGTGATGCCAGACTTGTATTTGACCCTCACAGTTACATTCCCAACTGGAATAGAAGTATATATTGCATCAGTGATTGACAGTTTGCTTCTAAATTGACTGTGTTTAATAATAAATTTATTTGAACCAATAATAAATGATTTTGTCTGAGTGTGCTTGTCAAAAGTTTTCTTTTTTTCTTTTTAGATAATATGCATACAGTGCTTTGTACTTAACTATGTATATTCAGTGCTTGCACGCATGTGGGCATTTACAAACAAACCTCTATACATGTGTAAATTCAGGTTGCTTCCTTGCGTTCGTCTGTATGTGTAGGCCAATTCGGGAACTGCTGTACAGATTTTGATTCAGTTTCCACTAATAGATACATTGATTCACAAGCTAGGTTTCTGTATATTATAATAAACATTTTGAAAAAAAATTGCCTGAATTGCAATAAATGAAAAGTTGTGGAAATGATGACACTACCACCTAGAAAGCAGCTGCCATAACTTGAGAGAGCAGCAGTACTTTGAGGCAGCAGATAGTGTGACAAAATTTGCATCTAATTTCAGGATGTGCATCATTGTTACGTGCGAGGAGAGAACAATAGCAAAAAGGAATATTAAATTTTTCAACACTCCTGTCAGCTGTAGTTTCATTATCAGTTATTGGCAACTGGTTTCGATGATAAGCTTCATCATCATCAGGCGCTTTAAATACATGGTAGCTGAGCTTTCTTGAAAGATGTCAGTCACAGAGTCCCGTATGAAAATAATTGGTATATGCATCAACTCCTCTAGTAAGTAGCCACACATGGTGAGACCGCAAACTACTGACCGAAGAAGATGGCTGTGGAAGGATATATCTGTGGTGTCACACAACCACCTGGAAAAGTAGGACCTATGACCACAGCACTGTGAGTGGCAAGTTATACACCACATATTATCAAACTGGTGCTGGCAGCTTGACTATACACAGTACCATGATTGTGTACAACCAACCTCCAAGGTGAGGCAGAGGCCATTTCTGGCCTACGAAGCATGTACTGAAGTGTGGTGACTGAACATGCGAGGGTCCAGCCCTGTGTATACCACAGTTTAGTCTCAATACGCCCATAATTGGCTGCAGGTTGTAATTTCTGTATTGTTTTCCTAACTTTGTATCCTGTCGATGGTAACAACATTATACTTGCCACATAATTTTTCATTGGAAGATCATTTGATTATGGGAATTCTAGTTCTTATGTCTCTGCTATATATGAAAAAATATCGTTCATAAAATTTCCTGTCCTCTGAGGATCATTCATTGACTTACCCTGTCTTTTATCTTTAAGTTGTTGTGCATATTTCTTGTGTTACAACCTTCCAGACTGCTTCACTTTTACAGTGGAGTCTCAATTAGCTGACCCTCAGTTATACGAATGTGCAGTTATCTGGATTTTCAGCCACAAGCAAATATCATTGTAGCCTAGTCAAGTACAGTCATTTCGCTCGGGCACTACCAACCAGCACCCCACGCAATCTGTCTAAGGCATTTCATTATTATTGTATCCTTAATAAAAGTCCTCAATCTTTCCTCTCCCACATCCACACCGGCTGTTCAGAGCATCCTCCTACAGGGCCAACCGCAAATTAGAACAGCATGCCACCCTCCAACTTAAAAAACTATCCAATCTCCTGGTTTCCCACCTCCGGAAAGGCAACTCACTCACCCTTCACAACCTTTCCAGCAAACCTCAAGCTCCTCTCATTGCACACAAACCCAGTCTCTCCCATCTGCTTAATCTCCCACTTCCAGCTCCACTCCCTCCAAAACCTTAAAATTCCAATCAACACAATCTGGAACCACAACACCCTAATTCAGTAGTTAACCTTTCCTCCAAACCTCTCTCCCAATCTGAAACTGTCCTATCCAAAGGCCTCACCTTCAGCCCCACTCCCAGATTCAACCAAACAGCCCTTGTCAAAGATTTACTGTCCTACACTCGTACTCTCTGCTGGAAATATCACTTCGCCACGAAGAAAAATGATCCTAATCCTACTCCTAACGATCCAACTCCCCAAGACACTATCCAAATTGAACCCTGCCTGGAACAGTTCCGTCCTCCGTCACAGTGGGACCCACCTCCTCCTCCCTCAAAATCACCCCCTCCAAACCTTCCAGGAATTTCTGACTTCCAGCCTTGCCTCTCAATCCTTCATAAAAAAACCTTAATCCTACTCCCAACATCACCACCGCTGAAGCCCAAGCTATCTGTGATCTGAAGGCTGACCGTTCCATCGTCATTCTTCCGGCGGACAAGGGTTCCACGACAGTGGTACTTGATCATCGGGAGTATGTGGCAGAGGGACTGCGTCAGCTTTCAGACAACACCACATACAAAGTTTGCCAAGGTAATCCCGTTCCTGATGTCCAGGCGGAGCTTCAAGGAATCCTCAGAGCCTTAGGCCCCCTACAAAACCTTTCACCTGACTCCATCAACCTCCTGACCCCACAGACACCCCGCACCCCTACCTTCTACCTTCTTCCTAAAATTCTCAAACCCAGTCATCCTGGCCGCCCCATTGTAGCTGGTTACCAAGCCCCCACAGAACGTATCTCTGCCTACGTAGATCAACACCTTCAACCCATTACATGCAGTCTCCCATCCTTCATCAAAGACACCAACCACTTTCTCGAACGCCTGGAATCCTTACCCAGTCTGTTACCCCCGGAAACCATCCTTGTAGCCATTGATGCCACTTCCTTATACACAAATATTTCGCATGTCCAGGGCCTCGCTGCGATGGAGCACTTCCTTTCACGCCGATCACCTGCCACCCTACCGAAAACCTCTTTCCTCATTACCTTAGCCAGCTTCATATTGACACACAACTTCTTCACTTTTGAAGGCCAGACATACCAACAATTAAAGGGAACAGCCATGGGTACCAGGATGGCCCCCTCATACGCCAACCTATTCATGGGTCGCTTAGAGGAAGCCTTCTTGGTTACCCAGGCCTGCAAACCCAAAGTTTGGTACAGATTTATTGATGACATCTTCATGATCTGGACTCACAGTGAAGAAGAACTCCAGAATTTCATCTCCAACCTCAACTGCTTTGGTTCCATCAAATTCACCTGGTCCTACTCTAAATCCCATGCCACTTTCCTTGACGTTGACCTCCATCTGTCCAATGGCCACCTTCACATGTCCGTCCACATCAAACCCACCAACAAGCAACAGTACCTCCATTATGACAGCTGCCACCCATTCCACATCAAACGGTCCATACCCTACAGCCTAGGTCTTCGTGGCAAATGAATCTGCTCCAGTCCGGAATCCCTGAACTATTACACCAACAACCTGAAAACAGCTTTCGCATCCCGCAACTACCCTCCCGACCTGGTACAGAAGCAAATAACCAGAGCCACTTCCTCATCCCTTCAAACCCAGAACCTCCCACAGAAGAACCCCAATAGTGCCCCACTTGTGACAGGATACTTTCCGGGACTGGATCAGACTCTGTATGTGGCTCTCCAGCGGGCATATGACTTCCTCAAATCCTGCCCTGAAATGAGATCCATCCTTCATGAAATCCTCCCCACTCCACCAAGAGTGTCTTTCCGCCGTCCACCTAACCTTCGTAACCTCTAAGTTCATCCCTATGAAATCCCCAAACCACCTTCCCTACCCTCTGGCTCCTACCCTTGCAACCGCCCCCGGTGTAAAACCTGTCCCATGCACCCTCCCACCACCACCTACTCCAGTCCTGTAACGCGGAAGGTGTAAACAATCAAAGGCAGAGCCACGTGTGAAAGCACCCACGTGATTTACCAACTGACCTGCCTAGACTGTGAAGCTTTCTATGTGGGAATGACCAGCAACAAACTGTCCATTCGCATGAATGGACACAGGCAGACAGTGTTTGTTGGTAATGAGGATCACCCTGTGGCTAAACATGCCTTGGTGCGCGGCCAGCACGTCTTGGCACAGTGTTACACCGTCCAGGTTATCTGGATACTTCCCACTAACACCAACCTGTCAGAACTCTGGAGATGGGAACTTGCGCTTCAGTATATCCTCTCTTCTCGTTATCCGCCAGGCCTCAACCTCCGCTAATTTCAAGTTGCCGCCGCTCATACCTCATCTGTCATTCAACAACATCTTTGCCTCGACTGACATCTCTGCCCAAACTCTTTGCCATTACAAGTGTCTGCTTGTGTCTGTGTATGTGCGGATGGATGTGTGTGTGTGTGTGTGTGTGTGTGTGTGTGTGTGTGTGTGTGTGTGCGCGCGCGCGCACGCGAGTACCTGTCTTTTTTTTCCCCCTGAGGTAAGTCTTTCCGCTCCCGGGATTGGAATGACTCCTTACCCTCTCCCTTAAAACCCACATCCTTTCGTCTTTCCCTCTCCTTCCCTCTTTCCTGATGAAGCAACTGTTTGTTGCGAAAGCTTGAATTTTGTGTGTTTGTTTGTGTGTCTATCGACCTGCCAGCGCTTTTGTTTGGTAAGTCTCAAAATCTTCGTTTTTAGATATATTTTTCCCACGTGGAATGTTTCCCTCTATTATATTCATTATTGTTTCAGTTAGACAGCACATGTTTCATTGTTTTCTCATTAATATTAGTGCTGCAAAGTTGCTGAATTGGTCGCTAAATGAAATTCCACTAGTTAAAAAATGAATGACTTTATTTGATGCATTTTGGGAAATACCCTTCATTGGGTAGTCTGGAAATCAAAATACAAATCACAGAAAATAGACAAACGCACAGAGAGCAACATGGCAAGAGTACAGGCATTACAAATTTTTGTCATATTGAGAGCTGACGTACACACCATGCTCTAGATATTTAGATGCATAAAGACATGCTGTAACTGATATGGTTGTCTTGGCAGACTGATTGCAAAACTAATCGTGCTTTCCAGGTAGAAAATTTACACCATGAAAGGGTGGTGAGTGTACATAGGTGATGCCACATAGTGGTGAAACAGTGATAACTTTTTTTTTTCATAAAAAATTGTTGAATAAAATATCATCATAAAATCAGGAAAACATTTTTACATTTGATGGTGTCAGGGACTTTAACCTTCCAGAAAACACATCGAATGCAGTATGTATGGAAAGCCTACTTCCGCGTAATGAAACATACAAATGTGACGTATGTAGAATTGGAGCAATAACTCCCACCCTCACAGCACAGGTTGGGGGTGACAGTGCAAGTAAAAGCATTAAAATAAGTATCAAGTGAAATGCTGTACATAACGTAGAAAAAGTACTAAGCCCGTGGCGTTCTTCCTTTCGCATCTCCCGAAAGGACTCGACCACACTGTGTCGTCTCCGCATTGGCCATACTCGGTTGACCCATGGTTTTCTTTTGCATGATGAGCCACCCCCACTATGTGGTTGTGGAGCCTTCCAGTCAGTAGCCCACATTTTGGTTGAATGCCCCCTTCTTTTGGCTCTGCGTGCTAAGTACAGGCTCCCCCACACTTTACCTTTGATGTTGGCTGACGATTCCCGGATCGTCTCTCTGGTTCTCGGTTTCCTCCGGGAAAGTGGTTTTTATTCTCAGTTTTAAGGTTTTTAATCTCTCTCTGGTGTTGGGGCAGGGCGGTGAGTGTTTGGGTGTCTCCCACTGTAAGCAGTGTTCGGAGATTCCTGAGTCACCTCCCTGACTGAATTCCTCTTTTCTTCCCCTTTTACTGTTTTTTTTAAGGCTTGGTTAGTCTTTCTATTCCCATACGTACTTTCTACATTATAGCAGTTGCACCTTTTAAGTCACAGGTGGTCTTGCCTATGCTGCTTCAGCATAGTGTTGGGTTCGTTCTCTTACCGACTTCCCTCATTTTGATTTTTACCAATGACAACATGACTGCCTTTTTACGTTTTTTCCCTTTTTTCCGTTTTATTGTTCTGACTTTACTGAGTTGTCCCATTAGCGGAATGGCGCATATTTGAAACAAGGGACTGATGACCTTGCTGTTTGGTCCCTTAAACCTCAACCAACCGAAAAGTACTGACTACTCATTAATGAGCAAATGAAATACAAAATAACTTTAAAGACCAAAGCTGTCTGGGACTCGAACCCTCATGAAAAATACATATCAAAAAGTTTGCACAGGGACAACACATCTGCCTAAAATAACGTAGAGCAAAATGGATAGTTGAAAGCGTAGGTAGAATGAATGAGAGTGGCTCAGGCACATGCAAAAGTAATTCCAGTATTTATTGTAATTAATAAAATATGATGAAAGTGAAAGGTTTAATAACCAACTGCATGGACGAATACATGTGTGGAGTAGGATGGAGTGGGTGGGAAGTACATGGAATTAAAAGTCCAGTGTTCCCTTAAATATTTCAAAGTACTACTGGCATCTTGAAGACAGCTGTTCATTCAACACTGAAGATAGGTCACACAGTTGGTGTATAAAAATTTCTGACTTTTCCAAAATATCTAACTCACACTCTTTCAGCTTGACATGAAGTAGGGCTACCTTAAATCCTCCGTCTGTGGGAAGCATGAGGTGTCCCTCATGTTCTAAATGGCACCCAAGTGCAGAATTATTTTTAGAAGTATGTTTACAAAACCTAGTGGCAAAGCTGCTTCCAGTTTGACCCACGTACACTGTTTCTCAGGCAGCATATCATTTAGCGACCAATTCAGCAATTTTGCAGCACAGGTATTAATGTGCAGTACGGTTGCATTCTTCCAGCACGACTTTGTCACTATTACTGCCATCTTTTTATGGCCTTATTACTAAAAGATGAAATAAACATTATGGTTTATTTAAAAAGGAGAAACTGATAGTAAGTTGACAGATAAGTATGGTGCAGGTACCATACTGCTAGTTAAACAGTATTAAGAAGAATATCCAATTCAGTTTTGAAGTGGACCTGCAAACTTGGTAGTGAAGACTGGGGAAACATTAAAAAAGATGAAGAAACCAAAAATGAACTTTCGGAAGTTGGCTTTGTGCTGTTGGCTTTTACAGAAACAATCACATAAGCAACCAATATCTGGTCCTTTGTTCTGTGTAAACACATTACATTTGAATAAACAAAACAGGTGGTGATTGAAAGTAACACTTGGTTGTACGGATTTAAATCTCATAATGAAATTGGAAATAAAAGTGAAAAAGTCAGCTGATGTGGAGGCAGCAAATCTTTTGAAGGTAGTTATAAAAAAGAATTGGATGAAAATGACAGACATGGGTTTTGTTTACAGTGTAATGCAACCATATAACATTCAATTTTAAACTGTTGCCATCAAAATCTTTAGTTTCTCTGGGGGAGAGTTCAACTCCCACATAAAAAATTAATAAAGAGTGAGTAATAATATTAGTTTCTACAGATGCCACCTGGACTCCTAAAATGCCTTTACTCGTCACCCAAAAATCCAAAAACCCCAGATGATTAAAAAATAGCAGAGTTCATTTAACTTATAAAAACAAAAAACTGTATGAATAAACACCAAAATATTCATTTGTTGTTATGACAACACTTTTATCCCTGAAGTAAGAAAAGTTCAACATGAAATTGGTGAACAAGGAACAGTCCTTATACGGTATAATGTGCCAACCCATCCTTCTGCTGAACCATTAGAGAGAAAATGGTATGTTTACAATAAAATTTTTGCCTTGTGATGTGACAAACTTACAACAAATGGATTTAAGCAATTGAAATATTAAAATGACTTCATTGAAAAAGCTTCTATGTACACAGCTATTTTTTGGAGAAGGTAATGTAGAGGACATTTTGCCATGTTTCAAGCAAATGAATTTAAAGGAGTGTTGTATCAGGCTGTAGATGCATGGAACCCAATAAAAGAAGACTTTGAAGATAGCTTGGAAAAGAATACTAAAATACGTGAGTGTGAAAACAGTATAACTGATAAGATGATACTGTTCTGGAAAATATAAATGAAATAATGACAATTATACAAATATGCTGGAATGGGATGCCGATAATACTATCTTCTGATAGTAATAATGAAGGTTCCTGAGATCATTTTGTCTAACAAAATAGTTGAAATCATATTGCAGGCAAACATGCGGCAGGAAATGCAAGAAGATGAAACGGATGAAAATGCAGATGCAGAAAACGGTCCAGGACCTACTCATGTGGAAGCATTTCAAACCCTGGAAACGGCTTTCAGATGGTTTGAAAAACAGTGTGACACCATGGTTTACTGCTGTTGAAACAAATCTATTGTACAACAGCAACAAAGAGAAAAAATGGTTTATATTAAATGACAACTGGCAAATATTTTAAACAAAATTAAACAGAATGACTGTCCTATGCTACTTTTGTTAGGTATTTCATGATTAAGAGTGCAGTATTATCATTTTCAGGAAATTCTGTATGAAAGTGTGCTCCTAATTCTTGATAAGCATTGCTTTTTATTGATCCTGATAAGTTTAATTTCTTTTTATTGTTTTGAATAAACACTTAACATTGTGCATTGAGCCTAGAAAGGCAACCATCTGAGAACATACCTAAAGGTTAACTCTTAAGTGGGCGACTAGGCTATTCTGGAGTACATTACAAAAATTACTCTTCATTCATTCAATTATCTGGATCTTCAAGTATCCAAATAACTTACAAAAACAGTTACACCAATTAATAGTCTCCGCTGTATTTTCAGCAACTGTCGTTTGGTGATTCTTTTTGTGGCAGGCAATGCCTTTGTGCAAATGTTTTTGTATCTTTGATAATATTTTTGGAACTCTGGCTTACTATGGGATATCTAGAATAGAGGACTTCCTGTACCTGCTGTTACTGAGTGGTTTACTGACTGGTTTGCTATTGATGTGGATACTTTAGAAAATGGCTGCTTAAAGTTGCGGTGGCCCAGTGTAATGTTAAGCTCTCATACAGCTTAAGTGTTTTCATGGACTTACTTGTTGAAGAATGCTGGTTCTGCTTTCTTGTGGCGCCGATGTCTTCTGCTAGCACTGGACACTTCTCCGGAGATTTCACTGCTGGGACAGGGAAATTCTCTCTCTCTCTCTCTCTCTCTCTCTCTCTCTCTCTCTCTCTCCCTCCCCCCCCCCTCCCTCCCTCCCTCCCTCCCTCTCCCTCCCCTTATTTAAAAAATATGCTGCTCTTGGAATATCATTCAATGCACCAGAACATATTTATTTCCACTTTGTACAAAAAAACAACTATACTCTTTGACTTAAGCCCACACATTACCGGGCACCCAGAATCAGTTAATTACACATTTTTGAACATAATTAATACATAAGCTTTTATCGTGGCTGAATGTCCACGTACTCTCAACAGCAGTTCAATGTCTAATAAACAGACACTGTTTAGAGTCTCTCCATTTGTTTTTTTTTTTTAACAATACAATGCTACATTACTCTTTGCAGCCACGGAGCTTCCGGGCCGTATTTGCTTATTCTTGGCACGTCGTGCTGAACACTTGCCAGCGCCGACTAATTATCTCCCTTCCAGTTTCGCCTGCACAAATAATAAATGGCTGCAGTATCCCATGCTCATCCTTACGCCCTGCTTTAAAATAACGTGTGTTCGAAACGGCTGGAACACAAGTGTCTCCAGACTTTCGTAAAATCTGGGGGCACTACAGAGTTTAATTTAAAAACTGTACATGCCTTAAAGAATGTTGCACCTACATTGTTTTCTGTGTACATGCAACCTAATTTAATTAGGAATACCCTTGAAAACTCTTAAATTTTGTGCCTTGTGAGGAATGTTCTGTAGACCTCCAGTCTGGTGCACTTACATAATACAGCTTTTAATTTCATTAATTGGCAGAAGTAATGAGAATGTCAAAGATCTTTTGCATGTCCAACTACTTTCCAGCCACAATTTAATTGTTCCATTGGTTGTGGCAATCTTTTGCATTTGTTCTGGGGAAATATGTGAGAGTTCTAAGGCATCCTGGAATATTTCCATGTCTGCTGCTAACCACAATATTATGTCATGACTTAAAAAATCCACTTATGATGTCTGATACTTGATGTGACTGACACTGAAATTTACCCTTGCAGCTTAAGACACACAGATCAATGGTCCAGGCACAACTGGACTGCCTTTTTTGTTTACAATACCAGTGAATCTGAAGGTGAGAAGTGACCCCACTGACCTGACTATAGAGAAGTCCCTCCTGTAGCTCAAATATTTCATTTTGCCATACTTTGAGCAAATGAATTTAGAGGAGAGTTGTTACAGCCAACGAAGCGAACTCAGTTTGTAGAATTTGTCTTTTATCTCCCTGTTACCGAGCGAGGTGGCGCAGTGGCTAGACACTGGACTCGCATTCGGGAGGATGACGGTTCAATTCCGCGTTTGGCCATCCTGATTTAGGTTTTCCGTGATTTCCCTAAATCGCTCCAGGCAAATGCCGGGATGGTTCCTTTCAAAGGGCACGGCCGACTTCCTTCCCCGTCCTTCCCTAATCTGATGAGACCGATGACCTCGCTGTCTGGTCTCCTTCTCCGAAACAACCAACCATTATCTCCCTCTTTCCTTCATTGTCTTTGAACTAGTGTCAAATCTACCCTTAGCTCTGTGGTGTTCGGTACAGCTTTCAGTATTTTAAATTTCACTTCCTTTTCTTTATTACATTTGAACTGTGTGTCAATCACTTGATTTTGAGATTTTGTGGTATGTTTAAGATGGTGCTTTGTATCTTTCTCTGTATTGTTCTAAAGGTTTTCTGTGCCACTTTCATTTCAAATTTTTTTTGTTTATTTGGCTTTCCCTGATAACACCACTTTACTCATGTAGTCTGGATCTCTGCATGTCACTAGCTTTGCATACTACACACAAGCTGGTCCTGCTCCAGGAGGGCTCTGGCTGTGAAACAGAACTCTGATCCAATATCTCTGTCTGTACTAGTCCCAATTATGTAGTTGGACTGTTATAGCAAGTGTAGAAAATGTTGACAGTTGGCTGCTCCCATCTCATTTTCTTGGGAACTTATTGTTTTACTTCCTCAGGAAAATGATCTGAATGCTTCATTTCCATACACAGATTGTGTGCGTGGTGTGTCTTCCTGCTTCATTGTCCAATATGATTAGACAGCAGTCCTTTATGTTGGAAGGTTCAAAATGTAGTATATTCTCTTTCGTGTTTAGATATGGGTCAGTTACCTAGTTCATGCATCATCTACAAATGTATGTATAACAATATTAAGTGAACTGTCAATCACTGTTGTGGTTGTGAATGTCTCCTGTATATAATTTCTAAATGATGATCTTCTGTAGGTTAATTTTGTTGCACAGTGTCCTTATGTCTTGCTCAAGTGTAATTTGTAGGATGAGCATCTGTAGTGCCTCTTGCATATCTGTGATCTTTTTCCAAAGTTGAGGTTGGAGGATACACCATGAAGCTTTGCTCTGAAGAGTTTGGAACACTCTTAGTTACACTGCAAATGGCAGGCCCAAAAACGTCTACCAGAATTTTGTGTGTGTGTGTGTGTGTGTGTGTGTGTGTGTGTGTGTGTGTGTGTGTGTGTTTTGAGAGAGGGGTGTGCAGAAAGTTTAGTTTTCTAGAAAGAATTTCATTCCTTCGGTATACATCAGAGCTGCCCACAGCGTGCTGAAGTTCACGCGTACAGGATGTGTGGGCCATGTATGGCTCAAGGCCTGGCATGTGTCAGCTTTGTTTGGTTCTCAGGAGTACCAGCTGCAATGTGACACTTAATCGAGTATTGTGGTGTGATGTTTTCGGTCTGCACAACTCTCTTCAGGTTGTCAGAATTGTAGTGTCAGTGCTCTTGACCATTCGCTATATGTTTGTGGTACAGAGGGCATTCATAGCTAGAGTGGCTGTCTGCACAAAAGGAGGCAATCTAGCAATCTATCATCACAAACTTTAGAAATGAATGGGAATGACGAGGGAAATGAGAATTATCAGCATACACCATGCAGTTGCATAAGCGACGGGTACTGCAAATTTTCAATGGTATGATATTACAAGATAGTGCAGAGAGAATTTAAAGGTTTAGTTGGCAATGAAAGAGAAAAAACAACAGTGGTTGACAGACAGGATTCATTGTTCTGTAAATCAAGAAGCACGTTGTGCTAAACTTGCAGGCATGGAGCGTATGAAGTAATTGGTGGTATGAATAGTAAAAATTTCTGACATTGCACGCATTATTCCTCTGTCAGTCACAACAGTTTTAGATGGAAATGAAGGAAGAGTATCGAGATTTCATATATTTCTGCAAAGTATGTTGGTTAAGTCTAGGGTTTGCCTGGAAAGATTTTTTCTTTTTATTTATTTAATACCCCCCTATTGTTGAATTTATGAAGGAAAAAGGATTAAAAGAATGATAATTAAAAGATCTGGATTGGATTTAGACTGTTCATTTTAAGTGGACTTGACTGTACCCTGCACACAGTAAAACACTACAAGGATAGAACCAACTTATTTCTGAAGTGATGGGGACTCATTTATAAAGAACCTTGTTGTAGAAGTGAGACCGTCAGACACAGTCCAATTCCCTAAGCTCACTGGTGTTAAACAAAAGGCGAGGTCTGAAGGATTCATTGTCATCTTGAAAGAATTACAGTGTTATTTTCCTAAACGTTTTGAGGACACTGACAATTTTACATCTATTTCTAAGTTGTTTTTGAGACTGTTTGCCATTTCAGTTGAAAGTACCCTTGCGCATGTGCAGATGTAAATGATTGCTCTGCAAGGCAATTCCCTATTTAAAGAGAAATCCCTTTAACATTAAAACTGTTCAGGTCATCTACATTGCTTTCCTCAGGTAGAGTTTCCATGTCTCCATATTAGACTACAAAAGTGCTAAAATATTTCAGTCAACATATGAGTGAAAGACGTTTTTTCGATTAAGAGACTATGTAAGTTATGATAACATGGCAACTTGAATGTGAAATTCTTTGAAATAGTCTACGTCTACTCGCATGCCAGCAGTTTGTACTAGACAAAAATTTCAGCTGCATTGCCATTTAAATGCGGCGTGTTTGCTGTTTTGCTCTGCTCACGTTAAGACAGCATGGCGTGGCGGTGGGGGAAATGTCCCAGTGAAGCTGAGTGCTGTGGTACTTGTACCAGGGCATGGTCTGCAGGCTGTATTCTTGCGCGCACAAGACCTACTTCAATGTTATTCCTTCAAAATACTACCCATAACACACTGTACACTAATGCTAGTGCTTTTTTCAAGTCCTGAAATGCTTCTATGACTTGATCTTTGTGGTGGCTTTTAGCTTACTGAGTGAAACTTCTTCAGTCTAATCTGTGCTTGTAAAATGATAGTTTTCATTTCTGAGAATGAAAAAAGTTGCATGGAGTGAATACGGAGGCTGGGGCATCATTACAGAATTCTTTTCGACACAAAATTTGTGAACAAGCAGTGAAGTGAATTGTTTAACACAAATTGAGACACTTCCTTTTTCGGATTGCTTCACATAAAGGGCATTGAACTGGTAACTAGAACTCTGTATTGAACTTTCAACCTTGGCCAGGAACTCACTGTGTGCTATGCTGTTAATACTGAAGAATACAGTCAGCATAAGCATCACATTTGACCACACTTGTTAATCTTTTTTTTTTATCTTGGCCATGCAGAACGCTTCCATTGCAATGGTTGAGCATCAGATTGAAAAACATACCCAAACACTTGTTTAACCTGTTACGGCATGTTCGAAAAGCTCTGCATTGGTGTGGACTTCATATAGCAACTCCTGAGCAACTTGCATTTTGCCAGTGTCATTGTTCAAAATTCAGTAGTTTTGGAACGTTGTTTGCTGTCACTTTTGTACCCAAAACAACTGAAAAAAATTATCTAATGAACCAGCTGACACGCCTATGTCTATGAATGTTATTTGACAATTGTTGATAATAGTTTCTATCAAATTTTCCATAGTTTCATTGGTTGATGATGCGTTGGGCATATAAAGAACACTTGGCATCTTCAGTGCCTTGATTGCCTTCTACAAAATGCTCGTACCATTTTGTAAACCCTTGTTCTACAAATAGCAGATTCACCAAAAACAGTATTCAACATTTATAATACATGACTGCACCTTATTTTGTTTTTATAACAAAATTTAACAGAAATTCGTCAATCGATTTTTATGTAGAGTAATTGCCAATACTGTCAAAACACACATGACATTTTTGACAGCTGAGAACAGACTAAATAAGTGATATGCCTAATACTGTGTGTATACCTTTCAAACATGTTTGCCAACATAACAGTGTATAAATCTTGTGAATCGGAATAAAATGACACACAAAATTACAAATTTCCTGTTATCTTTTGGACACACCTCACATGATATCAATTTTGTTTCATTTGTATGTTGGTGCTAATGCATAATGAGACTAGTAATTTTGCTAACTGTAAGGACTTTTTATCACTTATCTGTCAAATGCATGTTAAAAAATAACTTCCTATCGAGTATCAACCCAAGGTGTACATTGGCTCTCCATACATAAATCGCTACACTTAGTCCAGTCAATGAAGGAAAATTGGGAAAATATCTTGTAGTCATACATTTTTGCACAGATGGAGAGTCCTGAACAGCATACAAAAAATCCTGACCGTTGGGATGTAAGGGTTGAGGCTTTTTTTAGCAGGGGTAGGGTGTTCAGGGGTGTCTTTCTCAAATAATAAGGAAACTGTAGGTTCTAGTGAAAATGTTTCACAGCAAAAATTAAATTTCATTAAATTTCTTACAAAATAAGGGTCCTGTTCATTTTTTCTCTAGTACTAGTAGTTTCTGCATTGCAGGAGATGGAAAAATGGCAGATTATTAAAAATAATGTTTTAAGAACATAACATTAATTTTATCTGTAAATGAAGAATATTAAAAACAAATACTAAATTTGTGTACCACGTCTAAAAAGTGCAGTAGTTCCGTGTTTAGGGATACATTGTTTTCCATTGGTCTAGAGTGAAGGGAGACAGTAGAAGGGGAGTAGAAGTGCGAGGGAAAGTAGGTCGTTGGAAAGTGGTCATGCAATTTCATTCTTCATAGGTCTGCAAACTGAAGATCGAACAGGTGACTCTCCACTCTGTATGGCACACGAAGCAACTACAGAGTTTCTCACAAAGCTATGCTGCCTCTCCACAGCACACATTTTGAAGCACAGATGACACAATGTGAAGACATGCGCAGGCAGGAGGGTCTGCAGCTCATTGTCTAGTAGCTAGTGTTGCTGCCTCTGGATCACGAGGTCCCGGTTTCGATTCCCGGCCAGGTTGGGATTTTCTCTGCCCGGGGACTGGGTGTTTGTGTTGTCTTCATCGTTTCATCATTCATGAAAGTGGCTAGATTGGGCTGAGAGTTTTACAGGCACTGATGACTGCGCTGTTGAGTGCCCTGAAAACCAAACATCCTCACAGACGAGGACGGGGAGGGAGGGGGGGGGGGGGGGTTCTTTCACACAAAATGCATTAACAATACATGGAATGAAGATATATACTAATAAAGCTAACGCAAGAAATGAATGGGAGCAGAATTTGTGTAAATCTCTGTAACACTGTTCTACACTGCTAAAGGAAAAATTGATTATTAGTCACAGTTTACAGCAGCTGTAGTGTTTTCCAGTAAAGGCAACTTCCCCCACTATGTGCTACACTCAGTTTTCAGTTTACAGACACATTACACCTCCCCAGCTTTTTCTATCCCGTTGTTTCCTGTAAGTAGACAAAATAAAGTAACCGAGCTCATATCTATATGGTGGAGTTATTTTCCATGTATTTAATGAGTACTTTCTGCAAATGTTATATGAGCTGTTGTTCAAACTACATTCCTAAAAACAATGATAGAGAAGTGTTTAATTTGTAAGTGTGGTGATTCAGTGACCTATATAGTACTAATGGGAAAGGGGCTGGATTGGCAAATGTGATACCTTGCTGCTGTCCATCATTGACAGGTTATTGTAAAGCCATGTAATTGTGTTATAGTTACTTGGCAGTGAGTTAATGAATGTTGAGAAAGTTACTGCTCCTCTAGTCACTGTGATAGGGAGAGGTTGTATGAATCTTCCCCATTCAGGAATTGCTGGCACTTGTAGAGTGGAGCCACTCACCCCACATCCACAGTGTGTCTCCCAAGGGGGGGTTTGAATATGTCTGAAGGAATGGGGACTAATTGTGCTCAAATGTAGAGCAGAAATCTGCTGTAAAGCATTGCTTGACTTACATTGAAATATCTGAAGTTCTAAAACACCTACGTGTCCTACCTCTGTTGAAGGAGGGTGCAATTTAAGCCCCTGGGTCTCTTCAAATGGTGAGAGCTGAGGCTGGGGAGGTGCATTTTTTACCCCTCATGCTCTGAAAAGTATTCCTGACAGTGATAGTGGAGATAATGAAATTGACATTATTTTATTCACTTTGGTGTGAGAGACTGTCGAGTACTTATTGACAGCACGTTCCATTTGCGACAGGTTCTTCAATGTGTTCAGCTTTTTACGTAACAGCTAACTTTACAACTGCAAGTATTTACTCATTTAAGAAACTTAAAGTAACTCCACTACAGAAACATGAACTCGGTGAAGTTGTATGCACAGGAAATACTGGGGAGGTATAGTCTGTCTGTAAAATGAAAAGTGAACAGTGCTCATGGAGGGGAATTAGCCTTTCCTGGAATAATGCTACAGGTGCCATATAGAATGACAGAATCAATTTCCCCTTTAGCAGAGTTGTACATAGACTGTGTACATATGCATTTCTTGTGCTCGTGTTATTACTAACTCATATTTGCATTACATGTAGTGTTGACACAGTATGTGGAAAAATAAACATCTTCCAGACTTCTCAGCACACTGCATCACCAGTGTTTTATAAGGTGCACTGTGGAAGGTCGGAATAACTTTGAGAGACACGCTGTAGTTGCTTGTTCTGACGTGTTGGTGTGAATGGAGTTGGTAATCGCTTGCTCGATTTTCAGTTTGTAAACCTATGAAGGAGGGAAATGCCTGAACACAATCCAGCAACATACCTCTCCGTGCATTTCTACTGTACACTCCCACCCCATCCCCACCTCCTCCCCTCCCTCTCCCCTTTCACGCTGTTATGCAGTTTCTCTCTTAATACAGCTCTACTATGTTTAGGTATGGCGCAAACATTAAATATTTATTTTCAACCCATTTCATTTAAAGATAAACATGAATTTTATACTGTTAAATCAGTATTTTTAATAATTGCTATTTTTCCAATCCTTGCAACACGGAAACTATTAGTTGCAGGAAAAAAATGGATAGGAGCTTTCTTTGTAGGAAATTTAAAGTAGTTCAATTTTGTAGTGAGAAACATGCTTGTTAGAAGCCACAGTTTTTAGAATTATTTTAGAAAAACAAAATGTCATCCTCCCTCCCTCCCCCCCCCCCCTCCAACCTCCACCCCCACCCTTCCCACGCCCTTGGTGCAACCTCAACATTTCACACCCCACTAGTCAGGAGTTTTAATATGTTGTTCATAACCCTCTGTTGTAGTGCTCTGCAAAAATTTGTTGCTACACAATCCCCCCCCCCTCCATCCCCCCACCACCTCTACCCCCCCCCCCCCACCACCACCACCATTTATATTTTTTTCCTAACAGGGCTGTTATAAATCATTTTTGGGGAAAAATGAAATGTTTGCCTTTACCATGTTGGACTCCATTTGTATTAGCTACATAATTTCTCTACCGTGGTAAGTTGTTACTGTGACTTGAAATTTTTGTGAAGTGTTATCTTTGAGCAGTGCATAAGGCTGTATCGCCACCATGCGCTGGTAGGGATCTGACTCAGATCATTTATGTAGTTACTGAACCTTGCATGTACTATGTGTGGTCTGTGGTTTTATGATTTTTACAATTTTGATAGAGACTGCGCAGGAAATCAAAGTGGTATAGGTTAAGGAAGGTGCATTTTGTTTCCAGATAACACCATTATACTGCACTGTCCCAGGTTTATGCCCTACTTGATACCTCATGTGGTCTGGAAGAGGCGATCATTAGCACTGCAGTGGTGGCAGCTGAATCATTTGAGGGAAGAGGAGGAGGGAGTGGGACAGGAACTTGGTTGTTTGTGTTCTTTCTCACCTGTTTCCTACACATCATTCCAAGGCTGAGGTAGTGATACATTTGTTGATCTGCTTTTGTCTCGTTGGGGTCTGGTATCATTATTATTTTGCTTTAAGCCTTCTGTTCTTGACAGTGCATTTATTTTTGTTCACGAGATCTACTTACATTGGTACTGAGATACAAACAATAAATACCACATTTTCACACTTGTGCAAATAAAAACATTTACTGTCCGTCTTATTGTTTGCCACCACCCCTCCCACCTCCTCTCGCATGCTACCCTCTCCCACTCCATGCAATACTGACTACAAAGTTCTATTATACAAGCTCTTTTGCATTTATATCTAATTACTGAATGAAATTTCTCAGGATTTATTCGGAAACCCGAAGGAGCTGCAGTTGTCTGGATTTCCTGTGGCTGCTGACACTGATTATTAAACTCTGACATGAAGTGAATCGACAAAGGTAACCAGCATTTCTTCTATAATGAACTAATAAATATACATGTGGGATTATTTTCATGGCCTTACAACCTATGTGGACGACTAGTGGTTACGAGGCAGGCCATTTTTTTTTTGTACAATTAGTTATGTTGCTTGGGGGGCTTGCATAGATACTACTTTGATACTGTCTACATTGCGAGTTATTTTGCTGGACAGTTTAATTTTGACAGAGTTTTGATTAACGGGTGCACATTTGATTTCTTGTTAGAGAAGAGGTGAAATATATACCCATTAAGACAGTGATGTACAGACTTGTTAGTAATGGAAGTTGCAAATCCCTCACTGTGATGATGTAATGGCGGCAGAAAGAGAGATGCCATCACACCAATAGGGAGCTCATGGGCTGTGGTTGGTGCATCCCTGCATTAAGAGAACTAAATTTCCCAAAATGTTGTTGAAATTTTGGATGCCTTGCTGTGCCAGGATACATTATGATAAATAATGTGAGTTCTGGTCCATCATATTTCGGGCTTGCAGCCGGATCACGTTGACATCTTGGTACGATATTTCGGCTAACAAACATGCCATCTTCAGAAGATGGCTGCATGTTTGTTAGCCGAAATATCGTGCCAAGATGTCAACGTGATCCGGCTGCAAGCCCGAAATATGATGGACCAATCAATGCGCCGGGAAAACTTCAAGATACATAATGTGAGTTCTGTTTGTGGCTGGGGTTCAACTGAATGTGAGGAAAGTCTTTAAAAAACACCACAAAGACTAGAACGACCTGCCTGGGGTCATCAAAAATGGATCGCAGAATGCGAACAGAAAGACAAACAACAAGAAACTGAGAAGTGGAATGGCACTACAGATACACAAAGTCTAATGAGTAGTCCATTGAGAGAGAATCTGAGATGTAACAAACGCAGAGACCAAGAACCAACGTTGTGTAAAGACAACAAGATGATAGCGAAGTGAAGACCCTACTGATTCTAGTGTTTCTGCGCCTGGCTATATTAGTCCAGAGCAGCTGTGAAGGTGGGCGCGGTGCATTTTCTGAGCAGAGAGAGGGAAAACATATGAAAGTGCACGTGCAGCCCCGCCCCCCCCCCCCCCCCCTCCCTATCAACAAACACACACAATTCTGTAAGTAATCTTGATGAAGCTTCTGTCTATGAGTCATCCACTGTGTGTGTGTGTGTATATATATATAATCTGTGTGTGTGTTCCTAAATTTTAAAAATATATGAGCTTAAGGATATCAGAAATCGATTATTAAAAGCTAATTTTCGTTCATTGTGCAGCCTGCTGCAGCTTTATGATTTATGTATTTAATTGAATCGAATATGTTTTATGAAGAAAACTGCATTATTATGAAGCCAGAGATGAATACTTGAGCTATTAATAATTTATAGTACAGCTGCAGACACAGGCATACAAACAAATTAATAAGTAACAGTAATTAATGCTTACAGGCATCACAGTAAGAAATCCTTGCCACCGTCTTTGCTGTCTGACTTAGATGACTTGCACTCAGCAAGATTTGTAATGAAATGTTCAACAGTTGTGCTTCTGCCAATTTCTCTTCATAATATTCATCCTGCAGTTTTTCTGCATGTCAAACATATGCTAGCCGTGCAGATGTTGAGATGCTGTCTACTGCCTTGTGTGTAAATGTGTCAGCACCTGCAAATTGAAGTGCATAGTTTTTTCTGCAATATATACTTTCACTTGAGCTCAAAACAGATTAGCTGGGTTCTAATGAAAGTGGTGTAGGGGTAACCTAATGGGATGGTGCCCATGCTGATTTGCATTCCGGCTAGCTCATAAACTCTTAACACAGGCTGGTGGGCATCAACAGGAACCAACAATTGTTCACTTGTATGTGATAAACCTTGAGGAGGTATTCCATCACAGGACAACCGTTCTAAATATCTGCCCTTATGGAGTTCGTAATTGACAATTGTTCCTTAAACCACTGTTTGAAACACAAAATGTAATTCCAGAGTGGTAATTTGCAGAATTCTTAGCCTTTGAATCCTTAAAAACCAACTTACTCTAGGGAATACAGCCACTTTATGATAATCCAATGTGAAACACTGTATTCGACTACTCTTGCCAACTGAAACTTCGTACCTATCATACCCATTGCTTGTATTCCAACACTGAGCCCTTGCAATGCTTTGTTTCATGAAAGATTCATCTACGTAATAAATTTGAGATAGGCTGAAATCACTGTCTGTAGGAACAGCACACATCTGACGTTGTCGAGGATGTGAAATTATCTGAGTGGTATCTGCCACAGGTGGTTTAATCAAATGTTTTTTTGAGCTAACTTGTTTGTTTGATTGAGCTGTCTTATGGAAAAAACTATTTTGTGAGAGATTCTGATTCATAACTACAGAAGCATTGTGTTTTTGGCTACTCTCAGTGAATTTAACAAGTGTTAAAGCTTCTAAAGCCCTAGCCCAAGAGTTGTTAGTTGTGGGCATCTCTTCTTCATTCCTCTGTTTCTGGTGCATCCTTGTGGGTTGAAAAAAACTTTTAATTAAAACATTATTATGGAAAGGATAGTTGCTACTCCCCATATGAAAAAGATGCTGAGTCACAGATAGGCACCACTAAGCCTGTCGGAAAGTGAGCTTTCAGCCAACAAGACCTATGTCAAAAATACACACTCTCTCTCTCTCTCTCTCTCTCTCTCTCTCTCTCTCTCTCTCTCTCTGTGTGTGTGTGTGTGTGTGTGTGTGTGTGTGTGTGTGTGTGTGTGTGTGTGTGTCCGCCCCTCCCTCCCTCCCTCCCTCCCTCCCCCCTCCCACAGGCAGACAGAGAGAGAGAGAGAGAGAGAGAGAGAGAGAGAGACACCAGTTTCTCGCAGCTGAAGTGTAACTGTTGAGTTGTTGTTGTTGTACCTCTTCCTCTGAGATGGGTGTTAAGTTGTCCTCTTCGTTGTTTTGCGCGTGTAGGAAAACTGGGAGACGATCTGCTACCAGTCGGATGTGCGCGGTGTCTACAGGATTGTTCACAGGTGCGAACTTCGCAGCAAACGCGTCTGCTAGGACGTTGACCTTTGCAGACGGCTCGCTGACATACATCGCGCCTCCCCCCCAGGGGGTCCACAACTCTTTTGTGGACACGTGCGTAGCGAGCACGGGACCCCGAGCTAATGTGGCCCTCCTTCCTTTCCCGGGCTGCATACCTTCCCTTCCCTTCCCTTTCCGCATCCCTCCCCGTCCCCCATCTTCACTCCCCCCCCCCCCCCCTCACCTCTGGCTCTTTCCTTCCCTTTCTCCCCCTCTGGGAGTATGGTTTGTGCCTACGTCCGGAGACGGACGCTCGAAACTGTTCCACATTCCTTGCTTTCTAGACTTGCAAGTCCTCGTCCTTCCTCTGTCCTTCTCTTTTCCTTCCCTCTTCTCCATGCCCTTTTGTCCGCTGCGGCGTTTGAGACCCCCTCTTCTTTCCTTTCCCTTACTCTTTTTTCCTCCCTGTGTGTGTCTGAAGGCCGACCCACGCACTTCCATGCGTAGCCGGTGACGGGGTAACGCGTAATTCCCCGCCCCGGGTAGACAGGTAGGACACGTACGTACCCCCTGGTAACGGCCAGGCCCAGGGAGGGGTGATTACCCGAGCTGATACCTTCCGAAAGTGCCAATTGGTCCCTCTGTCCGTTTGTCGGGAGGTGTGACCTGAGGTGTGAACAATCACCTAAGGCGGGTGTGCCCTCGGTGAGGGCCCCCACAAGGGAGGAGCGCGCCATCGGAGACGCCGGTAATCATGGGGGATTCTTCCGCAATTGTTTCCTCACCTTCCACTATGTCTGCTCACAAACGTAAGTTCACTGAGTCTCAGCCACAGACGGTTCTTCCATCGTTGCCACAGTTCCTTGTTGTTTCTCGGTCTGACGAAGGTCACGACTTTTCCACGGTCAACCCTTCCATTATTCAGAAAGGTGTCGACGCAATTGTGGGTCCTGTAAAGTCTTGTTCCAGATTACGGAATGGCACCCTGTTGTTAGAAACACACAGTGCCCTCCAGGCTCAAAAATTGCTGCGTACTTCTCTGCTCCACACCTTCCCTGTACGGGTGGAACCGCACCGTACCTTAAATTCCTCGCGAGGAGTCGTTTATACACGCTCCCTCGATGGATTGTCTGACGAAGAAATTCAGCACTACCTGTCTGACCAGGGCGTCACGGCTGTTCATCGGGTTATGAAAAGGGTTGACTCTAACATCATTCCAACCCGCACTGTCTTCTTGACATTTGACAAAGTTCAACTCCCATCAAAAATCAAAGCAGGCTATGAGATAATTTCCGTTCGCCCTTATGTCCCAAACCCTACGCGTTGCTATCGATGTCAGCGGTTCAATCACACCGGCCAGTCCTGTTCCAATCCGGCCAAATGTGTTACGTGTGGCAAGGATGCCCATGAGGGTGCTTGTCCACCTCCATCCCCTCGCTGCATCAACTGTATGGGTGACCACGCTGCTTCCTCTCGAGATTGCCCCGTTTTTATGGACGAAAAGCTCATCCAGGAAATAAGAGTGAAGGAAAAGGTGTCGACCTTTGCTGCTCGAAAGTTACTCGCCAGTCGACAGCCCACCGTGCCTCAGAAAGGAAAATACAGCACTGTCCTTGCTTCTCCTCGGCCAACAAAGGAGGCGGCCACGCAGACTTGCGACCTCACATTTAGTACCACGGTCGTCAGATCGGCCAGCGCAAAGATCGCCCGTTCAACCTCACCACTTTCGCCTGCCCACTCTATGGCTCACCCTTTGTTGGGTTCTGCTAAATCTCGAGCCCAAAAGTCAGACGCCAAGTCTTCGAAAAAAGAGCATACTCGTGAAGAGTTTTTACGTACTGCAACTTCACAACCATCTGTTCCTCCTCCATCTAAACATCATACTTCCAAGAAGGCTACGAAGAAACACAATTCCTCTCCTTCTCCGCCAAGGCGTGTCCCATCTACAGCACCACCAGGCGGAAATCGCCCTCGGCCATCTTCTGTGTCGCCGAGGCGCACTGCTGGTGGCCGGTCAACTGGCCGATCGTTGGTGGCAGGAGCTGCTCCTGACCAACCTATGGATCAGGATCTTCTGCCTTCGACTGAATGCCATTCCATGCTGTCGGTCGCAAGCTCTGAGCAGTCGTTGAGTTGACAGCACCCTTGGTCATGTTCCTCCATTTTCTGTTCACCCTATGTCCATTATCCACTGGAATATCCGCGGCATTCGCGCCAATCAGGATGAATTGTCGATCCTCTTACGATCCTACTCGCCGGTCATCTTCTGTCTTCAGGAAACAAAGCTGCGTCCCCATGACCGCTTTGTTCTCCCTCATTTTCAGTCCGTCCGATATGACCTCCCCTCTGTTGAAGGCACTCCAGCCCATGGAGGACTCATGATTCTGCTCCATGATACTCTCCATTATCACCCAATCCCATTAAACAGTTCCTTCCAAGCTGTCGCCGTCCGTCTTTCCCTTTCTGGATACACGTTCTCTCTTTGTACGGTATACATTCCATCGTCTACACCAATGGCACGAGCTGATCTCCTTCATCTTATTGATCAGCTTCCACCCCCCTATTTGCTGGTTGGGGACTTCAATGCCCACCACCCGCTTTGGGGATCTCCACATCCTTGTCCACGTGGCTCACTATTGCTAGACGTCTTCCACCAAGCGGATCTAGTCTGCCTCAACACTGGGGTCCCCACATTTTTGTCTGCCTCCACGGCAAATTTATCTCATTTGGACCTTGCGTCCGTACTGTTCCGCTAGCTCGGCGCTTCGAATGGTTCGCCCTTGATGATACACACTCGAGTGACCACTTTCCATGTGTCCTTAGACTGCAGCCTCAACTGCCATATATGCGCTCGCGACGCTGGAAGTTTGCGCAAGCCGATTGGACACTTTTTTCGTCTCTAGCGACATTCGATGACTGTCGCTTTCCCAGCGTCGACGATGAGGTCACCCATGTTACCGACGTTATTCTCACAGCTGCGGAATGTTCAATACCACGCACCTCCGAATTGCCCCGGCACCCCCCAGTTCCTTGGTGGAACGAGGCATGCCGTGACGCAATACGTGAGCGGCGACGTGCTCTTCGCATTTTCCGTCACCATCCAACTTTGGCCAACTGTATCCGATATAAGCAGCTCCGTGTGCGATGCCGTCGCGTCATCCGCGATAGCAAGAAGGCAAGCTGGAAATTCTTTATTAGCTCATTTAACACCTTCACTCCCTCCTCGGCAATTTGGAGTCGGCTTCGACGGTTCTCAGGCGCGCCTAGTTTCTCCCCGGTCTTTGGGCTCACTGTCGCGCATGATACCTTAGTGGACCCCGTCGCAATTTCTAACTCATTGGGTCAGCACTTTGCTGAGATTTCGAGCTCTTCAAATTACCCGCCAGCGTTTCTCCCGAAGAAACGTGCAGCGGAAGTGCGACATCTTGCTTTCTCCTCTCAAAATCACGAAAGCTACAATACAGTTTTCTCCATGCGGGAACTCCGACATGCCCTATCTTCTTCTCGCTCCTCCGCCCCAGGACCGGATGGTGTCCATGTCCAAATGTTGCTGCATTTATCAACCCATGGCCTGCGTTACCTCCTTCGCCTTTATAATCGAATTTGGACCGACAGTACCTTTCCCAGGTGATGGCGGGAAGCTATTGTCGTTCCCGTTCCGAAACCTGGAAAGGACAAAAATCTCCCCTCTAGCTATCGCCCCATTTCTCTCACGAGTAGTGTCTGTAAGGTTTTGGAGCGTATGGTGAATTACCGTTTAGCTTGGTGGCTGGAATCCCACAGTCTTTTAACACCAGCCCGTTGCGGATTCCGAAAGCATTGTTCTGCAGTTGACCATCTCGTTGCTCTCTCCACTTATATCATGAACAATTTTCTCCGGAAACGCCAAACGGTAGCAATATTTTTTGATCTGGAGAGAGCATACGATACCTGTTGGAGGACAGGCATCCTCCGCACACTGTTCTCTTGGGGCTTTCGAGGCCGGCTGCCCCTTTTTCTTCGCGAATTTATGGCAGAGCGCACATTTAGGGTGCGGGTGAACACTACTCTCTCCCGTACTTTCTCCCAAGAAAACGGGGTACCCCAGGGCTCCGTGCTGAGTGTTGTACTGTTTGCCATCGCCATTAATCCAATTATGGATTGTCTCCTTCCTGATGTCTGGGGCTCCCTCTTTGTGGACGATTTCGCGATCTACTACAGCTCTCAACGGACCAGCCTTCTTGAAAGACGTCTTCAAGGATGTCTCGATCGCCTCCACTCGTGGAGCATCGAAACCGGCTTCTGTTTCTCACCCAGTAAGACCGTTTGTGTTAATTTTTGGCGACGTAAGGAGTTTCTTCCGCCCTTCTTACATCTAGGTCCTGTCAACCTTCCGTTTTCCGACGTCGCTAAATTCTTGGGTCTTATGTTTGACAGAAAACTGTGCTGGTCCTCCCACGTTTCCTATCTTTCGGCTCGCTGTCTGCGTTCCCTTAACACCCTCCGTGTCCTGAATGGTACCTCCTGGGGAGCGGACCGAGTGGTCTCGACTCTATCCACCACCGTGGATTACGTTTAGTGTCTGGAGCTTTTTACACCAGCCCTGTGGAAAGCCTTTATGCTGAGACTGCTGAACCTCCGCTGTCCAATCGGCGGGCAGTCCTTCTGAGTCGTTATGCTAGCCGTCTGTCTTCCATGCCTGCTAATCCAGCCCATGACCTTTTTTTCGATGCCTCCTTTGATGTAGGGTATGCAGGCCGCTCCTCCTCCCTACTACCTCCGGGAGTCCGCTTCCGTCAACTGCTCCATTCTCTTTCTTTCCGCTTTCCTAAAACCTTCTTGACAACTTGGGGTACAGCACCGCCTTGGCTCCGTCCCCGGATCGACTTGCTCAGAGACCTATGTCAGTTTCCCAAGGATGGTACCCCTACACTTGTTTACCGTCGGGCATTTGCTGCTCTATGTGCACTAATGACGGAAGCCACATTTATTTACACCGACGGCTCGAAAACATCGTTAGGTGTAGGGAGTGCCTATATTGTTGGCGACACCCTAAATCACTTTCGGCTTCCCGACCAGTGTTCGGTTTATACTGCGGAGCTTTACGCTGTTCTCCAGGCTGTCCACTACATCCGCCGCCATCAGCGGATACAGTACGTAATCTGCTCAGATTCTCTCAGCTCTCTCCTAAGTCTCCAAGCTCTTTACCCTGTGCACCCTCTGGTCCACCGGATTCAGGACCGTCTGCGCTCGCTCCACCTGGGGGGCATCTCAGTGGCGTTCCTCTGGTTCCCGGGACATGCTGGTATCTGTGGGAATGAGGCGGCCGATATAGCGGCCAAGGCTGCAGTCTCTCTTCCTCGGCCAGCTATTCAGTCTCTTCCGTTTACCGATCTACGGAGCGGTTTATGTCGCCAAGTTGCTCATTTATGGCATGCGCATTGGTCAACACTTCCCCATAATAAATTGCGGGAAGTGAAAGCCCTTCCTTGCGCTTGGACCTCTTCCTCCCGAACGCGTCGTCGGGAGGAGGTAATTTTAGCTAGACTCCGGATAGGGCACTGTCTTTTTAGCCATCGACATCTTTTAAGCGGTGATCCTCCCCCACTCTGTCCCCACTGCTCTCAGCTGTGGACGGTCAGACACCTTTTAGTTGAATGCCCCTATTTTAATCCGTTACGCTCCCGTCTACAGCTATCGCCTGATCTATCGTCGATTTTAGCAGATGACACGCGCTCAGCTGACCGCGTTCTACAGTTTATTAGTGACAGTGAAATGGCGTCAGTCATTTGAAGCTTTTTTTGGGGACAACCAACCCCTTTCTATAGTGGATTTTTAAGCATTCCTTCTGCCTTTAGTTTCTCAAATTTTATGACTTTGTTCCCATTGCTGCTGATTTTAAATTTCGTTTTTTTCCTGTTTTCTACGTCACGGGCTGGGCGCTAATGACCATAGAAGTTTTGCGCCCTAAAACCACAAACAAAAAAAAAAAAAAAAAAAAAAAAGAAGATCGCGCCCACTTGAAGAAGAGGAGTCCCTCGCACTTGGCGGATGTGGCCTTTTACAGACCTCCAGGCTGATTCGTTCTCAAAGTTCAGTTGCGTCACTTTGTGCGCCCATTCTTGGTTTCTGTGTCAGTCCACCTCAGCTTTAATGTGGCGACACATTCTGTTTAGTTCGCGCTTCGTGGCTGGGACCCTGGTGCGCTGCCACTCGCACTGGAGCCTGTTTTTCTCAGTGATGGCTTCTCTTATGGTCTGAGGGAGCGGGTACGGTTTGCAGTCGTCAGGTTGTTGTCTCCTTTCAGGTGTAGCTGCGGCTGCGGCGTCCGTGATGCTGTGAGTGAGGTGGTTAATTGCAGCATCGGCGCCAAGCGTTGCTGCGTCGGGGGCGTCGTCAAGTTTGTCAATTACTGTTTCACGGAACGTGTCCCAGTTGATACCGCGCAGGTCCAGCCCTCTGCGCGATTGATGGATGACATCTGCGTTTAATTCCACTATGACAGGCAAGTGATCGGATGACATCTTCGTTAGGGTGGTGGCTGTCGCGTGTAGACGCGTGCCCTTCAGGATCGCGATGTCAAGGACGTCAGGCTGCCCGCCATTTCTGGGGAAAATGGTCGGGCTGTGTGGTCCTATGACTATCGCCTCGTGTCTCTCAGCCACGTTGAGCAGCCGACGGCCACTGGTGTTAGTGAGTCGGCTGTTCCAGGCCGTGTGCTTAGCATTGAAGTCGCCCCCTAGTATCAGCTTACCAGGGGGCGACCGTAAAGCATTTGCATCTGCTGCGTTAAGCGCCCTCCTTGGCGGCCTGTATACCGCGCAGGTTATTTTCCCTACTCCCGTTTCGACTGCGACGGCTGCTGCTTCCATCAGTTCTGGAGTAGGTACTTGGTAGTGTGCCAGCGTGCGTTGCACATACACGGCCGTGCCCCTGCTGTGCGTCGGCCTGTCGTGTCTGTAGCATTTATAGTTCGCTACACCCTCTCGCACGCCAGGCTTGAGGTGGGACTCAGTGACCAGGCAGATGTCGATGTCTTCTTCTCTGATCATCTGTCTGAATTCGGCGCCCTGTTTCTTGAGCCCCTCTGTGTTGAAGATGCAGATTTTCAAGTTTCTTGCGTGCTCGGGCATGATGAGTTTCTGCTGGTATGATGGCGGATGCTACGTGTTGCACCACGGCCATTAGCTCTGCCATCTGCTGCAGCATTTTCTCTATGCAGGAGAGAATTCGGTCTATGTGTCTGTTGTCTGCGCTGGGGCCGACAACATGGCGGTCGGCTGGCGGCCGGTACGCGCCATCTTGTCGGGCGCTGACATCATGGCGGGATGCTGCGGCACGGCTGTCCGGCAGCCGCCATCTTGTATGCGGCGGGTCAGCCATGCTGGCTGCCACGGGCGCAGGTGGTGCTGGTTGGCTGCCAGTGGTAGCTGGCGGTGTTGGAGGCGGGGCTGCCTGGTCGCGTGCACGTGGGCGCCATTTTGTCTGCCTACAGCATGGCGGGCAGCTGTGTCGCGGTTGTTGGGCTGCCTCCATCTTGGCCGAGGGATATCGGCCATGCTGGCTGGGTCAGGTGCCGGCAGTGCTGGTTGGCTCGTGGTGCCTGGATGCGGTGTAGGGGACGGCGCTAGCTGCCGTTGCTGTGGTTCAGCGGGTGTGGCTACCTGTTGTTGGCTCGCTGCTGGGCCAGCCAGCGGTGGGAGGCCTGCGGGCTCGCGGTGCAGCGATGGGTGGAGCTTGTCCTCCATTGCTTGCGGGCTTCGGGACCGCAGGAGGAGCAGGTGGGGCTTGGCAGCGAGTGGTGCTATTAGGCGACTGACCTTGTCCAGCTCAAGTTTCCACATTCCTTCCCCTGCCACGACGGGTGCATCCACCTCTCCTTCCTTCGTCCGCGGAGCTGGCCATTGGCTGGGGGGAACTCACGGCAGCGTTACTTTATGGTTGCTGCTGTGCTTTCCTGCTCGCGCGATCGCCGTAGCTCAGGAGCACTGGGCAACCGCGATAGCAGGCTACGTGGGCGCCTGAGCACAGTTCGCACTTTGGAACAAAGTCCTGATGTGGAACACCTTTAAGTACACACGACTCGGTGATACGATTTTCGCTGCATTTCACACAATAGTCCAGCATGCGGCAATATTTTTTCACGTGTCCGGGTTCGAGGCAACGGTAACATTGTGCGAATGCCGATTCGTTCCTTAGCTCCTCGGCTTTCACTTCCACATTCCCGATTTTGGTCAGCTGGTACAGTTTCCTGTTTTCACATGTGTTTTTCGCTATAACAAGTGTCAGTCAGACCATTGAGCAGCCTAGTGTGAATAGCATGGTAGTGGCAGGGGACAGTGAAGTGCTGCTTGTGCGAGCAAGCAGAGACGAGGTGGTGAGAGGGTAGGGCAGCTAGGTGGAATCAGGAGTTAGACGGAGGACCGGGGGTAGGGGAGGGGAGATTAGCGGAAAAGGGAGAAGTAAAATGCCTGTGGGTGCATTGGTGAAACGGGGTTGTGTAGTGCTGGAATGGAAACAGGGAAGGGGATAGAGGGTTATAGGACAATGACTAATGAAGGTGGAGCCCTGGATGGTTACAGGAACCTAGGATATATTATAGGGACAGTTCCCACATGCGCAATTCAGAAAAACTGGTGTTGGTGGGAAGGATCCAGATGGCACAGTGTGTGAAGCAGTCACTGAAATGAAGAACATTGTTTTGGGCAGCGTGCTCAGCAACAGGGTGTTGGCTCTTGGCCACAGCTTGTTGGTGGCCATTCATCCAGACAGACAGCTAGTTGGTTGTCAAGCCCACATAGAGTGAAGCACAGTGGTTGCAGCTTAATTTGTATATCATGACTGGTTTCTCAAATAGCCCTGTCTTTGATGGGATAGGTGATACTTGTGACCAGACTGGAGTAGGTGGTGGTGGTGAGAGGATGTATGGGACAAGTCTTGCACCTAGGTCTATTACAGGAATATGAGGCATGGGGCAAGGGGTTGGGAGCAGGTGTTGTATAGGGATGGAGGAGGATTTTGGGTAGGTTTGGTGGGCAGCAGAATACCAGTGTGGGAGGGTTGGGAAAGAAAGTTGGTAGGACATTTCTCATTTTAGGGCACAACGGGAGGCAGTCGAAACCCTGACAGAGAATGTAATTTGGTTGCTCTAGTTCTGGGTAGTACTGGGTCATGAGGGTGGATGATCCTGTGTGGCTGAATGGTGGGACTTTGGGAGGTGGTGGGTGACTGAAGAGACAAGGCACTGGAGATCTATTTTGTACAAGGTTGGGAGGGTAATTAGGATCTGTCAAGTTCTCAGTGAGATCCTAGGTATATTTCGAGAGGGACTGCTCACCACTAAAGATGTGATGGCCAAGGCTGTATGGAAGGGTCTTTTTTGTATGAAATGAATGGCAGCTGTTTAAGTGGAGGTATTGGTGATGGTTGGTAGGTCTTTTATGTACAGAGGTACTGATGTCGCCATCTCTGAGGTGGAGGTCAACGTCGAGGAAGGTGGCTTGTTGGGTTAAGCATCAGGTGAACCAATGAGGCAGAAGGTGTTGAGGTTCTGGAGGAATGTGGATAGGGTGTCCTCACCTTCAATCCATATCAAGATGATGTCATGAATGACTCTGAACCAGGTGAGGGGTTTGGGATTATGGGTGTTTAGGAAGGATTCCTCTAGATGGCTCGTAAATGGGATGGTGCCATGCAGGTGCCCATAGCTGTGCCCCAGATTTGTTTGTAGTAATGCCTTCAAAGGAGAAGTAATTGTGGGTGAGGATATATTTGGTCGCGGTGACTAGGAAGGAGGTTGGTTGTTTGGAATTCGTCGGGCATTGGGAAAGGTAGTGTTCAATAGTGTGAAGTCCTTTTCGTCTGTCCTCCTCCCTCCCTTCTATGGCTAACCTCCCAACTGCACCTAGCTGCCCTACACTCTGTCCGCCTCATGCCTACTCTCTCCCACAAGCAGCACTTGACCACATTGCACCCCTCCCCCTACCCTACTATCCCTCCCCCTCTTCCCCAGCCTCCTCTTTAACCCCCACCACAAAAAAGTAGCCTCTCATGTGTTGAGGGCCTGATGAGGTTACAAATCTGCTCCTGAAACAGCTGCCAGACGATGTAGCAACTCACATCACCTGCATATTCAATCAGGTGCTACAAACGAAGACTTTCCCAACATGCTGGAAGCATGCAGAGGTGATCGCCCTTCCCAAACCAGGCAAGGACGCTCACCTACCCAAAAACTACCGGCCGATCAGTCTGCTTCCGGCATTGTCAAAAGTCTTCGAACGACTATACCTAGCCCACCTGCAGGCACATATGGAAGCGGAAGGAATCTTATTGGAGGATCAGTTCGGCTTCGGGCGACATCACGCAACAATGCACCAGCTGCTGCAACTAACGGAGGAAGCGTTCGGTGCCATCGACCGACGTGAGTACTTCGGCGCTCTCCTACTCGACGTCTCTCGTGCCTTCGACTCCATGTGGCACGACAGCCGCCTGTTCAAGCTACTTGATCTGGGGGTACCTGTGCCACACGTGAAGCTCATCAAGAGCTACCTAGAGGGCAGAATGTTTCACGTTCGAGTAGACAGTGGAAATTCCAAGGAGCGCCAGGTACTTGCGGGTGTACCTCAAGGCTCGGTCCTTGGGCCGACGCTTTACTCCGTATACACCGCAGACCTTCCGCACACAAATCGTACACATCTTGGTCTGTATACGGATGATATGCCGATCTTCAGTCGCAGCAGGTGCGTTAATGCACTCAGCCACAGACGCCCTCACCGAGTGGGCAACAAAGTGGCGCTTAGCATACAACGGGGTGAAATCTCAAGCACTCATCGTTGCTACGCACCACTCCCGTGAAGACACTCCAAATGTCACAGTACGGGGAGTCCCAGTCCCATGGAGTGCTACAGCTAAATACTTGGGGGTCACACTGGACTGTCGACTCACTTGGAGGCAATATATTGAAGAAATCGGGGGGAAAGCACTGGGGCGACTGAAACTGCTCTACCCCCTGCTAAATCCAACCTATACACTCCCAGAACAGGTCGGCCTCACACTTTACAAGGCTGCCATTCGACCTCTACTGGATTACGCGGCCGTAGTATGGGAGTAATGCGGCCGAAACAAACCTCAGGAGACTCCAGATAATCCAAAACAGAGCCCTCGGATTTGCACTCCAACTCCCATGGGACTTCCCAACGGAGGAACTACACAGGCTCGCCGACATCCTGCTGCTAAGACAGCGGTACAACGAACTGGCGGCCAACTTCTACGTGAATGCTGAACAGTCACCAAACCCCCTGGTGCGCGAGCTCAGCAACAGGCCACACTGGCGAGCAATGCTTCGCTGGCCTGACCTGCTGCACTGTCGAATCGATGCAGAACGTCGAATCGATGCAGAACAGGACTGATGAAGAGCTGCAAAGTAGTAGCAACAAAGCCAACCTGCCGCACCCAGCTGCGGCAAGCATCATATACAACATAGCTCAGGATGCAGAGCAACTTTGACAACCACAAGCCTAGAAACTAATAAGAATCACAACCCGTTGAAGGTAAGATTGCGAAATGCAATCAGTACTTCAAGCAAAAAGATGAGGTCCCGTCCCCATACAGGAGGGTTGCACAGGAATTCCTCAACATAATGCAGTGGCCTGCTCAGACCCTGCTGAAGGTGTCTACTCACAGGGTGAATGGGCGAGGCCAGGCGACCAGTTTCCACATTGGCCATCTGCCTCGAGTGATGCAGATATGTTACCAACTGGCACTCACCCTGCTGTGAGGGTGGACCCACATCAGGTGCACTAGGAGGTGCCTCTGAAGCAGATACTGTGGGCAAAACAAGTGACACCTGAGGTGTCTCATGCAGTGTGCCAGATTTTCCACCATCGCTACACCCCCCGAGGTGATTGATCGTAGCAAAAACCATGTTCAGCTATTCACGAACTGTGGCCAGCTCCTACTGTGTCCACACACAGCATGCAGACATCCTAGCCATCCTAGCAAGACTAACTGAAGAAGTGAACAACAAAAGCAGACAGTCCAAGCTATGCAACTTGCAACCCTCCTGATGTCACCATTGGATGCTGCTGTGTTCATGAGCTGCTGGCTGTTCAGTGAGCAGCTGTTGCGCTACATAATGAATGTACAGTTACAAAAATTCTATATTAAATCTCGTAAACAGAGAAACGTGCACAAAATTTAATTAATATACTATATGGAAAACACAGACAAGTCTACAGAGCAGCAAGTGAGGGGTTTATCTTTTTGTCAGCTGAGAGCTATAGCCTCTCAGGAGAATCTCAGCAAAATCTGTGCTAAGGTTGCAAACAACCAAGCATAAGCAACTTTGTTCGGTGATCGCACATGCCATACTGGACACTGTGAACAGTAATCCCTGCTTTTATAACACAGTGATAACTGGTGATGAGCCCTGGGTTTTTATGACCCAGGAGCAAAGTTCCAGTCATCGAGTGGAAATATCCATCATCCCAGTGACACAGAAAAACAAGACAGGTCCACAGCAATGATGAAAGTCATGCTGGCCATCTTTTTTTGATTCCAGTGGCGTGTTCCATCACAGATGTGCTGCAGATGGTACTAATGTCAGTAAGGAGTACTAGAAAAGAGGGTGTGCATTGCCTTCTTGAAGCAGTAAGATGCAAACAGCTACATTTGGGGCAGCAGACAGTTGGCAATTTAACCATGATAATGCAGCTGCTCATCATTTTCAGTAAACTTGACGTTTTTTGGCCAGACACAACATGGCTATGGTTTGTCAGCCTCATTGTTCCCCTGGCATAGCACAGAGTGACTTCTGACTTCCCTAAACCAAGAGTGAGTCTGAAAGGAACCAGATTTCAGAACAGAGGGAACATTAAGCAGAAATTGGAGCAGCTGCACACCGTACCAAAAGAGGCTTTCTAGCAATGCTTTCACCAGTGGCAGCAGCATTGGAAGAGGTGTACAGAAGCTGAAGATGACTACTTTGAAAGTGACCTAGTATTAAACAACTGCATCAGAATAAAGATCGATTTTATAAATAGAAGTTGGATAATTTTTGAACAGTCCTCGTGTCACTGTGAATGAAATGTTGGATGCTTTTTTGTAGTCAGTTTTCATGTTTTAGAAAACATTTTAGCATAACTTTTCACATTATGCATTTAATTGAAGTAACATAGTTCTGTCCATCAAACACATCTACATCTACTCTGCAAACCAATGTGAGGTGCTATGCAGAGGGTACATTCCATTGTATCAGTTATTAGGCTTTCTACCTATTCCATTCACATATGTAGTGCGGGAAGAATGATTGCTTGAATGCTTCTGTGCATACGATAATTATTTCATGTCTTATCCTCACAAATCCTATGTGAGCGATACATGGGCGATTGTAGTATATCCCTAGAGTAATCATTTAAAGCCGGTTCTTGAAACTTTGTTGATGGACCATCTTGGTATAGTCTTCAAGAGTCTGCCAGTTCAGTTCCTTCAGTATCCCTGTGACACTCTCACAGGTTAAACAAACCTGTAACCATTAGTGCTGCCCTTCTCTGTATATGTTCAATATCCACTGTTAGTCCTATGTGGTACGGGTGCCACACACTTGAGTAAAATACTAGAACTGCTCACACAAGTGATTTGTAAGCAGTGTCTTTTGTAGACCGATTGCACATCCCCAGTATTCTACCAATAAACCCAAGTATATCACCTGCTTTACCCATCTTGAACCTATGTGATCATTCCATTCCATAACACTACAGTGTGTTACACCCAGGCATTTGTATGAGTTGGCAAATTCCAACAGTGACTCATTGGTATAGTCTTAGGATACTTCAGTTTTTTCATTTTATGAAGTGCAAAATTTTACTTTTATGAACATTTAGAGCAAGTTGCCAATTTCTGGACCACATTGAAATCTTATTAAGATCTGACTGAATATTGCCTGAAAGGCTGTTAATATACAACATGAACAGCAAGGATCCCAACACACTTCCCTGGGACACACCTGAAGTTTATTCTACATCCGATGATTACTCCCCATCCAAGATAAAATGCTGTGTCCTCTCTACGAAAAAGTCCACAAATCAGTTAAAAATTTCACTTAATACCCCATACGATCATACTTTCGACAATAAACACAGGTGCAGCACTGAGTCAAATGCTTTTCAGGAATCAAGAAACACTGCATCTACCAGGTTGCTTTGATCCAAAGCTATCAGTATGTCATGTGAGAAAAGTGTGAGTTGGGTTTCAGATAATTGATGTTTTTGAAATGCATGCTGGTTTGAGCTGAGAATATGTTCTAAGATTCTACAACAAATCGATGTCGGGGATACTGGACGATAGTTTTTTATCCTTCTCGTAGACGGGTGTGACATGTACCTTTTTCCAAGAACTGGGCACTGTTTTTTGGTCAAGGGAGCAACAATAGATCATACTTAAGAGGGGCTAACTCTGTCGCAGGTTCACTGTGGAATCTGACGGGTATTTCATAAGGGCCTGGAGCTTCAGGCAATTTTAATGATTTCAACTGTTTCTCAGTACTGCTGACAGCAATATTTATTTCATTCACCTTTCATTGGTAAAAGGATTAAATTGGGGCAACTCGGCTGGATTTTCCTTTGTAAAGGTACATTTGAAAACAGAGTTAAGCCCTTCAGCTATTGCTTTGTGACCCTCAATTTCAGTTCCTGTCTCATTTGCTAGGGACTGGACACTAGCTTTGGTGCCACTAACAGCCTTTACATACGACCAGAATTGGTTTGGATTTTGTGAAATGTCATTTGACACCATTCTGCTGTGGTAGTCATTGAAGGCATTACACGTTGCTCTCTTGACAGCCAAATGCGTTCCATTCAGCATCTCTCTACCTATATTACTTCACTTTGTTTCACAACTGTTGTGCAGTAGTCTCTGTTTCTTTAGAAGTTTCTTTACAGTGACATCTCACAACACAGTTAAATATAATTTCATTGCACAATCTGTAGTTTTCATTTAGTAGTGAGTTTAGTGAATATATTGCCTTATAGACTAGAAAATAAAAGTATGCTGTTGACTAGTACAGTTTTTACCTCCTGTCAGAATTCTTTGTGGTGTCCAGGCAGTGGCATGTAACTCCTGCCTTCTATTAAACGGCCATGTGAATTCTCAGAATAGTATATAAAATTTGTTTGTATTCTGCTCTGATAAATGCAGCAGTTTCTCTTTTAATCTATTTTTGATTGGTGGTGTGATTACATATATTTCACTGTATGGCCCTGTTTCCTTCCTCTTTGAGTCTTACTTTACACATAAATATACAATGATGGTTTCTCGGACCTCCCATAGACTCCTTTTCTTCTGCATTCCACTCTTCACTATCTACTTCTACCTTTTGTACAGTGGCAAGTCCTTTTCCATAAGACATTGTTACCATTTCATCTGAAAATTATTGTAATACTCGAGGAAAAGTATTTTTCCATTGATACTTGCAGCTTGGCTGCTTCTTCCTTTTGCATTTCATTGGAGGTTGGCCAGAACCTCAGTTCAGGTGAACAGATCAACTAGGAAGGAGGTTTCTTGCTGCTCTTGGATTTCGGTTACTATCTAGGAAACAGTTTTCTTGTGTTTCCATGAATAATTTCACTCATGTGTACCTTCAACATTAAAACACAAAGTTTTGTGTAAACTCAGGAAAGAGGACTTTTTTCCCTATTCGACACAGGCTTGTGTAGTTCTGTCACTGGTAAAACAGTGTGCTTTGTCCTCAATGTGGACATTCTGTGAATGTCAGGCCACAATTCTGTGAAAGTCGTGTAGGATATGGTTGTGCAGAATTACACCATTTCCTGCTTTTTCTTCTTGAGTGCTTTGGCCTCATTATTGTGTGTTCTGCACGGGAACGAGGTGGGAGAGGGGAGGTGCATAGATTCAACAAATTACTGCCCAGCTGTTTGGAGCACTTGGGGTACCATCTCATGATCACCGGCTTTGAATGTATAGTTTATATAAAGTTAGTTAATATTTAATCAAAGCACTAGAATGAAGTAAAATTGTTAACCAGTGGTTAATTCACTAAATATCTGCACTGCTAAATGGTGGGCATTCACAAACTATAGGCTGCCCTGCACGGGTATATCTTAATACTGATTACTTCTTAGTACTCATTGAGCCATGCTTCAACTGTAGGCAAATTATAGAAGTTCCAGAATGAGGAATCAACACATACCTAAGGTATACCTAAGTGTTCAGCTATACAGAAGTAAACCTCACAACAGGTTGGTCTGTCATCACCCAGAATTAGTCCAGAATGTGGAAGATTTCCACAGCTGTGTCACCAGCAAATGCTCGCAAACGTCTGGGGATACGTATCTCAAGGATATAGGTCATCATAAAAGCATTTTAAATAATTGTTTTAATTATATATGAACATATTTTTATATACTGGAAGTTCACCATGTTTTGCACGCTGCACTTGGATCTCTTGTACACCTGCACTCGGACTCCTTGCCTTCTGAATGTAAGTCAATAATGAAATTATTTTGAAAGTAGAAAAGCACTTGTCTTTATTTTTAAGACCTAAAAATTGGTATTACAAAAAAATAAAGATCAATCAAAAAACGTACAATCACGCCGACTTGCTGCTTGGAATTTAGGCCAAACGGCTACATTTTTTAACGCCAAATAAGAGATGATGGATGGGTAGTACAAATTAGATTAGTTCTGTCAGGACTTTTACTTTTTGATGTTTTAGTTTGGACTTGGTTGTTGGTTGTAGATTTGGGAGCTTTGCAGGTAGTTTCCCAGTGGTCTTTTGTTCCAGGCTAAGTTGACTGTATGGCTCTAGGTATCCTGTCAATTACTTGTAGTATAGGATGCTTGGAGTACTGTTTTTAAATTTAAGAATTTGCCTTTTTTAATGCCTTTCTGGGGAAAACATTGTTCAAGGCATCAATATCAACAAAGTCTTCTTCTCTCGTTTTAATTACACTAAAATTCTGATTTGCTGATGCTACAAGGTTCATACACTCGTCCGGAACATACTTGTCTCTGTTGTTTCTTTTTTCTTTTCTTTTTTATCTCTATATGCCCAAAGTCTCGGTCACATTCATTGTACGAGTGGCCAGGTACAAATTGATGCTGTGTGACTGTCTCAGTGCCTGTGTTTCTTACTATGTAGAACCAAAACTTTGATCTCAAGTGGCTCTTGTTCTGTACTCCACAATTGCTGGCAAGTGCCTCAGTGTGCTTGATGTAGCTAGGGAGGGTCTTAATGTATTTTAGAAGGCAACTCGTTATTTCCTGACACCCCCTGTTGGCTTTCCCCTCATACCACATGTACATGTTTCCGGTACAGTCTTTGAGATGATGGACATTTAAGTTACGTTTCTGCAGTTGTCGCATATAATATGCTTTGGAGTTTCTAACTGCAAGCATTGGTGTCATTCTTTGAGGGGCGAAAGAGATTGATGCTGTATCTTGTGCCTTGTTTTTGGTGTTCTTCTCCTAATTGTTTTATAGTTCCAGCCTTTCTCAAGTGTAATTCTTTTTGTTTCATCGACAGCTTTTTTCTGCTTTTGACCCATGCAAAATTTTTATTTGGAACTTGTTGCAAGTGACACAGGTATCCGTCTGAGGCCTCTGGAAACAGAAATTAAACTTTCTGTTGAAAATTTTTCGATAGAAGCTTTCTTTTTCAGGCACGATTCCTCTTTCCACACATGACACTTTGTACAGCTTGTACATAATTGTTAGGTTTAAGTCTGGATTAAGGAATGTTTTGTTGACAGCTTTTGCTCCTCCTGCGGGTCCGGGTTTAGAATAAGCCCGAGGTATTCCTGCCTGTCGTATGAGGCGACTAAAAGGTGATTCACACATTTCGGCCTTTATGTGATGCTCCCCTGTAGGGTTTGACCTCCATTCTTCAAAATTTTCCCGAAGAGCGAGCCAGTCGCGGAAGGGCGCCTTACTTGGTGCATTGTGTCCATCGTGCATTGAGATCTTTACCCCCCTTTCTCATCGTCGCATTGCGGTCCTGCCCATTCTCCATCTCTTCGGCGAGGACACCTTCCTGGGTGCATTTTCCATCATGCACTATGCAGTGTCGATTTCTGCGTCGACGATGGCCACGGACTTCTTTGCACTTGATATACTGCTTAGTAGCCAGTCCGTTTTGGTTGCCCACCGTGTACCCTGTTGGTTGTAGCCCCCTGACCACACAGGGATCACTCTGCTGATTCCTGCGCCGTTAACTCCCCACGTATGCCAAGGGGTAGATGCCCATCTCCCTGCAGCATTGGGACTCCCGGCAACGGCCATCCTGCCAGGTGACCCTTGCTGCGGCTGGGTGCCACCCATGGGGAGGGCCCCTGGTTGGAGTGAGTGGCATCAGGGCAGATGACACGCGATGAAGCATAGTCCATCATCTCTTGGTGGTGAAACACCAGCAGTCTCTAAGCGGTCACGAGCTCAATTCAACGCAAAGAAGTACGACCCCAAATCGTTCCCCTCCCTGGCCACACCATGGGAGGAACGTCAGGCTAAGGATGAGAGCAGATCTTACTCGCCCCAGTACCTTGTATGTTCGAGAGCTGATGGGGAAACTTTCATGACAATGAAGCCTCAGTTTTTTGCTGAGCATTTAGAGGACAATGTTCGGGGAGGTGGAGGGATTGTCGAAAATGAGATTTGGGTCAGTCTTGATCAAAACAGCATCCTCTGCCCAGTCACGGGCATTACTTGCTTGTGACATGCTGGGGATGTTTCTGTAACCATCACGCCCCATAAGAGCTTAAATGCAGTCCATGGTATCATATTGCAGTCCAACAATGAACTGCATGCCAATTTAGAGCGGTGAGGTGTACATGTCGTCTGGCGTGTCCATCGGGGTCCGAAGGATAATCAGCTTGCCATCTGTGCCTTCATCTTGGCCTTTGAGGGTAATTCATTGCCCGAGAAGGTCAAGGTGATGGTCTACCGGTGTGATGTAAAGCCCCACCCCCGATGCAATGCTTTAAGTGCCGGAAGTTCGGCCATTTGTCTTCCCGCTGTACTTCCAGTGTCACATGCCGAGATTGCTGACGCCCATCACATCTCAGTACTCCATGTGCCCTGCCTCCCATCTGTGTCTACTGCGGAGAGCACCATTTTCCTTTCTCACCAGACTGCAGGATTCTTTAGAAAGAAAGGAAAATCATAGCGTACAAGGCCCTGGACCGACTGACCTACACTGAGGCTAAGAGAAAATTTGAACACTTGCATCCTGTATGTGTGGCATTGTCTTACGCTGCCGCTACAACAGTTTTTGCACCATGAGCTCCACCAACCCTAGTCACCTCTCAGGGCCGAAAACAACAACGGCCCCCTTGATGGTGGTGGGGGGGGGGGGGGGCATTTCCCTCCCTGTTGCTCCTGCGCTACCTACTTCGGGAGCAACGCCCCCCAACCATCGAGGTTATCAGTCCCCACTTCTCAGCCAGAGAAGTGTAAGTTTTCTTCGGCTCCTCTCGCTAGGAAGGGGTCTCGAGGGTCATTTCTTTCCCAGGTTTCTGCTAGTGGGAAAGATGACACCTGCCAGTGGCTGAAGAGCCCAAAAGCAGCCGGTCGTAGGTCTTCATGCTCATTCTCAGTCCCGGAGACTGAATCAGTGCTGTGGTGTCACCGCCAGACATCACACTTGCTAGGTGGTAGCCTTTAAATCGGCCGCGGTCCATTAGTATACGCCGGACCCGCGTGTCGACACTGTCAGTGATAGCAGACCGAGTGCCACCACACGGCAGGTCTAGAGAGACTTACTAGGACTCGCCCCGGTTGTACAGCCGACTTTGCTAGCGACGCCACACTGACAAATAGGCTCTCATTTGCCGAGACAATAGTTAGCATAGCCTTCAGCTAAGTCAATTGCTACGACATAGCAAGGCGCCATCACCAAGTTATATTGAGATGATAATACTGTATCAACAAGACCAATGTTCACCAATTGTGGATTAAAGTTAAGTATTCCAGCAGCTACGTACTTTTCTTTATAGCATTCATTATGTATCCTGTTTCAGACCTCACGCCAGCCTGCGTGAGTTTAAGTGCGTGCCTTTCGGCTTCCTCTCATTGTGTCTAGGCTGTCTTGCCTAGACACAACAGTTGCAATTGAGGAGCATTGGCGAGCTCTACAGCGGCATAAGCAGCACCTTTCCATGGACCACCTCAGAGCCTTTAAACGGCTCTGTGCCCATGTTCACTACCTTATCAAACAATGGAAGAAGGAGTGTTGGGAGAGATAAGTCTCCACCATTGGGTGCCATACATCACCTTCCCAAGTATAGGAAAAGATCAAATGTCTTTTCAGGTACGAGGCCCCAACAGCTGTCCCTGGTGTATCCATAAATGGTGAGTTATGTACCGACGCAAACGCAATTGCCGTGCACTTTGCTTGAGCCTCTGCATCGGAGAATTACCTCCCAGCCTTTCGCACACGCAAATAGCGGCTGGAAGGGAACGCCCTCTCATTCACTACATGCTGCAGTGAATCTTATGACATCCCATTTACAGAGTGGGAGCTCCTCAGTGCCCTTGCACTGACTACAAGCGACATTTCTCACCATCTTCAGCCGGGTCTTGTGCAATGGCATCTTTCCATCGCATTGGTGGGAGAGCACAATCGTTTCGATGCTCAAACCTGGTAAAATCCCACTTGATGTGGATAGCTATCAGCCCATCAGCCTCACTAACGTTCTTTGTAAGCTGCTGGAATGTATGGTATGTCGACTGTTGGGTTGGGTCCTGGAGTCACGTGGCTTGCTGGCTCCATCTCAGGGCGGCTTCCGCCAGGGTCGCTCTACCACTGACAATCTTGTCTATAGAGTCTGCCATCCGAACAGCCTTTTCCAGGCAGCAACGCCTGATTGCCGTCTGTTTTGACTTACGTAAAGCATACAACATGACTTGGCGATGTGTTGCTGAGCCTCAGTGAACTTCCAATGTTATCCACAATGTCATTTATGTATATTGTGAATAGCAGTGGTCCTGCGACACTACCATGCAGCACACCTGAAATCATTCTCACTTCGGGAGACTTCTCTCCATTGAGAATGACATCCACTAGGTGCAGTCATGGCTTCCAGTTTTCCGCTGTGAAGATGTCTCATGCATTTCTGTTGTCGTTGCACCGTTCATCCAGGACCAGCACTTTACCTTAATCTACATCTTCATCCATACTCCGTAAGCCATCTGTGTGGCGGAGGGGGGGGGGGAGGGGGGGGGAGCGGGGGGGGGGGTGTACTTTGAGTACCTCCATCGGTTCTCGCTTCTATTCCAGTCTCTTACTGTTTGTGGAAAGAAAGATAGTTGGTATGTCTCTGTGTGGGCTCTAATCTCTCTGATTTTATCCTCATGGTCTCTTTGCGAGAGATACCTAGGAGGGAACAATATGCTGCTTGACTCCTCAGTGAAGGTATGTTCCTGAAACTTCAACAAAAGCCTGTACCGAGCTACTGAGCGTCTCTCTTGCAGAGTCTTCCACTGGAGTTTATCTATCATCTCCGTAATGCTTTACAGATTACTAAATGATCCTGTAACGAAGCATGCTTCTCTCCATTGGGTATTCTCTCTCTCTTCTATCAACCCTGTCTGGTACGGTTCCCACACCGGTGAGCAGTATTCAAGCAGTGGGCTAACAAGTGTACTGTAACCTACTTCCTTTGTTTTCGGACTGCATTTCCTTAGGATTCTTCCAATGAATCTGTGTGGCATCTGCTTTACTGACGATTAATATTATATGATCATTCCATTTTAAATCACTCCTAATGCCTACTCCCAGATAATTTATTAACTGTTTCCAGTGTCTGAGCTGCTATATTGTAGCTAAATGATAAAGGATCTTTCTTTCTATGTATTCGCAGCACGTTACACTTGTCCACATTGAGATTCAATTGCCACTCCCTGCACCATCCGTCAATTCATTGCAGATCTTCCTGCATTTCAGTACAATTCTCCATTGTTACAACCTCTTGATAAACTACAGTGTCATCTTCAAAAAGCCTCAGTGAACTTCCAATGTTATCCACAAGGTCATTTATGTATATTGCGAATAACAACGGTCCTAAGACACTACCATGCGGCACACCTGAAATCATTCTTACTTTGGAAGACTTCTCTCCATTGAGAATGACATGCTGCGTTCTGTTATCTAGGAACTCTTCAATCTAATCACACAATATGTCTGATAGTCCATATGCTCTTACTTTGTTCATTAAACGACTGTGGGAAACTGTATCAAATGCCTTGTGGAAGTCAAGAAACACGGTATCTACCTGGGAACCCTTGTCTATGGCCCTCTGGATCTCGTGGACGAATAGTGCAAGCTGAGTAACACATGCTGATTCCTACAGAGTAGATTTCTAGTCTCCAGAAAAGTCATTATACTCGAACATAATACGTGCTCCAAAATTCTAAGAGTGATCAACGTTAGAGATATAGGTCTATAGTTCTGCACATCTGTTCGACGTCCCTTCTTGATGACCTGTGCCCTTTTCCAATCCTTTGGAATGCTACGCTCTTCTAGACACCAACGGTACACCACTGCAAGAAGGGGTAAAGTTCCTTCGCGTACGCTGTGTAAAATCGAACTGGTATCCCATCAGATCCAGCGGACGTACCTCTTTTGAGCGATTTTAATTGTTTTTCTATCCCTCTGTCACCTATTTCGATATCTACCATTTTTGTCATCTGTACGACAATCTAGAGAAGGAACTACAGTAAAGTCTTCCTCCGTGAAACAGCTTTGGAAAAAGACATGTAGTATTTCGGCCTTTAGTCTGTCATCCTCTGTTTCAGTACCATTTTGGTCAGTGTGTCTGGACATTTTGTTTTGATCGACCTACCGCTTTGACATAGGACCAAAATTTCTTAGTATTTTCTGCCAAGTCAGTACATAGAACTTCACTTTTGAATTTGCTGAACGCCTTTTGCAGAGGTCTCCTCACACTACATTTCGCTTTGTGTAATTTTTGTTTGTCTGCAAGGCTTTGGCTATATTTATGTTTGCTGTGAAGTTCCCTTTGCTTCCGCAGCAGTTTTCTAACTCAGTTTTTGTACCACGGTGGCTCTTTTCCATCTCTTACGATTTTGCTTGGCACATACTCATCTAATGCATATTGTACGATGGTTTTGAACTTTGTCCACTGATCGTCAACTCTATCTGTACATGAGATAACACTTTTGAGTTGAGCCATAAAGTACTCTGAAATCTGCTTTTTGTCACTTTTGCTAAACAGAAAAATCTACCTTCCTTTTTTAATATTTCTATTTATGGCTGAAATCACCAATGCTGTCACTGCTTTATGATCACTGATTCCCTGTTCTGCGTTAACTGTTTCAAATAGTTCAGGTCTGTTTGTCACCAGAAGGTCTAATACGTTATCACTACAAGTCGGTTCTTTGTTTAACTGCTCAAGGTAGTTTCCAGATAGTTCACTTAAAAAAATTTCACTGGATTCTTTGTCCCTGCCACCCGTTATAAATGTTTGAGTCTCCCAGTCTATATCTGGTAACTTTTAAATCTCCACCCAGAACTATAACATGGTCAGGAAATCTACTCAAAATATTTTCCAAATTTTCCTTCAGTTGCCCTGCCACAACAGCTGCTGAGCCAGGCGGCTTATAGAGACATTCAATTACCTGCTTTAACCCTGACGTTCACACAAATTATTTCACATTTCGGATCTCCGTCAATTACCTTCGATACTATTGCACTTTTTATTGCTATAAACACGCCTCCCCCTTCACTGTCCAGACTGTCTCTGCGGTGTACATTCCAATCTGAGTTTAGAATTTCATTACTGTTTACATCTGGTTTCAGCCAAATTTCCATCCATAGTACTATGTGGGCATTGTGACCGTTTATTAATAAGAGCAGTTCTGGGCCTTTCTATAGACACTCCCGTAGTTTACTATTGCCACATTCATATTGTTATTCCCTGTTGTGTTTTGCCTACTACTACCTTGTCACGTCTCAGGAGGCGTCTTGTCTGGCCTAGGGAGGGAATTCTCTAACCTAAAAAACCCACATGTGCACTCCACATGTACTCTGCTATCCTTGCAGCCGCTTCCTGTGTGTGGTGGACGCCTGACCTATTCAGGGGGACCCTACATTGCTCCACCCGATGGCGGAGGCCGAGAAATTTGCATCCCAGATCTCCGCAGAATCGTCTGAGCCTCTGGTTTGGAGCAGAGTGGAAGGCTTAACTGATGACCATGATTGGTTCTGGGAACGACACTACAAGTAGTTAGCTCAGATTCCACCCCCGAGCTAGGCTTTCTGCCTTCACCAACTCCGCCAACCGCCTGTATGAACAGAGAATGACCTTTGAACCCAGGCAGCAGGTGTCATTGGTGCCGACATGAGCGACAATTTGCAGTCGGGTGCACCCACTGCTCTCTATCGCTGCCAGCATGGCCTCCTTCACATCTCAGATGATACCCCCCCCCCCCTCCCCCCCTCCCCACGGCAAGCAGACAGAGTGAACACTGCCCTTCTTCCCCGGACCTTTCCGCTGTTTCCTTAAGGGGCTCCATCACCCGCCTAACATTGGAGCTCCCAATCACTAATGACGATCCACTCACTGTAGTGGAGGCATATCGATTCTTAGGTCTGGTTTTCAACCGTTGTTTGACTTGGCTTCCTCAGTCCGGTGACAAGTGTGCTGGTGGAGGCTGGAGTTCCTCCATTGAAGATCAGATGTTCACAACTGCTTGCCAGCTACAGCTCTCCTGAACGTCCTAATTACTGTCATCTTTTCCCAACTACGGCACTTTACCACCTGCATAGGCAGCCCAGGTCAGGGCTAACTATTCGGGTTCGTGTGCAATTGCTTCTGTCTGAACTGGTGTCCTTCCCTTCACCACCTCTCCTCGAAATCCCTTCACATACACCTCCACGGTGTAGCTGTAGGCTGAAGCTTCACCTGGGCCTTCCGTGTGGCCCGAAGGAGCGCGTTAACCCTGTGGCTCTCAGCTGTCATTTCCTCTCGATTATTGAAGTGTTCCCGGGCTCTGAATTGGTTTACATCGACGGCTCGATGGTTGATGGTAATGTTGGCTTCGCCTTTGTTCACAGTGGCCATATTGAACAGCATTCCTTGCCCTATGGCTGCAGTGTATTCACTGCAGAGCTGGTGACTATATCTCGTGCACTCCAGTATATCCGTTCATGCCCTGAGGGATCATATCTTCCGTGTACTGACTCCTTGAGCAGCGTACAAGCTATCGACCAGTGCTACTCCCACCATCCTTTGGTGGTGTCCATCTGTGCCCTGGACCGGTCCCATTGTTCAGTGGTGTTGGTGTTGATCCCAGGACACGTCTGCATCCCAGGCAGCGAACGTGCCAATAGGCTGGCCAAACAGGCTACGCAGAAACCGCTTCTGCAGATGGGCATCTCTGAACCTGACCTGCATTCTGACTTACACCGCACAGTTTATTGCCTTTGGGAGACGGAATGGCATAACAGTACACACAACAAACTGCATGTCATTAAGGAGACTGCAAATGTGTGGGAGTCTTCCATGCGGGCCTCTTGCAGCGAATCAGTTGTGCTCGCCGGCTCCACATTGGCCACTCTCGGGCGACCCACAGTTAGCTCTTGGGCCATGAAGACCCGCCTGAGTGTCAGTGCGGCGCATGGTTGACAGTGGCCCATTTTGTGGTGTGCTGTCCTACTGTGACTGCCCAGCGACGAAATCATGATTTGCCTGACTCCGTGCCACTAATTTTATCTGACAACACCTCATCAGCTGATTCAGTTTTATTCATGAGGATGGGTTTTATCATTTGATCTAAGTTCTAGCATGTTTCCTTTGTCCCTCTGTGTCCTCCACCCTAGTGCTTTTAGGGTGGAGGTTTTAATGTGTTGCAGAGTGGCTGGCTTTTCCTTTTTATTATTGTGGTCGGCCAGCCTCTGTAATCTGATTTCTTGTTTCTCTGTTCTGTTTCTAGTGTCTCTGTTGTTTTCTTGTCCTCTTTTGTTCCTTTTAGTGATTGTTACCTTTTCTTTGTTCTTGTGGTTTTTCCTTTGTTTCCATTTTGTGTTACATGTCTCGTCCTTTTTATTCTCACACTTACAGCATTGTTTTATTAGGAACAAGGGACCGATGACCTTGTAGTTGGTCCCTTCACCCCCTCTTTTAAACCGTCCATCCAACTTGCAGGTGATGAACATTCTTTCCACTTCCACATATGCACACATACTTGGGTGCTATCTGTAAGTGATGTACACTGATCAGCCAGAACATTATTACCGCCAGTATAGACACTGTCCACCTTTGACATGGACAACAGCAGCGACGCATCACGGCATGGAAGCAGTGAGGCCTTGATTGGTGGCTGGAGGGAGTTGGCACCACACCTACAGGCACAACTCACCTAATTCCTGTAAATTCCTTGGAGGGGGGCAATGAGCTCCAACACGACATTGTCACATCCCAGATGTGTTCGATCAGGTTCAGATTGGCAAGTTGGGGGTGGGGGTGGGGGGGAGGGGGGCCAGTACATCAACTGCAGTTAATCACTGTATTCCTAGAATCACTCTGTCACACTCTTGGTATTGTGACATAGTGCATTATCTTGTTGAAAAATGTTGCTGCTGTCAGGAAAAATTATAGTCATGAAGGGATGTACATTGCCTGCAAATACTCCTCGGCCATGGTGCTTTGCATGAGCTCCACTGGACTCATGGATGCCCACGTGACTGTTCCGCAGAGCATAATGGAGCCAGTGCCAGCTTATGTCTGTACTGCACTGCAGTTGCCAAGGAGATCTTTCCTTGGAGGATGACGGATTCGCAACTTTCTGTCAGTGTGACAAAGGGGATTCGTCAGACCATGCAACACTCTGCCAATGTCCAGTGGCGATGGTCACATGTCTATTTCAGTCATAGTTGCCAATGTCATGGTGGTAACTTTGGCACATGCATGGGTCATCGGCTGCTCAGGCCCATCGTTAGGAGTGTTCGGTGTACTGTGTTCACACACACTAGTGCTCTGACCATCATTAAAGTCTTGTTTTGGTTCTGCCACAGTTTGCTGCCTGTCCTTCTTTACCAGTCTGCCCAGCCTACAATGTCCGACATCTGTAATGAGGAATGGCTGCCCAACCCTACGACGTCTAGACGTGTTTTCACCTTGGTTGCACCACGTGTTGAAAGACACTCACCAGAGTATTCTCGAACAATCAGCAAGTGGTTCTGTTTCCGAAATACTTGTGCCGAGCCTCTGGGCCATCACAATTTGTCCTCGGTCAAACTCGGATAGACTGTGCGCATTCCCCATTCCAAACACAGACAGCACACTCACTGATACTACATACACCATGTGTGTGTCTGACTAGCATTCATTCCTAGCCAGGTGAAGATGCTACCACCTGGACAGGTTTATGTTGATGGTTGGTGTGCATAATGTTCTGGCTGGTCAGTATAGACACACACGTCACATCCTTAGTGCTGTGTTTGGTGTTGTAGATATTGTGTCAAAGTGTGACTTCTGCCCACACACTGGCTCATCTGACTGCACCCTGGCTGGTCAGTCAGCAATGGATCTCGGCATAGGTAGACCACCACCTTGTCATAGAGGTCACCAGCTGGTCGCCATTCGATGCATTGTGCGGCTGTCTCAGCTGCTTAGAAGATATGCCTTGGAGCTGTTCTTCTGATTCATCAGCTGGTTCAGTTGCTAGCCTGCTCAAATACAGATTTCCACAGAGCATGTGCACTGTGATAGAACGAAACTGCAATAGGGCTTTACATGTAACTGAGGAGTTGATATCAAGGAGTTTAGACAGTCCATTCCAATTAAATTCATTCTTCTGGATGTAACACTTCTTCAGTACTATATTGGTCATATAAACTGACTCCCCAACACAGTATTTAGGTATAACAGCTCTGCTGTCATGTTGAGCAACCTGCTAGAGAAATGACTGATGATTTTGACCATTTAAATGCTTCCATACTTCACGTAGTTTGTTGGTTAAGTCCCTGATGTGTTCCTTGCTGCTGCCTCGTGCTGATGTTGGGAAGCCAACAGGCAAAGTCATTCGGCTGCCATAGACAATTTCATAAAGGCTGAGTTGCATGGTAGTTTATATTTCTGTATTGTAAGCATTGAATATGTGCGATATGTAGATATCCCATGAATCATACTTACCGCCAATACAGTGTCTTAACATTTTTGTCATGATTCGATGAACTCTTTCCAGTCGCCCATTCCCCACTAAATGAGCTGGTGTTACTCCTAGCTTGTCAATCTGTAGTAAACTGCATACTTGCTGTAATAAGCCACAAGCAAAGAGTGAAGATTCAGAATAGTCAAAATATGATGATTTCCATCTTTTGATTTTACTAGGGACCTACAATATCAAGATCTGGCTGTTCAAAATGCACTTGCTTGTGGAAGCTCCTCGTAGAGATGCTTTCATCTTGACCATATCATTCTGCTTATTGAGTAACAACGTGAGAACAACTGCAAACGTCAGCTTTCCGATTTGGCCACCAATAGATTTGCGCTATTTGCAGTTTAGTTGCTATTTTGCCACTATGTCCAGCCAATGGACTACTATCACATCCTTCCAAAACTTGGTGTCATTGGACTTGAGGTGCAATTATACGGTTTCCTTTAGTAGTGCTCATGTACAGTATCCCAACAACTACTGTGGATTTACAGTTGTTTCCAGGCTTGACACTGTTTCTCGGCCTTTTGGACGTTTACTGATTCCTCTTCCATACAGCTATGCATTTTCTTGGGTCATTGAACTGTTTGAATTGGTACTCACTTAAAACGTAAGGCCCCTATGGTTAATTTACTGCTGGAGTCCTCCAGATTGAGCAGCCACTTCAGTGCGGCGTGATTAATTACTACACTGAATTCTTGGTCAACTAAGACAAATTGGTAGTAGTTTATGCCATAGAAAAGTGCTCACAATTCCGTTTTGGTTGTTAAATAATTGCATTTAGCTGTGTTCAGTAGATAGGAAGAAAATGGAATTAGGGTCATTTGTAAATACAGTAATCCTAACACATTTGAATGAAATGCAAAAGTTAGCTGTAGTAAACATTAGCTGTACGTGGTACAATCCCATCTTTAAATTAGGCTATCAGTGATAATAAAGCAGGAGATTAGGTTCAGTTTACGTTACATAGACCCAAAAAATGAGACGATTCTCGTGGGTATGGAACAAGTCAGAAAGTATAACGTAAAAAACAATAAACATTTAAATATAATACTTACTACCCTGATCATTGGTCAGATTAGATTAGATTAGTACTTGTTCCATAGATCATGAATACGACACTTCGTAATGATGCGGAACGTGTCAGGTTAATAAAAGGTGTCTATACAAGATTTTACATTACACAAAATATTACATGATACTTAATATTTTTAATTTTTTTATTTTTTATTTATTTTTGTGGGGGTTGGGGAAATTACTCACTTACTATATCCAAAAATTCATCTAATGAGTAGGAGTTGCCATTAAGAAATTCTTTTAATTTCCTTTTAAATGCTATATGGCTATCTGTCAGACTTTTGATCCTATTAGGTAAGTGACCAAAGATTTTTGTGGCAGCATAATTTTCCCTCTTCTGAGCCGAAGTTAGATTTAACCTTAAGTAGTGAGGTCATTCTTTCTCCCAGTGTTGTAGCCATATATATATATATATATATATGATAGGATAGAGTAGCATGGAGAGCTGCATCAAACCAGTCTCACGACTGAAGACCACAACAACATATATATATATATATAATGGAAGGAAACATTCCACGTGGGAAAAATTATATATAAAAACAAAGATGAGGTGACTTACCGAACAAAAGCGCTGGCAGGTCGATAGACAAACACAAACACACACACAAAATTCAAGCTTTCGCAACAAACTGTTGCCTCATCAGGAAAGAGGGAAGGAGAGGGGAAGACGAAAGGAAGTGGGTTTTAAGGGAGAGGGTAAGGAGTCATTCCAATCCCGGGAGCGGAAAGACTTACCTTAGGGGGAAAAAAGGACAGGTATACACTCGCACACACGCACATATCCATCCACACATACAGACACAAGCAGACATATTTAAAGACAAAGAGTTTGGGCAGAGATGTCAGTCGAGGCAGAAGTGTAGAGGCAAAGAAGTTGTTGAAAGACAGGTGAGGTATGAGTGGCGGCAACTTGAAATTAGCGGAGATTGAGGCCTGGCGGATGACGAGAAGAGAGGATATACTGAAGGGCAAGTTCCCATCTCCGGAGTTGGGATAGGTTGGTGTTGGTGGGAAGTATCCAGATAACCCGGACGGTGTAACACTGTGCCAAGATGTGCTGGCTGTGCACCAAGGCATGTTTAGCCACAGGGTGATCCTCATTACCAACAAACACTGTCTGCCTGTGTCCATTCATGCGAATGGACAGTTTGTTGCTGGTCATTCCCACATAGAATGCATCACAGTGTAGGCAGGTCAGTTGGTAAATCACGTGGGTGCTTTCACACGTGGCTCTGCCTCTGATCGTGTACACCTTCCGGGTTACAGGACTGGAGTAGGTGGTGGTGGGAGGGTGCATGGGACAGGTTTTGCATCGGGGGCGGTTACAAGGATAGGAGCCAGAGGGTAGGGAAGGTGATTTGGGGATTTCATAGGGATGAACTAACAGGTTACGAAGGTTAGGTGGACGGCGGAAAGACACTCTTGGCGGAGTGGGGAGGATTTCATGAAGGATGGATCTCATTTCAGGGCAGGATTTGAGGAAGTCGTATCCCTGCTGGAGAGCCACATTCAGAGTCTGGTCCAGTCCCGGAAAGTATCCTGTCACAAGTGGGGCACTTTTGTGGTTCTTCTGTGGGGGATTCTGGGTTTGAGGGGACGAGGAAGTGGCTCTGGTTATTTGCTTCTGTACCAGGTCGGGAGGGTAGTTGCGGGATGCGAAAGCTGTTTTCAGGTTGTTGGTGTAATGATTCAGGGATTCCGGACTGGAGCAGATTCGTTTGCCACGAAGACCTAGGCTGTAGGGAAGGGACCGTTTGATGTGGAATGGGTGGCAGCTGTCATAATGGAGGTACTGTTGCTTGTTGGTGGGTTTGATGTGGACGGACGTGTGAAGTTGGCCATTGGACAGGTGGAGGTCAACGTCAAGGAAAGTGGCATGGGATTTGGAGTAGGACCAGGTGAAACTGATGGAACCAAAGGAGTTGAGGTTGGAGAGGAAGTTCTGGAGTTCTTCTTCACTGTGAGTCCAGATCATGAAGATGTCATCAATAAATCTGTACCAAACTTTGGGTTGGCAGACTTGGGTAACCAAGAAGGCTTCCTCTAAGCGACCCATGAATAGGTTGGCGTACGAGGGGGCCATCCTGGTGCCCATGGCTGTTCCCTTTAATTGTTGGTATGTCTGGCCCTCAAAAGTGAAGAAGTTGTGGGTCAGGATGAAGCTGGCTAAGGTGATGAGGAAAGAGGTTTTAGGTAGGGTGGCAGGTGATCGGCGTGAAAGGAAATGCTCCATCGCAGCGAGGCCCTGGACGTGCGGAATATTTGTGTATAAGGACGTGGCATCAATGGTTACAAGGATGGTTTCCGGGGGTAACAGATTGGGTAAGGATTCCAGGCGTTCAAGGAAGTGGTTGGTGTCCTTGATGAAGGATGGGAGACTGCATGTAATGGGTTGAAGGTGTTGATCTACGTAGGCAGAGATACGTTCTGTGGGGGCTTGGTAACCAGCTACAATGGGGCGGCCGGGATGATTGGGTTTGTGGATTTTAGGAAGAAGGTAGAAGGTAGGGGTGCGGGGTGTCGGTGGGGTCAGGAGGTTGATGGAGTCAGGTGAAAGGTTTTGCAGGGGGCCTAAGGTTCTGAGGATTCCTCGAAGCTCCGCCTGGACATCGGGAATGGGGTTACCTTGGCAAACTTTGTATGTGGTGTTGTCTGAAAGCTGACGCAGTCCCTCAGCCACATACTCCCGACGATCAAGCACCACGGTCGTGGAACCCTTGTCCGCCGGAAGAATGACGATGGATCGGTCAGCCTTCAGATCACGGATAGCCTGGGCTTCAGCAGTGGTGATGTTAGGTGTACGATTAAGGTTTTTTAAGAAGGATTGAGATGCAAGGCTGGAAGTCAGAAATTCCTGGAAGGTTTGGAGAGGGTGATTTTGAGGAAGAGGAGGTGGGTCCCGCTGTGACGGAGGACGGAACTGTTCCAGGTAGGGTTCAATTTGGATGGTGTCTTGAGGAGTCGGATCATTAGGAGTAGGATTAGGATCATTTTTCTTCGTGGCAAAGTGATACTTCCAGCAGAGAGTACGGGTGTAGGACAGTAAATCTTTGACGAGGGCTGTTTGGTTGAATCGGGGAGTGGGGCTGAAGGTGAGGCCTTTGGATAGGACAGAGGTTTCGGATTGGGAGAGAGGTTTGGAGGAAAGGTTAACTACTGAATTAGGGTGTTGTGGTTCCAGATTGTGTTGATCGGAATTTTGAGGTTTTGGAGGGAGTGGAGCTGGAAGTGGGAGATTGAGTAGATGGGAGAGACTGGGTTTGTGTGCAATGAGAGGAGGTTGAGGTTTGCTGGAAAGGTTGTGAAGGGTGAGTGAGTTGCCTTTCCGGAGGTGGGAAACCAGGAGATTGGATAGTTTTTTGAGGTGGAGGGTGGCATGCTGTTCTAATTTACGGTTGGCCTGTAGGAGGATGCTCTGAACAGCCGGTGTGGATGTGGGGGAGGAAAGATTAAGGACTTTTATTAAGGATAGGAGTTGACGGGTGTGTTCAATGGCCGAGTTGATGTGTAGGTGAAGGATTAGGTGGGTGAGGGCAATGGATTGTTCAGTTTGGAACTGGTATAGGGACTGATGGAAGGAAGGGTTGCAGCCAGAGATGGGAACTTTGAGTGTGAGGCCTTTGGGGGTAATGCCAAATGTCAGACAAGCCTGAGAAAATAAAATATGCGAGCGTAATCTGGCTAGGGCGAAGGCATGTTTGCGGAGGGAATGTAAATAAAACTTAATGGGGTCATTGTGGGAGTGTTGTGAGGGTGACATGGTGTTAGAAGGTGGAAAGTGTAACATGAGGTGAAATGAAAATGAAAATAAAAATATATGGGGAGAGATAAAGGTGAACCGGAAAGAAACTGGAGATCTGGAATGAAAAAAGGCGAAAAGGTGTTGGTTACAGCTGGGCTATGTTGGACTTGGGTTGGTAGACAACGATGTGCATAAAGGTTAGGTGGTTGTGTTGCCGCCAAAACACGTTAAAGGACGGAGAAATTCGGGAAAATTTCGAAAAAACTGCGTGTAGTATATTAAAAGGAGTGGTATTGTGGTGGCAGATTATGAAAATGAGGCTAACAATTGTCTGACGAAGAAATAATGGCGTTAAAACCTGTGGGAAGCGGCTAAAAATGATCGGTGATGTGGGAAAAACGGAAATGGAAATAAAGCGAAAGTTATTAGAACTGGCCGAAATGGTTGTTTAAAAGGTGAAAGGAGCTGTTTGTGAACTAGAAACGGTGGATATTATAGCGGCGGTAGTGCTGAAAGCGGCAAAAAAATTTTTTGGTTATGGTTTGGAAGTGGGTTACGTATTGTTGAGTATATATATAGGCGGGATAAAATAGTGCAGATTACGGTAAAAAGGAGAAGGTGAATACAAAGTGAAACTACTGGCAAAAACAGAAAGAGGAAAATAAGACGACAGAAAAGATTTCGAAATGGAACAGTGACAATAACAAACGTAATTGTTGGATTCAAATTAATGATATCAATATAATGGAAGGAAACATTCCACGTGGGAAAAATTATATATAAAAACAAAGATGAGGTGACTTACCGAACAAAAGCGCTGGCAGGTCGATAGACAAACACAAACAAACACAAACACACACACAAAATTCAAGCTTTCGCAACAAACTGTTGCCTCATCAGGAAAGAGGGAAGGAGAGGGGAAGACGAAAGGAAGTGGGTTTTAAGGGAGAGGGTAAGGAGTCATTCCAATCCCGGGAGCGGAAAGACTTACCTTAGGGGGAAAAAAGGACAGGTATACACTCGCACACACGCACATATCCATCCACACATACAGACACAAGCAGACATATTTAAAGACAAAGAGTTTGGGCAGAGATGTCAGTCGAGGCAGAAGTGTAGAGGCAAAGAAGTTGTTGAAAGACAGGTGAGGTATGAGTGGCGGCAACTTGAAATTAGCGGAGATTGAGGCCTGGCGGATGACGAGAAGAGAGGATATACTGAAGGGCAAGTTCCCATCTCCGGAGTTGGGATAGGTTGGTGTTGGTGGGAAGTATCCAGATAACCCGGACGGTGTAACACTGTGCCAAGATGTGCTGGCTGTGCACCAAGGCATGTTTAGCCACAGGGTGATCCTCATTACCAACAAACACTGTCTGCCTGTGTCCATTCATGCGAATGGACAGTTTGTTGCTGGTCATTCCCACATAGAATGCATCACAGTGTAGGCAGGTCAGTTGGTAAATCACGTGGGTGCTTTCACACGTGGCTCTGCCTCTGATCGTGTACACCTTCCGGGTTACAGGACTGGAGTAGGTGGTGGTGGGAGGGTGCATGGGACAGGTTTTGCATCGGGGGCGGTTACAAGGATAGGAGCCAGAGGGTAGGGAAGGTGATTTGGGGATTTCATAGGGATGAACTAACAGGTTACGAAGGTTAGGTGGACGGCGGAAAGACACTCTTGGCGGAGTGGGGAGGATTTCATGAAGGATGGATCTCATTTCAGGGCAGGATTTGAGGAAGTCGTATCCCTGCTGGAGAGCCACATTCAGAGTCTGGTCCAGTCCCGGAAAGTATCCTGTCACAAGTGGGGCACTTTTGTGGTTCTTCTGTGGGGGATTCTGGGTTTGAGGGGACGAGGAAGTGGCTCTGGTTATTTGCTTCTGTACCAGGTCGGGAGGGTAGTTGCGGGATGCGAAAGCTGTTTTCAGGTTGTTGGTGTAATGATTCAGGGATTCCGGACTGGAGCAGATTCGTTTGCCACGAAGACCTAGGCTGTAGGGAAGGGACCGTTTGATGTGGAATGGGTGGCAGCTGTCATAATGGAGGTACTGTTGCTTGTTGGTGGGTTTGATGTGGACGGACGTGTGAAGTTGGCCATTGGACAGGTGGAGGTCAACGTCAAGGAAAGTGGCATGGGATTTGGAGTAGGACCAGGTGAAACTGATGGAACCAAAGGAGTTGAGGTTGGAGAGGAAGTTCTGGAGTTCTTCTTCACTGTGAGTCCAGATCATGAAGATGTCATCAATAAATCTGTACCAAACTTTGGGTTGGCAGACTTGGGTAACCAAGAAGGCTTCCTCTAAGCGACCCATGAATAGGTTGGCGTACGAGGGGGCCATCCTGGTGCCCATGGCTGTTCCCTTTAATTGTTGGTATGTCTGGCCCTCAAAAGTGAAGAAGTTGTGGGTCAGGATGAAGCTGGCTAAGGTGATGAGGAAAGAGGTTTTAGGTAGGGTGGCAGGTGATCGGCGTGAAAGGAAATGCTCCATCGCAGCGAGGCCCTGGACGTGCGGAATATTTGTGTATAAGGACGTGGCATCAATGGTTACAAGGATGGTTTCCGGGGGTAACAGATTGGGTAAGGATTCCAGGCGTTCAAGGAAGTGGTTGGTGTCCTTGATGAAGGATGGGAGACTGCATGTAATGGGTTGAAGGTGTTGATCTACGTAGGCAGAGATACGTTCTGTGGGGGCTTGGTAACCAGCTACAATGGGGCGGCCGGGATGATTGGGTTTGTGGATTTTAGGAAGAAGGTAGAAGGTAGGGGTGCGGGGTGTCGGTGGGGTCAGGAGGTTGATGGAGTCAGGTGAAAGGTTTTGCAGGGGGCCTAAGGTTCTGAGGATTCCTCGAAGCTCCGCCTGGACATCGGGAATGGGGTTACCTTGGCAAACTTTGTATGTGGTGTTGTCTGAAAGCTGACGCAGTCCCTCAGCCACATACTCCCGACGATCAAGCACCACGGTCGTGGAACCCTTGTCCGCCGGAAGAATGACGATGGATCGGTCAGCCTTCAGATCACGGATAGCCTGGGCTTCAGCAGTGGTGATGTTAGGTGTACGATTAAGGTTTTTTAAGAAGGATTGAGATGCAAGGCTGGAAGTCAGAAATTCCTGGAAGGTTTGGAGAGGGTGATTTTGAGGAAGAGGAGGTGGGTCCCGCTGTGACGGAGGACGGAACTGTTCCAGGTAGGGTTCAATTTGGATGGTGTCTTGAGGAGTCGGATCATTAGGAGTAGGATTAGGATCATTTTTCTTCGTGGCAAAGTGATACTTCCAGCAGAGAGTACGGGTGTAGGACAGTAAATCTTTGACGAGGGCTGTTTGGTTGAATCGGGGAGTGGGGCTGAAGGTGAGGCCTTTGGATAGGACAGAGGTTTCGGATTGGGAGAGAGGTTTGGAGGAAAGGTTAACTACTGAATTAGGGTGTTGTGGTTCCAGATTGTGTTGATCGGAATTTTGAGGTTTTGGAGGGAGTGGAGCTGGAAGTGGGAGATTGAGTAGATGGGAGAGACTGGGTTTGTGTGCAATGAGAGGAGGTTGAGGTTTGCTGGAAAGGTTGTGAAGGGTGAGTGAGTTGCCTTTCCGGAGGTGGGAAACCAGGAGATTGGATAGTTTTTTGAGGTGGAGGGTGGCATGCTGTTCTAATTTACGGTTGGCCTGTAGGAGGATGCTCTGAACAGCCGGTGTGGATGTGGGGGAGGAAAGATTAAGGACTTTTATTAAGGATAGGAGTTGACGGGTGTGTTCAATGGCCGAGTTGATGTGTAGGTGAAGGATTAGGTGGGTGAGGGCAATGGATTGTTCAGTTTGGAACTGGTATAGGGACTGATGGAAGGAAGGGTTGCAGCCAGAGATGGGAACTTTGAGTGTGAGGCCTTTGGGGGTAATGCCAAATGTCAGACAAGCCTGAGAAAATAAAATATGCGAGCGTAATCTGGCTAGGGCGAAGGCATGTTTGCGGAGGGAATGTAAATAAAACTTAATGGGGTCATTGTGGGAGTGTTGTGAGGGTGACATGGTGTTAGAAGGTGGAAAGTGTAACATGAGGTGAAATGAAAATGAAAATAAAAATATATGGGGAGAGATAAAGGTGAACCGGAAAGAAACTGGAGATCTGGAATGAAAAAAGGCGAAAAGGTGTTGGTTACAGCTGGGCTATGTTGGACTTGGGTTGGTAGACAACGATGTGCATAAAGGTTAGGTGGTTGTGTTGCCGCCAAAACACGTTAAAGGACGGAGAAATTCGGGAAAATTTCGAAAAAACTGCGTGTAGTATATTAAAAGGAGTGGTATTGTGGTGGCAGATTATGAAAATGAGGCTAACAATTGTCTGACGAAGAAATAATGGCGTTAAAACCTGTGGGAAGCGGCTAAAAATGATCGGTGATGTGGGAAAAACGGAAATGGAAATAAAGCGAAAGTTATTAGAACTGGCCGAAATGGTTGTTTAAAAGGTGAAAGGAGCTGTTTGTGAACTAGAAACGGTGGATATTATAGCGGCGGTAGTGCTGAAAGCGGCAAAAAAATTTTTTGGTTATGGTTTGGAAGTGGGTTACGTATTGTTGAGTATATATATAGGCGGGATAAAATAGTGCAGATTACGGTAAAAAGGAGAAGGTGAATACAAAGTGAAACTACTGGCAAAAACAGAAAGAGGAAAATAAGACGACAGAAAAGATTTCGAAATGGAACAGTGACAATAACAAACGTAATTGTTGGATTCAAATTAATGATATCAATATAATGGAAGGAAACATTCCACGTGGGAAAAATTATATATAAAAACAAAGATGAGGTGACTTACCGAACAAAAGCGCTGGCAGGTCGATAGACAAACACAAACAAACACAAACACACACACAAAATTCAAGCTTTCGCAACAAACTGTTGCCTCATCAGGAAAGAGGGAAGGAGAGGGGAAGACGAAAGGAAGTGGGTTTTAAGGGAGAGGGTAAGGAGTCATTCCAATCCCGGGAGCGGAAAGACTTACCTTAGGGGGAAAAAAGGACAGGTATACACTCGCACACACGCACATATCCATCCACACATACAGACACAAGCAGACATATTTAAAGACAAAGAGTTTGGGCAGAGATGTCAGTCGAGGCAGAAGTGTAGAGGCAAAGAAGTTGTTGAAAGACAGGTGAGGTATGAGTGGCGGCAACTTGAAATTAGCGGAGATTGAGGCCTGGCGGATGACGAGAAGAGAGGATATACTGAAGGGCAAGTTCCCATCTCCGGAGTTGGGATAGGTTGGTGTTGGTGGGAAGTATCCAGATAACCCGGACGGTGTAACACTGTGCCAAGATGTGCTGGCTGTGCACCAAGGCATGTTTAGCCACAGGGTGATCCTCATTACCAACAAACACTGTCTGCCTGTGTCCATTCATGCGAATGGACAGTTTGTTGCTGGTCATTCCCACATAGAATGCATCACAGTGTAGGCAGGTCAGTTGGTAAATCACGTGGGTGCTTTCACACGTGGCTCTGCCTCTGATCGTGTACACCTTCCGGGTTACAGGACTGGAGTAGGTGGTGGTGGGAGGGTGCATGGGACAGGTTTTGCATCGGGGGCGGTTACAAGGATAGGAGCCAGAGGGTAGGGAAGGTGATTTGGGGATTTCATAGGGATGAACTAACAGGTTACGAAGGTTAGGTGGACGGCGGAAAGACACTCTTGGCGGAGTGGGGAGGATTTCATGAAGGATGGATCTCATTTCAGGGCAGGATTTGAGGAAGTCGTATCCCTGCTGGAGAGCCACATTCAGAGTCTGGTCCAGTCCCGGAAAGTATCCTGTCACAAGTGGGGCACTTTTGTGGTTCTTCTGTGGGGGATTCTGGGTTTGAGGGGACGAGGAAGTGGCTCTGGTTATTTGCTTCTGTACCAGGTCGGGAGGGTAGTTGCGGGATGCGAAAGCTGTTTTCAGGTTGTTGGTGTAATGATTCAGGGATTCCGGACTGGAGCAGATTCGTTTGCCACGAAGACCTAGGCTGTAGGGAAGGGACCGTTTGATGTGGAATGGGTGGCAGCTGTCATAATGGAGGTACTGTTGCTTGTTGGTGGGTTTGATGTGGACGGACATGTGAAGTTGGCCATTGGACAGGTGGAGGTCAACGTCAAGGAAAGTGGCATGGGATTTGGAGTAGGACCAGGTGAAACTGATGGAACCAAAGGAGTTGAGGTTGGAGAGGAAGTTCTGGAGTTCTTCTTCACTGTGAGTCCAGATCATGAAGATGTCATCAATAAATCTGTACCAAACTTTGGGTTGGCAGACTTGGGTAACCAAGAAGGCTTCCTCTAAGCGACCCATGAATAGGTTGGCGTACGAGGGGGCCATCCTGGTGCCCATGGCTGTTCCCTTTAATTGTTGGTATGTCTGGCCCTCAAAAGTGAAGAAGTTGTGGGTCAGGATGAAGCTGGCTAAGGTGATGAGGAAAGAGGTTTTAGGTAGGGTGGCAGGTGATCGGCGTGAAAGGAAATGCTCCATCGCAGCGAGGCCCTGGACGTGCGGAATATTTGTGTATAAGGACGTGGCATCAATGGTTACAAGGATGGTTTCCGGGGGTAACAGATTGGGTAAGGATTCCAGGCGTTCAAGGAAGTGGTTGGTGTCCTTGATGAAGGATGGGAGACTGCATGTAATGGGTTGAAGGTGTTGATCTACGTAGGCAGAGATACGTTCTGTGGGGGCTTGGTAACCAGCTACAATGGGGCGGCCGGGATGATTGGGTTTGTGGATTTTAGGAAGAAGGTAGAAGGTAGGGGTGCGGGGTGTCGGTGGGGTCAGGAGGTTGATGGAGTCAGGTGAAAGGTTTTGCAGGGGGCCTAAGGTTCTGAGGATTCCTCGAAGCTCCGCCTGGACATCGGGAATGGGGTTACCTTGGCAAACTTTGTATGTGGTGTTGTCTGAAAGCTGACGCAGTCCCTCAGCCACATACTCCCGACGATCAAGCACCACGGTCGTGGAACCCTTGTCCGCCGGAAGAATGACGATGGATCGGTCAGCCTTCAGATCACGGATAGCCTGGGCTTCAGCAGTGGTGATGTTAGGTGTACGATTAAGGTTTTTTAAGAAGGATTGAGATGCAAGGCTGGAAGTCAGAAATTCCTGGAAGGTTTGGAGAGGGTGATTTTGAGGAAGAGGAGGTGGGTCCCGCTGTGACGGAGGACGGAACTGTTCCAGGTAGGGTTCAATTTGGATGGTGTCTTGAGGAGTCGGATCATTAGGAGTAGGATTAGGATCATTTTTCTTCGTGGCAAAGTGATACTTCCAGCAGAGAGTACGGGTGTAGGACAGTAAATCTTTGACGAGGGCTGTTTGGTTGAATCGGGGAGTGGGGCTGAAGGTGAGGCCTTTGGATAGGACAGAGGTTTCGGATTGGGAGAGAGGTTTGGAGGAAAGGTTAACTACTGAATTAGGGTGTTGTGGTTCCAGATTGTGTTGATCGGAATTTTGAGGTTTTGGAGGGAGTGGAGCTGGAAGTGGGAGATTGAGTAGATGGGAGAGACTGGGTTTGTGTGCAATGAGAGGAGGTTGAGGTTTGCTGGAAAGGTTGTGAAGGGTGAGTGAGTTGCCTTTCCGGAGGTGGGAAACCAGGAGATTGGATAGTTTTTTGAGGTGGAGGGTGGCATGCTGTTCTAATTTACGGTTGGCCTGTAGGAGGATGCTCTGAACAGCCGGTGTGGATGTGGGGGAGGAAAGATTAAGGACTTTTATTAAGGATAGGAGTTGACGGGTGTGTTCATTGGCCGAGTTGATGTGTAGGTGAAGGATTAGGTGGGTGAGGGCAATGGATTGTTCAGTTTGGAACTGGTATAGGGACTGATGGAAGGAAGGGTTGCAGCCAGAGATGGGAACTTTGAGTGTGAGGCCTTTGGGGGTAATGCCAAATGTCAGACAAGCCTGAGAAAATAAAATATGCGAGCGTAATCTGGCTAGGGCGAAGGCATGTTTGCGGAGGGAATGTAAATAAAACTTAATGGGGTCATTGTGGGAGTGTTGTGAGGGTGACATGGTGTTAGAAGGTGGAAAGTGTAACATGAGGTGAAATGAAAATGAAAATAAAAATATATGGGGAGAGATAAAGGTGAACCGGAAAGAAACTGGAGATCTGGAATGAAAAAAGGCGAAAAGGTGTTGGTTACAGCTGGGCTATGTTGGACTTGGGTTGGTAGACAACGATGTGCATAAAGGTTAGGTGGTTGTGTTGCCGCCAAAACACGTTAAAGGACGGAGAAATTCGGGAAAATTTCGAAAAAACTGCGTGTAGTATATTAAAAGGAGTGGTATTGTGGTGGCAGATTATGAAAATGAGGCTAACAATTGTCTGACGAAGAAATAATGGCGTTAAAACCTGTGGGAAGCGGCTAAAAATGATCGGTGATGTGGGAAAAACGGAAATGGAAATAAAGCGAAAGTTATTAGAACTGGCCGAAATGGTTGTTTAAAAGGTGAAAGGAGCTGTTTGTGAACTAGAAACGGTGGATATTATAGCGGCGGTAGTGCTGAAAGCGGCAAAAAAATTTTTTGGTTATGGTTTGGAAGTGGGTTACGTATTGTTGAGTATATATATATAGGCGGGATAAAATAGTGCAGATTACGGTAAAAAGGAGAAGGTGAATACAAAGTGAAACTACTGGCAAAAACAGAAAGAGGAAAATAAGACGACAGAAAAGATTTCGAAATGGAACAGTGACAATAACAAACGTAATTGTTGGATTCAAATTAATGATATCAATATAATGGAAGGAAACATTCCACGTGGGAAAAATTATATATAAAAACAAAGATGAGGTGACTTACCGAACAAAAGCGCTGGCAGGTCGATAGACAAACACAAACAAACACAAACACACACACAAAATTCAAGCTTTCGCAACAAACTGTTGCCTCATCAGGAAAGAGGGAAGGAGAGGGGAAGACGAAAGGAAGTGGGTTTTAAGGGAGAGGGTAAGGAGTCATTCCAATCCCGGGAGCGGAAAGACTTACCTTAGGGGGAAAAAAGGACAGGTATACACTCGCACACACGCACATATCCATCCACACATACAGACACAAGCAGACATATTTAAAGACAAAGAGTTTGGGCAGAGATGTCAGTCGAGGCAGAAGTGTAGAGGCAAAGAAGTTGTTGAAAGACAGGTGAGGTATGAGTGGCGGCAACTTGAAATTAGCGGAGATTGAGGCCTGGCGGATGACGAGAAGAGAGGATATACTGAAGGGCAAGTTCCCATCTCCGGAGTTGGGATAGGTTGGTGTTGGTGGGAAGTATCCAGATAACCCGGACGGTGTAACACTGTGCCAAGATGTGCTGGCTGTGCACCAAGGCATGTTTAGCCACAGGGTGATCCTCATTACCAACAAACACTGTCTGCCTGTGTCCATTCATGCGAATGGACAGTTTGTTGCTGGTCATTCCCACATAGAATGCATCACAGTGTAGGCAGGTCAGTTGGTAAATCACGTGGGTGCTTTCACACGTGGCTCTGCCTCTGATCGTGTACACCTTCCGGGTTACAGGACTGGAGTAGGTGGTGGTGGGAGGGTGCATGGGACAGGTTTTGCATCGGGGGCGGTTACAAGGATAGGAGCCAGAGGGTAGGGAAGGTGGTTTGGGGATTTCATAGGGATGAACTAACAGGTTACGAAGGTTAGGTGGACGGCGGAAAGACACTCTTGGCGGAGTGGGGAGGATTTCATGAAGGATGGATCTCATTTCAGGGCAGGATTTGAGGAAGTCGTATCCCTGCTGGAGAGCCACATTCAGAGTCTGGTCCAGTCCCGGAAAGTATCCTGTCACAAGTGGGGCACTTTTGTGGTTCTTCTGTGGGGGATTCTGGGTTTGAGGGGACGAGGAAGTGGCTCTGGTTATTTGCTTCTGTACCAGGTCGGGAGGGTAGTTGCGGGATGCGAAAGCTGTTTTCAGGTTGTTGGTGTAATGATTCAGGGATTCCGGACTGGAGCAGATTCGTTTACCACGAAGACCTAGGCTGTAGGGAAGGCAAACGAATCTGCTCCAGTCCGGAATCCCTGGATCATTACACCAACAACCTGAAAACAGCTTTCGCATCCCGCAACTACCCTCCCGACCTGGTACAGAAGCAAATAACCAGAGCCACTTCCTCGTCCCCTCAAACCCAGAATCCCCCACAGAAGAACCACAAAAGTGCCCCACTTGTGACAGGATACTTTCCGGGACTGGACCAGACTCTGAATGTGGCTCTCCAGCAGGGATACGACTTCCTCAAATCCTGCCCTGAAATGAGATCCATCCTTCATGAAATCCTCCCCACTCCGCCAAGAGTGTCCTTCCGCCGTCCACCTAACCTTCGTAACCTGTTAGTTCATCCCTATGAAATCCCCAAACCACCTTCCCTACCCTCTGGCTCCTATCCTTGTAACCGCCCCCGATGCAAAACCTGTCCAATGCACCCTCCCACCACCACCTACTCCAGTCCTGTAACCCGGAAGGTGTACACGATCAGAGGCAGAGCCACGTGTGAAAGCACCCACGTGATTTACCAACTGACCTGCCTACACTGTGATGCATTCTATGTGGGAATGACCAGCAACAAACTGTCCATTCGCATGAATGGACACAGGCAGACAGTGTTTGTTGGTAATGAGGATCACCCTGTGGCTAAACATGCCTTGGTGCACAGCCAGCACATCTTGGCACAGTGTTACACCGTCCGGGTTATCTGGATACTTCCCACCAACACCAACCTATCCCAACTCCGGAGATGGGAACTTGCCCTTCAGTATATCCTCTCTTCTCGTCATCCGCCAGGCCTCAATCTCCGCTAATTTCAAGTTGCCGCCACTCATACCTCACCTGTCTTTCAACAACTTCTTTGCCTCTACACTTCTGCCACGACTGACATCTCTGCCCAAACTCTTTGTCTTTAAATATGTCTGCTTGTGTCTGTATGTGTGGATGGATATGTGCGTGTGTGCGAGTGTATACCTGTCCTTTTTTCCCCCTAAGGTAAGTCCTTCCGCTCCCGGGATTGGAATGACTCCTTACCCTCTCCCTTAAAACCCACTTCCTTTCGTCTTCCCCTCTCCTTCCCTCTTTCCTGATGAGGCAACAGTTTGTTGCGAAAGCTTGAATTTTGTGTGTGTGTTTGTGTTTGTTTGTGTGTCTATCGACCTGCCAGCGCTTTTGTTCGGTAAGTCACCTCATCTTTGTTTTTATATATAATTTTTCCCACGTGGAATGTTTCCTTCCATTATATATATATATATATATATATATATATATGTATATATATATGTATATATATATGTATATATATGTATGTATATATATATATATGTATGTATATATATATATGTATATATGTATGTATATATATATATGTTGTTGTGGTCTTCAGTCGTGAGACTGGTTTGATGCAGCTCTCCATGCTACTCTATCCTGTGCAAGCTTTTTCATCTCCCAGTACCTACTGCAACCTACATCCTTCTGAATCTGCTTAGTGTATTCATCTCTTGGCCTCCCTCTACGATTTTTACCCTCCACGCTGCCCTCCAATACTAAATTGGTGATCCCTTGATGCCTCAGAACATGTCCTACCAACCGATCCCTTCTTCTGGTCAAGTTGTGCCACAAACTTCTCTTCTCCCCAATCCTATTCAAAACTTCCTCATTAGTTATGTGATCTACCCATCTAATCTTCAGCATTCTTCTGTAGCACCACGTTTCGAAAGCTTCTATTCTCTTCTTGTCCAAACTATTTATCGTCCATGTTTCACTTCCATACATGGCTACACTCCATACGAATACTTTCAGAAATGACTTCCTGACACTTAAATCTATATATATATATATATATATATATATATATATATATATATATATATGAGGCTACAGTGAAGATCCCTAGCTCTTTAAATAAGTGTCTGCAGGATGATCTTGGAGGAGCTCCAGCAATTATTCTGATTACACGCTTTTGTGCAGTGAACACTCTGTTGCTCAATGATGAGTTACCTCAGAATATGATGCCATACGAAAGCAGAGAATGAAAATAGGCATGGTAAGCTAATTTACTGAGATGCATATCGCCAAAATTTGCGATGACCCTAATAGCATAAGTAGCTGAACTCAAACATTTCAGCAGATCCTCAGTATGTTTTTTCCAGTTCAACCCCTCATCAATGCATACACCTAGAAATTTTGAATATTCTACCTTAGCTACCGATTTCTGATCGAAGTCTATATTTATTAATGGTGTGATTCCATTTACTGTGTGGAACTGTATTTACTGTGTTTTGTCAAAGTTTAATGAGAGCCCATTTGCACAGAACCATTTAATGATTTTCTGAAAAACATTGTGTACAATTTCACCAGTTAATTCTTGTCTGTTGGGTCTGATAGCTATACTTGTATCAGCGGCAAAAAGTACCAGCTTTGCATCTTCGTGAATATAGAATGGCAAGTCATTAATATACATTAAGAACAGCAGAGGACCCAAGACCGAACCTTGCGGCACCCCATTCTTGATTATTCCCCAGTTTGAGAAATCACCAGTTTTTTGCATATTACGTGAACTGCTTATTTCAACTTTCTGCACTCTTCCAGTTAGGTATGATTTAAACCATTTGAGCACTGTCCCATTCATATCACAGTACTTGAGCTTATCTATAAGTATTCCGTGATTTACACAATCAAAAGCCTCTGGTAGATCACAAAAAATCCCAACAGATGACTTCCGGTTACTCAGAGCATTTAATATTTCATTAGTGATAGTATATATAGCATTTTCTGTTGGAAAAACCCTTCTGGAAACCAAACTTGACATTTTGTTAAAACTTTATTTTTACAAAGTTGTGAAGCTACTCTACAATACATTACTTTTTCAAGAATTTTGGATAAGGCAGTCAGAAGAGATATTGGGCAGTAGTTGTTGACATCAGACGTATCCCCTTTTTTATGAAGTGGTTTAACAATGGTATACTTCAATCTATCTGGGAAAATACCCTGCTTCAGAGAGCTATTACGTATGTGGCTAAGAATCCCACTTATTTCTTGGGAACAAGCTTTTATTATCCTGCTGGAAATGCCACCAATTCTACATCTACATCTACATTGATACTCCGCAAGCCACCCAACGGTGTGTGGCGGAGGGCACCTTACGTGCCACTGTCATTACCTCCCTTTCCTGTTCCAGTCGCGTATGGTTCGCGGGAAGAACGACTGTCTGAAAGCCTCCGTGCGCGCTCTAATCTCTCTAATTTTACATTCGTGATCTCCTCGGGAAGTATAAGTAGGGGGAAGCAATATATTCGATACCTCATCCAGAAACGCATCCTCTCGAAACCTGGCGAGCAAGCTACACCGCGATGCAGAGCGCCTCTCTTGCAGAGTCTGCCACTTGAGTTTATTAAACATCTCCGTAACGCTATCACGGTTACCAAATAACCCAGTGACGAAACGCGCCGCTCTTCTTTGGATCTTCTCTATCTCCTCCGTCAACCCGACCTGGTACGGATCCCACACTGATGAGCAATACTCAAGTATAGGTCGAACGAGTGTTTTGTAAGCCACCTCCTTTGTTGATGGACTACATTTTCTAAGCACTCTCCCAATGAATCTCAACCTGGTACCCGCCTTACCAACAATTAGTTTTATATGATCATTCCACTTCAAATCGTTCCGTACGCATACTCCCAGATATTTTACAGAAGTAACTGCTACCAGTGTTTGTTCCGCTATCATATAATCATACAATAGTGCATACATAATCATACAATAAAGGATCCATGTGAGCTTTTATTCTTGAGAGAGTTTATTATCTTCCTAATTTCAGGAGAGGTGGGTGGAACTTCAATTGTATCAAATGGTGTGGGTAAGGCCTCTTCCATTGACTGCCTTGCTTCTTCTAATGAACATTTAGACCCTATTTTCTCTACAACATTTAAAAAAATGATTATTCAAAATGTTTTCGACTTCTGGCTTGTTTATCAAGTTTCCATTCGCTTTGATGGTGATGCCGTCATCCTGTACTCTTGGTTGCCCTGTCTCCCTTGTAATAATATTCCAAATTGTTTTGATTTTATTATCGGAGGTATTAATCTCAGACATGATGCACATGCTTCTGGACTTTTTAATAACCTTTCTTGATGTAACACAGTAGTTTATATAATATGTGGCTGTTTCTGGCTCATTACCCTTTCTTGTTGTTAGATACAGTTCCCTTTGTGGTTACAAGATATTTTTATTCCTTTTGTAAGCCAAGGTTTTTTGCATGGTGTCTTTCTTCTTGGGGAAACAGTTTTCATATTCTCTTAAAAGTGTATCATGAAATAAGTTATATTTTAAATTAGCATCAGGTTCCTTGTGCACCTCATCCCAGTCTAACTGCTAAAGATTTTCTCTGAAATTTGTAATTGTTGAGTCGTTAATTGAACGCACAACTTTGGAGGGTAGTTTTGAATTACTGAATGGAGCTATGTCATATACTGTAATTAGTTGAGCATCATGATCAGAAAGGCCATTCTCAACAGGATAAGAATTTATGTTTTTAAACCTATCTTGGTCTATAAAAGTGTTATCTACCAATGTGCTGCCGTCCTTTACTACCCGAGTAGGAAAATTGACAGATGTCAAATTGAAAAACCTAAGCAAGACTTCCAGGTCATTCTTCCTATCACACTCATTCAGTGAATCAACATTGAAGTCCCCATAAATAATAATTTGCTTTCCCCTGTCTGACAGCACAACAAGGCATCCAAGTTTTCCAGGAATAAATGAAAGTTTCCTGAAGGGGTCCTGTATACTGCTAAAATAATAAAAGAGTTCTTCAGTTCAAGTTGACAGGCACATGCTTCTATATGTTGCTCTAGACAAAACTTTTTTGTATCTAAGCTTTCTACACAGTGATAACTTTTGACATATATGGCAACTCCTCTTCTCACCTTACTCTGTCTACTCATATTTGCAGATAGTTTATAACCACTGATATTTACATTTTCCATATCAGACACAATGTGATTATCAGACAGGCATAGTATATCTATTACATTATAAGATTCAATGTGATCTGAACAAACCAGGAGCTCATCTACTTTATTCTTCAGTCCCGGGATATTTTGATGAAAAATGGTAACATTATTGGAAGTTGGTAAACTAGGTGAATACAATACAGTAAACTGGAACAGCTATTATTTACAGAGTTAATACACTGTCGGAATGAAACATTGTTATGCACTATTAATAAATTTATCATACACAAAGTACCTAATCTTGACTGTTGTCAGTTTCGTAATCTGATACAAAATTATAAGTGACATTGAGTGAACAGCTCCATCAGTCATCGATTAATTATATGTATATAAAATAGAATGGCAATATTTCCTTACTATACTACCTTACAATTTAAAGTTGCCATAAGCTCAGGATAATGTAAATCATACTGGTAGTTTTTGTACTTAACCACACTTCTACAACAGTGTGGCAGCCATACAGCTTTCTGTCACCAGTAGTTTAAAGTAGTACACTAACATGGACTGTGCTTTAAGTACAGACTCTGTCAGCTGGCTTTTGAAGTTACCCTGTACAGCTCTGCTAATGACTGGAAGGGGTGATCTGGAGCAGCTGGGGGTGGTGACTGCATCAGCTCCCCATCCATTTACCGATCTTCCTAAGACCTGTATTTTGCATCTAAAGCTCTTGAATGTCTCACCTCTTTACCATCCAGTTAGCAGCAAGCCTGTCGTCTATCACCTCTATGCACTGGACAGCTGCAGTGGCCACAATTCGCTTCTGTGTAAATACATAAGAGGAATCTGTCATGTGCCAGGAAGACAAACCAAAACAATCAGCTTTTTCTGTCTGGAGAAAAAGGTACAGACCATCCTGTAATGACAGGAGGAGGAAATTTTATTTTTCTGTGAATTTGTGGATTTAGTAACTTAATAAATCCTCAGCTGTAACCTATGCTTTTCATTTCTCTCATCATCAGAGTTGTGAACGTCAGTGTGGAAAGCAGCTGATAGTATACATTACATGTAGCTCACATAATTTACTATTGACTTCTGTAGCAGTGTAGTGTTCACACAGTCCTTTAGCCAGCGCTTCAGACTGCTTGCGTTTCTTTGTGGTTTAATATAACCCACCTAGGATCTTGCCTCCACTCAACTTTACACTTGCAATGTTTATTTGAAGTTGTTATATTATCTGCTTTATTCTTACCTGAATATGCTGCACTGCTCTCGACACAGATTCACGTTATTATTCTAGTGTAGTTCTTATGCTGCCTGATCACCTACCGCAATTTCTAAGGATTTGCATAAACTTCATCTGATCTCAACTTTTCATCCCTAGTGTCAACTCTTTGCTTGTGTGAAGCATTTTTGGCATGAACCTCAAGTCATGTTCGCATTACTCGATCAGCAGTGTCACAGAGAGCTGCCGTTGTCATCGTGCTCCTGTGACATCCCTGATCTCTGTGCCAGGTCCATGGTCCCTGGAGCTGTGACTGGGCTGGATAAAGAATAGTAAGCACAAGAGTGAAGATCATGTGTAAAACACTGGATAGCTGAGTACACCTCTGGTTTGTTACTCGTGTGTGATGTCCTCGACTCATTGCCCAACAAGGCTATTATAATTCTCAGAGTGGTAATGTAAGTTCATTTCACTGTCATCCCTGTAGTATCTCCAATGTTGGCAAGATCGAGAGAACTAGGTTAGGTACATAACTCCAATGTTTACTTAATGTTGATGTATTTCTGTTAACGCTGTGAGAGTAACTGGTTTCTCTGCATGTTTTAGGTATATGTCCTTTCTGTGTGAAGTTTTTTTTTGCTATGGGAGTGACTGTATTGTCTCCATGGATTTACTATAGTCCACCTGTTCAGTTAAAGTTTACACAACATGTATCATAGTTCATAGCAAATGCTGGCACAAATAAAAATATATGGTAATAGAAGCAAACAAATCCCAGTACACAAGTCTACCAACTGACTGTTACCTAGACGATTGCCTCTCTGGAAACATCTGTCACTAACTTCAGAGTGGAATATTGTCTTACATGGTACAAATGTGTATCAAGCGTAAAATTTTCAGTTAAATGTAATTTGGCTCAAATTTTGTGCTTGAGGCACTTTAAAAACAAATACAATACTGCTTCAGTACATTGCCACAATTTTTTGTACGCAATTACTATTAAAGGTGGTGTTCATGTGGGTCATCCTTGCATGTGTATGCAATACTGTAGTGGTTTCTGCATTCAGTTACAAATTCAAACACTCCTGGATCATCTCGTAAATCTTGGTAAGACTGTACAGTTTGATGTTCAGATTCCTGAAGTGTATTGATGGTTATTGTGTAGGTTTCAGTTTTGAGATAATCACAGACAGAAAAATCCAGATGATTGTAGTTGGGTAATCTTGGTAGCCGAAGTCAGGCCATGGTCAACCTATCCACACTGGACCATATTGGTATGTTAGGTATCATCTTACATTACCAGCTAAATGAGCCGATGCACCGTCTTGAATCTATCACTTTTGCCAGCTGTGGGTCATCCTTAATATTTAAACCTAATTAGATTAGGAATGGCTTTAAAAGTTTACATTTGAAATAAATTGCTACAAACAAGGACAAAAATTCGTACAGAAATCAGTAACAGCATGTAACCATACTTCCATAATTTTCTCACAAATGGTGTGTTTACCAGCCCATGTTCACTACAATCTTCTGTGTGTCATATCATGTACTTTCATCAGTGTCAGTTTTCATTAATAATTATGAAACACTCTGTATATTTCTGTTAGTTTTACGAAAGCAACTGAGTTATCATCTCCCCATGTTCGGGTATAAGGCATTGAAACGTTGGTACACCTCTGTTGTCCACTGTCATAGCAACTGTTTCTTTCCATGAATTTAGTATAATTCACTTGCTTAGTTTACAAATATGTGACTCAGATTTGCTGCTGGATAACATTGTGTAAGTTGCACAATTTTTCATCAAAGCAACTGACATGCTGCCAGAATTTTTAAAAGGCAAAAGCATCCCCAAGGGATAGAACATAAACTGCATTATTTGCTCATATGCAGTGCGGAGGAAGTTTTATGTTTGCCCAGAAATGACCGTGTCCTTTGAAATCAGTCTATCCAAGATTTCATTCCAGTGTGGGAAGTCTTACATTTTGCATGGCATCCATCAGAGTGAGGTGGAAAGAGATGTGTGTGTGGCGTGGCACAAGGTTTGCATGTAACTTGTGATTTCAGATGGAACGTACAGTCTATTAAAAAAGTTCATGGGGAATTACATAATGTGTGTAAGAGTACCGATTGTGATGCAGGAATGACGACATACACTAAGTGATCAAAAGTATCCAGACACCTGGCTGAAACAGACTTAAAAGTTCGTGGCGCCCTCCATCAGTGATGCTGGAAGTCAGTATTGTGTTGACGCACCCTGAGCCTTGATACCAGCTTCCACTCTCGTAGGCATACGTTCAGTCGGGTGCTGAAAGGTTTCTTAGGGAACGGCAGCCCATTCTTCATGGAATGCTGCATTGAGGAGAGGTATCGATGTTGGTTGGTGAGGCCTGACATGAAGTCAGCGTTCCAAAACACCCCAAAGGTGTTCTGTAGGATTCAGATCAGGGCTCCGTGCAGGCCGGTCCATTACAGGAATGTTATTGTTGTGTAACCACTCCGCCACAGGCCGTGCATTATGAACAGTTGTTTGATTGTGTTCAAAGATGCAGTTGGCATCCCCATCCCCAAATTGCTCTTAAACAGTGGGAAGCAAGAAGGTGCTTAGAACATCAATTTAGGCCTGTGCCGTGATAGTGTTGTGCCAAACAACTAGGGGTGCAGCCCTTTCCATGAAAAACACGATCACACAATAACACCATTGCCTCTGAATTTTGCTGTTGGCACTACACACACTGGCATATGGCATTCATCGGGCATTTGCCATTCCGACACTTTGCCATCGGATCTCCTCATTGTGTGCCGTGATTTGTCATTCCACACAAAGTTTTTACACTGTTCAATCATCCAATGTTCATGTTCCTGACACCAAGCAAGGCATCTTTTGGCATTTTCTGGCATGATGTGTGGCTTATGAGCAGCCGCTAGACCATGTCATAATACTTAAAGTGGATCCTGAGGTGGTTCGCAATTCCTGTGTGATGGTCTGGATAGATGTCTGCCTATTACACATTACAACCCTCTTCAACTGTTGTTGGTCTCTGTCAGTCAACAGACGAGGTCCGCCTGTATGCTTTTGTGCTGTACCTGTCCGTTCACGTTTCCACATCACTATCACATCAGAAACAGGATGTTTAGAAGTGTGGAAATCTCGTGTACAGATGTATTAAACAAGTGACACCCAGACACCTGACCACATTTGAAGTTCGTGAGTTCTGCAGAGCACCCCATTCTGCTATCTCACGATGTCTAATTACTACTGAGGTCACTGATATGGAGTACCTGGGAGTAGGTGGCAGCACAGTGCACCTAATATGAAAAATTTTTATTTTTGGGGTGTCCAGATACCTTCGATCACATAGTGTGTGTAAGTTTGGGTCTGGCCTAAAACAGAAACAGACCTAAACACGGGTGGAGAATGGCCAACAAATATATTATTTCAGACTACACTACAATATTTTAGGTAAACATTTGAATGAAAGAAAAGAGTTACAACTATCAGTATTTTTTGTGTAAGTTGCCGACTATATCATATTATTTATAAACTTACTTTTCCTGAAGGGTAGGCCAAATTGGTGGGTAAGTCAGGAGCAGGCTTTGTCAGCAGTATGAAAGTAGACTGAATGATTCCATCAATATGTGGCTTTACTGCTACTTTTCCAGGTGTATTACTGTTGCAACAAAATTGTTTATATGTAGATATCTTGAAATTCTCCTTTTGGTCTTTAGGAACACCTCTACCAGAAGTGTCGGTTGAGTTTGTAAGCTTTTTGTATGCATGCGGCCACCATGTTTTGAAACTTCTGGTATCCTGGAAGGAAACGTTGTGTACAGTAAAACTATTTGTTTTGCTGGCTTTCAGTATAAGCCCCATATATTGCCCTGGTGTATAAATTCGATCCACTTTATTCATGATACGCTTATAGCCCCAAAGTATCTATCACATAGTGAATACGAGTGATCACGAACAGGGAAGATATAGGTGATACTGTTGCAGAGGTTCATCAAAAACATAACTGTTTGGTCTTCAAATTACCAAATATGCAGCAACCAGTTGCAAAATCATGTTTTATTTATTCACTTTTGCAAATCGATTTCAACTGCTTAACAGCCATCTTCGGTGCTTCAAATACAAAAATAAAAATAATTAATAACAGTGACCAAATGAATGAATGTACATAAAGCAATGTAAGCCAATTAAATGTATATAGACGCATTAAACCATTTAAAATGACATACAGATATACCTTATTACCAACATGTGCCCTGAGTAGTAATACTGTCTTAAGCAGAGATCAAACATAAAGTGGTACATCGAGAATTGATTATGACAACGAGAAACCATAAGGGTGCGCTGCAAAGCAAACCCGCCCTCTACGCGAAAAGATAGAGCTAAAATAAAAATGAGAAGACGAAGAAAGAGGTATGACATACAAAGTGCACCATCCCAGAAGCAGCACTAGAACTAATATGACAGAAGAAACGACTGCAGCTACAGATGAGACGAGATGACAATCCAGACTTAAAAAAACAATGGAACAGAATAAACTCTATAATCAAAGGACTAATATCTCAAGACAGACAATGACAATGGGTTGACACATGCAGCAAACTGGATTACAGGAATGGGGGCAAGTTCTGGAATAGATTCAAAACACTCGCAGGGCAACGCCAGACACATGTCAACAACCTAATAGTAAACAATGAACCCTCAACAGACCCCCTTGAGCAAGCAACAGCCTTCAAAGAAACATTACAAGCTGTATACTCTTTCCCGAACTACAACAGATTTGATGATACATTCGGACAACACGTAGACATGCAACTAGAAACCCTGATAAACTCCCCAACAACTGAAACCGAAGAACAGCAGGCCCTCATCACAGACATCACAGATGTTGAAATAGAAGACGCAATCTTCTCAGGACGCAACTCCGCCCCCGGACAGAATGAAATCAGACGCATTCACCTACAAAAAGCCCCCTTCACATCATAATCCCCATCCTATCGCTTATGTTTAACTACTGTCTACACAATGAGACAACACCAACAAACTGGAGGACAAGCAAGGCTATCATGATCCCTAAACCCGACAAACCTAGGTCAGACCCAAAATCATACAGACCCATATCCCTACTGGACATGATAGGGAAAACATACGAACGAATAATAACTGACCGCATAAGTACTTATGTCGAGATGAAAAACCTACTTCCCCTCACACAAGCAGAATTCAGACACAACCACTCGACTAATGACCCTCTCCTCAAACTGACAGTATCACCAAAGGGTTCAACCAGGGACACTGCACACTCGCAGTGTTCCTGGACACAGAACGGGCCTTCGACAAACTATGCAGCCAGGGCCTGCTGCTCAAACTAATCAGCATGGGGAATCCCATCCAAAGTAGTAAGGCTAATCAAAACATATATCACCAACCGGACCTGAAAGGTGCACGTCGCCAATCAAGTGTCAGAAGCCTTTACCCCACAAGCTGGTGTCCCCCAAGGTGGCATCTTGTTTCCACTACCGTACACACTTTACACTGCTGATATACCTATCGTAACGACTCCCCACGAACAAATTGGACTATATGCAGACAACACGGCTTACTGGTGTATGGAATTACGCACGACGACACTACAACTAAAAACGTCCACATACCTCCACCGTCTAGAAACCTGGATGGCAAAATGGAGGATACGACCTAACCCAACCAAGACACAGACAGTTCTCTTCAGACACAAACACTTAACAAAAAAGAAACACCAGAACAAACATAACATCCGACTAACCCTCTGGAGTAGCCCCCTACAACTAAACGACACAGCCAGATACCTCGGAGTATACCTAGACAGGTATCTCAACTGGAAGACCCACCTGACGTGCCTCTTTTACAAAACCCGACTCTGACAAAACCTAATATGGCAAGTGCAAGGGCGCTTCCATGGCTGCAACACTCAAACAGCAATACATAGTACAAAACCTTCATTCGTCCAGTTTTAGAGTATGCAGCAGCCCCCCTGGGAGTGTACATGCACCGATCGCAAAAAGACTGTTCAGCACGGAACGCAGACTATTACGAAGTATCGCAAGGCTACCGTATATAACACCCAGCAACGAAGTATATGAGGCAACCAGAATGGAGCCACTACAAACCAGATTAGCCAAAATGAGAGCCAGATACAGAAATCACATCTTAAACAAAAGACCGGACATGGAGGACATAATCACAGTCAATCACAGAACAAACAGGAAACCTAAATTCAAATACACAACACCCTCCCACACAATCGCACACAACACAACAAAGACATACCCTGATATCGCCCCAATCCTATCACCACTAACAACAAATACCACCATCCTCCCACACCTAGACGAAAGAACACAAGAATAAAACACACACACTACCAAGCACACAAGAACATGGCCCACAAAAGAACCACCAAAACATACCCAATCCAACTCCCTCTACTCCCCCCCTCCCCCCCTCGCTCTGCACACTAAATAACAAAATGGAAAATAAATGCATATGTATAGTAACATAAGTAATTACCTGTAATATAAAATATCTATAATTATAAACTGTTAATGGCAAAGAATAAATTGCATTGGAAAGTTAATTGAAGGAAAAAGAAACTGTAATGTAATATTACCAAAAAAGTCACCATGTGTCTGCTGGTGCAGCCGACAGGACAGCAAAAGCCCAATTAAAGGGCGTCAACACAAACTAAGTCACAATAACATAATTCATGTCCTCATCGTTCCATTCCCATCAAGCAAATGCACGGCATAGAGCTCCCAAGAATGAACTCCTCACCGTCACCTACTCTTCGAGAAGGCACACGCTAGCTGATCTACGATGACAAAAGATCTCCATATCCTCTAGCAAATCAAGATGATTTCCCTTTTCCGCTCTGTGTAATAACCTCACATGCTTCTCAATTCGAGGAAGTTCATGTCCACTATTTCTAATGAGGGCTGCAAAATTTGACCTATCAGCCGCTCCTTTCTGTCAACGGCGACATGCTCAGCAAATCTAGTTTCCATTTTTCGTCCAGTCTGACCTTCGTAACATGCTTTACAGCTTGGACAAAGTATTTTCTAAACCCCCGACTGGTGTACAACTTTTTACTTTATCTACGCCAGGAGCTAAAATGTATCCCAAATTATTATTAGTTGAAAAAACAGTCTTAACCTTGAGTTTCCTTAAAACAGCTGAAACTTTAAGACCTTTCTTCTTCTTCTCATTTTTATTTTAGCTGTATCTTTTCGCATAGAGGGCGGATTTGCTTTGCAGCGTTCCCTTACGGTTTCTGGTTGTCATATTCAGTTCTCGATGTATCACTTTATGTTCGACCTCTGCTTAAGACAGTATTACTACTCAGGGCACATATTGGTTAAAAGGTAAATTCGTATGTTCATTTTAAGTGGTATAATGCGTCTATATGCATTTAATTGGCTTACATTGCTTTATGTACATTTATTCATTTGGTCACTGTTATTATTTTTATTCTTGTATTTGTAGCACCGATGATGGCTGTTAATCAGTTGAAATCGATTTGCAAAAGTGAATAAATAAAACATGATTGTGTGACTGGTTGCTGCATATTTGGTAATTTAATGGTTTACGGTCGCTGCACCCCATGGAGCCCACCATTCATGTGTCTGGTTCTTGGTCTGTCCTGATGGACCATCACTGAAAAGAGTCACTCTCTGTACTCTACTGGAAATTTCAGTTTCCATGTAATTCAATATAAAACTGCACACCTCATCTAGAGACTTGTTACTTTCACCCTCACGATAAAGGTAAATTTTGTACTTGTTGCTTTTCAAATCATAGATACTAAGAACGTTAACCCATGATTGCCGCATGTAAAAAATTTCCTGGACAGGAAAATTCGGGAGCGGCAAGTTTCGAATATAATCAAAACACAAAGCGGTGGTTTCTTGGTCATTATTTTGAGATGCTTCTCTCATACTAATATAAAACTTCTTGGCTCTCCTCTTGTGTACAGTGAGCTCTGCAGTTGCAGTACGTTTATCATTATCATTCGAGGATTTATCCTTCAATTTTGCGTTAAGGCTTTCACATTGATTACATACACCAAGTTGACCGAATGAGTACCCAAAGTTTTCATGAAAATAAGAATAGTAAAAATGGTACCTGACAGTATCTTTTAAGTCAGGGTTGCCATTAGTGAACATCTCATGACGTTTTGTGATATTTAAACGAGTGTCCAAATACTTTTCTTTTCCACATCAAAATGGGTCTCTCTAACTTTAAATTTTTCAATGTGATTGTGGATACATACATAAATGTTGCCAGGAAGAGCATTGCCTTTCGTGCTCTGGCCCCTCTGTCTCTAGGGGTAGTAATTTGAAGTAATAATTGGCAAACTCTCCCTAATCTGTTACGTGATATACCATGGATTTCCATAGACACATTCTTGCAAACATGTTTTAGTACACCACCAATCTTTACATTATATCTGTAAGAGCGATTTCTTTTAAAACTGCCTTTGGTTTGTCTACCATTTTGTCTGACGTTTTTCTGGATCTTGTTTCCCCCAAGTGTGCTTAACTTCATTAACCTCAGTCAGTCTGAATATAGATATCTTGACAGTTTTTATTTTCAAGAGAATAAAAATATCTCCACGTTTCATTAATGGCATCCGGTTAATGTTTAAATGACAATTTGCATTGCACTTACAAATGAGACTGCTGGACTTCTTTTTCGTAGGTAATTCGTCGCCAGAGTAAGAAACATAACCTCCATTCACCCTTGCATTCCGAATACTATTATGTTTGTACGAGTCATCGTTTATTCCTCCTATTTTCACTTTTTGTTGAGGTTCGTCTTCTGAATTTGCAGACATCTCCCTTTGATGTAGGCTCACTATTACCACAAACCAATGAACACTGGAAAACAGAACAGGCTTACTCGAAAAGCTCAAGCTAACTGATCAGCAACGACTAGAGTTTGGCGATTCGTGAAAGAGTCGTTCATTTGAATGACTCTAAATAAAGAATCGTAAGAATCGAATCGTTATACGGACGAATCGTCGTTCAAAAGAATCTTAAGAACGATTGCATGTTTCCGAGTCGTGACGATTCCAAGTTCCAACGATTCATTTATTCTTAGTACGCTATGCTTCGAAGGCAACTTCCGAATCATGCGGAGTAGTGCCGAATGATTACGACCGCCAGATGGCAGTCAAGTGGAGGATGCGTGTGAACAAAGGAAGCTCGGAGCAAACAAACGAACTTCTTGGACCGTAATATTACTCGTGAAAACCAAGCTGACACTTGGCGGCGGCTGAAGGGAACGAGCGTAAAGGCATTTCCCATTTACTATCGCTACCATCAGCCACCGCGCCAACGTCAGCTTAGTTTGCGCGAGTAATACACGAACTAGTGATGACAGAAACGATATACAGCGAGTACACAGCTCCCAGTACACACGATTAAAATCAAGAAATCTAAGTATGATGAATAAATACGTACCTCTTATTTGTTTCAGATGCAATGCAAAACACACACACCTCCTTTACACACGAGCAATAGCACTTGGATTATGTATTATATTTCGCGTATAACGATTTGGATGAAATTTTCTATTTACACTCAGTCGCAAAAGTATTCGGACAGTGGGAAGTTTCACAATGAGTACTCCAGAAGCACTGATTGATTTATTGATAGATTCATCGATCCATTTTTAAGCATTTTTCATGCAATTGATGTCATTTTACATACATTATACAATTACAAAATGTCATACATGTCATTTTGTCATACATTCTTAACATTCTGAATGAGTAAATATGTTTCATACTGCACATGTTTAGTAGTCATTAAACATAAATGTGTCGTGCAGAATGACAAAAGGAGATACTATATGTGTAACACAATACACATGCTAAGAACATTTTAACAAATATAAATGAGACAGGCTTAATACATGTTAACCATTGGAGAAAATGCATTATGTAAATAAAACACAACCACATGATACAATAACATTTTCAGAAGTGCTCATGTAATATGGTGGTCATGTCATGCAGCAGTTTTAATATATTAGATCATTTCTATTACATACTTTAAATTCTTCTATTGTATGGAATGCTTTTTGTCCAATCCACGATTTTGTAATATTTTTGAAGACATTCAGTGATACACTGTGTGCTGTAGGTGGTAGCATGTTAAATAATTGTATCCCTGTGTGTGTGTGTGTGTGTGTGTGTGTGTGTGTGTGTGTGTGTGTGTGTGTGTGTGTGTAACTGTTTTGGTTTTTTTTTTAGCCTAGTAACTGGGATGTCCATCTGCCTTTGGCGTGTGCCATGGCTATGTACAGACTCGCGCAGTTTATAGCTTTCTTGGTTTTCCTTTATGTGCACTGAGAAACTGAGAATAAACAGTGATGTAAGTGTCAGTAGTTTTAAGTCTTTGAAATAGTCTCTACATGATACATGGTTTCTCACTCCAGCAATACACCTAATGGCCTTTTTCTGCCAAAGAAAAATTCTTTTTGCCCCAGAGGCGTTGCCCCATAACAGCACTGCATACGTGAGGTGCCTATGAAAAAAAGGCATAACAGGCATTTGCAGTAGCTCGTCAGTCACACAAGTCCTGAGCTTAGTTAGCAGATAGGTGACTCGGGATAACTTTTTGCATATATAATTGGTGTGAGTTTTCCAGGTTAATTTTGCGTCTGGATGAATGCCAAGAAGCTTAACTGAGGAACTACAGTTCTCATTGTTACATAGGCTGAATAGTGTGTTTACAGTTTTAGAGTGGTTAATTTGTAATTCATTTGCTCCGAACCATACACTGGGTATTCTGAGTTGTTCTGCACTTTTGTGCTTGAGTATGTCCAAGGCCCTATCTACTGTAAGAAAGGTGGTGTCTGCATATAGTATGGACTTAAAAGGCATCATATTGGACAAATCATTTACATAAATTATGAAAAGCAAGGGTCCAAGTACGGACCCTTGAGGCACACCACGTGTTGCACCCAGTGTGTTTGATTTGTTTCTGTTAAAATGTACTATTTGTTTTCTCTCACTCAGATAAGACGTAATCAGAGATGGTACTTTGCCTTCAAAACCATACGAGCAGAGCTTATTTAAATAAGACTTCTGTGGTTGACAGAATCGAAAGCTTTACTTAGATCTACAAGTGTGGCATTTACAGAAAGTTTGGATTCGAATGCAGACAAAGTGAAAGAAATAATATTTTCCACTACCTTCACAGTTGATAACATAAGTCTGAATCCATATTGAGAATCACTAAGGAGGTTGTTGGCAGATAGATGCTTATGGATTTGGAGTTGCATGCAATGCTCTATCACTTTCGATAGAATGGTTATAAGAGAAATTGGTCGATAATTACTTGGACATGACTTGTCTCCTTTTTTGTGTAGTGGTGTGACCAGTCATTTTTAAACATGTTGGGAAACAACCACTAGTAAACATCCAGTTTACAAGTACACAGAGTGGAAAAGCTATTATATATCCTATTTTTTTAATTACACAATTAGAAAGCCCATAAATGTTTTGTGCTGGAACTTCTTAATTTTGCAGTTGATCTCATGATATCACTTAACTGGACCTCTTGCCATTCATTCACATGTAGGAGAAATGTGTTCCAAATGTTGTAGGAAAGATACAGCTTTCTTTAGGTCCTGTTGATGTTTATTATTTGACTCAGCTGCAGTAGAGGAACTTACGTCACAAGCATTAACGAAATAAGCATTGAATTCATCTGGTGTGATAATCACATTACAGTTCTTACTTCTCCCCAGTTCAGTCTTTACGACATTCCATGCAGCTTTACATTTGTTGTGAGAATTATTAATGTAATTGTCACTTGCCTCACACTTTGCTAACCTAATTTCTGATCTGTATTTACTCTTTAACTTAATATAACTAGCTTTGTCTGCATCAAGATTTTTATATTTATTATAATAAATCATAACCAATGCTCTAAGCCTCTCCAGAGTGGGTGTGAACCACTTGGGTGTAGAGTCATGTTTTCTGCCTGTTGCCTTATTTCTTTTCAGAACTTTTGGACAACAGGTCTTAAAAATGTCTGCGAGTATATTGATAAAAACTGTAAATGCATCCTCGACACTTCCACTATCAAGTAGGATGTCATTCCATCTAACCATCTGCAAGTGTGTCCTGTAGTTGTCAATATTTTGATCATACAGTAGCCTGATATGCTTTGCTTTGGGGCAGTTAGATATATGTTTATTGATTTTTAATTTTAACCATATCCCCTCATGGTCTGAAAGAAAATAAGTACTGAACAACCCTAGCTCATACAGATCTTTTTCAACATTGGTGATAACATTATCAAGACAGGATAACTGCCTTGTTGGATTGTTATTGATGCAATATACAGGGTTATTACAAATGATTGAAGCGATTTCACAGCTCTACTCAAAAAGTTTTTTTAGGCATTCACAAATGTTCGATATGTGCCCCTTTAGTGATTCGGCAGACATCAAGCCGATAATCAAGTTCCTCCCACACTCGGCACAGCATGTCCCCATCAATGAGTTCGAAAGCATCGTTGATGCGAGCTCGCAGTTCTGGCACGTTTCTTGGTAGAGGAGGTTTAAACACTGAATCTTTCACATAACCCCACAGAAAGAAATCGCATGGGGTTAAGTCGGGAGAGCGTGGAGGCCATGACATGAATTGCTGATCATGATCTCCACCACGACCGATCCATCGGTTTTCCAATCTCCTGTTTAAGAAATGCCGAACATCATGATGGAAGTGCGGTGGAGCACCATCCTGTTGAAAGATGAAGTCGGTGCTGTCGGTCTCCAGTTGTGGCATGAGCCAATTTTCCAGCATGTCCAGATACAAGTGTCGTGTAACGTTTTTTTTTCGCAGAAGAAAAAGGGGCCGTAAACTTTAAACCGTGAGATTGCACAAAACACGTTAACTTTTGGTGAATTGCGAATTTGCTGCACGAATGCGTGAGGATTCTCTACCGCACAGATTCGCACATTGTGTCTGTTCACTTCACCATTAAGCAAAAATGTTGCTTCATCACTGAAAACAAGTTTCGCACTGAACGCATCCTCTTCCATGAGCTGTTGCAACCGCGCCGAAAATTCAAAGCGTTTGACTTCGTCATTGGGTGTCAGGGCTTGTAGCAATTGTAAACGGTAAGGCTTCTGCTTTAGCCTTTTCCGTAAGATTTTCCAAACCGTCGGCTGTGGTACGTTTAGCTCCCTGCTTGCTTTATTCGTCGACTTCCGCGGGCTACACGTGAAACTTGCCCGCACGCGTTCAACCGTTTCTTTGCTCACTGCAGGCCGACCCGTTGATTTCCCCTTACAGAGGCATCCAGAAGCTGTAAACTGCGCATACCATCGCCGAATGGAGTTAGCAGTTGGTGGATCTTTGTTGAACTTCATCCTGAAGCGTCGTTGCACTGTTATGACTGACTGATGTGAGTGCATTTCAAGCACGACATACACTTTCTCGGCTCCTGTCACCATTTTGTCTCACTGCGCTCTCGAGCGCTCTGGCGGCGGAAACCAGAATTGCGGCTTCAGCCGAACAAAACTATGAGTTTTCTCCGTATCTGTAGTGTGTCGTGACCATATGCCAATGAATGGAGCTACAGTGAATTTATGAAATCGCTTCAATCATTTGTAATAGCCCTGTAGATGGTGTGATCTTAACATATTCTGTAGATAAAGCTGCTTTGATGTCTTTAGCCTTATACCAATGTTTATGTCTCCAAATATTAATATTCTATATTTACTTAACTTTTCAAAGTGTAAGAGGATTTTTTCTAAGACCTGTGCAAATAATTCACTGTCACTATCTGGAGTATGGTATACTGACACTATTATAAGTTTTAGTGTTGGAAGTAGCATTGCAGCAGCTTCAAGCACATTCTCTATACAGTATTCAGCAATGTTAAAGACACTATATTGCAAATCTAGATCACTACTAACATAAATTGAAACTCCACCATGCTATTGTGTTTTTCTACAGAACCCTGTAACTAAATCAAAGCCCAGTGATACATAACAAATCCAACTGACCTTCACTTAGCCAATGTTCATTAACACATAGTATGGTGGTTTTGTTCTTTCCTCAGAGAATACTCAAATCATCAATTTTATTTCTTAAAGACATGATATTTATATGTGTGCATAAAAGGGATTCGTTGTTACATGATGGTAGATCTAAATTGTTCTGCAATTGTACATCAGTTTGTGAACTTGCCTTGTGAAGTCTTCTGTTACTTGGAGTTGGCTTACTCACACAGGCTGCTAACTCGTTGGTGCTGCTGGTGCAGATTCCCTGAAGCTAACCATAAAAAATCGTTGCTTCTCTTTGGTAGCTTTCTTGCCATAGAGGACACCCATACTGCAGTTTGTTTCATGCTACACATGGTCTGGCTGCTTGCTTTTTGCACTATCTCAGCAGAGAATAAGATGTATCACAGTTAACATTTGCAGGTTGTGTGTTGGCTTTCGCAGACATCCTCCTCTGTTGGGAGTTCTGTAATGAACCAGGGGCTGGATAATAGCCCTACTGCATTCCATCAACTGAGTACTTTGCCTCAGATCAGATTTAAACCCATTTTCTGAACTGGGAACTGTTTTCATTACCTCTGTTCTATTCCATGTGCATTTAACTGAAATAGCAAGGCTCCTGAACAAATTAAGTTTTCCTCTTGCATTGAGATGTAACCCATGTTTTGTGTAATCATACCTCTGTAAAAGATAGTTGATATCCACTACTCGGACTTTATCACTCACAACATCCATTAGAATGCTAGTGAGATAAAATATAGATTTGTTCAAATATGGCTCGTCATATCGGTTTGGTATTGTACATAGTATCAGCTGTGTATGGTTCATCGCCGAGATCAGCTTCTGAGCAGCAGCACTGAAGTTCCTTCTTTGTTGGTTAATGTCATTAGCGCCTGCTACAACAATCACTGAATCATTCATTGTGAAGTCACTAGTGAGTTCAGGTGCTTCCTTCACATCATCTTCAAAACGTGCACGTATATGACAGGCCGAGTGGCTGCCGTCACAGAGCACTTCTCCGGGTTCTGTGTGTCCCACCTGTTCAGTTGATGGTCTCCACCGCAATGCGGACTTTTTGGTTGGGCCTTGCAACTCGCCGTGGTGTGGTCAAAGCCCAAGCAATGATTGCACTGCGCCGGCTGTGGTGGGGACAGTTTGGATGGCTCCGTTTCTTTCTTGGCGTAATCAATTACCACACCCTTTGTCAGAATGCGGTCTACATCTACATCTACATCTACATTGATACTCCGCAAGCCACCCAACGGTGTGTGGCGGAGGGCACTTTACGTGCCACTGTCATTACCTCCCTTTCCTGTTCCAGTCACGTATGGTTCGCGGGAAGAACGACTGTCTGAAAGCCTCCGTGTGCACTCTAATCTCTCTAATTTTACATTCGTGATCTCCTCGGGAAGTATAAGTAGGGGGAAGCAATATATTCGATACCTCATCCAGAAACGCACCCTCTCGAAACCTGGCGAGCAAGCTACACCGCGATGCAGAGCGCCTCTCTTGCAGAGTCTGCCACTTGAGTTTATTAAACATCTCCGTAACGCTATCACGGTTACCAAATAACCCAGTGACGAAACGCGCCGCTCTTCTTTGGATCTTCTCTATCTCCTCCGTCAACCCGACCTGGTACGGATCCCACACTGATGAGCAATACTCAAGTATAGGTCGAACGAGTGTTTTGTAAGCCACTTCCTTTGTTGATGGACTACATTTTCTAAGCACTCTCCCAATGAATCTCAACCTGGTACCCGCCTTACCAACAATTAGTTTTATATGATCATTCCACTTCAAATCGTTCCGCACGCATACTCCCAGATATTTTACAGAAGTAACTGCTACCAGTGTTTGTTCCGCTATCATATAATCATACAATAAAGGATCCTTCTTTCTATGTATTCGCAATACATTACAGTCAGCGGTGTCTGTTCCCGTGAGATTACTCGAATGTTTTTTTGTGGGGGCCTGTCTTTCTCGGGAGATTATAGACAGTGCCCTTTCAACTTCCAGGCTCTGGTTGCGCAATTGGTTGATTACGTCGTCTTCTTCAGTGTCGAGTGGAACTCTTGATAACCATGCTAAGTGGTGCTTTGCGAGACCTTAGCATTGGCTGCCTTGGCGCGCGGATTTTCTGGGGGCTTACTGTCACTGAGGAGGTGATATGGTTTCTGAAGACTGTTTTCAAAAAATTTTCCCGCCCTCACTTGGTGGTGCTGACGACACACACCCGTTTCAGGCTACATTCGGGGATTCGATATCCGACCTTACTGCGTATTCAACAAGCAAGTTGATTTTGGTGGCCATTGTCTTTTGTGTGAAGTCGTGGGGCAGATTGTCCACAATATACGTCACGGTCCGGTTGTCACCGATGTCACGTTTGCTGTTCCCTGGCGTTGTCGTCGTCTTGGTCGTCGTTCCTGTTCTGGTATCGGTGTCGTTGGGTGAGCCAGACGGGTGTTGGGTGTCCATCCTCGATCGTCGGCGTACATGTTGGAGTTGTGTTGTGTGTTACTGTGGTCGCACCAGTGGTTTTGCCCCAGTTCTGTCCCACTTGGTTGTCACAGTAGTGTAGCCGCGCGCTGACTTGGCCTACTCTGCACGTACGCGGGTATCGGGGAGCGCCACTGGCCCCGGCACGGAGATTGTCCTACTCTGATGGGAGGAGGCAGCTCTGACTGCCGTAAATGGCAAATTAAGATGTAGTGGTTGTTGCTTTTATACAGGATTCCATATCTTGCTTACAGGGAAAAAAAACTTTATCTCTATTAGTAATGTCATCAGATAATCGTATTTCGATGGATCCCTTGAGCACACAATCGCAGTAACGAGAAGACGGGGCAGTAATTTCCGTCTCTTTAAACTACATGTTATGCCCTTCATTTAGACAATGTTGGGCGACGGCAGATTTTTCAGGCTGGAGCAAACATGTGACGCTGATGTTCCACACATCGGTCTTAAACAGTGCGAATAGTCTGTCCAATATAGGCCTTTCCACAATGACAGGAAATTTTATAAACTTCAGGCTTCCTCAATCCCAAATCACCTTTGACAGGTCCAAACAGGGCTCTAGTTGTGGCCAAAGGCAAAAGAACACTTCAATATATATCAAGTGAACTACCGCCTGATACTCGCAAATCATTTGCTTTTTCTACCCATTGCTGGAACTATTTCTTCAAAAATTTGTAGAATCCTGAGGAAACAGGATACTAAAAGTGTTCTTTTGCCTTTGCCCCCGACTTTCTCGCCCCCCCACAACCTCCTGATGCTGCGCCTGTTGGCAGTCTAGTCCTTGTACAGCCCACCACACAGCAATCGTATCTCTCTCCCCACCTGTACATCACTATACCTTTGCCTTCTCTGCGTCCTCCACATTGCTGGTTGCATCCCGCGTGATAGCTGTATTCCAGCCCGAGCTACTGGAGTTGGCAGCCATGTGTGCGTGAGGTGTGATTGCTTGTGTGTGTGAATGGTGTGCCTCTCTCTCACTGATGGACGCCGTGGCCGACAGCTTTGTGTCTGTGTCTGTCTGCAACTTGACGTGTCTTCTTTACTATAAGTAGCAATCTGTTTTTTCCTACACTTTTAAAGGAAAACCTCTTTAATTACAGAATGTCGATCCAGATTGAGCAGGAACTTCAATGGTGGTGCTGTTTCCATCAAAGCTACCAATACAGTTTAGTATATTCAATAGTTATCAGTAATGGTCAGCGTCCGCAGATCGTAGTCTTGCAGTAGCGTTCCTGGGTTCGACTCCAGGCGGGGTCAGGGATTTTCTCTGCCTCGAGATGACTCGGTGTTGTGTGTCTTTCATCATAATTTCATCGTCGCTGAGTCGCAAGTCGCCGAAGTGGCGTCAGCTAAAAAAGACTTGCAATTTCGGCGGCCTAACACATGGGGTCTCCCGGCCAACAATGCCGTACGATTATTTTATTTCAGTAATGGTCAGCAGCTTTCTTGACTTGGCACATACTAAGGCCATTCACATGCCACCTACAGTGAAACCTAGTAAAAAAATGTATGGAAATTGGGATCCATATTTATCCAGTATGTATAGGACACGGGAGATCCGGGAAAAAACTGGGAATTTATTAGAATTCTGGGAATTTCCATTGTTTTAGTTTTCAACTAAATTTTTATGATTTTTGACTGGTAAGAACCAATATTCTTACGAAGGATATTACCGTAACCCGCTACTGCAGCAGTGAAACATGAACGAGAGAAAAAAAGAAAATAAAATTTAAGTTGAAAAGGAAATGCGCTATAAACAACAACAACAACAACAACAACACGGTACTCATACAGTGCCGTGTCGGCTGCGCAAGGAAGCGTACGTAAATTCGAACGCGCTACAAAGACAAAAACCTGGTTGTCGAAGAACAGGTTTTTGAGCAAAATTGTGTGTTCCCACCCGTCGGATCCGAAGCAGGTTTAGCGGACCGGGTTAGTCGGCCCTGTTAGGATATAAGGAGTAGGGGACGCCGGGGAGCCAGGGCCCCACCCGACAGTGGCAAGCCCGCGTTCCCACGAAAGGACAACTACTGCAGGGAAAAAACAGAAACCGCGAGTAGGACCACCTCAGACATGGGCACTAACCAGTCACAGACGACACAACACACAGGAAATGCAACCACAACTGGACACCGTGACGCACCACAACAAGAAAATCCAAATAACACTGTCAATAATCACCTGGCCACGTAACAAAAAATTGAAGAAAATACCTTTGCACCGACTCAACAGCAACCACAAGACATAAACATGAATTCTTCTTCTGAAGAATCCGAACAGGCTTCATCTTCCGAAGCGGAAGACGCCGAAATGCGGGATTCCAATCAAAACGATCATGACTAACAAGAATTTACAACTATTCAATACAAATGACAAGCCAGAACAATTCAAAATGCATCAAACCCAAGAAAACGCCGTGCAGAAATTCCCATAAACAACAGATTCGACCCGATCACACCCGCCGAAACAAATCGGCCAATCACAGACAATAATCCAAAAACCAATCAAGAGCAAGCAGCACTGGCGGAACAGTTGAACTACAGAATCCCGCTGATAACAATTTACTATACGGAAAAATACACTCAACTAAACAATGCACTAAAAAATGAGCTTAAGGGAACACTCAAAGCACTATACGAAGGCGACCGCGTGAAGTGCCATTTCGAATCAATGGAAGACCACACAGTAGCACTCCAGTCCTTCCGACACTACAAGATTCCTTTTTTCACACAGCAGGCATACGAAAATAAAGAATTAAAGGTCGCCAAAAAAAACTGCACTCACAAAGAACAGAAGAAGAATTAACATTTGCATTTACAAGAAAAAAGTTTCACTCACGCAAAAGTCTACCAATAGAAAAAACGAGACGACAGAACTAACAGTCTCATCCCACTTCCTACGTACTCAGCCACACATCCAAAAGGCAAAGAAAGTCAGAAAATCTGCGAACTTAAATACATCCTCCATACAAAAATCAGGGTTGAAAACTATGAACCAAAAGACAGGCCATCTCAGTGTAGGGAGTGCCAGCGCTTCGAACACACGGCCAGTTACTGCGAACTCCCGTCGCGATGTTACACGGGATCACACGGGTCCAAAAATTGTGCATTACCACGACCAGCAGCAACTAAATGTGTAAACTGCGAACAGGCGCATCCAGCATCATTTCTCGGATGCAAAAAATCAAGAACTACTTCGAAAATTTAAAGTCCGGAAAACATGATTCAAAGTAGAACAAGACAAACACTGCACGTCATACAGCAAGCTGCTCGTCAAGCGCAATCCAGTTCACAACCTGCTACCACATCCCGTCCACCTACAACCCAGCAACCATCTGTGTCACAACCACCCACCGCCCATTCATCCATCAGACATCAGCCCAGGACGGAGAAGAAGACGCAAGGCCCACACTCATCTACTTCAGAAAACGACAGGTACTACTCTGACGCAACGGCAGACAGACACTCCACGAAACACGATGAAGCAAGTTCATTGACCTCACCAGCATTATGCAGCCGTTCTCTCAAGCCTTAACCGGCATCGTGACTCTTCTTACCAACTTGCAGCAGAAAATTATGTCTTTCCTCAGCCTTGTTGAGGGAATCATAAAGGCATTCGTTGCGCCATAAAAAATGGCACGCGAAGCACCAACACGACACCTGAAATTTTGCAATTGGCCTCAGAACAGAACGAAACGAGTTTAACGCCCGACATAGACTAGACGTAATCGCAGTTACAGAAACGCATTTCACTTCGACGACATTTAGACTACGAAAAATACACACTTACACAACTCACCGACAAGAACGATGAGGTGGAGAAACTGCTATATTTATAAAAAGAAAAATCACCCATCTTCATGAAACACTTCCACCACTCCAGTCCTTAGACGCCACCGCAGTCGCAGTACACACCACCATGGGAAACATAACCATAGTTGCAGCCTACATCAGTCAAAACAAACAATTAATGAAGGAAGACCTTACGGCAATTTTTCATCGTTTTCCAAAAATTTTGACGATAGGAAATCTGAATGCTAAAGATGAATCATGGAACTCGATAAACACCAACACAAAAGGTCGACGAATGCATGCTTTCGCGGCAATACCCTTTAATAAAATATTCTCGGGTTTGAAGCCGCGTCAAGTGGTTTACTGCCCACGAGCTTTCGGCAGAGATCTGCTCTGCCATTGTCAAGGGGGTGACTCGTGTGGTTGTCATTGCCCTGCTTACATAGCCGCACCGTCGCTCGTGACGTCACTGGTGCTAGGTCCCGCACCATATATGGTAATGTTTTGGCCGCGCGGCCGCCCGGCCCGCTTCAACTCCCTCAGCACCGGATCCCACGCTGTACTCAGCTGCACTCCACCGTCTCTGTTGAAGGTGTTGGCAGAAATTCTGATATCTATGGCTTCGTTTATCACGCTATCCCAGAAGCCATTAGTCCGTTTAATAGTAGACGTGCCACGCGGGATTAGCCTAGCGGCCTAAGGCGCTGCAGTCATGGACTGTGCGGTCGGTCCCGGTGGAGGTTCGAATCCTCCCTCGGTCATGGTCATGGGCGTGTGTGTGTGTCCTTAGGATAATTTAGGTTTAGTGGTGTGTAAGCTTAGGGACTGATGACCTTGGCAGTTAAGTCCCATAAAATTTCACACACATTTGAACATTTGAATAATAGACGTCTCGTCAAATGCAATTCGGTGTCCGTTTTCCAGAGCATGTTCTGCTACAGCTGACTTTCCGGGATAGCGCAGACGGTAACACCTTTCATGTTCTATGCATCGCTGTTCAATAGTGCGAACAGTCTGGCCGACATAGAACTGCTCACATCCACACGGTATCTTGTAAATACCTGGCTTTCTGAGGCCTACATCGTCTTTCAGATTTCATTAGTCGCCGAATCTTTACCGGAGGTCTGAAGATTGTGTCTATTTTATGCCTATTCAGGAGCCGACTAATCTTCCCTGTTGTCGAACCACAAAACGGTAAGAATGCAACCTCCTTGGTATCTTTGAGGTCTTCTTCCTTTGAGACTTGGACGACACTGCTTGTGAGATCTGTTTGTTGTTGTAACCATTTTCCTTAAAAAATTTTGCATAAGTGGCCCAATTCTTTCGGCAAGTTTTAAGCGTCTGAAACAGTTTCAGCTCGATGTACTAAGGTCCTCAGAACTGACTGTTTCTGTGCTGGGTGATGGAAGCTGATGGCGTACAGATACCGATCCCTGTGGGTGGGCTTGTGGTAAACGCTATGACCTAGAGACCCTTTGGGTTTACAGTGGACAAGCACGTCCAAGAACTGCAGGGAACCCTCTTTCTCTGCTTCCATTGTGAAGTTTCTTTCTTCAAAAGTTGTTGTTGTGGTCTTCAGTCCTAGGACTGGTTTGATGCAGCTCTCCATGCTACTCTATCCTGTGCAAGCCTCTTCATCTCCCAGTACCTACTGCAACCTACATCCTTCTGAATCTGCTTAGTGTATTCATCTCTTGGTCTTCCTCTACGATTTTTACCCTCCACGCTGCCCTCCAGTACTAAATTGGTGATCCCTTGATGCCTCAGAACATGTCCTACCAACCGATCCCTTCTTCTAGTCAAGTTGTGCCACAAACTCCTCTTCTCCCTAATTCTGTTCAATAACTCCTCATTCGGTATGTGATCTACCCATCTAATCTTCAGCATTCTCCTGTAGCACCACATTTCGAAAGCTTCTATTGTCTTCTTGTCTAAACTATTTATCGTCCATGTTTCACTTCCATACATGGCTACACTTCATACAAATACTTTCAGAAACGACTTCCTGACACTTAAATCAATACTCGATGTTAACAAATTTCTCTTCTTCAGAAACGCTTTCCTTGCCATTGCCAGTCTACATTTTATATCCTCTCTACTTCGACCATCATCAGTTATTTTGCTCCCGAAATAGCAAAACTCCTTTACTACTTTAAGTGTGTCATTTCCTAATCTAATTCCCACAGCATCACCCGACTTAATTCGACTACATTCCATTATCCTCGTTTTGCTTTTGTTGATGTTCATCTTATATCCTCCTTTCAAGACACTGTCCATTCCGTTCAACTGCTCTTCCAAGTCCTCTGCTGTCTCTGACAGAATTACAATGTCATCGGCGAACCTCAAAGTTTTTATTTCTTCTCCATGGATTTTAATTCCTACTCCGAATTTTTATTTTGTTTCCTTTACTGCTTGCTCAGTATACAGACTGAATAACATCAGGGATAGGCTATAAACCTGTTTCACTCCCTTCGCAACCACTGCTTCTCTTTAATTCCCCTCGACTCTTATAACTGCCATCTGCTTTCTGTACAAATTGTAAATAGCCTTTCGCTCCCTGTATTTTACCCCTGCCACCTTCAGAATTTGAAAGAGAGTATTCCATTCAACTGTTTACTTTGATTCGTTTGAGTAGTTGCGAGCGGGCTCATGCGCATGCGCAGTTGAGTCTTGTACGAGTAGTAATACCTTCCCTCGCTTCTGGCTACAGCAGTGCAGCTGTATAAGCAGTAGCAGCAAGCAGCCAGATGCTACCGGAGAAAATCTTCCTGACGCGCCCAACCTGCCAGATTCAGGCATGCACAATAGTCCCAGATCTAGAGGAAGGGGGGTGGGGTATCTGCTCCGGGCAGCAATTTCACGGGGAGGGGGGGGGGGGGGTCAGATTAATATTCGTGAGGAAAGAAACCTTGTTTTACAAAGCGCCTAGCATCCAACGCACGTTGGCCTATCGATTATTCATATGATTTTGAAACACATCCCTGTTGCTTTTTGAACATTTTTGAACACATACTTTAAAAGTAAATTTCCTCTTACGCAAGTTGGACTACGTGCGAGAATGTACGATGAATTTCTCAAATCACAGAGCGTTTGACCCTCATTTAAAAATCAACTCTTTGGTGACAAGCCATTTTTAGGAATTTTGAACCCACAAGACCAGAGATCTATGTCATTATTATGAGCAAATTGATGTAGTTCTATGGTATGCCCTATCTCCTCTCTGGTAACTAATTTATTTGTCGAAAACTTAGACAAGTCACTGGACTCCGCTGAAAATTTTGCTGGCACATTTATGTGATATATCCTAAAGAGTAACAAGCGCAGAAAAGATCAACATTATTTATGACAGCTTTGCTTTTCTAGAAGCAACAGTACATATATTAATTTACAACATTAACTTTTCCTGTTTGTGTATTCTCGCTACATAAGTGATATTGCTATTGTCAGAGTACATCACGTGTCCTATGGTCTGAATATCCGCTGTCATCGGCTGGCGAGATCACGTGACATGACCTATGACACTTACAAAAGCACATCGCAATCTCGATTTCAATTATTCGGAAAGTAACATTCGGGTGTTTGGTGGAATTCGAATTTATACCTTCGTAATACGAAAATATGCAGCATACATGTTGCTGCCTACCAAAGATCTTTCCAAAACATGTTTTTTTTCCCTGAGTTTCGTTTTCTAAAGTGCCGGGAAATGCTATGCCCGTGTAGAGAAACATAACCATTCAAGGGATTGATAAGTTTTACGATACCGAGGGAAACTGTCATTTAACATGGAAAAGTGTGTTTTCACCCGGGAGAAACTGTATTTGTAACCGGCAAATCCCGGAATTTTTTTCTTGTCCGTGTATGCACCCTGTATTAAGAAAGCCATGTATATCTGCATGGCAAACAATCTAATAAGCAAAATGTGGGATTTCGTTTAAATGCCGGTCCCAAGTTAGTATTGGATAGGACTAAATTAAAATGAGAGCAACAAGAAACTCCAGTTACAGACCTTACACTAGGATGTGCAGAATATTAATTCAGCTTTTAACCACAGCAACATCTGACAACACATTAATTGCCAACTGTGCAGAGGTGGAAGACATCACTTTGACTTCAGCAGGAGGCACTACAAATAATTGCCATCCAAATTTAAGAACTTTTCATTCATGCATGGTTCCTGCTCCTGGCCCCAGTACATTTGTCAGTCATCATGTTTCGCAACAGTAACTACAGCAATCACCTCAAGACGTTTAACAGTTGTTTCAGCGAAATACTGCGATCACTCCAAGAATTCTATTTGCAGCAGATCTATCAGGAATGTCTGAAAAGTCACATCTGTCAAGTCAACATTTAAATACTTTCGTCAGTGTTGCAATAGTGACAGTTTCTTTCCAAATTTTGAGAATAAAATCCCCATTCACATTAGCATTTCTTAATTGATGAAAATTAATTCATATGAATTTGAAGTTCAGTTTGTTGAGTGGATCTTTATCTGTGGTAGCGTGACTCCAATTTTTCCAGAGTTGTAGCATGAAATTGATAACCAGACAATGTTTTATGTAGATATTATTCCATTTATTCATTTACATTTCCACTATAACATGACTTTGTATGTGGACTCTACACAGACTAGGCAGACTAAGTTGGACTCAGACGGGGCACCTGCTGACGTGTATATAGCCTCCAGCAATAAAAATATTTAATAGCATTATTGATGCATGAACATACCTAAAATTATAATTAAAAGTTATCAATCTTCAGTATTATAAGTAAAGAATTTCTGTGGTTTTTTTTACTAAATGTAGAAACATGTTTAACATTATCAGAATTTTGATTGAAATATTTTTAATAGAAAATTTATTGAAATAGCATCTGTAAATAATCAGACCAGAGTAATTCTGAATTACATTTCAATTACTAAATAATTTTTCCACTAACATGTTAACTGAATCTTGAACAAAAGGTGAACAATTTATAATGGTCAGATATGTGATTTATGCTTCATAAATATTTCTAAACTGATTGCAAAATATTGTATTTCCTAGACTGTTTCGATTAGTAATTTCTTTTATAAAAAACGCTGCCTGACAAAAAATCTGAAGCATCCAGTAGATATGGTCGGATGTTAATGTATCTTATTGTACACCTGTGCACCACTGGTGGCTATGTAAAAAAATGACAATGAGTTAAAATTCTCTGTGACAGATAGAATAGCCAACAGAGTGCATTAGTGTAGTTGATGTTTAGTGTTTTTACTAGACTTGGTGGGATATGTATGGGGTGTGGACAGAATTTGACATTGGATGCTTACTACGGACGTCATGGAAATGTTACATACTTGAGTGAGACAGTGTTGTCAGCACTTGACAGAGTTTTAAAGGGACCTCTTGTGTGCATCCATTTGGTTGGCTGATCAAATAGTGCAATATCCAGATTTGTGAGACACACAAATTTTACACTTGACTGCTGTTGGACTGCGTGGGAATTGAGGACAGTGATACTCGTCTAGGTTCCAGTCGACTACGTCTGAGCACCACAAGGAAGGATTGCTGTGCTGCAAACCAACCACATTGCAGGTACTTCACAACTGCACGTGCCATCCAATTAATGGACTTCCTACAACATTCTGTGTCGTCATGCACCATTGGTCAGAGACTAGCAGCAACTGTAGTAGGGAATTACTGTCCAGCATGGAGGCTGCCGTTAACACAACACACAAGTGGTGCAGTGACCTGGCAGGATGGACAACAGATGAATGGTACTTTGTAGTGTTAAAACGATGAATCGTGGATGTACACTACTCCGGATGACTAACATCATGTGTGGCTACGACTTGTGGGCACGTCCCACTCATTCTGTGTATTGGAGAGATACATTGGCATTACGCCTGGTGTCAAGATGTGGAGAGCTGTCGGTTACAAATTCAGGTCACAGCTGGCAGTGATGGAGAGGACTTTGAGGGCACAGTGGTACATCACAGACATGTTGCATCCTCATGTGTTACCTGTTTAAGTGACAATGATTGTCCATATGTGACTCGTGTGTACATGTGTGGGACCATCTCAGATGTCAACACCATCCAGGATATTGAGGACCAGTTACAACAGTTGTGGGCCAGCTTGCCTCAGGAGAGGTTACAGTGATGTTATGACACCATTTTCAAATGAATCAGTGGACGCATCCAAACCAGAGAGGGGTCCAACATCATACTAATAATTAGGCAGTGTTGGGCTGATACTGCCAAGATCGTTGTAAATGTGACTCAAATTTGTAATATCATCACATACCCTATTAACCCACAATATATCATCTCATTTAATTTTCTCCTGCCCTTCAGGGTGGTTCATTTTTTGTCAGGCAATGTTACAGTATTGTGGCATCTGACAGAATACATTCAAGTACAATTACACTTGCCAACTGATAAAAGATCAAAATCATCATTTACAAAAAAAAAAAAAAAAAAAAAAAAAAAAAAAACAAAACTTCAGTAATGACAAAAATTTCCATACTATGTAGTATGTATCATGTACATAATTAGAAAATGTGGATTGTAAACTAGTCTGGCATGTTACACCCTGTTTAGGTACTTATATTTTCTGTCACTGTCAGAAGAGCAACTTTGCTTGTCTCTTTGTTTGTAATATTATCCAACTATTTAGTGCATTTTTAGAAATTTGTACTAGTGATGGGAGAGCAACTGTATCTCTCTGTCTGGGCATAAAACACCTGTGTTGTTGTTAGTCATTCGTAATTAAATACCAACATAAAAAGTGATCACAATGCATACTGGAAGTAGTTCCTATGTCTGTAAGTGTTCGTTGCCAGTCTAGTGAAGAACAATTTGTTTGGTTCATGTTTACATAAACATAACATTGAAAGACGGTTAAGATAGCATGACTTCTCGAAGGAAGTGCTTTTTGAGAAGTGTGTGCCATGATAAGATTTTTACTTTCAGACAGTGTGCATCCATCAAAAATACTCCCTCTGCTGAACAAAAAATATGGTGGTAGCCGCATGAACTGTGTAAGTTTTAATGCATGGGTGTAAAAGTTTAAAAACCGTTACAAAAATGAAACAAACGAACACTGTGTCAGGTGTCTGGCAGCAGTATCAACCTCAGCATTGCATGCTCATATTGATTCACTTATTCAAGAAGAGTGACAACTTACAGTTGAAAAAAATCACTGACAAATGTCAAATATGTGTTTACACAACTCGCTCCATCATTCAAAACAAACAAAACTGCTGTAAGACTTGTACAAGATGCATTCCCACAGAGATTACCATTCATCTCAAGGCTTGGACTTTCGCATTTGAACTGCACTCAAAAATTTGAATTACTTCACTTCCAAAAGTAACCCATATGCGGACAAAATTTTGAACTGTGAGGGAACGAAGATGCATCATTATGAGATAGTGTAAAAGTATGCAATGGAGACAATCTGGATGAACTATCTGTAAGAAATTCAAAATACAACCAATTGCTGGTAAGGTCAATGTTTTGGAGTGGCTGTGGTCCGATTGTGTTATTTTTCAGAGGAGTGATGCACTGTCAACAGCATATATTAAACAGGCATGACTGAGAACAGTCGAACTTAACCTGTAGAGGAAAGATTCATGATAGTAGGTGAAAGATACACCACCCAAAGCGACACTAGACGTGAGCTGATGCTCCAAGATGTTGGCAAAATGGATTGGAAGCTTCAACATTACCTTCAGTGTAGCCCTGTCCTTGTCCCCCTTGGATCCAATGAAAGAAGCTTTGTTTGTGGTACAGTTTGACGGCAGTAAAATGGCAAAAAAGTACAGATAGACTTCAAGATGAAGGTAAACAATTCTGTGCTGAATTTGTAAGAAGACTTGTAAGGAAAACGGACAAGTGCTTTTGGGTTATGTGGTAAAATATTGGCTATGAATTTGTTCTTGTACATGAGGCTTAACACTCGTGCCATTGAACATTTCCTGATACTGTTGGATGTTTTAGCCTCGTGTTTAATTCTGACTTGCTAAGTAGGCACACGTTGATCGGATCAGTCATCTATGATTACATTGTGAAGAATGTATTGCCATTTTGATATTTGTTATTAAAATCAGATACTTCCAGTGTAACATCAGTAGGTCTGACTTGATGATGAACCAGTTGGTTCAAAACTAGTTGCCGAATATATGTTCTGCAACTGTAACAGACTAGTTATAGCTTTGAAATATGGAAAATGTGTTGACTTAATAAACCATTGTTGTTCCATGGCTACATATTAGTTCAGTTACTGAATGACCCTTGTATTATATTTAAATTCTCTGGTACAAGAGCAACAGTGTTTGTCTCACCATGTATTTGTCATCAGCATAAGAAAATAAATATCGTGTTGGCAGAGTGACTCTAGTAGTGTCTTAGCATTTCAGTTCAAATCATCCTTATAGTTAGCATATTGTATTTCAGTGATAAAAGAGCACCCATGTTGGTCATGCCACATGTTGATAATCATGCACATAATTAGTTAATGTAAATAAATGTCTTGTTATAGAGTGACTGTGTTTATTCTCAGCATGTTTCACACGACACCGGTATTGTTACTGTACTTGATTTCATTCATACAAGAGCAACAATGTTTATCTTACCATGTATTTCTTATTAATATAATTAGTTGCTGTAAGTAAATTGCTTGTTTCACGAGTGACTGTGTAACTGTAAACATAAGTTTCTGTCTACAATGTTCCATGAGGAGATGCCTAAAAGAAACCAAACAATATTTTTTGGAAGGCAGAGCTTTTAGCAGTACAGTGTACCGCCACTAGAAGGACATAGGATGAACATTATTAATCAGCTGAGTGTCATCACTGAATAAGATTAGGACTAGTTTCAGAAAAGCTTATAGTGACAATTTTTGGTGTGACTGTCGATTTTTCAATCTCAGAGTTTCATGAACAACGTGTGGTGGTGAAGTTGTCCTTTTTTCTCTGCAACAGAACAGAAACTCTTGAAATGTTGAAAATAGCGTACAAGGATGATGCTATGGGGAAATCTCAAGTGCATGAGGGGTTTGCTCATTTCAAAGATGGTGAAATGTCAGTTGACGACAGACCTCATTCCAGTCGTCCGTCCATAGCCTGAACACATGAAAATGTAAATATTAGTTTGTTTATCAAGGATGGTCAATGACAGACCATTGAAGAAATTATCAATCTGTCGGGAGTGACTTGGAGTTCAGTGCAGCAAATTGTAACAGAGGGTTTGGGAATTTCATGCCAAATTCGTGCCATGATTGATGACTGCTGAACAAAAACCTGTTCACTTGGAAGCATACTGTGCTGTGAAACAAGAATCCTGAAATGATGTAAAGTTTATTTCAAAAATTATCACAGGTCACAGAAGTTGGTGCTACGATCCTGAATCCAAGCAACATTGAAGCCAGTGGAAGACTTAGTTAGCCTCACCGGTGAAATTATGCTGATTTTTCTTTTTTTTTATGTGAGTGAAATCATCCATTCGGAGATTTCTTCGGCAATGTAAGACAGTTAACCAGACTTTCGACTTGGAACTTTTGAGAAGATAGCTCAACATTGTGCACTGTAAGAGGCCTGATTTGTATGAGTAGGGTGACTGGTTTTTGTATCATGTCAATGCTCCTGCTCGCACAGCCATGTCTGTGTGACAATTCTTGACCAAACATGGTGTGAAACCCTGTTCCTTATACTCACCGGAATGTGACTGGTGTGACATTTTTTGTATAATAGAATGAAGAGAGACATGAAAGAAAATAGGTTGCAGAGGAGCAGAAAGAAAAATGCACTATCAAGCATCACAAAAGAGCAATTTAAACAATGTATTGAAAAATGGTGTAAAGGATTAAACAAGAGTATTATTGCACTTCGAGAGTATTTTGAAGGATTTTTGCCTAGTTAAAAAATGGGTTTCTTTCGGTACCCCCTCATAGTTACTGTATTTCTTGTTATTGATATAAGAGTAACAATGTTTGCCTTGTGTTGTATTTATTATCATCACTATAATTAGTTAATGTAAGTAGATGTCTTGTTGTGAGACAGACTGCATTACTCTCACCATACTTCTGCCTACACCAATGTAATTACCATATTTCTTTTGACTAATACAAGAGCAACAATGTTTGCCTTGCAATGTATTTATTATTATCAGTATAATTAGTTAATGTAAGTAAATGTCCTGTAGTGAGAGAGTCTACATAACTCTCAGCATGCTTCTGCTGCCACCAATGTAGTTACCATATTTCTTATGACTAATACAGGAGCAACAATGTTTACCTTGCCATGTATTTATTATTATTTGCATAATTAATTAATGTAAGTAAATGCCTTGTTGTGAGAGAGACTGCATTACTCTCAGCGTGCTTCTGCTGCCACCAATGTAGTTACCATATTTCTTTTGACTAATACAAGAGCAACAATGTTTGCCTTGCCATGTATTTATTATTATTTGTATAATTAATTAATGTTGTAAGTAAATGCCTTGTTGTGAGAGAGGCTGCATTACTCCCAGCATGCTTCTGCCGCCACCAATGTAGTTACCATATTTCTTTTGACTAATACAAGAGCAACAATGTTTACCTTGCCATGTATTTATTATTATTTGCATAATTAATTAATGTAAGTAAATGCCTTGTTGTGAGAGAGACTGCATTACTCTCAGCATCCTTCTGCTACCACCAATATAGTTACCATATTTTTTTGGCTAATACAAGAGCAACAATGTTTGCCTTGCCATGTATTTATTATTATTTGTATAATTAATGAATGTTGTAAGTAAATGCCTTGTTGTGAGAGAGGCTGCATTACTCCCAGCATGCTTCTGCCGCCACCAATGTAGTTACCATATTTCTTTTGACTAATACAAGAGCAACAATGTTTGCCTTGCCATGTATTTATTATTATTTGTATAATTAATTATGTTGTAAATAAATGCCTTGTTGTGAGAGAGGCTGCATTACTCCCAGCATGCTTCTGCCGCCACCAATGTAGTTACCATATTTCTTTTGACTAATACAAGAGCAACAATGTTTGCCTTGCCATGTATTTATTATTATTTGTATAATTAATTATGTTGTAAGTAAATGCCTTGTTGTGAGAGAGGCTGCATTACTCCCAGCATGCTTCTGCCGCCACCAATGTAGTTACCGTATTTCTTTTGAAGAGCAACAATGTTTGCCTAGCCATATATCTAATATTTATTCAGATAATGCTGTTTTATTCTTGTCTGCATTTTAGTGAAGACCCAAATTAATTATTTATAGTAAATATTACATGTATATAATAGTTTTGTTTTTTGCTTGCATTGTTTTTGAAAAATACCCCATGTTTTTGGAAGGACTTCAGCTGAATATGCTAGCACTTAATGCAGTGTCATTATAGAACCATTAAATGAGTACTGTCGTACTGTTTTGTATGGGTTGAAATGAAACAAGAAATGCAAAACAACATTTAATGCAGTGTGACATTGACAGCAGTAAAGTTGTATTTTCTTTCTCAAAAGGTGGTCTAGTAGCACATCTGTGACACCATATTCCATCTTGTCGTATCTAGAAACAGTTTTTTGTAATTTTTTCTGATCTTCCACTTTGCATAGCAGTTTCATTCTGGAATTTCGTTGACAATTCATAAATGAAATGCAATGTGGTCCAGTTTACCACCGTTGTCTCTTCAGAGCTGTCTCTTTTCTGTTGATGTGAATACTGGATGCGTTGGATTTGTGGTATCATACTTTGTACTCACTGTCACCACACTGTTGTCATCCATAAAGCCACTAATATATCAGAGGGATTGTTAAATGCGAAGTCAAATGCCCCTGTAGGTTTCTTTTTCAGTTCATCTCCCTTCTGTGGATTACAATGTTTACCATTACTGAACTTGCGGCTGAAATGTTTCTTAGATGGAAGCCACACAAATGATGAAGTGGAGTAAATAGATCATCAAAATGATACAATGTGAATAAAAATTGCCACTCTCACTGTGGGGGAAATGCTCAGTCGCAGATAGGCACAACAAAAAGACTCTCACAATTACTGCTTTCAGCTGTTGAGGCCTTCGTCAACAATAGACAGACATATGCTCGCTCTCTCTCTCTCTCTCTCTCTCTCTCTCTCTCTCTCTCTCTCTCTCTCTCTCTCTCTCGCTCGCGCCCCTCCCCACACACAAAATGTGTGTGTGCAAATGCAACTTACGCATGACTGCAGTCTCAGGCAACTGAAACTGTCAGTGTGGTTTCAGTTGCCTAAGACAGCAGCCGAAAGCCTATCTGCAACTCAGCAGGGATAATGTGAGTGGCAACTTTTGTTCTCATAATATTATTACACTCCATCCCACATTTTCCATTGTTTATCATCAGAATGATATGCATACAGCAGCTCTTCTAGCTGGTTGTCACTTGTCATAACTACTCCTTAATAAAGACATTGTCAGTATATTATTCTATTAGTATGCCAGTGCCCTGGTACCCTTTGAGCCATGCCAGAGATCCATTACTTGGATCTCCACACCAGAAACAAACCTGTATCTTATAGATTTGCCTCTAGTAAACTGTTTTGCCCCTTGCTACCCAAAATAAGGATCCATACTTTGTAAATTTATACATCCTGAATTATGATAAATGTGTTTAAGAGCATATTCCATAAATTTTAGTGACTTACAATGGTAAAGCATGCTTTTATTGCTAAAATACAGTGTGAACACGTGTGTACTTACATCACAGCAAAAGAGAACTGACAAAACTTTGTATCTGATTTTTGTATTCATAAAGCTAACGTAATTCTAGAATGATGTACTTCGACAGTCAGTGAGGCTATATTGGGCATGCAAATACCCATTCTGTCCTTTGCCTTGTAATTTCGTTTTAAAATAGCAATGTGTGAACATTTACTTCTCTAAGAAATATGTGCACAGAAAGATTGTTCTTACATATCAACTAGGTTGGGCAGACCGTCCATTTTCAGCAAGCCAAGTATTCTCATGCACACAGAATAATGCTTACTCAACAATGAAAGTTAAATGTTTCAAACGATGGTATGAGTGTATACTATTGCCATCTATTGTAAGGTAGAATAAAGTAGTAGTATAAAAGTATATAAAGTAGTAGTATAAAAAGTTTTGAGCTCCTCTGTAAAAGGCAGTATCTGGGTTAACATAATTAAATAATGTAAGTAAATTCTTTGTTGCGAGAGTGACTGGGTCACTCTCGCCACATGTTTCTGCCTTTGTTAGTATAGGTACCTTTTGTCTTTTGACTAATGCAAGAGCAACAGGGCCTGTGTTGTCATGTACGAATTATTAACAACATAATTAATGTAAGTAAATATGTTGTTGCAAGAGTGACTGTGTTGCTCTCATGACATGTTTCTGGCTATGCCCTTATAGCTACCATATTTACAACACTGTTTTCTTATCATGTATTTAGTTTATTCAGAGAGACAGCTGGGGGTAGCCGATACTTACATTAGCTCAGTACAGGTGAAAGTCACACAAAACTGACAAAAATAATTAAAACCATCAGGGAGAATAGATCAGGGAGGGAAAAAAGGGAAATATGGGAATATGGATGCAGGTCACGCAGTCTAGGTTATGAGGTAATGATGGGAAGGTAAGCCGAGATGGAGGAAAGTGTAACACTTAGCGTGTCATAGGTATTGTGCCAGCCTCAAAGATAAGAATATAGATTGAGAAATAAAGAGGTATATGTGTGATTAAATAATACAACACCAAGAAGAGATAAATAACATAATAAATAATGAGACACGGAAAATGTATAAAAAAGGAGTAAAGGACTAAAGAAGACATAGAGCAGAGTTTAACGCAAATCGAGTCCAGGGGAATGATGCGATGAAAGGATGTCTTGTAGCGCGAGTTTCCACCACCGTGGCGTGTTTCAATGCTGAGGGGTAATCACCCGAAGCATGCATCTGATTGAAGATGGTACTCAGGTATGGGTAATATTCCTGAGGGAGATTCTGGAGGGGTAAATTTGGGATGCCGTCGTTGCCACAGGCCCTCCGGGCGTAAAGTGGCTGGAGTTGCAGTGCAGCTTCTTCGGCAGTAATGGGATCAGTGACATCCTCCTCATCTCATGCGACAAGGAAAGTCGGAAGACGTTCTTCCACGAGCCGGACGTGGACCTCATCAACGTCGTCTGCTACAGGCCGGAAATTTGCCTCACAGGTGTCAGCGAGGACACTTGCCTTGGGGTCTGGTTCGCAGATGTGATCCTGCCCAAACGGCAGTGGGGGAATGCGCTCCTGTGGCACAGGAAGCCGCGCACGACGTGCTGAGCACTGCCGTCGTCTGCGTCAAGGGACTCGACTAGGTCGGCCCAAGCTTTGTTGCAGTGTTCTCGGACAGCCGCTGTGATGGCACATCACATGCAGTTAACGCGGTGCTTCGTCGCTGGCTGCCTTGTGATTTGCCACTTGTGTAAGAGGTGGTTTTTTGCCACGATGACATCGCATATTTGCTGTGGGAAGCGACGTGACCTGTCTCGTGGCTGGCGAGGACGACAAGGGGTGGCGGCCTCTGCAGCTCGTAGGAGCGCCTGCAGGAGCATTGGTAATGTACTCCCGTACATCAGCTTGGAAGTGCTCGGCATTGACCCTTCTGAAGGACGAATGACCAGCTCTATGTTAAAGATCACTGGTATGTGATCGGATGACAGAGCCGTCCTTCTCTCAGCAGACGTAAACTGGTAGACCCCCATCAGAATTGCGATGTCGAGCACGTCGGGTTGTCCACGCGCTTGGAGGTAGGTAGGGTCAAAGGGCCGTAGAATGATGGCACTGTGTCTGAGAGCAGTGCGTTCCAGTCGATGCCCACTGACATTGGTGAGACGGGAGTTCCAGCAGGCGGACAGCTTTGAAGTCCCCTGCAATGAACTGCCCCCTCCTCCCCTCCCCCATGGGCCAGCAGGGAGTCGAAGTCTGCCTCTTGCAGAAGGTGGGTTTGCCGTTGGATGTGTGAATGTGGCTTCAAGGGTGTTGAGCTGCAGCAGTTGCACAAGATAGTGCCTCAGGGACGACCTGACATGTGCCGCCGTACCGCCTCTGACGTGTACACCGGGCTTGAGGAAAGTCTCACAGACGAGGCAGAGGTCCACTACCTCGCTGTGAAGAAATATCCTTAATGCACCCTGCTGGGGTACTAGATTGTTTTCATTGTGACAGTCAAGCCATGAGTACGGTTGTTATCCATGTCTGGGGTGCTGAACGGCGGCCTAGAGGGCCGTCGCTGCTGCGGAGACTAATGGGGGGAGTTGGGTCATAATCCTATTTAAAGTCTGCAGGTCTTCGGTGATAGCACCCATGGCCACTGGGGTGGAGGGCACTGGGGCCGGAGGGACAGGGCCAGGCTGTTCTCCAACGAGACTCTTCGTGAAGAGGGCAGCCCGTCCGTATCTGGCGCGGGTCAGAGGAGGAGGGGGTAACCCTGCGGCACTGGAGTCTAGCTGTGGGTTGGTAGTGGGTTGCGAGAGGGTTGACGACGATCGCCACGGGGTGGGATTTGCTGTTCAGCAGTCCGCCCCCCGGTAACGGACGCAAAACTTACACCAGGCTGCACTTTCATTGCAGCCTTGCAGCGTTTGTGTGACTTGAACACACTGCAGCTCCTATGACTGGCTGTGTGCGGTTCACTGCAGTTGCAGCATTGGGGTTGTTCTTCGCGCTTTTTGACGCATCCCACGCTTTGTTGGGAGGCTGCACAATGAACACACCTCGCAGGCATGGTGCAGTTATACGCGACATGGTCGAGACGCTGGCAAGAATAACACAGAGGTCTCTTGTCCTTGGCCCGGTGAGGCTCGACTGTGACGTCGATGTTTTCAAGTTGGAATATTTTGCGGTTGTCCTCGTTGTCCACCGGGATGAGATGGAACAACCGCATTTTCTTGTGGGTCCGAGATGATGTCATTAGCTCAGCTGTGTGGATGGCGCAGCCCGACTCCGCGAGTTCTTGCTTCAGATGGTTGGGATCCATCTTGAGAGGAAGGTGACGTATAACCACCTTTAGGAGATTGAGAGACTCAGTGTTGTGTGTAGCAGTGCAGTCCCTGAGCACTGACGAAATCCATGAGCTTTTTGTGCTCATCAACAGTGGATGGGAAGACCTTGTAGATATGGTTCCCTGTGACTTAAAATGATTTTACCTCTACGACTTCCTTCATCATACGCTGGAAGTTAATGAAGTCTTCGTCACACTTCATGACCACTGGCGGGGGTCGAGTCTGTCTGCGCGCCAGAGGGGCAGGTTCTGCCTGCATACCCTCTTCAGGTGCCTCGGCGTAGCGATTTGACGTTGTTAGGTGGGGGGGGGGGAAGCACTTGTTCAAGCCTCTTGGGCTTGACGGTGTGCCTCCGGTTAGGTGCATTGCAGCCTTCTGCTTATTTTGTCGCCTGTCAGGTGCAGTAGTTGCAGTCGGTTCGTCACTGTCGGAGGTGGCTGGCCGTTTACGTGTCACGCCTGCTACACGTCCATTGGTGTGTCCGCCAATAGGAATGACTCCAGGTTTGCTTCTGGGATATCCAGAGTGTCTGGAGTCGTGGTTGGTCGTGTAGTCAGTGGAGTCTCGGTCAGTCAGTCCTTGCGCGGCGGGAACTGGCGCGGTTACGGCTTCTTGACCGGGATTGTCCGATGAGACGTCCAGCGGCTCACTGGCTTCTTGGATAGCCTGGTCCGCTGGCGCAACTCCATTCTGGGCCACCTCCTGCAGAACAGCAACATCTTGAGTTGTTGCGCCCGACGGGGCTCCCGGTGGAACAATCACCTCTTGTGTGGCCGCGCGCGGCAGTTCACGCAGCAAGGGAATTTCTCATGGCAACTGGTAGGCCTTGTAGGCGGCTAATTCATACCTCATGAACCTTTCGTATGCCTTTTCTGGCTCCACCACGCCCGTCGTTTCGCCGGTTTCGCTTTCCTTGGATAGGAAGACAGATGGGAGTTCCTAAAGCGAGTGACCATGGACTGGTCCCACGTGGACTGGTTCACAGCTTGCCCTAACATTCCCTAAGTGCAATAGAAATTGATTCTGAATCAATTTGTATTGCAGCTGGAGGAGGTAAGCACTACAATTTTGTTGCTCACGTACTCGCAAGCGAGTCGTTAGCATGCGGTGTTCGCTGCTGTTCCTGCCACGTGGTCGCCGAGGTTGACAAAGGCGCGCGTGAACAAAGGCGCGAGCCAGACAACGCGCCGCGAAGAGCCCGAGAGCCCTGAGGCTGCGGCGGCTCAGCGCAGACTGGTGTCAGGTGGGAGGTTCCTAATGGCTCGTGGGTGGTAGTTGATGTCTAGTTCCATAAAGTTATGCTGCAGAGCATGATGTTCTCTGGGTATTGGGCATTCCCCAAGTGGACAGTTAGTCTTTCCTGATTTCACATGCTCAGCCAATTTGGTAGTTGTCGTTTCAATTATATTGTTACCTTCCTCGTCTTAGTATTATTCATCTTACCTATCTCACTCATTCCCCTTTACTACTGTCTTCTACGATTTGAAGCGGCGCAGTACATATAACGTGCTGTCTTTCACTTGGATTTGACAACCTTGACACCATCTGCCATTACCTTCTCAATGTTACCTCATAACCTAGATTGTGAGTGACCAACATCCACTTTCCCTTATTTTCTCCTCCAACATCTTTCATCCATGATAAAACAAGAAGTTAGTTGAAAGCTAGGTTTTATGTATTTTCGTCAGTTTTGTGTGGCTGTCAGCTGTACTGGACTAAGATAAATACTGGCCAGCCCATCTCTTTCTTCTTGTACTTCCACATTCGTGTAAGAGTTTTTTTATTATCAACATAATTAGTTAATATAAATAAAAATCTTGTTGTCATTGACTGTGTTAGCCTCTCCACAAGTTCGTCTTTGTTACCAGTATAGTTAATGTTTCTGTTTTCACTGTTGAAACAACACCACTGTTTGTCGAGTCATATATTTAATATAATTTACTTCTGATGCTGGCCGCATTGACGAACACCAGATTTAGGGACCTTCGATTTGCCATAGTGATTTAGTAGTTGTTACAGATCAGACGGTTTTAGTCTTACACTTAGGTCTAGTCTAGTCTAGTCCAGTCTAGTCCAGTCTAGTCTAGCCATTACACTGTCTTTGTGTACCAACGAAATTCGTAAAACAGCTTTACACTTAAGAAGTTATTTTATTTTCACTACCATTTTTGGAAAACAAAATAACTTGTCAAGTTCACGGCTGCTTGGCGAATTTCATTGTTAAATAGTTGACAGCCACTGCCCCATGTACACAATGGATCAACAGAGATAATAGCGTCAGGTGGCTGAGCTGTAGGTGAAGTCTGTAGACTGTGTAATGAAGTTGGATGTCTATTTGTGTGACATGTAAGTCTTTGTTCAATGGTCTGCTGACCAACTACTGAGTCATAGTGATGATTTCTATCCTGAATCAAGTTGCTTAAATTAGGCTTGAGATGGTGAATGTGGTCTTTTATCACTGTTTCGTCCAGGATTTCTGATCATGTTGCTGGTAGGGATGAGGAATGTGCAATCTTGAAGGGGGCCCGAGGTCTTGAAAATCTGTTGAGTTCGCTATTTTGCGTCGGTTGCAGCAAGCATGTGATTGACGCATTGTAGGCTCCCTGTCAGACGAGTTTCTGCTTGACTTGAAACTTGCTGCATCTACCAAACTTATCTGCCACACATTAAGCACTTTGGGTTTTTGCTGGTGCAATTTTCTGTGTTATGCTCGGAGCTAAAGTATTTACCGCATTGGAAGGCTAGAGGAGATGGTAGCTTAGGGGTTCCACTTTGAGTAGCCTTAGAAATACATGTGCTCCTTATAGGTTGTGGTCTTCTTTGGAGTAGTTGTGCTCCATAGAGAGAATGACTCTTATTTCTGCAATTGGTTGACCATTTTTATTTTTATTTTTTTTTAACTGAAAGAACTCGCCGTGCTTTGGTGACATATTCTTCTGCCAGCGACTTTTATTGCCTTGTCTGTGGTATCCATTTGGTTGATCACTTTGTTGATGCACGAAGAGGTCATGTCTGAGTTGAGGGAAACAGGGGCTCTGATTCTTTCCTCGCGCTGCATGATTACAGAGAAAGAGACACCAGAAGAGAGAAGCCCGTACTGGTTGCAGTCTCACACGGGTAATGACACGTGTAATGTGTTTGGAGTTACGTGCTACGTATTCGGTCACGGCTTCTACACTCCTGGAAATTGAAATAAGAACACCTTGAATTCAGTGTCCCAGGAAGGGGAAACTTTATTGACACATTCCTGGGGTCAGGTACATCACATGATCACACTGACAGAACCACAGGCACATAGACACAGGCAACAGAGCATGCACAATGTCGGCACTAGTACAGTGTATATCCACCTTTCGCAGCAATGCAGGCTGCTATTCTCCCATGGAGACGATCGTAGAGATGCTGGATGTAGTCCTGTGGAACGGCTTGCCATGCCATTTCCACCTGGTGCCTCAGTTGGACCAGCGTTCGTGCTGGACGTGCAGACCGCGTGAGACGACGCTTCATCCAGTTCCAAACATGCTCAATGGGGGAAAGATCCGGAGATCTTGCCGGCCAGGGTAGTTGACTTACACCTTCTAGAGCACGTTGGGTGGCACAGGATACATGCGGACGTGCATTGTCCTGTTCGAACAGCAAGTTCCCTTGCCGGTCTAGGAATGGTAGAACGATGGGTTCGATGACGGTTTGGATGTACCGTGCACTATTCAGTGTCCCCTCGACGATCACCAGTGGTGTACGGCCAGTGTAGGAGATCGCTCCCCACACCATGATGCCGGGTGTTGGCCCTGTGTGCCTCGGTCGTATGCAGTCCTGATTGTGGCGCTCACCTGCACGGCGCCAAACACACATACGACCATCATTGGCACCAAGGCAGAAGCGACTCTCATCGCTGAAGACAACACGTCTCCATTCGTCCCTCCATTCACGCCTGTCGCGACACCACTGGAGGCGGGCTGCACGATGTTGGGGCGTGAGCGGAAGACGGCCTAACGGTGTGCGGGACCGTAGCCCACCTTCATGGAGACGGTTGCGAATGGTCCTTGCCGATACCCCAGGAGCTGCAGTGTCCCTAATTTGCTGGGAAGTGGCGGTGCGGTCCCCTACGGCACTGCGTAGGATCCTACGGTCTTGGCGTGCATCCGTGCGTCGCTGCGGTCCGGTCCCAGGTTGACGGGCACGTGCACCTTCCGTCGACCACTGGCGACAACATCGATGTACTGTGGAGACCTCACGCCCCACGTGTTGAGCAATTCGGCGGTACGTCCACCCGGCCTCCCGCATGCCCACTATACGCCCTCGCTCAAAGTCCGTCAACTGCACATATGGTTCACGTCCACGCTGTCGCGGCATGCTACCAGTGTTAAAGACTGCGATGGAGCTCCGTATGCCACGGCAAACTGGCTGACACTGACGGCGGCGGTGCACAAATGCTGCGCAGCTAGCGCCATTCGACGGCCAACACCGCGGTTCCTGGTGTGTCCGCTGTGCCGTGCGTGTGATCATTGCTTGTACAGCCCTCTCGCAGTGTCCGGAGCAAGTATGGTGGGTCTGACACACCAGTGTCAATGTGTTCTTTTTTCCATTTCCAGGAGTGTATGCTCGGTCACTAGAACTAGTGCGGGCAGCCTATCCAGTTAGGGTGTCCTCGCCCCATCTCGTAATTTGTGCTCGCTTCAGAGGAATGACCATAACTAGGTTTGGCGTAACCGTAGATAACATATTCTAGGTGCCAATACAGGGTGTATACGACCCGGGACAACCGGGAGATCCGGGAAAAAACCTGGGAATTTTTTTGAAGTCCTGGAATTTTTCATTGTTTTAGTTTTCTGTTAAATTTTTGTAATTTTGACTGGTAAGAACCGATATTCTAACAGTGGATGTTAACAAAGGATACAACTGCAAAATAATACTTCAACAATAAAACATAAACGAGAGGAAAAAAACGAAAAAACTTAAATTGCAAAGGAAATGCGCCATAAACAACACACAGTTCTCATACAAGCGCGTGTCAACAGCAAAATGTGTCAAAGGCTTTAGGAAGACTACGCTATGCTTCGTAACAACAAATTGCCTCCGATGAGAGTAAAGTCACAACTGTTTACATTTGATTCGTTTTAGCAGTTGTGAGCGGGCTCATGCGCATGCGCAGTTGAGTCGCGTTCGAGTAGTAGATTCTCCCGCTTCTGGCTACAGGAATGTAGCAGCCAGATGCTACCGGGATAAGTTGATTTCTGAATGAATCATAAGTTGATTTTTGAATGCGTGTACGTGATGTCTGTCAGAAAAATCCTCGTCGCATCTAGAAATAAACTTTCCGCAGACAAAAGGGGACCGGGCTATACGAGCTGAGCGGAGTAAAGCCGAACGGATGAATACCAATCGCTGTCTGCTTATGTGGTTGATTGGGTTTGCGAATGATCAGCGTTGTTATAATTACTAGCGAAATACATAGGTTCAGGCTACCAGAATGGAAATAAGCGACTAACAGGAATAACAGGTGAGAAAGATTACGTATTATCTTCTCGGTGTATCCAAGAAAACGAAATTTTGACAGAAAATTTTTGGCCAGATCGCTATACTAGTAAAGACCAGTTATAGTCCCCGGCTAGCAGCCACTTAAGTTCTTTTATGGAAGTAACGCGGAAAACGTGTTGTACAAACATGTAACAACGCCTAACTGGAGAATAATCGCGGGATAACTAAACCTGTGATTCTGGCAGGGTCAGTGAAGTTAATCGGCGAACATATTTTGACAATGGCAGGAATAGCTACATAATTGGTGATGACAAGATTGTTTGTTAGAACTAAAAAGGTGAAGAAACGGGGACGTCACACAAATTATGGAAGAATAAGACCATTCCAAATTTATATAAAAATTTCGTAACATTATTTTTCGATCTCGTGCTAGAGAAACTGGTGCGTATGAATGAAATGTGAAACTATTTCCGAACATAAAGCTTTTTGGTTGTAATAGGCCTAATAGGCATTAGATATTGGCACTTCGTGAATTATATACTGTCGTGTTACAAAAATGGCAATGGCCATTTGTGCCAAAACAGTCTCGTTTATTTTGTGTGTGTTACAAAATTGCTGCAACATTAGAAAGGCCTATTTAGTTTTATCTAGCATACAGTGACAAAATAGACGTAATCAGATCGAGAAACCACACCAGTCTTGGGTATTATTTCTATTAACAACTTTTTCAGTATTAGATAATGACATTTCGATTTTTAATGTAGCAAAACGTTTGACGAACTTTCATGAGGTAATAGATTCTTTCGCAGAAAGGAAAGCACGCCGTCTAAAGCTGTAGCAAGATTGGAGAGAAAAAATGCTAGGAGCTAAGGATTGAAGAAATATGTACTTTCTTGCTTGTCTCTTGTCTTTATTGGTTTTATGCATCATATATTTAATTTTATGTCACACAAAACAGCACGTTATTAGCTGATAGACAATAAAGAGTGCAAATTTTCTGAAGAGTTCGTGTTCTCCCGACTACAAATAATTCCATTCGCTATTAATTGCGAGTTTTTTTTAAAGAGGGGCATGCTGTAAACGGGCAGACTGGGAGCAGGATAGGCACCACAGGATATTTCAATTTCCACTGTCCTGTGTAGGTTTGATGGCATCCATAACAAAATATACACGTTTCAATTCTACAGAGCGAAATACAGTGACGTGCTATTAAGAATACCATATGAAGAGGCGTGGCACTGCACTTTGGCACACTTAAGACCAAATAGCATGTCTTACATTTCCTCGAACGCACATGTTTTATGTTCAGAGTTTTCATAAAGATGTGCGCTACAAAATGAACATACTTTTTGGAAATTCGATTTTTTTAGTATTGCCCCTGTTCGGAAATATCGTAGATCCGGAGCTGATGCGCAGAACAGTCGGAGTTACAGTGGGAAGTGTGTAGTCTCCACGTGACCCGTGTTTACATTTAATGATTTTGCTGTTTCCCCCTCGTTTACCCTCACGTCAAATGAAAACAAAACGGATATCTGTGGTCGGAAGCTATCAATTGAATTAAAATACTTTCACATAATTACGGAAGGCTAAAATATGTTATTAGTTTCAGATTTTGTTTTATTTCCAACCTTCTGACAATCAAGCATTAACCGACTTCCAGAATAATGAAGTTATTTTTGCCTGTTTGCTAAAGAAATTTGAATTTCATTAACCTTTTCCACAGAGGCAGTCAATGTATTTGAAACGAAATGTTCAATTCCACAGTATTGGCTAGTTTCAACTGTTCGCTGCTTTTGAAGTGCGCGTTTTGACCTTCTAGCACGTATGGCATTATGCCACAATAAGGAACCAAACATGGTATAATACAGTACTGGTGCTCCAAGAAAGTTTATATCCCGAAAAAACACACTGAAAAGCTTATTATCAGGTCGAGGTCTACTTCATTGGGAATCTGGACATACGAATGTGAACTTTAAGTATACACTTTAAATGTGCACATTTTAGTATGGTTCACGAAATTCCGATGCTCTTGGAGTATCCTGTGATGTCTTGTTCTTTTATGGCTTAATGTATGATCTTTCAATGTTTTACACGTATGTACGTACGTACATACAACGGTCTTCCTACGTGATGGTAGTTGCGCAAGCGCCGTGACGCCTGCTCCCTGCGCTCTCTGGCAACTGCTGAAACGAACCTATTTCTAACAGGTTGCGGGAAAATATGGCGAATGGTGGTTTGAAAAGCGTTAATTTCAAAGTAAAAATTCTTTTACGTAAGTTGAACTATGTGCGAGAATGTACCATGAATTTCTTAAATCAAAGAGCGTTGACTCTCATTTAAAAATCAGCTCTTTGATGACGAGCCATTTAGAAGAATTTCGAACCCTGGAGATCAGACGTTTGTCACTATTAAAAATTTTACTGGCACATTTGTGTGCTATATCTTAAAGTGTAACACGCACAAAAAAATCAACATTATATGCGAAAGCTTAGCTTCTCTTGCAGCTTATTAACCTTAGAGAGCAATTTTATATGTGAAAGCTTTGCTTTTCTTGTAACAACACTATGTATATTAATTTAAACTATTAACTTTCCCTGTTTGTGTGTTCGTACTACTGAACAGTGATGTTGCTGTCGGCTGACTGCATCACGTGTCCTGTGCTCTGAATATCCGCTGTCATCGACTGGCGACATCACGTGACATGAGCTATGACTAGCTTAAAAAAGCGCATCACAATCTCGATTTCAATGATTCGGAAGGTAACATCCGGTGTTCGGTGGAATTCTACTTTATACTTTCGTAATACGAAAATACGCAGCGTACATGTTGCTGCATATCAACGATATTTCCAAAACGTGTCTTTTTCTCTATGTTTCGTTTTCTAAAGTGCTGGGAAATTCTACGCCTGTGTATAAAACCATAACCATTCAAAAGATTGATAAGTTTTGCAGTTCCGAGAGAAAATATACTGTCACTTAACTCGGAAAAGTGTGTTTTATTTATACTCCGCAAGCTACCCAATGGATTGTGGCGGAGGGCACTTTACCTGCCAATGTCATTACCTCCCTTTTCTGTTCCAGTCGCGTATGGTTGGCGGGAAGAACGACTGTCTGAAGGCCTCCGTGCGCGCTCGAATCTCCCTAATTTTACATTCGTGATCACCTCGGGAGGTATATGTAGGGGGAAGCAATATATTCCATACCTCATCCAGAAACGCACCCTCTCGAAACCTGGCGAGCAAGCTACACCGCGATGCAGAGCGCCTCTCTTGCAGAGTCTGCCACTTGAGTTTGCTAAACCTCTCCGTAACGCTATCACGATTACCAAATAACCCTGTGACGAAACGCGCCGCTCTTCTTTGGATCTTCTCTATCTCCTCCGTCAACCCGATTTGGTACGGATCCCACACTGATGAGCAATACTCAAGTATAGGTCGAACGAGTGTTTTGTAAGCCACTTCCTTTGTTGATGGACTACATTTTCTAAGGACTCTCCCAATGAATCTCAACCTGGTACCTGCCTTACCAACAATTAATTTTATATGATCATTCCACTTCAAATCGTTCCGCACGCATACTCCCAGATATTTTACAGAAGTAACTGCTACCAGTGTTTGTTGCGCTATCATATAATCATACAATAAAGGATCCTTCTTTCTATGTATTCGCAATACATTACATTTATCTATGTTAAGGGTCAGTTGCCACTCCCTGCACCAAGTGCCTATCCGCTGCCGATCTTCCTGCATTTCGCTACAATTTTCTAATGCTGCAACTTCTCTGTATACTACAGCATCATCCGCGAAAAGCCGCATGGAACTTCCGACACTATCTACTAGGTCATTTATATATATTGTGAAAAGCAATGGTCCCATAACACCCCCTTGTGGCACGCCAGAGGTTACTTTAACGTCTGTAGATGTCTCTCCATTGATAACAACATGCTGTGTTCTGTTTGCTAAAAACTCTTCAATCCAGCCACACAGCTGGTCTGATATTCCGTAGGCTCTTACTTTATCAGGCGACAGTGCGGAACTGTATCGAACGCCTTCCGGAAGTCAAGGAAAATAGCATCTACCTGGGAGCCTGTATCTAATATTTTCTGGGTCTCATGAACAAATAAAGCGAGTTGGGTCTCACACGATCGCTGTTTCCGGAATCCATGTTGATTCCTACACAGTAGATTCTGGGTTTCCAAAAACATGATACGCGAGCAAAAAACATGTTCTAAAATTCTACAACAGATCGACGTCAGAGATATAGATGGTGTCGCTTCAGAGATAAGGTCAGCTTTGTTTTTTTTTTTTTTTTTTTTTTTCAAATGGGATGCTATAGCTTGGTACTTGTTTTCTGACTGTGGCTATCGAGACGAATCCAATGATGTGTAACGGTAAGGTCTTTGAAGGTCACAAAGGTGACCTGAATGTCAATTTACAGAAGGTGTTCGAAGTGATGACACTTGGTATCAGTGCGGTGGTCCAATCTTCTTGTCATGGATTGAGTGGTATTCCGTATCACTTCGGCACTTAACGAAGCACATGCTCTGACAGTTCTCTCACGTATATCGTGCAAATAGTAAATATTCGCTGAAAGCCGGCCGGAGTGGCCGTGCGGTTCTAGGCGCTACAGTCTGGAACCGAGCGACCGCTGCGGTCGCAGGTTCGAATCCTGCCTCAGTCATGGATGTGTGTGATGTCCTTAGGTTAGTTAGGTTTAATTAGTTCTAAGTTCTAGGCGACTGGTGACCTCCGCTGTTAAGTCCCATAGTGCTCAGAGCCATATTCGCTGAATATGGCGTATCCATCCAGCGTGCCATTGGCATGTAAATACCATTCGACTGTTTCACAATACAACACTAATAGGCACGATAAGACTATTATTGTCGAATCAAGCGAATGGGAATGATGTATTCCTTCACTGAACAAATGGATATGCTTCCCATTTACGAAGAATGCCAACGAAATTCAGTGAGAGCTAGAGATTTATACACTGAAAGATATCCTCAACGTACTCACCGTACACGTCGTACATTTAAATATGTGTATGATAAATTGAGAACAACTGCATCTTTAACGCATCGGAAACATATCCGGCAAAGGAAAGTTACTAACGAGGAAACGGGAATTGGTACTCTTGCCACCGTCGTTAGAGATCCTTGTGTTAGTTCGCATAAAATCGCAAGGGAATATGGCATGAGTTGTTCGTGTTGTGCATCGCCATAAATATCATCCTTACCATATCAGTTTCCACCAATAATTAACTGGTACGGATTGTATGCGTCGCATTGAATTCTGCCGATGTGCTCAACTTCAGATTCAGACGGATGACACATTTATCAATTTGATTTTGTTTTCTGACGAGGCTACATTCACGAACCATGGAAATGTTAATTTGCATAACATGCATTATGGGGCAACTGAAAATCCATGTTGGCTGCGGCAAGTTGCACACAAAAACCCATGGTCGCTGAATGTATGGTGTTGAATTCTGGAGGAGGACAGAATTACAGGCCCCTGTTTCATCGAAGGAAATCTTAATGGTAGGAAGTACACCACATTCTTGGAATAAACATTAGGTCTGCTACTGGAAGAAATACCTTTAGGATCAGGCAACAGAATGTGGTAGCAACAAGATGGGTGTCAAGCACATTTTTCGCTGATGGCTAGAAAGGAGTTGCAGAGAGAATTCCCAAATCGTTGGATTGGACGCGGAGGAGATGTCGTGGCTGGCTCGTTCGCCAGACTTGAAGCCACTGGATGTTTTTTTCTTTTGGGGAAGGGGGGAGGGGGTTCGTAGAAGGCATTGTTTATAAAGAGAATTGTAAGAGCATGTGCTTCGATAAGTACCGATGTAATAAGGAATACCACTCAATCCGTGATGATAAGATAGCAGCACTGCATTGATATCGGTTGTCGTCACTTCGAACATCTTCTGTAAATGGAAGTTCATGCCACCATTGTGACCTTCAAATACCTTACTGTTACACATCATTGGATTTGTCTCTATAGCTGCTATCAGAAAATAAGTACCAAACTATAACATACCATTTTAAAAAAAAAGGTTGACCTTCAGAGATATGAAGTGACCCCACATAGCAACAAAAAATCACCGTCATATTATGGGCCCGCTGTGTCCCATGAAATTTTTGTCCCACAAACTTTTCAGCTCCTATCATAGTTTCTGAGCAATTATTGGTGGCAATATTTAGTGACTCAACCTGTATACAACGCAGTGCTTAAGGGAAGGCTCGACCTAAAAATCTAACTTTCCTTTTACTTCGCCGATAGCATGAAAATTTTAAAATCGTGTCTGTTGTGTAAAGATGTTGAAATATCCCAGTTTTGAAGTCCATAACTTCACTGATTTTAGAGTTTTGAATTTTTAATATAATTTTAATGGTATCTGTGAATACCAACTTTTGGTACTCGCACCACAATTTTGACATGCCGATTTTGTAGGTACATTCACAAAGCATAGTTCAACGGTTGTGTGCATTCATTTTGTGAGAAACAATAACAGTTTGTTTTCCATGTTTATTTAAAATTTTAAGCCTAAAATTTGCTTTAATTATCGGCACATAAATGTGATGATGATAAAATTAAAAAATTACATTTTCGATGTTGTTAATGCATAGTAGTATGCAAATACATCAAAACTACTTCCTGCAAAAAGTTATATTCGATTGGTTAATGTTAATGATAAAGTTGGCGCTAAGCTTAGGAAAACAAACTTAGAGTAAAATAAATTTTAACAATTTATTAAAAATGAATTACTAGAAAAAACACATCCATTAAAAATCGCTGACACAATTACATTTCCACTTCCTTCTTATATCAGGCTACTTCTTGTAATTTCAAAATAAGGGTAGACTTTTTCTTGAATTTTGTGATAAAAATCTACTCACAGTCTTCTTGAGGTGCAATGGTAGGGATATCTGATCGTAAGCCAATGCCTGTTTCCTTGGAGCTTGTTGATTGTACTGAACAGGTCTTCAGTGTATCCCCTAAACTTATATTTACACAGCCACCAGACAAACCATTGACTGACTGCCAGGTGTTTCTCCTCAGTTTTCTTGGAAATCTTGTAAGTCGGTTTTCCCAGTTCGAGTTTATGGCAAGTTCGGTGTAAAGCTGGTACTGTTCTATGATAGAAATAAAAAATTATCTTTGGAATCTTCCAGTGTGCCACGCGCCCTTATGTAGTCTGTATTTCAAAAAACATTTCTTAGACGTACCTGTAATTCGTATACAGCCAATTCAGTGCAGTCAGTTTACCTTGCTGGAATGCTACAACCTCCCCTTTCTTCAGTTTCTTGGTCCGGAAAGAAGGCGGCATTTCTTTGCTTGTGGGTCGCACGGCGATGCCATACATATCTGTTCTTTTTGTCAGCAGAAGCTCAGCAAGCTGGGGAACTATAATAATTATCTAGAGTCAAGCAGTATCCCATATTTAGCAAGGGTTGCATTAGTGTCATTACAATTAGTGACGACATTGGCAGATACTTGTAGGGGAGAGCGGGGCATGTTGAGACAAATTTCAGATTTTATTTTTTACATTTTTTGTTTTAATTGGAAAAATTATATTATACTTGTGCACTTTTCTATGGTATTGACGCTTTGATTAACCACATATATCTCCCAGAATTAAAATATTTGTTTAATGCTGCAAAGTGTGTCAATGTTCCCCACATGGGGGCAAGTTGATACTAATGTATAAATAATAAGCTAATTGACATTAAGGTAGCAAATAATCACTCATTTATTAAGCAGAATATAGTACAAAGGTATTAACAGCTTATATTGAACACACAGATCATGAGATTGTGTCCATAACCACCTCAGAATGACTGATTACAAAGTCAGATGTACAGTGAATACAAGTGTACATCTTAGTCTTTACCACATCCTATATGGGCCCATTCTTTGCAAGCAATGCACTGTATCCAGTCCTGACCTGGCTTCGTTTCGGAGAATGGCTCCAAACATATGAGACACAAGGCGTCGTTCTCTTCCTCCGACTCTGATAGAACCTTCATTTTATTCTTTGGGGCGCATTCCTTTTTCTTCGCCTTGTTCTTCTCCTTAGTCTGACTCTCATTTTAAAAAGCCTTTTTTGGCGTTTTTTGACTTGGCTACCATTTTAGCTTCCTTTTCTTTGGCTTCCTCTTCCAGTCTCTCCTTTACTGGTGTGCTAGTAAGGATAGCGGATTTTAAAGGTTTCTTCCCTTTTTTGATATTTTTTCGCTCTTCAGCTTTAGGGTAGGGGCGGATGTCTTCAGGGCTTACAGTGAATACATACAGAGAAACATCCTTACTTGTAGATGGAACTGCAGTTGTAGTTTCAGTTCGGTTCACTTTGGACTGAAGACCATCATCATTGGTTGTCCCAGCATAAGAAGTCTTGACAGTGCTGTCTTGTGAAGTCATCTCTCTCTCTCTCTCTCTCTCTCTCTCTCTCTCTCTCTCTCTCTCTCTCTCTCTCTCCGTGACTGCGCTGGACGAGAAGTCATCATCAGTAAACGCTTCTCTGTTGTATGGAGCGATTCCTGTTGCTTGAAATCCAGATATAATATTTGTAAGATTTATTGCTCTAGGTAGTGCCATCTTTACTATGCCAGGAATGTCGTAGATTGTTAGTTTTCCCTGAATTGTTGATCATCCAGTCGTCGACTCAGGCGAAGTAAAATTTCTTGAAAGGCTGACCTGTCAAGCGGTTGCAGGCGGTGGGAAGTGTGCGGTGGAAACGACAACATGACGATACCAGTTTGTTTGCAGAAGTTGAGCACTTCATAGATAAATGTGATTCATGGCTATCCAAAACCAACAAGCAGGGATTGCCCTTATTAGATCTTGCGTGGCCGTGTTTGATCGTGTTTTCTACAGAGCAATGTTCAGAGGCCCTCCGCTACGAGAAGTATTGCATGAAGCTTCACATTCGTAGCCACAGTGCAATTAACAACTTCAAACCAAGTGGACTTCACATCATGCGAGAGCAGCTTATCTGAGATACTGCTCCACACAATCCGCCAGTCGTATTACGGACTGCACAGCTCCTATTTATTTCTTGATAGAGATACAACGCCACTGTAGATGCTTTCCGCGGTACTTAAGGTATGGGTCTTGATCCACCAACTAACTACGATACAGATAATACTTTCGGCCGAAGTCTATTTTATACTTGATGTGTTGTACCTGAACAAGTGCTCGTTGCGAATCAGGTCGCAACATTGTTTATGCATATAATCAACTGCGTAACGAATAAGGATTCTAATAGTCCGACTGTAGTGCTTTTGACAAAGTGGCACACCTTGTGGAAATCCAATCCAAGTCCCCCCTCTCGTCTAAGGGAAGCGTATACGTTTGCAGACAGACTTCATAAAATTTCTGCCCTCCAGAGCATCCAGCTCACTGCATGTTGGATAGCCCGATCAGTTTCCTTGGGTACAGGCAAAACCTGCGCGAGATATCACGCCTTCGCCAGAATTTAGGTCCCGATGATCGACGTTAACGCCGGGTCCTTTTCGTAATACCCCGAATAGAGTGTAGCACAGTGCGCCAATTCACAGCAGCCATCTGTTGTGCATTTTCTGTTATCAACATACGTAAGATTTTGTTCTGGTCTTTGACGGTGAACCGATCACGCCGAGCGGTCTTCATACTGGTGGTTATAGGTATCGACACGGATTTGTTCGTTTTTCACCACTGCCGCTAACGCCTTCTCAAGTTCAATAAGGATGTCACGAAATACATCGAGATCTTCAGGTCGTTCTATAAAGACCCCTAAGTAATCCACATAAACACCAGAAACCAAAGGATTTGTGCCAATGGAAATTCCATGACAGTTGCTACTGATTTCGCGAAGCAAGGGGTCTAAGGCAGGGGTCTCCAAACTACGGCCCGCGGGCCGAAACCGCCCCGCATTAGCTGGCCGGACATCCCCGGTACCCGGCCCGCCAAATATTTGAGGTGGTACCTATACTGCCAACAACTCCCCCCTGCGGGTCCGGGGGTTAGAATAGGCCCGAGGTCTTCCTGCCTGTCGTAAGAGGCGACTAAAAGGAGTCCATCCCCCTCAAGGGGGTAGTTAGCGCCTGCGTCTGGAGACGGGCGGTCCCACGACCTATATTTGTGGTCTTTTTGGTTTTTCACTTCTCGTTTCTTCCTTCTTTGGTTGGTTCCTTTCTTTGTTCTTCTCCATCTCACTGTCTTCCTTACTCTTTCCCTTGCCGCCTTCTCCTTGCCGCCTTCTCCTTGCCTTCTCTGGTCTCCGCCTCGGCGTTTGAGACAGTCTGTCCTCTCTCTCCCTCTCTCTCTTTTTTTTCTTTTTCTTCTTCTTCTTCCTCTTCCTTCCTCCCTGTGCGCGCCTGAAGGCCGACCCACGCTTTCGCACGCATAGCCGGTGACGGGGTAACGCGTAATTCCCAGCCCTGGGTAGACAAGTAAGGCACGCACGTACCCCCTGGTAAAGGCCAGGCCCAGGGAGGGGTGATTGCCTGAGCTGATACCTTCTGACCATGCCGATTGGTCCCTCCATCTGTTTCTCGGGAGGTGTGACCTGAGGTGTAAACATTCACCTAAGGCGGGAGTGCCCTCTGAGAGGGTCCCCTTAAGGAAGGAGTGCGCCATCGGAGACGCTGGCAATCATGAGGGATTCCTCCGCAATGGATTTCTCTTCTTCTCTCTCGACTTCTGCCCACAAACGGAAACATGACCAGCCCCCAGTGACTAAAGTACTACCGCCTACCCCACAGTTCATCATTTCTCGATCTGAGGATGGCAAGGATTTTTCATCTGTCAACCCTTTCGTTATCCAGAAGGGCGTAGATGCCATAGCCGGATCTGTCAAATCTTGTACCAGGTTGCGTAATGGTACCTTGTTACTAGAAACTGAGAGCGCCTTTCAGGCACAGAAACTGCTTCGAGCCACCCTCCTGTACACGTTCCCTGTCCGGGTGGAGGCTCACCGAACTTTGAATTCGTCTCGTGGTGTGGTCTACACTAGATCCCTCGACGGATTGACTGACGAGGAGATTCAATCTTTCCTCGCTGAGCAGGGCGTGACGGCTGTCCATAGGGTCATGAAAAAGGTCAACAATGACCTTGTACCGACCCGGACACTTTTCTTGACCTTTGATAGTGTTAAGCTGCCATCGCGCATCAAGGCAGGCTACGAGGTTATTTCTGTTCGCCCCTATGTCCCGACACCTACGCGCTGCTACCAGTGTCTGCGTTTCAATCACACTCGACAGTCTTGTTCCAATGCGGCTAAATGTGTCACTTGTGGCAGGGATGCCCATGAGGGTGACTGTCCACCTCCGTCTCCTCGTTGTGTGAACTGTCAGGGTGACCATGCCGCATCCTCCCGCGACTGTCCCGTCTATAAGGAAGAACGCTGTATCCAAGAAATTCGGGTCAAAGAGAAAGTGTCCACCTCGCTGCTTGCAAGCTATTTGCTAGTAGGAAGCCCACGCTGCTCCCAGCGGGGAAATACAGTACTGTCCTCGCCTCTCCTCGGACTACCAGGGAGGTGGCAACCCAGACATGCGATCTGACCTTCAGCACCACGGTCGTCCGTTCGGCCAGTGCTAAGATCGCGCGGTCGACGTCTCCTCTTCCTCCCATCACCCCACAGACACCAGCCCCTTCATCAGCTTCTGCTAAGACGAAGACCCAGAAGTCAGATGCACGGGCCTTCAAGAAGGAACCGTCCCATGCAGACCCCCTACGTACCTTGACCTCCCAGCCATCGACCGGTACTTCCACCAAACGACCTTCCAAGAAGGCTCATAGGAAGCACAGTTCTCCTTCTCCGCCACGGCGCATTTCTTCTCCTGCGCCACCCAGCGGTTGCCGCCCCAGGCCGTCATCCGTTTCGCCTGGCCGCACCGCTGGTAGCCGAACATCTGGCCTTTCACCGGCGGAGGAAGCTCCCCCTCCCGGCCATCTTACCAAGATGGCCGATGAACCTATAGAACCAATGGACGATGACTGTCCGCCTACTGATAGCGGCGGCAGTGCTCGCTCGAAGCCAGGCCCTCAGCGGCCTTCGAGGTGACCCCTTCTTTCATCTTCCTTTTCTTACGATGGCACTTATTCACTGGAATATTCGCAGCATTCGCTCCAACCGAGAGGACTTGAAGTTGCTGCTCCACTTGCACCGTCCGCTCGTCGTAGCCCTCAAGGAAACGAAGCTACGCCCATGCGATCAAATTGCCTTGGCACACTACACCTCTGTGCGTTTTGACCTACCCCCTGTGGTAGGTATCCCGGCTCATGGAGGGGTTATGTTGCTGGTCCGGGATGATATTTACTACGATCCCATCACGTTGCACACCGGCCTGCAGGCAGTTGCCATCCGCATTACTCTCCCCACTTTTACGTTTTTCTTTTGTACCGTTTACACTCCATCGTCATCTGCCGTTACCAGGGCAGACGTGATGCAACTTATTGCTCAGCTACCTGCACCATTTTTGTTAACTGGAGACTTCAATGCCCACCATCCCCTTTGGGGCTCTCCAGCATCCTGCCCGAGGGGCTCCTTGTTAGCAGACCTTTTCAACCAGCTCGATCTTGCCTGCCTCAATACTGGCGCCCCTACTTTTCTTTCGGACACATCTCACACCTATTCCCATTTAGACCTCTCTATATGTACTCCCCAACTTGCACGCCGGTTTGAGTGGTATGCACTTTCTGATACATATTCGAGCGACCACTTCCCGTGTGTTATCCATCTCCTGCAGCATACCCCCTCTCCGTGCTTCTCTAATTGGACCATCTCCAAGGCAGACTGGGGGCTCTTCTCTTCCAGGGCGACCTTTCAGGATCAAACCTTTACAAGCTGCGATCGTCAGGTCGCACACCTCACGGAAGTCATTCTCGCTGCTGCTGAATATTCCATCCCTCACCCTCCTTCTTCTCCACGTCGCGTACCGGTCCCCTGGTGGACGGCAGCATGTAGAGACGCTTTACGTGCTCGTCGACGTGCTTTACGCACATTTAAACGCCACCCTACAGTGGCGAATTGTATCAATTATAAACGATTACGTGCTCAGTGTCGTCGTATTATCAAAGAAAGCAAGAAAGCCAGCTGGGCTGCTTTCACAAGCACCTTCAACAGTTTTACTCCTTCTTCTGTTGTCTGGGGTAGCCTGCGCCGGCTATCTGGCACTATGGTCCACTCACCAGTTTCTGGCTTGAAGGTCGCGAATGACGTCCTTGTGGCCCCTGAGGCTGTCTCCAATGCCTTCGGCCGCTTTTTCGCAGAGGTTTCGAGCTCCGCTCATTACCACCCTGCCTTCCTCCCCCGCAAACAGGCAGAGGAGGCTAGGCCACCTAACTTCCGCTCCTCGAATTGTGAAAGTTATAATGCCCCATTCACCATGTGGGAACTCGAAAACGCACTTGGCCGATCACGGTCCTCTGCTCCAGGGCCAGATTCTATTCATATTCAGATGCTGAAGAACCTTTCTCCTGCGGGTAAAGGTTTTCTTCTTCGTACTTACAATCGCATCTGGATTGAGGGACATGTTCCCGCATGCTGGCGCGAGTCTATTGTTGTCCCGATTCCTAAGCCGGGGAAGGACAAGCACTTGCCTTCCAGTTATCGACCTATCTCGCTTACCAGCTGTGTCTGTAAAGTGATGGAGCGAATGGTTAACTCTCGATTGGTTTGGCTGCTCGAGTCTCGACGCCTACTTACCAATGTACAATGTGGATTTCGTAGGCGCCGCTCTGCTGTTGACCATCTGGTTACCTTGTCGACCTTCATTATGAATAACTTCTTGCGGAAGCACCCGACCGCGGCTGTGTTCTTTGATTTGGAGAAGGCTTACGACACCTGTTGGAAGGCGGGCATTCTCCGCACCATGCATGCATGGGGTCTTCGCGGTCGCCTCCCTCTTTTTATTCGTTCCTTTTTAATGGATCGACAGTTCAGGGTACGTGTGGGTTCTGTCCTGTCCGACACCTTTCGCCAGGACAATGGGGTGCCACAGGGCTCAGTTTTGAGCGTCGCTCTCTTCGCCATCGCGATCAATCCAATAATGGATTGCCTCCCAGCTGATGTATCAGGCTCCCTTTTCGTGGACGATTTTACCATCTATTGCAGCGCGCAGTGTACACGTGTCCTGGAGCGCTGTCTTCAGCGTTCTCTTGACCGTCTTTACTCCTGGAGTGTCGCCAATGGCTTCCGTTTTTCTGCCGAGAAGACGGTCTGTATTAACTTCTGGCGCTACAAAGAGTTTCTCCCACCGTCCTTACGACTCGGTCCCGTTGCTCTCCCAATCGTGGAGACAACCAAATTTTTAGGCCTTACATTTGACAGGAAACTTAGCTGGTCTCCACATGTGTCATATTTGGCCGCCCGTTGTACCCGTTCTTAAAATGTCCTCCGTGTTCTCAGTGGTCTGTCGTGGGGAGCGGATCGAACCGTCCTACTTCGTCTATATCGGTCGATCGTCCGCTCCAAGCTGGATTATGGGAGCTTCGTATACTCTTCTGCACGGCCATCCATCTTACGCCGCCTCAACTCCATACAACATCGGGGTTTACGACTTGCGATCGGAGCATTTTATACCAGTCCCGTAGAGAGTCTTCATGCTGACGCTGGCGAATTGCCACTCACCTACCGGCGCGATATACTGCTTTGTCGGTATGCCTGTCGGCTACTGGCAATGCCCGACCACCCGTCTTATCGTTCCTTTTTTGATGACTCTCTCGACCGTCAATACGGGTTGTATGTCTCTGCCCTGCTATCCCCTGGAGTTCGCTTTCGTCGCCTCCTTCAACACCTTAATTTTTCACTCCCTGCAACCTTTCGAGTGGGCGAGAGCCACACGCCACCTTGCCTCCAGGCTCAGGTTCGCGTCCACCTTGACCTCTGCTCGCTCCCAAAGGAGGTAATCTCCGGTTCAGTTTACCACTCCCGTTTTGTCGAACTTCGTTCGAAGTTCATTAATATGACCTTCATTTATACAGATGGCTCTAAGACCAATGACGGTGTCGGGTGTTCTTTTATTGTCGGGGCACAAGGTTTCAAATACCGGCTCCATGGCCATTGTTCAGTCTTCACAGCTGAGCTTTTTGCCCTCTACAAGGCTGTTCTTTACATCTGCCGCCACCGACATTCTGCATATGTCATCTGCTCCGATTCCCTGAGCGCCATCCAGAGCCTCAGTGATCCGTACCCGGTTCACCCTTTCGTGCACCGGATCCAAAGCTCTCTTCAGCAGCTGGTGGACGTCGGTTCTCCGGTTAGCTTTATGTGGGTTCCTAGCCATGTCGGTATCCCTGGGAACGAAGCTGGAGGTGCCGCGACCAAGGCTGCGGTCCTCCAGCCTCGGACAGCTTCTTGTTGTGTCCCTTCGTCAGATTGTAGCAGGGTCATTTGTCGGCGCATTTTATGGCTGTGGCATGCCGATTGGGCTGCACTTACAGACAACAAGCTTCGGGCCTTGAAACCTCTTCCCGCGGCTTGGACGTCCTCCTCACGCCCTTCTCGGCGGGAGGAGGTCGTTTTGGCCCGGTTAGGAATTGGACACTGCCGGTTCAGCCATCGCCATTTGCTGACGGCTGCGCCGGCGCCGTTCTGCCCATGTGGGCAATTGCTGACGGTCCGCCACATTTTAACGTCCTGTCCGGATTTTAACACACTGCGTCTTGATCTTGGCCTGCCATGTACTCTAGATGCCATTTTAGCGGATGACCCACGAGCAGCTGCTCGCGTTCTTCATTTTATCAACTTGACAACCCTCTCTAAGGACATTTGATTATGCTGTTTTTTTTTTAATCCTATGCCTGTCAGTCTGTCCTTTATCGTGTTTTCCGTTTCGTTGCTGTTTTAAACATGTGACTCGCGGTGCATTCTCGACGTAGTCTGGGCGCTAATGACCGTTGAAGTTGTGCGCACTAAAACCACAAAAAAAAAAAAACTGCCAACAACTGAGTTTCGAGTTGCTGCATGTTGTTCAGCATTTATTTTCTTAAACAGCGACTGCTGGGTTTTTAGCTGGCGTTTCAGAGACTCATATATTTCTAATCGTTCGCATCCTGTAAACTTCTAGTAATTCTGAGAGTGCTTAGTCTCATAATGACGTTTTATATTGTATTCATTGAAGACTGATATTGCCTCATTGCAAATAATACACATTGGTTTGTTGCTTGACTCCACCACGAAATACTGACATCCCCACTGCTCTTTAAAAATTCTACATTCACTGTCAACCTTACGTTTCTTTTCCATATTTGTACAGAACTTCACAAAACATTGTAACCTGAAAATAAAATTGTGCTATTTAATACTAATAAAACTAGGGAGTAATCTGCCTAAACAAAATGCAATGAATTTATTTTTAAGGTACTTTAATTACTATATTAAATACTCACAATTACACTGTAGTTCCACTAAAAAATACAGTGAAAAATACTCAAGTCGTGCTATACGTATTTCGATTTTATTTCGATTTTCCGATTTTCTTGTCTCTTCGAATTCAAACGTTGAATTGTCCCACACTTCGTCGTCTCACCTACCAGCACAGCACATAAAACACTAAAAAACTCGTGAGACACTAGCAACATAGACACAATCATGCAACAGAACTATCAAATATATGCTCTGTCTCTGCTACTCGCTACAAGACTACATAAATAAACTGATTGTTGCGCCGCTTGAAATAACAATGCGTTGACATACTCTACCTCTGTTACGTCTTGCAGTAATAGTGTTGCTGACAATGATTTTGAGATTTCGTTAACTTTGCAGGACGCTTTGGTGAAGAATGTGCAGTGACATACTTTTTTGTCGGTGAAATTCGCCAGAATAAAATACGCCAAAATTTCGGTCAGTTACGTCCACCAATCAAAATTATGTAATTAAACAAAAATCGTAGTTCGTTTCAGTGCTAGCTATTCCCACAACCTTAGATTTTTTGCGATTTCATCTTAGCCTTACATTACGGTGATCATGGAGTGCTAGGGTGTTTTAATCCCACTAGGTAGATCTTGGCTCTTATGACTTCGTGGTGGAGTCAATGTGGCCCGCGGACTAAAAAGTTTTGAGACCCCTGGTCTAAGGGAATGGCGAAAAGGCCCACTGAAAGAGGGCAACCGTATTGCACAGAACGCTTAGGTCTAATTGGAAAAACAGCACGTGGACGCGAGATGTTGCTGTGTGGAGAACATTGCAAATCATCCTAGTGAAGAGTAGTCCATATCCATTTTTTCATTATTTTACGAAAACATTCATGACTAACTCGATCAAAGGCGTTTTTAAAATCGATGGTAAGAATCGTAGCCTTATCGCCACGGCTTGCAAAGACATACGCAATGCCGTCCCGGTACGACGCACGTTTGAATGACGTTAATGATTTTCTTCAAAGTAATTTTCACGCGGTTTGAGATGCAGCGGGCAATCGTCGTGTAATCCGTATTCGGTAGCGTGATCGGCCGCAAAGTGGCAGTGCCGGGCTTTTGGTTTCGGAATGAGGTCAATGACGCCTTCTAAAAACGATGCCTCTGTGAATTTTTTTGGCAGTAGCAACAAAACTGCTCTTTAAAACGCCATAAAATTCGACATAAATCGCCACGGCAATGTCGTCACTACCTGGCGCTTTTCCCATCGGACTGGCTTTCACTGCCTCCTGTACATAATCCACCGTAAAAGCTAGTCTACCCGAACGGATTAAAACATGTAGCACTTCCTGTAGTAATAACTAAAGAGCAACTTCATCCATTGGCTGGTATTGGAGAAGACGGGAGAAATTCTGTCGTGACGGTATGTCTGTTGGAAGCTCTTCTGCCGTCAGAAGTGACCCTTTCCTTGATATAAAGTTTTCCACTTCGCAGCCGTTCCTTTTTTAAATGACACAGAAAGGGGCTCATACGGCGAAGAGTCCAAAGTCCCGCTACGAATGATAGCACCCTTCGCCTCACGGCACGGACTGTTGTAAATTATAGTTCTGATGCTCTTTGAAGGGGGGCAGAAGTTCTGATCTAGTGGTGACTTTACACACTAGATTTTTGAGGCATTCTTGATAAAACGATGAAGTTCACTTCTTCCAAATTCCTCGTCACAACTATAATTGGGAAAATTGCTGATACCAGATTTTGCACAGCGGAGCCACCATTAGAGTTGGGTATTCGTCTGTGAACGGTACAGGAGTGTTGACGCGTGGTTGAAGGCGCTATGTCAGGGACTGCGCGGCCCTTCCCGCCGGAGGTTCGAGTCCTCTCTCTCGTGTGTGTGTGTGTGTGTGTGTGTGTGTGTGTGTGTGTAAGTGTAGGGACCGATGACCGCAGCAGTTTGGTACCTTAGGAATTCACACTCATTTGAACATTTGATACAAGAGTGTATGTGCCTATGTCTGAAGAGACTGTTCTTCGATAGAAACGGCATCTAAAATGCTCGTATTGAGTTTCGAAACAGAAGGTTTACTTGCAGGTTGGAGATATGGAATTTACAAGACACGAAAATAGCCACGGAGATCGGAAAAGATTGCAGGAATAATTTCTGCGTGTAGAATGTGAATCGTAACATAGCCATGGTGATCGGAAAAGACTGCAGGAATACCTTCTGCATGTAGAATGTGAATCGTCAGGTGGTTGGGATTGTAGATCCTATCAAGTTCGCTGTGGCAACTGTTGTAAAAATACGACACAGCGCTTGTAATTGGAAAAAAACTATTCCACTTACCATCGACCAAGTGTCGACCAAGGTCCGAAGTTCGAAACATGTATTCGACGCAGTTGTTGTTCTGCATCTTGTAAGAGAGTCTCCTTCGAAAATGTTACTCGGTTCCAATGGAGGAGGGGAAAAAAAACCTTGGCTTATATCGTTACGGAAGAATGCACTTCGTAGACGCTTGTTGTCCGTTCCAGGAGGGCATAGACGTTTAGAAGAAAAAAAGATCTTGAAAGGCAGAAGCCACCACTCTTCCGTTTGGTAAAACGTCGACGTCGGTAATTTGAAAGCCAGGTGTCGTTAACATGGCTGTGCCATAGGATGTCTCCGGATCGATATTGACCACGACATTATAGGTGGAAAGGGGTGTAAGTAATTGAGCAGTGACGTCTCGTTTCTTCAAAACGTCAGATTGTCTGTCTTGTAGACATTTACTTGAGACATAGATGTTAAGATTGCTCGTAATTTTCTTTACATTGATGGTTAAGACGTGTAACTGATGGCGGTAAAACTTCATTGTAAAAGCTTTGCCACCGTAGACTCAGTCGTGTGACGTAAAATAACTCTCCTGCCTCCAACTCGGTCGCCCAGTACGTGACGTTGATACCTGCAGGTCTGCAGCCGGCGTCTCGCGCATCGCGCTGTTTTGCCGTCGGGCGCGGCACCGCCACCTCTGGCCCCTGGTCGGTCGGAGGTTCCCGAGAAGTCGGTCGTTCCTTTCCGCCTTTCTGGCGCTCTTCTTGCAATACAATGGTGAGACCGTGCGCTGTCTGTGCGAAGGCGTAGGCCTGTACTTCCGGACGACGGTTCCTCTTTCGTTTATGGCTTTTTTCTACCGGGGCAGATTGTGACGACCCTTGAGAATTTATTTAGCTGTTCAACTCGCTCTCAAAATTTCGTTTTTTTTTTCGCCAAAGTGCCAGACTGAGTAAGAGAAACGGGTGGTGCAACATTTTTTCCGGTTCGTCACCCATACCCGGTTACTGTGGTACAGGAGTCTCCGACAGAATAGCCGGAGACACACGTCGAGGTACCAGGCACATGTGAGCGCTCTACACGAGAAACCTGCATCGCGCCTTCACTTTGTGCACGGATCCGTATTGTTTCCGGCGGCTGAGGTGTCGCCTCGGGTGCGGTGAACGCGGTCTGTGGGGGCGGGCAGCAGCTGCATAGGCCGTGACAGCAACGCCACGCCGCCGTACGTGGCTGTGTCAACAGCCTCGCACTGGAGCTGCACGCGTCTCTGAAAAGTACACTTCTGCCGCAGCAAATGATGAGATTTTGCACACACCGAATATGTCCGCGGCTGTCCACTGCAACTTACAAATGCGGGGGTGCCGGCAGTGCTCAAGTACGACGGAATAAGGGTTTTCAAATCGATCGTTACTGCTTTGACTGCATTGAGAAGGCGCTAACGAAAGCCTGCAGGCCAGACGTCATCGTCTACCCGTATCATAGTTCCGCATGCACCAAGTTTCCGATCTATAGCCTCATTCGGGAATTCACACTTACGATTCCGAATCCTGATGGCAATACCGTAATATCAGACACAGATACGTCGAAATGTTTAAATTTCCTGTTACCACAGTAAGCAGTAATCACTGTGTTAACATAATTAGGACGAAATCCAATTGCAAACCTATTACTGCGTCCTTCGGAAGGTTTAATTCACTGAAGATCCGTTGGTGGCTTTAAAACGGAGACGGCCTAGCCGCGCCACATTCGAATGAACACTGCACAGAATGTGTGCGATTCATTTTCCGGTATTACTCACAGTAATGAGAGAATTCTTGAGAGAAGGGTTGATCCGGTAGCCGCACTCCATGCAAGCAGCCGGGGTGGTGTGGAGCGGCGCTGCGCGCGATGTGCACAGGCGGTCACCCATCCAAGTACTAACCGTGCCCGGTGTTACTTAAATTCAGTGATAGGACTTGAACCGTTGTATTCTACATGGAATGGCTGTTGGCGACAGTGTAATGTAATGGCGCGCCCCAAGTCCTCTTCGGCCGTTGATAAAGCTTATCCGTTGCGGATACTTTAGAACCTGTGACTGTTAACAGAATGTAAATACATAAAACTGAACCAGTCACGTTTTTAAATAGTTGTTTATTATTGCGTGACCGGTTTTCGAAAGTTTTAAGGTTCATCTTCACATGCTTTTCCGCCTGTTACATATCTATTTCTAGCATAATGCTGAGTGCTGGTTTGAAACAGTATGGGTGGCCTTCTTGTGTTAGTGTCCACCTGTGTCCTTCCATTATGATGACCAGTTGGTACATCACTTCGCACACTTTTACACGATATGTATGCATGCATTTACACTACGGCAGCGATACTTTGCCGCCATCCAGCATGTGCTGTACGACTGTAACAAGCAACAGCTGGCCGTGGCGGTCTGCATTCCTGTCTCGGCCGGCTGTTTCTCTCCCGTGTCTGTTAACAGGGAGCGCGGACATGTCGGCGTTCTGGTTCCTTAGCGCCTCTGAATATGAGTTTCCTCTGGGCAGCTGTAGCGATCGTTTGCACGCGCTATTGCCCCTCTTGTGGTCCGTGGCGTGACATATACAGCAAGTCTGGGGCTTCCCGCTCTGTCACAAACCCTCGGTGTACACATACCGTGACTACAGACGGAAAGTTTTTTCGTAGGTTCATTTTCACTGTGCACTCTCCCGAGTCCACGTGCATTCCGTAGGTACCCCACTCGGACCATTTCTGCCTCGTTAGTCCTGTCATATTTCCGTACAGTCTCAGAGTTTTGATTTGTTCCTCCGGCACTTCAAGCGGCAGTTCGTGAATTTTTACGAACCTGTCACCCTACCCGGAATGTTGTATCGTTCCATTGCTGCTGCTCTCCTTCCTTTGACGAAATCCATTTTTTGTTCCCAGAATTCTGTTTCTCCATAGTTGTGAACTTTTACGAAAAGTGTGTTCAGAATAAAGGCCAGAGTGATATTTTCCAAAGTCAGTTTCACGTAATCTGATAACCAGTCGTTGATTTCAAGCGCCGTTGGTTATTCAGAATTTCGATGAAATGTACACTGTATAATATCACTGCGATTAACTGAAGCCGTGATTTACCAAGAAAATGCTATAGACAGACATCAAAAACTAGGAGCTAGTACTCTGCAAGGCGGAGGAGGACTCGCACGGTGTCCACTTTTTTGTGCCTTCGGCTTCGCCGAATCTACGTGTATTTGTGTGTGGTTTCTGTTGTTATTCTCTGGGATTTCATTTGTATTTGACAAAAACAAACCGTGGGTTTTGGAGGGCATGGTCGGTAACAATAAGGCCTTGCGGCCCCCGACCATCCACGATTTATGGGGCGTGGGTTCAGGGTTGTTGGGTTCTGTGCAGCGGCTGCTGCTTCCCACTGCTTCCTTTTGTATGGTTGCGCCAGTCGGCCGCTCGGCGAGATGTCGTCGTTCCGTGGCTGTGCTCGTTGTTGCAGAATGATGGTCGTCCCCACCTTGGTGGGGCACGGTGTTCCCCGCCGCTTGCCCTCTGAGGACGGGAGTCGTGCCTGCGTATGTCCGCAGCTGGGCTGCGTCTACACTTTAACTTGGACTGTTTACTTCCTAGTCTAGCTCTGGTTATCTCTAGGTAAATCTATGTTGCTAAGGGTGGTCGCACAGCCGATGAGAATGGTGGTGAGGGGGGGGGGGGGGGGGATTGGACTTCGTCGCTACGTCTAAGGTTAGTTTGGGTTCCTACGCTACTAATTACTTGGGAACACGATACGACAAATTAAAGGCCAAAACAAATTAAACATTCATCTAATCACTATTGGATTCCAACAAGGGGGCACGAATCGGTAAGACAAAATAACAAAAGCGTATTATATCAAAGGGAAACACGAATGGACTAAACATGGACAAAACATATTAAACATTTAAACTATTCACTATTGGTTATTACTCTACAGGGTCTTGGATGATTAGGCGTGGTACTCTCTGCCTGTGCCATGTTCTGGGTATCACAGTACCTGTGTCCCTGAGTTGTCTACAACTGTCTCTTAGAGTTTCTAATTTATTATACAGTGTAGTCACTAATCTTTTCAGTGTCGTGTATGGTTTCAATTTCCACTGTTCCGTGGAGCTCGCGTATGGGTGTCCATGGTGGGGCGTCCAGAATCCACCTTAGTACTTTCTTTTGCACTCTTTGCAGTTTTTTGTGGTTGCTCTGGCACGCAGAACACCAGTACGTTAGTGCTGGAAGGACTGTTGTCTTGTATAGTGTCCTCTTCGTTTCCATCCACATCTCCCTGCTGAGGAAGAAGGGCAGGAGGGCTTTTGCTAGGTTTTATACCTCTCTTCCTCTTTTCCCCGATGTGGAGGTGGAAAAGCATTTTTTTGTCTAGTGTAACACGCAGGTATTTCACGGAGTCTCTCCACGGTAATTCCTGGGCGTTTAGAGACAGCTGGTTTCTGAGTACCGGCCGCTTTCTTGTGAAATAGACAGCTGTAGTTTTGCCTGCGTTTAATGTCATTTTGTTTCCCCTACACCAGTCTTCTACCATGTATAGCTGCCTTTGGAGGCGTGCTATGTTTGAGTGGTGCTGCCTGCCACTCGTGTAGGAGGCTGTGTCTTCTGCGAATTGGGCTATCCTGGCATACGGTGACAGGGGGATGTCGTTTGCATAGATGTTGAAGAGTGTGGGTTATAATACCGACCCCTGGGGGATTCCGGCCCTCAGGGTCTTTCTTGAGGAGCGTTTTCCGTCTACCTCAACAAGCGTGTGGTCTGTCAGAAAGCTGACTATCAATTTCGTGTACACGTCGGAGATCGTTGTGTTGTGGTGTATCTTGAAGGTCAGGTTGTCGTGCGTAACCTTGTCGTAAGCCTTTTCCCAGTCGAGGAATACTGCTGCTGTTGAGTTTGTGTAGTTGAAGTTGTGTGTGATGTGTTCTGTTAGTCGAAGGACTTGTAGCTCTGCAGAGAGCTTTTTCTGGAACCCGAATTGTGCCGGTCTGATGGTTTCATCGTCTATGAGACATTTGTTGATCCTGTCCAAAACTATTCTTTCAAGCGTTTTCCCCATGGTGGAAAGTAGGCTGATTGGGCGATGGTTCGCCAGTAGTTTCGGTCTTTCCCTGCCTTTGGGACTGTAATAACTTTTGCTGCCTTCCAGGCCGCAGGGAATTTTTGTGTCAGCATGCAGCTATTAATTATACGTGTTGAAGGACTAGTGGTTTCCTAGAGAGGTTCTTCAGGTGTATGTTTGAAATTTTGTCTAGTCCTGGTGCGGATCTGCCCTTTCTGCAGGCTAGTATTTTCTTGATTTGTGTCGGTGTTGTGAGTTCTTGTGCTGTTTGTGTCGGTGTGTCTCGGAGGTTTTGTACTGCTTGTGTGATGTTTTCTTCCTCCAGCTGCTCTGCGGCTGTGAGGTCGAGTTGTGGTGTTGTATTTTGCTCCTCGTACGTGTCCGCAAACAGCTCGGCTTTCGACAAGGCATCAAACACGATTCCCTGGGGTCCTAGCATCACCCTTTCGGCTGGTCGCTGCTGTCGAATGTTTTCGACCAGTTGCCATTCGTCCTGGGTTTGGAGGCAGAAGGTGTCCATCCTGCCTTCCCAGGTTTCTGCGCGCCTTTCTTTCAGACGTTTAAGTTCTCGAGAAAACCTGTTCATTTCTCTCCGCTCCCGCGGGTCCCTGCTTCTTTGCCACAGCCTTCTGTGTCTGTTTTTCTGGCATCGGAGCTCCCGCAGTAGCGGGGGGAGTTCTGTCTCGTGTCTTTTCGGTAATATTTTTGTTGTCCTGGTCTGCTTTATGGCTGCCTGTATTTTTGTTGTCAGATATTCGACAGCATCGTCCAGCTTTTCCTCTGACGATAGGTCCAGTGTTGGGTTTATTGTGTCTGTGAGGACCCTGCGATACTGTTCCCAATTCATCTGTATCACTTTTCTCGGGACGTCCGGGAGAGATTTCATCCTGCGGAGCCTCACTAGTACCGGGTTGTGGTCAGACGTTAGGTCCTGGATCGTATCTAGCGTGACGTCGTCTCCGTCAGCAGTACGTCCAGGACGTCCGGTCTGTGTCCGGCTACGACTGGGATGTGTGTCGCGTCGTCGGGGCCGCGGACGATGTAGCGGAACGCGTCCTCCAGCTGCAGGAGTTTCGTTCCCTTAGGGTTTGTTGTGCGGGAGTTCGACGCTGGATTCTTAGCGTTTAGATCCCCACCTAAAGCCACCCTTTGGTGCCTGTCGAAGATCACTCTGAGGTCTTCTTCCAGCAGCTTCCGGTTTGGGGCTAGGTATGCTGGCCCCACCATCAGTTCTCTTCTCTCTGTGTTCATTGTTACCAGGGTGACCTCGATGTCCTACACAAGAGGTGCGATCACCACATCGTGCGGAATTGTTCGTTTTAGGAACACGGCCGTACTGCCTCCATGTTGGTTTTGCCTGTCGGTGCGGTATTCCGTCATGTTCCGCAGTTTAAATGTATCGCAGGGCCGGAGGTGTGTTTCGGAGACTAACAGAATGTCCACATTGTGGTCCGATATAAACGTCTGTAGTTCAGTTTTCTTGTTTTTGGTGCCATTTGCATTCCAGATGCAAAGTGTTGTCAGTGTTTTGTCTGCCTCGTTGCGCCATCTTTACACGAACGCACTAAGCAGACCCTGTAGGATTGTGTGTGTTTTTCCGTCCTGTCTGATGTTTGACGGAGCGCGTTTGCTGTGTTAAATATTGTGATTATGTTTGTGTCCTGCTCGAGGGTACGAATTGTGTTTATGATCTCCCAGAGGTCGTCCACGGGCAGTCCTTTTTCATTTGTGTGTGGTGTGGCTGTGTTTCTCTGTTTGTTTTGTCTTGTCTCCTGTGCATCTGAGTTTGGTTTGTGGTGTTAGTTTGGATGTGGTGTGCGCTTGTTGCGGTCGTTGGTAATGCTACCGCCTCTCTGAAGGATCGGCGGCGTGGTGTTGGTGTGTTTGTGTCTGCCGCCTCCGCCTGTGCGGCTGCGGCATTGTCCGGAGGCCCCTGTCGTCGCGCAGGGAGAGGTGGAAACTGCGGTCTTGATTGTGGTTTTGTTTGTTGGGAGCGTGCGCCCTCTGTTGCGTATGTGTCTGGTCTGTTTGCTACGAGTGACAGTCTTTCTGTTCCGTCATTCGTCGCCTTTTCTATTATTTCCGTTTTCCCTGGATTGGGGACTATTTCTGGGGGTTTCTCTCTGTTTGTTAGTTTGTGTTGTGTCTGAGTCTCTGGCGTGTCTTGTAGCTCTTGGATGGGGCCCGTCCTCGTCTGTGTTTCGACCTTACTTGTGTTTTGTCGGGGTTGTCTGTTTCTCGAGGGCGCACGCTGTTTGGACTGTCCCTCTGTCGGCAGTCTGGGGCGGTGCATGTACTTTCGGTGTCCCGGGTAGCCTTTCCAAGACGCTGGGTGGTCTCCGGAGCACAGCACATTCTTTGCCGGCTCGCTTTCGGGTTTTTGACAGTCTTTTGTGGCGTGGAGGCCCGCGCACCTTACGCACCTCGCCGGCATGTTACAATAGTTTGCCGTGTGCGTTAGACGCTGGCAGCGGTGACGCTGTGGGCGACCTTCTTTGGGACGATAGGTTTGTACCGTCACCTTTGTGTGAAGGATGTACCGCACTTCGTATATCCTCTCACCGCCCGAGCCCCTAGGAAGGGTAACTTTGTAAGTTGTCTCTCAGATGAGCTTTCGTGACTTTCGTGCCCACTTTTTGAATTGGCGGACGTAGGAAGGTCTGGAACCTTCCTCTACGAGGGCCTCTCTTAGTTCCTCCTCTAGGACTTGGGCGGGGAGGCCGTGAATGACTACGTTTAGTTCCTTTTTCTCGGGCGGTTGGTGGTTAAAATGCGGTACATCCCTTTCTTTTAGAAAGGCTGCCGCGGCTAGTCTCCACGCAAGATGGCCTTTAGGGGGCCTGATATTCTACTTTTAATTTCTCTGTTCAGTTTGGTGTACCCCTCTAGTTGATAAACTACTATTGGCGGTACGTTTCTAGGGTTGGTTTCGTCCTCTCCGCTGTCGGTGGGCTGTTGTTGACCCTCGGCGGCGGGAGTCGAGTTGTCGTCGTGTGGCGTAGCGGTGTCCTCTGTGAGGACTGCTGGTGTATCCCCTGGTGATTGATGGTGGGTTGTCATCTAGGGGGGACGGTTGTCTCACCGTCCGCATCCGAGTCCCCTAAGGCGTCGAATCTGTTGGGACTCTCGAAGCTGTGTTGTTGTATTCTTGTGGGGATTTCTCAGCCGGCGGCCGAGGGGAGAGCTCGGTCGGTCCGTTAGCGGCCGGCGGCTGCTCGGCGCCCGGGAAATCCTCGCTCCCTGTGGTCGCACAACGGAGCAGCTGCAGGCGCCTTCCCAGGCGGCCAGCTAACCAAGTATTAACGGGGCCCGATGTTGCTTAATTTCGGTGACGGGACGAGAATCGATGTATTCGACGCGGTAAGGCCGTTCGCGACAGGCTCACACAATCGCACTTTCGGCCGACATCGGGCCCTATTTGACGCGAGAGCGTCGTTCCCCCACTGTGCGTGCACGGGTGCCACTTGCCCCAAAGGCGCCGCGTAGCGTACGCCCGGCGTCCTAGCGGCTCCGCGAGAGGCACCTCATGCCCATTGTCCGAGAAGCGATTGCCGAATTAGCGGACGCGATCGCACCTGCGTGGATGAGACGGTGCTCGGTGCACCGCCTGTCATTCGCCTCCGATAGTGACTAGGGACGCATCTTGTTCCTGCTGTGTGGCGCGCGGCTTGAACATTGCTGAGCAACTTGTGGCGTAAGCGCTGCCTCAGAGACGTGAGACTGTCGTGCTGGGAAGGGCCACTGCTTTCAGTCGCAAGTAGTTGTGTAAGTTGCCAGGACTGCACACTGCATTCGTGTCCATCCCTTTCCATCCCGACACTTCCAGACTGGCGCCCGCGGCGTCTCTGGTTTTGGCCCTTCGACTCGAGAGGTGTGGGGAACATCTGCAAGGGAAGCCAGCCGTGAAAAGCTGAAGAAAGTGGAAAAGACCGTAACCAAATGCACGTTTCTTTTTTTATTACTGTGGAGCAAAATATAAACATTTACTTCCAAATTTGGAAAATCTCAGTGCTACAAAAAAAAATGAGCTCTATGCTATTTCAGGAAATATGTGTGAGATCCTTGAGTTTCGTTAGTTTCCTGGCATTTTTGGCAGGTTTCTTTCTCATATTATTCCTCAATTTCAGTTAATTAATTCTGTGGTGTGGTGCTAAAAAGGCCAATGTCCAAAATCTCCATTTTCAGCTACGGCTGATTGAAGTTTTGCTGCACAATTCTCAATGGAATTAAACTGCAAGAAATTGGTGTACTGACATTTTTTCTTTCATTTTATTATTTTATGTACATTGTGGCCCATATATACTTGTTTTAAAAATTACCTATTTCTAATTTTATCAAGGACATTGGCCTTCATTGGCCCTTGTCTTATTAATACATGACTGCTTTTTACGTTGTTACAAATTATTGTTACTGAAATACCACATTTATTTGTCACGAAACGCACAAATGCGGGCTAATAACAATATTTAGAAAGTATTAGAGCTTTATGTAAGAGGAATGAACACACAATTAGAATACTGTATATCTCAGTTTTTGTTATTTTGTAGTAATATTTCATGTAAAACATGCAGACGATACTTTCAAACTGTTCAAGAAACAATGTAGATACAACATGTAAAAACCGGTTTACTTACTACTAGTTTTAAGTAATAGTGTCATTGATTACAACTTGTTTGTACACATACATTAGAAGTTATAAACAAAGTAGGAATTAGAACTTTATGAGATAAAGAATGATACTAGGTCAGTTAAAACTCTCACTAGTTCTCCTTGTCTTCGAACTCACAGTCAGTGTCATCATTCCCATCAGAGGTGCATGCCAAACCATTGACGAAAGTGGCGTTGTACATCCTGCCACTGCTACTTACGAATGGCATCAAGATTTCAGGTCATTTAATTTTTCTTTTGATGGAGGAAGTGGTTGGTTTGATATAGCCTGCAGGCTAGCTTGGTTTTTGCTTCCATGTCGTTTCCCTATTTTTCTACCTATGTCCAATACTTTGAACGGTACATTATCTTGAAGAGTGGTTTTGTACATTAACTTGCCATGTGAATCTTCATTAAACGCATATTTAACCCACCTAACACTGTTCCAATACACAGTTTCCGCTTCGGTATTTTCAGTCCTGTGGATGAAGAAGTTTTTCATGAGGGACTTGAAATCAAAGAACTCCCTTTGCTCCATTTCGAATACAATAAGATTTGGATCACACTGTATGTACCTGATAAAGGTCACCCAATCCCTTGGAATTTAAATGGGGTCTACAGATTTTTTCTTTGCTCTCTCAATAAGGGCACGAATTGTGTCAGCTTCCAAATGAGTATGATCTGGCACTAAGAATTTATGGTGGATAACAAGTGGATGCCCTTCTTCGTGACTTTTTGCACGACATGAGGAACATTGCGCTAGCAAAGATGTTTCTTGTTTGACATGGACAACAGTCGCTGTAGAATATCACTTCTGATACTTCTTTGTCTAATACATTGTTTAGGTACTTCATCAGACACGGAGCAATTTCTTGGCTACCACGTTTGGCAATGGTTTCATCCCAAATGAAGCACATTTTTCGTTTTGGATCAGCTTGATTACATCTTGTCTCGTATAGTGTGAGATTATAGGTCCAGAGCTGCCTCTTGTAAAAAGATACTCCATTCACTAAAAATGGCGTTGCAAGGCACTTTTGCAAATCGAAGGAAACGACAGCTAGCTTTTTATCCTTTAAAGACAGCTCCTTTTCTATATCCTTTTGTTTATACACAGCTTCGGCAAAGTCAAGGTGTTCATTTTTCAACTTTTCAGCATTTATTCGCACTTCTTCTTGGTCGGTACATATAATAATCATATCAAATTTATCACATTTTGCGCAGGTATCATTTTTGGGCTTTTTAAATTGATAGTTGAAATTTTCCACAAACGTCTGCCTGTAGAAAGACCTACTCTGAGGTAAGATGTTCTCTGTACAAAAGTCCACATATAGTTTGTACATTTTAGAAATTGACAGGTCGGGTGAAAGGTACTTTCTTGCAGTATGTGAACGGGAGTAATGAGATTCAATGGCAGGGAACATCTGTATGTGATCGAGAATAATCTTCCGTGCCTCTTGAGACACTTTTGGCTGGTTTCCATGCTCTCCCCGCAGATCTTCAGCACACATACCTGAGTTCGATTTCCTTTTTTTCTTCGTTACAACTCGGACTTTTTAAAGTGACGTCAAGTGTACTTAAAAACATTTTTTGACAGGCTGCAATATGCTCACCAGATTTAGGGAGTGAATAGAGGAGAGTGAATTTTCGCCTACTCTCTAATTCTCTACCATCTCGTAATCTTTGGCGAGCATTACCTTTTTAACAAACCAATCCTGCTATGAATTGGTTTTTTGCTTCCTTGCTTAATGAGTAATAGTCTGCAAATATAGTTTGTCTTTCAGTTTCACTGAATTTTTCGAAACACTTCAGCCTACATGTACAGGCTGCTTCAAGGCCTTTGGACTTAACAGTTTTTCCTGTAGCATTTTTACATTCTAACCCTGCATTTCTTCTTTTCTTCCTTGTTTCTCTTGCCCATGAGTTTGGGTTCCTCATCCTTTTTCTGGTAATATTTCCTTCAACCTTCTTTCGTCCACGTTTTTTCGCTGTCGATGCATTTTGTTCCTGAAATAAATTGTCCTGTTCGTTCTCGTCATTATTCAATTCACTCATAGCATTCATTTCATTTGGTGTGTTCACGACATTCTGTCCATTCGCTTCATTCTGTCCTTTCGCTTCACTGCCTGTATCGCGTGAATTACCTTCCGAGGGAAAATACTCATCAGAGGAAAAGTCATTTAGATCGCCACAATCAGGTGGTGAGCTGGTGACATCAATATCATTATTAAGTTGTAAAAATTCTTCGTCAGTGCACGACTGTGCCTGTTGCTGGGGCTCCCGAGACGGATCTGAAGAGAACGCGTATGCTAATAATTTGTTTAAAACACAAATGTACTAACAATTGCTAATTTTATACTGATTATTATAGCGTAAAGAAAACAAAACTAATGCTTAAGAGTCAAGTGTAATAAAGTAAAAGGAATAATACAAGTTTTCATTACCTTGGCTTGGAGTTCCTCTCAAATCCATTTGTAGCAGCTTTTTCCCTCTTGTTGCCATCTTGTAACATTTGTAACAATGGTCTAACGGTGTTTAAACACACTACAAAATCTCGACAAGCGACTTCAATACAGTGTCAACACAAAATTACACAACAATGTCAACACAAGGTTATACAACAATGTGACATTGGCCCTCTGTCAAGCAACGTGTATTGAAAAACACATATGGGTTAAGAGGGCCAATGTGCACTTTGGCCCTTTTATTTATACAAAAATACATTTCAAACGGGCTTAAGTATACATTGGCCTTTCTTCCCATTAATGCTATTCTGATATTCCGTTTGGACGTATGCCCTAAATTAATCTGTATCTCTGTTAATAAAGGAGCTGTACATTGGCCTTTTTTACACCAAAACAATGACCTAAAGGACAGTGTCTTAGAGCCAATAACTGAAAAACGTTAATTTTGGACATTGGCCCATTTAGCACCAAGCCACAGAATTTATGTCTTATGTTTATTCCAGTAATGTAATGTAATGCTTATGGAAGCATCACGACGGTTCCAGGAAAAGAGGGAGGGGCGGGAAGAAGGGAGAAAAAATTGAGAGCCGAGAGCACCTTTTCTTTTTTTCTAGCGGGACTCCCAAATCCCCCTGTAGCCTAGCCTGGCTCTCAACAAAAAATGTATTCATCGGCTAGCTTCTCTAGCTTTAATCGGTGGTGTTGGCTCCATTCATGACTACATTGTGGAAAGAAAACAGGAACATTAACGATGAAAACAAAGGTGGATGTCTGATTCTGTTCTGTTTTATTTCAATGATGTCTATGTCAAAAAAGAAAGAAAAGGCAGTGGAATGATGTCGAGATGGAGGCCGTCGTCGTGCTTATGTAGGGACCCCATATTTCCCATAAATGTAGAGTAAAGTGATTGAAAATTACCTTCCGTTGCATTTCTCCAGTGGTGATAAACTTCTGGCGAAGGTGAAACGAACATAAGGTTAAAAATGCCGCCGACATAAGATAACTTCCGCAAGGTGCCATCGAATGGTAAACGATGGCTGCATGAAACAGTTCCGTCAGGAGGAACTCTGTAGCTGAGGAGAGCACGCGCTGCACCGCACGTTGCGCACTGTCGGTCTGTTGACGACACACATAACTACGTCGTTAGAAAAAGGCATCAGTACAAAACGATACGGACACGCAAGAAGAAAGGGCATCTTCATTTGTGACCATAAACGTAAAGTTTGTCTCTCAACGCAATCTGTCTCTTGCCACAAACTCCTCGTCCAGAACATCAAATCCTTTCTGTGTAACGAATTCTTCTAGGTGAACTAATGAAGTGAACAAATCTAAGAGATATCTGCAACTTCTCCAAGTAGACAGGATGTGCCACACTTCACACGTTTAAGGTATAATTCAAAAGTTTTTATAATGTGGATTGAATTGCCACATTTAGAAAGTTGTGAAACGTTTCTCCGTGCTCCGCGTCTCTGTAATACCCAAACTTGCTCCCAGATGTTTATGAGAGACTGGACCGCATCAGCAAATTCTAGGCTAAAAACTGCGTGTCTTGCATTAGCGGCGATCCAGTTTTTTTTGTTTTTCGTTTTTTCTTCTTTCTTTTTATCTTTTTTTCTTTTTCTTTTTCTTTTAAAAATTGGGCCTCCTTCCTCCCCTATAGCCCTACCTTTTCCTCTCCAAAAATGCCGCCATCCTCTAGTGTCGACGCAGCACACAAAGCAGGGTGCTGTTAATAGCAATACTTATTGCCATAAACCGAAAATAAAAGCGGAGGCATACTCTGCTATGCCTCAGGGGGCGACGACGCACTACTCAGAAATACACCTCTCTCTGCAGGTGTGAAGCAAGTGATGAGTTTAGAAACTAAAAAGGAAGAAATAAATGAAGACAAAAATGAAGGCAAATTAAAAACAGGGACGGCAGCACACACAAATGAAAACGAAACTGGCGAGATAATCCCATCGCCCATAGAATTAACGAAGTAATAATTCTCTAAGATAGATTACGTGTTTTCTAATTTTCCAATAATTTGTCATACAAGCCCATGTTAACAATTGCCATATTATCAGTATCATAGAGCAGTCTACTCTAGTGATGCCCAGAAGGCCAATGCCAAATCTTGGGTATAGTCAAGTCAAGGGTAGTTTGAAAGTCCGAGTGACAAAGATCCAGGGGTAAACTCAGGCAATTCCTGGACGAGGTGCCTTAGTCAACCCGGAACACCTTTTGATAACCGTGAACCATTGCAACTTTCAGAAATCTTGCAAAAGTAGTGGTATATTTCCGGTCAGATTCCGCCAGGCGATGCTGGCTCCACAGGTAGTCCATGAAAGAGACAGCATCGGTGAGGGAAAGGTCATAGATCGTGAAAATGGTGTGGCCCAAGAGCCACACCATTGCGTTACGTCGCGTTCGGGGGTTGGTCTGAATATCAGGGGTAAGGAACCAGTCGATTGACACATTGTCTGGTGTCGTCCCACCGATCAGCACACGTGCAAGGTCCCACACATCTGTGACGTGAGGGCATAAGAGACGGTGCTCTCTGGTGTCTACGTCACCACATCGGCCGCAAGCAGCCGAGGGCCGTAGGCGGATGGCCGCCAGGCGATGATTAGTGGGTATTAAATTGTTTACGACACGATACCATAGCGCTGAAACTTCCGTGGGAAGGGCTGGGTTGTTGATATTAGCCCAAGCTTGGTGCCAGATGACCGACGGTCGTCTGTCCCCTAATTTATGTGGTGTGGGCTGGCCTCGAAGTGCCTGGTAAAGGCGCTTCGACGTGTTAGTAGCCGCTCGTTTGCTGTTTGGAAAAGGGCCGTAGACTGGCGTCATCAGTGTGGGGCGTCAGAGCTGTTGGTCGGGGTTCTGCTGATAACCCGCCACGTCTTCCTGGCGGCATCCCACGTCGGTCTGAATTTGCCCCATGTGACACGGCCGGTGCTCCAGTGTATCGAACCCACCACGGGCGTCACGTAGGCCGGTGCTCGTCTCTGATCGTAATGGTGTTGTCAACCACCCTGTACCATGTGGTCCGAACGTGAGATGCGGCGTAATTGGCGGAGATGGTGCCACACACTTCCTTCCAACGACGGTGTGGGTTCCGGACTTCGAAGTTAACAAAGACAGGCAGCCGAGGAACATAGTCGCTTCGCGTTTCTAGTGTGGGCTGTACATAATCTGATGGGATATAATTCTTCTGCATGTACCTGGTAGGGTCAAAGTCGTATGGGATACTTTAAATATCTCTCCCCACCACAACAACCAGTATACGGTTACGTAATGCCCCTTCTGATTTGCTTTGGCTTATGGAAGACTTAAACCAAAATCCAAACTTTGGACAAGAGGAAGACCTTTATGAGGTGCACAATTTGTGCTAGTGTGAGTTGATGACAGGTATGCATTTATGCTAGAGCTGTAATTGTGTTTAAAAATGTTGGCGAGTTGTAGGCTGTCATAGTTCGTAGATTCGATTGAAATGACATACCTAAAGTTGTGCTGATCCTCGATCTGGAACCAGGGGCGTTCGATTGACGTAGATCGATGTGAATGGGGGATCAGAACCGTCTTGCACTTATTAATGTCGCATTCTGAAGCATACCAGTACAATTGTGGGGTGGAGAATGCAGCATCGCCTTCATCCGTGCTGCTAACACAGGCCGAGGTCGTCTGCATAGGCATCTGTGTGTGGCCAGTTGATATACCCCGACACGTGGAATGAACTATTCGGTGCCAGTTGCCTTCCACATGCTATGGTAATCCTTGTGAGGCCTAGAATTGTATGTAGCACATTTCTCCAATTGTGTACGGCCATTCTCTTTGGACAAGGCTGTTTGGAGATGCAGAGTACTTTTGCCTCTAGTCTATCTTACAGCACTGGCTTGCTGCATTTAGGTGCTTGTTACCAATTGGCAGTAGGAGTGTATTCTTTTTATCTTCGCGCCAGACACTTCTTCAGAGGTATTCAGTCTTTCTTCTACTGTTGTTATTTTTGCTGAAAGTTCTCACGTTATCCACGTCGGCTGTGCAGGGCACCGCTTCGCCTAGCACAGAGTAGACTGCTATGCTATTGGCTATCTTCTGCAGTAGTGCTCCAGCGCTACTGCGAACAGGCCCATTAATAGGTGGCAGCATGGTCTCACTGATCTGTTCGGTGCTATATATTTAGATCTCCAGCTGTTTGTAGTTATTTTGGTTTTGGCATTTTCTAGCAGTTTATAGACAATGCTTTTAAGTTTCGATCTGGAACCTAGTCCGGTTAATGTTTTTGTCAAGTGACTGGTCGATCCTATCGAAAGCTTTATGAAAGTCTGCAATTATTACGACCACTGTATTTCTAGTGGTCGCTGCATGTGCTATGACGTCTCCATATGTGCAGGTGGCGTTAGAGATGCTTCTGCCTGGCACAGCACATATCTGCCACGGGCTCATCACTTTCATCGTGGCAGTCTTTATGTTATTTGCGATGCATTTGGTTACTAACTTATTGGCATTGAGGAGCGTGACTGGACCGAAGTCTTAAGTGCGACGGGCGCATTTCTATTCCGGGATTAGTAATATCATCGCACCCATGAGCGCAGATCGTATTTCTGCTCCGTTGAAGATATCATCGATCATCTCCGTCACTTTCCCTCCGATTATCTGCGAGTACGCGATGAAGACTCGGTCGGGATGCCGTCGGTGTCCGGAGCTGCTCATGATTACGTCTTCATCGACAGTCTGTCAGCTTCGCTCGGTCTGCCTCCGTTAACACGCTTGTTGTTTATTGCAATGTGTTTGCTACTGATGCAGGTTTTATTTCCTGTTTTTCAAAGAGCTCTTCGAAATATTTCTCAGTATGCGTCTTGATCTCTGTTTTTGTTGTGAGCGTTCGCCCCTTCCCGTAGCACAGTTCATTTATGGTCGTGCTGTTGGCCCTTTCCTTCTTCCTGCTGACGTGGTGCATGGTGTCCTCCACTTCGCCGTACGTTCTGTTTCTTGCTGTTACTACTCTTGTTGCCGTTTGATTTGCAGCAGTTTCGCTTTGATTCTTCACACTCGAGGCAGGAGTAGTTGATCGTCTGTCGACGCGTTTAGAGCGTCTTTGAGACATTGTTGGTAAGATTCAGTGGTAGTCTTCCGCCAAAACGTTTTTTGGTCGCTGAATCTAATCAACAGACTTCGCAGCGGATGCTGCACTTGTAGCTGAAGTGGTCAGAAAACTTTACCGGGCATACTTGTACATGTGATGTTTTTTCCGCTAGTCCTCCGTGTACATTTTTTGTGTTTTGTGCGACGGCAAGGGCTCTACCTCCGGAGGAGGTTGGTCCCTCAAGTGTAGGGGGTAAGGTTTCTTACTGAGGACACCATTTATTTCCTAAAATGGGCGCCATTTTTGTCCTTTGGGAGCGTTTGGGCACTATATAATGGTCCTTCAGGCCCTCATTCTTGGTATTCCTTAGGTTCGTAGATCGTTAATCGTAATGTAGAATGGACAGTGGTACTCTAATTTTGTGCGATTGTGCTGGTTGAATAGTTGCCAAGTCACGAAGTAGTTCGCGTGTAGGTCTGAGCCGTTCGATCTTGTCGAAGATTATTGTGGCGTTACTGATTTGTATATCGACTGTCGGCATGTCAAGTTCACCGTGGATTTGGCTTGTGTTCGTCCACCATGGAGCGTTGAGGATGAGTTTTAGACATCTGTTCTGTTGTACTTGCGATGGTTGGCTTTACTGGTGATACCCACGACGAGCAGCCATAGGGCATCATAGCTTTGTATACAGGGTGGTCCATTGATCGTGACCGGGCCAAATACCTCTCGAAATAAGCGTCAAACGAAAATACTTCAAAAGAACGAAACTTGTCTAGCTTGAAGGGGGAAACCAGATGGCGCTGTGGTTCACCCGCTAGATGGCGCTGCTATAGGTCAAACGGACATCAACTGCGTTTTTTTAAAGTAGGAACCCCAATTTTATTACATATTGGTGTAGTACGTAAAGAAATATGAATATTTTAGTTGGACCACTTTTTTCGCTTTGTGATAGATGGCGCTGTAATAGTCACAAACAAATGGCTCACAATTTTAGACGAACAGTTGGTAACAATTAGGTTTATTAAATTAAAATACAGAACGTAGGTACTTTTGAACTTTTTATTTCGGTAGTTCCAATGTGATACATGTACCTTTGTGAACTTACCATTTCTGAGAGCGCATGCTGTTACAGCGTGATTACCTGTAAATACCACATTAATGCGATAAATGTTCAAAATGATGTCCGTCAACCTCAATGCATTTGGTAATACGTGTAACGACATTCCTCTCAACAGCGAGTAGTTCGCCTTCCGTAATGTACGCACATGCATTGACAATGCGCTGACGCATGTTGTCAGTCGTCGGTGGATCACGATAGCAAATATCCTTGAAGTTTCCCCACAGAAAGAGATCCGGGGACGTCAAATCCGGTGGACGTGCGGGCCATGGTATGGTGCTTCGACGACCAATCCACCTCTTATGAAATATGCTATTCAATACCGCTTCAACCGCCCGCGAGCTATGTGCTGGACATGCATCATTTTGGAAGTACATCTCCATTCTGTGATGCAGTGAAACATCTTGTAACATCGGTAGAACATTACGTAGGAAATCAGCATACATTGCACCATTTAGATTGCCATCGATAAAATTGGGGCCAATTATCCTTCCTCCAGTAATGCCGCACCATACATGAACCCGCCAAGGTCGCTGATGTTCCACTTGTCGCAGCCATCGTGGATTTTCCGTTGACCAATAGTGCATATTATGCCGGTTTTGGTGAATGACGCTTCGTCGCTAAATAGAACGCGTGCAAAAAATCTGTCATCGTCCCGTAATTTCTCTTGTGCCCAGTGGCAGAACTGTACATGACGTTCAAAGTCGTCGCCATGCAATTCCTGGTACATAGAAATATGGTACGGATGCAATCGATGTCGATGTAGCATTCTCAACACCCGACGTTTTTGCGATTCCTAATTCTCGTGCAGTTTGTCTGCTACTGATGTGCGGATTAGCTGCGACAGCAGCTAAAATGCCTACTTGTGCATCATCATTTGTTGCAGGTCGTGGTTTACGTTTCACATGTGGCTGAACACTTCCTGTTTTCTTAAATAACGCGACTATCCGGCGAACGGTCCGGACACCGGACGCTTGATGTCCAGGATACCGAGCAGCATACATAGCACACACCGGTTAGGCATTTTGATCACAATAGCCATACTTCAACACGATATCGACCTTTTCTCGCAATTGGTAAACGGTCCATTTTAACACGGGTAATGTATCACGAAGCAAATACCGTCCGCACTGGCGGAATGTTACGTGATACCACGTACTTACACGTTTGTGACTGTTACATCTATCACAAAGCGAAAAAAGTGGTGCAACTAAAATATTCATATTTCTTTACGTACCACACGAATACGCAATAAAAAAAATGGGGGTTCCTATGTAAAAAACGCAGTTGATATCCGTTTGACCTATGGCAGCTCCATCTAGCGGGCCAACCATAGCACCATCTGGTTTCCCCCTTCAAGCTAGACGACTTTCGTTCTTTGTAGTTTTTTCGTTTCATGCTTATTTCGTGAGGTATTTGGCCCGGTCACTATCAATGGACCACCCAGTATATGGAGTTTGGTTCTGTGGTGCATTTCCTTGCTGGCGAGTAGTGGGTAAATTGCATGGATTGTTCTCGAGACTCGTAGTCTTTTGTCTTCTGTGTGTTAAACAGCATCTTGTTGTCTATGATTACTCAGATATTTGACTGTGGTGGTCCATTGTAGTTGTTTTCCGTTTAGTTCTATGAAGTCGTGGAGTTGCAGTCGGCGGCGGGTGGACATGATAGCGGTTGTTCTTTCTGGATTGATTTTGACGTGGTTGAGTTTTGGCCATATTTCTGTGTTGTCAACTTGCTGCTGTAGTCTGGTAATTGTTGTTGAAAGACGTCGGTGAGTGGTCAGGAGTGCAGTGTCATCAGCGAATTGTGCAATTATGGAATTTTCGGTGGTAGGAATATCGTTGACGTAAACTGTGAACAGAGTTGGAGAGAATACCGAACCTTGCGGAATGCCTTCTTGTAGAACTTTTACTTCTGATCGTTTTCCATCTATTTGGACGAAACATGTGCTGTCGATGAGTCTGATGTAACAGTCAGGTATGTCTGTGTCTTCTCGGAGTTTTGTTATGCTGTTTTCTTTCCAGACTTTATCGTAAACTTTTTCTATATCTAAGAAGACTGCGGCTGTGTATCTGGAGAGGTTACTGTTGTTGGTGATGTATACTGTTATTCTCAAGATTTGTAATTCTGCGGAGAATGTGTCTTGAAATGCAAATTGTTTAAGTCTGATTACACTTCCGTCTGATAGTGGTTGTCGAATTCGTGGGAGAAGGACTTGTTCGAGGATTTTAGACATGAATGGAGCAAGCTGATCGGTCTGTACTTTTCGGGCTTTTTTAGGTCCTTTCCAGGTTTGGGAATAGGAACCATTTTTGAAATTTTCCATGCTTCCGGGAAGTAGCGGTTTACCAGACAGGCATTGATAATTCTTGTATGCAGGACGACAGGTTTCCTTGGAAGGATCTGAAGTTGGATGTTGCTTATCAGGTCCGGTCCAGGAGCAGAATTTGCGCCGAGTCTGTTGATGATTGTTTTTACTTCTGCGGGTGTAGTAAGTTCCGGTCGGTCGCGGGGCGGTGTTTGTCATAAGTTCCGGGTTGTGGTCATGAAGTTCGAATTGAATGGCTTTCTGTGGGCGTTCTTGTGGTGGAATTGTTCTGCTGTTCATAGGTCGTCGCAAACAGTTCCGCCTGACAGAATGCGTCGAATACGAGGTAATTGTTGTGTAATAGTGCTGGTTTGTGTGTTTTATTAACTCTAAGATTTCTAATGAGTTTCCAGAGGTCCCTATTGCGAACATGGAGTGAGCACATTCGGTCCTCCCATACTTCCGCTATCCATTCTTGTACGCGGCGGTGAATTTCTTTCTTGAGTCTATTTAGTTCCCTTCTATTTTGCGGGTTGCGTGTATGAAGGTATCGGCGTCTAGCCGTATTCTTCAGGTATTTTAGATCTTGTATAAGTGGTGGAAGAGGGTGGAAGTTTGTTTTTGGAAATATGGTCTTTGTGGAAGCTTTTCTGTAAGCTGTTTTGATTTTGTCTGTGAGTGTTCCTATTGCTTCTATTTTTTGATGTGTTGTTAGATCCAGTGTGGGACGGATGTTGTTATTCAGCCATCTTTGGTATTGATCCGAGTCAACTGTAATTTTGTGATGTGGTTGTGGCGGTTCTATGGCATTCCCGATGTGTCCGATTACAGGAAGATGGTCAGAGGTAAGCTCATGAACTGTTCGGAGGTGGTCAGGATCCAGGTTCTTGGTAATGAATATGTGAAGGACATACAGTTGGAGGCGATGGTTGAAAGGGAAGTAGGTAACTTCGTTTGGAGCAGTTATGGCGGCATGTAATAGTCCTTGTAGATTGTACTGTGTGTTTCCGTGTGCGTTATTCCTGCGAGCGTTCCATGACGTATTTTTTGCGTGTAGGTCTCCTCTGAGTAAGACGCGATGATGGTTGTCAATTACCTGTAGTAGGTCATTTTCGTCGAATACTGCCCTGGGGCTGAGATATGCAGGCTCCAGGGTAACCTTGCCTTGTGCTGTTCTGCGATCTGATCACCTGACAGCACCTCTACAAGAAAGCACCACCACCAGAACTCCTGCAGCAACTTTACCATCACCATCATCAACAAAGTTACCACAGGCAGTACCGAAACAACCAAGAATCCCACCAATCACTATCCAGTACCAAGGCCATTACCTAACACTCAATGCAGCTCTGAAGAAACACATGGACGGACCCTTCAAAGCCATCTACAAAGGAAACACCATTTACTGTCATTTTGAATCACTCAAAGATCAACGCACTGCCTTAGATTTTTTCCGTCACCACAACATCAACAATTTCACACGCCAACCACAGAGTGACAGACACTTGAAAGTTGTCATCGTAGGACTCCCGGAAACAGTAACGGAAAAAGAAGTAGAAAACGACCTCAGATTCCTGAACTTCAACCCACACAACGTCCACCAATACAAAAAGAGAGACAATTACACCAAGCACTTACGCCCCATGGATGTTTTCTGCGTTACAATGGACAAGAAACCAGAAAACGACGTAATCTACCATGTACGATATCTTCTGGACATGAAAGTAACCATCGAATCATATCAAAACAAAGACGGACCACCTCAATGTAAGTAATGTCAAGGTTTCTTTCCTACTGCAAACTATTGCTCTATGCCGACCCGCTGCGTTCGCTGCAGTGCCGATCACAGAGCAAGGGACTGCAGAATGGCAAAGAATGCAACTCCACACTGCGTCAACAGCAATCAAGATGGCCATCCCGCTTCCTTCAGAGGTAGCGAGGAATTTCAAAAAGCAATCCGTGCCTACCACATTCAACGTTCGCTGAAAACCACACCTACAACTTCAGCCATACAACCAAGCATTAAGAACATGCCAATGCCTACCCTAACTAAAGCCTACCGCAGGGGAAGAAAAACTTGGACAAATTTACAAACTTATCAAGTCTCAACCTCACCTTACAGTCACAGCAATCTCGAAACTCCGCCTCAAACCAAACAACTACCAGACCTGCAGCATTCTTCGACATTATCAACCAAATCAAAAACATGTGGGAATGTTTCCCATGCTCAAATCTCATATCCATCATCACATCCACAATCCAACAAGTCACCATAGCAACAGATTTATTATTAAAAATAATGGCAATTGTCGGTGGTGTCATGAAATTTTTTTGGCAACGCCAATGGACATTAGACCAATCAAAAGACACAACCCTACGTTTTTGCACCTTTAATGCCGCAGGACTACAAAACAAAAAGGACCTCCTAAACCAGTTCATTGAAGAACACAAAATCTATGTACTTTTCGTGACAAACACACATACGACCGACAGAAACTTTCAAACTTCGCAGTATTATCTGCCACCGAACTGACAGCATGAATAGACAGTAGTGGGGGGGGGGGGGGGGGGGCGGAACTGCCATTTTCCTCCGCTCTCACATCCGCCACAACGCAGATAATACACCACAAATGGCATCGACATGGATACAAACCGCAAGAACTCGTCGACCAATCGTAGGAGTCGTGTTGTCTCTTCTGTAACTTTTCGATTTGTTGTCTTAGTGCCATTTCAACGTTTGTCTCAGGTGTGGTGGTAGTAGTGGTTGCCTCGGACCTACACGCGGTTTCTGCCTCAGCGCAGCTGTTTGATCTTTGTCTGGAAGCGCACGGGGGACCGGCCTCCTCTGGGTCGGGCTCCCGCGTCTTAGGCCCTGGCTCTTCTTCGTGCCCTGTCCTGTCCATTTCTAGTCCCAGCTACTCTGGGAAGTATCTCCTGCTTTCTGCTGCGTCCTAAGGTCCCTTTACACGACTGTTTTTGCTGTACGTGCTCATAGATGAGAAGTGAAATCCACGCCCCATGCGCACGTACACACAGCGCGCGCTGCTCGGAGACCGATGCTCTGTGTACATACATTCTGCCTAATCTACGTCTTGCGTGTTTTACAAGTATGTAAACTCTGTGTGGTTGGGTTTATGCACTTGCCACGAGTCTTCCAGTTTTAAACGTTTAATTAGCTCGTATAATTCTGCGCACATGTTTGCACCTGGGACCCGATCCGCTTATGGTACCACACAAGGTTCTTGTTATTATGTAAGATGAGTTAATATATTTCTTCATTGAAGAAGTTGCTCCTGGCTCTTTTTTTGTCTGTAAATGTCGGCATGTACACGTTAGCAAATAGCGTTCCTTCTACTGTCAACGCAATTCTGCGGCTGCTTGACGACATCGCCGGCTTGCTAGTTTCTATGCCTTGTCGAACCATTATCGCAATGCTACGCCTTGATTCGGGGTCTACATTGGTAAAGACTTCGAATTTTGGTGTCCGCTCTGTTGCCATCGATGTTACTTCCTGTAAAAGCGCGACGTCTGTGGCTCTGTATTGTAGGAACTGTGTGATGGCGTCTATTTTGACAGCGGCGCTCATTCTGCTAACATTAGCCGGCCGCAGTGGCCGAGCGGTTCTAGGCGCATCAGTCTGAAACGCGCATCAGTCTGAAACCGCGCGACCGCTACGGTCGCAGGTTCGAATCCTGCCTCAGGCATGAATGTGTGTGATGTCGTTAAATAAGTTAGGTTGAAGTAGTTCTAAGTTCTAGGGGACTCAAGACCTCAGATGTCCCATAGTGCTCAGAGCCATTTGAACCAATTTGTTAACATTACGAGTGATTATATCAGGTACGTGTTGCTCGCCAGTCTCGTCATTCCTGCTGCCAGGCAGATCTGTCGTCAGACTCTGTGCAGTGCTGTTGTGTCCTGTCCGGCCACCTTTACCTGCCGTTTTCCCTCCTTTCCTGTGAAGAAAAGGTTCAAAGGGCTCTGAGCACTATGGGACTTAACTTCTTTGCTCGTCAGTCCCCTAGAACGTAGAACTACTTAAACCGTACTAACCTATGGACATCATACACATCCATGCCCGAGGCAGAATTCGAACCTGCGACCGTAGCGGTCGCGCGGTTCCAGACTGTAGTGCCTAAAACCGCTCGGCCACGTCGGCCGGCCTCCCGTGAGGAGTTTCAGGTTTGCCGTTTTCTCTCCTTTTTTTGCCGGTTTTGATCGTCATTTCCGTGCCTCCTTCCGTGTTCCGTTGTTTTCCCCTTTGATTTTTCACCGCTCGTCTTCCTAGAGGTGGTTGCGGAGACATAATCTTGATTTAGTTTTAATATGTTTTTCAGCTGATTTACTTTTTCTTCGTCTTCTGTTAGCGGGCCTGTTCATGTGATGTGGCTGGAATACCACTTTCGACTTCTTGCTTTCCAATTTGCATCATCTCGACCTCTTAGTCGGATTCCTTTTCCTTCTTGGGGTGCTTCGCCTGCAGCTTTTGCATACGCGCGAGTATGTGTGGCAGTGGTTGTTCAGTCTCGAGAGAGGGAGTGTCGGATGGGTTCTGGACCCCTATGTGCGTCGATGGACCGGGACTGTGGAAGCCCATACCTTCTGTCAGAGATTGGGGGATTGATGTGACGAGTTTAAAATGCGTAATGAATAGTGTGCCTTTGTTGCATGTCAGGATGATTGATTTGGCTTAGATTTGAAATTACGTGTGTCATTTTCGGCAATTCTGTCGTGGGTGGTCGGGGGTGATTCCTAAGCTTCTGATGATGTGATGATTGGAAATGGAGGTTGATGCACAGAATTTTTCTGATTTTGTTTTGATGAGTTTGGTGATGGGGTAGATATTTGCCAGTTTGTGCAAGTGTGTCGTGGGCAAATGGTGGGACTCATTTAGTGCCAAGCGCAAAAATCTTATCTGCACTGCTTGAGCTTTGGGTTGTTTTGGGGAAGGAGACCAGACAGCAAGGTCATCGGTCTCATCGGATTAGGGAAGGATGGGGAAGGAAGTCGGCCGTGCCCTTTCAGAGGAACCATCCCGGCATTTGCCTGGAGTGATTTAGGGAAATCACGGAGAACCTAAATCAGGATGGCCGGACGCGGGATTGAACCGTCGCTGCTTCAGTTTTCTTCATGTTCTTGTTTGCCAGTGACCAGAGTTCTGATGCGTGTAATATCGATGGTAGTACTTACTACTGATGAATAATCTTAGCTTAGTGTTTAGAGTTAGCCTCTTTTCCTTTGTAGAGGGGGTTCAATGAAGATATATGCTGGGAACCCCTGTTACAGTTTTGAGTAGCGTGTTCCTTAAATGTAAGTCTCTTATCAAATAATGTGGCAAGACAACGTTAAGTACTTAAGCATAATAAGTTTACGTTCTTAAATCTAATAACTATGTTGGGGCTCATTCTCCTATGGGTGAACTAATAGCCTGTGGCGTGGTACTAATAATGGTTATCTTCCACAGGTTTGCCCATTTCTGAATTAACTGTAGGTGGTCCTGAACTTTCCTGGCGATGAACAGTAGATTCCTGCTGCTCCTGTACACTGCTGTGTGGTCGGCGAACAGCGACAGGTGACCCCCTGGTTGCTTCAGTATGTCATTTATGTAACGAGAGTAGAGAGCTGGGCCCAGTACGGAGCCTTGCGGCACTCCAGCATTTAGCTGCCTGATACTACTTTGGACACCAGGTAGTTCGATGTAAAACGTTCTGTTCCGTAGAAAGGATGCCAGAATGTGAATGATGTGTTTGGGGCAGGCTTAGAGATTGAGCTTACATATAAGGCCCTTGTGCCAGACATTATCAAAGGCCTTCTCTACGTCAAGAAAGACTGTCCTTGTACTGTGTTTCCTAAAGCCGAATTCCTCCTGTGTGATGTCGACGTTCCCTGTGGTGAATTTCTGTAGTTCCTTGTATTCGATCTTTTGAAGCAGTTTCCCCAGAAAACTCAATAGAGAGATTGGCCTATGGTTCTGGGAAAGAGGTGGTCCTTGTTTGGCTTTGGTATTGTTACGACCTTTGCCTGTTTCCAATTGAGAGGAAAGTACTGAAGAGTTAGACAAGCGTTGTCTGTGGCTGTGAGAAACTGTTGCGTTCTGAGGTAGGTGTTTTAGTTGAAGAGGGAGGATGTTGTTTGGGCCAGGAGCCTTTTTGTTGCCTGTGTACCTGAAGCATGTGCTGTTTCATAGTCCACTGGTGGGAATATGGTGTCGCTTGGGGGTTCGAAGTATTCTGTTCACTTGCCTTATGACATGTTCCTCATGATCGTTGCTCTCGTCATCCACAGCTGCTGGAATGGTGGACTGTAGTTCGCCAATTTCTACCATGCAGCGGCTTAATGACGGCTTGTTTCTCCTTCGTTGTTGCGACAAGTTTCCAGAATGTTTCCGTTTTGTTTCTGTGTCAGCAAGAACGTTTCCCCAGGTGGTTTCTCCGTGGGCCTGGACTTCGCGTCTGACTTCCCTGGCGAGTCTGTCGGCCCTGGCTCGGTCCCGATAGGTTTGCCATCTCTGGCGGTAGTGCTTCTTCTCTTGTAGAAAATCTAGTGTACGCTGTGGGAGAGCCCTTCTGGAGGTGGAGTGGATTACAGTGGTGGTGGTGGCTTGCTTCACGGATTCTACTATGATTTCCCTGATGTTCGCTACTGCTGCATTGACTGCTCTCCTTGTGTGTAGTTGTGGAATCTCTGGTGTTTTCGTCTGAACAGGGTTACTGAACCTTTCCCAGTTGGTATGCGACCTCTTAATAGTTCCAGTGTCAAATTGCCTTGCTGGGTCGCTGTCTACTGACAGTAGTACTGCATTATGACCAGAGTCGAGATCATTTACTACTGTTACGTTGATCTGGTGTCTCAGATTTTTACAGACGAATATGTCTAATATGTCCGGTGTGCGAGTTGAGTAGTACAGGAAGTCCGTCGGTGTGTCTGGTGCTGTAACTAATGCATCTGTGTGCTTCTAGGTATTTACGTAAGATTTTTCCGTTGCTGTTGGCGGCCCTGCAATTCCAAGCACCATGTTTGGAGTTGAGTTCACCACCAATTATCACATATTCGGCCATGTTTGTGAAGTCGGTTAGGTCATCAGGATGTAGGTTTGGCTTCTGTGGTGGGTTGTAAACAGCGATTAGGGCGCCTGGTCTCCCTTCAATCATTGTTTCTGTTGCTGTGGCTTCTGCTCTTCTAAGGCGTGGTGTGTTTGGTTGCCTGGGCGGCACTCTGTTCTTGACTAGCACGGCTGTACCGTCCCCTTGCCGGTTCGGCCTGTCAGTCCTATACGGTATGCAGTTCCGTACATTAAAGATATGATCTGGCGTTAGATGCGTCTCTGTGATTAACACAACGTCGACTTTATGTGAGTCAAGGAACTCTTCGAGGGAATTCCTTTGAAACAGAATGCCATTGGCATTCCAAGTCATGATCGTGCATCTTCGATGAAGGCCCGAGAAGGCTGAAAACTGCATTGCATATTATCGTAAATTTCGTGATCGAATCAACAGCTTGCCTCAGGTGGGCCGCTGTGTTCTCAGTTGTTCCTAGAGTTTTCGGGTCGTTCGACTGGCTGATAAGATTGAGAATTTCTTTCACGTCTGTGCCGGCCGCGCGGTCTAGGGCGTCTTGTCACGGCCGCGGGGCTCCCCCCCCCCCCCCCCCCCCCATCGGAGGTTTGAGTCCTCCCTCGGGCGTGCGCGCGCGCGCGCGCGCGCGCGCGCGCGCGCGCGTGTGTGTGTGTGTGTGTGTGTGTGTGTGTGTGTCAAATTTCACGTCTGTGCCCAGACTTGCAGTTCTAGAGGGGGGAGCAATGGCGCCTTCGTTTTGTGCAGCTGGTGCCACGATTTGGGCTGTTGATAGAGTCTGTGCGTTTGCAGGATTTGGATTTCTCGTGGTATGTCGGGGCCGCAGGTTTGGCCAGTTTTTTCCTATTCATAGCAGGTACCGGTGGTATTTGGGTTTGGTTTTTTGGCTGTGTTGGAGGCGTTTCTCCTCTCCTGCATTTTCTTGACAGTTTCTTAGCAAACCGGGCATTTTTTATAATTTTCCGTATGCTCTCTGTGACAGTTGTAGGATTTTTCCTTCTCTTCACGTTTTTTGGTGCAGGTTGCGGTCGCGTGCTGTTTGGCACACTTGACGCAGTTTGGTTTGAGCTGGCAGTACCTTGCACCATGGTTGAAGTCGTGATAGTTGTGCCATTGTGTCGGGCTTTTGGGGGCCCTATAAGACTCTACAGTCACTCCAAGGTGAAGCAGTGACTTTAGTTTGTAGATTTTCCGACCTTTTTCTGTGTTTTCCATTTCCAGTAGGAAGTTCGGTTGTAACCATCTCTCTGTGGCTCCTTCGTCGAGTGTGGACATTTGGGTTACCTTCTGTACTGGTAACCGAAGAAGGTGTAAAGCTTCGCGTACTATCTGTCTTTCCATGGCTACTAATAATTTCTTCATCACAACTTTTAGAGGTTTCTTGTTATTTATTTCTTGTGTGTGTAGAACGGAATATTTTGATTCTTCAACAGTCGTATAGTGTGTTGAAATCGCTAGCTTCAGGGAACTGGTATGCTATTCTCCCTTCCCTGAAGTGCGTGTTTAGTGCCCCACTGAGGGTCGGGTTAATCAGCTGTAGGATTTTGATGTAGTTCTTGGTATCACACACTACTATTTGTGGCACGTTGAGCTTTGTCTTTCCCTTGCTGGAAGGGGCTGCGGTATGCCGTGGATCATCGTCTGGTAGTTCGCTGAAGCGGTTTTGGGTTGGCGCTTGCGGCTCTACTGTTTCTGCTTCCATGTTTCCGTCATCGATGGGTGTTTGACGCTACGAGAGACGACTCCGATTCCGAACAATGTTCCGCTTCAAATCGGACGATCCCTCTGCCTGATTTGTGTCGTTTTTGCGCTTGCTTTTCTTTTCGGGTTTCTGATCGTTCCCCGCCATGTTTCCTACTGTGTTTAGTGCAGTGTCTGTATTTTGTTCTGTGTGAATTGTGAGTGCTGTCGGATGATGTACGGCCACGGGAGCCCTAATGGGTACCGGCGAGGGCTGGGGTGGAAGAACGGAGGATTCTATAATTTGACAGTCGGATGTGATGCTTTAAAATAGCCTGCCTTTGCCTCTGTGAGCGCGGGCTGGTCCCACGTGAAGGAGGCCATGACTCACTTACTCACTCACTAACAAGCCTAGATTCCAGCTAGCCAGGAATCAAGACGAGCATCATGAGCATATATTCGTAAACGACAATATTGCTGCTACGCGCTCGTAAATGAGCCTGCAGTCTACGGAACTTCTGAAGTTGGCGACAAAGCACAAAGCACACAACACACGAGTTCAAAGCAGCAGCGGCGGTGGTCCCCTCGGAGCGGAAGCGGCGGTCGGAAATCCCCAGTCGCGACAGCACTAACGCGGCAGAGTGCAGTGAGAACAGCGTCCGCTCTCTTCGGATGCACGACTCGGAATGGAGTGGCCTCGGTCTCGTTCGAGCTGCCGTTGCTTATCTTCCCTCTGTGGGCGGTTCTGGGCGTTGCGCCGGCGGCCTTCACGTGGCTGTGGGTGGCTGGTGGCATCGCCATCTGCACCACCATCGCCACTTCCGGTCGCAGCTGCATCAGTGAGGCTGCACCTAGGGCCGTCAGGGGATCTGGCACACCAGGGCCCCCTTCATGTGGGACAAGCCCACATGCGCTGAGGCCTAGATCCCACTCCCACCTACCCCCCCCCCCACCCCCACCCCCTCGGGCCCCAATTTATGTCCGACATTCAGAACGCATTCAGGGGACGATTATGGCATGTCCACCATGACTGACGCTGACATCGCGAGGGGTTCACCGAGCACCTCATCGCCCTCCACGACGCTGCCAAGGAGGTGGACCAGCAGACCGACAGCATTCAGCTGCAGGCCCTCCTCTATCCCAACATGGCTGCTCTGGCTGACGACAGTGACAACAAGCGTCCGATGGACTACGATGATGACCATCGGCGCCCAGTCGCTGACCCTCGGTAGCGGCAGCTCGCCTACTCTGATTCGGAGACGGCCCTGCCTGCGGAGGACTGCAGGCAGATGAATAAAAAGAAGGCGGCCGTCGACGCGGAAGGCTTCCAGGTGCCGCGTAAAAATACACCTTGCCGCCAACTCGCCACGACTGCTGTGGACTTGCCTGTCCGCAACAAGTTTGCGGCCGTCGATGGCGTGTCAGACACTCCCTCACCACCTTCCCCTTAAAGGGCTCCTTGACATTCTCAATTCTATCGTCACCTCCCCCTACCACATCAAGAAGGCAGGTGAAGATCTGTCCAGTCCCCCGAGAACTAATTGAAGTCCTCCGCACCCTTGGCATTGACTTCTCCACCCCTCACCCCCCCCCCACCCCCCCACCCTCCCACGAAGTCTCAATATGTCCGGGTCATTGTCAGGGTTTACCTTTTAAGTATACTGACAATGACCTGAAGCTGGCCTTGACTGCCCTTAACATCACCTCCCCCCCAGGTCATGTCACACATCATCTCCCCTGTCTCCCCACCCCGCTCCCGTCCCCCCCGCTCCCCCCTCCCGCACCGCGCTCCACCCTCGCGCACCGCGCTTCCCCCCCCCCCCCCCGCACCGCGCTCCCGTCCCGTCCCGTCCCCCCCCACACCGCGCTCCCCCCCTCCCCCCCGCACCGCGCTCCCGCCCCCCCATCCCCCTCCACTCCGCGCCCCCGCGCCGTCACAATGCAGAAACCACACTCCCGGAGGCTGACCCTGGTGTGCTACCGCTGCCAGGACCTGCCACATTTCACAGGTGACTGCACCTGCGAGGTGCGCTATGTGAAGTGCGCTGGGGGTCACGCCTCCTCGGAAGGCTCCAAACACCTGTGCCCACTGCGACAGGAACCACACAGGCAGTTATATGGGCTGTCAGAAGATAGTCTTTTTCGGCCAATCAGTGCCCTTCGACAGGGCCCTTGGTGGCGGCCCATGTGGCCGTCAGTTATTCTGGCACCCTGGGGGGTCGGCACAGTGGATTTACCCATCAAGCGTCTTGCTCCCATCCTGCCCCATGGGGATCCTACCCACCCTCCTCCTCTTCATGCCAATCCCATGCCCCCCCACACCACTCTCCCTCCTCAGCAGGGGTCAAGCGTCACTGCCCCATCCTCCCTCTCCCACCAGGTGTCTAGCTCTGCTTCCCCTCCCTCACAGTAGGTGACATCCTCCGCTGTTTCTCCCTCACCCTCACAGCAGGTGTCAAGCTCTGCTGCCCCCCTCCCATCCTCCGCTGTTTCTCCCTCACCCCCACAGCAGGTGTCAAGCTCTGCTGCCCCCCTCCCACCCTGGTACAGTCACAGCAGCTCCCTCTCCCCACTGCTTCCGCTATTCCTATTCCCTTTGGGGATCTTATTATCAGTGTTGTTGAGGCTCTGACCTCTGCAATCACCACCACCTTCAACTCCTTCCTCCAAACCATCTCTCACCAGCTTGCAACCGCCCTCTCTCTCCCTCTCCGTGTCCGCCGGCCCCACGCCTTCCAGTCATGGCTATTAGGCACCACGGGCTGACAGCCCTGATCGGGAATGCCAATGGCATACACAGACAACAGTGTGAATTCAGACAGTTCCTCCTTGATGAGAGGGTTGACATTAGCCTTGTCGCTGAGCCGCACCTCAAACCTGATGTTATTGTCTGTGTACCTGCTACAGGACCGACAGGCCCACCTGCTACAGGGGCACGGCGGTGTACATGCGCAATTCCTCTGCCACCACCCTATCCCACTCCCCCAACTCAACAGCGTGGAAGTCACTGGCATTGTCCACCTAGTGAGGGGTCCTATCACGTTTTGTTGCTCTTTATAGACCACCACGAGGCCTTCTCGAAACGCCAGACTTTGAGATGTTGTTGTCGCTCTGCAACAATATCTTTGTTACTTCCTGGCAGATTAAAACTGTGTGCCCGACCGAGACTCGAATTCGGGACCGAGTTCGAGTCTCGGTCGGGCACACAGTTTTAATCTGCCACGAAGGTTCATATCAGCGCACACTCCGCTGCAGAGTGAAAATCTCATTCGGGAATATCTTTGTTGGCAGCGACTTAAATACCAAGCATGCTGCCTGGCACAGCAGAGTCACCAATACCTCAGCTCGTCGACTCCTCCGGGTCGCTGAGTAGCATCACGCCTGCACCATTGGCCCCTACGATCCCACCATATTTCACACTGGGGGACATCTCCCAGATGTCCTAGACATCACAGTGGTGAAAGGTCTTCCCCACCCCATCACTGCTGCCACCCGCATCGCCCTGGCCTCTGGTCAGCGGCCGGTCATCTGCTCCATTGATCTCGATGGACTTCTGGTTGCGCTGCATGATGGCCTGGACATTGGCGGTGTTGACAGGCAGTCCTACCAGTGTTGGGTCGAAGCAGCTCCACCCACCACTCCCGCTGCCGATCAGACAGACATAGACCGTACCCTTGCCCACCTCACCACCATCGCCCTGGATGCTGCAGCTGCAGCGACCCCTCACTGTGCGGAACTTCCACCAGACCATCTGTGTTCACTCCTACCTCACATCCATGCTCTCATTGCAGAGAAAAACCAGAGCATCTGAGAATGTCAGCTTACTCGGTACCTGGCTACCCATCAATAGATTGCAGCACCAAATCGAAGCTGCAGTGCAAGGCCACAGCAATCAGGTATGGACAGACACAATCTCTGACATTGACCCGAGTGATCCGCCTGCATGGTGGCTCACAAAACGCCTTTTGCGTCGAGGTCAACAGATTCCAGCCCCCCCCCCCCCCCTCCTCTCCAAGGCGGTAATGACATTGTGTGCGAACCTGATGATGCTAAGGCAAATGCCCTAGCTGACGTCTTCGCACACAACTTCACTCCGGTCGATGACCCTGTCGACCCTGACCACATCCGCCTGGTAACGACATGCCTCCCACTACTAACACCCCTAGGAACCCCAGACAGTATTAACATTACTAACAACACTAATCGCTGTTTGTGAAGTGCCCAAAGTACGTTGATTACAAAATATCTCGTGTGACAAACCAAAAACCACAACATATGGTAGGTGTTTTCTCCGGTATAGGACAATAAAACTCTACCGAAATCACAGCACAGCCGCGCAGCAGTGAAGGCTAACGTTTATAAAAATTCCAGACAAATTCTGAACTAATAGAGATCATTGTCAAGGAGATTGCTTGATAACTGAAAGCGATACGCCACAAAAGCGACATAGCGCAAAGTCCGCTAAGTAGGTCGAGTAACGCTGGCAGTGGCGAGCTGTGCGAAGTCCCATAAGTAGGACGCGACGGACGACGCGTGCCCGTGTTGCTAAGCGCGACACGTAGTTCCGCGTCCAACCACGGGAGGCAGCAGCGTACGGGGGCAACTCGGCCGCCATCTGTGCGCGTGTGCGCGAATTGCGTGGCCGGCTGCAGCGCAAAGCGCGAACGTGGAGCGCAGTTCCAGCTGGCCGCTGCGGGCGAGAAGAACTACGGAGACAGCCGCTACTAGGCTCTAAGCTGGTATAGGCTCAACTCCCTTGATACCAAGGAAGCCTGATGCTTGTGCCAGCCTGCACACTGCGCAACGTTCCACTTTCGCACTAAGTGTGAAAACTGGAGCGAAGCGCGGGACAGGCCGATTCGGCGGCTGTCAAGCTGGCTTCTGTAAGGAGAAGAGCCAGCAACGCCTCCAGCACGCCGGGGACTCCTCGAAAATGTGCAAACATGGAGGATCAGCCCAACAAAATTGACGAGGAAAAGGTCGATGCCATCGACACCTTCATTGCTGAAATACAAACAGAACTAAAAGCAAAAAAAGTGTCACTGACCATACTGTCAGCATTTAGAAATAAGCTAATCGGCAACGCAGTGACACAAGCTAGGTTAGAGGGACAAATTCAGGCCCTAGAAAAAGAAAACGCAAGACTAAGACAACAAGTAGAAATACAAACAATTGCAGCAGCCAGACATGACCTTGAAGCAACAGACTCGCTCATACATGCGAGACTGGAGGGCCAGATTGATATTCTCAAAGACGAGAATAACAAGCTGTCCGTCCAATTAGAGGAGTTCAGGCTAGAAAATTTTACACTAAAAAGAGACAACCAAGAACTACAGAAAGAACTGGATGAGGCAAAAACAATTAAACCAGAGACAATACTCCCAGCAATACCAACATTCGCCAGTATCACCAAATCCCAACCGAAATCCAAAGGAACACTAAAAATAGAACACGCCAAAGCAAAACAAGCGACAACACTCTTCATCACCTCGACAGAAAATAAGGACCCAAAAACTGTGCGACAAACCCTTACACAGAAACTTGACCCAAAAAAGGACAAGATAAAAATTAAGGCAGTCAAAACTACAGCAACAGCTGTCATAGTTGAGACTGCAACACAGGACGACTGTAAAAAACTGCTCGAGTCAGCAAAGAACATTAACACAATCAAGTGCGAGCCACCACGGAAGAGACGACCGCTAGTGATCATACACCACGTGCCAGACACAATCAGCGACAAAGACTTTCTTGAAAGCCTCTATGAACTGAACCTTAGTGAGGAAGTTGAGAAAGAGGCTTTCCTGAAAGAGACAAAAATCAAATTCCGAACAGGACCAAGAGGGCGGGGATACAATCATCAAGTTATTGAAGTCACGCCGAATCTGCACAAAATTTTGACAAAACGGGATAGAGTCTATATAGATTTCCAGTCTCTAACTGTCAAAAATTTCGCCCAAGTCCCCACCTGCTACAAGTGCTGTGATATTGGACACACCACAAAGCAGTGTAAAGACACCGAAATCACGTGCTCCAATTGCAAAGGGAGGGGCCACATAAGAAATCAGTGCAAACTAGCAGAACAAGACATCTGCATCCCCTGCAGAATCCGAGGCAAATTGTGTGCCAGACGAAGAGGTCTTGATTGTCAAACACATAAATTCCTCCAAGATCGACTGCTACAGAGCTTCGATTATGGAGAATGAAAGCAGCCCAACACTGCCCCAATCAAGAATGCAAAAAACGAACTATAAATCACCATCGACCATTAATCGAAACCACCAAAGAGCTATAAGCTGGCGCAGGCAGATGGGACTGCTTCCCACTCACCCCACACACACAGACGATATCCCATCTCTTCAAGGCATGCACGCATTACATGACAGTTATATAAATACCATGGACTTCATCGACGACATGGTACTTAATGGAGCTATACATTATAACATAGCCAAACAACTTAAAAAACAGATGCAATACTGGGTCAGCTACCAGCAATCACTGCAGGCAAGAATTGACGAGCTGGAATTTGAAGTGCTATACAATGCACACAGCAACACCGATCGAATACAAAACAATAGCACACAAACAAACACGAACACAGACAAGTCTGTAAACCTAAACAAACACACGGAAAACGAACAAATGGACAATACACAGAAATCTCACGCAACACCTGACTATGCCAAAGCTAGCAGCGAAGAAAGAATAAATGACAACACACCAAAAAGGTATAATACAAAAAGATGTATAGGACATATAAAACCAGTGAATTTTGTATCTGGAGGGATAATTAACCCTGCAGATCATACACAACAACGCATAACACCTCAACAACATAATGAAACACAACAGATGACCGGATGTAACGAGACATATAAGAAAAAGGTAGTAGTCCTTGACACAAACCTACTTACGGGTAATCACGATAGTGACGATGAGTGTACAGATAGTGATAGCAAAAAGAAAGGTGACGACAGTGCAATAGGTAGTGTAAACATAAGAAAAAGTAAAGGTGAAAGAAGAAGAGCCGCAGGTAACAGCTCATCAGCCTCACCACCATTGAAGACGGAACAAGACACCACACCGGTGACATCTGCACTTCGAGATAAATATAGCGGAATCATCCCATATGTAGAAAAAGAGCAGAAGAGAAAAGTCGGCCAAACACCATGGCATGCTGACTACAACAATGTAGAACTAAACTTAAGACTAAGTAGGCTAGAATATAAGGATAATTTCATCACAGCACAAAGACTGCTAACCAGACTACTTCACCCACTAGGCAGCTATGTATGCTTCCCGACCACTGAACAATCTGACAGAATGACTTTAAAGACCGCAAACATACCTACAGACCCAGCAGAGCTAGAAAAATTAGTCATACTAGCGTGTAGTCGGAGGGGGGAAACATATAACCCACACCAAGTGTACAAGGACCAAGTGAGGGCACATGGCAGAACTGACTTTGACTACTCGCAAACAGGACACAAATTCTACCTTCATGTGAAACACCCATGAAAATAATACAACTTAATGCTAATAGAAGCACACTCGTTAGTGCAGAACTGCCGCGAGTAGCTCTGGACTTGCAGGCGGATATTCTTTGCCTGCAAGAACCTTATGTGACAACCCAGGGAAACTTAACTAACCTACCCTGGGACGCTGTCACAATCTCAGACAGACGAAACTACAAGGCTGCCATAGTTGTCCTCAACAAAACTTTAAATATCACTAAGATTACGCAGCTATGTAACAGTCATCTGGCCACGGCAGAAATAACTAAGGGTCGAGACACATGGGTGGTCTCATCACTATACGCACAGTACAGTGACGACATAGAGCCATACCTACATATGATACAAGACATTGCTGAGTACTCTAGAAATAAGAACCTAATTATATGTGCAGATATCAACGCTAAACCCACACTATGGCACTCGGACAGAACGGACGACAGAGGACGGAAAGTCAACGACGTCATACACGAGACACAACTACATATTATAAATGAAGACGGACCTACACCTACATACAGAGGTCCAGGCGGATCTGCCACCAAAATCGATATTACTCTGGCGAATGACAGAACATTAGGACGACTGCAAAGATGGACCATACACGACTCTCTGACCACAAGTGATCACAACATAATAGAAATAAGTCTCACAACAAACAATTATCGCACCACACACAATACAACACACTTCAACTTTAAAAGAGCGAATTGGGACAGACTACAACAAATTGTTCAAAATGAGAATATATACAACATACAGGGAAGCGTGGACTACAGAGCACACAAACTGACACAAATCATCCAAACAGCACAAGAAACAGCAATACCTACGCACACACACACAGCAAACAACGGGAAACACCATGGTCAGACGAATTAACCAGACTCAAACGTGACATGACAAGGAAACGAAAACTATACCAGAGGACATGGATACAAAGAGACAAACTACTAAGACTAGCTGCATATAGGGAAGCCAAAGAACTCTTCAAAAAGACATTATTTCAGACCAGGAAACAACACTGGGAGAGCTACTTGACCACACACACACACACAACAGAATATCTGGGGGGAACAATACAAGATCCTGATAGAAAAAATAAAGACCCCATTGGCATTAAGCACGCTACGGCAGGATGACGGCACAATGACAGTGGGATGGAGAAACACAGCACAATATCTGCTGAACAAACTCCTCCCGGAAGATGCCACAGACTCAAACACACAGGAACAGATCACACTCAGACAAGAACTTCATGAACAGTATAACACCGACGCCGTCACCTGTCCCTTTGCGCACGAGGAAGTTGCGGTAGTGATAAGAGAGCTAAAGAATAAAAAAGCACCTGGACCCGACAGGATCCATGCAGAAGTGCTTAAGAGGCTAGCACCACAGATCACCCCATACTTAACAGAACTACTAAACGACGCCTTAAGGCTAGGCCGTGTACCGACAGTCTGGAAAACCTCAAATGCAGTCATCATACGAAAATCATCAGACAGAGACCAATCAGATCCGAAATCCTACAGACCAATATGCCTCATAAACACCATGGCAAAAATCCAAGAGAGGCTACTGTGTGACCGCTTGCAGGCTCACAGAACCCTACTTGGAATGAATCCCCACCAGTTTGGATTTCGGAAAGGGAAAAGCATCGATGATGCAATAAACAGAGCTTTAGAAATTACACAAAACACAGATAAAACATACTCCTTGGCAATCATGATAGACATCGCAGGAGCATTTGACAACCTGTGGTGGCCAGCACTGTTTCTGAGGTTACGCCAGATGGAAGTACCCGCAGCCCTATACAACAGTCTTTTAGACTACTGCAGAGACAGAATAGTGGAATGGCGCGTGGGCAACCGGAAGGTAATAAGGAAAATTACCAAGGGATGTCCGCAGGGATCGATCTGTGGACCCATCTTCTGGGACATAATTTTTGAACCTCTCCTGCAACTGCTGGAGGAGGATATGAGGACAGACGGTGCTGTCGCCTATGCAGATGACCTACTGGTGGTCATCTCAGCAAATACAAGAGCCCAGCTAGAGGAGAAGGCGAGTGGCACACTGCAGACAATAACACAGTGGTGCAACACAAACAAACTCAAGATAGCGGGCAACAAAACAACATACACACTGCTCAAAGGGCAACTCAGACGCAATCCATCTATTAAAATACAGAACAACAACATAAAGAGAATGACGGTAACCCGCTACTTGGGCGTATACATAGATGAGAAGCTGAACTTCCATGAACATATCAGATTAACAACAAACAAGGCAGAAAAATTACTACATAAACTGGCAAGGATTAATTCAGGACAATACAGACTTCCTCTGTCAGTCACACGAACTTACCACTGCGCACTCTTCGAATCAGTGTTAAGCTTTGCGGCCAGTACATGGGCGCACAGACTCAACCTCGTCACAAACAGAACAGCGGTTAGGCGAGGGCAGAGAAGCGTCCTTCTGCGACTATCGGGAGCCTTCGGCACTACATCAGTTGAAGCACTGTGTGTCGTGCTAGGAATCTTCCCGATAGATATCACAATCAAATATCGGGCCGCTCTGTACTGGTTAAAGATGGGTAGACTAGACCAGGTCAACATATTGACTGGTTCCCCGCTGAACAATAAGCGGGACCTCAAAAAATGGAAAATCGACACATGGCAACAGGAACATAACGGAAAGATTAAGAATGAAACATGCCGATCCTAGCCGCGGCATGGTGCATTTCTTGACTGGCCACGGACCTTATCCCACGCACTTAAATCGCGTGAGTCTTAGAGACACATCAACGTGTACATGTGGAGGTATGGGAACCTCCGAACACACAATCCTATTCTGCGGGAAATACAGACAGCACGGGAACACACCTGGGATACAACACTTACAGACAGAGGAACACACATACGACGCGATCAGAACACCTGAACTTTGGGACATACTGAACGCACTAACAGACAAAATTTCTGACGAATGCCACAAAGAGTACAGGAACAGAAGACCACACAGACAATAAACCTATATGCAGCACCCAGACAGACACCATAGTGTGGAAGAACTAAACTAAGTCTCAATATAAAACAACTGACATGCAATAGACTTACATAAGTAGAACTAAAACTGACAATAGATTAATGTATAAAATTAGACATAAACAGTGTCGGCGCACCGTCGCAATTGCCATCAGCTACCACGGCACTCTAAACCTGTATACAAGTAACCAGATAGAACATAAATAGAGATATCAAACGCCACAACTAGAATAGAATAGAACTTCCTAGGCTAAGGTTAGGGGACTGAGGATCAGAGGCTTGAAGATAAATCCCAAGACGCTCATCCTCAGTCCCCTACGGTGGTGGGACTATCATCTCTTCCTTTCCTATCGTCTTTTCTCCTCTTCAGACTAGACTATTCCTTGTATTTCCTTCTTCCAATTCAAAATTAATTTTTGTATTTTTTGTTAAATCGGTTTTGGGAAAGCTGCCAAAGTAAAGAAAAAAAAAAGAAAAAAAAAAAAACACAGACCCGCCTCCACGTGGCGGGACACGGGCAACGGTGCGACCGGATGCGGGAACTGGTGTGAGTTTCATCAACTACATCAGTGTCCGCACACCGGTCGTAGCGGCCAAGTGGTCAAAATAGACCCACCTTAAGCACTTAGGTGGTGGGTCGTAAAATCAGGGCGGCAAGTGGGAAAAAAAAAAAAAAAATGCCTCCCACCACTCCTTGCCGTCAAGGACCCTGAGGATCATATCACCCCATCAACGAAAGAAGAGGTCACACTGCAACTGCGGTACCTCAAATCCAAGAAAGCTGGCGGCCCTGACAAGCTGACCAACACACTTCCCAAGCAGCTGCCCCCAGCTTCTATTCCCATCCTGACGGCCACCTTCAACAACATCCTCAAAACCAAGCAATTTCCCACATGCTGGAAATGTGCCGATGTGGTCGCCATCCCCAAGACTGGGAAGGATCTTTGTTCCCCTGCCAGCTACCTTCCCATCAGCCTCTTGCCCGCCGCCTCCAAGGTGTTAGAGAGGCTGTACCTTAAACGACTGCTCATCCACATTGCCCAAGAACGAGTCCTCCCTGATGAACAATTTGGCTTCGGGCAGGGTCATGCAACCACCTACCAACTCCTGCGCCTTGTAGAAGAGGCACTGGACGCCATAGAACGTAGTGAGTACTTCGGGGCCATACTCCTTGACGTGTCCAGCATGTTTCTCCATGTGCATAGCGTAACGTGACGGGTGCCGGCGCGGCGGCGTTAAGGCACGCAGCAGAGGCACGGCAGAGCTCAGTGGTGGCCCAGCGCTCGCGAAACATAGAACGCCCAGTAATGTCCACCGCGAGTATGTCTATGCAGTTAGACTTAGATTGCGATTCTGATTCGGAACTCAAAAAAATGGCTCTGAGCACTATGGGACTCAACTGCTGAGGTCATTAGTCCGCTAGAACTTAGAACTAGTTAAACCTAACTAACCTAAGGACATCACAAACATCCATGCCCGAGGCAGGATTCGAACCTGCGACCGTAGCGGTCCTGCGGTTCCAGACTGCAGCGCCTTTAACCGCACGGCCACTTCGACCGGCTGATTTGGAACTCAGGAGTGTTATTTTATTGGACAGTGCATACAAGAACAGAGAAACATCTCTATGGAAAAGCAAGTACATGGAAAAGCGAAGAACACATGGCGAATACGTGTTGTCTACGGAAGTTCCTGATCACGTATTCAGGGAATGCTTCCGACTGAACAGACGGCAGTTTGAAGAGGTTCATACGTTGATAGAGCAAGACATAAGAGGAAAACCAAGTCACATGCGGGAGCCCATACCAACAGAAGAAAAATTAGCTGTATGTTTAAGGTATGCAATTGAAATGAAGTATTTATTAAAGTTCAGAGAAACAATTTCCATCTGTAAATTTGTTAAAATAATGATCATGATAACGCTGTTTACAGTAAATGTTGTGCTGAAGGTTCAAACTTCGTACGAAGAGAGTCAGATATTGACGTGGTAGACGAACTATTTTCTGTACTGCGTGATGATATTGATGAATGATGATGAGCCACTGGTTTAAAATTTCCTCCTCCGTTTCAGATACTATCTGAAACACTTTTTTATATACCAAAATTGGTAGGCCTTTGGCATCTCTTTTGTCGATAGGTACATCAACATGAAAAACTGGTGTAAGGCGTCATTTTCTTGATGCAGTGATCTTTCGTGTAAAATGTCTCTCTTTCTTAGCTCTCTCTTCGTAGCTGTTAATACTTTCAAGAATGATTTTACTGACATCTGTTTTCTTCTTCTTTGACAACAGAGTCCCCAAGTCGTCTTGTGTTTCGTTCCTCTGTGTGTCTGTTACGTCATCTCCTCCAACACCATTTGCAACGCTCGTTGTAGCATTTTCCACTTCCATCATATTTATTACTGCACCTCTGTTGGCCATATATGGAACTGAAAATTCCATCTGATTTTGGTACAGCCATGGGCGTATTATGAGGTCGCTGCTTGCCCACGCTTCTTTTTCTGTCTACGGAGGGCATCTCGATGACAATCCCTAAGTTTTCTCCAATTTTCTTTCGCTGTTTCCCCTGCAACAAGGAATTCCTGAATTTAGTTTTTCATATATTTCCGTCGAAAGTGACATAAGGAATTTGAACAGTTATATTTTCGAATAGTTTTGCCCCATTCCCCTAGCAGTGTCAGAAACAGTCTGTGATGTCGTATACCATAAATTTCGAAACACTTAGTAACTTTCTGTCCACTCTACTTATGCGACATAAACGGATTGTTGTCTTTTTTCATTTTAGATATTTAACGACGGAGGACATGTTTAAAACCATCACTCTATGCTACCACATGGGTGAAAGAACAGTCTCGAATATAGTTTATGATGTGTGTGGAGCGTTATGGAAGCATCTACAACCCATTTATCTACCTGAGCCAGCAACAGTTATGTGGGAAAATAATGCTTCTGACTTTGAGAGGAAATGGCAGTTTTACAATTGTCTTGGAGTTGTTGATGGGAAACATCACTTTGCGAAAACCTCAATTATCTGGTTCCTCATTCTTCAATTAGCATTGTTCTGTAGTATTAATAGCTACTGTCGATGCTCATTACAGATTTACCTCTCTAGACGTATGTTCAGTGGGCGGATTTAGTGATGGAAATATTTTTTCTAATTCAGTATTAGGAAGAAAACTGACTGACGGAACTTTAAATATCCCAGGAGATAAATCGCTTCATGGACAACAAAATAGAGCCCCTTACGTTTTCGTAGGTGATGAGGCATTTCCATTATTAAAAAACTTAATGCAACCATACCCTAAATGCAGAGTTACTGGTAATGACAAAAATAAAGTTTATAATTAGACTGTCTCGCGCTAGTCAAACTGTAGTGTGCATTTGGTATCTTGAATTCCCGATTTCGTGTGTTTAAACGGCCTTTTGAGTGTGAACTAGAGACTGTAGATAGAATTGTGACAGCTACATGTGTACTTCATAATTACTTGAGGACTGATAACATTACATCAAATGATCTCGCCGAGGACGACGACATGGGACCACTGAGTACCAACCAGCTTCTGTCGCCTGCTCCAAGTAGGTGCAGAAACACGAGTGAAGCTTTTCTTACGAGAGAAAAATTTAATGAGTGTTTTAATTCACCAGTAGGTTCTGTTCAGTGGCAGTATGCAGCTATAAAGAGGCCAATACTAAAGAGAACAACTTATGTAATTAATATTACATGTATATTTTAAAAATGCATATAAAATAAATAAATTAATAAATAATACTTACAATTGCTGTAATGTAATTCATCTGCAACCTTCTTCCATATTTCGTTCTTCAGTTTATTCTGCATGTAGTCTGGATGACTGTTGTCGTACAGCACTGGGTTGTCCTGAACTAACTGAATGAGGTGTTCCATAACTAAAGGACTTCGTACACGAACCAAAGTGAGGTACTGTCGCAGACGCACACACTGCTGCTGGAAAGTCACTACTGGCCGAGCGCAGTGCGGTGCCACAGACCAGAATTCCTCTGTGCTGGTGCGAAATGCTGACAGAGATGGGACCTGGGATAACGGGCCCCTCGGGCCGCCGGCAGGAATGCCGGCCATTTGCCATGCCGGACATTTGCCACACTTGCCCCTTCGCCAGGTAGCTTGAGTAGCGATCCCTCAGGTAAGGGACGCCCTTCCCCGCACTACTTCTGTCCGCTTTCAAACCGCCGTCTTCACATCTTACTCGATACAACCAGTACGTAAGGGACCTCCTCCTTCGACGACTTGGCCAAATACAGAGCTTCATTTCCGAAATCGAAATATTTATAACTTTTGGGAAACGAAAGCAATACCGACGATTATGTCAGTATGTAATTAGTTCTGCCAAGTATAAATATAGATTCCTCTGTCTGTACAGTAGCTTCCTTTCACGCTTACTGATTGCGATAGAAACAGTCCATCGGCATGGGAGCAACAAGAAAGGAACGATGAAACGAGAACACGAATGTACGCTAATCATTTCTTTTTTATCACTGCATTTGTGCCTACTTTAATTACTACAACTGCATACCCAAAAGACAATAGGGAAAGAATAAATGGGTTTGTGAATGTTTGAAAAGAAGAATGACATACTCCATATTAATTTACTCTCTAAAAACATTAGTTAATAGAGTGTATGGGGACAATGTTCAAAACAACTGAAAACACATTCACTAAATAGAGATAAGAATATCTATGATTAACATGTCATCTAAAGTCGACTTACAATTTTAAAATGTTAGAAATAAGGAAATGAAGTAATACAGAATGCTACGCTTGTAACTTACGTTGTTGTTCTACATTGTTTAGCTCTAGTATTTATAGGGTCACAGAGAAAGCATCTTAGGTTCTGGAGGGAAAAGCCGTAATTGTAATCATCTGCGCTACAACCGAAACAAGGAGGACAACTTAAGGAAAAATAATGTAAGCTCACAATCGACTTTGAAGCAGATAGTTCCTGTGACTTAGTATGGGCAGAGGTTATACTCGACAACCGGAATAAATTAATAACTGGCTCCTTTTACCGACCCCCTGTCTCAGATGAAACAGTTGCTGAACAGTTCAAAGAAAAGAGAACTTGAATCTCATCACAAATAGGTACCCTACTCATACAATTATAGTTGGCAATTACTTCAATCTACCTTCCGCATCTTGACAAAAATACATTTTCATACCCTATTGTAAATAGAAAAAAACTTCCGTAAGTGTTATAAATGCTTTTTTAAATTATTTTTAACAGGTAGTTGACGAGGCCATTCAAATTGTAAATGGTTACGAAAATACACTTGACCTCTTAGTCACAAATAATCCTGAGCATCACGACGGATACAAGGATTAGTGAACACGCAGTCGTAGCGAGGCTCACTTCCGTAACAAAGAAATTCACCAAAACTAAACGCGAAATATATCTATTTATGAAAGCAGCTAAAAATTCGGGTGACGTCTTTCTAAGAGATAGTTTACAATCCTTCCAAACTATGTAAATGAAAAATAGTATCAACAGCACTCGAGTATTAATACCAAATAAATTAATAAGAGACGGAACTGATCCCCCTTGGTACACAAAACACGACAGAAAGCTGCTGCAGGAGCACCGCAAAAGGCACGTATAATTTAGATGAACGCAAAATCTCCAAGATTGGTGAAGTTTTACTGAGTCTCGAAATTTGGTGCAGATTTCAATGCGAGATTCATTTAATAATTTCCACAACGAAATTCGCTCTAGAAATGTGGCGGAAAATCCAAAGAGATTCTGGTCTTACCTTAAGTAAACCAGCAGAAAGGCTCAGTAAGTACCTTTACTGCACGACAGCGACGGTAATGTTACTGATGACAGTGCCACTAAAGTGGAGTTACTAAATACATTTTCCGAAATTCCTTCACCAAAGACGACGAGGTAAATGTTCCAGATTTCGAAATGAGAACAGCTGCAAAAATAATTTAGAAGTAGATATCTCTGGTGTTGCAAAGCAACTGAAATTACTTTGTCAGTAACAGAGGAAATGATCAAATACCTTTTCAAAAAGTCTCTAATGTATAAGAAAAGTAGGTCTAATACATTTGTTTCTGATGTTCTTTAGTAACAATTAACTTTCAGTAGTAAGCTCCTTGCTTTTACTGACATGTTTAAAGATAATCAACAATTTAGTAAGAAATTCTAATGTTTAAAGGACTATATCTAAATGTACTTAAGTAGATTTCCATCTACTATAAATATTTGTAGCTAAAAATAAATAAAAAATATTTGAGGTGCCAAAATTGTCAACCTTAGGATCAGATCAGTTTTGGGATGTCAATTTTAGATGCAATTCAAATGTTCAGCTCCCATTTTCTTTTACAAAAGGGTATACTATCAGTTTAACAATCCATGATATTTTAGGTGATAGTTGCGATTCTGAAGATTCAGAAATTTATTTTAGAACTCATAATTATTTAATAGTATGGCCATAATACTGGAAGCTAGAAAAAAGTTATCTTAATGTGACAAGAATAGGGATACTTTTGTGAGGCTTGAAACACTTTTTAATTTTTACATTAAAGGCTGATTCGCATCACACTTTGCACAGGCTTTGGACCGTGAAAATGATAAATGACCATGTACCATTCTGGCTTGTGTAAAATCAGCCTAAACACGCTGAACTAATGTACACTCTATTTACAATTACAACTTAATATTAGCTCCGATAATGATGCTTCAATGTTTTAACAATTTTATCTCAGTAGCCTGCGAGGGCTCAATAGTCTTCATAGTTTCTAATACATTATTTTTAACGTATTCTAGTCCAGTTTCTGAATATGGGCAATGACTTTCAAGCAAGTCCAAATGTTCAACAGCATTCGTCGTTCGTTGCCTTTTTCTGTAACAATTCCACATTTTTATTGCGATATCCTCATTCTCTAGCCAGTTATCCACAAAATAGTCAAAAAATTGAGAGAACCTTCCTTTATCAGGAGCTTCTGCATGAATCTCAATCCATCTATTGCTTACGTCCTCCAGTTTTACAACTGCCAGCGCTGCACACATGCTGACGTGAAGTCTTAAATCCTCGTTCTAACGGTACTCCTCAGTTAGACCGAGAACTCGAATTCTTCTCCATAAACTCTTCTTCAAAAGGAAATAGAATCCATTTATTTCAGTTGTGGGAAAAAGTTGACGAATGGCCGATATCGCAGCTGCCTCAAAGTCCACCTTCACTTGTTTAGGACACCACTCAGAGACTGCCTGTTCTATCAGACGAAACAGACGAACATATGTGGAGCAGTGCAAATACAGTAGGAAGAATGTTTGTTTCTTTAATCGGGCCTCCTAAGTCTACGTGTATGGTGTAGATCTGTGCAAACTGCTTGCTGCATCTCTTAAACGTTCCATCCATAAAAAATGGGAATATGCTTTTAAACTTTCTTTTCCTTTGCTTCCACTAAAAATCATTATTCTCACCTCTAATCTATCGTCTTCCAGAAGAAAACTCGTGCCATCTCCCATTTTAATAGACCTTCATGAAGATCAGTTTATTAAGAGTTCTTAGGCTCTTGTTGGCTCCTCCGCTTTTGACTTCATCGACGACGCATGGTTCTCTTCATAGATTCTGAACTAGGCGTCACTGTAACAAAGTCATAAACTTTATTATGTAGATTTCCCATTTCATCCGCGTATATCTCCGATAACTGTGTAGTTTCTTCTCGAGACCTTCTCTTCGCTCTTTCCACTTGCTTTCTCACTTTCAGAGCTGCATCGTCAGGTGGTCCACAGAGATGTTCTAATACGCTCAACACTTCCCCGTTCCTCGAAAGCGGCTTTCCCTTGCCATGATCCGCTTTTCGGCGTAAGCGCATCCATGTAACAACACCTTCTTTAGCTTCCCTCTGTTTAAGATAAGCGTAACCTTTCTAATGAGCAGGAGACCTGCCCTTGTTCGTTGTAATAACTTCCATACTGATGGTCACATTAGGAACTTCGAACGCAACCTGGGCGGGCGGGTAAGGTGGTGGAGGAGAAGGGGGGAGGGAGGGGGATGGGAGACAAGGGACCCAACCCTTCGGAGCAGGTAAAACCGTAGCAAATGTCCGGCGTGGCAAATGTACGGCTTGGACAGTGGACAGCGGGACAGAGGGCTGACCCAGGTAATCCTCCCCTGCGCCTTGGCTGCGAGCAGTATGCGGTGCCCCATTGGAAAGCGTGCTCCACAAAAGCGGCTCTGCCTCTGCTGCGTGCAGTGTGCGCCGGGCGTAACCGGCCTGCACACGATCAGTATGTATTGATAATACTACTTTGTCAAATCATAAATATATTGAAGCGACCTCACACCATCAACAACATTGGCAAAAACTCGATTTCGCGAGGGTAGGATGTCGAATGTCCAGAAGAAATTACATTAGTTATAGCTTGCAAGCAACGCAAAAGAACGAAAAAGAGGAAATGTACCCCAAATTGGTTGAAAAAAGGAGCCATTGGTCACACGTAAATTTACTGACTGAAATCAGAATCACGTACCCAAAAGATTTTACATATTATTTTCCGATGACTTCTGCATCGTATGACAAATTAGTAGTGTTGATACGAGACAAAATAAAAAAGCAAAATGCGTTAGTGGAGGCAGTCGCATTCGATGAAGGATTAGGAGCAATTAAGCTTCGTTCTAATGCCGTAAGTTCAAGTCTGTGACACCAGCAAGCACAATTGGTAAAATTCTGTGGAAACCTATGAAGCAGTTTTATCTGCCTGGCAAGGATCTGTTAAAGAAATTAACGTCAAACTTTTCGTGCTGTGTGGTAATGTGGTGAAACTGACAAGCATTACCGATACATCTTACTAGTCATTGCAGGTACACGGCGTATTTTTTTCCGAAATTGGAGCAGTTTTCCAAAACTGCTGTGTAATATTCAAATTCATGAAGTAAGCAGTGTTATGGGGAATCCTCCATTAACGATCCTAAAGTGGAATGTATGATGATTATCCTTGCATACGCCTATTAAAACTCTATTGTTTTAAAAGACTCCTTAAAATGTAGTCTAAGGCAGGTACATGCAACAGCGAATTGAAGAGATAAAGTGTACACTAACGCCATGTGGGTTGTTAGTCAAGCTCTGGCAACATCTGATTTCAGAAAATTGTCAAACGGTCAACATTTGACTTCAAACGTTCTGTGTGTATTAACAATATTGAGAATATTTTGAGATCCATCAATACCACTCATCAATATTTCTAGGACTGACAATACGTCCACATGCACCCTCCGACGATCAATATATTGACACTTCCTGGCAGATTAAAACTGTGTGCTCGACCGAGACTCGAACTCGGGACCTTTGCCTTTCGCGGGCAAGTGCTCTACCAACTGAGCTACCGAAGCACGACTCACGCCCGGTACTCACAGCTTTACTTCTGCCAGTACCTCGTCTCCTACCTTCCAAACTTTACAGAAGCTCTCCTGCGAACCTGGTAGGAGACGAGGTACTGGCAGAAGTAAAACTGTGAGTACCGGGCGTGAGTCATGCTTCGGTAGCTCAGTTGGTAGAGCACTTGCCCGCGAAAGGCAAAAGTCCCGAGTTCGAGTCTCGGTCGGGCACACAGTTTTAATCTGCCAGGAAGTTTCATATCAGCGCACACTCCGCTGCAGAGTGAAAATCTCATTCTGGAAACATCCCCCAGGCTGTGGCTAAGCCATGTCTCCGCAATATCCTTTCTTTCAGGAGTGCTAGTTCTGCAAGGTTCGCAGGAGAGCTTCTGTAAAGTTTGGAAGGTAGGAGACGAGGTACTGGCAGAAGTAAAGCTGTGAGTACCGGGCGTGAGTCGTGCTTCGGTAGCTCAGTTGGTAGAGCACTTGCCCGCGAAAGGCAAAGGTCCCGAGTTCGAGTCTCGGTCGGGCGCACAGTTTTAATCTGCCAGGAAGTTTCATATCAGCGCACACTCCGCTGCAGAGTGAAAATCTCATTCTGGAAACATCCCCCAGGCTGTGGCTAAGCCATGTCTCCGCAATATCCTTTCTTTCAGGAGTGCTAGTTCTGCAAGGTTCGCAGGAGAGCTTCTGTAAAGTTTGGAAGGTAGGAGACGAGGTACTGGCAGAAGTAAAGCTGTGAGTACCGGGCGTGAGTCGTGCTTCGGTAGCTCAGTTGGTAGAGCACTTGCCCGCGAAAGGCAAAGGTCCCGAGTTCGAGTATCGGTCGGGCACACAGTTTTAATCTGCCAGGAAGTTTCATATCAGCGCACACTCCGCTGCAGAGTGAAAATCTCATTCTGGAATATATTGACAGTTTGACGATATTATTGAAGGTGTGAGGGCCCATTTACTCGACTCTGTGGCTGCTGAGCAGCGACCGTGATTCTCAGGGATGGAAAATCTGTATTAGAGTTCATCCTAGCGCCCGCGTATGTGTTTGCTGTTGCCAACTGTGCAGGCCGTTTTCGCGGGCATTCGTTCCTCATACGGTCCGTCGTCTGGCAAACAGAACACGTCTGAGGCTGTCCTGTGTGTGATACGAAGCATCTGTGCCCGCAAACGCCAATAAATGACTGAATGTATTTCCTTAAATCTGTCTTAACGGTGCGAACATCCGAATCCACCGGTAATGTTGATACCGAATAAATTTCCGTACAGTGTGGAGCCTTTTACGATTTCCCCTTGCGGGTCCGGCGTAAGAATATGCCCGAGGTATTCCTGCCAGTCGTAAGAGGCGACTAAAAGGAGTTACAACCGTTTCGTCCTTCCATGTGATGGTCCCCCTTGGGGTTCGACCTCCATTTTTCAAAATTCTACAGAAGTACGAGCCTTTTGGGGAAGGACGCCTTACGTGGTGTACCACTGGTCCTCAGTGCACTAAGACCTTGGCACTCAGCGTTGCACCGGCGTTGTCACCATACCCACTATTCCTCAAATTGGGCCTAAACGCCTGATGGGTTGTCCAAGTTACGCCCATAGTGCATCTCCATCTGCACCAGCGATCATGATGGACTTTCCATGGCACCCGACATCCAGCACGGTAGCCAGCCCGTTGTGGTGGGGTCGTCATGTACCCTCTAGGTTGTAGCCCCCTGACAACACAAGGATCGTACTGCTGATACCTGAGCTGCACCCTCCCCATGTCGGCCAAGGAGTAGATGCCCGTCTCCTTGGGGCATCAGGACTCCCGGCAACGGTCATCCTGCCAGGTGGCCCTTGCTGAGGCTGGGTGGCGCCCGTGGGGAGAGCCCCTGGTCAGAGTGGGTGGTACCGGGGCGGACGTTTCGCAGATGAAACGTCAACATGTATCAGGTCGCTCTGCGGTCGAGTCTTTCAAAAGGAAAGGTACTGTCTCTGGTTCTGGTTCTCCTGCCCTTTCCCCCTTGGCCACTCCCTGGGAGGAGGGACAGGCCCGCTGGCTTGGGGCGAAGTACTTCCCCCACTATTTGGTCTGTTCTCGAACCGATGGGGGGACGTTCGCCACCTCCAAGACCATGTTCTTTGTTCAGCACATCGAGGACATCTTCGGGGAAATCGAGGGTCTCAGTAAGATGCGTTCGGGGTCCGTTCTTATAAAGACCACCTCCGCCACACAGTCGGCGGCGCTCCAGGCGTGCGACCGACTAGGGGACATCCCAGTGTCCATTGTCCCGCATCTGACACTGAATAGGACGCAGGGGGTTATTTTTCATCGGGACCTCCTGCTGCAATCTGATGAGGAGCTCAGGGCCAACCCGGAGCGCCGAGGCGTGCATTTCGTCCGGCGAGTCCATCGCGGCCCCAAAGACCGTCGCATCGACACCGGGGCCTTTATCCTCGCCTTCGAGGGGGACGTTCTCCCGGAGAAGGTAAAGGTGATGTGCTACCGGTGCGACGTGCGACTTTACGTCCCACCTCCTATGCGCTGTTTTCGGTGTTTGCACTTTAGGCACATGTCGTCATGGTGTGAGGCTGAGCCCCTTTGTGACGATTGTGGACGTCCTCTTCGTGAGGAACATACATGCACCCCACCACCTCGGTGCGTTAATTGTCCTGGCATCCACTCGCCTAGATCCTTAGACTGCCCCGCGTATCAGAAGGAGAAGAAAATTCAAGAACTCAAAATTTTGGATTGTCTCTCTTATTCTGAGGCCAGGAAGAAGTATGACCGCCTCCATCCCGTGACGTTGACCATTTCGTTTGCCTCAGTCGTGTCCACTCCTTCCACGGTATCATCACCCCTATCCTATCCCCCCCTCCGCCTCCTCCCCCCATCTGGGGTCTATGCCTCCGCCTCCCAAATCCCTCCCTTCCAAATCTTCCTCACCCGTGGCCCCCGCCCCCTCTGCCCCAGGGGCCACCCTTCCTCCTCCTCCTCCCCCCCACCGCCTGAGAAGCGATCCTCTTCTCAGGTGTCCATCGGGGAAACGTTCTGGACCCCAGCTTCCGAGGTCCGGCGTTCCAAAACGGACCCCGCGCGGGAGGACCTTCTTCGGGTCCAGCCCACCATCCCTGTGCCTCCTCGGACTTCCAAGAAGGCCTCCAAGAAGAAGTCTCTATCCCCCTCTCCACCCTGGCGCATTTCGTCTGACGCTCCATCCATGAGTCACTGCTCTCTGCCGTCCTCAGTTTTGCAGGGACGCTCTGCTGCCAGGCACTCAGCTGGCCTCTTGTCGGCAAATAATGCTGCCCCTCCTACACAACCCGGGACAGAGGCCACAGCTGGCGACGACTCGATGGAACAGGATCCGCCTCCCGCCGGTTGTAGCGTTGTTCCCTCGAAACCTGGCCCTCCGCGGCCGTCGAGGTGGCCAGCTCTTCCCCCGTCTCGTTCCCCCTCTTTTTTGACTAGCGATGGCCTTGTTACATTGGAACATAAGAGGTATTCGATCTAATCGGGAGGAATTACAACTGCTCCTCCGCCTGCACTGTCCGCTCGTTCTTGGTCTCCAGGAAACCAAGTTGCGCCCGACTGACCGTATTGCCTTTACCCACTATACCTCGGAGCGGTATGACCTTACCCCTGTGGATGGTATCCCAGCTCATGGTGGGGTCATGTTGCTCGTTCGGGACGATGTCTATTACCATCCCATCCCATTGACCACCCCACTCCAAGCAATAGCTGTCCGTATTACTCTTTCTGCCTTTACTTTTTCTGTTTGTACCGTCTACACTCCATCGTCATCCGCAGTTAGTCAGGATGACATGATGCATCTGATTGTTCAGCTTCCCCCACTGTTTTTATTGTTTGGCGACTTCAATGCCCATCATCCCCTTTGGGGCTCTCCTGCATCCTGTCAAAGAGGCTCACTCTTGGCGGATGTCTTCAAGCATCTCAATCTTGTCTGCCTCAATACTGGCGCCCCGACTTTCCTCTCGGACTCTACTCATACCTACTCCCACTTGGACCCCTCGATCTGTTCTACCACTCGTGCCCGTCGGTTCGAGTGGTATGTCCTTTCTGACACCTATTGGAGCGACCACTTCCTCTGTGTCGTTCGTCTCCTGCACCACACCCCATCCCCACGTCCTTCGAGCTGGAACATAACGAAAGCTGACTGGGGACTTAACGCCTCCCTGGCGACCTTTCTGCACCACGATTTTCTCAGTTGTGACAGTCAGGTCGAATACCTCACGGCTGTTATCATCAATGCTGCTGAACGTTCCATTCCTCGTACTACCTCTTCTTCACGTCGCGTTTCCGTCCCCTGTTAGAACGAGGCTTGCAGAGACGCTGTCCGTGCTCGACGACGTGCTTTACGCATTTTCGCCGCCATCCTACGTTGGCGAATTGTATTGGATACAAATGACTCGAGCGCAATACCGTAGAGTCATCAAAGACAGCAAAAAAGCTTGTTGGGCCTCTTTCACCAGCTCCTTCAACAGTTTTACTCCCTCTTCTGTCGTTTGGGGTGGCCTGCGCCGGCTGTCGGGCATTAAGGCCCACTCCTTGGTACCTGGCCTGACCTCAGGTAATGAGGTCCTCGTTGATCCTGTGGATGTCTCCAACGCCTTCGGCCGGTTTTTCGCGGAGGTTTCAAGCTCCGCCCATTACCACCCTGCCTTCCTTCCCAGGAAAGAGGCAGAAAAGGCTCGGCGACCTTCCCTCCTCTCACTGAACCTGGAAACTCATAATGCCCCCTTTACTATGCGGGAACTCGAACGTGCGCTTGCACTGTCCCGGTCCTCTGCTCCGTGGCCAGAAGCCATTCACGTTCAGATGCTGGCACACCTTTCTCCAGCGGGCAAAAGCTTCCTTCTTTGTACCTACAATCGCATCTGGACCAAAGGTCAGGTCCCCATGCGTTGGCGTGACGCCGTCGTTGTTCCTATACCCAAACCCGGGAAGGATAGACACCTTCCTTCTAGTTACCGCCCCATTTCTCTTACAAGCTGTGTCTGTAAGGTGATGGAGCGCATGGTTCATGCTCGGTTAGTCTGGATTCTTGAATCTCGACGGCTACTTACCAATGTCCAATGCGGCTTTCGTCGCCGCCGCTCCGCTGTTGACCACCTTGTGACCTTGTCGACATTCATCATGAACAACTTTTTGCGAAGGCACCGAACGGTAGCCGTGTTCTTAGATTTGGAGAAGGCTTATGATACCTGTTGGAGAGGAGGTATCCTCCGCACTATGCACAGGTGGGGCCTACGCGGTCGCCTGCCCCTTTTTATTGATTCCTTTTTAACGGATCGAAAGTTTAGGGTACGTGTGGGTTCCGTATTGTCCGACGTTTTCCTCCAGGAGAACGGAGTGCCTCAGGGCTCCGTCTTGAGCATAGCCCTTTTTGCCATTGCGATCAATCCAATTATGGATTGCATTCCACCTAATGTCTCCGGCTCTCTTTTCGTCGATGACCTCATGATCTACTGCAGTGCCCAGAGAACATGCCTCCTGGAGCGCTGCCTTCAGCGTTGTGTAGACAGCCAATACTGATGGAGCGTGGGAAATGGCTTCCGGTTCTCTGAAGAGAAGACGGTTTGCTTCAACTTCTGGCGATATAAAGCGTTCCTTCCGCCATCCTTACATCTCGGCCCCGTTATTCTCCCATTCGTGGAAACAACTAAGTTTCTCGGGCTCACGTTGGACAGGAAACTTTGTTGCTCTCCGCATGTCTATTATTTGGCAGCCCGTTGTACACGTTCCCTTAATGTCCTCGGAGTTCTTAGTGGTTCATCTTGGGGAGCGGATCGCACTGTCCTGCTTCGCTTGTGTCTGTCCATAGTTTGATCGAAGCTGGATCATGGGAGCTTCGTCTACTCGTCTGCTCGGCCATCCCTCTTATGCCGTCTCATCTCCGTCCACCATCGGGGGTTACGTCTTGCGACCGGAGCCTTCTACACTAGTCCTGTGGAGAGTCTTTATGCTGAAGCTGCCGAATTACAATTGACCTACCGGCGCGATGTACTGCTGTGTCGGTATGCCTGCCGGCTGTTGTCAATGCCCGACCACCCCTCTTATCAGTCCTTCTTCGCCGATTCTCTCGACCGTCAGTACGGGTTGTATGTGTCTGTCCTGCTGCCCCCCCGGAGTCCGCTTCCGTCGCCTGCTTCGACAGTTGGATTTTGCCCTCCCTACCACCTTCAGAGAGGGTGAGAGCCCGACACCACCTTGGCTCCAGGCTCCGGTTCATATTTATCTCGACCTCAGCTCACTCCCGAAGGAGGGTACTCCGGCTGCAGTGTATTGCTCACGGTTTGTGGAACTTCGTGCTCGACTTGCCGGTCACACCTTTATTTACACCGATGGCTCCAAAACTGACGATGGTGTCGGCTGTGCCTTTGTCGTCGGGGCCGCCACCTTTAAATACCGGCTCCTCGACCAATGTTCCAGCTTCACGGCCGAGCTTTTTGCTCTCCATCAGGCCGTTCAGTAAGCCCGCCGCCACCGCCATTCATCGTATGTACTCTGCTTTGACTCACTCAGTGCTCTTCAGAGCCTTGGAGCTCCCTATCCGGTCCATCCCTTGGTTCAACGGATCCAGCAGTCCCTCCATTCTTTCGCTGATAATGGTTCTCCTGTCAGCTTTCTGTGGGTTCCCGGACATGTAGGAGTGCCTGGGAATGAGGCTGCAGATGCTGCAGCCAAGGCTGCAGTCCTCCTGCCTCGGCCAGCCTCCCATTGTGTCCCGCCATCTGACGTTCGTGGCGTTGTTTGTAAGAGGCTTGTGTCGTTGTGGTGGGATGCTTGGTCATCCCTCCAAGGAAACATGCTCCGGGCAGTAAACCCGCTCCCAACTGCTTGGACAACCTCCTCCCGACCATCTCAGCGACAAGAGGTCCTTCTGACCAGGTTGCGGATTGGGCATTGCCGGTTTAGCCACACTACCTGCTCACCAGTGACCCAGCCCCGCAGTGCCCTTGTGGTCAGGCATTAACAGTGCGCCATGTTGTATTGTCATGTCCCCGATTTAGTCAATCTCGTGTTGTCCTGTCCCTGCCATCTACTGTACCGGATATTTTAGCTGATGACGCTCTAGCAGCTGCTCGTTTTCTGCGTTTTGTAACTTTGACTGGCTTGTCCAAAGACATCTAACTTTTTTACTTATTTTATCTGCATCTTTGTCCGGACTTTCTGGTGTCCCCCCTTCCCCTTGAGTTTTACTAGATTCCATGTGCTCTAACAACTGTGACTGGGCGCTAATGACCTCAGTAGTTGAGCGCCCTTAAACCCCACCAAAAAAAAAAAAAAAACCTTTTACGATTTCATCGTCAGGAACGTCGAACGGAAGATAAATTTTTATATTCCCGATCCTATATCCCAGAATGCTGAATTGTGACGTCACTTGTAGGCCCGTCTATCTACTTAAATTTCCAGACGCCCTTCTTTAAGTTGACTAATCTGTCAATTTCGTAGGTGCTTCCAACTTTTACCAACAATGTGTTCAACATAAAGTCCCATAGTAGTCCCTCGCTGTCTTGTGCTCGTGCTTTAACATCGTCAGTGATCCAGTTGTGGATTCCGTTCGGTCTTTCTAATGTTATCGAATGTATACTGAATAGTGTCCGTCGAGTTTGTTGTTGTTGCTGCTATGTTTTCCAAGTTCAAACGGTCAACAAAACAGTAGCGACTGCAGCGGCTCGCTCGCTGTCCACCCCGGGCAGCGGGGTCCGTCGTGGAGATCGGCCGGCCGGCATTGCCCCAAAATGTAAACCAAGCAGTAAAAATATGTACATATTCCAGGTCACTGAAGATCGCTTGCAGAGAATAAAGACTAAACCCGTATGGCACGAAAATTGTATTTCATTCAGTTGTATTCAGACGGTCCAAAAAGGAAAATATTATCACTATACCGTAATATTACACGCAACTGAGGAAGACAGGACTATAAAAGCTGGAGTCCTGTTGTACGTGCGACGCACAGTGGGCGGCGGCACACGTGTGCACAAGCGACCAGCCAGCAATGTGCTAACATGGCCCGCTGATGCTAACTTCGGTGATCGGACGAGAACCGGTGTGTTCAACGTGGTACGGCCGTTCCCAATGGTGGAATGTAATGACAAGCCGCAAATCGCCTTAGGCTCTTTTCCAGTCACATACAATCGCCATTTTCCGCCGAAATAAGGCCGTATTTGGCGCGAGAACATCGTACCACCACTCTGTGCGCATAGTGGCCACTTGCTGCGACGGCGTCACCTAGCCTAGCCTACGCCAGGTACTCAACAGGCGTCGACATACGTCCGCAAAGGGACCGTATCCCCAGCGTCACAGAAGTGGGTGCCGAATCATCAGGCGCGCCCCCGCGAGCGACGATGCTGGATGCATTGCCTGCCATTTTCCTTCGACTCTGAGGAAGATCGCTTTTTTTTTCCTGCTGTTTGGCTCTAGGCTTGCACGCGGCCGAGCAGCGTATGGTCTAAGCGCTGCCTGAGAGACGTGAGATTGTCGTGCTAGGAAGCGCCACTGCTTTCTTTTGCAGATATTTGAGTAATTTGCGAAAACTGCGCCCTGCATTCGTGTCCATCCCCTTCCGTCCCTACTCCCTGGCACCCGGGTTTTGGCCCCTGTGACAGGAGCGGCACTGGAAACATCTGTGAGTGGCGCCAGACGTGAGAAGCTGGGAAAAACGAAAAAAATAACCAAATACACCTTTCTTTTTTGACAATAAAATACAAAATTTTATTTACGAATTTGGAAAATCGCCGTGCTACAAAAAATGGGCTTCGCGCTATTTGAGAAAATAGAGCGGCAGATTTCGCGTTAAAATTAATCTTATCAAGTCCGTCGTTGGCCTGGAGGAAGCGTACACGTTTTAAACATTTCTCCTCGCCAAACCCTCCAGTAAGCGGCGTGTCTGATAGCGCGTTCCAGTTAATTAGGAACAGGCAGCCCTTACGCCAAAAACCAGGCTTCCGCGAGAATTCGAGTATTATAGCCACAGTGATCCGAAAAAAACAGCAGGAATGACTTCTGCATGGATAGTGCGAGCCGCCAGTCTATATCAAGTGTAGATCCTATCGGGTCCGCTGTGGCTGCTGTTGTAAAAATGTGTGAAAGAACTTGTATTTGAAGCAGAGCTATTCCACATATAGATGGGGCGTTAAATGTCGACCAAGGTTTGAAGTTCCAAACATTTATTTGCACACGATTCTTAATCTTCATCTCGTAAGACACAGTCTCCTCCAAAAAATTGTTACCCTAATTTTTTGTCAGAATCAGTGTATATCATCATCATCATCATTTAAGACTGATTAGGCCTTTCAGCGTTCAGTCTGGAGCATAGTCCCCCTTACAAAATTCCTCCATGATCCCCTATTCAGTGCTAACATTGGTGCCTCTTCCGATGTTAAACCTATTACTTCAAAATCATTCTTAACCGAACCCAGGTACCTTCTCCTTGGTCTACCCCGACTCCTCCTACCCTCTACTGCTAAACCCATGAGTCTCTTGGGTAACCTTGCTTCTCCCATGCGTGTGACATGACCCCACCATCTAAGCCTGTTCGCCCTGAGTGCTACATCTATAGATTTCATTCCCAGTTTTTCTTTGATTTCCTCATTGTGCACACCCTCCTGCCATTGTTCCTATCTACTAGTACATGCAATCATCCTAGCTACTTTCATATCTGTAGCCTCAGCCTTGTTGATAAGGTAACCTGAATCCACCCAGCTTTCGCTCCCATACAAAAATGTTGGTCGAAAGATTGAACGGTGCACAGATAACTTAGTCTTGGTACTGACTTCCTTCTTGCAGAAGAGAGTAGATCGTAGCTGAGCGCTCACTGCATTAGCTTTGCTACACCTCGCTTCCAGTTCTTTCACTATGTTGCCATCCTGTGAGAATATGCATCCTAAGTACTTGAAACCGTCCACCTGTTCTTTGTTCCTCCTATTTGACACTCAATCCGTTTATATCTCTTTCCCACTGACATTACTTTCGTTTTGGAGATGCTAATCTTCATACCATAGTCCTTACATTTCTGATCTAGCTCTGAAATATTACTTTGCAAGCTTTCAATAGAATCTGCCATCACAACTAAGTCATCCGCATGCATATGCGACACTGCTTATTTTGTGTTCACCTATCTTAATCTCACCCAGCCAGCCTATTGTTTTCAGCCGGCCGGAGTGGCCGTGCGGTTCTAGGCGCTACAGTGTGGAACCGCGTGACCGCTCCGGTCGCAGGTTCGAATCCTGCCTCGGGCATGGATGTGTGTGATGTCCTTAGGTTAGTTAGGTTCAAGTAGTTCTAAGTTCTAGATGACTGATAACCTTAGAAGTTAAGTCCCATAGTGCTCAGAGCCATTTGAACCATTTTTTCTATTGTTTTCAACATATGATCCATAAACAAGGCTGCAACATGTCTCCACTGTTGTTCATATTGTCTTACCCCTGAAACTACTCTGAAGCATGGACTCAATTTACCCTCAACTCTAACTGCTGCCTGACTATCTATGTAAAGACCTTTAATTGCTTGCAAAAGTTTGCCTCCTATTCCATAATCACGTAGAACAGACAATAACTTCGTCCTAGGAACCCGGTCATATGCTTTTTCTAGATCTATAAAACATAGATAGAATTCCCTGTTCCACTCGTAACACTTCTCGATTATTTGCCGTAAGCTAAAGATCTGGTCCTGACAACCTCTAAGAGGCCTAAACCCACTCTGATTTTCATCCAATTTGTCCTCAACTAATACTCGCACTTTCCTTTCAACAATACCTGAGAAGATTTTACTCACAACGCTGATTAAAGAGATACTTCTGTAGTTGTTACAATCTTTTCTGTTTCCATGTTTAAAGATTGGTGTGATTACTGCTTTCGTCCAGTCTGATGGAACCTGTCCCGACTGCCACACCATTTCAATTATCCTGTGTAGCTATTTAAGGCCTGGCATTCCACTGTATTTAATGAGTTCTGACTTAATTTCATCCACCCCAGCCGCTTTATTGCACTGCAATCTATTCACCATTTTCTCCACTTCCTCCATCATCATTCCTGTCCCATTGTACATCGAAATCTGAAACATTACTGATCGTATTTTCACCTACATTGAGCAACTCTTCAAAATATTCCCTCCATCTGCCCAAGGCATCAACAGGATTCACCAGCAGTTTTCCTGACCTGTCCAAAATACTTGTCATTTCTTTCTTACCTCCCTTTCGAAGACTGCTAATTACACTCCAGAATGGTTTTCCAGCAGCTTGACCCAAAGTCTCCAACCTGTTCCCAAAGTCTTCCCAAGATTTCTTATTGGATGCTGTAATTATCTGTTTGGCTTTGTTTCTTTCTTCAACATAACTGTCTCTGTCTATCTGAGTTCTAGTATGTAGCCATTTTTGATATGCCTTCTTTTTTCTTTTACAGGCTGCCTTGACTGTGTCATTCCACCAAGCTGTTTGCTTCATCCTACCTTTACACACTACTGTTCCAAGACATTCTTTGGCCACTTCTAGTACTGTGTCCCTATACCTTGTCCATTCCTTTTCCAGTGACTGCAATTGACTACATTCAACTAACTGGTACCTTTCTGAGATCACTGTTATGTGCTTGTGCCTGTTTCCTTATCCTGAAGTTTCTCCACTCTTATCCTCCTACACATGGACCTGACCTCCTGCACTTTCGGCCTCACAATACCAATTTCACTGCAGATGAAATAGTGATCAGTGTCATCAAAGAATCCCCTGACTACACGTGTGTCCCTCACAGCCTTCCTGAATTCCTGTTATTATATAGTCAATGACAGATCTGGTTCCCCTGCCTTCCCAAGTATACCGGTGAATGTTCTTATGTTTAAAAAAGGAGTTTGTGATTATTAAGCCGATACTGGCACAGAAATCCAAGAGTTGTTTCTCGTTCCTTTTGGCCTCCATATCCTCTCCAAATTTACCCAAAACCTTTTCATACCCTTCTGTTCGATTTCCAATCCTGGCATTAAAATCACCCATGAGCAGAACACTGTCCTTGTCCTTTACTCTAGCAACTACATCACTGAGTGCATCATAAAAACGATCCATCTTATCTTGATCTGTCCCTTCACAATGCGAATATACTGACATAATCCTAATTTTCTTGCTGGACGCTGTCAAATCTATCCACATCAGTCGTTTGTTTACATACCTTATTGCAACTACGCTGGGTTCCATTTCTTTCCTGATGAAAAGCCCTACACCCCATTGTGCTATTCCTGCTTTGACTCCTGACAGGTAGACCTTGTATTCTCCCACTTCCTCTTCTTTCTCACCCCTTACCCGAATGTCACTAAAAGCTAAAACGTCCAACCCCATCTTACTTGCAGCCTCTGCCAGCTCTACCTTCTTCCCAGAGTAGTTGCCATTGATATTAATAGCTCCCCATCTCGTTACCATTCATTTGCCGGGTCGTATCTTAGGAGTCCCTGGTTTGTCAATTAGAGGTGGGACTCCGTGACCTCCAAAGGTCCGAGGCATTTTGCTCTGATTGTTGCCAGCATCATATTTATAGTACCAGGAAAGCAAGTTTGCTAGCCTTACTTGCCCTGGGTCCCACTGAGTTTTACCCCTAACGGTTGAGGGACTAACCGGTGGATTAGGTAGTCTTTGCCGTCTGATCTGAGCACAAAGGTGGCCACAACTCGGAATATGTCCGAGATGCCAGCCTTATTCCAAAGTAACTGGTATCCCGACTGTCAGGACCACTTACTTGACCACTCATACGTTGCCCATGGTTCATGAATTAGGACATGATACCAGGAACCCACACCATGAACCAGTGTATGCCGCTACGGAAAAACGCACTCCACAGACGCTTATTGTCAGACGCTTGTTGTCCATCAGAGAAGGAGCAAACTCATTTACAGGAAGAAAGATCCTGAAATACAAAAACCATCCGACTCCCATTTGGTAAGACGTCGACGTCGGTAATGTCAAGGCCAGGCGTCGTTAAAAGAGTCTGTGCCGTACGTGGTCTCCCGATCGATATTGACCATGAGAGTATACGCAGAAAGATGTGCAGCTACTTCAGCAATGACTTCTTGAAGAGATGCGACGTCACATTTACTGTCTTGCAGAAACTGAATTAACCAAATATCTTAAGAGTGCTTGTAATTTTATGTAGGCGAGAGTGGGGCACGATGGGGTACTTAAGTACGTAACAATTTTTTGTAGGCTTACAAAATGCTCGATAAAAATACCAGATATTCCACCTATAACTTCAGTACTTACAGAGTTCATAAAAAAATTAGGACCAAAAGTGTTAGTATTTACTATAAAAAAATATTGTTTCAGGGTTTACCAAGTACCCTATCTTTCCCTGTAGTGAGGGCAAAATGGGGTACGCAAGTGGGACTAGATGGGTTACCTAAATACTCTATAAGGCCAAGATTATTAAATTATTCAATGAAGACAGGTTTACAAATTTATAAGATTTATTTTAATATCTAATGAAAAGGCAGTCAGTAAGTATTATATGATGTTAAAGTTTAGTAACTATTAATGTTAAAATATTAACTTTAAACATTAACTTTAATTACTAAAGATAACTCCAATAACTAAATACAAATCATCTTTTTAACATTGTATTACGAAGAAATTATATAAATAGGCTACTTACTTAAAGTAATTGTAACATTAACTTCAATGTCTAAAACACTGTAGAATAAAATTGTATTAGTTACTTACAGTATTAACTTCAATAGGCCTAACTAAAATAATTCTTGCAGCGGAGGATAAAGATGTGCAATCATTTTTACTTTAATCGCTAGTAGGTTTAGTATGTAGTTATGGTGTTATCTTCGTCTTGCTGTGTACATAATGTACCTCGGCATCATCATCCACTTCTCCCGCGCATGAACAGTGAGGCCACTTTTTACAAGAGCCACATGACACCCATCCTTCTGTTGACTGCGAGTAGAAATAGCCGCAATACAGGCACGCAATGTAATCATCTTCTGATGTGCTTTCATCTTCATTTTTCCACTTTTATATCTTCTTTGCCAATTCATTCAGTGGTTTTTTTTATTTTTCCCACTTTCTCCTTTACAAAGAGGGATTTTTTAACATTTTGCTCAGATGCACTCTTTCCTTCTTGATCCTTCTTTTTGCCAGGCCTAACACTACTTGCACTCTCCAGAAGTTCTCTTCTGTAAGGGGAGCTAGTAACAACAGTAGTTTTTCCTTTTTGTGGCCTGTTTTTCGGATGTTTTTCTTCCCGATGTGTGGGATTGGGACAATTTGTTCAGGTGAAACAGCAAGTGACCTTAATTGATTGGTGGTGTTCTCAGAAGCCTACTTGTTTGTAGTGTGGTAATTGGGGTTATCATTATTCCAAAAGACGCACCCAGGGTTTTAGGCCTACAGCAAGCGCATCTTTGCTCTTTAGGACCGGCTTGGCTGACAGGACCATCACTTGTCTCTGGCATAACCTGCTGATGTGAGCCAACTGCAGCCTCTCCTCGGTCATTATTGAGATTAACGTTAGCGGCCTCACTTGTAGCTAAAGGAGTGTCTGTAGCGAGAGAAGCTTCAGACACTGAATATGGGAAGATGTTTGGTTTGAAACGGGAAATTTGTTCTTTTGAAACCGTTTATGGCAGTCAGCGTTTTTGCAGCTCTGAGAAAAGTTTTGCCCTAAATCTCTGCTATCTCAAACATGGTAACAACTTTACCAGGATTTCATCTTAGCCAGTTGGTTAGCTCTTGATCATAGTACGTGCTGAGAGGCTTCATGAATGAAACATCTAGAGGCTGAAGCATGTGGGTACAGTGGGGTAGAAAACAGAGGACGACCACACCATTATCCCTTGCTCTATCAGTTATAATCAGGCTCAGCATAAGGGTTGAATGTCCATGCAACAATAACAGCACAGGTTTGTCTTTGGTTACTTTAGAAAATTCAATGAATTTTTCGAACCATTTCTCAAAAATGTCTTTTTGCATCCAACCAGAGACATGACATTCCGCCCACATTCCAGGTGAACAATTGTTAAGTAGTTCCGGGTTCATTCGCTGGCGACTTCCATCCATATCCAGGAGAATGGAGTCCCACATTGCTCTCTACTGAGTGGCTCTCTATTTTTAGTGGCCATTAATGGTCTAGCAGCAGCAGTCGGGCGCTCCGTCTCACCTTCTCTGTATGCAGACGACTTCTGCATTTCGTACTGCCGATCCAGTACTGTTGTTGCTGAGCAGCGCCTCCAGGGAGCCATCCACAAGGCGCAGTCATGAGCCCTAGCCCACGGCTTCCAGTTTTCAGCCACAAAGTTGTGTGTCATGCACTTCTGTCAGCGTCGTACCATTCATCCGGAACCCACACTTCACCTTAATGATGATCCACTCACTGTAGTGGAGACACAAAAATTCCTAGGACTGGTTTTAGACACTCGATTGACTTGGCTCCCTCATCTTTGTTAGCTTAAGTGGAAGTGCTGGCAGCACTTCAATGCCCTCTATTGCCTGAGCAGCACCAATTGGGGTGCAGATCGCTGTACGCTGCTGCAGCTCTACAGAGCCCTTGTCCTATCCCAAACTTACTAAGGGAGCCTGGTTTATGGTTCGGCAGCGCCTTCAGCATTGCATTTACTCGACCCTATGCACCACTGTGGGGTTCGATTAGCGACAGGAACTTTCAGGACGGGTCTGGTGACCAGCGCACTGGTGGATACTGGTGTCCCTCCACTGCAGATCAGAAGTGCGCAGCTGCTCGCTAGTTACACAGCACACATTCATAGTTCGCTGAGCATCCGAATTATCGTCTCCTTTTCCCGCCTGTGGCAGTCCATCTCCCACATCGGCAGCCCAGATCGGGGCTAACGATTGCTGTTCGCGTGCGGTCCCTTCTCTCCGAACTGGAGTCCTTCCCTTCACCACCTCTACTTGCGATCCGTTCACGTTCGCCTCCATGGTGTACTCCTCGGCCGCAGCTTCGTCTGTACCTTTTGCATGGTCCTAAGGACTCCGTTAATCCTGCCGCTCTCCGCTGTCACTTCCTCTCGATTCTTGACATGTTCCGGGGCTCCTAAGTGGTTTACACGAACAGCTCAATGGCTGATGTTCATTTAGGCTTCGCATATGTTCATGGAGGACATACTGAGCAGCACTCCTTGCCAGTTGGCAGCAGTGTTTTCACTGCAGAGCTGGCGGCCATACCTCGTGCTGTTGAGTACATCCGCTCATGCCCTGGCGAGTCATTTCTCCTGTGTACTGACTCATTGAGCAGCCCACAAGCTATCGACCAATGCTACCCTCGCCACCCTCTGGTAGCGTCCATTCAGGAGTCCATCTATGCTCTGGAACAGTCCCGCTGCTCCGTGGTGTTGGTGTGGACTCCAGGACACATCGGAATCCCCGGCAACGAACTTGTCGACAGGCTGACCAAACAGGCGACGCGGAAACCGCTTCTGGAGATGGGCATCTCCGAAGCTGCCCTGCGTTCTGTCTTACACCGCAGGGTTTTCGGCTTTGGGAGACGGAATGGCGTAACAAACTGCGTGTCATTAAGGAGGCTATGAATGCGTGGAAGTCTTCCATGCGAGCCTCTCGCAAGGAATCAGTTGTCCTGCCGGCTCCGCATTGGCCATATGTGGCTAACGCATGGATACCTGCTCCGTCCCAATGACCCACCTCAGTGTCCCTATGGCTCCCAAATGACAGTCGTCCACCTCTTGCTGGGCTGCCAACTTTTAGCCGCTCTGCGGCAGACTAACTTTCCCAGCACACTGCCTTCAGTGTTGGGCGACAATGCCTCCACAGCAGCTTTAGTTTTACGTGAGAGTGGGTTTTGTACTTCTGTATAGGCTTTAGCGCATATCCTTTGTCCCTATGTCTTCCACCCTAGTCCTTTTAGGGCAGAGGTTTTAATGTGTTGCGGAGTGACTGGCTTTCCCTTTTTATTCTCATGGTTGGCCAGCCACTGTAATCTGCTTTCATGTTTTACTGTCTTCTGTTTCTAGTGTATCTCTCCTGTTTTCTTGTCCTCTTTTGTTCCTTTTAGTGTTCGTTGCCTTCCCTTCGTTCTTGTGGCTTTTCCTTTCTTTCCGTTTTGTGTTGTATGTTTCATCTGTTTTATTCTCAAACTTGTGGCAGTGTTTTATTAGGAACAAGGGACCTATGACCTCGTAGTTTGGTCCCTTTTCTCGCCTTTAAACCAGCCAACCAACCAATGTCATGTGTTTCTCTTATTCTTACGCTGCCGATACAAACTGCAGCTGGAAGTGAAAAAAAACTTAATGAAGTGAAAAGTAACTGGGAATCACCAGCTCATGATGCTGACTGTATGAAATTATTTTGTTCACAACATTACCTATAGCAGTATTACACTGTTCTGAAAAGAAGACACTTGTTTCGTTTTTCTAGGGATATTGTTTGTGATTATTATGAAAATCAGTGAGCTGAATTCCAGTTTATTATTAGATTTTTTCCTATCAGGCACAGTTCTTCAGTAATTGCAATTTTAGCTTCTGTAGCCTATAGTAAACAAAACCTAATGTTTCTAAACGTTGTGGAAGACATATTTCAACCAACAAAGGAACTACTCAGTACATCTACCATAGTACATAGATTAAAAAATTAAGAACTCCCATTATACTTATACATACCATTTGTGTTCTTATTTCTCCATTTTTTGCTGAATGCCCTTGCAGTCTCGAATTATATTGCAGCCGTAATCAGCCAGCATGGAATGTGGTATCCATTTCCTTTCGTATGAGTGTTATAAGGTCATGTTGTACGTATGTAATCTTTCTCCATTTTCACCAGACACGTCGCTGCAGCTTTCTGGAAAGTGATCCAAATGAGAATGAATGAAATGCACTTTCAGTGACATGTTGCGTCCCAATTTTTGGTATAGAGAAAGCATATCATTTACAATTTCTTTGTACTTACAGACCCCTCATTTTCCTGCAAAGTTGGTTGTGACATTCTTAAAACATACCCATGCTATTTTTCGTCTGTCGTCATAGTTTAATCGAAATTTGGGTCTTGCTGAATTTGTGTAATCTGGGGCCGACAATCACATCTACCTTTATCTTTGCTGGTGTACGACGAGGAAATTTAAGAAGTACACAAATTCTCTTCCACTTTCATCATTAAGCCTAGTTTGATATTAGGAAGCACATCTTCACTAGCCAGCAGATCCATACGCAGAAAATTTTTTTCTCCCCCGTTTTCCGTTTTCGTAGAGGCCACATTTCTTTCATATAATGGGAATATCTGTCTCAACTATCTCACTCACATATGAAACACCCATATTTGGTGCGCCTTGCTGCATATCTTAGATCATGGCTGCAATTTTGACGTGGCTGCATATTTTCCATTTATGTTCATTGTATTTCGAACATGTGAGTACGTATTCCAGAATTTCACCATATTAGCATAGGCAACTGGGACGAAGGAGTTACGTTCCCATTGTGGAGTAGAACTGGTTTTAAACTAGTTTTGGAGGCATCTATGATGAGTCTCCAGTCCTACGCGTTGTATCTGCTGTGCCATTTGAAGAAAAAATGGAAGAAAAGTGCGTTCTCTGTTCCTATAAAAAGTTACATTTGTATCTCGTCCTAGATCCTAGCAGTTATGCCTTTTATTAGCTTATGCTCACTTCAAGGATCTTGATCACTTACTTCCTGATGTTGGATCACTTCTTTCAGGAGATGATGGTACATCCTCACTAACACTTTCCTCTTCACTATCTGTGTCCAAAACATTAGGTGGTCTTGAAGGTACTGGATCACTGTCAAAATGTGGCACCGGTCTGACTGCAGAAAGCAGATTTGGGTAAACTACCTCTTTTGACTTTCTGCCGGTAAAGCCTATAACGTTTGTGAGACATAAGTAACAGTCTGTTACGTCATCTTTTTGCTCCCTCCAAGACATGTATGCTGCAAACAAAGTGCAAATTTTATCCTTCCAGCTTTTTAGTTTTTTGCAATAACTCACACCTGTGGTGCCTAGTCCTTGTCCTCGTCTCCAAGCTTAATTCTAAAGTAATTCTTGTAGACCGTCTTTCTGATGATGGAAATTTTCTTCCTATGCCTTCACATGTGTACTCTCTGCAGACGTGACAGTCCGGACTATTCCAAAACATCTGACGACGAGACATTTCGTAGGAAGGAAAAAATTGTATGAATAAGAGATGGTAAAAATACAAACCAAGATATATTTAAGTACAAAAGATTATGGGCCGTTTTACTTGTGCCAAGAAGGAAACATACTAGATACAAGAGAATATTCTGTAAAGTTGGAAGTTGTCTGGTTCTAGCTCAGTGTGGAAATGCACTTTTTCTATAAAAAAGGGAGGATTCCATTCACTAACCAACCAGTTTATAGATGCATTGCTGTGGATAGAGAAATATAAGCTCACATGATATGTAAAATATTTTAATTGGTACAACACTCTCAGTTCTCAATCTTTAACAGTGACTTGTACATTACAAAATGTAGCAGATGTTCAGAAACAGTGATGCCAACTATGGGGTCATGATAAGACATAACCTGAAGTGGCTAAGTCGTATGTTCACAATTACACATTTAACTTTGCTGACAGAATCTAGCAATTGTAATTCAATTTCTCGTAGCGAATTTATCACTCAAAATGGCTATAATTAGCCTAACAAAGCAATACTGCACATAGATAGGTATCATTATTTAGATATTAAAGCAAGTTAAATGCAGAAGTTGATGTAGGTAACTATTTTCGGTAAATTTACCCTTGTTTAGAACCAATATTGTGTGAAAATATATCTAATTTAACTTCCGGAATTAAGTAAAAACTGTGCCTCATGGGGAATTTCTCATTTCAATTAAGAATTACCATGCAAAAATGCTTTAGAAACACTTACTTCTGTATTAGAAAATGTTTCTTTGTAGAATGGTCTTCATGAAATTATTCGCTAATTTCTGTATAACCTGTCACTTCACAACTGCCATTTTAGTTGAATATACTGTAAACTGTTGACACATTGTAACACATTGTTGTACATACATTAACATAGTGACATACAAATTTCCCTCCTTCACAGTTCGAGCAGTCTTCGTGCCACCATCTAAAGCACTTACAGCACAGTTGTAAGTGGGTGAATTGATCACACTCTCAGATAATTTAATGATGTTTTTCATTTTCTTATAAACAGCTAGGCTGAGCACACTTGCCACTTAATTACTAACATTTTTGTAAACGGATGCAAACTAGACACCTACAAAAATAAACATCTTCATACAGGTACGAAAATCACATTGCTATGCTTTCAACCACCCAGTTTCAACTACTTTCTGAAAACAGTTAAATTCTATGTCTTTTATGAATAATTTTGCATCTCTAATTCTAACAATTTTTTTTGCAAACCTAATAAATTTTTTCCTCTATAAGGGGGAGTTTAAAATGAAATGTCTACTACAAAAAACAATAAATATTCTATAACAGAACTTTAATCGAATAAAGTAAAACCAACCAACGAAAGATTTGGTTCATGGTTACTTACATCCCCAATATTTGTAACAAGATTATTATTATTCTAATTTTCAGTAATATACACAAATGGAGAACAAAATTTAGAAGAAGTTAAACCAATTACAGAACCATTTTGCGATAATATTATGGTAATTAAAATAACAGATTTTATAGATTGCGAAGTAGAAATGAAAATGGCAAATTTCTTGTTAAAAAGGAAGCATGTTGTCGTTTTAATAGTATTTTAAGATCTAGATTTTCTGAATTTAATTTGGCAAGACATGGAATTAAAGCAAAAATTCCATATTTATTAGATTCCAGTACACAAACAATTAAAGGTACTTAACAAATAATTAGCAGAGATGTAAAAATTATAGAACAAAAATATAAACATGCTGTTATTCCATACAAAATAGAATTAGCAGATATTAAACTCGATGTACTCTTAAGAGAATTACCAGAAATTTTAGAAAAACTTAAAAAGGAACACTGTTATTTATTAGATTTAGACAGAACACAAGATTTAGCAGGAATTTTGTCCAGACAGTAGATTAAAGTTAACATTTGCTCCTAATGTAGCGAAACAAAATGGAATTACAAGGCTGGAAGCAATGATTTATAATTACATTAATCCAGATTTACAAAGAGAACAGGAATTCAATCCATTAACACACTGTTCAGAATTAATAACCATCACCAGGAGATATTTCGAGAAAGCTCCATTTTATTCTGTTCCACTCGCTAAAATGTGGCAAAAATTAAGACACTCCACAAGACAGTTGTTGTCTTATTTGCAACAATCTCTTGCAATATGCATATTGGGGCAATAAGAGTACAAAAAAAATTAACTGGAAAACAAAAATAAAAAAAGAGAGAGAAAGAAAAAACTATTAAATTTGTTTTATCTGGTTTTAGTTTTAATTTGTTACCTATTAACTGTGTAGGAATTTTCGAAGAGACAGAGAATGTAATTACTGTGAAACAAATGTGTTTTATAAAATAATATACTTATTCCAGAGAAATTTGAAACAACTAAAATAGCACATAAAAATATACAGCAAACTGGACTTCATTTGCAGTGACATCTGTAATATGCGCATAAAAATTAAACAGAAAATACAGATATTTCTTTATTCTTATTTGGTGGTGTTCTAATTTTATCAAGTTTAATTTTTATCCTGTAATTTACGTCTATATTTTTATATCTAATTTCTTCTTCCAGCCAATAATTGGGACAATAACAATCTGGTATATTTTCGAATTTAAAAATGTATCTATCTTTTCCTAGATAATTTTAGATTGTTAACGACTAGAAGATCTACAGGAAGGATTAGAACTAATTATTTCCAACATTAGAATTTTTTATTTTTCTTACTATTTGACCCATTTTTTATATTTTCGATTTCCTCTATTTTCTTCTTATACAATAAACTCTGTCTTCGAAAATCGTTATTTTTTAAGTAAATTGCTTCAGGAAATGAGTGTCCATTAAAACTGGAAAGACAATTTGTTGTTATTTTCAAAAATAGCTCTTCTTTAGGATAGTAACAAATTTCTAATTGTTGTCGAAGACTACTGTATGGAATGCAAACAAATCCTTGTTTCTTTAAATTTTCTGACTTTATTTATAGATATAGAATTATATTTATTGTGACCTTTTAACAATATATAATCAGATCTCTTACGATTTTGTTCACCCAATATGCCAACATGTGTAAATTTATTTTTATCATTTACCACAAAAGCATAAATTTTAAAAACTCCATGTGTGGGTGAAAACTATCCATTGTTGCTTAAAATAATTTTTTATTTCTTCTTCCCTTTCTCTTATTTTTTTGTTCCTTCTCAAAAATATTTTTGTATTCTTCCGTTTTTTATCCAAATATTTGTTTTCTTTCTTCCATACTTAAATTTTCTAATTCTTGTTCTCTTTTTAGTAGATTACAAATATACTGTGTTAATTGGTTTAATTTATTTATTTAATGGCATATGGATGAATTTTGTGTGGAAATAGGTATTCTTTTTCTGGATACAAATGGAATAATATTGTTTGTGCAAGTCAGACCCAGTTCTTGAATATTTATTTCTTTTGGTATTGTGGAAAACAAGCTATTGGGTTTCGAAAAATGTTTCTCCAGATTTTATAAAACGTTTGTTTCACAGAAATTACGTTCTCTGCCTCTTCGAAAATTTCTATACAGTTAATAGGTAACGAGTTAAAACTAAAAGCAGATAAAACAAATTTAATCGTTTTTTCTCTTTCTCTCTGTATTTTGTTTTAATTTTTATTTGTTTTCCAGTTAATTTTTTCGTACTTTTATTGCCCCAATAGACATATTGCAAGAGATTGTTGTAAATAAGAACAACTGTTTTGTGGAGTGTCGTAATTTTTGCCACATTTTAGCGAGTGGAACAGAATAAAATGGAGCTTTCTCGAAATATATCCTGGTGTTGGTTATTAATTTTAATTTTGAACAGTCTGTTAATGGATTGAATTCCTGTTCTCTTTGTAAATCTGCATTATTGTAATTATAAATTGTTGCTTCAGCCTTGTAATTCCATTTTGTTTAGCTACATTAGATGCAAATGTTTCCTTTAATCTACTGTCTCAACAAATTAAGAAATCTATAATATGGTTACCAAGTTGTTTATTAACTGTAGGACTCTATAACTGACAGATTTATTGTGGATTGTAACTTTAGAATTAGAATTTATCCATGTTAAACAGTCTTTCCCAACAGAATTGTTTTTGTTAACTATTAAATTACATTCCTCTCTATATTATCCTTCCGTTCGAAAATTAAAATTAATTGTTAAGTATTTGCACATTTCTTCTTTATTAAAAATTCATGCTAAATCTTATTTTCTGTCTAAATCCAATAAATAAGTGTTCCTTTTTAAGTTCTTCCAAAAATTTCTGGTGATTCTCTTAAAGGTATATAGAGTTAAACAGCTGCTAATTCTATTTTGTAAGGAATAACAACAGGATGTTTACATTTTTGTTCTATAATTTTTATATCTCTGCTAATAATTTTAGTACCTTTAATTGTTTGTGTTTCGGAATCTAATAAACAAGGAATTTTTGCTTTAACCTCACGTCTTGCCAAATTATATTTAGAAAATCTAGATCTTAAAATACTTTTAAAAGCATGACATGCTTCCTTTTTTACAAGAAATTTTTCATTTCTCCTTCGCAATCTATAAAATCTGTTATTTTAACTACCATAGTATTATCGCAAAACGGTTCTGTAATTGGTCTAAAGCTTATACTTTCTGTTCATTTGTGTATATTATATCGAGAATATGTATTATTTTTTGTAGTAGACATTTCATTTTCAACTCCCATTTATAGAGGAAAAAATTTATTAGGTTTGCAAAAAAAGTTGTTAGAATTAGAGATGCAAAATTATTCATAAAAGACATATAATTTGTTTTCGAAAAGTAGTAGAAAGCATAGCGATGTGATTTTTGTACCTATATGACGTACAGAAGGCAGAGACCTGAAGCTCAGTGAAGACTGGGTGGAAGGTGTTGGATAGGGAATGTTTTGCAATTTTTTACGTTTTACGGCGGATCTTTAGAGTCTTTTTTTACTTTCATTTGAGGTGTGTCGGGTTTGCACAGTCAAGTGATCAATTTATAAAAATGTTAGTAAGTGGCTAGTGTGCTCAGCCTATCCGTTTATAAGAAAATGAAAAAATCATTAAATTATCTGCGATTGCCCTTAATCTGCCCACTTACTACTGAGCACTCTATCCATGTCTTCTGATGGTCTTCATACATCTCATCACATCAAGGACAGTAAACTAAACTTTCTTGGGAAGCATTGGTTGATTTTATCCAAACTCCGGATTTTTTCTTTACATCAGAAGAGGAAAACACTAGTTTCTTATTAAAACTTCTATTTCTTGCATCCAGAGCCTGCCGTCTTTGTTGCTTTAGAGGTTATTGTTCCATCTTCTGTTGTTCTTTCTGCTCTAAACTGTCTTTCATAGGCGTCCTTGTTAAAACATTTGCACATTGTTTGTGAGTTCTATGTTTCCTCATGTTTGGTTTTTCTTTGTAAACTTATTTGTCCGTCTCTGACATAGAAGACCGCTAACCTTCTTTCCTCCCGTTCTGGGCAAGCTGTGCGGTGACTAGGGTACATATAGAACTTACTGGGAGAGAGCAAATGCTAGATACAATGATGTCGATAGTGCTATTGTAATACTGGCATTTAATTTGATATTTCCCATAGCAAACAAAATTTACAAAAAAAGTGAGATTCTTTGTCCACCCACACACTCCTGAGAATGGCACATTAACAATTTGCAATTACGTGCCCCAATTACCGGCAGCTACGTTGGTGAATACTCGGCACCTCGCAAGGATTAAGAATATTAGATAAGTTGTTGGAAGTGGTTAAGCGTTGGTGAAAATATCGCTTCTGAGCACACAAAGAACTCTGCACGGAACACGCGTTGGTGCAGTGCTGCGATACAGACCGTATATCTCCCTTCGAAGACGATGGCCAAGACGCCGCTCCCAGTGTGTACCGCTCGATGGCTGAAGGCGAAGTCCTCTTTCTCCACAGTTCTCCCGTCTTCCACGCGTACGAAGGACACGGCGGAAGAGTACTCAGTTTCGGCCAATGTCGAACGCTCTAACAACGCCGAAATCCCTCCAACGGCATTTCTGAGATTCTACCCAATGATCGAGTAGGTCATGTCGCCCCGAGATAAACGAAATTCCCGTCTTCGCCATGTGTCTCCCAGCACAGGTGGCTCCGGATGCCGGGCTATCCCCAAACGCACCGTATTGTGCCGCGTTTGCGGTGACTGCTCGCGGGGCCGCGGTGGGCGGCAATAGCTAAGGCCAGCTGCAGACTTTACATCCCACAATTCTCAACTTCCGACACTTTTCACCAACGCTGTAAGTTAGTGACTTAATCACACAGACATGCAGGGAAAACTGCTCGATAGTGCCTCAAGATGATGATGTAGTGGTTGTTGTTGTTGTTGTTGTTCTTCTTCTTCTTCTTCTTCTTCTCTTCAGTCCAGAGACTAGTTTGGCGCAGCTCTCCATGCTACTCTATCCTGTACAAGCTTCATCATCTCCCAGTACCTACAGCCTTTTGAATCTGTTTAATGTATTCATCTCTTGTTCTCCCTCTACGATTTTTACCTTCCACGCTGCCCTCCAATACTAAATTGGTGATGCCTTGATGGCTCAGAATATGTCCTACCAATCGATCCCTTCTTGTAGTCAAGTTGTGCCACAAATTTCTCTTCTCCATAGTTGTGTTCCGTACCTTTTCATTAGTTATGTGATCTACCCATGTAATCTTCAGCATTCTTCTGTAGCATCACATTTCGAAAGCTTGTATTCTCTTCTTGTCCAAACTATTTATCGTCCGTGTGTTTCACTTCCATACATGGCTACACTCTTTACAAATACCTTCAGAAACGACTTCCTGATACTTAAATCCATACTCTATGTTAACGAATTTCTCTTCTTCAGAAACGCTTTCCTTGCCATTTCCGATCTACATTTTATATCCCCTCTACTTCGACCATCATCAGTTATTTTGCTTCTCAAATAGCAAACCTCGTTTACTACTTCAAGCATCTCATTTCCTAATCCAATTCCCTCAGCATGACCCGATTTAATTCGACTACATTCCATTATCCTCGTTTTGCTTTTGTTTATGTTCATCTTATAGACTCCTTTCAAGACACTGTCCATTCCGTTCAACTGCTCTTCCAGGTCCTTTGCTGTCTCTGACAGAATTACAATGACAGATAGTATACAGATAGAATAACATCGGGGATAGGCTACAACCCTGTCTCACTCCTTTCCCAACCACTGCTTCCCGTTCATGCCCCTCCATTCTTATAACTGCCATCTGGTTTCTGTACAAATTGTAAATAGCCTTTCGCTCCCTGTATTTTACCCCTGCCACCTTCAGAATTTGAAAGAGAGTATTCCAGTCAACATTGTCAAAAGCTTTCTCTAAGTCTACTGTTGCTAGAAACATAGGTTTGCCTTTCCTTAATCTGTTTCTAAGATAAGTCGTGGGGTCTGTATTGCCTCACGTGTTCCAACATTTCTACGGAATCCAAACTGATCTTCCCCGAAGTCGGGATCTACCAGTTTTTCCATTTGTCTGTAAATAATTCGCGTTAGTATTTTGCAGCCGTGGTTTATTAAACTGATAGTTCGGTAATTTTCACATCTGTCAACACCTGTTTTCTTTGGGATTGGAATTATTATATTCTTCTTGAAGTCTGAGGGTATTTCACCTGTCTCAGACATCTTGCTCACCAGATAGTAGAGTTTTGTCAGGACTGGCTCTCCCAAGGCTGTCAGTAGTTCTAATGGAATGTTGTCTGTTCCGGGGGACTTGTTTCGACTCAGGTCTTTCAGTGCTCTGTCAAACTCTTCACGCAGTATCATGTCTCCCATTTCATTTTCATCTACATTCTCTTTTATTTCCATAATATTGTCCTCAAGAACATCGCCCTTGTATAGACCCTCTATATACTCCTTCCACCTTTCTGCTTTCCCTTCTTTGCTTAGAACTGGGTTTCCATCTGAGCTCTTGATACTCATACAAGTGGATCTCCCCCCCCCCAGGGGGTCCACAACTCTTTTGTGGACACGTGCGTAGCGAGCACGGGACCCCGAGCTAATGTGGCCCTCCTTCCTTTCCGGGCTGCATACCTTCCCTTCCCTTTCCGCATCCCTCCCCGTCCCCCATCTTCGCCCCCCCTTCACCTCTGTCTCTTTCCTTCCCTTTCTCCCCCTCTGGGAGTATGGTTTGTGCCTACGTCCGGAGACGGACGCTCGAAACTGTTCCAAATTCCTTGCTTTTACACTTGCAAGTCCTCGTCCTTCCTCTGTCCTTCTCTTTTCCTTCCCTCTTCTCCTTGCCCTTTTCTCCGCTGCGGCGTTTGAGACCCCCTTTTCTTTCCTTTCCTTTCCTTTCCTTTCCTTTCCCTTTTTTCCTCCCTGTGCGTGTCTGAAGGCCGACCCACGCACTTCCATGCGTAGCCGGTGACGGGGTAACGCGTAATTCCCCGCCCCGGGTAGACAGGTAGGACACGTACGTACCCCCTGGTAACGGCCAGGCCCAGGGAGGGGTGATTACCCGAGCTGATACCTTCCGAAAGTGCCGATTGGTCCCTCCGTCCGTTTGTCGGGAGGTGTGACCTGAGGGGTGAACAATCACCTAAGGCGGGTGTGCCCTCGGTGAGGGCCCCCACAAGGGAGGAGCGCGCCATCGGAGACGCCGGTAATCGTGGGGGATTCTTCCGCAATGGTTTCCTCACCTTCCACTATGTCTGCTCACAAACGTAAGTTCACTGAGTCTCAGCCACAGACGGTTCTTCCATCGTTGCCACAGTTCCTTGTTGTTTCTCGGTCTGACGAAGGTCACGACTTTTCCACGGTCAACCCTTTCATTATTCAGAAAGGTGTCGACGCAATTGCGGGTCCTGTAAAGTCTTGTTCCAGATTACGGAATGGTACCCTGTTGTTAGAAACACACAGTGCCCTCCAGGCTCAAAAATTGCTGCGTACTTCTCTGCTCCACACCTTCCCTGTCCGGGTGGAACCGCACCGTACCTTAAATTCCTCGCGTGGAGTCGTTTATACACGCTCCCTCGATGGATTGTCTGACGAAGAAATTCAGCACTACCTGTCTGACCAGGGCGTCACCGCTGTTCATCGGGTTATGAAAAGGGTTGACTCGAACATCATTCCAACCCGCACTGTCTTCTTGACATTTGACAAAGTTTAACTCCCATCAAAAATCAAAGCAGGCTATGAGATAATTTCCGTTCGCCCTTATGTCCCAAACCCTACGCGTTGCTATCGATGTCAGCGGTTCAATCATACCAGCCAGTCCTGTTCCAATCCGGCCAGATGTGTTACGTGTGGCAAGGATGCCCATGAGGGTGCTTGTCCACCTCCATCCCCTCACTGCATCAACTGTATGGGTGAGCACGCTGCTTCCTCTAGAGATTGCCCCGTTTTTAAGGATGAAAAGCTCATCCAGGAAATAAGAGTGAAGGAAAAGGTGTCGACCTTTGCTGCTCGAAAGTTACTCGCCAGTCGACAGCTCACCGTGCCTCAGAAAGGAAAATACAGCAATGTCCTTGCTTCTCCTCGGCCAACAAAGGAGGCGGCCACGCAGACTTGCGACCTCACATTTAGTACCACGGTCGTCAGATCGGCCAGCGCAAAGATCGCCCGTTCAACCTCACCACTTTCGCCTGCCCACTCTATGGCTCACCCTTCGTCGGGTTCTGCTAAATCTCGAGCCCAAAAGTCAGACACCAAGTCTTCGAAAAAAGAGCATTCTCGTGAAGAGTATTTACGTACTGCAACTTCACAACCATCGGTTCCTCCTTCATCTAAACATCATACCTCCAAGAAGGCTACGAAGAAACACAGTTCCTGTCCTTCTCCGCCAAGGCGTGTCCCATCTACAGCACCACCTGGCGGAAATCGCCCTCGGCCATCTTCTGTGTCGCCGAGGCGCACTGCTGGTGGCCGGTCAACTGGCCGATCGTTGGTGGCAGGAGCTGCTCCTGACCAACCTATGGATCAGGATCTTCTGCCTTCGACTGAATGCCATTCCATGCTGTCGGTCGCAAGCTCTGAGCAGTCGTTGAGTTGACAGCACCCTTGGTCACGTTTCTCCATTTTCTGTTCACCCTATGTCCATTATCCACTGGAATATCCGCGGCATTCGCGCCAATCGGGATGAATTGTCGATCCTCTTACGATCCTACTCGCCGGTCATCTTCTGTCTTTTCTCTCTTTGTACAGTATACATTCCTTCGTCTACACCACTGGCACGAGCTGATCTCCTTCATCTTCTTGATCAGCTTCCACCCCCCTATTTGCTGGTTGGGGACTTCAATGCCCACCACCCGCTTTGGGGATCTCCACATCCTTGTCCACGTGGCTCACTATTGCTAGACGTCTTCCACCAAGCGGATCTAGTCTGCCTCAACACTGGGGCCCCCACATTTGTGTCTGCCTCCACGGCAAATTTATCTCATTTGGACCTTGCGGTCGGTACTGTTCCGCTAGCTCGGCGCTTCGAATGGTTCGCCCTTGATGATACACACTCGAGTGACCACTTTCCATGTGTTCTTCGACTGCAGCCTCAACTGCCATATATGCGCTCGCGACGCTGGAAGTTTGCCCAAGCCGATTGGACACTTTTTTTGTCTCTAGCGACATTCGATGACCGTCGCTTTCCCAGCGTCGACGATGAGGTCACACATTTTACCGACGTTATTCTCACAGCTGCGGAACGTTCAATACCACGCACCTCCGAATTGCCCCGGCGCCCCCCAGTTCCTTGGTGGAACGAGGCATGCCGGGACGCAATACGTGAGCGGCGACGTGCTCTTCGCATTTTCCGTCACCATCCAACTTTGGCCAACTGTATCCGATATAAGCAGCTCCGTGCGCGATGCCGTCGCGTCATCCGCGATAGCAAGAAGGCAAGCTGGAAATTCTTTATTAGCTCATTTAACACCTTCACTCCCTCCTCGGAAGTTTGGAGTCGGCTTCGACGGTTCTCAGGCGCGCCTAGTTTCTCCCCAGTCTCTGGGCTCACTGTCGCACATGATACCTTAGTGGACCACGTCGCAATTTCTAACTCATTGGGTCAGCACTTTGCTGAGATTTCGAGCTCTTCAAATTACCCGCCAGCGTTTCTCCTGAAGAAACGTGCAGCGGAAGTGCGACATCTTGCTTTCTCCTCTCAAAATCGCGAAAGCTACAATACTGTTTTCTCCATGCGCGAACTCAAACATGCACTCTCTTCTTCTCGCTCCTCCGCCCCAGGACCGGATAGTATCCATGTCCAAATGTTGCTACATTTATCAACCCATAGCCTGCGTTACCTCCTTCGCCTTTATAATCGAATTTGGACCGACAGTACCTTTCCCAGGCGATGGCGGGAAGCTATTGTCGTTCCCGTTCCGAAACCTGGAAAGGACAAACATCTCCCCTCTAGCTATCGCCCCATTTCTCTCACGAGTAGTGTCTGTAAGGTTTTGGAGCGTATGGTGAATTACCGTTTAGCTTGGTGGCTGGAATCCCGCAGTCTTTTAACACCAGCCCAATGCGGATTCCGACATCATCGTTCTGCCGTTGACCATCTTGTTGCTCTCTCCACTTATATCATGAACAATTTCCTCCGGAAACGCCAAACGGTAGCAATATTTTTTGATCTGGAGAGAGCATACGATACCTGTTGGAGGACAGGCATCCTCCGCACACTGTTCTCTTGGGGCTTTCGAGGCCGGCTGCCCCTTTTTCTTCGCGAATTTATGGCAGAGCGCACATTTAGGGTGCGGGTGAACACTACTCTCTCCCGTACTTTCTCCCAAGAAAACGGGGTACCCCAGGGCTCCGTGCTGAGTGTTGTACTGTTTGCCATTGCCATTAATCCAATTATGGATTCTCTCCTTCCTGATGTCTCGGGCTCCCTCTTTGTGGACGATTTTGCGATCTACTACAGCTCTCAACGGACCAGCTTTCTTGAAAGACGTCTTCAAGGATGTCTCGATCGCCTCCACTCGTGGAGCATCGAAACCGGCTTCCGTTTCTCACCCAGTAAGACCGTTTGTGTTAATTTTTGGCGACGTAAGGAGTTTCTTCCGCCCTCCTTACATCTAGGTCCTGTCAACCTTCCGTTTTCCGACGTCGCTAAATTCTTGGGTCTTATGTTTGACAGAAAACTGTGCTGGTCCTCCCACGTTTCCTATCTTTCGGCTCGCTGTCTGCGTTCCCTTAACACCCTCCGTGTCCTGAATGGTACCTCTTGGGGAGCGAACCGAGTGGTCCTTCTCCGCCTCTTAGTGCGCTCGAAATTGGATTATGGAAGCATAGTCTACTCCTCTGCTCGGCCGTCTATTCTTCGGCGTCTCGACTCTATCCACCACCGTGGATTACGTTTAGTGTCTGGAGCTTTTTACACCAGCCCTGTGGAAAGTCTTTATGCTGAGACTGCTGAACCTCCGCTGTCCAATCGGCGGGCAGTCCTTCTGAGTCGTTATGCTAGCCATCTGTCTTCCATGCCTGCTAATCCAGCCCATGACCTTTTTTTCGACGCCTCCTTTGATGTCGGGTATGCAGGCCGCTCCTCCTCCCTACTACCCCCGGGAGTCCGCTTCCGTCAACTGCTCCATTCTCTTTCCTTCCGCTTTCCTAAAACCTTCTTGACAACTTGGGGTACAGCACCGCCTTGGCTCCGTCCCCGGATCGACTTGCTCAGAGACCTATGTCAATTTCCCAAGGATGGTACCCCTACACTTGTTTATCGTCGGGCATTTGCTGCTCTATGTGCACAAATGACGGAAGCCACATTTATTTACACCGATGGCTCGAAAACATCGTTAGGTGTAGGGAGTGCCTATATTGTTGGCGTCACCCCAAATCACTTTCGGCTTCCCGACCAGTGTTCGGTTTATACTGCGGAGCTTTACGCTATTCTCCAGGCTGTCCACTACATCCGCCGCCATCAGCGGATACAGTACGTAATCTGCTCAGATTCTCTCAGCTCTCTCCTAAGTCTCCAAGCTCTTTACCCTGTGCACCCTCTGGTCCACCGGATTCAGGACTGTCTGCGCTTGCTCCACCTGGGGGGCGTCTCAGTGGCGTTCCTCTGGCTCCCTGGACACGCTGGTATCTGTGGAAATGAGGCGGCCGATATAGCGGCCAAGGCTGCAGTCTCTCTTCCTCGGGCTGCTATTCAGTCTCTTCCGTTTACCGATCTACGGAGCGGTTTATGTCGCCAAGTTGCTCATTTACGGCATGCGCATTGGTCAACACTTCCCCATAATAAATTGCGGGAAGTGAAAGCCCTTCCTTGCGCTTGGACCTCTTCCTCCCGAACGCGTCGTCGGGAGAAGGTAATTTTAGCTAGACTCCGGATAGGGCACTGTCTTTTTAGTCATCGACATCTTTTAAGCGGTGATCCTCCCCCACTCTGTCCCCACTGCTCTCAGCTGTGGACGGTCAGACACCTTTTAATTGAATGCCCCTATTTTAATCCGTTACGCTCCCGTCTACAGCTATCGCCTGATCTATCGTCGATTTTAGCAGATGACATGCGCTCAGCTGACCGCGTTCTACAGTTTATTAGTGACAGTGAAATGACGTCAGTCATTTGAAGCTTTTTTTGGGGGACAACCAACCCCTTTCTATAGTGGATTTTTAAGCATTCCTTCTGCCTTTAGTTTCTCAAATTTTATGACCTTGTTCCCATTGCTGCTGATTTTAAATTTCGTTTTTTTCCTGTTTTCTACGTCACGGGCTGGGCGCTAATGACCATAGAAGTTTTGCGCCCTAAAACCACAAAAAAAAAGTGGTTCTCTTTTCTCCAAAGGACTCTTTAATTTTCCTGTAGGCAGTACCTATCTTACCCCTAGTGAGATATGCCTCTACATCCTTACATTTACCTCTAACCATCTCTGCTTAGCCATTTTGACTTCCTGTCGATCTCATTTTTGAGACGTTTGTATTCCTTTTTGCCTGCTTCATTTACTGCATTTTTATATTTGCTCCTTTCATCAATTAAATTCAATATTTCTTCTGTTACCCAAGGATTTCTACTAACCCTCGTCTTTTTACCTACTTGATCCTCTGCTGCCCTCACTACTTTATCCCTCAGAGCTACCCATTCTTCTACTGTATTTCTTTCCCCCATTCCTGTCAATTGTTCTCTTATGCCGTCCCTGAAACTCTGTACAACCTCTGGTTTACTCAGTTTATCCAGGTCCCATCTCCTTAAATTCCACCTTTTTGCAGTTTCTTCAGTTTTAATCTACAGTTCATAACCAATAGATTGTGGTCAGAGTCCACATCTGCCCCTGGAAATGTCTTACAATTCAAAACCTGGTTCCTAAATCTGTTATACCATTGTATAATATATCTGAAACCTTCCAGTATATCCAGGCCTCTTCCATGTATACAACCTTCTTTCATGACTCTTGAACCAAGTGTTATCTGCGATTAAGTTATCCTCTGTGCAAAATTCTACCAAGCCGCTTCCTCTTTCATTCCTTACTCCCATTCCATATTCACCTACAACTTTTCCTTCTCTTTCTTTTCCTTCTCTTTCTTTTCCTTCTCTTTCTTTTCCTTCTCTTTCTTTTCCTTCTCTTTCTTTTCCTTCTCTTTCTTTTCCTTCTCTTTCTTTTCCTTCTCTTTCTTTTCCTTCTCTCTTCGTCATCTGTGGAACTAGTTGGCATATAAACTTGTACTACTGTGGTAGGCGTGGACTTCGTGTCTATCTCGGCTACAATAATGCGTTCACTATGCTGTACGTAGTGGCTTACCCGCACTCCTATTTTTTTATTCATTGTTGAAACTACTCCTGCATTACCCCTATTTAATTCTGGATTTATAACGCTGTATTCACCTCACCAGAAGTATTGTTCCTCCTGCCACCGATCTTCACTAATTCCCACTATATCTAACTTTAACCTATCCATTACCCTTTTTAAATTTTCTAACCTACTGCCCGATTAAGGGACCGGACATTCAACGCTCTGATATGTAGAACACGAGTTTTCTTTCTCCTGATCATGACGTCCTCCTGAGTACTCCCCACCCGGAGATGGGAATGGAGGACTATTTTACCTCCGGAATATTTTACCCAAGAGGACACCATCATTTAACCAAACAGTAAAGCTGCATGCCTTCGGGAAAAATTGCAGCTGTAGTTTCCGCTTGCTTTCAGCTGTTCGCAGTACCAGGACAGCAAGGCCGTTTTGGTTAGTGTTACAAGGCTAGATCAGTCAATCATCCAGACTGTTGCTCCTGCAACTACTGAAAAGGCTGCTGCCCCTCTTCAGAAACCACACGTTTGTCTGGCCTCTCAACAGATACCCCTCTGTTGTGGTTGCCCCTACGGTACGGCTATCTGTATCGCTGATCCACACAAGCCTCCCCACCAACGGCAAGGTCCATATTATCTTTCAACAAAACTGCTCGATTATGTGTTTTCTTATTGTTTTCCGTAGCGTAATAGAAAATCATCATGGAGGTAGCGCTGTCTCAGAAGTTTTACCACATGTGGTACATCAGCAAACATCCAAACTCGTTTCGTTTCATCTGTTTGGTTGATACAGCATGTGTCTGTGTAGTCGATGTGGAATTCGTTCCACGCTCTCCCATTTTCAGTCTTCAGATCACATAAAATACCAACTGCGATAGATTCACTTTGTACGTTTTCAGTTTCTAAACAGAAGTACCGTTTATTGAATTAATTAACTTCAATAAATTCATTGGGCAAATACGTGTTGACTGCATAGCAGTATTACGGTTTTTCCCACCTTTCATCATTGGCTGCCTGTTACTGATTGCTGTGTTTAATGACAGGGTATCGCATCATGTACGGCCCAATAAATGAAAGAATATAAATCACTCGGTTTTTATTATTCCAGTCAAGTTAATAATTGAACTACGGATAGCGCACCCTGATCGTGTCAACAAGCAGCATAATCAGCATAGAGGGTGGGTAAAGATTTGCAGTTGGCAGATTCCGTTTGCTCGTAGATTTGGATTGTGTTCTAATTTGATCTTACTTACTTTTCAGTTAAATGGTATGAATAAAATAGCGTCCCTTACTAGGAATTAACGTTGATGAGGAACATGGGGAATTAATTCTGCAACAAGATCATTGCTTAGATAATTTGGTAAACAATTCGTATTTATTTCCCAAAAGACAAATTGCTCTTATGCTCAACACACAAATAAAAATCTCAGTTACTCTTCGCCAAACGGACCTCGCAATTTCAATTACTGTGAATAAAATAAAGAGAATTTTCATGTACTTTTCACGTTTAGCAGCTTGTATACTATAATTAATCCCAACTAGGATTTACTTGTTCTCCTATAATTTAATTAAGGACGTCAAACTGTTAGATAGGGAGTGGATGTATGCAGCGGAATAAATCTCAGCCCACAACATACACGATTCAAGGACATGCAAAATACACAGTAGCTAGCTATGATAAAATAAACATAAAAATATAACGATAAGGCTTAGCCAAATGAAATCAGCAAAGCACTGATTATCCGATCGGAAAGTAAGGTAACCCATAATCATCAACTCAGCAAGTAGAGGGCGGGAGGACTATTTCCAAAAGATCTTCCGGCATCATATAGTTTCCACAGTCACAGTGCGCCCTCAGAAAATCCGTGAACCGAGGCAGCCCATGCTAAGGTCTCGGAAGCCACCCCGCAGTGCTGTCATCAAAAAAAGTGCCACTAGATGTTGAGGCGAGTGACGTAATTAAACAGCTACGCGACCAGGGCCTGGATGTAGAGAGGGCGTGGCGAATCACTTCTAGGGAAAGACAAGCTCCCACCAGAAACATTAGAGTTATATGGCGAGATCAGGATACGATCGACAGCATCCTTACAAAGGGCGTGGTCATCGACTACGCGAAAAAAGAAGCGGAGCCCTCCAAACTTTCTCCACCGCTGCCAGCGCAATGCGGGCAGTGCCTGGGCTTTGATCACTCCACGGCGAGCTGCAAGGCCCAGCCAAAGTGTCCGCAGTGCGGTGGAAACCACAAACTGACCCGGTGCGATACAAAAAGCCCGGAGAAGTGCTCCAACTGCGGCGGTGACCACTCGGCTCTATCGTATAAATGCCCCAAACGGCCTAAGGTTGCAGAAAAAGAACTACTTCGCGCACCCATCAAGATGATGGATGAACACACACCAATCCCGCCAGCAGAAGACCTACATCAGGAGATCGTTCTAAAAAACTACTTCCTCCGCACACTTAACTGGCGCACTCATCAGTCGTTTTCAAGACAGGCGAGAGGAAATCGTCAAAACAGTAAACAAGTTGTCACAGCAGCTACTAAACAAAAGTGTCAAGGCAACCCAGTCGGGAGTTTGCCTGCATGTTGCAGTGGCAGACAGGGTCAGCCCGGCAACACAGCTGGACATAACCCACACCCCACAAACACCTACACAACACCAGACACCCACCACACAAACACCCCAACCGCAACACGCGCCCGCACAAACACACATCATCACACAAAACACACCACACTCATACACAACCAAAAACAAGATACACTAAGACTCTCCCCTAGCAAGGTCGCGATACCAATACGGCCGACCACCAACAGCTGAATCTCCTCTTCGCCAATGCGAAAGGAGTTAAAGACAGGAGGACACTCCTTACGCACACGTTGTTGTGCAACAACATACACGTAGCCGGCATCGTCAAAACGTGGCTGTCTGACTGAAAACAATGCAGCATATCAAAATTCAGCTGTTTACGCAAGGACACAGACGATAGAGGCGGCGTCGCGTTGTATGTGCGCAACACAATAGCAGCAACTGAAATCCCTTCCCCCGCACAGCTTGGAGACAGAGATCGTCATGGTCAAACTCAAGGGCCACAATGCAAGGACTATAATAATAGCATGTCTGTACAACCCTCCAAATAACCCCCTCCCCATCCACGCGATACGACACCTCATGACGAAAGAAAGATTCATCCTAGTAGCTGACCTCAATGCGCGACACGAGAGACTTGGTGACCACAGCACAAATCACAACGGACAAATCCTCTTCGACCTTCTGACGACGGAACCTGTAGACCCCCTCCCCATCTACCAACCTACTTTTATAGGCCACCAAGGAACGTCAGCGCCCGATCACATCCTATACAGCCCTGCCATGAGTGACTCAATAGCCAATGCGGAAGTCGGCAACTCAATAACAAGTGACAGCTCCCCATCCTCTTTTCCACAAATGCAATAGCCCCTCCAAATCCCCCACCAATCAGACGAACCATACGACAGTACTCAAACGCCGACTGGAATAAATACAAAGACGTACTCGAGCAAGAGTTATCCATCCCCATGACCGTGACAGACCCCCACGACCTGGAGCTTGCCACGACTAAAATAAAATCAGCTTTTAAACACGCAATAGAGGAAGCCATACCGCAAATTACCATAGACAACTGGAAACCCACTATCCCCCACGAAGCTCTTGACCTAATACAACGGAAAAGAGGACTACAAAGAGAAATGAGACGTACCAACAACCAGAACTTACGACAGATTTGGAACCGACTGAACAATCGTGTTAAACAAATCATCTCGACACACCGACAAAGACAATTGGAAGAAACTTGCGAGAGACGTAACTACAGAAACGGAGGACAATTTTGGAAACGCTTTAAAACACTGACGGTACAAAGAGCAACAACTACCAATACACTAATCGCAAACAACGAGCCAACGACAGACCCACAACAACAAGCCGACATCTACATAGACGGGTTAGAAGAAGTATTCTCCTTCCCACACAACTACTAGTTCGACGAGGTTTTCAGACGAACTGTAGAACTCCGACTCCCACGACTACTTAGCACACTAACAGTAGAGACGGAAAGCGAACACTCCGTAACTAAACCGATAACTGACAAGGAAATTGCGGATGCGATACTAATGGGGCGAAACACAGCGCCAGATCTAAACGACGTACGAGGAATTCATCTACAAAAGGCACCTCTTCGTACACTTATCCTTATCCTATCCCTAATATTCAACTACTGCATCAGTACCGAAACCATCCCAACTGCCTGGAAGACGAGCAAGATGATCATGATCCCTAAACCAAAGAAACCAAGAACAGACCCACGATCTTACAGACCCATCTCTCTTTTAGACGTAGTAGGAAAAACCTACGAAAGAATAATCACAGACAGACTCGCGACATACGTAGAAGAGAAAGAACTCCTTCCCTTGATCCAAGCCGGCTTCCGCAGCAAGCACTCCACTAACGATCCGCTGTTTAAATTGGTAAACGGAGTCACTCAGGGTTTCAACAATGGACAGTGCACCCTCGCGGTATTCTTGGATATCGAGAGGGCGTTTGACAAACTATGGCATGACGGCCTCCTCTGCAAGCTGTGCGACATAGGGATCCCAATCAAGATGGTTCGGCTCATCAAAGCATATTTAACCGACCGCATATGCAAAATACATGTATCCAACCACTCTTCCCAACCTTTCACCCCACAAGCAGGAGTGCCACAGGGCGGTATCTCGTCTCCGCTGCTGTACGCGCTGTACACAGCAGATATACCGACCACTCAATCCCCAGACGGAACAATAGCCCTCTATGCAGACGACACCGCTTACTGGTGTACATCATTCAGGACAACTACTATACAACGAAAGACGGACGCATACCTAAAACGACTCGAAGACTGGATGAAAAAATGGAGAATTAGACCAAAGACACAAACTGTACTTTTTCGACACAGAAACTTGACCAAAATGAGACAACAAAACGACAACGACATACAACTGACACTCTGGAAAACGCCACTCAGGCTTGTCAACACGGCCAGGTACCTTGGCATGTTCCTAGACAAACACATGAACTGGATGACTCACCTGAATTACCTTCTCGACAAGACTAGAAAACGCCAAAGACTGATACGACAAGTACAAGGACGCCTCCGTGGCTGCAGCATGGAAACAGCCATACACACTTACAAAACTTTTATCAGACCTGTCCTCGAATACGCCAGCGCCCCGCTGGGAGGAATTCCGCACACGGTAGCAGACAGACTTTACAGTACGGAAAGACGACTGCTCCACAACCTCGCGAGACTCCCGGCAAGGACGCCCAGCAACGACGCATATGAAATAGTTAACGTAGAACCACTCCAGACACGACTGACAAAACTACGCGCGAACTACGGACAACGAATGCTAACGCAAAGACCTGACATGGAAAGCTTAACAACAACAAGACCACAAACTCAACGACTTCCCAAGCACAAGTATATCTGCCCAGCGCGTACAGTAGCTCAAAACACATCAAACCACTTCCCAGATCTATCCCCCACTATGGAACCGCTAATAACCCACATCACTACCCCTCCACACCTAGACGTCAGACAATAAAACACAGATAGACATATAACAATAACATGGAAATCAACACCCAACCACCAATCTCCAATCTCTCTCTCTCTCTCTCTCTCTCTCTCTCTCTCTCTCTCTCTCTCACACACACACACACACACACACACACACACACACACAAGCCGGCACACTCCACTACTTCTCACTTCTGTTCTGCCACTGAAAAATAGGCAATAGCCATAATTTTATTTTATAACAAAAATTAGTAACATCATTAATAACGTCATTAGAACAACTGCAAAAACACCTGAACATGTCAAACAGGCATCCACTCCTCAATCCCCACTCAAATATACCTACCACAGCTACATCACATACACCAATAAGCACAATTATATATTACCCTCACAGCCACTTCCAAAAATCCTTTTTCATCTCTTCTCCTCTCCTCTGTTCTACTATTGTACATAGTGTTAAATTAAGAAATATTACATACAAAGTATGTACAGTAACACTATACACACAAATGTGAATAGTCATAATTATATATTATCATATGTTAATGTTTACGTGTTTCACTCTCACTTAAAAACGTCTCATCTCTTCTCTTCTCCTACACTCTATTGTTGTACATATTCTTAAAATAAGATAGATATCATGCAAATTACGTACAGTAACACTACACACAATAATGTGAATAATCATAATTATATATTATCATATGCCAATGTTTACATCTTTATCTCTCACTGTTTCCTCACAAACCTCTCCTCTTATCTTCTGTTCTCCTATATTCCACTATTATATACATTGTTAAATTAAGATATAACCTTGTAAATTAATATATTGTAATACCAAATGTTTATTGTAAATGATCACCTTAAAAGTGCAAAAAATGTAAACATGTAAAAAGCACCTTGCAGCAAGCACTTTAAAATTATATTAAAAGGAAAAATAAAATAGTAAAACCTGCGCTATGGCTAAAAAGTGCAATGCAAGCACTAGAATAGCCCGCCCTCCCCGTAAGGGAAGGGAATGAAATGTGCTAAAAAAATAAAAATAAAAAAATAATCAATCACAACGGGCTACACTGGCTCTTGCTAGCACAAATAAGTGAAAATTTACCAAAGTAGCTTTGTTAATTAGAACATGAAAATATGGCATAATAGTTCGTTCTCTCCTCTTTAATACCGTAAACTGTAGTTAAATTAAATTTAGAATGGACATAAGTATTACGGGAAACTACCTCACATGCAAGGCAAATAAAATCCAAACACTTCAAAAGCACAAAAAACTGACAGAACTTAAAATGAGTTTTATCTTAGTGGCCAGTATTCAACTATGACTTGGCTCACTACGTTAACTCTAATCAAATTTAATCTGCCGTGAACTTTGCCGCGGTGGGCTACTATAGTGAACAGGTGCAAGCAGTACTGAAAGCTAACTGAGTAGAAACCAAGTAGAATAGGAAATACAGTCATATTTATAGAATCTGAATTCCAACACAACCCCTTGTGAAATAAATCTTCCAGATCCATCTCAAAATAATTCATCTGTTCAACGATCTAAAACTGCACCATGTGCCAAGGATGCGACAGTTTGGCGGCCAGCTTAAATGTTTAACAAACTGGAGTACAGTTTCCGTAGGAGTGGGTCAAGTGCTGCCGCGAAAGGGGGCCACGGACAGCGGGCAGCCTTGTCTCACTGACTTCTCTGGTTTAATTCTTCAAGTCCATCCATTTATAGTTATTACTGATGTGGCGTTCGTTAAGGAATTTCTAATTATTTGGGTATATTTGCGGCGAAATCCGAGTTTTCTCAAAGTTTTCAATAGGTACCGGTGGCCGAACTTGTCGAAAGCCTTCTGAAAATCGACAGATATTATTGTTGCCGTCGTTCTTGTGGTTGCGGCGTGCGCACTGTTATAGGTCTGAACTCTTCGATCTGTTTTACTGCCTGTTTCTTTGGGAGAAACATTGCCGCCCCTCGCAGAAAGGAGGCCAGTACTTCTGCCACATTCAAGATTTCGTGTACCAGTTCGATTAAGAAACCGCCTAGTAGCTTCCAGAGATGGCTGCAAAATTCCGTGGAGATGCCGTGGGTGCCTGGTGCCTGGTGCTCTGCCGTTCACGCTGTCTTTGAGGACAGCTCTCACCTCGTCCTCACTGGCGCTTTCGGCCAGCAGCGCCCGGTCTTCATTGCTCAGGATCCTACGTGTTTCCAGTCGGATGTCTGCCGTTTCGTCTTCGTCCGTCTGTTCGCTTCTGCAGAGTTCTCCTAGGTGATTTTCTACGAGGTGTAGGATTCCGCGTTTAGTCGACAGCTTGTTTCTGCGGTGGTCGCGGGGTTCAGTGATGACCTTGCTGTTAGCCCTTTTGCCTTTCCCTGACTAAGTGGTGGAGTGTGGCAGGCTCATCCTCGATCTACAAGCACATCTACACAGTAGATACTCGGCAGGCCACCGTACGGTGCGTGGCGGAGGGCACCCTCTGCGACTACTTGCCATTCACCTCCTGTTTCACTCGCAAGTAGAGCGAGGGAAAAACAACTTCTGTACCCCTCCATATGAGCGCTAATATCTCGTATCATATCTTCGTGGTCTTTACGCTCAGCGTATATTGGCGGCAGTAGAATCAGTCGGCAGTGAGCTTCAAATGTGAGTTCTCTAAATTTTCTCAATAGTGTTTCTCGAAAAGGAGGTCGCCTTCCCTCCAGGGATTCACATTTGAGTCTCCGAAACATCTCCGTAACACGTACGTCTTGTTCGAACCTACCGGTAATAAATCTAGCAGACCGCCGCTGAATTGCTTCGATGTCTTCCTTCAATCCGACCTCGAGAAGTATTAAAGAATAGGTCGCACCAGCGTCCTATATGCGGTCTCCTGTACAGATGAGCCACTCTTTCCTAAAATCCTCCCAATAAACTGAAGTCGATTATTTGCCTCCCCTACCACAGTTCTCGCATGCTCGTTCCACCTCATATCGCTTTGCAACGTTACGCCCAGACATTTAAACGACTTGACTCTGCCACGCGGGAACTGGTAATACTGCCGAACGTTACGGATTTGTTCTTCCTACTCGTCCGCATTGCCTTACATTTCTCCACATTTAGGACTAGCTGCTATTCATCACACCAACTGGCAATATTGTCTAAGCCGTCTTGTATCTTCCTACAGTCACTCAACTTGGACGCCTTACCGTACACTGCGGTATCATGAGTAAACAATCGCAGATTGCTGCCCACCCTGTCAGCCAAATCATTTACGTAGGTACGTAGAGAACAGCTGTAGTCCTATCACACTTCATTGAGACACAGGTATCCTCTGGAGTGCCCTCGCCGTCGAGGACAACATACTGGGTTCTATTAAGAAGTCTTCAAGCTACCGACATACCTGTGAACTTATTCCATATGCTCGTACCTTCGTTAAAAGCTTGCAATAGGGCACCGTGCCAAATGCTTTCCGGAATTTTAGAAATATGGAATGTGCCTGTTGCCTTGCTGTCGCCTTACGCCTGGCTACGAAAAATGACGCCTTTCATTCACTGTCGTTTGATGTTGAGGAGACGCGCTTTCAATCCTCTCACGCGTGTCAGGTACTGTGGTTCGTCTGCCGGGGCGTTCAGTGCGTCCCTTACACAGAGCGCGTAGAAGTCTGCTGTGCTTTTCCTGCAGAAAAGCTTTTGCCTCACTGTATCTGATCAGTGCTCTTCTGATCGCTGGCTTGGCGAGTTCTACCCACCAATGTGTAGTGGAGATGTACGAATCTCGCCTTTCTGAATATTTTACTAATGATTCTGTGATTTCTGAGCGTAGTCTCTCGTCTGTGAGGTGTTGTATGTTCATTATCCATCTTGCTTCTTGACCAGCCATCGTCCTTGTTGGCAGGTGAATTTTGGCCTCGTATGCACAGTGATCAGAAAAGAACACTGGGCAGACTTGTACGTGCGATACATCGGCGGCGAACTCCCTGCCCACGTCAATTGTGCCTTTCCCCCTGCTGTGGTGGAGTCGTCAAGTTTTAGACGTGTTGCCAACACTTGCAGCTCTACGTATATATTCGGTACACAGATCTGGTCTTGGGGCGCGGCAACAATTAAAATGCCGCCCCCCCCCCCCCCCCAGCACAATCTTGTCGCTATAGTGCGAGAGGAGTCTGCAAATGCGTTTGCTGAGGAACGGACTTTCGGCGCTCTTGTTCTGTTCCCGACGGTGCATATATGTTTCTGAACAGCGTTCCTGCTATTTCTACTGCTATGCTGCTTCTACCTACCGTTAGTTTTGCTTCCCCTGTTGGTATTTCTTCTCTGACGATAATAGCTGTCCCTTGTCGGTTGACATTGCATGAGAGACTCGTATACATTGTGTTCCCGTGCATTTGCAGCGACGGGGACGTCAGGCACTTCTCTCTCGTCGTCAGACAAGTTTGAGTTTGTGCGCAATTTTGTTGACGCATTTTTTGTGGTGATTTCGCGGGTTCGGCTGACCACAGCTGCTTCCTGTGCGGAGACGTCTACCTCCGCTCTCCATTGAGTGGTCGCCCACCCAGTCGGAGCTGAACTGACGTTTCTCCCCCGCGGCGCGGCGGCCGGCTGGGACTCTGCCTGGACGGCTAAAGCCGTCGGCACACGGACCGTGCTGTCGAACGTCAACGTTGAGCGCGCAGAGCGCTCAGGAGCGATACGGCTTGTGCATACGGTATGTGGGCCCCAACGTGGTATACGCGATCGCAACGCAGTTGCGAGACGTTTCTAGTTCGTAAATCACGCTGTTCACTCAACGGGCGCATGTAAAGTTCTCGCGTTAGCTCTATTAAAACACACATTTCCTCCATTGCCCATATGCTAGTCACGTTGTTCTATATGTAATAGACAAAATTAAAAAATTCAATATGCATGCACATGTTTTAAGACAAAAAGGAAAGTACCATGTCCAATCAGTAAAGATGCAGGCTTATAAAAGTTCCATTACACCAGTGTGACACAAATTTGCAATAGTTCTCCACATTAGATAAACATTATTTTATCATTCCCACATTTTAGTAAAACCCTAAAGTCATTCTTACTTGATCAATGTTCCTACCCAATAGCAGAATCTTTACAACATGTGAACAACGAAACTTGAAAGAAAAACGAACAAAATATCTCTATACAAGTAGCGCAAGCTACCCTGTACATAAAGCCAATCAAAAAAAGGTGAACTTATATCTTCATAACATCAAGTGTTGTAGTCTATACTTACATTAAACTAATAATAAAGAATCGGAACCTATTAAAAACGCGAATGTTAGGAAAAATAATATTTAGACGTGGCGAGACGCGAACCACCACCACATCACACATCCCGTTGTATATCGTTAACGTTACTCACTACGCTAAACAGACAACAGATATTTTATGGCCAATTCTAACCTGTTCCGGCTTGCTAAAAGCTTTAATCGTAGCTACGTTACTAATTGAAATTTAATTATAACAAATTGTACAAAGAACAGTGTGTTGTTGTTGTTGTTGTTGTTGTTGTTGTTGTTGGATCCTCACTGTGTCGCTGCCTTCAAATGACATACTCTCGTAATACGCAAGTTACAAAAAATTTTTTGCCACTAATATTATGTTTCTCATTATTTTATTGTAACGAATCACACAGTTAACGGTTTTTCAGGTGACTCTCAGTTTTCTGGTGTTGAGAAACAGCATATATACGTATGGGCTTGAACTGACTGCTAATATGGCGTCTCACAGCTCTGTGCTGAACGGAGATGGCGTTCATGTGACGTAGCTGGCCTTGTGCCATCTGATAGATATTCTGAACGTGCGTCTGAGCAATGACGAGACATGCTAGATATTGCTTTGCATGTTCGGAAAGACTCGCGAACGTGCTATTCCACGCTATGGCGCCAGAAACTCGGCACGCTCATCGTTCGGATGCACGGTCCTTGTGCCGACGGCTTAACGGTGCTGCCGCGACGGCTTCGCCCGTTAACGCTCCAGTCTACCTGTCAGTGCTGTTCTGTTGCTCAGCGTTCGTGTTCCCCGCCCGTGGCAACTGCGCCGGTCGTATGCTCCTCGGACAGTTTGCCCGCATGTGCTTCGTGGAGTTGCATATGGATCTCGTCTGGCGCTGGCCGTTACATTGCACCTACCTCCTGTGTGTTCCTGTCATTACGTAAGACGGTACGTGTTTCTAGACCACCTTGTTTCTCTCCTTCCCACCCCTCCGCGCCCCGAACTCGCGGTTCACGGACAGCACGTCCCCTGCAGTCTCGTGCATCGTGCCACTTCGAAGGGCAGTTTGTACACCTTCATCTGCCTAATACCATAACAGGCGAACGAAATTTTGACGTCGCTCGCTGTAACATCTCCACGCTTAAATTTTCGTTTTCCATCATGCGTGGTGACCAAAGTTTCACACCGTACGAGTCTCTTTACTTTATGAAAAACTGTATACAGTGAAGTCCAGCATCACTCCTTCAATTTTATCCTCCTCCATCATACCTTCGTGTGAAACATCCACTCTTCAGTTTCAAATGACGTTGGTGTCACGTATTCACGATCGAACTGCAGTTGCATCGTGTCGTTTAACCGGTTGTCGGTGGTCACCGTGACTTACTAAATCGTCGATAACTGACAACGAACAGCTGCGGCAGGCGGCGAGCGCGGGCACGGCGCGGCGCGCTGGAGTGTCGGGCGGCGCGGCGGCCGGGCAGTCCTCGCTGCCTGCGGCCACACGACGGAGCGGCGGCACGCGTGGTCCCATGCGGTCACCCATCTAACAAGGGAATGGTCAGACTTGTCATGTCGAAACCTGTGTTGCTTTTTTTACCACTGTGAGTTAACATTGCAAATAGTCTGCATGCAGAATTTAGCTGCTGATATGACCTGGAAGTCCGTAAACAATTTTATGACGTAAGACATTATTGTCGCATGGTTTCCGCGCTTATAACTGCCTCTTGTACAATCCTGACCTCTCTCGCTACGTTATACCGACGCCATCTAGGCACTAGGTTTATTTCGAGGAGTGCCACGCATATTTAATCAAATTCTGAAACTGTGGGGATGAAAATTGATAATGTACTACTGATTGCAGCTTGAGAATATTGTCACGGTGATAGAGAAAATTATTGTGTGCAGATCACTGCAATTTCCTGTCCGTTAATTTTCTGTAAAATACCTTCTACTGACGGAAAAATTCTCTGTCTAAAGGTTGAATTACGTTCGTCGTGCCGGGTGGAATCAGAAGTATCTCTACTTCTTTGTCAGGGTGGGCTCGAAATACAGCTTTTAATGAATCAGACCTTTTATGATCTGACAACGAATCTAGAAGAGGAGATTTGTTCCCGCAGAACGGAAGAAAAGCATGACGCACGAAAAGTGTTTTTTCATTTCCCATTTTTCCAGACTTCGATGCGTCTACCACAAGATTGTTTGCGTAGAACATTGTTCTTTTGACACGTGGTACAAAACGTCTAGTTGGTTCTTAAAGTTTAGGCAGCAATGAACCATCCAGACTAATTATGGGCAATGGGTGAGTGCAGTCGTGGACTGCGCAATCGCCTCAATATGTTTTTCCCCTTCGAATGACAGTGTCCTTTTCGCACGTATTTCTTTTTGAAAACCTGACCTGAATTGTACACGTACGATTCACTAAAACTGGCGATATTATTTTTTGCATTCGTAAGAAAAGCTATCATTTCGATTTGTGTCACTTCATTTTCCGACCTGTTTCTCGATACAAATTTTGTTATTTTTCTTGCCACAATTTTATGTGATCTTTTGAAGCGACTGATCCAACTTTGAGAAGCTGTAAATTCTTTAGCGCCTATCACGTCGCAATCTCTGACGCCCAATCACGCAAAGTTGTATCGCTGACACTACATGACTGTTGTCTGCCATCGCTAAATAGCTCAAAAAGTCGCGCATCTATCTCCGTCCAATTTCCAGCGACTTCCTTTTTCCATTTATACAATTCACGTTCAGAACGGACAAAGCGATACTTAATTTGAACAGTACTGACACATAGGCGTTTCGTACCACTTTCGTTCAACCAATACGTCACCGCTTTTTCTTTGTCTGATAAGGTAATTGTAGTTACTGGTGTTACTTTCGGAGATAATTGATGATGGTACTTGGCTCTATCACTCGAAGAGTCTTCATGAGTGCAACTTTCGTCGGTGTCTTCGCCGTCTGTAGATTCTGTCTGCAATATCGAGTGTTTGAGTTGTTTCTAGCCACATATCTGCGCCATTTACATGCTCGTCTAGAAGTTTAACAACCATGTCGCACAACACACAATCTTCACGCGTGTTTTCTGTTGATTGCTTCATTTGGCGTCTGTGGTATATCTCCATGCCAAGCAGCAAAACATGTACAGGGTTCGCCATCACCTGTGAGGGGTGATTGAATGTTCTCTGTAAAGTGGCTTGCGGAGTATAGATGAACGTGTACAGAACATCTTTCACATCTCTAACCAGTTTCAGGACGGTATGTTTCGAAATACGTACCATAAATTAAAAAGACGTGCATGCCACAGAAACGAATATTCGTTTCCCCTTCCCACCAAAACCGTGCAGCGATATTCCTCTCTAGTGAACGCCGCGATAAGACGGCCGCACTTCCCGACCGTGCGCACAACGCTCGCGACTCGCCATATCCAGGGGTGGCCAGCCGTCACTGCAAGCGCTAAGCAGGAAACACAGCCATGTTCGTGATTTATTTATTTATTTATTTATTTTAGGAAACTTACAGTTCATGTCAGCAGCTAAAATTTTGCATACGGACCTTTTGCACAGTTAAATAAGTGCTAAAAAGCAAAACATGGTTCTGCATGACAAGTTTGACCATTTCCTTGTCAGTGCCGTAGAGGATGACAGGCAGTATGATTGTTTTTCCATATTCTGAGCTTTGCCGGTATGGACAATCCCCTTCCCTTTAATAACTGGTATAGTTGGTAGAGCCGGGCTGAGCTTTTGTTCCTAGCCTCTCTGACGTGGTGCTTGAATGTAAGGTTTTTGTCTAACTTTAGTCCTAGGTATGTGATTACATTCTTCCATGGTAGTGGCTGTCCATTTAAGTGATGTTTATGATGTGTTTTTTGATTTTGTGAGAGAATAGAATCGTTTGACATTTGTCAGGATTTATTTTTACTTTCCAGATGTTGCACGAGTTGGTTACTTTGTTGAGGTGTCGTTGGAGACTGTAAACTAGATAATTAACGTTCCTGCCACTGCGATAGAGTGCAGTATCGTCTGCGTATAAGGCTGTACTGCCGCCCGGCTCTTTCGGGATGTCATTGGTGTACAGAAGATACAGGAAGGGGCCAAGCACAGATCCCTGTGGGACAGCTGCTTCTATATGTTTCATGCCACTATTTGCCTTCTGTATGTACGAGTAGAATTTCCTGTCGGAGAGGAAGGACTGAACGATTTTCAGCAGGTGGAGAGGGCAGTTGAGTTTGGATATCTTGTATAGCAAACCGCCATGCCAAACATGATCAAAAGCTTTTTCAACATCCAGGAAAATAGCCGCGGTGCTGTTGGCCTGGCTCTTCTCCGTGCAGACGTGTTCCACCAGGCGAATGGCTTGCTGTACGGTGCTATGTCCAGCACGAAAACAGAGTTGTTCGGGGATGATGATGTTGTTTGTGGATAGAAATTGAAGTAAGGAGTTTTGTATAAGAATTTCGAGAAGTTTGGAGAGATGACATAGTAAAGAGATAGGCCGATGGTTCTGTGGAAATAGCTGATCTTTATTGGGCTTTGGAATAGAAATTACTTTTTCAACCTTCCAGGCTGAAGGGAAATATTGTTTGGAGAGGCAACTGTTCAGGATGGCTGTGAGGTGAGAGATTGCAGGTTGAGGAAGGTTTTTAAGAAAGGGGAGTTTGATGATGTCATGACCGGGGCTTTTGCAGTGCCGAATCACCTGATGCGAACAGACTGCGCGCTCGCTGGTCGGCACAAAGTTGGTGACGGGTCTGTCCCGAAGTTTTCGATGTAGGTGACGCCCAACTCTGCGCTCCAGGGCTTCTGCTTTGTCCTCGTCGTCATCGACTGCATTTTACCGGAACTGCAGTTCGAGCGTGTTTGCCATGGCGGTTACTTTGTCCTGTGGGTTGTAAACTAAACCTTTTTGCCCATGAAGTGGTCTGGTGGCTTTTTGGGGTTGCCGCCTGGGTCTGATAATTCCCCAGAATTTTTCCGGATTTTTGTTCTGCCATTTGCAGGCTTTGCTCCCCCCTAGCGCATCCTAGCAGTTCTAGTCTGGTCTGGATTTCCCTGGCCATTCTCCACTGCTTTCAATAAACATTTCAAATATAAAAATGCACTTGTTTATTTGTAATAATCTTCTTGGATTTGCCGCAAATTTCTCAATTACTTTCCTCTGTAGCATCTCGCAGTTTTCTTTTACATAATTGCGGTGTACGCTCATCAGGCATAATCCTGTGAGCCTTTCTTCTCCCTTAGTGCTTCTGAGCCACGTCTTCACTCCTCGAAGTGTGCTGAAGGATCGTTCCACAGTAGCTGTTGTGCATGGAATAGTGCGAAAAAATTTTATTGCTTTTTTCATGCTAGGGAAAAAAATATTGGTCTCGTTAAACAGGTCAACGACTTCCATATCTTTTAATTTAGCTTCAGTTACATTCTTTTTCCTCCACAAATTGTGCCATAGTTCCAGTTCTCTGGCAATATCATCCAATCCATAAAATGCTTTAAACAATTATGCACTTTTAAGGAAGTCTGTTATACTAGAATTGCTCATATTAAAGGGATGTAGCTTATTTAGAGCAAAAGCTGGTGTATTTTCTAGTGAAAATCCTATATTTAATGACATAAATGATTCGATGTATTACCAGCGAACGTCGCCAGTATTCGTCGTCATTTTGGGATGGTGGATTGTTTCTGAATTTTTGCTTGCAAGCAAAACGTGGAACAGTAATTTCTATTTCCAGTTCCTCTGCTTTTGCAAGTAATCCGCTAGTTAGTCTGTCTGCTTCCTTTCGATCATTACCGAGCACGTCAAGGATTCCTCTGATGTGTTCCCTCACCGTGATCATATCTACAGATTTAGACTGCAGGACATTAGCTACTGGTTCCAAAACTGCTGAGTATTTGGCTATTGTTTGTAAAGATAAGATAAACACTGGTTTGGTAATGGCTGAGTGCAACTGATACACAGATTTCCTCGTTGCATAATTTCCCTCAGTAGACAATTTTTCTGGAGCTCTCTCAACCTCTGGGAAATTTTGAGAAAATAGTCTGATGGATTTATATTTTTCAGACCATCTCGTCTCTCACATTCTTGTTAAATTGGGAGCGTATTTCTGACGTGTACTCGATTCTCTCAAAAAGTTTATAGTGTCTTTCACAGTGGCAACAGTATTCCTAATTTCCGGCACTGCGTTTGCATCGTTCACCACAAGGTTGAGTTTGTGGCTTGAGCAATGAACGTACGATGCTCGATAATATTTATTAAAATGGCTTGTACACCACTCTCTCTACCTGCCATTGTAGAACAGCCATCGAAGCAAAATCCTACACAGTCTTCTGCTGGAAGATTATTACTGATCAAGAAACTGCCAATTGCTTCAGCGGTTGAAGAGGCATTTTGTGACTTCAGTTCTATAAAACCTGCAAATTCTTCCCGGATTTTCACTTTTCTTTCGTCGTAGAACCGCACGCCTATTGATAGCTGTTCCTTCCCAGCTATGTCAGCTGTTTCATCAGCCAAGACTGCTTAAAACGTCGCTCTTTTAATGTCAGTGATTATATTCTCCTTAATAACATCGCCACACAAATTTATGAATTCATTTTGTATTTTTGGCGATGTGTAAACAGCATTGCGGCGACATTTTTTCAGATGACTCCTTAACTCGTCGTCGCCAGAATCGATTCTTAAGTTCAGTAAATCTAATAAAACACCTTCATCTGTCTGTTTTCCTCTAAGAGGCATATCATGTGTGCCGCAAAACACTATACAAGAAAGAATGGATGATAGTATTTGCCTGTTTTCATTGATCACTCTTAGGTGCACATTCTGCAATTGGACGTCTACATGTACATTTCCAAGAAAAGATTTTGCTGCAGCTGACGCTGTTAAGTGAATGTGGGTTTTAACATGTTTCCGAGAGTCTTCATGCATATCCTTTGTGGTGTCACCGCCAGACACCACACTTGCTAGGTGGTAGCCTTTAAATCGGCCGCGGTCCGTTAGTATACGTCGGACCCGCGTGTCGCCACTGTCAGTGATTGCAGACCGAGCGCCGCCACACGGCAGGTCTAGAGAGACGTCCTAGCACTCGCCCCAGTTGTACAGCCGACTTTGCTAGCGAAGCTACACTGACAAATACGCTCTCATTTGCCGAGACGATAGTTAGCATAGCCTTCAGGTACGTCATTTGCTACGACCTAGCAAGGCGCCATTATCATTTGTTATTTATCTTGTGATGCATGTACCGTCAGACTGATGTTCACCAATTATGGATTAAAGTTAAGTATACCAAAATCTCCGTACTTTTTACTAGACTCAACTCCTTTAACTGTTTCAGACCTCACGCCAGCCTGCGTGAGCTTAACGCGTGCCTTTCGACTACCAGTTATTGTGGCTTGGCTGTCTTGCCAAGTCACAACATCCTTGAATCTTGTGAATGGCCTAATGATAAACGATCCCAAAACGCCTCTAACAGTGCCAGTGACAGGAGGGAACAAAACACAGTGCTTGCATAGGGCGCCTTTCACAAACTTGGAGTATACTAGCCATGGTGCATATTGATCTAACCATGCATGATTAAATTTTCTTTGCAAATGGCTTGCATCACTTTCAAAGTCATAATTATTTGAAGGGATCCAAGGATTTACTAAGAGATCCTTCTTCTTGTCCACTGGTAGCTGGGTAGTTAGCCCAATAAACCGACCCAGATCATTTTCATTGCAATAACTATTAATTACAATTTCCGTATCCTCTTTGGACACACAAGCTAGTTGGGCTGTTGAGTGAGAATAGTGAACAGGGGCTGCTATAGTTACAGGTGCTGCTGATTGTTGTTCAGCGTCACCTTTAGGTGATGGTTGTGACACTTCATTTTTCTTATGATCGTCATCGCTTCCACTGCTACTATTCCGACTCCTTTTCCTTTCGTGAGCGGTAGTCCCTACAAAATAAATACATGTAATTTATTTTCCTACTACTTAGCCATAGAAAGAAAACAGGGTTAAGAGAAATAAAGGGAAGACTTACAGGAAATGGAGGAGGATTGCCTACATTGGACCACCTTTAGATTTTGTCACCCCAAGTCTTCAATATGTATTTAATTGAAACAAAATATACTGAACAATAATGTACAAGCTATACATTTCCATCAAATGATATTAGATGTACTCATCGAAAAGCAGGCTTGATTGATTCTTGTCCTTACCAAATAAGGAGTTGCCCTTTAAGATCGATGTTCACGTCACAGACCTTTTTATTCTTGCAAACGTTTCACAGATTTATTTTTATAGCAGTGTCACCGGCACCAGTTCATTTTCAACCGTGCCACCGTGCTGTCTCTGGCACCAATGTCGAAGTGCCTTCTTTACATTAGAGTTGGCCAACACGATTCTTTTTCATCAAACGATTCCTGCTATTCAATCCCACAATGCGTATCGATTCCTACGATTCGTTCACGATTCTTTCTAGTCTGCGGTGGCACGATTCTTACAGAATGCCAAAACGTTCTACATCTTACTCATAAATGGCAGAACATGTCTGAAAATGTCAAGGTGGTTAGAAACACGCCTACATAGATAAACTTAAAAATCGACATCCGTGTCTAAATATAAAATTTTATCCACATCGTTAAAGCCGTTTCCGAGATAACACGAAATTCGCGTTTTTATATAAAAATGTTTTTTTTGTCAAATCGCGTTCTTTTAGGAAAGACACACATTATATATATATATATATATATATATATATATATATATATATATATATATATATACAGGTAAACATAAAAACCAAAATCTTAGCTACATTCAATCATAACACAGATTTACGAGATGGCGTTATAAAAACATGTAAAATCGCGTTTTTATATAATTTTTTTTAAATTGCGTTTTTACGAAACATACAGCTAAGTAAGTGAACTCAAAAAAGCAAAAACCTGTCTAAATACAAAATTTCATCCAAATCGTTAGGGCTGTTTCCGAGATATGCGAAATATTATACGGTATGTACAAGAATTGCTCGTTTAAATATATGTAAACTGTATAAAGTACGTGCGTTTGTGTTGCATTGCATCTGGAGCAAATTAGATGTACATATTTATTCATCATACTTTGATTTCTTGATTTTTAATCGTGTGTATTGGCAGCTGTGTATTCGCTGTATTTCGTTTCTGTTATCAGTATCTCATGTATGTAAAAAAACTTTTTCCAGTTCATGGCGGATTTTGGTACAGAACCCAGTGGTGAATTGACGGAAAACAAAACAAGACTGTTTTGTTTTCTGCCACGTGAAATTAGTCAACGGCCCACGATATTCGTTCCGTGCTTAGTTTGTTCACACGAGTCCCCCCCCCCCCCCCCTCTTGACTGCTCTCTGGCGTTCGTAATCATTCGGCTAAGATTCAGCAGTTGCCATCGATGCATAGCGTTCTAATGAATCGTTGAAACTTGGAATCGTCACGAGACAGAAATACGCAATCGTTCTTATCATTCTTTTGAACGACGATTCGTGCCTACCACGATTCAATTCTTTATTTATATTCAGTCAAATGAACGATTCGTTCACAAATCGCCATAACTAATCACTAGCACCAAGCCATGTGGACACGGTGGATAGCGCAGCTGCAGGAGCTGCCCTAGCACGCTCCCAGATAGACGCACATTTTCAACTTTTATCCTTCACTACTGTCGTAGTCCAGAGTGAAATTTTCACTCCGCAGCAGAGTGTGCGCTGATATGAAACTTCGTGGCAGATTAAAACTGTGTGGCGGACCGAGACTCGAAATTGGGACCTTTGCCTCTATAAAAATAGCCTTCTTCCTCAAGGAATTCAAATGTACATCACAAATAAGGCAACAATTTTCCGTTCGGCTAGAACAGTATACTTTTAAGTGTTTTCTGGAGGTATTTTATGACTAATATATAAATTTAATCGTAGGATTCATGATGTACAAGTTTAAAAGGTAGCTTTATTCAGAACTGATAACAGAGATATATTGAAAGTATCATGGTTATACACATCCGTCTCCTTTCCCAATTGTAACTGCAAGTTACACCAAAAATTACATCCTTTTGACAGATCTTTGAAGCATCAGGGTTTTAAGCGTGGCATTTTCTTAGTGCGGCAGTATTATAGAACTGCCAAGCACGGTATATTAGTTTTGGAGCGATGGAATGCAGCAGGCCGTAGAAACAAATTGGGGGTTGACAACTAGTACTACAAGTGACCAAGGAACGAAATTCCAAACAGAATTGGGATAAGAAGCGTATGAGCAGAGCAAACACCAAGCACGGGTTTTTACGTCATCGTAGCTGCGCATGAGCAGAAACGCGTTTTCTAGCGCTCGAAAGTAGCTCTTTGGCAGTCGCTTGAACGAACATGATAATGCTACTGGAACATACAAAATTAAATTCTAATTTGAGGTGTCTAGTTACTGACTAATGAAAGGCACTTACGAACTATACTGCCTATGCAGAAGTTTGATTTGTAACACAATACTTAAAACAAAGACGAAGAGAATACAACAATGGCAGATATTCTTGCTTCACTGGGTAGGGTCAGTTGACCACTGGGCCACACGGCTTTGACAGCATTTCTCACCAGTATAACCAACTTGAAGGTTTTAAGTTATCCAACTCTCCCCTATAATAAGTTTCAATTGCCAAGTTACTACTTCCACCCGGCCGTGAGCCGTGAGATATTATTGTTATTTGTGAACTTGTTAATATATTAACATCATTTACACTCCTATGATTTTTAGTAAATGCAACACGAAGCAGACATAATTGTAATTCAAGCAACAATCAATTTATGTCTGGAACGAAAGTAATTTGCTGTTGTAACACTCTCAAGATATTTCGAGTCACATTTCATTATACATTATTCGTTGAACATGTCAGTAGAGCTGTTCCAGCATAAATAGCATGAATTTGTTTATGAACCATATTGCAGTTTGTATAGAGAACATCGAATACTAATAACCACTATCATTGCTTCACAGATTACGGTAATAATATCCACACAAAAAATAAAATTTAGTTACACATCCTGCCTCTTAAAAAACGCGAGCAAAGAAGTAGGTAGTGTAACCAAACTCGCCTTTTTTAAAAAATTTCCTGATGTCCATTTGATGGTTACAATAACTCCATGGACGATTAAAAAATTGGTAGCTTAGTTTAAATTTACGCTGCTCCCCCGATGAAATACAATGCGATGTCGAGCCGAACCGAGCGATGACAATGGAATGGAATGAAATGGAAGCTGAAACCGTGCAATGAGCGAGGGTGGGGGTGGGGGCAGTTTGTTTTCAACAGTAGCATAGCGAGGTGCCCGTTTAGACTGCATGCTGCAAAGCGCTGTTTTCGATTATGTCCTGGTAAAAACTCAACTGAAGGGAGATTTTGGGTCTACCGTTATCGATTAATATGTTGTGAAAGAAGGAGATACACTGAATAACAGTGTCTTCGTGTTCTAAAGGAGTTTTTTTTTTTTTTTCTTTGGGAGAATACGCAACTTGCTCGTCAAAAATCCGAACGTGCGTTCCATTAACACTCTAGCCGCCGATAATTTCTTGGTAAATAATCTTTCTTCGTCACTTAGTAACAATCCAGAAAATGGACTCATTAAATTATGCAAGTGAGCAAGGGCTTCAGGCATCCCTAATGGGGCTTTTACTGAAGTGCCCGGTTGTTTTTTCGGTGATGGCCAGTTTTGTGGAACGTTCTAAAAATTATTTTATAAATCATTTGCACTAAATGTCTCGCCATCTACTGCTTGTCATAACCTGCAAGTGAACTGCTATTAATCTACAGTTAGCGTCAGCTGTAACTAAAAAATTATTAATAGTTTAGGAGCAGAAAAGCATTTTACATTTAAATATAGTAGGAGAAACGATGTTGTTCGTTAGAAACTTCCCTAGTCATGATCCCTTACTGCCTACAAGTGAATACACTGTTCCTCGGCGACGTAACATGCCTGCGAATAGCAGAGCAGATTGCTTATCGCTAAATGTATTATTTCTATAAACTTCCCTGCCGACAGTAACGTGCCGAAGGCGATAAAATTACTCCCGGATCTGCGCAAACGAGTTCGAGTATATTCTGGGGGATACGCCCATGTTTAGACAAATGCGTTAAGACCATAAGCAAAGCAAAAGACGATCTTTCGAAACACAACGTTATAGAGTAGATAATATTAACATAAGAATGGAGGTCAGGATTCTACTACAAACATAGAACCGAATGCCCGTTCGTATGAATGTATGTTCATTTACAGCTTTTCGTAAAACGAACCGCAACCTCATATAGTGCGATCAATCTGTAGAATTAAAACTTGTTCTTACTTAGTGTTTCTACTAAAAGGTGGAAATTTTCTTTGAAGGGCTGCATTGAAACTTGGCAATTATTGGAACACGAAGAGTGTTTAAAAAGTAACGGGAAATTCTTAATTCCGCTTGTTGTATTAGTCTGATTTGCAGTACTTCTTTTGTCACTGTCTTCGTAAACATGTCCGAAAAGTATGTGTACAATGTTATGCATACTGGGTATTTATTGTCAGCTCTCAAAAAGGTTACATGTGTTTTGGTAGTATCAACGATTATTTGTGTTGTATATAAATAGCCTAGAGAATCTGTATTCAGTTTTGTTATAAGAATGGAATAAAGTGTGTCAAATTTCTAGAAATGTTGAATATTGCTTTTGATGAATCTGTTATGAGTAAAACAAGGGCATACAAGTGGTAAGAACATTTCAAAGCAGGCCTTAAAGGACAGCGGTTTTACAAGCATGGATGAGATTAAAAATGCACAGTTACGGCTTATGAACTATCCCGAAGAAACTTCCAAATTTGTGTCGGGAATTGGAAAAAACACTGGCATAAGCGTATAGTATGTAATGGAGAATATTTTGAAGGAGATAACGTTATTTGTTAATCTACAGCAAAGTTCTTACGAAAAAATAAAGATTAATATGTGAACGCATCTCGCGTGTCAAGGTTTTTACGTAGGAGTCCAGAATTGGTGCACATGTTTCGAAGTAAATTTCAGCTGTGTTTAGGATATCTATTGCGCGCGTACTTTAAGCAATATGTCTTAGAATCAGGTAAATAGTAACGGAGATACAGATTTAGTGACACAATACATCCAAATGCTGCTTTTCCATAAGCATTAAAGGTTTTACGTGACTGAATCACATTGTATTAGTGAAAAATTAATTAATTTTACCATGAAGTTCTTAAATTATTACTGGTTTTGTACAACTAGTGATGAAGGTATTTATTGCATTGCGTCACATTTACTGTTAAACAGCCTAGAGACTTTATAGCGTATGAGCAGAATCAGGCTTGAAAGCATACACAACGAATTTTTTAAGAAATTATTCATTGCCTATTTACATACATCGTGTTTTAGATGTCGTCATCAACAGTGTCGTCGTCCACGTCGTCACTTTTCAAGTTAATAACTATGGCGTCTAGTATGTCTTCAATAATCCCATCCTTAACACAGTACTGTCTTCCAAATTTCTCCACGGGGAGGCTCTATGCACTCCTGCCATCTTGAGTTATCGCTTCAAAACCTGTAGCGCTTGACACAAGTGTTCGTATATGCTCTTTTCAGTTACTGCAAAATTTAGTTTGGAATAAGAAACGGAAACTCATAAAATTGCTTGATACCTTCTTTTACCAAGTGCAGTAACTTCGTCTTGCAAATATCTCCAAGCATATTTCTTCGTTTGACAAAATTTTTGAGTTTTGTTCACGCCATTTGAATTGGATTTGAGTCACGATTGTACGCAGTGTGACCATGAGCTTCAAGTATTTTATTAATTTCAAATATTTTGTCTTCCGACTTCTGTTGTTTAATGAAATCAAATAATTTTGTTTTCCTCACCGACAAATCAGCTTCCACCGTATTTTTTTTAATAACGATTCAGTCATTCCCCTTTTAGTCCAGAATCTAGTCGGAGTTTTGTTATACTCCCTTGTTGTGACTTGAAGCGTTGTCCATAACAATAACACAGTTCGGTGGCAGATTCGGAATTACTTTAGTCTATATCCGATTTGAAAAATTTTCGTAGTTCATTTGCCCATGGTAGTCTCATGTTGCACATCCCGCTTTATAAATTAACAGTGCGTTGGGTAAAAATCCATCTTTTGTTCCAATAATCCAGTTGTTGTCGCTAACGTTGTCCACAATGCCACCAACGCCAGGGCCCTGCCAGCATTTTCTATAAGTACGTTGTTGTCCACCCAAGTTTCATGAACATAAAAGAATTCTCTGCCTAGCTCCTTCAATTTTGTCACTTGGTTCAGGTACTTACATCGCCAGTCAATTGTATGCATTGTCTCTACCAGAATCTTTCGTTTACTTACAGATCTATCCCAGATAAATCCCATTTCACGCAGTGTCTTGTGTAAAACATCTGCCAAGGAAAATACATTTTTTGTTTCACGGCAGTGAGTAATTTCCATAATGTCGACACTATTTTTTGGTTTATGTAGAAGTCCTCCATCGTTTGTCGAATGACCGATTTTGTAACAATGAGATTGTTTCCAAAATTAGTGGTTTTCCTTCGTGGCGATTCCAGTGAACCATGCAGTTTATTTTCGCGTTTCTTGCTTATGCGTCGTATTGCGGCGAGGGTGACGTTTGCATAAATTGCAGCCCTCTCATTGGGACTGGTAATATTAGCCAACAGTTCTTTTTGTGTCGCCTCCTTAACACATGCTGTAATAACGTTAGAGACGATCGAACGCTCGTTACTCCACAAATACCACCTCTTCTTCGCATTCCGCACATTTTCTTGCAATGCAGGGCGATTATCCATCACTTCCGGATACCGGAGTGTGCAGAATTAACTGACAGACACTGGCAATTACGATCCCACGAACAGAACGACGTTTATGACTGCACGCCGATGTACAGCGTTAGACAGGTGATGGGCAACTGATTTTGGGTGCCCCTGTAGGCCGGTGGCCGGGTTCTTCCGGAAGAGACCGCTTCCCCCACCAAAAGCGCTGCTCGCTCTCGAGTTTACAGACAGACTATACTGTATTGTACATTTCGCGTTCTGTCTTTAGACGGAGTGTGAAGGCGGATCTTCTGAAAGTTGCGGCCGGTCTGGCCGTAGACTGATGTCACGTTTGCCACTCTAGGGTTTTGCGCGCTTCCGCGTCGGATTCCTCCATCCTCTCTCCGCTGCCTTCACTTCGCTGTCTGTTTGTTTTGGACGACGTCTTCTAGTCTTTGTTTTTTTCTTTGTGCTCGTCATCCGATTCTTTCAGGATGCGTTCGAGCTGCGTGACCCGTTTCTCTGTCGCCACTTCGCGCCGTATCGGCGCTGGGCCCGGCGGGCTGCTGCTGCGGCTGACAGACAGACAGACACAGCTGGCGGCATCCACCCACCGGCTAGTGGGCGAGGACCTGTGCATCAGCTTGGATTCCCTGCGCTTTCATTACCGTGCGCCTCCTGCTTCCGTAGAAGTCTTAAGTAGCCTTTCGCTATTGGTCCTTCTAAAGTTGGGGTGCTCTTCTTAGTGAAAGTCTTTTGGGTGGCTTCGTTGCTCTGCACTGGAGCTTTGAGACGATTCGTGACATTACGACTCGCTTACTCCGGCCGTAATAGGTCTGGCCACCCAGCAGTAGTTAACCAGTGTGGACTTTGTCCGAGCTCGCGTCCGAGTGGATTTCTTGCTTACTCTGTGGTTTTGTAGAACTTTTTGGCGGTTTGCTTAAACCGTCTTCTTAATGATACTATGTCTGCAACGACGTGTATGTCCTCCGAGGGGAAATCTGGTGAGAGGTGGAGTGCCAGTTTCAGAGCCTTATTTTCGATTGTCGGAAGGCGGCGTAATTGGGTCTCTGCTGTGTTTCCCCACACTACCGCTGCATGTTCTAGCAGCAATCGTATTGTTGCTTTATACAGGGCGAGACCTAATTGGCCAGGTAACGTTGATGTAGGGCTTAGCACAGGGTATAGTAGTCGTAGCAGGCCTTGTGCTTTCGCCCTCACCTCTTCTATATGTTGGCGCCACGTCAGACGTCTGTCTATCGTGACGCCAAGGTATTTGACACTGGCGCTCGACTCTACTGGACATCCACATACTGAGATCGGTGTTACCCGCGGTGGGATGTGTCTTCCTGTGATCATTATGGCCTGCGACTTTTCTGCATTCGTCTGTGGGCCTCTGTTGTCGCCTTTGCACGATGGCTGGGCTTCTGCTGCGTCCGGAAACTGCGGTTTCGTCAGCGTACAGGGTAAATTTGATCGGCTCTGCACGCGGCAGGCCCGCTGTGTGTAACGAATAAAGGGTCGCGCCAATGACCGAGCCTTGTGGTACACCTGCGAGTATACTACGCTCTGTGGAAATTCCACTGGCAGCCCGAAAGTGAAACGTCCTCTCCTGAAAATAGCTCTGCAGGAGACTGACGTGCGGCGTAGGAACCCCCAGTACAAAAAGTTTGGCGCTCTTCTCCACGACCTGCCCGTGCCTTTGTAAAGGAGGTCGTCGTGCAACACGGAGTCAAAGTACTCGCATCGGTCAGTGGCTCTGAACGCTCTTCCGTTTGACGTACTAGTTGGTGGACCGGCGGAAGCCGAACTGTTCATTGGGTGTGATGCCCTCGCTCTCCAATATGAAAGGCTATACATGCAGCGCCTCCACAGGCAAACACCTTTGATAGCGCTGGCAGTACGCTGATAGGACGGTAGTTCTTCGCCAAGCGGATGTCTTTCCCTGGCTTGGGAAGGGCTACCACCTCTGTGGTTCCAGCAGAATGGGCATGTTCCAGTCTGCAGTATGATGATCAAAGCATTGGCTAGAACATCTGCTGCTGTGGCCGGCAGTGGTGTCAGCACAGCGTTTGTTACGAAGTTGGGGCCTCCTGCCTTTATGCTGCTAGTATAGGGCTGATTGGTGTGATCGCTTGGTCATCATCCGTCTCTGCCAGGAAGACGAGGAGGCGCTCCCTGACGAGTTGTAAGTGATCGGCGTTCACAGGGTCTTCGATCAGCCTAAAGTTAGCGGCGAAAGCGTCTGCCAAGGCGTTTGCCTTCGCATTCGGCTCGCTAACGTAGTCCGCGCCGATCTGCAAGGGCGGCATCTTCATCGATCGGCGCTGGTGGGTCTTGACTGCCATCCAGACGGCGCCGTCGTCGATGTTTAGTGGAGCTGTTCTATCTGCCCACGCTCGTTACCTGTGGGCGTCCACAGCCGCTTTCATATGGCGCCGCATCCGGTTTAATGTCCTCTTCATCGCCGGGTTGCGCGACCTTATCCACTCTCGGTGTAAACGATTTTTGGCCGTAATTTCGTCTACGAGGTGTTGTGGGGGCTGCGCTGGTTGCGTGAAGTTGCCGTCGTCCTCTGTCCTCGCCAATACAGCAGCTGTCTAGTCCACTCGGTTGCTGTTAGTGGCGGTAGATGTACTTGGTGGTGCTTCAGGCTTCGTCTGACACAGACTGCCGTTCCTCCCCCACCTGTTGGTAGATCGTATCTGAAGCACACGTAGTTTGCTACGCCGACTCCGACCCCAGGCTTCAAATGTTCTCGCTGAGACTCCGGCAAATGTCTATACATTCGTCTTGGAGCATTTGCCGGAATTCCGCGTCTTCTGTACGCAGACCATTCGCGTTGAACACGCATAGCTTAATTGCTCGGAGTGGCTCCGCCATGCTGCTCTTGTAAGAAATTCGTGTGGAAGGCCTGGTTAACCCCAGGAGTCGTTGTGGCAGGGGGCTCGCTGATCACGTCGAGGACGTGCTAGCGAGCGAGCTGCGTGCATTGTCCTGAGTCGCAGTTGTCAACTGCGCCCCCATGTTGTAGAAGTGTATAAAGCCATTGTCATTGTTCCTTCTATAATCGGAGTCGGCCATCTTAGCAAAGTCCGTTTGTTGTCTAAATCCTGTTCTGCACTTGAACATTTGTAGAGATAGTCTGTACTTCAGCTCACACTTGCTGTTGGCGAAGTAGGTCTGGATATTGCAGTGTTGCGCGCCAGTGACGTCGCTGGCCAAGTTCGCGCACTTGTGGGTTGCGCGAGTTGGCGGCCTTTTCTTCAAATTTTTCTGCGGAGTTTTGGAACCGCCACCTGAGAGAAGGGACGTCTGCGATGACGTGAAGTTCCTCCGCTATGAAGTCGCGTGGGAAGTGTAGTACCGTCCTCAGTACCCTATTTTGAACTGTTTCTCGGCAACATCGCCCCATACTACCGCTGCGTAGTCAAACAGCAGGCTGATGGTGTGAAACAGAGTTCTTCGGGTAGTGTTGAGGTGGGGTTGATCACCCAATACAGCAGTCCTAGCCATCCCAGTGCCTTTCTGCTCATCTCCTCTGCGTGTTGCTGCCACGTTAGACGTCTGTCTATTGTGACGCCAAGATATTTGGCACTGCCCTCCCACGGACTGTCAGCTGTTGTGCATCCTGGGGAATGGGGTGCAGCGCGACAATTATTGCCTGGTTCTTTCCCGGATTGTAAGCCAGGCGCCATTTTGTGGCCCATTCTTCTAGGGCCGTTGTTGCTGTCCGTAGGCGCCGCTGAAGAGTGTGGGCGCCGTTGTTGCAGTTGTGTAGGCGTCTGCATAGAGAGCCAGTTTGGCAGGCTGTACTCGCGGAAGGTCCGACGTGTACAACAAATAGAGGATCGGGCCGATAACGAAACCTTGTGGTACACCCGCAATTATCCGGCGCTATCTGCTCGAATGTGGAACGTCCTGTCCTGTTAGTAGCTCTGCAGGAGACTAACATGTGACACGGGAACACGTAGTGTAAGTAGTTTATACAGGAGGCCATTGTGCCACACTGCAGTAGTTGATGCGTGGTGGAATGTGCCTTCCGGAATCCAAATTGACCGTTGGGCAGGAGGCCTTTCACGTCGATACGGTTGCCCAGACGTCGTAGGTAGAGCCTCTCGAAGATCTTCGAGAGCACTGGCAGCAGGCTGATGGGGCGGTGGTAGTTCGCCCGCCAGTGATCCGTCCCTGGCTTGGGGAGGGCCACTTTGGAAATATGCCTGTTGTGAGGATGGAGTTGTAGATCTTCGTGAGGCGCACAACTGCCATGGGCGGCAGTTGTTTAATGAGTTGGTTGGTGACGAGGTCAGGGCCTCCTGCCTTTCTGTCGTTGAGCTGGCGCAGCTGGAGCTCGAGCTCGACCTCCTCTTCGGCGATCGGCTCGATGACGGTTTCAGTATCTTCGGCCGCCATGAAAACCGGAAGTCGTTCCTCTACGAGCGCCAAGTGGTGTGGGTCGATGTCTTCCACCGGGGTTTGCAGCGAACACATCCTCGTGGGCGTTGGCCTTAGCGGCGGTATTTTGGCGGTGCAGCAGATGAATCCTTTCACCGCTTACCGCACTATGCCGTCCTCCGTTTTCAAAGATGCGACTTTTCGCGCCCATTCTTCGATCCTGTGGGCGTCGGCGGCCGCTTTGATTTCCCAGTGCATTCTGTTCAGCTGCCGTTTCGTAGCGGGATTCCGGGTTTGCTGCCATTCGCGGCGGAGTCTATTCTTCGCCGTGATGTCTGCTCTGAGACGCTGCAGGAATTCCCGGGTCGTCGCGTCTTAAGGGAGTAGATGCTGCCACAGCTTCGGCGACTCCTCGGGTGAGGTGCAGCAGCGCCGCTTCCGCGCCTCGTTCGTCTGGGTTCGGCGCAGCTTAGATTTTGGACACGTGTGAGGACGAGGCTGCGTTTGGTCATTTGGACAACACCGGCGTTAAATTCGAAGAGCACTGGTGAGTGGTCGGACGCCATCGTGGCCCTCTTTGTGGCGGAGACGAAGTGCCTCACCCCTCTGACGATGGCTACGTCTATCGCCACTGCTCCGTGCTGCTCGGCCACTCGTAGTCGGCGGCCGTTTGTATTTGTAGTTCTTGAGTTCCAGACGATGTTCTTGGCGTTTACGTCGCCTCCGAGAAATGTGGTTCCAGGGTGGGAGAGTAGCGTAGCGAAGTCGCCTGGCTGCAGGGATCCTCTTGGCGGTTAGTAGATGGCCACGAAGCTAATCTTGCCTTGGTCTGTTCGTATGGCAACTCCTGTGTCTCTGTCGTAGCAAGTTGTGGCAGGTGTATTCAGTGGTGGCGTTGCATACACTGCTGTGCCGCCTCCTGCAGTGGGTCTGTCGTCGTGGTAGCAGTGGTAGTTCGCGACGCCCACCTTCACACTGGGTTTGGGGTGTGTTTTCGTGACGAGACAGATGTCCAGATCCTCAAACGATGGTTGTGTCTACTCGTGGTTTCTGTTGTTAGAGATGGCCATGGTAATCGTCTGAGTAATTTGTTCTCCAGACGCCATGTATTTGTTTGAGAGGTCCTCAATGACATGTAGGATCTTGCCTGCCAGCAGCTGCAGTAATGTGTCTCTCTTGCGGACTTCGCATGATGGTGCAGTGTTCTTCTTATGTGGAACACTAGTGCGGCTGAAGTACTGGTAGACTCTCTCTACCCTGCCTTCAACGTGTGGGACTCGTGCGTCCTTTTCGTTCCTTGTTAGGGTTAAGGTTGCGGTTGTCTAAGCTGCCCTGCTTCGTGGGCATGGTAAACGATGATGCTTGCTGCAGTGTTGGTTTTTTTCTTTTATTTTTTTCAGCAGGTGTGTCTTGGTGCTACGTCATTCTCACGTAACTTTGAGGACTGGATTAATTAGGCATGGCTGCATCGTCTGCTGGCCGTCTCAGTAGGTCAGGCCAGCGAAGCGTGCGTCGCCAGTGTGGACGTTGTCCTAGGCTCCTGATAAGCAGGTTATTTGACGCCCCCGCTTTGTTGTAGAACTTTGTGGCCGCATCCTCGAACCTCCTGCGTAGCGGAACGATGTCGGCGACCACGTGAGTGTCCTCCGTGAGGAAGTAACGAGGGAGGTGGAGTGCCATTCCGAGCGTCCTGTTTTACAGGGTTTGTAGCCGCTCCAGATTAGAGTGCGCCGTGCTGCCCCACACTACCGCCGCATATTTGAGGAGAGGTCGAATAACGGACTTATATAGTGTGAGGCCGACGTGAGTAGGCAGCGTCGTGGTGGGGTTTAGCAGTGGGCGGAGCAGTCTTAGTCTGCCCAATGCTTAGTCTCTGATGTTCTCTACGTGTGGCCGCCAGGTGAGGTGGCGATCCAATGTGACGCCCAGCTCTCTTGCGTTGGCGCGGGGCGCGGCTGCCGTACCGTCCGTCACCTGAGGGCTGACGTGTCCACGCGTTCGCGCGTGGTGCTGGTTGCGGCCTGGCGGTGCTGCGACCTGTTAGTGGCGCGCTTCTCTGGGCTTCCCTCGCCGCTGGCTGTGTCCGCGACGTGCCGCCGCGCGGCGGGTTACGGGAATCCGTGGTGGTAGCAGCCTCGGCAACTTCTTTGTCTGAAACCATTGTGGCTGCGTAAGCGGCGGCTGGCGATGCGACTGGGTGCTGCTGCCCTCTGGTGGCGGCGCGCTGTACTCGCCGGCGGAATTCGGATGTCCCGTTTATCGCATTGTCCCCTCCGCGCTGCTGCTGTCCTTGGCCGCGCTCGAGGAAAGCTATATGCTTTTCTCAGCCCCTGTGGTTTCCACCGCTCCGGGCGCACTTTTGTGTCAAATCCTTGTGCGGGACGCCGTTAATCGCGCAGTCGCGAGATACGTGCTCCCCTTCACATCTCACGCAGCACTCGTCCTTGCCGCAATGCTTCTGTACATGTCCTAGTTGTTGACACCGGAAGCGCTGTACGTACGGTTGCATCGTGCGCCTGCTGCGCTGTGTATTCGGGGCGTATACGGAGAATCGCGGCGAGTCTTTCCTCGTCTTTGGGTTCTTCATCTTTGATGCATCGCTGACTGCGTATCCCATTTCTTCTTTTATGTGACTCGGCTCCGTTTTAAAGGAGAACCCCCTGTAGACCACTTTCAGCGGTTTCTCCCTCGTAGTCAAATGCGTGTAGAGCTTTATGATCCGGCCAGTGACTTGTTTGTTAAGAAGTCATGTAGTCTTTTGTACTGTTTGTCTGTTTGAGTTCTCCGGATACACGAATGACAAAACTGTTTTCGCGTAGTACGTTCTGTAGCAGTTGCTGCAGCTGTCGGAAGGTGCAGAGTAGGCAGGAATCAGTAGAGGCGGTTTGTACCGTTATGGGGGGCGCGGGTAACATTTGCTCGTCGTTCTCGCTGTCATCGTCGCTCAGTGCGTTGAACTGGTAGAAGCAGCCTTCAGTGTCCATGCATGCTCCCGGGGGAGCGCGAGTGCTCTCCCGACGTACTCCTAAAGCGTGCAGGGACGCGGCCCTGTCCGCAGTGTTCACATTACCGAGTGGTGGAGCGGAGCGCTCGGCGCGTGCGTCTCACGCGGAACCGCTAACTCGAGTGTGCGGGCTAGTGTGGAGCTGTATCCTGTCTTTGTTCCGCATGTTTTGGAAGTAGGTTTTAATAGCCTGCGCTGTTTTTCCTGTATCAGGTCTGCTTTATATTATTGGTGATGCTTATGAGTTTCGATGCTGTTCTGCTCTGGAACGTTATGCTTGCTGTGCGATTTTAACGTTGCAGCAAGTCTGGTCAGCGAAGTGACGCCCACCAGTGTGGTCGGCTGCTGAATCCTCAGACCAGCTGGTAGAAAGTTGTCGCTGCGCCCTGGAATCTCTGCCGAAGTGTCTTGACAGCAGCGACGTTGTGGAGCTCCTCAGTGGGGAAGTCCTTAGGCAGGTGGAGTGCCAGTGGTAGCGCCCTATTTTCAACGGTTTGGAGGAGCTTTAGGTTGGTGTCGGCCGTGTTTCCGCACACGACCGCGGCGTATTCCAGCAGCGGCCGTATGGCGGCCTTGTTCAGAATGAAGCCGACGTCTTTCGGCAGCGTTGACGTAGGGTTGAGCACTGGGTAGAGCAGCCTCAACCTACCCAGTACCTTGCCTCTGATGTTTTCCACGTGTTGTCGCCATGTGAGCCGCCGGTCTAAGGTGACGCCTAAGTACTTGGCGGTGTCGTTCCATGGGTCTGGCATTCCACACACTGAGACTGCTGGCGCGTCGTGGTGGAAGGGGCGACTTGCTACGATGATTGCCTGACTCTTCTCGCCGTTGTAGACGAGGTGCCACTTCTTTGCCCATTCCGTGAGCTCGTCGGTGGCTACCTGTAGACGCCACTGCAAGACGTAGACGCTCCAGCTGCTACTCAAGGTCGCCGTGTCATCCGCGTATAGTGCCGTCTGGACGTGGTTTGTGCGTGGCAGGTCGGCGGTGTAGAGAGAGTAAAGCGTCGGGCCGATGACCGAGCCTTGAGGTACACCCGCAAGTATGCGACGCTCCGTGGAAATGCCACTGGCTGCACGGACGTCAAACGTGCTTTCCTGCAGATAGCTTTGCAAGAGCCTCACGTGCGACATACGTACCCCCACCACAAGAAGCTTCTACAGGAGGCCGTCATGCCATACGGAGTCGAAGGCACGAGACACGTCCAGCAAAAGAGCGCCGAAATACTTACGCCGATCAACGGCTCCGAACTCTTCCTCCGTCAGGCGCAGCAGCTGGTGCGACGTCGAGTGTCACCGTCGAAACCCGAACTGCTCTTCAGGGAGGAGTCCTTCGGCGTTTACGTGGGCCAGCAGGCGGACCAAGTAAAGCGTCTCAAAGACTTTTGAGGTTGCTGGAAGGAGGCTGATGGAGTGGTAGTTTTTCGCCAAGCGGGTGTCCTCCCCTGGCTTGGGAAGTGCAACTACCTCCGTATGCTTCCAACAGGCTGGGTACACGCTGGTGCGCAGTATCCCGTTAAAGATCGTAGCAAGATGGTGCGCTGCGGTGTCGGGAAGCTGCTTTAGCAACATGTTTGTGCGGTTATCTGGTCCGCCTGCTTTCTTGCGTTGCAGGCGGCGAAGTTGCAGCTGTACCTCTTCCGGCGAGACGGGCTGGATCTCGTCGTCCGCCGCACGTTCGTGGAGAAATACAGGGAGGCGATCAGCTACTAAGCGAACGTGTTGTTCGTCGATGGGCTCTTCCAAAGCTGTGAAATTGGCAGCGAACGCGTCCGCCAGTGCATTTGCCTTGGCGTCCGGTTCGCTGACAAATCTGTTGCCCACTTGAAGAGGTGGGATGGGCTGAGTGCGGCGGAGGAAGCTTTTCATTGTCTTCCACGCCATCCCGTCCTCGCTGTTCAGTCCTTTAATTTTGGAGTACCACTCGGCGTTCCGGTGTGCATCAACATCGGCCTTGATGTGGCGGCTCAACCTGTTTAGCTGCCTTTTCGTGCCTGGGTCCTTGGTTATCTGCCATTCCCTTTGCAGTCTGTTTTTGGCAGCTATCTAGTCCCTAATGTGACGTGGGAGTATGCGCGGCGTGTGTTCGTCTGCTGCCTGGCGCTTCGCGGGTGTTGCGGCCGTTGCTGCCTCCGTGATGGCTCGTGACAGGTGTAGTTGTGCGACTTCTGCACCTTCAGCGTCGGCGTCGGGTACTGTCTCCAGAGCTTCTGCGACGTTTTCGCGGCATTCTTCCCAGTTGATGCCCCTGAGGTCGATCCGCGTCGTCGCATCGGCATTATTTCAGCGTCGAGCGTAAAGATCACCGGCAGGTGGTCGGATGAAAGTGCCGTCCAGGTGCTGGCTGCCACATGTTGCCGGATTCCTTTGAGGATAATGAAATCCAGCACGTCTTCACGCCCCCTTGCTAGGAAGATAGTCGGCTCGTGTGGTCCCACGGCGACCTCGTCGTGTCGTTCGACCACGCGTTGTAGCCGGCGACCGCTGGTGTTGGAGACGCGGCTGTTCCGTGTAGCGTGTTCTGCGTTCCAGTCGCCTCCCGGTATGATGTTGCCTGGGAGGGACAGGAGCTTGTTAGCGTCTTCTGCGTCAGCAGATTGTTCATGCCTTCGCACTGCAGGCGTCGGCTGCGCAACTTATAGACGACGCCGAATGTAATCTTCCCGTGAGCCGTATTTACTGCACAGCGGGTGCTTCGGCGGTCTGCAGCGGCAGCAGGTGGATTTTGTAGTGGTTCAGTGTGCGCCGTACGTATATCGCCGTCCCTCCTCCCTGGGTTGGCCTGTCGTCGCGGTGACACGTGTAGTTCGGAACCCCAACACGGACGCCGGGCTTCAGAAATGTCTCTATTGCGAGAAATACGTCCACATTTTCTTGACATATTAGATCGTGGAATTCTGCTGCCTGCTCTCGTAGGCTGCGGGCGTTCCAGAGGCATACTTTAAGTTCTCTAGGCGCTGCCATGCGGGGTTGTGGTGCTGGTTGAATGTGTTGCCTGCAGCAGTGCGGCCGTCATCTTGGCGGGAAGCTCGCTTGTGATGTTTGCGGCGAGGGACATAAGTTTCTCCACCATTGCGAAGATCCGCTGTTCCATCGCTATCACCGTGCGCTCGTAGCTGGCCCTCAGGCTGCCGATGGCGTCGTGGCGGTCGGCATGTGGTGCGTAGTTGCGGCCTTGTTCTGTCTGGCAGACGGCAGGCTCGCCGCCATTGCTGCTGCCGACAAGATGGCGCGTGGCTGCCTGGGAGCGGCCATGCTGTCAGCGCTTTGGCAGGCCGGGGAAGATGGCCGGGTCGCTTAGCGGCGGTGCCTCTTGGCCACCATATTGTGCGGCTGGCGCGGAGTTCTCCCGGCGGCGCGCGCTCTGACTGGCGCCCGGGCTGCTGCGGGGCGCGGCTACCTGTGCACTACGCCGGACGGTGGGCGGGCGTCGTGTGCCGGCGGTCGCATGGGGTGGGGCTTGGCTGCGTCCTCGCATGTTGCCGGTTAGCGGGGGACGGTGGTAACTGCGTCGCTCGCCGCTCGGTGATTGCTCCGTCTGCGATGATGGCCACGCTGGGCGGTGCTTGCCCTTCATTTTGCTCGCTGGCTGTCTTCGGCGGAGACGGAGTCTTCTCGGCCTGGGACGGTGTGATGTGATGTGTCGCCTGGGCGGGACTTGGAGTTCATTGCCCCACGACGGCAACCTCCGCGGCGACGACAACCCTTTGTTCCTTCTTCCGGCCCGGCGCCGCTCTGTCTGGCGTTTCCCGCCAAAACTGTTCCTTTCTTCGGCGTCTCCGCTTCCCGGAGGCGCGCAGCAAAAGCTTTGTGCCGCGGGCAGCCACGATAGGACGCCACGTGCTCCCCGCCACACAGTTTACATTGCGGTTTAAAGTCTTTGTAAGGCTCACTCTGAACATCGCAGTCAGTTGCAGCATGAGGAGCGGCAGAGCGAACACAGTATGACTGCGTACCACAAAGTTTGTCCACGTGTCTAAATTCCAGACAGCAATAACACTGGGCATACGCGGCCGTTTGGCGCAGGTTTTCAGCTGTAACTTCACACGCACCTATTGAATAGTTCGGGGTTTTTGTCTGTACTGTCGGCGCACACCAGCACTAGAGGGCCACGCGTGGTGGTCTTTGGAGCCCTCATTTTAGTGACTGATTGCACCACGTAACCTTGATCTTCTAATCCTGCCTTTACGTGTTCGTTGGAATACTTCATCGGCAGTCCTTTGAACACGACCTTCAGAGGTGGTTTCCGCGACGTGGAATCATTTAAGAGTTTGTGTACAACGTGCGCGTAAAAACCACCGATTTGTACGACAGTGTCACCAGCTGTTCGCACACGATAACTGCTTTTATTTAACAAATTATTGAGCACGATTTGCAGGCTACGATACTCCTTGTACGCAATCACTTGCAGCGGACGAAGACGACCTCGTGGAGCGATGGTGTCTTGCTCTTCTTCCTCCTCGCTGTCTGAGAGAGTGTGGAAAGTGTTGGCAGTGTTCACTATCGGTGCCGCAGACGTCGGAGCGGCTCTCGCAGTCTCTTTTTGGTTGCACAAAACCGTCCTTGTCGACAATACTGCGTGAGCGAGCATTACGCCGGCCGCGGAGTGTTGATGGCTGGCGTGGAACGTCGACGCTCTTCTTTTTGGGGAACGTGTGTTCCTCGTTTTGTTCATTGGTGCTCGCGCGTTTCCGTGATTTCGGCGCGCAGCTACTTTTGTTGGCAGTGTCCTGCTCCATTGGTTCAGCTGACGGCGTGGTGCTGTCGGCGGAGGTTGTCGGCTGCGGTAGCAAGTTGATGAGTGTACTGCAGCGCTGCACCAGGGCACTGCGGCGCGCGGTCGACTGCTGCCATCTCCGAAGACTGCGCCGAGTGCACGGAAGGCTCGAGCTTGTCACCGGTAAATTCGGTCCCGTACCCGAGCACGTTACACTGTCTCACACGCGATGGTCGGCGCCGGTTGCGTCGCCTATTTCAGGGGAGCACTATCAGGTAACGCGGACGAACATCTGATGTGCTACACACACCTCCGGGAGCGTGCAGGGACGCGGCCCTATCCGCAGTTTCACTTTCGGACATCACAGGATGCTACGGCACGGAGCGCTCGGCGCGCGCGTCGGACTCGGCCGGCATCCCAGACTGGAATAGCGGGCGAGGGGCCGCCGGCCGGCCTTACAGCCCCCGACCCCTCCCGCGCCGGCTGCTGCCGGGGCCGGTGTTGCCGGCTCGGCTGCCGCGGCCGCTTCCGCTACGGCCGGCTCATCGAAACCAAATGTGTGGCAATTCCTAAGGGACCAGACTGTTGAGGTCATCGGTACCCTAAACTTACACACCACTTAAACTAAGAACAACAGACACACGGCCGTGCCCGAGGGAGACGGGCCAAAGTGATATTTTGGAGTATCGGTTATCACGGTTACAGTTACTTTTTATATCGATTATTTTTAACCGTTATAAATGTCAGTTTTCACTACCTGATTCCCTTGACGGCGCTATAGTTAAATAACGATACTCTGTTCATCATAAAAATTAACCTGATGTAAACATTACACCATGTATTCTTCCCAGTTTACTTGACTCTCATGAGATTCTGTTTCACGTGGAGCGAAAGCCAAGCTGTGTCCAGTACAGTCAAGTACGATCATAAGGATAAGTTTTACGATTTGTTACACGCAAATAGACTCAGCGATGACTCTGAATCACAGTAAACGATGAGGAAGGGGGACAGAGCGGTGAGAAGTGCATGTTGGAATATTGTGGTGGGGGGGGGAGGGGGGGGGACCAGGCCACTGCTTTCAATTATTGCCGGGGGGGGGGGGGGGGGCACAAAGTACCTTGGCCCCGCCCCCCCCCCCCCCCCCCCCAGTCGGCGCCCTGGATTCCCCTGTAACAATCAGAGTAATACTGTAAGAATAAAAGTAATACATTAATATATAGAGATTTAGAACAAAAAGAAACACCTATTCTTCAGGGGCTCCTCACCATGCATGTTCGTGAATTGAAGACCAGTAAATAAATGCTTTTGAACGTGTATACTACTACAGCCAGTCTCGGTAAATTACGAGTGCACACACACACACACACACACACACACACACACACACACACACACACCTCAAAAAGTAGCCAAACAATCTCCACAAAGCATGTGTTTGTGATCCCCACAAATATTTTTATTGCACTTTTCGCATATTGATTTTGTCATTCTTCGTTTTTTGTAAGGACAGTATGCACATATTTTTCTATCGCCATGAAGACGGCTAGTTTGTTGGATAGGTTGTTGGTAGCTATTATCAGCTGGTTGCATCACATTCAGGCATCTGCATATCATACTGTTGTGCAATCGTGGGATTGGTTGTGTGAGTCGAATGTGCATCCAAGGCGACATCAATTCGTCACCCAATGTCATGTCGAATGCAAACTTTGTAGGTGCTGTTTGGTTATTTGGAAGACATAGGAGTTGTGAATAGCTATGTTCACCATGCTATAGAAAAGGGAGAGGGGCCAACGTGTAGTTTTTCTACCACAATACATATTACTGCACACTTTGTCCAAGGTATCCACTGCTCCTTTTGTAGAATTATAATTCATTACAATTTGTGGTCTGCCAGTTTCTTCATTTATGCTGTTGTCATAATGCATCGTAGAAATACGAAAAACCATTTTATTTTTCTTGGTTGGTTTGAACGAAACTGCGGTGACGTCCTCGGAAAACAAGAAGCAGCTTGAGCTGGGGCCCCTATTCATGAAATTGGGATCTCTAAAACCCTTCGGTAGTTCTCGCTTATTTTTCTTTATTGTCCCAAGCATAGTTATTCCATGACTGGTTCAGTAGCATACCTCTTGCGAAGACTTTACTGACCAGTTTTCACACGTCAAGTTACGGTTAGAATTGCTCACAGGCTCCACAAGTTTAGTAGTGATGAATTCGCCAAAGGAGATTTCTCTTGGGAGCGTTGTTTTGCCGGTGTTTATTTCAGCATTGAGCATGTAGCTTGTTGAATGATAGCGTATCATGAAAATTTTAACGCCGTACTTATTGGGTTTCGATGCAAGGTACATCTTGAAAGGACAACGCCTGGAAATCCAACCAGCTGCTCGTCAATAGTAACAGAAGGGCTTGGTCTGTAGTTGCTTGTACAATTTATAAGGAATGGGTCCCATATGGCAGACAACAGGGCCAATCTGTCTATTTCGCCTTTCTGCTCTCGTTTATTTGACATCGAATCGCAAGTAATTTATTAGAAACTTGAATCTTGATGATGTGATTGTCCCTTTTAGCAGCACTCATCACAAGCAATCCACACAGGGATTCGAATTCAGTCAGCATTTGTTACTTATTTTGTGAAGCTAGGCGAATCTTTGTATTGAGAACGTTGTGTTTTTATTTCATCGTTGGTGTAAGTAATCATTGCGTTCAACATATTTGAAGTAAACAATAAATTAAAGCACTGACGTGGACTTTTTGCATTTTTCGCGTGACCTGCAGGGCCTGGAGTGAAGTGAATCACATTCCTCTTCGGCGTTTTTGTCGGTTGTTTGATAGGTATTGTCTTCAGCTGTAGCTACCACCTTTCCAGGTACTAAGAATCTCACTCTTCTCAGGTGACACAAGAGGTGATGTAATGGTTGAGCTGTTAGTTTCAGATACCCTTTTTTATGACGCCCTCTTCGTTTGTTTTTGTGCATGGATTCAGAAGTTGAGGTTGAGGCCTGAATGATGTGGTTTGCAATTTCCTGTTCCACGTCGTCGAAGGGTCGACGATTGATGTAATCTCCATCTGACTCTGAATTCGAGGAAGGCTCATAGTAGGGTCGGCCTCTTCTGAATGATCAACAACCCATCTTCAGAGTCCTCTTCCTCCGACGGCAGCACGTCGCCCAAATCTTCTTCTAAAAGTGCTCTAATTTCGTCATGATCCAAGCATATTGTACTCGAAGCCATGTTCTACAGACAAAATCAAGAGTGTTGTTATTACTACCAAAATATGTGACGAATTTACTAATGGAACTACACTACTTCTAGTAAATGTGCGCTGTTACTGCTACCCCTTCGTCATATCAACGAAGGAATTTTATTCTGTAATGCTACCCATCAGTCGCTCTAGCGAATATGGTTTCTTCTCTTACTGCTACTCATTCGTCGTATCGAAATCTAAACTGCTGAAGGAAACTCACCAGGGGCTGCGTGCCGCCGACTGCTCGTGCCGAGGTCGCGTAGACTTCTAATCACTCGAAGCATAGCTGAGCGCGCACGACGCTAGGCAGTGGTGCTGTGGCTCAGTACAGTAAACATCCTTGCTTATTCGTCGCATCATTCCAGGGTTAAAAGTACAAAAGTGTTAAATAAGAGTGTTACCAATTATTATATGAACACATTTTATGTATTAATCACAAAAATACAAGAACATTACCATAAAATAAGAGTGTTTTTTTCACTCAAAAACAGAAAGGTATGTCGTTTGCCACATTCTGGCCCGTGCACGGGGCAGATAGGGGTGGCAAGTAAAAGTGATTAAAATGTATAAAATTATCCGAAATGAAGAAAATGTTGGCTTGCTCGGTATTTATTTAGTTTAAAGTGAATGTTACTGTCAAACTGCAGTTTTCATGTATTGTCTCCTTTTCTTAAGGCTATTCACAAAATTCACACACGATGAGAGACTCATCATCTTCGCTATCTATTCATGCACAAGAATCGTGCGCCCATTTTTTGCACATGGAACAAGGGACCCAACCTCCAACTGATTTTGAATAAAAGTCTCAACAATATAAACATTCACAGTCTGAACATTCCTCAAAATCACTCTCTTTCGTTTTGGATGCTCTCTCCTTCTTTATTACATTTATCTTCAGGCCCTTTCCTTTCTTTTTTGAATTCTTAATTTTATTCTCTTTCGCAAATACCTTTTTCTTTGCTCTTTCTTCTTTGGCGAAGTTCTTTTCTTCTTTTTCCTTAATAATGGCTTCTAACTCTTTTTGTACGGCGAATCATTTAAAACAACGGTCTTCCCCCCCTTCCGTTTCGCTCTTTTCGTGCTTTCGTTAGCTTTTGGCAAGGGCATCAGAATTTCAGGTGGAAACTAACAACACGGCCTCCTCATTTCATATGTCATCCGAGAGCACCCAGGACTAGAACAATTAGCCTCAATAACTTTGTCATTCTTAGGCGGCAGTTCATTGTTACTATTCACTGAAACCTTGCCAGCTTGATCATGCAACCCGTTGGCGTCATCTTTTTTAGCTGGTGTGCTAGGTGAAGGCAATTCCAATTGTTCAGCTCCAGATACAATAACCTCTTTATCTGACTGCCTATCAAGTCGGATGTCGGTTGTGTCTGCCGGGAGGAAATCTGCATCGTTGAATATGAATGGGTCCGTGGGCCATATTCCAGTATCTTTGAAATCTTTAATATCGGTTTTCATTGTTGCCCTTTTGATGAAAGTTGAACCAAAAAGCGTCGAAATTTGAAAGAGGTAAGACTTTCCCTGTGTTGCTTCGTAGCCATTTTCGAAGCTCATCACTATGATGAAAACGTAAGACTTCCCGGTTCTTCTTATATTAGGTGGCCAGTCAACACCTACCAAGAACATTGACGTTATAGACTACGCGAGGGAGAGTGGCGTTTCGTTGCTATGTTTACCACCACATTGCTGTCACACACTTCAGCCGCTTGATGTTTCTCTTATTAAGCCTCTGATACCTTAGAAAATTCCACAAATTTTCGAAACCATACAAAGAACGACACTGCGGTCATCCATCGGGTGCTGTGGATCTCAGCCCAACCTCGTGGTGGCAGTTCTAACTCAGATTATTTCTGCTTCTTCTTTCGTGGAAAAATATGTATTGGAGATATGTAAGCTCCTCTTGCTGACGTACGAATGAGGCAGGTTACAGTTTGGCCCCCTTTCTGCAGATGTTGTAGTGGTTAATAAAAAAAGAAAAGAGAGAAGAAAAGAAAGAGGAAAAAAAGGTTGAAAATGTGGGAAGAAATCGTAAGTGGAAATGTTTTTTTTTTTTTTTTTTTTAAATCGTTAATGACCGTGAAAAAGGGAAAGAAAGAAATGCAAATCGGACTTTGTATTACAGAAAAGTTATCGGACTTCGTGATTCGGAAAAGCTATTGTTTGGATTGTCCTTGTGGCGTTTTTGAGCAAAAGTTAACCAATTTCCACTACAAAAATTATTGAAAAGAAACAGAGAATAACAAAATGTAACTGACAGGGGGAAATGGCGTAGATAAAAGTTCATCCTTTACCAGGTTAACATGTCTTCATTCGTGCGGCGTCCAGGTCTTCAAAAATCTCCTTCAATTCTGCGTGAAAAGTCTGCTCCGAAATCTTGCAATAAGTTTCATTGTCCAGGAATTTCTAATGTATCAAAAACCGTCTTAATATTAAATGCAATTTATTTTAGTTGCTTCTCTCCATCCTCCGAATTTCATAACAACTTCCACAATGTCTACACATTAATAAGTTTTTTTCGTCTTAATCAGATCACGTCTGCCTTAAGTTTCGGCTATCAAGAGACAATCGAAACGGATAGAAAAACAAAAAAGAGTTACAATTTTAGTATTTTCTCTGCCGTCGAGCGCTCATACCGCTGCGACGGCACAATTCATGTCTGAGGGAACGAGTGCAGCGCGGCGAAATTCAAAGTCCCGCTACAGTGTTAACCATCCTACTTAATGTTTCCCCTTGCAAGCTGTGATCTTTAATTCTAATGAAACAGGCGTTTCGGTTAACCCTAAAAACCAATTAGATATTTGAGAAGCCATTATTTTGTGTTCGTCAGTTACATTTTTTAGTAACGAAAAAAACCTACCGATAGCTACTTTATTAAAACCCATGGCTGTTGCACCAGATGTTGGTTCGGGTTTACGAACAGATGAAGCAGGAGGTCTTTTAAGGAATCCGTTGGTCCAATCTTCGCCTGCAATTTCATTTTTAAATCTATGAACAATGCCAGTTCTTACAGGCAGCTCATAAGCTAGGTTACGCAAGTCTTCGACTGTTAAGCCAAATAACCTAGCCTCCATACTTTTTAATTACTTAACGAGATCAAGTTCGTGTTCTTCTGTAAATACGTTTTTAAACTTTCCAGCCATTTTATCAATTTTGTAGTCAGGGCTTTCCCTTCTTTTTTGACGTATCTTTCCAGAGTAGTCTGGGGAACGTGAAATTGGTTTGAAGCCTTCAAATACCCACAATGGCCAGATGTAACTGCCACCACAGCATTGTTCGTGGCCCCAGTAGACCATGACTGCCTATTTGTTTTTCTCTTACATACTCGAACCATTTGAAATCGAAAGCAAAATAGATTAGGAGCCTAATAAAAACGATCTCTTTGTTAAAAATGCAGCGGGGCAGAATGGGGTACTTCCCCATTCCGCCCCAGGTACATGGTTTAGGTTATGGAGGTAAGGCCACTAAACAAAATACGAAAACAAACATTTAACCCCATGAAAGTAAAGATTATTAAACATATTTTAAGCATCTACTAACAATAGTCGTAATTAAGTAGGTATACCATTTCTTGCTCCCAATTCGCCAGAAGTTACAAGGCAGGAGCAAAAATCAGCATGTTGGGAGACTATGTGTACCCACGTAATTGCAACATAAAAACACACCGCAACTCACACAACTGGTTTACTACCAAAATAACACCAAAGAACATCCATCATAGAGAAAACATAGAAAACAATAGGTCGGAGACTGCGCCAAAGACGATAATTACAAATGGCAATCACTCGCACATAGCATTCCCTTGCATGTAACACTGCACTTCACCACTCCTCCTTAGTGTCAGCCGGCCGAAGTGGCCGTGCGGTTAAAGGCGCTGCAGTCTGGAACCGCAAGACCGCTACGGTCGCAGGTTCGAATCCTGCCTCCGGCATGGATGTTTGTGATGTCCTTAGGTTAGTTAGGTTTAACTAGTTCTAAGTTCTAGGGGACTAATGACCTCAGCAGTTGAGTCCCATAGTGCTCAGAGCCATTTGAACCATTTGTGTTTAAACGGGCACGTCGTCCGGACCGGGTCAAAGCGGGTCGTGCTCAGGCTGCCGATGGTGCGTTACAGGTAGCCTCAGACGTCCATTGAAGCTGACCCGTGACGTGCAGTGCAGTAGAGTGGCTGGAGCGTCGGTCACGTTCGTAGTGTGTGTGTGTGTGCGTGTGTGTGTGTGTGTGTGTGTGTGTGTGTGTGTGTGTGTGTGTGTAGATGCGTCCGTACCAGTGTAGAGTGTGCGGAAAGCTGGTTGGAGCCTGTCGACGGAGACCGTGGTTGGTGTACCCATCACATCGGCATTGACTGTCTTGTGCTGATGACACGATAAGGTCCGTCGCAGGGTGGCTGCAGCGGCTTGGGTACTGCGTGATGCCGTAAGAAGACATGTCGGCATTCCCGTTGCTCGTCGAACACAAATGGCCGACGGATCAGTTGCTCCCTTGGAGCAAAGGGGCGTAGTTGCCGGATTTGTCTACGCAGCTTCTGTACAAAATATGAAGTGTCAATGCCGTTGTGTGGCACATTATCAAAGAACTCGCCGGGAAGTCGTATCGGCTGGCCATAAACATGTTCTGCAGTCGTGGCGTTCAGGTCTTCTTTCACCGACGCACAGAGGTCCACGAGGACAATGGGCAACGTCTCTGTCCACCGCTGTGAGTCGTGACGTCGAAGCGACACTTTCAGTTGACGGTGCATGCGTTCAATTAAACCATTCGCTGACGGGTGCTAGGCTATAGTTCTAATGCGCATTGTACCCCGTAGGATAGTGAGTGCTTTAAACAAATACGACTCAAAATGTCGTCCTTGGTCTGTTGTGATTTGTAACGGCACTGCGAAACGGGCGATCCATCTCCTGAAGAATGCAGTCGCGACAGTTCGGCGGTGATGACGGCGATCGGGAACACCTCGGGCCAACGTGTAAAACCATCGATGGCTGTAAGGCAGTAGGTGTATCCTTCCGATGGTGGGAGAGGTCCTACTAGGTCTAGGTGGACATGATCAAATCTCTGATTCGGATGAAGAAATGTGCCAAGAGGTGACCTAACGTGCCGGCTAACTTTATTCCGTTGGCAAGCCAAACATCGTCCTACATATTGCTTGCAATCTTTGTTCATGTGTGGCCAGGCAAAAGCTCGCTTCACCATGTTGGTAGTGGTTCGTATTCCAAGGTGCGACAAGTTATGTAAAGAGGCGATTGCCTGTTGGCAAAAGTCAGTAGTCACAAAACGTCTCTGTTTATTGGTGGCGACATCACAATTCAGCGGCACAGTTGACAGTGGCAGTGTAATACGGTGAAGTTGTAGGCCTGATGGTTGCGCCAACAAATCTCGGAGCTCACTATCAGATTTTTGCGCTACAGCGACAGCTTCAAAATGAACTGTTTCAGTGATTGCTTCAATCCTGGAGAGTGCATCAGCTGGCACATTTAGTTCTCTTTCGACGTGGGCAATATTGGTGATGGACTGTCCGATATAGTCGAGGTATCGGAGCTGACGTGGCGATGCCTTCTCAGGACGCTGGCGGAAAGCATATGTTGGTGGCTTATGGTCTTTGATGAGAGTGAACTGCTGTCAAACATGACGAAATTTCTTAATAGCAGCATATGCAGCACACAGTTTGCGATCATATGTGGACCAATTCTGCTGAGATGGCGATAGCTTTTGACTGAAAGAGGCTAAGGGCTGCCAGTGCCCGTCTATTTGCTGTTGCAGTGCAGCACCGATTGCAGTTGCAGATGCGTCGAGCATCAGGGCGAGAGGTGCCTGTGGAACAGGGTGCGCTAACAGTGTAGCTTCTGCGCTGGCAGTCATCAGCTTGTTAAATGCCAACTCGGCCTCACTGTCCCACTGGAGTTTGTCTTCCGGCTTCGGTGAACCTTGCAAGAACTTACTCAGTGGTGCAGCTAGGAAGGCACGATTGCGAACGAATCGACGGTAAAAATTGGTTATGCCAAGAAATCTACGTAATTCTTTAACCGTTGTAGGCTGGGGAAAATTCAGTATAGCGTCTACTTTCTCCTGTGATGGCCGTACGCCTTGAGCGTTGATAGTGTAGCCTAGGGACTGTCCTTCAGCTGCTCCAAGAATGCACTTCGACGGGTTGATGAGCATGTCATGTGCACGTAAACGAGTGAAGATCTGTCGTAAGTGCGATAGGTGTTCTGTTATGTGAATATTGACGACGGTTTGGTCATGTCAAATTCAGAGGCAGAGGTCTTACGTCACGTATCACTTCCTCCATTAACCGTTGAAACGTTTGGGCAGTATTACAAAGTCCAAAAGGCATTCGCGTAAATTCAAAGACTCCGAACGGCGTGCAGACGGCAGTTGGTGCGTTTTAACAGATACCTGTGACACCTGACGACGTTGCTAAGACTAAGTCCAATGTAGAAAAGATACGCTTACTGTGGACATTCAAAGTGAAATCTTCGATATGCGGGACTGGATAACGATCTGGAATGGTTCTGGCGTTGAGCTGTCTGTAGTCGCCACATGGACGCCATCCGTTATTCTTTTTTGGTACCACGTGTAGAGGAGTTGACCAGCTACTGCTCGATGGGCGGCAGATTCCTTGTGCTAGCATGTACTAGAATTCCTGCTTAACTATCTTCAGTTTTTGGGGGGTCAAGCGGCGCGGTCGAGCATGTAGTGATGGCTCAGGTGTAGTCAAAATATAGTGCACTGTCGAGTGCTGCACACGTGCTAGGGTGGGAGTTTGGCACGTGATCTCCGGGAACTCTCTGAGGAGGAACAGAGTATCACAAGTAAGCTCTCGTACTGCTGTGTCTTCCACACAACGCACTCGACTTTGCTGGATTGGTTGGTAGTAGTGTCAAGAAGGCGTAGGTGACGGAGGTCAGGCAGAAGTCCTTAGACGCCAGATAGGCATCTGGCCCAGACGGTATCCCCGTAAGATTTTATGTTGACTATGCTACAAATATAGCACCATTCTTATCAGTCATCTATCAGAGATCATTGGAACCGCGGAAAGTTCCACGGGACTGGAAGAAAGCCCAGGTCATAGCAATCTATAAAAAGGGTAGAAAATCGGATGCACATAATTACCTGCCAATATCACTGACATCGATCTGTTGTAGAATCGTGGAACATATTTTGTGTTCAGACATAATGAGCTTTCTAGACTCTGAGAAGCTCATCTGCAGAAACCAGCACTGTTTTAGGAAACAGCGGCCATGCGAGACACAGCTGGCCCTCTTTGTGCCTGATATACAACAGGCTCTAGATGAGAGGCGGGACCGTAGCCACGGCTGTCGGCCGTTCCCCGTCGCTCGCTGCCCGCCGGACTGTCCGGGCCAGTCAAGTCTGGCGCCCGCCAGCCGCTGCACTGCTGCGGACGCCACTCTCATCTTTGTGATAACCAGCAAGGAGGTTTTTCCTTCTGCACAGTATTTATCGACACAAAACTTCACCTCTGGCCTTACAGTAAATTAACTGTAATGCCTGGCACAGCGTGATTCCTTAAATCTGCTGTGTTGCTTGTAATTGGTAAACTAATATATTGTTACGCGCTTGTAATTAAAAAAACTAATAATCGAATTTTTGCAATACATGACGAGGAAAGGGCTAATATTTAAAACTTTTTATTGACAGACCTGGAAGACAGCTGTATATCTCGCGGAAGAACTAATCTTCTTTTGAAATAAGCTCATCTTATTCTCGCCAGCTACAGCTTTCCCAAGACAGAGTCTGGCTTCAGACTTGGCTAATTTGGCACATATTTTCTTAAAAATCTGCGGTTTAAATGTATTATTTCAGGGATCAAACACAAACACTGTTTCGAATAGTTCATTAAAAAGGTTACAGTTTGGCAAATATCTTTAAATTCCGATCAAGTTCAGTGCTTCGACATCCTACACGATTTCCTACAAAAAATTCATCCCTCTTCGGATGAAAATATCGAGAACACAATGGAAAAGCTTCCAAAGATTATTTTTCTGTTGTGTCTAGTAACAAGAGCTGGATTCGAAATCTCGTATAAAAGACAATAATTTTCAAATTCACGTCAACTGTAATTAAAATGAGCAGCTCCCGGAATCTTTCAGTGACTGTAAATGACAGAAATGTTATAAATCTTTGTCACGGATAAGTACCTAATGAAACTGAAAGGCGAAAATCCCAACTGTACCAAAAAGCAGTAACGAGATACCTGCCTCATCCAAGCATTTGTCTGTGAAGGCTTTTCCATCTTACACTTATATTAAAAAAAGTAGAGAAACAACCTTTTCGGCGAAAGTAATCGGAAATTGTCTTGAACTTCTGGGATTCCTGTCTTGAAAGTTACGTGCCATTCAAAGCAGGCGGATCCTTCTCAATTAATTCCAAGAAAGGGTTTAGCCAGTTAATTCCATAATAAAATGTTATAGGCCAGGAGAAAAGCGTAAAATATTTTAATATTGCGTACTAGACGTACCCCTCTTGATGTGACACAACTGAAATGTAAACCATAAAAAGCACTAGGAATTTTAAACATTTGCTTGGAATTCCGTTACTTGTATGTCACACTAAGTACTTTTTTTTTAGAAGACGTGAGTTCACAGCTATCAGATTTCTGTGACGGAGTGTCACATCACCAAACGTTTAGGAACTACTGCTCTACGGTATCTGCAAAAATGACATCACAGTTGTACGATAGAGCCACGAAATTATGTTGAATGCAAATGTATTCGTTAAAATCAAAAGTTAAAACAATGAAGGAACACAAACTGCAGGCAGTAAAGACAAACTAAGTTCATTGGAAATTTTCTTTTTTCATGTAAATAAAGCAACATTCTTCTTGTAACGCTATAACCACCTTCTGGCTGAATTCATTCCTCAAACAAGCAATTAAGACGTTAGAGATTTGTGGTAACGAGAATAAGATGTTATGGAAACCTATGTGAAACTTACAATGCCGTTGCAGTGCACCACAAGCAGGTCATTCACATTTTCTGTAGATATTCCATTACGTTTATCGGTAATAACAAGTCCAGCTGTACTAAGTACCCTCTCACTAGAGGCAGGTGCACAAAGGACTTCTCGTGCTACTTGCGACAGTCTAGGATACGTTGTTGTTCTCCATTTCCACCACTCCAGAAGTGACTGCTCTTCGTCTGGTTTCCCCATTAAGAGATACATGGAAACGTCGTCGACAGTTTCCTCCTCCCCCGCCCACGATGTAAAGACACTCTTTGCACGTTTTGAAGATGTCGATGGCAAGGCTCCGTCCTCTGTGTGACATTCTGCAAATAATGCAACATGACTGCATGGAGGTAGCTGTTAATAAAATTGATGCATTTTTCACAACTTTTCTTCGGGGCATGATAAAGTATTTATTTAGCGGACCTACATAACACCACATTTACCTTCAAGTGGAACGTACTGCGGTATAAACTTCCTCTCTCTCAGTTGGTGAAAGTTGTTTCAGATGTCACGCCTGTGGTACTAGAAATGTTGCAATCAAATGCACTGGCTTTATTTCCATTTTTTTCTCTTAAAAGTTTCTGTGCGCGTGCTTTCAGCATTGCTACTTCCTGCAAATGATTGATAATATTGAGCCACGCCGTCTTCTTTAAATATGTTCTCTTTTTCAGCTCTGGATGTTTAAGATTTATAACTAAGAATTTAAATTTTATTTGTTTATAACAAAATCGTTTTACGGGTATGGGAGTGCTTACCTCCCAGTCTGCCGCATTCTCAGTACAGTGTTCCTGTAGCTGGTACACCCATGGCACAAGCAGCTCCAAGATCTGACCACTGTCAACTTCCATAGCGTTTGTAGCATCTTGGAATACCTCCAGAAACTGGAATTAGTTTGTCAACTATCCTGTAATTGCAGTTCTCAAACAAGTGTATTTTCCCGAATTGATATAAAACTTCAGCAATTTGTTCATGCTGCGTAAATACAGATTTGACCATGACACACAAAGTATTCCAGAGAGTATCAACTTGTTGCTTTACGGTAAACTTAAGCCTCGAGTCTTTCATATGGCCACTCCTTTTTAAATAAGTTACAACATTTTTTTTGGTGCTTCCAACGATATGTAAACATCGGGACAATGTTCCTTCAACCATTTGTCCTCAAAGGTGTGGCGCAGAACAGTGCTAAGGCAGTGAATTTTGCATGGAAGGCGACAATACTTCTCAAGTGCCCTTTTCCTATCTGCCCCCTGATCAGTAATAAACGTAACTTTCGACAAATAACTTGCAAATATCCCTAAGTAGCTCATGTTTGTTTCGATTTCCTCCCGTATATTTGTAGCACTTTTGTCCACGTCAGACGGGATCTCTGCAACGAACAGAACCCGATTTTTCCACTGCAACTCTCGCGAGATCGAATGTGCGGTAACGGTCAAATGATGGGTTTTAGTATGCGCATCTGTCCACATATCAGTCGTACATGAACATGCACCATCCTCCATGTCGTGCAATACATGAGGGATCATACCCGCACGGTATTCGTCTGCTACTTGTTTTACATTTCTAGAAACTGTGGAAGGATGAGGAAGCGCGTCGGTTGCACTTGCAGTGGGGTACTGTGCTCCTACTTCTAACAGCCTCTGTGCAACGTCTTTAAATCCCTCTCCTGCAACTGTGCTGAACGACCGCAGATCTCTTGCACACATTCTTACACACTTTTCCAGAACAACAGATTTTGCTGACGCTGGAAGGTTCCTACTGCTGTTGACACGTATTCAAAGAAGCGTTGCCGGTATTGAGATGTCGCAACAGGGTACTGGTACTGCCAGCACAGAAAGCTCATAACTTACGGCAGGCACTACACTCTGCATAGCCTACTGATTTATTTTCATAATCTACAATCTGTGTAAAGTTTTGCCATACCACGCTATCTCCTAACTTCTTCAAACGAGTGTAGGCTCCCTCCACCATTTTCCTTGAAACTTGCTTCTTCTCTTCTTCACGTTTTCTAATTTTTGGACGTTGGGAGGATATTTGCTGTTCGGTATGTTTTTCTGACATAATAATGATAATGTTTTAAAAATCGCCGGCCGCGGTGGTCTCGCAGTTAAGGCGCTCAGTCCGGAACCGCGCGACTGCTACGGTCGCAGGTTCGAATCCTGCCTCGGGCATGGATGTGTGTGATGTCCTTAGGTTAGTTAGGTTTAAGTAGCTCTAAGTTCCAGGGGACTGACGACCACCGAAGTTAAGTCCCATAGTGCTCAGAGCCATTTGAACCATTTTTTAAAAATCAATGCCCATGACAATTACGACATCTTGCGCCGAACTGCCTGCATGCCCCCCTTCCCGGCGCTGTTGCTGCGGGCCCTGTTGACTCTGGGGCCTCGACGGCGCATCGCGGCTCGCGTCCTCCGTTCCCGGTGCAGCAGAGCTCGACTGCCCGCGGTGCCGGCAACAGCACGGAGCGGTCGGCCGCAGGCGAGCTGGGGCGGGTAAATGTGGCGCGGTGCACGGCTCTGTCCCGTAGGACTTTACGGTCACTTGTAGGTGTAGGTGTAGGAGTGACTTCAGTTGATAAATTTTTCTAGCAACTTCGGTCTTTTCAAGGTGCACTTCGAAATTTGGCTGCAGCCCCTTTTCCGTTGCTCCTTCGTCTAGTGTTGCCGTCTGGGCTGCTTTCAGTACTGGGAAGTTTAGCTCAAGTAATGCTTGATGCACCAGAGTTGGGTCCATGGTAGCTAGCAGCTTTTTAATGACCACTTTCAGTGGTTTGCTAGGAGTCAGTTGATGAGTATAGTACTGAATTTTCTCATTCCTGAGGAGAGTGATGAGTTTGTGGTAATCCTGCGGAAGGGAAAACTGGTATGTGACGCTTCCCCCTCTGGAGTGCGGCTTCATGGACCCCTCTAGTTTTGGTTTGATAACCGCGAGGATGCTCATGTAGTTTTCCGTGTCGTAGACAACGATTGGCGGTACGTGTGGTGGTTTTTCTGTGGCTTTTGCGGGAGTTGGTCTGTCTCTAGCGTCATCGTCTTTGAGTGCACTAAATCTATTAGCTGTAGAAACTTGCGCTTCAAACTACGGGTCTGTTAGTTGAAGAGGTCGCCATGGACTCCCAACCATCAGGCACCCAGGATCAGAGTCCAAGGCATAGTCATTATCGGATAGGATGTCATCTGTCTTCCTTTTCGAATGAGAAACTTTCTCACAATGGTTGGCAGCGAATGGTCGTTTCTTTTTGTTCCGTTCATTCCCCATTATGCAGTCATGTGTGTGTGCATAGTCTGTATGATGTTCTGTGTGCTCTGTTTGGGCTGTATGAGATGTGTTGGCCGCGGGTGCCCCAGTGGGCGCCGCAGCGGGCGGGGGTGGGAGAAAGGACGTTTCTGAAATATCAGACAGTCGGCTGCGATTCGTCTTTAAGTCTACCTTCGACTCTGTGAGCGCGGAATGGTCCCACGCGAAGGGGGCCCTGACTCACCAATACGCTATCTAACAACCTAGACCCAGCTAATCTGGAATCGCAAAGCATCTTAAGCAGCGTCGAAGATGTGGCGACACGACATTTTCCGTCTTGACGCGCGAGTCCGGGCGCATGTCGGCGATCAAGTACACGGCCCCCAAGCAGGGTTGATGGCTTGTACCGACAAGAGCGGCAATCGGAATTTCCAAGCTGAGTCACACACAGGCGAGGGGGGCGGGGGGGGGGGGCCTTAACAACACCGTCGGTCTGCTTCGCAAGCTCAACTGTGGCCACCACAGCAAACTTCACGGAGCTTACGTCCACAGAAACAACGAAGGATCGCTATAAGCCTGCCTTCAGGTTGAATTGGGAGGTTCGAAATGGTATCGCTATAATACAAGAATGCGAAAAACTAACAGAACCGAACGTCAGCTACTAGCAGAGACCCAACAGCGGTGAGACCGTCAGTTGGGGAGATATCGGTTCCGAAGGATCAGCACCAGGTGAGGGTATGGTACGTCACCAACAGCGCAACAAACAACTGATAGGTGAGGATGAAGAGAGCTGTGGAGATAGTCGAGAGTGTTGGAAGTGCGAAGTCGAATATGGTGTGTAAGCGGCGGAGGGCGAAGAAGACAGCGTATGTCAGAGTTGGAAACATACCATGGTGCGTTGAGTATGATACAGAGAGATTTGCACTGGACCACTTGGGTCTGCAGACTGTGAGTGTCTGCAGCCAAGCTCCACAATTCGCAACCATATAGCAGTAGAGACAAAATGCATAATGTACAGAGTTGCAGTTTAAGACGGACCGAAAGGGCAGGGCCCTTCAACAGGGGGAAGAGTTGGTGTAGCATCCCCATAGGCCTTACGGCTTACTCCATCGATGTAGGGTTCCCATGTGAGCCTAGTATCAAAGGTCAGACCGAGGTAGGTAACAGTCCACGACTACGAAAGGCGACGGCCACCGAGTTCTACCTGACGTCCGGGCAGAACTCGCTTATGAGTGAAAAGTATGGCCTGCATCTTATTGGAGTTGATCTTAATCTTCTTTTTATTACTCCACTGTGTGATCAGTTTGAGATGATGGGTGAGATTATGAGCAATAAACTGAAGATTGCGGTGAGAATTGGAGAGAGCAGTGTCATCCGCATAAAGGGCCAGTTGATTGGAGACGTGAGACGGGGTGTCATTGGTATAGACGGCATATAGAACCGGGGAGAAGATAGACCCCTGGGGCACTCCCGCTTCCATGGCCTGGACTGAACTTCGGCTCCGGCCTTGGATGACGTAGAATGACTGCCTGGTAAGAAAACGCCGAAGAATGTGTGTGAGGTGGAGATGGCAGACATGATCAGCGAGATTGAAGAGCAACCACTCTTGCCACACCCGGTCAAAAGCTTTCTCGATATCGAGAAGTACCATGCCCCTGCTCTGACGTTCCAACTGTCCCATGCAGATGGCGTCATGAAGGCAGATCAATTGGTGAACTGTGCCATGGCCAGCCCAAAACCCAAACTGCTGGGGAATGAGGAGGGTATGTGTATCAAGGAAGGATTGAAGGTGGGAAAGGATTATTCGCTTGAGGATTTTACTGTGGAAATTAGGGAGGGAAATGAGACGATAGTTCAGTGGGAAAAGAGAATCCTTGAGGGGCTTGGGGAGGGCAATGATACGAGCCAGTTTCCAAACAGAAGGGAAGTAGTTGTAAGAGAAACAGCTATTGTAAACATGGACAAGGTAGCCAAGTACAGCAGGAGAGAGGTGGTGGAGAAGGCCTGGCCCGATACTATCGGGTTCCGGGGCCTTACAGGACAGAATGCGACGGATGTATTCTGCCACCACAGGGAGAGTGACTGAGGGAATGGCGGTTGGGATACGACGGCGAAGGGGCTGGTGGACCCAGCGGTGGATGCTGATCTCGTGAGCGTCAGCCTCGTCGTCGTCGACGACGTTGAAGCGAAACTGCCACTGAAGAGCGTGTACCAGAGCCTCCGCCTTGTCTTGAGACGAATAAACTAAACCGTGGCGGCCGTGGAGGAGCTGCGAGGGAGGGGGAGCAGATGTAGTGTTTTTTACGATACGCCAGAGTCGGTCAGGACGTTCGGCCGCATCACGAAGGCGTTGGTTCCACGCCTGATCATGAACCTGCTGGAGACAGACACGAAGCTCCTGTGATAGCGATTGCCAGATCCGCTTGTCAGCTGGATCCTGGAGGCGTTGCCACTGGCGACGAAAGCGACGTTTGGAGCGAATCAGTACCTCGACATCTGGTGGAAGGTCCTGTCGACGAGGAGGCTGGAGGACCCTTCAGAAAGAAGTGTGGTAGCACTCTGTAAGAATTGTCGTGAAGCGGTCCGATGACTGTCGATGTGACCGCGGCGAATAACGGGTGAAAGCTCAAGGACGTGTAAGTCAACAAGCCGCCAATAGCGATCCCAGTCGGTTTCGATCTCAAAAACCGGACGGAGCTGGTCCTGAGGGCGAGCATCCAAGAATTCGAGGACCACTGGATTGTGTTCGGAATCGAGTTCAGAGACCACAGTAATCCGGTGAACCCATAGGATGTCTAGAGCCTAGAAAGTGTCAAGAATATCAGGATGGTGGAGGGCCGTGTTGTGGAAGAGCGTGGGAGATTACGGGGCGACACGGATAGCAGCATTGGCTTCAAGATACTGAAACAGCCAGCTCCCATTGGCATTGGTGGAGCGACAAACCCACGTCCCGTGCTTGGAGATGAAGTCCCCCCCACACGGACCTTAGGGCCCAGGTGCAAGAGGACATCCAAGTTGGCTGGAGCAAAGCTTGGGCAGGGGAGTTACAAGCCATGACGAGAGTTAAGGACTGACTGTAGAGTTGGATATCGATCACCGAAGCCTCCAGGTGACCGAGGTGCGCAACCTGGCGAAGCCGATGTGAGAGACTGCTTGACCAAGAGAAGGGTACCACCCTGTGGCCGATTTGCACGAGCAAGCCGATAAAACATAATAGTTCAGAACGGCAAACTGCTGATGAGGCTTCAAATGCATCTCAGTAATAAGGGCAACATCTCTTGAGGGCTTTCTCCCGGGGGATCGAACATCTTTGGCGAAGAACACCGTTGGCGCTCCAATTGACAAGACGTAACGGACGACGCAGATTACGGTCCATCAGTAAAGTTGGAAATAAAAGCGGAAAGAACTATCATTAATTTTCTGAAAGAATCAGAAGCTGCATTGAGTTGTTGAATGGTGGAGCGGACGATAGAGATGAGTTTATGGATGTTGAATTGCTGCAACCAGGCAGCAAGTTGGTGAGAAAAGGGGGAAGCGAAGATAGGAGGTGGGGTGCAGAGGGTTCCAGCGAAGGGCCTGCAGCCCTCCGAGCAGGAGAACCGGTTGCACATAGGTGCGGAAAGTTGGCAGTATCAGTTGGTGGAGCTGCCAGTGTGGAGGCACCGAGGTCGCAGGAGTAGAAGAAGACCGAGAGTTCGCAAGGGCCTTTTGGTAGGCTGAACACTTGAAATAATTGGCAGGGTGGGCCTGACTGCAATTGCAACATTTGGGCGGATCAGTGGGCTACTTGTGACAGACATGTAAGACGATCCCCGGCACACTTGACACACCACGCCATACGGCGGCAGTTGCGGCAGCCGTGACCAAATCGTTGGCAATTAAAGCATTACGTGAGTCCAGAAGAGTTGTGATAAGATTCCACGTCGACCTTCATATGGAGGAGAAACTTGACCTTGTACACGTCGTAGACATTCGGCGTGCAGTGAAGGACGACGACGAACAACGGCCATGTCACATCAGTAAGTTTTCCCTGTGCGTCCGGCACCTGCTGATGCATGACAGTGATAGACTGGACAGTGAAGCACAGCTGCTGCAGCGCCCCCTTAACGTCGGCAGGAGGGGTAGAGGGCTCAAGGTGTTTGACAACGACGTTCAAGATCTTAAGAGGGTCGAGATCATAAATGTGATACTGGATAGATCGTGCTTTGAGGTAGTCGAGCATGTATCGATAGTCAGACGGACGTTCAAATTCATAACGGATACTTCCCCTCTTATATTCGCATGAAAAGGAGCCCTGCAGGCGCCCCTGCAATTCCCAGATACGATCCGAGTAATTGACCGTGTCATAAACAATGATAGGGGGCACGTTGGGGTTCTTGACAGAATTGGCAGCTGGTGGTGGATCAGGAGAGTCCTGTTCAGCAGGGGTAACGTCAGTCAAACCTATTTGAAACCGGAACAGTGACCTCAAACGCGTCAGCCATGTCGACAAGGTTGGTGTCGGCCGTCGCAAGAGTAGCAGAGGCGGCCTGAGGTACCTGAGGCGGAACAGGGTCCTGACGGTCAGTAAGTAGATGGCTTCATCCTATCAGGTGCCCTGATTCCGCCGATTCAGAGTCCGTGACCGAGGGGGTATGGGCATGCTTACGGGAAGTATGCGAGTAAGGGGCATCCCGCGACTTCGTAGATGATTTTGCAGACTTTCGACGCGCAGCAGGACCACCAGTCAGCAGAGCCGGGTGGAAGGGCAGCCAGGACGGCGTCGTTGGCACCAGTAGGTTTCCCGCCAGCGCCTGGCCGTACACTACTCGGCCGCGGGGCACCGGGCTGCGCCACGGGCTCTGGACCGGACATTTCCCTGATCTCAGTGGGAGCAGGGGTGTGGGAACCCTGCTGAACACTGGCCTGCTGTGTCTGTGCAATCGCCTGAGTAACATGAACGATGGCATCTTGCGTGAGCTGAATGGAAGGATCTGATAGGCAACGATGAAGAGACCGAGAGGAAGAGAGACCTGATTGAGAGGAGTAAGAAAGCAACTCCTGCCGACCTGAGATGTCTGGGGTTTTTCTTCCCCATTTGTTGATTGAAGTGCCGGCATCTTATTGATGCCCCGTCTTTCGAAATGGTACCTTTGGGTTAGGATTGGTCTTTTTGTCTGTAATGGTATGGGGGTGTTCCCCTGGTATGTGAACTTTGTTTGATTTGTAGATGAGGGTTACCTAGTTTTATGTTGAAGGTGGTTGTGATGGGAGTAATGAAATGTAGCATCAACTGTCATCTGAACTGTAACAGTTGTGATACTAAATGTAACACATCTGTCACTAAATGTAACTGGGTTTTCTCTTTTGATGCTGTCAATTGTCAGGATGAGCATTCTAAAGCATTCTGACAGGGTGAAAATATTAAATAAATTAACTTTTCTCTCTTAACAACATGTGGGCAGGGTGGGTTCTTCCTTGGCTCGGGTATGAGGTCGAATGAAACATTATTTTTACATAAGATAACTTTTATTGAAGATTTGTACAACTGTATCTTACGGAATGTTCTGGTTCGGAGAGCGGCAGCTGTGTCGTTTGTGAAGTCTTCTGCTGCGGCGGCGGCGTCTGATTACGCGTAGCGGTGTGTATCTCGTGTCGCCATCTCGCCCAGCTGACTGGAGACGCGCAGCGCGAAGTGGCCCGTTTAATTATTGCGAGCGAAGTCGTGCATCGGATGGTGATACCTTGGATGTGGCGTCGCAGTGTTTCTCTTCTCTAAGCGGCCGCGTGTGTTGTGCGTCGGCCAGCGGAGCGTCACGGCGGGGGAAGGCCAGGGTCGCGGACTCGAACCACGGACTCCCGCTTGCCAGTCTTCGGCTGTCAGATCTTCATCCCAGCTCACAGGTGACTGCTGATGTGAGGCCGTCTCCTTCCCGTCCTCACGAGTCACCCGGGTACGTAAAAATCAGACTTCAAATACCTTTTAACTTCTGTCTTCTGGCGCCGAGGCTGCTGCTTGCTATTCCATTACAGCGGCGGACTTGGTGCGTCTGTGCATGATGCAGTCTCTTCTTGCATGACGGTCTTCAGCACCGAAACTGACTGAAAACTTCTTCGTCTTCTTCGTCTCTCCTCTCCGTCTCCGTCTCCCTCTGTGTGGCCCACTGCGTCTCGCGTATTTATTCACTTCAGGTCACTGGACGTGAACGACTTCACTGCCATTGCCTCTTCTGTCACGTTGAAAAGCTTCTCGAAGAATCTTCTTAACGTCGGTCATTGCCTCTTGGGATGTAGGCGATGGCCTTTGCTCACATGTGACAACTGAGAAACACGTGAGCTGGTCATTGCCTCTTCTGTCACGTTGAAAAGTTTGTCGAAGAATCTTCTTAACGTCGGTCATTGGCTCTTGGGATGTAGGCGAGGAACTTTGCTCACATGCGACAACTGAGAAACACGTGAGCCGGTCAGGCGATGCCCTGACGGCTGAATCGACAGCGCCCGCTTATGTGGAACTTGCTGACTTCACGGTCATTGTCTCTTCTGTTCTGTCCGCTGTTTGCCAGTATGTAACTCTCTAAACTAAACCAAGTTTTTCACTTATATTCTAATTTCTAGTTCGCTTTGATTTCACTAATTTATTTACTTAAGTACCACTCAACAGAACTGATGGTGAATGGTAGTGATGGGAGTTCCGTGGGTAGGGAAAAATCTGGTCCCAGGGAACTAAAAGGGGGAAAGGTGAGGAATGAGCTGTTTCGGAGAATTTTGTTGATTTGATTTTTAAGAGGTGATTGAATGTTGGTTGACCTAGCATGCCTCTAATTTCCTCATTGCTGGAGAACAAGGGGGCATTGTGATAATTCGAAATGTTTTGTTTTGTACTACTTCTAGTGAGGCCAGGTGTGTGTTTGCCGCCATGTTCCAGACGTCTGATCCATAAAGAATAACTTGTAGGATCATAGTTCCAGATTTGGAGCTTCGCCTATGTTGATAGCCACTACCCTTGAGAAGGGGATACAGTTGGAAGAGCCGCGCGGAACCCTTGTTTTTAGCCTCCGACAAAAACCTCACATTTAAACAGCACATCACAATGTTCAGTCCCAGGTATCTTATCACTTTTTTCCACGGGAGTTGCTGTCCATTATGGTTGAGATTTCTGATAAGTCTTATGATCCTGTGTGTGAAGATTATGGCCTGGCACTTGCCCAGATTTGCTTTCACTTTCCACAAGTTACACCAGTGGTTGACTTTCTTGAGGTGCCGTTGAAGGCTACATGTTATGCAATTGATGTTGCGGCCACTGTGGTATAGCGATGTATCATCAGCATAGAGCGCTATGTTCGCACCCGGCTCTTTGTGGATATCGTATGTGAACACAAGATGGAGGAGGGGGCCAAGCATAGGTCCCTGTGGGACACCCGCTTCTATTTTAGTTATTTGGCTTTTCTCTCCATCAACTGAAGCGAAAAACCTCTTGTCTGTCAAAAATGAGGGAACCATTTTTAGCATGTGATTTGGGCAGTGAAGCTTCGACAGATTGTAGAGTAGGCCATCATGCCAGACACGGTCAAACGCCTTCTCTATGTCGAGGATTATCGCTGCAGTACTGTCTCCATGTTGTTTCTTGGCACAGATGTGCTCCACCAGGCAGAGGGCTTGCTGGGTGGTGCTATGGCCAGCACGAAAACCGAATTGTTCGGGGATAAGGATAGAGTTATCATTTAGGAATTGGAGTAGGGTGTTTAGGATGAGGATTTCGAGAAGCTTTGATAGGTGATTTAATAGGGAGATAGGTCGATAGTTTTGCGGGAATAGATGGTCTTTATTGGGTTTGGGGATTGAGATGATCTTGGCGACTTTCCAGGCTGAAGGGAAATATTGTAATTTGAGACAGTGGTTTAGGATATTTGCTAGATGGGAGATGGCAGGTCGTGGAAGTTGTTTAAGAAGTGTGGGTTTTATGAGGTCAGGTCCAGGGGCTTTTGAATTGCCGATCCGTCTGATGTAAGCAGTTATTTCTTGTTCGTTGGTGTCTACGAAGGTGGTGTCGATCCTGTCATTAAGTTTTTGTTCGAGGTGACTCTCCTCTCTAGCCTCTCTGCTTCATCCTCACCATCCTCCACCATGTTTTCCTGGAACTGGAGTTTGTAAGTGTCTGACATGGCGGCCACCTTATCTGCAGGGGTGTAAACCAGCTGCTGTTGCCCATGCAGTGGTGTTGTGGCTGTCTGGGGTTGCTGCCTAGCCTTGATGATTCGCCAGAATTGCTCAGGCTTTGATTCAGCTGCCTGCAGGCTTTGTTGATACCCAATGCACCGCAGCATATGTAATCTGGTTTTTATTTTTTGGTCCATTTGGTCCATTACCCTCCTGTCTTGTGGGTAACGGAATGTTTGCCAGCGTTTCCTGGTTCTGTTCTTCTTGGCTATTAATTGTTCCTGCCCCTATTATGAGTGATTTTGATGGTTGTGGCTTGGGCACAGTTTTTAATGATGGTATTAAAGTCTGCTGTGGCTTTGTCTATATCCTCTGTCGATTCGTATTCTGGTGCTTGGTTTGGTATATGTTGTGCCACAAGCTTTTTATATTGTACCAATTAGTGTGGTACGTGGTATGGATGCTGTCTGTGGATATGATTTGGTCATTCTCAGATCTTACGATGACTGGGCTATGGTCAGAGTTTAGAGTGTTGATGACATCTGTGGTTGTGCCCAGTGCAATATTTTTCAATAGGAATATGTCCAGCTTGTCTGGCAGATGTCGTGAATTGTATGGGAAGTGGGTAGGTTCGTCTGTGGCTACCACTTGAACTGCAGGGTGGGTATCCAGGTATTTCAGCAGCTGGTTCCCACTTGTATTTCCAGTACGGCAACCCCATGCCCTGTGCTTGGCATTCAGTTCCCCCCCCCCCCCGCCCCCCCCCCTACAATGGTCCTGTTGTTCACATTTAGTAAGCTGTCGAGGTCACTGTGACGGAAGCATTCGTTGGGGGGGGGGGGGGGGAGTGATAGGTTGCTACCAGGACTGCTGGGTGCTGATTTAGCATTATATCTATGGCAGTGACCTCTGTGTTAATTAATGGAGGGATGGTAATTTGACGGTGGCATATCTGGTGTTTTATGAGGACTCCAGTTCCGCCACCTGGTCTGTTAGGACGATCAGTCCGGATTAATATGTAATTTTTAACTCTAAATTGCTCATCAGGGGTAAGGTGAGTCTCATTTAGTAGTGCTACATCGATACCATATTCTTCGAGAAACATTACCAGCTCATATCGGTCGTGGAACACACCGTCTGCATTCCAGATGACGACGGTGATGTGTTGTTTGTTATTCGCCATCGGAAAACAGTGGGAGAATGGTGGTGAAAAACATTGATACCTTCGTGAAGGTGTCTGGAGATGTAAGGATTTGGCTAATTGTTTCTTTCACTTTCGTGAAGAGGTCAGTGATTAGTAGTTTCCGTATGAAGTTTATGACCTTCTCGAGGAAGTCCCAGGGCTGTTTTTGGTTTGAGCTGTTCTCCTGGGTGTTTCGGTCTTGGTTGATATGCGGTGATTGCTGCTGTGTTGAAGATGCTGTGATCTCAACATTGCTGATATTTGATTCTGTGTGGGAAGTTGTGGGGGAGATGGTGGCTTGCATGTGCTGCTGGGATGCTGCTGGCAGTGGTGGAGTTGCTGTGGTGGCTGTTGCCAGTGGTGGCAAGGGAGTTGCTTCTGTGGAGGTTGCTGCTGATGATGGCGTGGGTATGGGGTGTGCTGGGGAATCTGTATTGATGGCAGGGTTTGTGGGTAGAGGGGGAGTTTTCATCCTTTTGGGGGAGGGCCGTGGGACCTGGGTGGCAGCTGGTTGATTGTGTGGGGTTGTTGGGCGTCTTTGCGCTACTGGTAGATGCTGAGGTTAAGGTTGGTCCTTTGTTTTTGTCACCTTGGCTAGCTGGGGTTTTGTTTTAACCACTTGGGCTAAGGTGCGGTTTTCAGTGCTGTGTTCTGCGAGTGGTTCTGTTGTGCACTCTTGTGGAGGAGGTGGTGGAGTGGCTTGGTTTCTAAAGTTACTTCCCTCGATTGCGGGTGTTGGTGGTGTGGGGAAGTGCGCCTCCTCCAAGATCAGGCCTCGACAAGTTTAATACAAACAGGGCATCCCCCATAGGATGCAGGGTGATCCCCTCCACAGTTTGCACAGGTGGCTGGTGTGTCTCTCGGTTATGTGCATATATTTGACAAGTGTGGTCCAGCACACTTTACACACTTTGGGGCCATGTTACATTGCTGGGCTCCGTGTCTGAAGCGTTGGCAAATGCTTTGCGTTGGACGTGCTGGCTTTTTGTAAAGCTCTACTGTGGTGGTCATATGCAGCAGTCTTTGTAGCTGGAGTATCTTTCTAGATTCCGCTGTATTTAGCAAGCTGACTTGAAAATTTCTCGTCTTCCTCCGTGGGGCAGAGATGACTCTACCTTCTGCATCTGTTACTGTTTGTGGTTGCGCCGCCTGGTACACGCCCTGCACCTGAAAGCCACTTTCAAGTAGTGCCTGCTTTACTTCGTCTGGGGTCCAGTGTGGTGTTAATCTTTTTGTGACCAGTTTTAGCATGTGTTTGGGGTCATCATTCTATGTGTAGAATTCAAATTTTCTTTTATAGAATTCCTGCTTCAGGAAATAGAAGTCATCTGAGTTGGTTGCTTGGTAGACAATACTGTCTCCCTTGTATGTCGTGCTGAGGGCCCCTTTTAGCTTGCCTTATATTTTGTCGATAAACGTTGTGTACCCCTTTGTCTCAAAAACTGTAATGTGGGGTATTTTTCTTCCTCTGGCTTGTGGCGCCTTTGATATTTGGGTGGCTTGTGTGGTTTTGTTTTGCGGTGCAGGCTGGGCAGTGTCCGTCACTACTTCTTGTGTTATAGTTGGCTCCTGATTTGTTGTATCGCGCCCGGTTCTTTCTTGTGGGATGTTCTTCTGGTTGCCTTGCGCCACTTTTTGTGCTGGCACCGCGATGTTTTTGGTTGCAAGCAACCGCTGCTCTTGTTCATGTGTCACTTTTGGACCATGTGGATTCTGTTCTAGCCTCATAAGAGTTACTCTCTTTCCGTTTCGGAGATGGAGGGGGGAATTTGGTTCTATTCCAGGTGTTGCGGAATTAGATAAGCTCGTAGTAGATACTGACTCTGCTGGCTCTTACAGCAACTCTTGAGTCAGAGCTGCTGCTCAGTAAGGATGAACGAATTGGTGAAATTAGCGGGGGAGGTGGGGTAGTGGATGATGTTGATGGGTTTGCTGGTATGTCCATTTTGGCCTCCTGAGATTGGAGGTCGTGTGGGCGCTCCATGGAGGGAGGGGGGGGGGGGGGGGGGAGCCACGAGATGAAATGGTTTTCTAGATCTTCCCTATACTTCGACAATTTCAGCGCCGATAAACTTTCCCCTACACCTCGCAGGCGCGGGATATCACCATGGGCCTCACAGTCAGGCTGATTGACTATGTGGATCGGCGGGTCCCTGGACTGCGGCTTCCCTAACGCCTATGGCACTGAAATTCTCGAATAATAATGACGATTTATAGCCACCTTCTTGAGGCGCAATGTTCGTCTCCCCTCGTTTTCTTCTCGAGCTATGCCATCTGTCAGAATGAGCGCTCCAGTAGTCTAGAAATCCGCGCGAGGTCGTGTGTGTGCGCGCGCAACATGACTTTTGCTTTTCTTGATTTGACAATGTTACTTTTCTAGATAGCACACACTCGTCCACGTCCGGAAATCCAGAAAACAGTGCGGTTCGATAGCCCTGTCGATCGGCCAAAACACGCCGCTACAGCGCGAGAACACAAGGCGGCGCCCAAGCACACGAGAACCAAGCAGCGAGGCGAGCTCTAGACAAAGGCGGCGAGAGCGCGCGGTGTAAATTTCCAAGGAGCGGCGCGGAGAACAGGTAGACGCACGTCCGTCCGCTTCGCAGTCCTGCCTCGGAAAATAGGGCCCCAGTGGCGCCTGGCCTGGCCTAGCCTGGCCCCCCCCCCCCCCCCCCCCCCCCCGTCTTGTGCAGTCTAATGGCGAGGACCTCTTCTTGACGGTCCTCGGGGATGTATGAAGTTCTAGCATTTCTGTTTCGCCTTCTCACTGAAATTTATAGGAGCAAAATACAAACATAGAGATGAACGAGACATTGGCTGAATTTTGGCTGCAAAATTGATTCCTGTCTGCTATTTGTGTACATAGCGGTTTTCATAACTAGTTTTTATTTATTTATTTATTTATTTTTTCCACACACACACACACACACACACACACACACACACACACACACACACACATTCACACACACAGTAAGTCAGGCCATCCAGTGGTGGCCAGTCGTTGAACTCGGTGTCCCAGTTGACGAATCAGTGGGTTCGGTGATTCTTCTGTCTTGCGGTAGAAGGCCCCTGCAGCCTGTTTGAATCGCTCTCGTAGTGGGACGACGTGTGCCATCTCGTGGAGCTGTACTGTTGGGAATCGGTTGTCCAGGTGCAGCGCTCGTTTCAGCGCGCGGTTCTGGACTGCTTGTAATCCCTTCAGGTGTTTTTGGGTTGCATTACCCCACACTGGCGCGGCATACTCCAGGATTGGCCGCACCAAGCTGAGATAAAGGATGACGCCCAGCCTTGGTGGTAATGTTGATGTGGGGTTGAGCACTGGATACAGTGCCAGGAATCTGTTGAGCACCCTTTTTCTGATGTCTTCAACGTGTGGGGCACCCGCTGTTACTCGAATTTGCTGAATTTCCCCCATGTGTTCAGAAGAACCAGTGCCAGTTGCACTCTGCCTTCTCCTGCTTTTACCTTAAGATATCGGAATTTGGGATTTATTTGGCAGTTGATTTAGGGTCTCCATCTCTAGGGATTGATGTTGGTAGGATTTGATGATGTTGGTTTTAAGGAGGTGGCACTTTTACCTAGATTCTAAATATTCTATCGATAGTTGTTTTAGGAGTTTTTACTTGGGAGTGGATTTCCCGGCCATGGGTGTTGATGAGATGATGGCGTGATGTGCGTGAACTGTCGTAGAAGTTGTTGGATTTCTGACGGATGATGTGATAGATGGTTGGGTAATTTAACATATGCCGGATTTCTTTGTTGCTGATATATCTATTTACATCAGTTATGATTCGGAGCGCTTTATTTTGCAATGTTTCTATTTTTGATAAATTTGTGTCTGCAGCGATACTCCATACCTCTGAGCCATATAGTATGACTGGCAGAATGATGGTTTTCCATGTCGTGATTTTTGTTGCCGTTGAGAGACCCCTTCCTTTTAGCAGGGGGTACAGCTGGTAGAGACGTGCAGATCCTTTGTTGCACGCCTCGCTTGTATGTTGCTTGAATATGAGGTGTTTGTCTAGTTTTAAGCCCATGTATTGTATCGTCTCCCTCCACTGCAGATGGTGATTATTTACCAGTAGGTTTCTGAGGGGTGGTTTGCGTTTTGTTGTAAATAGTATCGCCTGACATTTGTCTGGGTTGATCTTCGTCTTCCAGACGTTGCACCATTTGATCACATCCCCCAAGTGGCGTTGCAGGCTGGCCACAATGCAGTTTAGACTTCTGCCACTATAGTATAGCGCTGTATCACCTGCATACAGCGCTATATTTCCCATTGGTGCTTTAGGCATGTCATTTGTATACATGAGATACAGAAGGGGACCAAGCCCAGAGCCTTGCAGTACCCCTACTTCTACTTTTTTAAATGTACTTTCGGCACCGTCTACAGCGGAGTAAAACTTCCTTTTTGTAAGAAAGGATATTGTAATTAATCCTATGTGGGTAGGAATGTTTAGTTTGAACATCTCGTACAGCAGGCCGCCATGCCAAACACGATCGAACGCCTTTTCGATATCCAGGAATATGGCAGCCGTGCTATGTCCCTGGGATTTTGCTGTACAGATGTGCTCTACCAGGCGAATGGCCTGGTGTATGGTGCTATGGCCTGCACGAAATCCGAATTGCTCAGGGGAAAGGATGTTGTTTGTTTGGAGGTGGTGTAGGAGCGGGATCTGTATTAGGATTTCTAGAATTTTTGAGAGGTGGTTTAGTAGGGAGATAGGTCGGTAGTTTTGTGGAAATAGAAGGTTTTTGTTAGGTTTAGGGATTGAGATGATTTTAGCAGTCTTCCATGCTGAAGGGAAGTAATTTATCTTTAGGCAATTGTTGAGTATGGCTGTGAGGTGTGATATGGCAGGTTGGGGAAGGTTTTTGAGGTAGGGAGGTTTTATACTATCGGGTACAGGGGCTTTGGAATTGCCGATTCGCCAGATAAGAGCCCCAACTGTACGTTCACTGACTGGGGCGAAGGAGATGTCATGTCTCTGACGAAGTTTCCTGGTGAGGTAGCGACGGACTTTTTTCATTCCTCTCCACTTCTTCGTCGTCGTCAACGATGTTCTCTCTGAATTGGCCCTCTAGCGTGCTCTCGACATGGCGTCCGCTTTTTCCTCAGGAGTGTATACGATGCCGTTTTCCCCATGTAGTGCGTTGATGGTCCTCTGGGGTTGCCTTCTAGCCCTGATTTTGCTCTAGAGACGGTCCGCGTCTCTGTTTTCCTCCTGCAGGCTTCTTTCCCAGCGGGCATTTCTCAGCATTTGTAGTCACTGTCGTATGTCCCTGGTCATTCTTTGCATATTTCTTCTGTCACGTAGGTCTCGGAATCGTTGCCAGAGCTTTCGGGTTCTCTTCTTGTCCGCAGTGAGCTGGGCAAGTTCTGGTTGTAAATCGCTTCTTCCTTGGTCGTGTATGATTTTAATCGTTGCGATTTTGCTGCAGTAGGATACTATATGGGTGAATTCCCGTATAGCGTGATCTAGTCCCTTTTCTGGACTATCTCTGGGGCAAAATCGGGTATATGCTGAGCTATGAGGATTTTGTAGCGCTCCCAGTTGGTATGATACGTAACTCTCGTTCTTGCCTCTGGGCCATCCCGGTCATCCTCGAATCTTAGGATAACCAGGTTATGGTCAGAGTCAAGGGCGTTCACCACTTCAGTTGTTGTCACCAGAGGTGTGTTTATGTTGAGACAGATGTTGGGTGTATCTGGACGGCATCTGGAGTCGTAGTCAAAGTGGGTGGGCTCAGCTGGGGCGACTATTTCGATGTCAGGATTGTTGTCTAAGTATCGTAGTAGCGTTCTGCCTCCAGTGTTCGTAGTGCGACAACCCCAGGCTCTGTGCTTTGAATTTAGGTCCCCCTTATGATGACTCTGTGCTTTCCATTTAGTAAGGTGTCCAAGTCTACGGTGGATATGTTGTGTCCAGGGGGGTTGTATGCGGCGATTAGGTGGGTGACTTGATCATCAATGATAAGTTCTATTCCTGTTGCTTCTATGACCTGGAGTGGAGGGAGTGTTATCTTTTGGTGGCATATCCGCTGTTTAACAAGGATTGCTGTCCCGCCTCTTGGGCGGTTTGGCCTGTCAGTTCTGTGTGCGACATAATTTTTAATCCAGATATTTTTGTTGGGGGTCAGGTGCGTTTCGTTAATGAGTGCTATATCCACTCCATGTTCTTCTAAGAAGAGTTCCAGCTCGTGATGTTGCTCGTGTATGCCATTCATTCGAGATGGTGATTTTTGGGTGATTATTTCTATTCTCCACTGCAAAAGATGGGCAAGATGGTGGTGAAGATCAGTGTGAGTTTTGTCGTCATGTCTGGGGCAGCCATGATTTGTGCCAAGGCGTCTTTGAGTTTGGAGAACATGGTTGTGAAGTTGATGTGGGTAAGTGACTTAAGGAAGTCCCATATTTGTTCTAGCATTTGCTTTGGTTCATTGGCTTGTGCCTCTTCACGGTTTTGTGTGGCATGTGGAGCTTCTTGCTCCAGAGTGGTGTTCTCTGTGTCTTCATTTTCTCCTGTTGTTGTTTCCGTCGTCTGTTCTGGTAAAGCGGTAGTCGTCTGAACAACGGTTGTTTCCACTGTTGTGTCCATATCATTTGTTGTGTGGGTAGTTTCTTCTTCCGTTTGCTGGTGTGTAGCTTCCTGTGGCACTTGTGTGTCTGGGGGAGGCATGTTGGCGTTTGGATGTTTTACGCAGTGTTTCTGAGATGGGGTGGAAGTGGGAGGAGTGGATGCTGTGGCTTTACTGCAGGTGCTGGGGGCTGCTTGACGGTTGTTTGTGCTCGTTCCACAATTTGCGGGCGAGCTTGCTGGTGGGGTCTGTTAGCAGGCGAACGGTTTGTGGTAGTTGCCTTTACTATTTCTGCCATTGTTTTTGCGCCAATGGGTGAAGTTTCATGGGTTTGGTTTTGCGTCCCAGGCGGGTTCTCCGCTGTTCCAGGTGGCAGGAGAGTGTGTGTTCCCTCCGTTTGCGTCGCAGGCTTGTTTTCCCTCAGGTGAGCTGCAGTTGGTGGTCTCTGCTGTTGTGTGGAGAGGTTGCTGCAGTTCTTTGGGCACGAGACTCGACAATTTTAAGCCTCACTGGGCATTCCCTGAATGAAGCTGGATGCTTTCCTGAGCAGTTAGCACAGATTATTGGGTCGCTAGGCTTCCAGGTGCAGGCACTGCAAAGATGGGGACCGGCGCATTTAGCACATCTAGGAATTAAGTCGCATTGTTTTGCGCCATGGCTAAACCTTTGACAGAGGTAACACTGGGTGGGGCCACTTGGTTTTTGAAATCTCTCGACCGAGATTTTCATGTGCAGTAGTCTTTCTAGCTTGAAGATTTTTTGTGCTTCAGCGGTGTTCGGCAGATTTACCTGGAAATTTACCATTTTGTTTCGTGGCTGTGGGATGACGTCGCGTGTTTCTGTGATGATGGTGACTGGTTTTGCCATCTGGTATACTTCCTTGACTGGGAAGCCTTTGGCAATAAGTTCTTCTTTGACTTATTCTGTGGTCCAATGGCGTGTGAGGCGCTTGATGACAACTTTTAGTGTTCCTCTCGGATCATCGCTATAAGTGAAAAATTCCAGGTTTCGCTTTCGGAATTCTTGTTCTAGTTAATGAAAATATTCTGGGTTGGTCGCTTGGTAGACTATGTGGTCCCCTTTGTATGTTGTGCTGAGAGCGCCGGTTAATTTACTCTGTATTTGGCCAATTAGTGTGGTGTACCCTTTGGTTTCGTAAACCGTAATTGGTGGAACTTTTCTTCCCCATTTTTGTTGTGGTCGAGGTGTTTGCGTGGCTCCTGCCCCCAGGCACGGTGAAGGTGGTTTGGATGGTGGCTTTTCTGCCTGTTTTGAGGGGCCTCCTGGGTGTTTGCCTCGCGAGTTTACTGTTTTTGGTTCGGGTGCTGCAGTATCATTGTTTGTTATAGCAGCTGCTTTTTTCGATTGTTCGGTTTGTGCCTGGGTTTTCTGTTGATTTGCCTTCGTGGTTGCACCTGTTGGCCCTTGGGCCGATTTTGCGCATTCTTTTTGCGTCTCTGTGCTGGTCTTTGGTGGCTGCTTAGTTTCTGCAGTTGTGTTCTTTTGTGCTGTTTGGTCTGGTGCCGATTTCGACATATCAGTGGCGCTTGCTGATTGCTCAGGGTTGTACTTGAGGAGCCTGCGACTGCGCCGTGGGACCTTATACACCGGTGAGTCGTGGTTCTCCTCTTCTGAGGCCGAATGGGCGTCGGTGTCAATAACGAGACTGTGTGGTGACAGACTGTTGTCGGTGTCAGAAGCGTCGCCTCCTGATGATGATGGGTGAGTTGGTGGGCCTGGTGATTGGCAGGGTGTTTGGTGTGGTTTGGGAATTGGTTTACACTGTTCAGCGGATGGAAATGATTGCTGCGGTAGTCCCATGATGGGGCATCTGCGAGATGTTACTTATTTACAGGGTTTGGGGGCCCTGTATTCCGACAATTTTGTGCTGGTCGTATTTCCCTATACCGGGCGGGCGCGGAATACCGCTAACCACTGCGTGGCGTAGACATTCGGCCACGGAGCGCAATGGGTCCCTCGACCGCTAAGAACACTATTGCCTACAGTACAAAATTCTCGGAAAGAAGTTTTCTTTGTTCTGCGCCTCCTCTTCTTTCTTCCCTAACTAGCTGGCGGCGCGATACTACTGTCTTCTCGGAAAGCTATGCCATCCTCGAATTTGTGGCGCACTGATGATCCAAGAACTGGGCAATACGGACTCTGGGCGTGGGCAACACGAACAATACCGCCAACGACAATTTGCTTTTCCGTGACAAGCGTCCAGCCACCACGAACCGCCAGCCCAGAACAACACTACGACCCCTCGCAGCCTAGCGAGCCAACAAGCACGGCGATACAGCGAGAAACACGCAAGGCGATGGACAAGCACATGACACTCCAAACAAAGAGGAAGCCTCGGTCAGAGACGGCACACGTGGTGGGTTTTTCCGGGTCGGGCAAGCAGTAGCGGAGCGCAGCGCAGGAGCGTCCTTTCGCTACGCGAGCACGACTCGGAATGGCCTGGCCTCGCCTGGCCGGCACCCGTCGTAGCAGTCGAATTCTCTGGGTTTCCACCCTGTTTGCAAGAAGATTCCGCGCCCGGTGGCGCTCTGTCTTCTGGTTTAACTTCCCTGAACCTCGAGAATCGTTTTGTTTTGTCTTTTGATTTTGGGGGCGTTATTTTGCCCTAATGTATATTTGGGGGTGGGAGGGGCGGCTCTTTATCTAGATGGTGGTGGTTTTTGCAGTGAGTTTTACATCTCACGCAGAATTAGGTACTGAAACTGACGATGAATTGTATTAACGGGTGCTTTTTGACGTGGTTGATCTTCCCCGCTGAGGGAGTTAATGAGATGAAATTCTGAGTGATGGCATGAGGTATAGAAGTCTATGGATTTGTGCTTGATGATGTGATAGATGGTAGGATGACCAAGCATTACCCTGATCTCCACATTGCTGCAGTACCACGGTACATCTGCTATTATTCTTACAACTTTATTCTGTAATCTTTCTATTTTGGTTAGGCTTTTATCTGCCGCCAGCTCCATACCTCTGAGCCATAGAGCACAGCTGACAGTATTACCACTTTCCAGATTTTTAGTTTCGCTGCGGTGGAGAGCTCTCTACTTTTGAGTAATGGGTATAGTTGCAACAGTCTTGCCTGGCCTTTGTTGCAGGCTTCCGTTATGTGCTGGCTAAAGGCCACTGTGGTATAGTGCCGTGTCGTCAGCGTAGCGGGCTATTTGGTCCCCTGGCTCTCGGGGCATGTCGTTTGTATATAGTAGGTATAGGAGGGGACCTAGCACATAGCCTTGTTGTACTACTCCTTCTATGACCCTAATGGGACTGTCGGCGCCATACAACGAAGAATAGAACTTCCTGTCTGTCAGGAACGACCTAATCATTTTTAGTACATGCAGAGGGCAGTTAAGTTGGGGCATCTTATACAGCAGGCCGCCGTGCCACACCCTGTCGAACGCTTTTTCTATATCGAGGAAGATGGCACCAGTACTGTTCCCCTGTTGTCGTTCTGACATACGTGCTCCACCAGGCGAATGGCTTGCTGTGTGGTGCTTTTGACCAGCACGAAATCCAAATTGTTCTGGGGTAAGGATGTTGTTCGTGGTAAGGAACTGTTTTAGTGGGAGTTGAATTAGGATCTCAAGGAGTTTGTAGAAGTGGTTGAGGAGGGAGATGGGTCTGTGGTTTTGTGGGAATAGATGATTTTTGTTTGGTTTGGGGATTGAAATAATTTTTGCGACCTTCCAAACTGAAGGGAAATAATGCAATTTTAGGCAGTTATGTAGGATAGCGGTGAGGTGGGATATGGCTGACAGAGGAATGTTTTTCAGGAAAAGTGGTCTGATATTGTCAGGGCCTGGGGCTTCAACGTTGCCGATTCACCTGATGAGACCACCTACTGTTCGCTCGCTGGCTACGTCGAACGAGGTGTCGGACCTTTGTTGGAGTTTCTCTGCTATGTGGCGTCTGACCTCTCGTTCGTTTCTCTCGACTTCCTCCTCGTCGTCGTCGATATCGTTCTCTTGAAATTGGCGTTCGAGAGTGCGTGACATGGCGTCTGCTTTCTCTTCCGGTATGTAAACTATCCCGTTTATGCCGTGCAGCGGATTTACGGTCTTTTGTGGGTTTCTTCGTGTTTTGATTTTGTTCCAGAACTTTACTGGATTTCTCTCTGCTTCCTGTAGGCCTCGCTGCCATCGCTCGTATCTGAGCAGTTGAAGTCGTGTTCTTATTTCGCGAGCCATCCTCTCCATGGTCTTTTTGTCTTGTGGGTCCCGGAATTGTTGCCACAGACGTCTCGTGCGCTACTCGTCGCTAATTAGTTGTACGAGGTCGGGAGGTAGATCATCGCGTCTGTGATGGTGTGTGATTTTTATTGTGGCCCTCTCGCTGCATGTCGTCATGATGCGCGTAAACTTCTCAACCGCTGCGTCGATGTCTCGCTTGCGGGCCATTTCTGGGGCAAAGTCTGGTACATGGTGGTCGACCGGTGCTTTGACATTCAGCACAAACTGGGACAGGTACACTCTCTTCCCCTCTGCAGGGTCTGCCTGTTCGTTTTCGAGTCTCAGGATAACAGGGTCGTGGTCGGAATCCAACGCGTTTAGGACCTCTGTCTCCATTATGAAGTTCAGGTTTTTGAGAAGGTGGAAATGGGTTGGTCTACCTGGCGGTGTTATCTCTACTTCAGGGTGAGCGTGTAGGTACCTTAGGAGTGTCCTACCACTGGTGCTCGTGGCTCGACAGGTCCATGCCCTGTGCTTTCCATTGAGGTCCCCTCCTATGATGACTCTGTGGCTTTGGTTTAGGAGATCGTTGAGGTCTATTGCAGATATAATGCGGCCACGAGGGTGGTATGCAGCAATGAGGTAGGTGGTCTGGTTATTAATCATCATTTCGATGCCTGTTGCTTCTATATGATGGAGCTGTGGTAGGGGTATATGCCGATGGCATATATGTTGCTTAACTAGTACTGTCGTCCCCCGACCTTGTCGGTTGCGTCGGTCAGTCCTGTATGTGACGTAATTTCTGACCCGGAAGTTGTCTGCAGTGCTAGGTGGGTCTCGTTTACGAGTGCAACGTCTATTCGTCAAGGAACAGCTCCAGCTCGTGTCGTTGGTGGCGAATGCCATCGGCATTCCAGATGCATATAACTGGATGCTTGTTCCGCCGTTCCGTTCTTTGCTCATGTCTGGGCATCTGCCCATGTAGTTTTGAAGGTCCTGTGGCTTTTGCCTTAATGCCTTCTGTCTCAGCTTGGGTTTCCAGGAGCATGTTTTTGTTTGATTTATAACATGTTTATATATACAGGGTGTTACAAAATGGTACGGCCAAACTTTCAGGAAGCATTCCTCACACACAAATAAAGAAAAGATGTTATGAGGACATGTGTCCAGAAAAGCTTAATTTCCATGTTAGAGCTCATTTTAATTTCGTCAGTATGTACTGTACTTCCTCGATTCACCGCCAGTTGGCCCAATTGAAGGAAGGTAATGCGGACTTTGGTGCTTCTGTTGACACGCGACTTATTGCTCTACAGTACTAGCATCAAGCACATCAGTATGTGGCATCAACAGGTTAGTGTTCATCACGAACGTGGTTTTGCAGTCAGTGCAATGTTTATAAATGCGGAGTTGGCAGATGCCCATTTGATGTATGAATTAGCATGGGGCAATAGCCGTTTCGCGGTACATTTGTATCGAGACAGATTTCCATAACGAAGGTGTCCCGACAGGAAGACGTTCGAAGCAATTGATCGGCGTCTTAGGGAACACGGAACATCCCAGCCTATGACTCGCGACTGGGGAGACGATAACCCTAATGTCAGCGTCAGAGAAGTTGCTGCTGTACAAGGTAACGTTGACCACCTCACTGTATGGAGAGTGCTACGGGGGACCAGTTGTTTCCGTACCATGTACAGCGTGTGCAGGCACAATCAGCAGCTGATTGGCCTCCATGGGTACACCTGCGATTGCTTCATCCAACAGTGTGTCAATCCTCATTTCAGTGCAAATGTTCTCTTTACTAATGAGGCTTCATTCCAACGTGATCAAATTGTAAATTTTCACAATCAACATGTGTGGGCTGTCGAGAATCCGCACGCAATTATGCAATCACGTCACCAACACAGGTTTTTTGTGAACGTTTGGGCAGGCATTGTTGGTGATGTCTTGATTGGGCCCCATGTTCTTCCACCTACGCTCAATGGAGCACGTTATCATGATTTCGTATGGGATACTCTACCTGTGCTGCTAGAACATGTGCCTTTACTAGTACGACACAACATGTGGTTCGTGCACGATGGAGCTCCTGCACATTTCAGTCGAAGTGTTCGTACGCTTCTCAACAACAGATTCGGTGACCGATGGATTGGTAGAGGCGGACCAATTCCATGGCCCCCACGCTCACCTGATCTCAACCCTCTTGACTTTCATTTATGGGGGCGTTTGAAAGCTCTTGTCTACACAACCCAGGTACCAAATGTAGAGACTCTCCGTGCTCGTATTGTGGACGGCTGTGATACAATACGCCATTCTCCAGAGCTGGCTCAGTGCATCAGGGATTCCATGCGACGGAGGGTGGATGCATGTATCCTCGCAAACGGAGGACATTTTGAACATTTCCTGTAACAAAGTGTTTGAAGTCACGCTGGTACGTTCTGTTGCTGTGTGTTTCCATTCCATGTTTAATGTCATTTGAAGAGAAGTAATAAAATGAGCTCTAACATGGAAAGTAAGCGTTCCCAGACACATGTCCACATAACATATTTTCTTTCTTTGTGTGTGAGGAATGTTTGCTGAAAGTTTGGCCGTACCTTTTTGTAACACCCTGTATATATATATTTTTGTGTGTATTTTGTTTGTGTGTTAGTGTGAACTAGTACCTAAAGTGTCTGGTTAACGTATTCTTAGGGTGCTTATAGTTGACATGTAGTGGGTCAGATACCATACCGAGTTCTTTGCTGGATGACTGTAGTGATTGTGGGCATGTTTGTGTCTCTGTGTATGAGTGCGTTTGGTACGAACCAGGGAGCATCTGTTATTATCCTGAGGGCCTTGTTTGTCACTATATGCACTTTCCTTAGGCGAGTGTCTGCGGACATACCCCAGACCTCGCAGCCGTATAGTATTGCAGGAAGGACCACCATCTTCCAGATTTTTAGTTTTACTTCGGTGGTCAGTCCGTTGCCCTTTAAGAATGGGTATAACTGATACAGCCTAGCCGAACCCCGATTACATGCGTCGGCTATGTGTGAGTTCCATAAAAGTTTGCTATCGATCTTTAGTCCGGGGTACCTTACTGTGTCATACTAGGGGAGGTTCCTGCCGTCAATGGTGAGTTGACGGTTGGGCTGCCTCCGCCTGGTTCTGAACATTATTGCGTTGCACTTGGTTGGATTGAGTTCATTTTTCCAGAAGTTACACCATTGTGTAATCTGGTCGAGGTGCCTCTGTATGTTTAGAACGATGTTATTTGGGTTCGGGTGGCTGGCATAAATAGCCGAGTCATCGGCAAACAGGGCTAGATGGGTGGTGTCCCGCTTTGGTATGTCGTTAGTATACAAGCTATACAGGATGGGCCCCAGGACACAACGTTGGGACACTCCTGCCTCGATTGACTTAATGCTACTCTTACATCTATCCATGAACACAAAAAATTTCTTGTTACTTCAAAGCGAGTGGAGGATCTTCAGCAGATGCTGGGGACAGTCATATTGGTGGAGCTTGTATAGTAGGCCGTCGTGCCATACACAGTCAAAGGCCTTCTCAATGTCTAAGAAGACTGCCCCCGTACTGTGCCTGTTTGCCCTAGCTTTGCAGATCTGCTCCACCACACTGGTTGGCTGTGAGATGGTGCTGTGTCCGGCACGAAAACCAAACTGCTCTGGGATTATGATGTTCCTTTCAGTGAGGAAGTCTTGGAGTGGCTTTAGGAGTAGTCGTTCGAGAACTTTGCCTAGTATGCACCGGGGGGATATGGGTCTGTAGTTCTGGGGAAATAGGGGATTTTTGTCGGGTTTGGGAAGTGTGATAACTTTGGCTATCTTCAATGCAGATGGTAAGTGGTTGTGTTTCAGGCAGGCGTTGAGGATGTTAGTTAGGTAAAGGTAGCTGAATTAAAGAGATGTTTGAGCTGTAGTGGCTTTATGCCGTCAGGGCCTGGGAATTTGAAGTTGCCGATCCCGTTTTTTTCACCACCGGAAGGGTGGGGTGGACTCATATAGAGCTTACTGCCCGTTTGGAGCCTTAGCTTATCTTACATTTTTCTGTGGTGACACAAACAATAATTTAGATCCCTTCCCCAAATTACAACAAATAAATTATCTTTTGTTATTTACATTTCTTGGTTTTTATGTTCTTATTTGTTTTCTTTGTCATGGGGAGAATACACAATTCCGGCATTTGCCTTACGGCTGAGGGAAACCCCTGATAACCTCAGCTGGAGTCGGTTGAAAGTCCTTAGAATTTTCTTCTATGTCGTTTTGTTATTTTATTCTGTTGTTAGATGTTGAGGCAGATCTTTGATTTCCGTTATTGCTTTTATGTCTTCGTGTTTGTCTGGGTATTCTTGTTCAGTTGCTATTGCTATAATGTGAGGCGGATAACGGTATTTATATGCCGGTGCGTTTAAATGGTATGGTATTACCGTGATTAATGTCTTGATTAGTTGTTAATCTGTCATTTCCGTATGTTGCCATTTGTTTTTTGATTCTGTCTTTTATCGAGTCTATTTCGAATGTATTGTGGAGTGTTGCTGTTGGTTCGTATTGTATTTGCGCTTGTTTCCTTAATATTCTTCTGTCTGTAGCCTTTATCGTGTTGCACTGTGTGGTTGTGCCACCCCACACTACCGCTCCGTACTCCTTTATTGACAGTACGTACATTTTTGTAGAAGTGCAAAACTGTTCTTGTGGTTGCTCCTCTGGTCCTGTGTTTGAGTTGCTGTATTCTATTTGCTTTGGACTTCGCTATGCATATTTTCTGGGTTGTATTTTTCTCCCAGTTTAGTAGGCTGTCAAAGTCCAATCCTAGGTATTTGGCGGTTGGACTTGGCTTAATCGTTTGTCCCCATAACGATATTTTCACAGCGTACGGGTTCTGGGGTCTGTGTCTGGTCAGGTGTCTGTGTCTTATTACCAGTACTTGCGATTTTGTAGGATTTGGGCGGATCCTCCATGTTGCTAGTCATTTTTCTAATATTTCGACATATCTGTTTGTTTTTATTGTTATCATCTCGGTGGTTGCCGCTTGACACCATAACGCTGTATCGTCGGCATACAGGGCTATTTGTTCGTTGATTCCGGTCGGTTTTGGAGTGTCGGCTGTATAAAGATTGTAAAGTAGGGGTGAGATAATAGCCCCTTGTGGTACACCTGCTTTGGGTTTTAGTGTGTCAGAGTAAATGCTTCCGACTTTTACTACGATCTGTCGTTCCGTGATCATGTTGTTTATTAGTTGCACTATTTCTTTCGGTATGTTGTGTTGTAACAGTTTCTTTAATAGCCCTGCATGCCACACTTTATCAAAAGCCCGTTCTATGTCGAGCATCAGTACTGTTGTAACCATACCCGTGTTTATGGCTTCGACACTGTTAGTAACTAATCTTATTATTGGGTCAATTGTACTTCTATTTTTACGAAAGCCCGCTTGTTCTTCTGGTAGTATGCCTTTCTTATCCACGAATTTCTGAATTCTCTGTGTTAGGATTACCTCAAATGTTTTTCCGATCACCGGCAGTAACGTTATCGGCCTATATCATTTTGGCTCTTGCCGCTTGTTTTTGTGGTTTTTGTGTTTTCGGTGGCATTCGCATTTGCCCGTTTTTCCCCTGTTGTGGTGTCTTTTTGAGCCTTATTTTTACATTAAAGAGTTTCTGTAGGGGCGGTATTATTGTTTGCGGCGGTATCATTCTGAGGTGGTGTCTGGTGATGTCGTCAGCGCCGGGGGCAGTGACCACCTGCTATGGCCTGTTTTGCTTCCTATGTGCTTTTGTCTGCGAGAGTTTTCTTGCCCTAAACTCTTTGAGTTGGTGTTTTACTTGGTCATTTAGCCTATTCCATTGGTTTTTGATAGTAGGGTCCTTAGTGCGTCTGAATTGCGCGTATACCTGTCGTGTTTATTTGATTGGTGTTAGGATGTGTGTTGGTATTACTTTTTTTCCCCTCGACTATTTTTCGTATTGGTGCACTTGTCTCCACTGCGTCTTCTATCACCTTAATTATGTGCGCGTTTAGATTTTCTAGTTTTTCGTAGTTCTCTCTCTCTTCGTTAGTTGTGTTTAGGTTCTGGTTGATGTGGTCTAGGTATTTTTTCCTGTCTATATTTCTTCAGTCTTTGTACGTTTTTATTTCTGGTTTCGTCTTTTCTGGTGTTTGAGCAGCCGACATGAAATGGTTGGGTCTATAACCATGATGCATTTGAAGAGCCAGCGTCCTTGAAAAACGCTCTGTCTTACGAAATGATCCTTGGTGGTGCGGATTCGGGGATAATGTGGTATTGGCTAGGGGTCGGTTTTCCCCTGGGTAGATGATGATAGTTGAGGCGGCGGCGATGATGATGTAATTTTATGTTTGCGTATGAATACATATGACTATCGCCTGAATTGGCGATGGATGGTAGTGATTGGTGCTCTCTGGTCAGGGTTTTCATCCCTTCCCAGAGAGTTGATGAGTTGGTGTGGTGATGCGTTGGATAATTCATAGAGTTTTAATGATTTTTGCTTTATGAGATGATAGAATGAGGGCTGTCCGAACATTGCTCTTATCTCCTCGTTGCTCGAGAACCACGGAGCGTCCGCAACGATTCGGAAGGCTGTATTTTGGATAATTTCCAACTGTGTGAGGTAGGTGTTTGCTGCCATGCTCCACGCTTCTGATCCATAGAGTATGGCTGGCAGGATGATGGTTTTCCAGATTTTGAGTTTGGCAGGTACTGTGAGTCCCCTTCCTTTTAGGAGTGGATATAACTGAAAGAGCCGGGCAGAGCCCTTGATTCTGTCTTCTCTGATATGATGGGTGAATGTTAGATTTTTATCCAGCTTCAGCCCTAGGTAGGTAACTACTTCTTTCCAGGGTAGTACCTGGTCGTTGTGCGTGATGTTCACTATGGGGCGTTTGATTTTGTGGCTGAATAAGACAGTCTGGCATTTGTCTGCGCTGATCTTTATTTTCCACAGATTGCACCACTTTGTCTAGGTGGCGTTGTAGGCGGTAGGTTAGATAGTTTGTTTCTGCCACTATGGTATAATGCAGTGTCATCTGCATACAGGGCAATGTTACCGCCCGGCTCCTTCGGCAGATCGTTGGTGTATAGTACATATAGGAGGGGGCCAAGCACAGATCCCTTTGGGACACCTGCTTCTATTTGTTTTAGGTCGCTGTTTGCGCTGTCTACTGTAGAGTAGAATTTGCTTTCTACCAGGAACGAGTGGACTATTTTAAGCAGGTGAAGTGGGCAATTCATCTTCGACAATTTTTATAGCAGACCGCCATGCCAGACCTGGTCGAACGCTTTTTCAATGTCAAGGAAAATGGCAGCTGTGCTATTACCCTGGCTCTTCTCTGTGCAGATGTCCTCCACCAGATGAATAGCTTGTTGTGTTGTGCTATGCCCTGCACGAAATCCAAATTGTTCAGGGATAAGGATATTGTTGGCAGATAGGAATTGTAGTAGGGAGTTTTGGATGAGGATTTCAAGTAACTTAGACAGGTGGTTGAGCAGGGAAATAGGTCGACAGTTTTGAGGGAATAGATGGTCTTTATTTGGTTTCGGGATTGAGATTACTTTAGCAACCTTCCAGGTTGAAGGGAAATACTGTGCAGTAAGGCAATTATTTAGGATGGCAGTGAGATGGGAGATCGCTGGTTGGGGGAGGGCCTTAAGGAAGGGTGGTTCGATGTTGTCAGGACCAGGGGCTTTTGCGGTGCCGATTCGCCTGATGATAGCTGCAACTACACGTTTGCTGGTCAGTTCGAAGGCCGTGTCAGACCTGCCGCGAAATCTGCGATGGAGGTATCGTTCTACTCGACGTTCCAGGGCATCTGCTTTGTCCTCGACGTCCTCTATGACATTCTCCTGGAATTGGCGTTCGAGGGTGTTTGACATGGCAGTCGCTTTGTCTTCCAGTGTGTATACCAAGCCGTTCTGCCCGTGTAGTGGTCTGTTGGCTATGTGGGGTTGCCGCCTAGCTTTTATTATCCCCCAGAACTTTTCAGGATTACTTTCGGCTGCTTGAAGACTTTGTTCCCACCTCTAACATCTCAGGAGTTTCAGCCTGGTCTGTATTTCATGGGCCATTTGGTTCATGCGTCTCCTATTCTGGGGGTCTCGGTAGGTCTGCCATCTTTTGCGTGTGCGGTTTTTGTCTGAAATTAGTTCTGCTAGATCTGGGGGCAGGTTGGATCGTCCATTGTTGTGTGTAATTTTGGTGGTGGCAGCCTTTCCACACGCCTTGATGATGTTTGTAAATCCCTCTATTGCTTGATCTATTTCCGCGTGGGTTGGCATGTCTGGTGCATGGTCTGGGATGTGTGAGGCGACCAGTTGCTTGTATATTTCCCAGTCAGTGTATAGTGTTGTGTGTACTCTGTTGTTGGGTACGACCTGGTCTCCCTCAAATCTGAGTACCACAGGGCTGTGATCGGAATTTAGACTGTTGACCACATCTGTGGTGGTTGCAAGATGGTTATTTTTAAGCAGAAATATGTCGAGTATGTCTGGTTGACACCTTGAATCGTATGGGAAGTGAGTGGGCTCGTCTGGAGAGACGACCTGCACTGCCGGATGGTTGTCAAGATATCTTAACAGCTGATTTCCACTGTTGTTCGTGGTGCGGCAACCCCATGCCGTGTGCTTGGCGTTCAGGTCCCCTCCTACTATTGTGTTGTGACTGCATTTCAGAAGACCGTCCAGGTCGTGGGGAAATAGTCTTGTGCTTGGCAGATGGTATACTGTCATCAGGTGTGTGGGGCGATTGTTGAGAACAACTTCTCCTGCTGTTGCCTCCGTGTTAATGAGTCTTGGTACAGGTACCTGGCGATGGCATATGCGCCGTTTTATTAGGATACCTGTACCGCCGCCTTGTCTGTTAGAACGGTCCGTCCTAATAAGCTGGTAGTTGTGGACCTGAAAGGCATCGTCTGGGGTGAGATGTCTCATTGAGGAGAGCTACATCGATTCCGTGGTCATCTAAGAACATCTCAAGTTCAAACCTGTCGTGATACATGCCATCTGCATTCCAGATGGCGATGGTAATATGCTGCTTCTCATCTTCATTTGCCATTGGAGAGCAGTGGTAAGATGTTAGTGGCGAGTATTGGGATTGTTGTGAATAGGTCTGGGGCTGTTGCTATTTTGGTGAACAGCTGGGTTATGCCTTCAAGGAAGGCAGGTGAAATGATGGATTTTATGAATGTCCAAATCTTTGAGAGGAACTGGAGTGGCTGTTCCTGTTTGACCTGAACGGATCTTTCCTGCGCAGTGGTCTGGCGACTGACGATGTCGGTGGTGTTATTGGTATCTGCTTCTGTAGCTGTGGCTTGGGCGGTTTCAGTGGGAGTGGCTTGGGCTGGAATGACCCTTGGTGGGTGCACATCTGTGGCCTTTGATGATGAAGGCAGTGGTGTTTTCTCAGCCCTCTCTGTTTCAGGTTGGGTTGGGGTGGGAAGGAGTGAGGTTTTTGGGGGAGAAACGACCTGTGGGGGTGGAGTTCTTTTTATGGGCAGAGTTGCCTTGAGGGGCGGTCTTTGGGTCTTTGGTTTAGGGGTATTTGGGAGGGGGGGAGGAGTGCACCCAGCTTTCACAACCTCAGCTAAAGTTCTATTGCCAGTAGGGCTTTCTTCTTGGTGTGGTTGATGTTGCTCTGGATGTTGTGGAGTGGGTGATTGTGTACTCTTCTGGGGTTGGGCAGGGTTGGGAGGACTTGTTGTTTCTGCTCCAGCAGGTGTTGGGGGTGGGGGGAGTTTACTTCTTCCATGGGTGGGGCAGGAGGGGGGTTGGGGTTTCTCAGTGGCGCCCTAGGAGGTGGTTCCTGCCTTTTGGGAGCTGTGCTCGCTGGCGCTCCCACGCCTGGACGATCTTCAAACTTTCTGGGCAGCCCCTGAAGGAGGCTGGATGGTTGCTCCTACAGTTGGCACATATGGCCGGTTCTTCCCTCTTCTTTGTGCAGGCGCCAGAGAGATGCGGTCCTGCACATTTGACACACCTGGGGGTGAGTTCACATTGGTTTGCCCCATGTCGAAATCTCTTGACACAGATAGCATTGTGTGGGCCTGTTTGGTTTTTGGGATAATACTATAGTCACTTTCATGTGTAGTAGTCTTTCTACTTTAAATATTTTTCTTGCCTCCGCCGCGTTTAGTAGATTGACCTGGAAATTGGCCGTTTTTCTTCTTGGAGCTGACATTATGTTTCCAGAATCATCTATTTCTGTTTGCGGCTTAGACATTTGAAATACGTCCTGTACCGGAGAGCCCTTCTCGATGAGTGCATTCGTGACGTCCTCTGGGGTCCAGTAGGGCGTCAGTCTTTTAACGACGACCTTCAGTGTACTCTTCGGGTCGTCGTAGTAAGTAAATAATTCCAGATTACGTTTTCGGAATTCTTGTTTGAGGTACTGGAAATCCTCTGGGTTTGTGGCCTGATAGACAATGCTATCGCCCTTGTACGTGTTACTAAGGGCTCCCGTTACTTTCCCTTGGATTTGTCCTATCAGGGTCGTGTACCCTTTTGTCTCAAACACAGTTATGGGGGGAACCGTTCGCCCTCTGTTTGGTGTGGGGCCTCCTTGCGTCTGGGGAATTACAGGACTTGCTCTGTCTTGTCCCCTGTCGCTGCCCTCTGACGTCATCTGGGTGGCATTTGGCGCTGGTGTTGCGCTATCGGCGTTCGTACTGACACCTATTGTTGGTTTTTGGGGGCGGTCGGATTGCAGGATTTCCCTTCCCGTGCCCTGGTATTGTTGTGGCAGCTCAGAATTTCGTTTGCTTTTGTTGCGCCAGGTGGCATGTGCATTTGATTTTCCTCCACAATCACGGGTTGCGGGGGCTGCCCAGATTTTTCCTGCTTTTGCAGCAGCCTCCCGCTTCGCCCCAGATGTCCCTCGCCTAATGATGAAATAGAGCTGTTGTCGCTGTCGGTTGCAATGACAAGGTTGTCAGAGTCAGAACTAGCGATGGAAGATGGTGATGGGGGTGGATGGTCCATGGATGAAGAATGAGATGACGATGATGTCTTCAGCAGCCGCTGACGCTGGAATGGCGAGCCTGTGCTTGGCTCGTGGTGGTGTAGTTTAGACAAAGTTTGTCATTCCTGCGCTTCCTGTAAGAGAGAGAAATATATATTACCACTCTTGTCGATTGCTCCTGTCTGGTTTAACCTGAAAAAGAGAAAGACACATTCTGTTGAGGGATTAGTAGAACGTAATCCCTCACCAGGCCAGGCCAACGCGTGGTTGGCCTGTGATGAGGTTGTTGGCCCAGTCCACGGATGAGCCGGTTGTGGGAGCGTCCCGTCTTCTCGTAGAACTTCCTGGCGATGGCGCGGTACCTGTCTCAAAGAGGCAGGATCCCGGTGTCCTCGTGGAGTTGGCGCGTCGAGGAGCGCCTCGGAAGATGCATAGCAGTCTTCAGGGCGCGGTTCTGTATCCGTTGCAAAGTCACAATGTGAGCATCTGCGGCTTTCCCCCAGACCACGGCCGCATACTCTAGCAGTGGGCGAACCAATGTTAGGTAAAGCATGATGCCGTGTTGCGGTGGCAATGATGACTGCGGGTTTAGCAGCGGGTACAGGGCGCGGAGGCGTCCAATTGCTCTCCCTTTCACATCACGGATGTGATGCTTCCAGGTGAGCCTGCGGTCTAGGGTAACCCCTAGGTATTTCGCCGTCCCACTCCATGGGATAGGTCCTCCCAGGATTTCGAGCGGCGTTAGCCCTGGCGGCAGAAGTCTTCGAGTGAAGACGACTGCCTGGCTCTTTGTGGCGTTGAATTTCAACCGCCACTTTGTTGCCCATGAGCCCAAGGCGTCACACCAGCGTTGGAGGTGGTTTCTCAGCACTTGGGCGTTCATGCTGCGGGTGACCAGGGCTGTATCATCAGCGTACAGCGCCAGTTCGACTCCTGCCACTTTCGGCGCGTCTGCAGTGTACAGGGAGTACAGCGAGGGGCCGAGAACCGACCCCTGCGGCACCCCTGCACGTATCTGCCGGTCTGTGGACGTACCGTCGTCAGCCTTCACGTGGAGGGTTCGTTCGGACAGGTACGACCGCAGCAGCGTCATGTGTGACGTCGGTATCCCTTGTTCAAAAAGTTTGAACTCGAGACCGTCGTGCCACACTGAGTCAAACGCTCGGGAGACGTCGAGGAACACTGCGCCAAGGAATTCCCTTGTTTCCAGTGCTCTCATGGCCGGTTCTACCACCCGCAAAAGCTGATGGGAAGTGGAATGCTCTTCTCGGAACCCGAACTGCTCGTCCGGGATGATGCCCTCCTGGGTGACGTGTCGCATCAGTCTTCTCGCGTACAGCCTCTCGAAAACTTTCGAGAGGGCCGGGAGTAGGCTGATGGGTCGGTAGCTCGATGCCTGGCGTGGGTCCTTGCCGGATTTCAGGGTGGCCACGACCTCCGCGTGTTTCCACGCAGAGGGGTAGTCACCCGATCGGAGAATCTCGTTGAAAACATCGGCAAGTTGCCGGTGTAGGCCCGGTGGAAGGTTCTTCTGCAGGAGGTTTGTGACGCCATCGCTGCCTCCAGCCTTCTTGGGGTTCAGCGAGCGAAGCTGCACAGCAACTTCCTCCTCCGTTATCGGCTCGATAACGTCGCCTTCCTCCCTTGCGGCGCGGAAGGTTGTTAGTTGCTCGTGGACCCGCCGTATGTGGTCGTAGTCGATGACGTCGGCCACCGGTGTGAAGTTTGCTGCAAAAGCGTCAGCCAGGACGCTGGCTTTCGCGTCGGGGTCGCTGGCGAAGTCGTTCCCGAACTGTAAAGGCGGTATTCGCTGTCGCCGGCGTAGGAAGGACTTCACTACCCTCCATGCACTGCCATCCTCAGGATTGAGGGTAGACACAAGGTCTTCCCATTCCTGGTTCCGGTGATGCTCGACTGCTGCCTTAATTTCCCCTCTCATGCTGTTTAAGCGGCGCTTCGTGTCTGGTTGGCGAGTGAGCTGCCATTCACGAAACAGTCGGTTCTTCTCGGTGATCGCGTCCAGGATAGGGCGGCGCGAGAAGTCTCGTGGTCCTTGGCGACGTCTCGGCGAGGCTTCCTCCGCTGCTCGGGTGAAGAATGCTAGGGCGGCGTCTGCCCGTACCACGGCGGGGTTTGGCGCGTGCTCGAGCAGTACGAGGGCTTTCGTCTGAAAGCGTTCGGCGTCGAGCCTGCGATAGCTCGGACGGCTGTCTGGAAGAGAAGCTCCGGCCACGTCGAGGCCGAAAATGACCGGTACGTGGTCGGAGGAGAGAACGTTGCGCGTCTCGGCGGTCGCGAAGTGCCCGATGCCCTTCAGAAGGGCAATATCGAGCACGTCGGGCTGTCCCCGTGCAGGGAAGATCGTGGGGTCAAACGGCCCCACGGTGATCGCGCCGTTGCGGTGAACAACGCGGGAGAGGCGGCGCTCGCTGCGGCTAACAGTTCGCTAGTTCCATTCGGTGTGTTTCGCATTGAAATCCCCGGCAATGAAAGCTCGCCCCCTCCAGTGACAACAGGACGTCGAAGTCGGCTTCGTCTAGCGGTCTGCTAGGCTGCAGATAGACCGACACGAAAAGAATCTTTCCGGCGGTGGTGTTGACGGCCACTCCTGTGGCTTCCAGCGCGTTGAGCGCCGGCAGTTGAACTCGGTGGTGGAGCAGCGACTTCTTCACGTAGATGGCAGTGCCGCCCCCGTGGGTGGCTCTGTCATCTCGGTAGCAGCAAAAATTTGCTGCTCGCACGTCGACACCGGGTTTGAGGAAGTCGTCCTGCACAAGGCAGATGTCGACCGCCTCGTCCCGTAGGAATTGGCGAAACGCGCCCTGCTGGGGGTGGAGACCCCGAGCGTTGAACGTGCATATGGTTAATCCATAATATGGTCGTTATCCATATTAGGGCTGGCTTCTCCCGGCGGTGACCTGGAGGGCCGCCGTCACTGCTCCCACGAGGACTGGTAGTTGCGTCATCAGCTGGTTGAGCGACCGCAGGAGCGCGGCCAGCTCGGTCGTGTCTTCCTTCGCCGTTTCGGGAAGGTTCGACTCCTTCGCGACGTTTCCCGTAGTCGGCAGCGGTGCGGCGGGTGCCGGTGCGGCCTCCCCTGCAAACGGCCGTGGCCTCTCGGAGGGGGCGGCCGGCTTCCCCTTAGCAACGTCCGCGAATCTGCGGCTCGGGTTTACGCGGCTGGCGCGTTTCCCGCTCTTGAATGCGGCGCATCCCCGGTAACAGGCGACATGGTCCCCGTTACAGTTGCAGCACGTCGGTCGGTCCTCCTCCTCCTCCTTCGGGCAGTCACGCGACGGGTGCTCCTCGGCGCACTTGCAGCAACGCACAGGCCTCCTGCAGAACTTTGCCACGTGGTCCATGCGTTGGCAGTTGAAGCACTGGGCTCGACTGCCTTTCGCGCGGAGTGGCTCGACTTTCACGTCGAAGTCGGCAATGTTTTCAACCTGAAAAATTTTCCGGTTGTCCACATTGTCGACTGAGACCACAAGGAACAAGGGCATGTCCTTGTGGGTCCTGGGCGACCACATCAGGCCGACGTGGCGGGTCTAGAAGCCGAGTTTCTCCAGCTGCCGCTGTAGGAACGCCGGTTCCATCTTCAGCGACAGGTGACGGACGACGACCTTCAGCTGCTTCAGCTGCTCCGTACTCTGAGAGACCGAGAAGTTGTTCTGCTTCACGCAGAGTTGCATGAGTTTCGCATGTTCCTCTATGGACTCTGCTCTGACCTTGTATGTGTCGGTCCCTGCGATCATCTTCCGCGGTTTTGCGACGGAGTAGAGCTTCTGTCTGAGCTCGTTATAGCCCTCACTCCACTGGATGGTAACCAGCGGCGGGCGGCGGGGCGGTTTCGTCGCCGTAGTCGGTGTTGTCCCGTCCCCGTCGGTCTCGGCTACTTCAGGTAGATCTGCAAACCGGTTTGCAGCCTCGACCTGTTCTGGCGTCACCGGTCCAAACGACCTGGGTTTCGGTGTGTGGCGCCGGGAGGGCTCGATGAAGCCTTCTTCGTCGGGCTTCCTCGGCGATGCGGTCGTCGTCCTGTGGCGTACCCTCCTCTTCCTCCGCCTGGCGCGACCGGAACTTGCCTGGGGGGAGGGAGTGTCCTCTACGACCGCGTCTGGGCTCTTCCGTGAGGTTTTCTCGACCTCGGCAAGCTCGTCGGGTGTTGCCAGCCTGGACGTTGGTGAGGGCGTGGCGGCTTCTGTAGCCACCACGGCTGGTGCGACTGCTGGCGCGGCAGCTGTCGTGGCAACTGCGACAGGCAATTGCTTGTCGCGACCCACAGGTAACAGGGACCGAAGTCTCGTTAGAAACCCTGTCCGCATCGGTTCCCATAGCCAGACGTTGCATGGCGATGCAATACTCATCGCTGTCAGCATGGCCATGGCGGCGGCAATTTCCTCCTTTGCCAGGGGGATCGGCGGCTCGATCCGTCGTCTCGGCAGAGAGTGTGTGCGGGCGCGGCGCCGTCCGTTCGCGGAAGTTTCCACGTTCGTCCGACGACAGCGAGCAACACTCTCACTCGTCGTCCTCGTCGGTGATGGGAGGGGGGGGGGGGGGACAGACGCCGCCGTCGTCCGGGAAACTTCCCTTAGACCGCCGTCTGCCTTACCCTCAGTCTCGCCGGAGCGATCGTCTCGTTCGAGCTCCTCCTCCTCCATGTCGTAACCCCGAACACGACTATTTTGCCTCTTTTGAAAGACGCTACAGTTTGCTTTCTCAGAGAATGGGGTCACGCCACGTGGATTTTGCCGCACGATTTCCTAAAGGCCCTTGCAGGCTGCGGTCGACTCTGAAAGAGAAAACTCTGGTTAGCGAGAACACGCAAGGCGAGTAGCCAATTGCGTGTACCCGCGCAACCGATCGCTACAAAATCACGAGGAGAGGTTTGCCTCGGCAGCTTCAGCACAGAGCGTCCGCACACTTCGGCAGCCACAGCGCAAGTGTTCACCAGCCGACTGACTGGAGAGTCTGATGGGTACTGGACCCCCTGTATGTTTCAAGGCCCAGGACAAGATGTCTATTCCCTTGTGTCTGATATTAGGTTTTATGGATGGTGGATTACGAGCTCGTAGGAAGGTGGTGGCTTATGGATGAGACAGAGCGTTAGATGTTGTAATTACGATCGATGATCATTCGTGGGAATTTGCTTCTAGAGTCGGGGGTACATTGCCCAGTGATTGGCTGAGGGGATGGGGTGAGGATTGTGTTCTTCTGTAGAAAGTTTCTGCTTGTCGTTGGATGATGTGGGTGATCTTCGTGACATTGTGTATTGTGTAGATATCAGTGTTAGGTAGGAAGCGGGGTGCGTTGGTGGCTATTCTGAGGAATCTGTTTTGAATGGTTTGCACTCATGTGCGTATCTGCAGTTGTGGCCCAGATTTCTGATTCATATGTGATGACGGGTTGGATCAGTGCCTTGAAGAGGTTGAACTTGGTTTTGTTCTGAAGACCGTTCCCTTTGATGAGTGGGTACAGTTGATAGATGAGGCCTTGGCCTCGGTTGTAGATGTGCTCAACATGTTTTTTGAACGTCAGTCTGGAGTCGAGGATGATTTCCAGGTATTTGTCATGTGGTTTCCAGGATATCGGTGTTCTATTGAGAGATAGGTTTGCATCTTCTGGGATGGTTTTAAACGTGAACATTATGGCTTGCGTTTTGTCTGAATTAACAGTGATTTTCCATTTGAGGGCCTATTTATGTATATCCTGGAGGTGTCCCTTTAGTTTTCTGGCGATGTATGGTAAGTTGGAGCTGCTGCGAAATATCGCCGTATCATCAGCGAAGAGAACTAACTGCCCCCCCCCCTCCCATCTGATGCGGGATGTCGTTAGTGTACAAGGAGTACAGTGTGGGACCCATGAAGGAGCCTTGGGGTACCCCTGAAGCAATTGGTCTGAGGTTGCTAGTCTTGTTTCTGATGGCAACGAAGAATTGTCTATTGCTAAGGAAGGATTGGGTGATGAAGGTGAGGTGGAGGGGGCAATTGTGGTCTAGGAGTTTGGATGTGAATCCCGTGTGCCATACCTTGTCAAACGCTTTCTGTATGTCCAAGAATATGGTACCGGTGCTGTGGCGGATTTGGCGGGCGTTACAGATACGCTTAACCAGCCGCATTGTTTGATGAATGGTGTTGTGGTTTTCTCTAAAACCAAATTGCTGGGGGATGATAATGTTGACGGAAAGGAAGTGGTTTAGGTGGGAAAGGATTATTCGCTCAAGAATCTTCCCTGGACAACTGAGGAGGGAGATTGGGCGATAGTTTTGAGGGAATAATAGGTCTTTTCCGGGTTTTGGTAGAGTGATCACCCTGGCGATTTTCCAGGGTTTTGGGAAGTAGGAGTGATGAAGTCAGGCGTTGTAGATTCTAGTTAGGAGGTCTATGGAGATAGGAGGAAGGTGTTTAAGGTAGACGGGGGATAGCTTGTCGGGGCCTGGGGATTTCTTGTTTTGGAGGACTTTAATATAGTTGCATACTTCGTCGGACGTTATTTCAGGGTAGTGGGTTGATACAGGGGCCCTTAGCCGCCGGGTCAAACTTCTGATGATTGTTTTCTCGTGAGCGTCGGCTTCAGGGTCGTCCGTTTCGGGTGTTGTGAATTGCAGCTCCAGCGAGCTGGCCATTGCTTCAGCCTTACTCTGGTTGTCATAGACTAATCCGTTTGGGCCATGAAGGGGCTTGGTAGGTGCTGGGGGATTTTTTCTAGCTTTTGTAATTCGCCAGAGCTTGTCTGGGTTATCTTCTGTTTCTTTGAAGGTTTCCTCCCACCTCTTACTATTGTGGTCCTGCAATTCCCTTTTGATCTGTCGGCTTAGTTGGTCTGCTCGACGTCTGCCAGAAGGGTCACGGAATTCTTGCCACCGTTTTCGGAAGTACTTTTTGTCAGCGAGGAGGTCCTGCAATTCTTGCGGTAGGAAGGATTTGGAGGTATGGTGAGTGATGATGGTGGTAGCTTTTTTGTGACTTTCTGTGATGACTTCAGTGAGGGATGTTATTGCTTGATTGATGCCAGCTTTATAATTGATGATAGGGAAGTTCGGAGTGTTATTAGTCAGGAAAGCGTTATAGCGGTCCCAATTGGTATTGGAGGTCTTGATGGTGCGTGAGGTTTCCTGGCGGTGGCCATTGCCGCCTACGGTGAGGAGGACAGGATTGTGGTCGGAGTCTAATTCGTTAAGTACCGAGAGGGAAGTGTTCGATTCGATGTTTTGTAGGAGGAAGATGTCTAGGATGTCGGGACGGATATTGGGGTTGATGTGGAAGTGGGTAGGAGTGTCAGGAGCCGCAACAATTACATTTCTCCTTGTTTGGAGAAATTGGTGCATGAGTTGTCTGTTCCTGTTGGTTGCCCTGCAATTCCATGAGGGGTGCTTAGAGTTTAGGTCACCCCCCCCATTATCACAGAGGGGCCCAGGTTGAGCAGGGATTCCAGGTCGCATATCACTAACCTTGGACCTGCTGGCGGATTATATGCAGCTATTAGTGTTGTGAGTTTGTTCTGTATTTTTAGTTCTATTGCGGTGCCTTAAGTCCTGGTCAGGTTTGGGATGTCCAGCCTTCTGTGCGCATGCCTATTTTTAATAAGAATTGCTGTTCCGCCACCTGGTCGGTCGGCCCTGTCGTCTCTGTATGTTCTGTAGTTCCTCACTTTGAAGATCTGGCCTGGTTGGAGGTGGGTTTCCGTGATGAGCGCGACGTCAACACAGTGTGTGTCTAGGAAGTCCTGAAAAGTCTGACGTTGGGCTAGAACGCCATTAGCGTTCCAGTTTATGATGTTGCATGGTTTGGCGTGATTAATCTGATCCATTGAAGAAGTTAATGGCTGCTGTGCAGATGATATGATTTTGGAGAAAGTATCAGTTGCTTGTCGGAGTTCAGCGACCGTTTGCTGGATGGTGGCGACTACTTTTTTTATATTGATCTGTGTGACCAGCTGCAGGAGCATTTTGATATCATCTCCAAGTCCTGAGGATTGTTCTGGTGCTGGTAGTTGCTGTTGAGGCTGCTGACTAGTCCATGGTGTTTGTGGCGTGAAGTTTGGGATTGGTTTTGGTTGATTGCGAAGTCCTGGGAATTGGGCTGCGTCTGGGCGGAATTCAGGCCGTTGCTGTCGCGCAGGGGCCTGTCTGTCTGTCTTCCTGGAGGTCCATTCTGCTAGCAGTTCTAAGTATTTGGGACACTTGCGGTAGCTAGCCGTGTGTACCCCTTCGCAGTTGGCGCATTTGGGTGGCGCTTTCAGCGTCTTTTTGCATTCAGCAGTTGGATGGTTTCAGCAGCCGCGTGGTTTCGGATGGGTTCAGTGACCCCTGTGGTTTTAAAGGACCGAGACTTAAATTCAGCTCCTGCTATCTGTCTTATATTTTATTATGAACGAAACTAATGGCTTGGTGTCGTCTTGGGTGTTTCATTTGTTGTGTAACTGTAGAAGTGGTGTAGATTGCTTAGACGTGAAATGTGCGAGTGATTGTCATTTTTGGAAATTTGGTGATGGTGTGCTCTGGGTTTATTCCAATGTTGCGGATGTGATGGTATTCGGAGGCGGCGGCTTTGGTGAAAAATGATTCTGATTTTTGTTTAATGATGTCGGTGATGAGGGGGAAGTTTATGAGGTTGTATAGATTTCGGTTTGACTGGAAACGGGGTGCATTTGTCGCCAGTCGGAGGAATCTGTTATGGACTGATTGGACTCTCTTCAGGTTCTTGTCGCTAGCCAGTGACCAGAGTTCCGACCCATATAAGATGGCTGGTAATACAATTGTCTTGTACATATTTAGTTTTGTACGAACTATTAGGCCATCTCCTTTTAGGAGAGGATACAACTGATAAATAAGCTGGGATCCCTTGTTGCAGATTTGGGTAATGTGGTGCTTGAAGGTCATCCATTTCTCGAATATTAATCCTAGGTACTTAATATTATCCTGCCAGTCTAAATCTATTTCATTAAATCTAACAATGACATTAGGACTCATCCTACGATGAGTGAACATTATGGCCTGAGTTTTTGTGCTATTTATAGTAATGTTCCACAGGTTGGCCCACTTCTGGATGATCTCAAGATGCTCTTGTAGTTTGCTGATGACACAGCTGTGTACAGAAGTGGACCAAACCTGCACTTTTATCGCTCGCAAAGAGGGAGAGTTGACCTCCCCTTTGCTGAGGTATGTCGTTTGTATATACAGAGTAGAGGACTGGGCCCATTACGGAACCTTGTGGCACTTCAGCCTCTATCTGTTTGGTCGAGCTGTCAGCTCCTGGTAGGTGCACATAGAATGTTCGGTTTCGGAGGAAGGAAGTTAGCATATGGAGGAGGTGTTTTGGGCAACCGTATTCGTGAAGTTTGTATGTCAGGCCGTAGTGCCAGACGCGGTCGAAGGCTTTCTCTATGTCGAGAAAGGCCGCGCCCGTACTATGCCTGACATTCTTGGCCTTGCATATGTACTCCGTTAGTCTCATAGCCTGGTGGATCGTGCTGTGTTCTCGCCTGAATCCAAACTGCTCTGGTATGATTATATTGCCTTCTTTGAGGAATTTGTCTAGTTCTTTCAGTATTATTCTTTCGAGAACTTTCCCCAAAAAGCACAGGAGCGATATCGGCCTGTGGTTTTGGGGATAGAAGTGGTCCTTCTGTGGCTTTGGTATGGTGATTACTTCCGCTTTCTTCCATGGAAGTGGGAAGTAGTTCCTCCCCAGGCAAGCATTCAGTATTGTCGTGATGAATTCCAGGGCGTTTGGTGCGAGGTATTTGCGGTGCAGTGGGCTGACTTTGTCTGGTCCACCTGCTTTCTTGTTGCCTATTGTTTTTATTATCGTGCTAACTTCCTCCACTCCTACCGGTGTAAATGAAGTTGTGACTGGTGTCCTGAGGAACCTGTTAACATGAGCGATCACCTGCTCTTCGTGGTCGTCACTTTCCTGATCGTTAGTAGTAGGTGTTCTGAATTGTAGTTCTAGGGAGTCGGCCATAGCCTCTGCCCTTTCTTGCGGCTCATAGACTATGCCGTTCCTGCCGTGAAGTGGTTGGATCGAGGTGATGCTTGTTCTCCTTGTCTTGATTACCCTCCAGAACTTACCTGGTGTACTCTCCATATCTGTTAAGAGAGCTTCCCAGCAGTCACTTCTCTGCATTCGAAGTTCTCGTTTGACCCTCCTGGCCAGGCGGTACATCTGTGCCCTGTCGGCAGGGTGTCTGTAGTTCTGCCACCTGTGCCTGTAGTACTTCATCTCAGCTAGGAGGTCCTGTATGTGTTGTGGGAGATCAGTTCTGGAGGTTGTATGAACGATAGTTATCGTGGCCTTCTTGCCACACTCCGTAAAGACCTCGGTTATTTCGCCTATAGCTCCGTTAATGTCCCTTCTAGATTGAAGGCGAGCTACAGGCGGTGTTGCCTGCTCTGCCAAGCTGGTGTACCTCTCCCAGTTCGTGTGTGATGTCCTTATTATTTTTGTGTCTACTTGTCTTATGGGGTCTCCTCCCAGGGTAAGGATCACTGGATTGTGATCAGAGTCCAGTTCGTTGATAACTCTCACTGATGCCTGGAGTCTGATGTTCTTTAACAAACAGATATCGAGGATGTGTGGCCTATGGTAGGGGTAGTATGGGTAATGGGTTGGAACATCTGGTGCTACGACTACAGTACTTCTTTGTGCGTTCAGGTATGTGCGTAGTACCCTGCCATCTGTATTTGTAGTTCTGCATTGCCAGTCGCCAAGTTTGGAGTTAGTCACCGCCTAGGATGACGGTGTCTGCCTGGTTGAATAGGACGTCTGTCGTTTGTTAGGAAGTTTGGCGTCCCTGGGGGGTTACAGACTGCCGCTATATGCATTAATCTACCTCCTATTTTGGCTTCTATGGCAGTGGTCTCGGCTCAGCGTAGTCCTGGTAGCTGTACCTGGCGATGGGCGAGTGTTTTTGATGAGCAAAGCCGTCCCCCCTCCAGGTCTATTTGGTCTGTCCGCTCAGGCGGCTGTGTAGTTTCGGATTTTGAAGGTGGTGTTGCGTTCCAGGTGGGTTTCAGTGATTAGGGCAATGTCTACCCTGTGTGAGTCAAGGAACTCCTGCAAGGCGCTCCTTTGGTCGAGAATGCCATTGGCATTCCAGTTCATGATATTCACCTCCTGATTAGGGACTAAGAATGGTCACTGCGGCGGAGAAAATGATACTGATTTTTGTGACTGGGTCTGTGGCTTGTCGGAGTTTTACTGCAGTATCCTGAATTGTGTGTTCGAGTTTCAGAACGTTGAATTGGGACAGGAGGCCTAGGATGTCCCTCAGATCAATACCTAATCTGGGTGAGGCGGTAGGAGCGGTAGAATTTTGCGATTGCTCAGGTGGTACTGTGGCTGTTGTTGAGGAAGTGCATAGCCCAAGGGTTGGAGAGGGGGTGTCGAGAGTTTCCATTCTTCATTTGCGGTTAGTTCTTGGCATCAGAAGCTGGGGGTGGCTTGATTTGGGCTGCCTTTGACTGTGCCTTGTTCTGTCTCGCCTGGATGATTGCTAAATGTGTGGGGCATTTTTTGTAACTGGCTGTGTGAGGGCCTCTGCAGTTCACACAGGTGGGGGTTGTTTGAAAGTCTTTGTACAGTCTTTAGTTGGATGATCTTTGCCACGCTTCACACAGTTTGGTCGAAGATTACAGTGCCTGGCGCCATGATGGAAATCCTGGCAGTTATGGCATTGTGTGGGGCCCTTTGGCGTTCTGTAGGACTCTACAGTCACTTGTAGGTGTAAGAGTGACTTCAGTTGATGAATTTTCCTAGCAGCTTTGGTGTTTTCAAGGTGCACTTGGAAATTTGGCTGCAGCCACTTTTCAGTTGCTCCTTCGCCTAGTGTTCCCATACTGGGAAGTTTAGCTCCAGTAATGCTTGATGCACCAGTGTTGGGTCCATGGTAGCTAACAGCTTTTTTAATGACCACTTTCAGTGGTTTTCTAGGAGTCAGTTCATGAGTGTAGTGCTGAATTTTCTCATTCCTGAGGAGAGTGATGAGTTTATGGTAATCCTGCAGCAGGGAAAACTGGTATGTGACCCGTCCCCTCTGGAGTGCGTTTTCATGGACCCCTCTAGTTTGGGTTTAATAACCGCGAGGATGTTCATGTAGTTTTCTGTGTCATAGACAACGATTGGCGGTACGCACGGTCATTTTTCTGTTGTTTTTGCGGGAGTTGGTCTGTCTCCAGCGTCATCGTCTCTGAGTGCACTAAATATATTAGCTGTAGCAACTTGTGCTGTTAGTTGGGAGTCCATGGCGTCGTCGTCAACTATCAGGCGCCCAGGATCACAGTCCAAGTCGGAGTCACTATCGGATAGGATGTCATCTGACTTCCTTTTCGCATGAGAAACTTTCTCACAATGGTTGGCATCGATTGGTCGTTTCTTTTTGTTCCGTTCATCCCGTAACAACCACGTTCGTCCGCTTCGCGAGCACAACTCTGGCCGGCGCCGCTACCCCGCCACCACTACCACCGCCAACTTGACGGGACTTATGTCCACAGAAACAACGAAGTATCGCTATAAGGCTGCCTTCGGGTTGAATGGGAGGTTCGAAATGGCATTGGTATAATACAAGAATGCGAAAAACTAGGAGAACCGAACGTCAACTACTAGCAGAGACCCAATGGCAGTGAGACCATCAGCTGGGGAGATATCGGCGCCGAAGGATCAGCACCAGGTGAGGGTATGGTACGTCACCAACAGCGCAACAAACAACTGATAGGTGAGGATGAGGAGAGCTGTGGAGATAGTCGAGTGTGTTGGAAGTGCGAAGTCGAATATGGTGTGTAAGCGGCGGAAGGTGGAGAAGACAGCGTATGTCAAAGTTGGAAACTTACCGTGGTGCGTTGAGTATGATACAGAGATTTGCACTGGACCACTTGGGTCTGCAGAATGTGAGTGTCTGCAGCCAAGCCCCACAATTCGCAAACATATAGCAGTAGAGACAAAATGCATAATGTACAGAGTTGCAGTTTAAGACGGACCAAAAGGGCAGGGCCCTTCAACAGGGGGAAGAGTTGGTGTAGCATCCCATAGGCCTTATGGCATAATCCATCGATGTGGAGTTCCCATGTGAGCCTAGTGTCAAAGGTCAGACCGAGGTAGGTAACAGTCCGCGACCACGAAAGGCGACATGGACGTCAGGTAGAACTCGCTTATGAGTGAAAAGTATGGCCTGCGTCTTATTGGAGTTGATCTTAATCTTCTTTTTATTACTCCACTGTGTGATCAGTTTGAGATGATGGGTGAGATTAAGAGCAATAAACTGAAGATTGCAGTGAGAAGTGAAGAGAGCGGTGTCATCTGCATAAAGGGCCAGTTGATTGGAGATGTGAGACAGGATGTCATAGGTATAAACAGCATATAGAACCGGGTAGAAGATAGACCCCTGGGGCACTCCCGCTTCCATGGCCTGGACTGAACTTCGGCTCCGGCCTTGGACGACATAGGATGACTGCCCGGTAAGAAAACGCCAAACAATGTGTATGAGGTGGAGACGGCAGACATGATCAGCGAGCTTGAAGAGCAACCCCTCTTGCCACACCCGGTCAAAAGCAATCTCGATAAGTACCATTCCCCTGCTATGACGTTCCAACTGTCCCATGCAGATGCCGTCATGAAGGCAGATCAATTGGTGAACCGTGCCATGGCCAGCCTGAAACCCAAACTGTTGGGGAATGAGGAGGGTATGTGTATCAAGGAAAGATTGAAGGTGGGAAAGGATAATGCGCTTGAGGATTTTACCGAGGAAATTAAGGAGGGAAATGAGACGATAGTTCAGCGGGAAAAGAGGATCCTTGTGGGGCTTGGGGAGGGCAATGATACGAGCCAGTTTCCAAACAGAAGGGAAGTAGTTGTAAGAGAGACAGCTATTGTAAACATGGACAAGGTAGTCAAGTACAGCAGGAGAGAGGTGGTGGAGAAGGTCTGGCCCAATACTATCGGGTTCCGGGGCCTTACAGGACAGAATGCGACGGATGTATTCTGCCAACACAGGGAGAGTGACTGAGAGAATGGCGGTTGGGATACGACGGCGAAGGGGCTGGCGGACCCGGCGGTGGATGCTGATATCGTGAGCATCAGCCTCGTCGTCGTCGACGACGTTGAAGCGAAACTGCCACTGAAGAGCGTGTACCAGAGCCTTTGCCTTGTCCTGAGACGAATAAACTAAACCGTGGGGGCCATGGAGGAGCTGAGAGGGAGGGGGAGTAAATGCAGTGTTCGTTACGATACGCCAGAGTCGGTCAGGACGTTCGGCCGCATCACGAAGGCGTTGGTTCCACGCCTGATCATGAACCTGCTGGAGACAGACACGAAGCTCCTGTGATAGCGATTGCCAGATCCGCTTGTCAGCTGGATCCTGGAGGCGTTGCCACTGGCGACGATAGCGACGTTTGGAGCGAATCAGTACCTCGACATCTGGTGGAAGGTCCTGTCGACGAGGAGGCTGGAGGACCCTTCAGAAAGAAGTGTGATAGCACTCTGTAAGAATTGTCGTGAAGCGGTCCGCCGACTGTCGATGTGACCGCGGCGAATAACGGGTGAAAGCTCAAGGACGTGTAAGTCAACAAGCCGCCAATAGCGATCCCAGTCGGTTTCGATCTCAAAAACCGGACGGAGCTGGTCCTGAGGGCGAGCATCCAAGAATTCGAGGACCACTGGATTGTGTTCGGAATCGAGTTCAGAGACCACAGTAATCCGGTGAACCCATAGGATGTCTAGAGCCTAGAAAGTGTCAAGAATATCAGGATGGTGGAGGGCCGTGTTGTGGAAGAGCGTGGGAGATTACGGGGCGACACGGATAGCAGCATTGGCTTCAAGGTACTGAAACAGCCAGCTCCCATTGGCATTGGTGGAGCGACAAACCCACGTCCCGTGCTTGGAGATGAAGTCCCCCCCACACGGACCTTAGGGCCCAGGTGCAAGAGGACATCCAAGTTGGCTGGAGCAAAGCTTGGGCAGGGGAATTGTAAGCTATGACGAGAGTTAAGGACTGACTGTAGAGTTGGATATCGATCGCCGAAGCCTCCAGGTGACCGAGGTGCGCAACCTGGCGAAGCCGATGTGAGAGACTGCTTGACCAAGAGAAGGGTACCACCCTGCGGCCGATTTGCACGAGCAAGCCGATAAAACATAATAGTTCAGAACGGCAAACTGCTGATGAGGCTTCAAATGCGTCTCAGTAATAAGGGCAACATCTCTTGAGGGCTTTCTCGCTGACCGGGGGATCGAACATCTTTGGCGAAGAACACCGTTGGCGCTCCAATTGACAAGACGTAACGGACGACGCAGATTACGGTCCATCAGTAAAGTTGGAAATAAAAGCGGAAAGAACTATCATTAATTTTCTGAAAGAATCAGAAGCTGCATTGAGTTGTTGAATGGTGGAGCGGACGATAGAGATGAGTTTATGGATGTTCAATTGCTGCAACCAGGCAGCAAGTTGGTGAGAAAAGGGGGAAGCGAAGATAGGAGGTGGGGTGCAGAGGGTTCCAGCGAAGGGCCTGCAGCCTCCCGAGCAGGAGAATGGGAAGCGATCACCGGACGTGAAGCAGAACGCCGTGGAGGCAAGGGCCCCGAGTCGGCATCAGAAGAAGAAGGTGGAGCGGCACAATGTGCCCCTAGGTACAGAAAGTTGGCAGTATCAGCTGGTGGAGCTGCTGGTGTCGAAGGCACTGAGGCTGCAGGAGTAGAAGACCGAGAGTTCACCAGGGCCTTTTGGCAGGCTGAACACTTGCAATAATTGGCACGGTGGGCCTGACTGCAATTGCAACATTTGGGCGGATCAGTGGGCTGCTTCTGACAGACATGTATGATGATCCCCGGCACACCTGACACACCACGCCATACGGCGGCAGTTGCGGGAGCCGTGACCAAATCGTTGGCAATTAAGGCATTACGTGAGTCCAGAAGAGTTGTGACACGATTCCACATCGACCTTCATATGGAGGAGAAACTTGACCTTGTACACGTCGTAGACATTCGGCGTGCAGTGAAGGATGACGACGAACAACGGCCATTTCACATCAGTAAGTTTTCCCTGTGCGTCCAGCACCTGCTGGTGCATGACAGTGACAGACTGTACAGTGAAGCACAGCTGTTCCAGCGCTACCTTAACGTGAGCAGGAGGGGTAGAGGGCTCAAGGTGTATGACAACGACCTTCAAGATCTTAAGGGGGTCGAGATCATAAATGTGATACTGGATAGATCGAGCTTTGAGGTAGTCGTACTTCCCCTTTTATACTGGCAGGTAAAGGAGCCCTACAGGTGGCCCTGCAATTCCCAGATACGATCCAAGTAATTGATCGTGTCATAAACAATGATAGGGGGCACGTTGGGGTTCTTGACAGAATTGGCAGCTGGTGGTGGATCAGGAGAGTCCTGTTCAGCAGGGGTAACGTCAGTCAAACCTATCTGAAACCGGAACAGTGACCTCAAAGGCGTCAGCCATGTCGACAAGGTTGGTGTCGGCCGTCGCAAGAGTAGCAGAGGCGTCGTGAGGTACCCGAGGCGGAACAGGGTCCTAACGGTCAGTAAGTAGATGGCTTCATCCTATCAGGTGCCCTGATTCCGCCGATTCAGAGTCCGTGACTTAGGGGATATGGGCATGCTTACGGGAAGTATGCGAGTAAGGGGCATCCCGCGACATCGTAGATGATTTTGCCGACTTTCGACGCGCAGCAGGACCAGCAGAGTCAGCAGGGCCGGTCGGAGGGGCAGCCAGGACGGCGTCGTTGGCACCAGTAGGTTTCCCGCCTTCGCCTGGCCCTACACTACTCGGCCGCGGGACACCAGGCTGCGCCACAGGCCCTGGACCGGACATTTCCCTGATCCCGGTGTGAGGAGGGGTGTGGGAACCCTGCTGAACACTGGCCTGCTGTGACTGTGCAATCGCCTGAGTAACATGAACGATGGCATCTTGCGTGAGCTGAATGGAAGGATCTGATAGGCAACGATGAAGAGACCGAGAGGAAGAGAGACCTGATTGAGAGGAGTAAGAAAGCAACTCCCGCCGACCTGAGATGTCTGGGGTTTTCCTCCCCCATTTGTTGATTGAAGTGCCGGCATCCTATTGATGCCCTGACTTTGGAAATGGTACCTGTGGGTTAGCATTGGTCTTTCTCTCTGTAATGGCTTGGGGGTGTTCCCCTGGTATGTGAACTTTGTTTGATTTGTAGATGAGGGTTACCTCGTTTTATGTTAAAGATGGTTATGATTGGAGTAGATGAAATGTAGCGTAGACCGTCATCTAAACTCACATGTGCATGTGGTTATACTCTGAAGTGGTGAGCTAGAGTGATTTTGGGATGTTTGTAATTTACATGTAGCGGGTCAGAGCCCAGGGTAGAGATGAGTAGGTGGATCGAGGCTTCGGAAGATGCGTAGAATGATTGAGTTTTTTGTTGTATGAATTGTGTTACGGTGGGCATGTTTGTGTTGTGGTGGATGACTCTGTTTGAGGCGAACCATAGAGCAGCGGTGATAATCCTGCGAGCCTTGTTCTGCAGGATCTTAATCTTTTGTAAGTGGGTTTCTGCTGCCGTACCCCAGACCTCACAACCATACAGTAATGAAGGAAGAACCACTATCTTCCATATAAGTAGTTTAGCTTTGGTGGTTAATCCATTACCCTTTAGTAATGGGTATAAATTATAAATACTACCCAAACCTCGATTACACACGTCTGTTATGTGGGCGTTCCACAGCAGTTTTGAATCAAATTTTAGGCCGAGGTACTTTCCATAGATGGGAGAAACGTTCCCTGGTGTAACGATGTAGACTTGACGGTTTGGCGGTCTCCTCCTGGTCGTAAACATGATTGCATTACATTTGTCCGCGTTGACTTTAATTTACCAAATGTTGCACCATTGAGTTATCATCTCTAGGTGCCTATTTAGGTTCATTGTTATGTAATTGACGTTTGGGTGAGTAGAGTATATGGCAGTGTCGTCTGCAAATAACGCTAGTTGTGTGATGGGACGTTTGGGGATATCATTTGTATACAGGGTGTTACAAAAAGGTACGGCCAAACTTTCAGGAAGCATTCCTCACACACAAATAAAGAAAAGATGTTATGTGGACATGTGTCCAGAAAAGCTTCATTTCTATGTTAGAGCTCATTTTAGTTTCGTCAGTATGTATTGTACTTCCTCGATTCACCGCCAGTTGGCCCAATTGAAGGAAGGTAATGCGGACTTTGGTGTTTCTGTTGACACGCGACTTATTGCTCTACAGTACTAGCATCAAGCACATCAGTATGTGGCATCAACAGGTTAGTGTTCATCACGAACGTGGTTTTGCAGTCAGTGCAATGTTTATAAATGCGGAGTTGGCAGATGCCCATTTGATGTATGAATTAGCATGGGGCAATAGCCGTTTCGCGGTACATTTGTATCGAGACAGATTTCCAGAACGAAGGGGTCCCGACAGGACGACGTTCGAAGCAATCGATCGGCGTCTTAGGGAGCACGGAACATTCCTGCCTATGACTCGCGACTGGGGAAGACCTAGAACTAAGAGGACACCAGCAATGGATGAGGCAATTCTTCGTGCAGTTGACGATAACCCTAATGTCAGCGTCAGAGAAGTTGCTGCTGTACAAGGTAACGTTGACCACGTCACTGTATGGAGAGTGCTACGGGAGAACCAGTTGTTTCCGTACCACGTACAGCCTGTGGAGGTACTATCAGCAGCTGATTGGCCTCCACGGGTACACTTCTGCGAATGGTTCATCCAACAATGTGTCAATCCTCATTTCAGTGCAAATATTCTCTTTACGGATGAGGCTTCATTCCAACGTGATAAAATTTTAAATTTTCACAATCAACATGTGTGTGCTGACGAGAATCCGCGCGCAGTTGTGCAATCACGTCATCAACACAGATTTTCTGTGAACGTTTGGGCAGGCATTGTTGGTGATGTCTTGATTGGGCCCCATGTTGTTCTACCTACGCTCAACGGAGCACGTTATCATAATTTCATACAGGATACTCTACGTGTGCTGCTAGAACATGCTGAGAAGCGTACGAACACTTCGACTGAAATGTGCAGGAGCTCCATCGTGCATGAACTACATGCTGTGTCGTACTTTTGAAGGTACAACAGATTCGGTGACCGATGGATTGGTAGAGGCGGACCAATTCCATGGCCTCCACGCTCCCCTGACCTCAACCCTCTTGACTTTCATTTATGGGGGCATTTGAAAGCTCTTGTCTACGCAACCCCGGTACCAAATGTAGAGACTCTTCGTGCTCGTATTGTGGATGGCTGTGATACAATACGCCATTCTCCAGGGCTGGCTCAGGGCATCGGGGATTCCATGTGACGGAGGGTGGATGTATGTATTCTCGCTAACGGAGGACATTTTGAACATTTCCTGTAACAAAGTGTTTGAAGTCACGCTGGTACGTTGTGTTGCTGTATGTTTCCATTCCATGATTAATGTGATTTGAAGAGAAGCAATAAAATGAGCTCTAACATGGAAAGTAAGCGTTTCCGGACACATGTCCACATAATACATTTTCTTTCTTTGTGTGTGAGGAATGTTTCCTGAAAGTTTGGCCGTACCTTTTTGTAACACCCTGTATATACCATAAAGTATTGGTCCTAACACTGAGCATTGGGGGACACCTGCTTCTATAGTCTTAAGTCTACTTTTACATTTTACTAAGCTTACAAACAATTTTCTATCTAATAGGAAAGAAGCTATGATTTTAGTAATGTGAAGTGGGCATTTGTATTGGTGAAGCTTATAGATGAGCCAATTATGCCAGACCCAGTCAAAGGCTTTTTCAATATCAAGAAACACTGCTCCCATGCTGTCTCCGTCTGCCCTTGCCTTGCAGACCTGCTTGATTACTCGAGTGGCTTGGGATATTGTGCCATGCCTAGCATGGAAACCGAATTGCTCTGGAATGGTAATGTTTTTGTCGGTGAGGAAGGATTGGAGTGTTTGTAGGATTAGGCGTTCAGGAATTTTGGCTTGGAAACTTAGGAGTGAGATAGGGCGATAGTTTTGAGGGAAGAGGGGATTTTTTGTTTGGTTTAGGGATGGTGATTACCTTAGCTGTTTTCCAGGAGGATGGGAAGTACATCAGTTTCAGACAGGAGATGTATATCGTTGTGAGGTGGGGGAGGTAAGCTTTTGAGCTGCAGGAGCTTTACGCCGTCAGGACCGGGTGATTTAGCATTGCCGAGCCCTTTTATGGCTGAGCAGACTGTTTAGCAGGCGACAGGTGCGAAAGACGTCGTCAGCATTCTCCGCAGTATTCTTGGGACCTCTCTTCTCGACTGTGTCTTCTTGGGTGTCCGCCTCTTCGTCGTCGAGGATGTGTTCCTGGAACTGGAGTTCCAGTGAGTTTGCCATGGCCTCGGCCTAGTTTACGACACACAAGACAAGGCGATTTTCTCCGTGGAGTGGTTGCATACTCCTTGGTTTCTGCCTTCTGGATTTAACAATCCGCCAGAATTTCTGGGGGTTGTCTTTTCTCTCTCTTCGCGTGTTTCCCAGCAGGTACTTCTGTACTCCGCTAGTTTGACTCTTAGCTCTTCAGCTAGGCTGTACATTATTCGTCGATCGATCGGATCACAATAATCCTGCCAGCGCTTCCTGAATCTCCTTTTTGTACAGATAAGTGCACGGAGTTCATCTGGCAGTTCCTGTCGCCTCCTCTCGTGACGAGTTCTCGTTGTGGTCTGCTTACAACATTCGTTGATTATGTTTGTAAAGTGAGTTACCGCCTCATCAACTTGGCGTTTCGTGTGTAGCTGTGGAACTACTTCTGTGTGCAGACCAACAAGTTCTGAATACCTCTCCCAGTCGGTTTCATAGGTATAGTAGGATCCACTGACTCCAACATGCCCAGCTCCAGGTAGTTCAGCTGTTACTGGATTGTGGTCGGAGTCGAGCTGGTTTATGACTGTGGGATTGTATAGCCAGGGGAAGTTCTTGACCAGGAAGATATCCAAGATGTCTGGCCTATAGTGTGCTACCCTGTGAAAGTGGGTTGTCTCTTCTGGTGCTACTACTGTGACATCGTCTCTTCTCAGGAGGTAGGTCCTCAGGAATCTCCCACTGGCATTTATAGTTCTGCAACCCCATGATTTATCTTTCGAGTTTAAGTCTCCACCAATGACGAGCCTTTCACCTAATCCTAGTATTATATCTAAGGCCCCTTCTGGGATATTCCTGCAAGGAGGATTGTAGGCAGCAACTAAAAACTAGAGGGTTTTGTCCTACTTTCAGCTCTATGGCTGTTGGTTCCACTCTTTCTAGTGGAGGGATTACTATTTGCCAATGTACTGACGTATTTTTGACTAAGGTTAAATCGCCAAGGGGGCGGAACACTAGTCTATCATTCCTATATACTACACAGTTTCTAATGTTTAGGTTGTCCCGTGGGGGATAGATGTGTCTCGTTAATGAAGGCATCATCTATGCCACAGTCATCTAGAAATAGCTCAACTGTGTATTTGGTTCAAAATGCCATCGGCATTCCACATTGATATAGTTAGGTTTCTTTGGGCTCTACAGTCGATTGAAGTATGACGCGATACCCTGAGCTATTATTATGATTTTACTGAATTTATTAGGGGCGTTTACTAGATGCTCTAGGGTTGATTTTACTGTTTGGAATAGTCTGGTCATGTCGCAGTTTCCTAGGAGACGGATGATTTGCGCGAGCATGTCCATTTGGTTGTTTTGTGGTTGTGTAGCGATGTTCCAAGCTGACTTACGTGGCGGTGCGAGTGCCGCGCGCTCGGCTGTCTTGGGAGTGGTGGTGGTGGTGGTGGTGGTGGTGGTGGTGGTGGGGGGGGGGTCAGTAGCAGGCTGTTGTGCAGCCTATGTCTGCTGTCGATGGTTTTGACGTAGGACAGGGAATTGGTTAGGGGTGAGAGCAGGGGTTGGTTTAGGTGCTACAGTTTCTACTTTTCGTGTGGTGTTTGCACTCATTTGTTGCATCATGGTTAGCCATGCTGTGCATTTCCTATAGTTGGCTGGGTGCGCCCCCTGCCAGTGGACGCACTTTGCCGGTGTCGTTCGGGGTTTTGTGCACAGGTTGCTAAAGTGATCACCGCCGCACTTCACGCAGCGGGGGTTTGCGTGACAATTTCTCGACCCATGATTAAATCACTGGCACCTGAAACACTGGATAGGGCCATCTGATTTTCTGTAGGATTCAATCCTACACTTAATGTCTAGGAGGCGTTTGACCTTGTATATGGAATCTCAGTTTGGACTCGTGGAGATGGTGACGCAGAAGATCGGCATTTTTCCGAACTGCCGCGCCCCATCGACTTCCTCTACCTTCTTGTATGCCACAATGTTGTTGACTTCGTAATCTAACTCCTGTATCACATCGTTGACCTGAACTTCTTTAGCTTCAATCGGGAGGTGTCTTACAATTACTTTTATGAACTGTTTTAGGTCCAGGTCGTAGGTATGATATTGGATGTTTCTTATCTTGAGACATTTTTCTACGTATTGGTAGTCGTCTATGTTGTCAAGCTGAGTCGTCTATGTTGTCAAGGACTCAAAAGAAAATCCTGTGTGCATACAGGAAGGACACTATAAAGAGTGTCCTGGTTTTAATTCTGTTACTAGGTCTAAGTACCCCTGTGTCATGTAGCAAATGAGAGGGGGGAGTACTTTGTATTTCTTTTCCTGTGGTTTTGAGGTGCTGGGGCGGGGAGCATCTTCCGCATCGCGAGTAAGAGTCTCGAATCGGTTTGCAGTAGATATTGTAACCTACATGTTTAGATCCTCACAGTCTTGACGTAGGGGGGTTTCAGCAGCTGCTGTTAGGTCCTCTGAGGCCTGGCGTTTAGCCTGGCTGTCAGGACCATTACCTGGCTCATTTTGTGTTCGCACCTATTTACGCGGGTTTTTCTGTTTTGTCGACTTGTCCTGGCTGTGGTAGCCCAGAGGGCTGCCACAGCGGTGTGTGTTAGTGTCCTGCCCAAGGGCGGTGAGTTCAGACGTTTGGCCTTGGGAAAGTCCACCAGCCTCCATGCGGGATATGTCAGTTACAACTTCGTTAACACCGCAAGGTAGCCAGTGCAGTGCTGACCCTAGCACACACAAGCGCAGGACACCATGGAACCATGGAATACGACGACCTTCAAGTTCCACCAGGCGAGCCGGCGGAGTCCGTTTGTGTGTAAAAAGGATGGCCTGTGTCTTATCTGCATTGATTTTTATCTTCCACTTGTTGCGCCATTGGGTGATCAATTCAAGGTGGCGTGTGAGATTTAGAGCAATGAACTGGACGTTGCAGTGTAAGGTGAAGACAGTGGTGTCATCTGCATAGGACACGGGATGGGATGGGATGTCGTTGGTGTAAACGGCGTACAGAATCGGGGAGAGGAGAGACCCCTGGGGCACACCCGCTTCCACGTCCCGGATTGAACTTCGGCTTCGGCCTTGTATAACGTAAAATGATCACCCAGTTAGAAAACGTCGGAGAATGTGGATGATGTGGAGAGGGCAGCCATAATCGGCAAGCTTATAGAGTAAACCCTCATGCCACACCCGGTCAAAGGCCTTCTCGATGTCAAGTAAAACCATGCCTGTACTTTGACGCTCCAGCTGCACCCTGCGGATGGTGTCGTGGAGGCGGATCAGCTGGTGGACCGTGCCATGGCCAGCCCGAAACCCAAACTCTTGGGGAATGAGGATGGAATGAGCATCGAGGAAGGATTGAAGGTGGGAAAGGATAATGCATTCTAGGATCTTGCCGAGGAAGTTGAGGAGAGAAATGGGATGGTAGTTCTGTGGGAAGAGTGGATCCTTGTGGGGTTTGGGGAGGGAGATGACACGGGTCAGCTTCCAAACAGGAGGGAAGTAATTGTAGGAAAGGCAGCTATTGTAGAGATTAACCAGGTAGGTAAGCCCAGCTGGAGAGAGGTGGTGAAGAAGGGCCGGCCGGATACCGTCGGGACCCGGGGCCTTACGGGATGGGATGCTACTGATGTAATTGGTCACCACTGGAAGACGGACCAGTGGAAAGGTGGTGTCGGTACGACAGCGAACGAGCTGACGGATCCGACGATGGACGTGGGTCTCGTGGGCGTCAGCCTCGTCGTCGTCGACGTCGTTGAGGTGAAATTGCCGCTGAAGACTGTGTGCCAGGGCCTCCGCCTTGTCCTGAGGCGAGTAGACCAAGCCTTGGGGCCCATGGAAGGGCTGAGAAGGAGGGGGAGTGGATGTGGTCTCCTTGACTATATGCCACAGTCGGTCAGGATGGTCTGCGGCTTCGCGAAGGCGTTGGTTCCATGCCTGATCATGGACGTGTTGTAGATGTACACGAAGCTCTTGAGCCAATGACTGCCAGATTCGCTTGGCGATTGCGTCTCGGAGGCGTTGCCACTGGCGACGAAATCGACGTTTGGTGCGAATTAGTTCCTGGACGTCTGGTGGAAGGTCCAGGCGACGAGGGGCTGGAGGACTCGTCGAGAAGAAGTGCGGTAGCATTCGGTGAGAGTTGTTGCAAAGCGGTCCGCCGACGGATCGATGTGGCTGCGGCGGGTAATAGGTGGAAGCTCAAGGAAGTGTAGGTCTACGAGCTGTTGGTAGCGCTCCCAGTCGGTGTTGATCACATAAGCCGGACGGAGCTGCTCCTGAGGGCGAGCATCGAGGAATTCGAGGATCACCGGATTGTGATCGGAATCAAGTTCCGAGACCACAGAAATCCGGTGGACCCACGGTATATGCCGAGCCAAGAAGATGTCTAGAATGTCAGGATGGTAGATAGCTGTTTTATGAAAATGCGTGGGAGAATCCGGAGCAACGACACGGATAGCAGCATTGAGTTCAAGATATTGGAACAGCCGACGTCCATTAGCATTGGTGGCATCCCCACGTCCCGTGCTTGGAGTTGAAGTCCCCCCCCCCCCCACTAGGACCTTAGGGTCCAGGTGGAAGAGGACGTCCAAGTCAGCCGGGAGTATAGCGCGAGCGGGGGAGTTGTAAACTGCGACAAGAGTCAAGGACTGTCCGTATAGCTGTATATCAATCGCCGTAGCCTCCAGGTGTTCCAGGTGCGGAATCCGTCGAAGTCGGTGCGTAAGGCACTGCTTGACTAAGACATGAGTACCGCCATGTGGCCGATCCGCGCGGTCGGATCGATATACATAATAGTTGGGGACAGTAAACTGTTGATGCGGCTTCAAGTGCGTCTCGGAAATAAGGGCTATGTCGATCCCCCTATCATCGAGAAAGCCCTCAAGAGAATGACGTTGGCGAAGAACACCATCGGCGTTCCAACTGACAATACGAAAAGGGCGACTTAGATTAGGGTCCATCGGAGAAGTAGGAGATGAAAGCTGACAGAATTATCAGGAGTTTACTGAAAGGATCAGAAGCTGAATTGAGTTGGTGGATAGTGGAACGGACAATAGAAATGAGTTTGTGAATGTTGAACTGCTGCAACAAGGCAGCAAGATGGTGGGAAAAGGGGAAAGATAAGGTAGGGGGCGGGGGTGCAGAGGCTCTCTGGAAGGGTTTGCAGTTCCCCAAGCAGAGTGGGAAGCTGCCTCCGGGCGCGAAGCTGGACGACGCGGAGGCAAGGGCCCCGAGCCGGCAGCAGACGAGGAAGGTGGAGAAGGGGCACGACGTGCTCGCAGGTGTGCAAAATTGGTAGTATCAGCTGGTGGAGCAGCTGGCGTCGAAGGCGCCGAGGCTGCAGGAGTGGAAGAACTGCGAGAGTTCGCCAGTGCTTTTTGGTATGCGGAACATTTGCAATAGTTGGCTGGGTGAGCCTGACCGCAATTACAACATTTGGGCGGATCGGTGGGCTTTTTTTGACAGAGTCGGGTGAGATGGTCACCAGCACACTTGACGCAACGCGGCAGACGGCCGCAGTTGCGGGAGCCGTGACCAAAACGCTGGCAATTGAAGCATTGCGTCAAGCCAGACTCATTGCGGTAGGGTTCAACGTCAACCTTCATGTGCAGGAGGAATTTGACTTTGTAAACGTCGTAAACATTTGGTGTACGGTGAAGTATAATGACGAATAGAGGCCACTTGACATCAGTGAGTTTGCCCTGTGCGTCTGGCAGCTGCTGGTGCATAACGGTGACAGACTGCACAGTGAAGCCCAGCTCCTCCAGCGCCTCCTTAACGTCAGCGGGAGGGGTGGTGGGTTCAAGGTGCCGGACGACGACCTTCAAAATTTTGAGAGGGTCGAGATCGTATGTATGGTATTGGATGGCACGAGCCTTGAGATACTCGATCATATATCGATAATCTCACGGATTTTCGAACTCGTAGCGGATACTTCCTCGTTTGTATTGACAGGAAAAGGAACCCTTCAGGTGCCCCTTCAGTTCCCTGACTCGATCGAGGTAGTTGATCGTGTCATGTACTATGATAGGTGGCACCTTGGTGGCCTTGACAGGAGTAGGAGCCGGCGGATTGTCTGGAGAGTCTTGGTCATCTGGTGTAACATCAGCTAAACCTTCATACCTGTTCGACGTCGGAACTGTGACCTCATAAGCGTCCGCCATGTCGACCAGACTGGAGTCGGTCGCCGCATGGGAAGCGGAGACGTCCTGAGGCACTTGAGGCGGAGCAGGGTCCTGACGGTCAGTTGATGGTTTCTTCCTGTCAGGCGCCCTGGATTCCGTTGATTCTGAGTCGGTAAGCGAAGGGGGATGTGCATGCTTACGAGAAGCATTCGAGTACGGAGCATCCCGCGCCGTCGTTGATGATTTCGTCGACTTTCGACGCGTAGCAGGAGCTGCAGTGTCAGCGGAGCCGGGTGTAGGGGCAGCCAGGACGGCGTCGTTGGCACCGTTAGGTTTCCCGCCGGAGCCTGGCCCCACGCTACTCGGCCGCGGGTCACCGGGCAGTGCCGCGGGCCCTGGCCCGGATATTTCTCTGATCTCTGAGGAACCCAGCTCAACGCTGTCCTGCTGCGTCTGATTAGCATGATTGATATTTTCTTGAGTGAACTGGATTGTTGGATCCGACAGCCGACGGTGAACTGAGCGAGAGGGAGGCAGACATGATTCTGACGAGTATGACAGCAACTCAGCACAAGACATAATATTTTTGCCGGACGAAGGAAACAAGCCTCGAGAACCGGCAGAGGAAGAGGCCATCGTGGCCTTTGACTCCGCCGCGAACGACGAAATCAACGCACGCGACGACAAGCAGCAACGCAGAAAATTAACGCCTCGACTAAACGACGACGCGGAACAACGTAGAAAACGAACGTCCGACTAACGCTGAACAAACAGAAATGCGCGGAAAACACACTGCACTAATGCGTAACACCAGCAAGCGCTCCGCTCTAGTCAGCGTCTCCCCACACAGTGGCACCCGCCGCCGAGCAGTTCAATGGCGAGGACCTCTTCTTGGCAGTCATCAGTGATGTATGGAGTACTAGCATTTCTGCTTCGCCTCCTCACTAAAACTAATGGTAACAAAAAACAAACATGGGCATAATCGAGACATTGGCTTATATTTTTAACTGCGAGATTTTAATGATCCTTTGGATGCTATTGTTTTACATAGCGGTTTTTTTTTTTTTTTGTTTCACACACGCAATAGGTCAGGCCATCTGGTGGTGGCCAGTCGATGAATACGGTGACCCAGTTGTCGGATGAGTGGGTTCTGCGACTCTTCTGTTTTGCGATAGAAGGCCCCTGCAGCCTGTTGGAATCGCTCCCAGAGTGGAACGACGTCTGCCATCTCGTGTAGCTGCGCCGTCGGGAAACGGTTGTCCAGGTGCAGCGCTCTCTTGAGGGCGCGGTTCTGGACCGCCTGAAGTCTCTTCATGTGTTTCTGGGCCGCGTTACCCCACACTGGCGCGGCGTACTTCAGGATTAGCCGAACCAGGGTGAGATAGAGGATGACGCCCAGCCGTGGTGGTAGTGTAGATGTTGGATTAAGCACTGGGTATAGTGCTCGAAGTCTGTTTAGCGCCCTTGTACGGATGTCTTCAACGTGTGGGCGCCATGTTAGGCGCCTGTCTAGCGTTACTCCCAGGTACTTGGCCGTCTGCGTCCAGGGAACAGGCGTGCCTCGTATGATGACTTCTTGGTAGTTTGGCGGTATGGGCCGTCTGCAGATTGCGAGGGCCTGTGTCTTCGAGGCGTTGAAGGACAGGCGCCATTTTGTTGCCCACATGGTTAGCTCGTTGCAAGCTCCTTGTAGCCTTTCCTGGAGGTGCGTCACGCTCCTGCTTCTGGAGTACAGGGCCGTGTCGTCGGCGTACAGGGCGAGGTGTACCCTGTTCTCCGACGGCAGGTCAGACGTGTATAGGATGTACAGCAGCGGTCCGAGAACGCTACCTTGTGGAACTCCGGCGTTGATTTTTCTGACGGTCGAGTTGCCATCTGGTGTCCGGACGTGGAATGTTCTGCCATTGAGGTAGGACCATAGCAGCCGAACGTGCGACCCGGGTACCCCCAGATCAAATAGTTTGAACTGGAGGCCCCTATGCCACACGCAGTCGAATGCTTTTGAGACGTCTAGGAAGATCGCAGTGAAGTATTCTCGTCACTCTACGGCGTCCAGAGCTTCTTCGACGACTCGGAGTAGCTGATGTGTGGTGGAATGGTTGCTGCGGAAACCGAATTGTTCGTCCGGCAGTATCCTCTCGTCGTTGACGTGTCTGTCTCTTTGGGTAGATCCTTTGAAACACCTTTGAAAGTGCAGGTAGTAGGCTGATTGGCCTATAGCTATTTGGTTGTTTGGGATATTTGCCGGGCTTCGGTATCGGCACTACTTCTGCGTGCCTCCATGCTATGGGGTATTGCCCGGTACTCAGGATGTTGTTGAATGTTTTGGCCAGCAGGGGGGCCGCTGCAGGTGGTAGTTTCAGCAGGAGTGTGTTCGTCAGCATGTCTCGTCCGCCTGCTTTCTTCGGGTTTAGTATTGCAATTTGTGCTGCTACCTCTTCTGTCGTAATCGGTTCGATTACGTCGCCTTGGTGTTGGTGTTCCAGGAATCTTGGAAGTCTTTCTTCCACCATATCAATTTGCTGGTGGTCCACGGGATCTTCGATTGGTTAGAAGTTTCTTTCGTAGATATCCGCCAGGGCATTTGCCTTATCGTTGGGTGAGCAGGCTATGTCGTTTCCCACCTGTAGCAGAGGTATTCTTTGACCTTGCCCCAGTAGGTGTTTGGTGGTTTTCCAGATTGACTGGTCATTGAGATTTAGTGCTTCTACTTTACTTGCCCAAGACTGGATTCGGTGTGCCTCAACTTTAGCTTTTATCTCTCTCTGCATTCTATTGGCTTCTCTTTTCGTGGCTGGGTTTCTCGTGTCCTGCCATTCCCTGAGGCATCTATTCTTTCTCGTGATGAGGTCCCTTATATCTCGTGGAAGTGGTTTGGCATGATTTCTGGGCTGCGTTTGTCTCATGGTGGCGGCTTCGACCGCGTCGATGGCTTTGGTTACTATGTGCAGCAGCGTCGTGTCCGCATCTACTTCGTCTGGGCCTGGGATACCTTCCAGATCGTCGGTTAGCAGTTCCTGGTAGGCTTCCCAGTTTACTCCCCTGATGTCCATCTTTGATTCCTCTCGTGGTGTGGCTTCCATCTCAAGGTCAAAGATTACTGGGACATGGTCGGAGGACAGTACACGTCTTGTACTGGTCGTTATCGTGTAGGGAAGTCCTTTGACTAGTGCAATGTCCAGAACATCTTCTCTCCTGTTTGTGGGGTAGATGGTGGCCGTATGTGGCGCAACTGTGATGGCGTGGTTGCGCTCCGCTGCCCTCAGGAGGCGACGTCCGCTGATGTTGACTAGTCTGCTATTCCAGGCGGTGTGTTTTGGGTTATAATCTCCACCTAGGAAGAGATTACCTGGCATGGAGAGCAGTGTATCGATGTCTTGCGATTGAAGATGGCCTTGTGGAGGCCGGTAAACTGCTGCGAACGTTATTGGCCCTTTACTTGTTTTTATTTCCACCCCCGTGGCTTCCATTGTTTGCAGCGCGGGTAGCTGTAGTTGGTGGTGTTGCAGGTGTGTACGGACGTAGACAGCTGTACCACCTCCTGCTGTTAGTCGATCGTTCCTGAAGCTTTTGTAATTCGCTGCCCTGACGTTGACTCCTGGTTTTAAGTGAGTCTCTGTTACCAGGCAGACGTCGATTCCTTCTTCTTGCAGGAATTCTCGGAATTCACCCGCTTGTTGGCGGATGCCGTTGGCGTTCCACAGGCAGACTCTCAATCCCTGTGGCCTAGTACCCATGTTGATTCCTTGGGTTGGTCGGTGGGAGTGCCTGCATGGCAGCTTGGATTGCAGCGCTTATCTGCTGCGGGATGTGCTTCACAATGACCACCATTGCGGTTGTCATAGCCGCTTGCACGGCCTCCAGAAAAACGGCTGCGTTGTCCTGGGTCATCGGGTTGGTTGCAGTGGTTGGCGCTGGGTGTGCTGGTTTATTAGGTGTCCATCTTCTTCGGACTGCAAGTGATGGACGCCTCCTCATGATGGCGGTGTGGCTAGCGTTCGTTTGTGACGCCTGGTCCTTGATGGCGTTGTTGTCCTTGTCCGACAGTGTCGATGGTGTTGCTGCCATGGGTGTTGTGAAGGCGGTGGTAGCCCGCATTGTTGTTGGGGCGTCTTTCGTGGCTTCCGTGATGGCGGCTGTCGGCCCGGCGGCGGTGGCGGCGGCTGTCGGCCTGGCGGAGGTGGCGGCGGCTGCTGCTGTGGTTCTCATTGCCGCTGGCTGGGGACCGACGTTCCGTCTGTTGTGGGCTGCGGCGTTGGCAAAGGTGTACCCTTGCCTTGTTGCTGCGTTGCGGTTGGCTGCAGGTGCCTGTTGGCGTGCCTTGTACGCCTTTACAGCATCACATCCCAGGTAATTCCCAGGGTGCTGCTGTGAGCATCTGGCGCACGTGGGAGGCGTGTCTTCGTCCTTTGTGCAGTTTTCCGTGGGATGGTTTCCTGCACATCGCACGCATTTGGTCTGCATCTTGCAGTTTCTAGCAATGTGGTCTATTCCTTGGCAGTTGTAGCATAGCCTTGGACCACGTTTTCCTCTGGGTTTTTCCAGAGTCACGTCCACGTCCCTAATAGCGGTGATTTCCCTGATTCTTCTGTTCTCAGGGGTATCAGCCGCTATTATTTGGAACAGTGGGGTGTCTTTTTCGTTTTTGGTCACTTTACTTTGGTCACCGATCTTGGCGTGATATTCAGCTTCTTTAGCTCTGCTTGCAGGTTTTCTATGGTAAAACTGTAAGGGAGCCCTCTCATGACTAGGTTGATAGTTTTCACAGGTTCGGTGGAGTATGTCTAGTATGCCAGTTTCTTCTCCTTTAATACTCCAAGGACCCGAGTGAAGTCGTCAAGCGTTTTGGTATAGAGGCGATATATATCGTTTCCTGCTACCTTGAACCGGATTGGTTCGTTTGTGATTTCTTGTATCACGTCATGCAGCTCAATGTACGGTTTTTCGTACTTTATTGTGATGGGGGGAGGCTTCCTGGACTTGCTTGGTGCGCATGCAGCCGGCGGCGTGTTGCTGCTCGTCGGCTCGCTTGTGTCCAGTACTTGGAAGACATTCCTTAGCGGCGGCGGATCGGCGCTCGTGATGCGCCGGGGTGGCGCCGTTCTGGTGGCCCTGGTGAAACCCTCGGAGTCGGTATTCCCCTTGGCTCTCTTGCGGTTGCCCACTGGTTTGTCTTCTGACGTAGGGGCGGCGGGCGGAGTCTCGTTCTTCTTCCGTTTCCGTGATTCCGTCTCGAAGTCCATAGGTGTTGCTGCTGTGGGCTCTGGCTGGCTGGCTGACGATGGTCTTGGCGGCTGCGGGCTGCTTGTCCATGCCGGTGGTTGTCCCGTCGTCGGCTTGCGCCGACCGGGACTCTGCGACTGCTGCTTCTTCTTCTCCTGGGGTGAGCTCCAGGTTGGGGTAGATCCCCAGGGCGTACCTGAAGCAGTTCGGTGATTCCACTTCTTCTGCCTCGGCAGCTTCCTGTAGGACACTAGGAAGCTCTCTCTGATCTTCCAGGTAGTCATCAGGAGAGGGGGAGGGAGGTTTTAGTGTTTCCCTGTCCATGGTGGCGTGTGGAAGTAGGGGCTACAGAAGATAAATCTATCTGGCCTAGTGACCGCGGGCTGGTCCCACACGAAGGGGGCCCTGGATCACGTCGTTCCCTAACGTTCCCTAGGTGCACTGCGAATTGTTTCTGAACAATTCCCAGTCAACTGCACTAAGTGTACTGAAGATTGTTCTGACAATCTACAGTCACGTAGGAAGAAGCTGCAGCAAGCTGCAGGACCTGCAAGTCAAAAGACTCTTTCACGACAATTTTGCTTTTCCACACAGGCTGTGTGGTAGATGCTGCAGGTTCCTCAGTGCCGTCTTCTTCTTCTTCTTCTTCTTCTTCTTCGGAGTCTTCCTCTTCTTCTCGGTGTTCTTCTTCGAAGAGGAGATGAGAGCTGGTGGAGGCAGCTTGCCACCGAAGTGGCTGCTTCGGCCTCTCGTCAGCGTCTGAGCTGTAGCGACGAGCGGCACGCTACTTGTACCGTCGGTTGCGCCCTGGGCGCGGACCGTGGTGCGTAGAGGGAGCGCCGAGTGGTGGGGGGTAGCCCGGCCATCGGAGCGCAACACGTCTACGGAGGCTGAGTCAGGAGAGCAGAGAGCACAGATGTCTTCTCGCATCGAATCCTAGACTCGAACTGCCCGGCACCCGCCGCCCGCCGCCGCCGCACCAGCTCGCCCTGTTGCGGTCGCCGACCAATGGGGCGCGCAACCGGCCGCCGCACCCGACCCCGGGCTGTCACTAATTTCTTCCTCTGTTTTTAGAGGTTGTTTGTGGCGAAGGTTTTTGTCCCGTTCGGACATTTCCTTTGATTTTTGTTTTTGGGGAGTTTTTGGATGTGCTTTTCTCTTGTTTGTTCTGATTTGTAGAGTGTTCTGGGTTCTTTTCTGTCACTTCGATTAAAACAAACAGAAACCGTTACTACTCAAGAGTAATGATTTTGGTACCTGTCTGGTACATTGTTGTACCGACCAAGTGTGTTTATCAGTTCGTTTGGCGATCTTTCCGCGTTGGCGTAGAACTGTTCCACCAGGGTGCGGAATCGCGTTGTTAATTTTTGTATGTTTGCCGCTATGTGTAAGTCTTCCCTCGGGAAGAGCGGTGGTGTGTGTTGAGCTCTTCTGAGTGCTCTGTCCTGAATCTTTTGTAGCCGATCTACCGTCTATCTAGCAGCATACTCCAGTATCGGTCTAATTAGACTTCGGTAGACGGCTACTCCTGTGCTAGGGTCAAGGGAACTTGTACTGTTAAGTACTGGATAAAGGATCTGCATCCTGCCTAGGGCCTTTTTGCGAACCTCCTCGATGTGGCACTTCCAAGTCAGGCACTTGTCTAGTGTCACACCGAGGTACCTCACAGTGTTTCTCCAGGGGAGGTTTTGGCCCTGCAGGTGCAGCATTTGGTAGGGTCTTCTGGTGGTGGGGGGGGGGGGGGGGGGCGGCGGCGTTTACCGAGACGTCTAGTCATTAGCATGGCTTGGGTCTTCTCAGAGTTTATTGAGATTCGCCATGGTTTGGCCCATTCGTCCGTCTTGTTTGGGGCGATTTGTAGACGTCTCGTGACCAGGTTCCTGTTTGTTGAGCATGAGGAGAATGCAGTGTCATCAGCATACTGCGCTGTTTGTACATGTTGAGTGGTTGGTATATCTGCCGTGTAGAGGCTGTGCAGGGTTGGTCCAAGAACCGAACCCTGTGGTACCCCTGCATGTATTCTTCTCCTGCTTGACAGTGCTGTTTCTACCTTCACGGAGAATGTCCTACTGGAGAGATAGCTTTTTATAAGTTTCACAATCTTTCCGGGGAAGCCCTAGGTGTACATTTTGTGAAGTAGCCGGTGTGTCAAACTGAATCAAAGGCTTTTGCCACGACTAAAGTGCGCGTCATATATCTTGGCGGCCGAGTTTAGGTTCGTTCTGTGCATCTGACGTTACAAAACATAGTCAGCCAATGAACAGAGAACGACGTTGCCAGATCTCGACAGCAGTGCAGAGCACGGACGAGTGTCTTCAGTTTTAGAAACGTTCAGTCATAAATAAAGTAATAGAACAAAAGCAATGTCTTGATAGCAGACTTTCTTTTACAGAAAGTTTGGAAAAAGCATTCTTTATACCAATTGCTTCATATTCTTTAATTAATTAAACCAAACAAGCAATAAGACTCCTAATTCAGGCGATAGCAAGGAAAGGTGTTTGTTTCAATCTCACGAACTGCTTTTTCGCAATAAAGAACAGCGGTAATTGTTTATTTCCTATTGTACTTCGACGAAGCGTGAGTAATTCATAGTCATACCAACAGTGTTTATAAGTAGTTGCGTGAGGTGTTACAGTTCTTATGGAGTTACACTGTCCGATCAGCTGAGGTAGCGGAACGGTTAAGGTGTTGGGCTGCCAAGTGAAAGGTTATGAGTTCAAACCTTGTGCGATGCTTAATATTTTCTTTATTTAAAAACAATATTGGAGTGCCTTACTTCACGAATATTATTCGTTTGAATGAAATTTCTAGTGCTTTGCCTCTTCATTAACTTTTTCGCTGCTGCAGACACGTGCTCCCCGCATTCCGCGCTGTGCGCGATTTTGACATCACTGCACTTCTCGCCTGTGCAGACACATGGTGTTCCCACTGCTTTGACACACTTATCATTCGATTTCACAAAAACTATTTGGCCAAAAAATGATTTTTACACGTCTTCTTGCCTGATACCTTCCCCCCATAAATGACTTAATTTTGTTTTGATGTGCAGCATTAAATGTAGTAAAACATTGCACGAAATTTGGAAGAGTTTGCAGAGGTAAAAGTCCATAGCGTATACTTTCCGTATGGTCGATTTTAGTTGCCACAATGTTGAGAATGAAATGTGGACAAGATACCTAAATTTCATATAATATTTACTGTATAACAATATCTCATATAATTTAAGTACCACATAGGTGTCGTATGTAATATTGAGAAATATTCCGTCTTTCGCGACTGTAATAAAAGTTTTATATACACACGGCGCGTTTGGCTTTATTTTAAAGCACTTCCATCGGTGAAAGGTATGGCACATACACAATGGTATTCATGTTCTATTTCTTGTTTTTGTTCCACAGTCGCAGTTTTACCAATGGTATTGAAATATATCCCTCTTCTGCAACTGTAATAAGCGACTTATTTAGACCAGACGCGTTTCTCTCTTTTGAAGCATCATAAGAGGACTGTATTTTGTGTCCTTCATTGCCAAGTCACCTTTCGTAGTTTTGTGCTGCGGTAGCACAATATTCAACGTTTGTGTTGGCTCATCAGTGTTTTAGCAAATAAATGCTTTTTGTGTGTGCCACACACAAAATTATATTTGACATAGCTCTGAGCACTTCACTGACAGACGGTATATTCAAGTCCTAATGTTTTCGTAAGTCCACAGTTTTGTTTAATGTATTTTGTCTACTTCCTTTTGATTGATTGAAGTGCTTTAAAATAAAGCCAAACGTGACCAGTGTAAGTAAAACTTTTGTTACAGTCGCGAAAGGTGGAATATTTCTCAATATTACATACGACACTTATGTGGTACTTAAATTAAATGAAATATATAGGTATCTTGTCCACATTTCATTCTCAACATTGTGGCAACTAAAATCGACCATACGGAAAGTATACTCTATGGACTTTCACCTCTGCAAACTCTTCAAAATTTCGTGCAAAGGTTTGCTATATTTAATGCTACATAATAACTGCGTTGAACATCGAAACAAAATTAAGTCATTTATGGGGGGAAGGTATCAGTCAAGAAGATAGGTAAAAATCTAATTTTTGAGCCAAATAGTTTTTGTGGAATCGAATGATAAAGAGTGTCAAAGCAGTCGGAATACAATGTGTCTGCACATGCGAGCAGTGCAGTGACAAAATCGCCCACAGCACGGAATGCAGGGAGCACGTCTTTGTAGCAGCGAAAGGGTTAATGCGGCCGTGGTGGCTTTACTTCATGAACTGCGCGCTCCCCCCTACACGTAAGCCTGCGAACTATGCTATACTATGGCGCTGCTTCTATTGGCGCGTGCGTCGTGTGCAACTGGCAACGCAGCAGTCTCCAGCGTCTGGGCGGGCATGCGCGAGCCGCCAAGATAAAAGAATTGAACTATAGTAAGACGATCCCGCAGTAGCCTTTGTGGTTGAAGCTTTCTGTGGCTGCTTCAACCACCCTCATTATTTGTTGGGGGGCCGAATGTTGTGGGCGAAACCCAAACTGGAATTTGGGGAGGATTTGCCCTCTTCTGATGAGATCCTGTATCTGTACTAAGAGGAGGCGCTCGTATAGTTTACTGAGGGTAGGCAGTAGACTAATTGGTCTGTAGTGCTGCGGGAACACCGGGTCTTTTCCAGGTTTTGCGATCAAGACTACTTCGGCGTGTTTCCACTGTGTCGGGAATTTTAGCGATCGCGTAATTTCGTTTAAGATACCTGCTAAGTGTGTTATTGCCATGGGCGGGATATGTTTTAGTAGTTCGTTGGTGAGCTGGTCGTCGCCTCGTGGTGAGCGCCATCAAATCGCTGCCAACAAAAAAGGCACGTCTTAGGGACTGAAGAGTGGCGTGTATTCATCGTCGTCGCCTGCCTCTAAAAAGGTGACCAGTTGTCTGCGGACGGTTGCGACGTGTTCTCTGTCCTGCACCTCTGCTGGCGTAAACTGTTTTTCGAACACATCTGCTAGCGCATTTGCTTTATCTTCAGTCCTGAATTGCAGTCCACGTTCACCATGGAAGGGCATTTTTGCGTGTCTTTTCGTGAACTGCTTTGTGGCTTGCCACAAACTGTAGTCATCTAGTTTGAGAGTTGATAGTCGTTCTGACCATTGCTGGTTGCGATACTCAGTGAGTGCAACTCTTTCAACTCTCTTTGTAGTCTGTTGAGCAGCCTCCTTGTGTTTCTGTTGCCTGTGAGTTTCCATTCTTTGGCGATCCTGTTTTTGTGTCTGATTCGGGCAAGCAGGTGCCGGGGGAGCTGCCTAGGGCGGGGGGCTCCCGCTGGCGCAGGTGTAGCTTCCTCAGCCGCTTGCTGGATCGCTTTTGTGAAGTCTTCCAGCGCTTGTTCAGCAGTCTCTGCTGCTAGAGGCGGGGCTTGGGCTAGTTCAGCAGCTATTCCGTTGCTGAACTGTTCCCAGTTTGTTCGTTTGTATGTTGTGGTGCGCTGTGGGAGAGAGAGCTATTCTCCCATGTCGACCTCTAGGATAACTGGGTTGTGGTCCGACGACATCCTTTTTATCGAACTAGCAGACACAAAACCCGTAACGTATTTCGTGAGTGCGATGTCGAGGACGTCCGCCCTGTTTCCGTTGTTTGGGAAGTGGGTGGGCTCCTCGGGGCCCCATTCCTGAAACTGGTGGATGCGCGCCAGTCGTTGCAGTTGTCGACGAGCTCTGTTGGTTGCTCGTGAGTGCCAGTCTGCGTGCTTGGCATTGAGGTCTCCTCCTATTAGGAGCTTGCCTCTTATTCGACCTAGTGCAGCTATGTCCTCTTCTTCTAACGTTTGGGAAGGGGGCGGTAGGCTGCAACGACTGTAAGGGGCCCTGTTACAGTGGCAATTTCTATTGCAACTGTTTCAATTTGTCGAGTTGCTGGTGGGTACACTTGGTGGTGTCTAATACCTCGTTTGACATATACTGCAATCCCGCCCGAGTCTGCAGCAGTTGTAGTTAGCTGCAGATGCTCTTACACCTGGCTTCAGGTGTGTTTCGGCCACTAAGCATATGTCAATGTCTTCCTCTTCCATGAATTCTGTGAATTCGAGGGCTTGCTGGAATAGATCTTTTGCATTGAAGACGGACATTTTTAGATCTTGTATGTTAGGTCATCTATCCATGTCAAGGGGTGGGGTTTCCTGATGTCATCGCCAAAGAGGGCGCCTGCTTTGCTGCTGATGAGTGTTCGGAGGGGTGTTGAGTCATGGTGGCCAGGATATTTGCCAGTTGATTCACCTGAGCCTGAACGGCCTTTATGGTCGCTTCAAGTTGTTCCACTGAGAGGTTCTGTGTCGTTTCACACAGACTGGACTCTAGCGAGTAGGGGGGGGGGGGGGGTCTTCCCTAGGCGATTCTCCGTTCTCAGGAACCTGGTTGTGGTTGTGTGGAGGAGGACGAGTTGGGGCACTGACGGTGGACGACTATGTCCTAGATTTGAATATCCTTGTGGCTGTAGGTCTTGGATATCGGCTTGGTGGTGGTGGTGGCGGTGCGGTGCGATGCGATGCTTTTTCCCTGCTGTCGGTGGTTGTCTTCCCCTTAGGCGGTCCCTAGCCTTGCGGCATTCCGGGCACCCCAGGTAGCTGGCAGGATGCGCGCCTGCACAATTGCAGCACTTCTCCTTGCCCTCCCCCTGCGGTACCGGGCATTCCTCATGTTTGTGGTTTTCACCGCAATTAACACACCTCATTGGCATGTCGCAATCCGTAGCCATGTGCCCTACTTTTTGGCAATTGAAGCATCGCCTTGGGCCCGGTCTTTTCTTCAGCTTCTCCGGCATGACTGATACCCTCATTATCATTGACAGTTCCCATATCTTCCTATTCTGGGCGGAGACTAGCAAGGTGACTGTGTGTAATGGCCACAGTCTTGTCGGGTTTGTTTTGGCGACCGAGCTGACTTCGAATCCCTCCCTTTCCAAGTGTTTTTTTATGTCCCCTGTGCCTGTTTGTGCGGCATGCCAAGGAATACTCTTTTTATTGGTTTTTTAGCCTCTATGGGGAAGGTGTAGAAGTGGGTTTTGTTTTCCTTCAGCATCGCCTTCACCGCTTGGTAGTCATCAACGGTTTTTAAGGTGACCTTGACTTGGTCCTCCCCGGTTGTTTTTGCTGTGAATTTATTTTCTCCAAGGATTGTATTTATGTTATCGTACAACTCGATGTACGATTTCTCCTAGTGGATGACAAGAGGAGGGATCCGATATCGTCCCTCCTCTGTGTCTCCGTCTGAGTCGGTTGGCTGTGTTGTGTTTTCCTTGTTTGAGGGAGTCTTCAATGGGGGAGAACCTGTTACTTGTTGCTACAGGGGCGGCTGTGTGCAGCACAGGGGAGCGGCCGGCGGTTCTTTTTGGCCTCTGGAATCCGTCATCGTCTTTTTCTGGACTTGTGTTGTGTGGTGTGTCAACTTCGGCGTCAGCCACGCCCGCGCACTGCTGCCCGCCCGCCGCTGCATTTTCGTGCCGCGGCGTGCCCGCAGCAGCGCGCTGCACGGCGGCCGCCGGTGCTGGCGTGGTACCTGCGTCGCGGCTTTGTTCCCGCGACGGGCCGGGTGACGCGGCCGGGCCATTGTGCTCGCCTCGCGCCTCGGCGCATTGTACCTGCGCGGGGCCGCCCGCTCCGTTACCTGGGCACGTGGCGGCCTTTGTCCGCTCGGGCGCGTCCTGCGCTGACTCGGCCGGCTGCGCCTCGCTCGGGCTTGCCGGTCTTTCCGCGCGCTGAGTTTTTCTCGTCTTTGACGCTGTTTTTTCTCAGCGACGACTTTCGCTGTTTCTTGGGAGACTTTTTTTTGTTGGTCTTGGAGCTTGCTTTTAGTGGGCGTGGGCGAGGTGGTGTCGTCTCGCTCGCTGGACGTGGTTTGAGTGTCCTCTCCAGACGCCGCTTGTACTTCTGTCTTTCCCTGTTAATCCCGCTATCGCGTTCGCGAGTAGGAGTCTAGATTTGGGGCTTATTTCCCCTTGGCGTTTCGTCTGGTCGGTCCTGTGGACCTCGTAACTACCAGGGGCCTTTTCTTGACTCGTGATCGTGAGTATGACCGGTGGTAGTGCCATGTCGGGAACGGTGAGAGAGGCTGCCAAGGAAGTGTCGGTCGCTGCCGTGGTTGGCACCGTTAGGCCGATTAGGGTCGGACTCGCCTGCTCGAGGCCTATCACGCGCAGGTAACTGGCCAGCGACCAGGCCCTGGCGTGCAGATTTCCCTGAGCTAGGAGGGCCAGAGCTAGCCTCTGCGGCAGCAAGAGTTCTTGTGACGGCTGAGGTGCTCGACGTAGCCGGAAAAGCGGCCAGCGTCAGCAAGAGGATGCGCACCAACGCGCGCCAACCCACAGCTCGCAACCCGCAACGACAATTATGCTCACAAGCAGCTGTTAACTCAGCCGCCTGTGCCGCAATCTTCTCGCAACTCCGCTCCAAATTTGACACAATCAGGAGCTCGAAAGCCTTAGTGCTGAACCGTCCAGCTATTGCGCTAGGACAATCAGCGACTAAACCCGCAAGCAGTTTCCTATGGCTGAGTAGCAACGAAAAGGGAGAGTGCTAGCGCAGCCCTGCACACGCGTCCGCACTCTCCAGAAGCTACTCAGCGAATGCACCCGAGCCCATAATGGACCCCAACCCCGCCGGCTGCCGCGGGCCGCGCTCCCGGCCTCTTCGAGCATCTCAGCTGCCGCGGAGATCATTCTGCTCCTCCAAGTGTTAGGGTGCTCAGCACGTCAGGGCCTGGTCACTGGTCACATACCCGCACGTGTCAGGCGTTAGGGTTGGTGCGCTGTTGGATACGGATAACGGTGCCAACGGAGGCAGCGCCCAACACTCCTTTGGCAGCCCTTGCCTTTGCCCCTATTTTCGCTCCCGGACATGGAAGACACGGTCATACTAGAAGTGACGCAGTCCTCAGGGACAGGGTTCACCATTGAGCGAACCGACAGACGAGGATTAGGTTCTATAATAAGAGATGCGCTCATCCAAAACGTCCTCCCTCACCTAGATCCGGAAGAGGAACGTAAACTAATGATGAGGGTCATGAAAACTGAACGACGTAGGGGAAAGGCTAGGAACGACCTAGCAGAAAAACGTAGACCCGAAAGGAAAGTCTTCCCCAACCCCACAACAGAAAGCAGGAAAAGAGAACAGAAAATTCTCCCGAAGATAACAGGAAAGATAGGAACTAAAATCCGGACCAAACGACGTGCAAAGTCACCTGCGAGGAAAACCAAAGGAAGCAGAGGTGCAGACACGCCACCACTGTTCCCCCACTTCAGATTACAGACAAATCCTGAAGTACCCCACACCACCGACCCCGAAATAGGCCCCAGCGGAGACAATGGGACAAACGAGACTGCTGGCCCCAGTAGGGAAACCAAACACCCCACACCCTGCGCGCTCAAAACTACCGATGTAGAAGCAGAGCCTGCAACAGAAACCCTCTCCCGACAAAGCCCCGACGCCCCAAGCAACGTAGGCAAAACACAATCCCCTCCCACAGACACAACACAGGGCACAGACGGCGAATTCCAACTCGCACGCAAAACCGCCCGCCACACACCACACCACCTACACAGACCGGCCTTCAGGCAACACAGGACCCATTTGCAGCACTCACGGACGACGCGGAAAACCCGCCCGTCCCCATCCCACGACAGACAGCGGCCAAAAAATGTCCGACTCCCACCCACAGTGGCCACCTTCCCTACCATGTACAAAGACCTGTACACCACCATTAAAGACGCGCTAGGTGGCGATCATTCCAGGCCAAATCAGCAGGTGGTGATACAATCAAACTGACGGCGCGGACACTAGAGGAGTATAACACTATTAAATCCGCGCTCAAAGAAAAAGACGTCCCGCACTATACCGACTCCATCGGAGCGCAAAAGCCGCTGAAAGCAGTACTCAGAGGCTTTCCCAAAGGTAGCGACCCATAAGATATTAAGTCCGCCATAACCACGCAAGGTTATGACGTACGATCGGTCAGACGACACGGCTCCAACATAGGAAAATTTTCCAAGAACAAAACTGATGGCGCTGGTTGTAACTCCAAAACCACTAAAACAACGTTCGAGAGCAGCTCAGTGCTTCAACTGTCAGATGATAGGACACGTTAGTGCTAGCTGTAACATGCCACCTAAATGTGTACGTTGCGCAGGGGACCACGCCTCCCGAGACTGCGCACTTGAGGGGTTCATTTTTCTCCCGTTTGCAAACTGCAGCGGAGGGCACACCGCCAGCTACTTGAGCTGCCCCCCACAAAAACGCGCACGCGAGCGCCGACAAGGGAACACGGAGGCCGCGGCCAACGCAAATTCCGCCAAAAAGCACGGCAGCGCAAGCGCTGAGACGCGCAGTAAAGGCATCAGACCTGTTGTAGACATCACACCCGCGACAGCAAACGCACCCGCCAACATTGACAACACCCCTCCCGCCACATATGCAGCGGCGGTTACGCCTCAACCACAGACTGCCCCAAAACAAGCAGACCAGGCGTCAAACAGGAAACCACACAAACAGACACACACACCCAAACCCGACGAAAACAACATAAATGCGCAAACACAATACTTCTCCACCGCACTCGCACAAATCATTAAACTCATGGACATGCCCATGCAAACAATGACCACGAGCTTTGAGAAAATCACGGCCGAAATACGATCGGCAGTCAGGCCCACGCAGGAAACTGCGACAACCAGTGTCATCAGTCACCACCATGGATAGGCCGGCTATCCAGGGACTCAGATTGTGCACGTTTAGCGCAAATGGCCTCGTTCAACAGGCACTCGAATTCAAAGAGTTTCTGGCGGACGAAAACATCGATGTATGCATGGTGTCCGAAACTCACCTTAAACAGGGAATCGGAGTAAGGGCACCAAACTACCTCAGCTACAGACGAGACCGACCAACTGCAGGGGGCGGGGTAGCAATCTACATTAAAAGGGGGATACCACATCATCAAGTATATCTACCAGACATCACGCAGTTGGAAACAGTAGCAGTGGAGGTAACGACAACCACACGACTGGTAACTGTGGTTGCGGCATACCGTCCTCCCACACGCAACTTAGACAAAGAAGACATTGACAAATTAGGGCAAATTAGAGGCAAGCTCGTAGTTGGGGGAGACCTCAACGCAAAACACACAGATTGGCATTCCAGGTGTGCAAACCGAGCCGGCAGACAATTGAAAAGCATCGCGCGCACCCACCACTTACATGTGTGGGGTCCAGAGGAACCCACACACTTCCCCCTGAACGGCAACAGGGCAGACGCCCCCCTGCGGGTTCGGGGGTAAGAATAGGCCCGCGGTATTCCTGCCTGTCGTAAGAGGCGACTAAAAGGAGTCTCAAACGTTTTGGCCTTAATGTGATGGTCCCCATTAGGATTTGACCTCCATTTTTACAAATTCCACAGAAGTACGAGCCTTTTGGGGAAGGACACCTTACGTGGTGCACCATCAGTCCTCTGTGCCCTACGCCCTTGGCACTCTTGATCGTCTTGGCGTCGTACCTGCACCCTCCATCCCTCATTTTGGGCATTGACACCTGAAGTATTGTGTAAGTACCGCCCTTAGTGCGTCACCACCAGCACCCACGATCACTATGGACTACCCATGGCACCCAAAATCCAGCACGGTAGCCAGCCCGTTGTGGTGGGGTCGTCATGTACCCTCTAGGTTGTAGCCCCCTGACAACACAGGGATCGTACTGCCGATGCCTGAGCTGACACCTCCCCACGTAAGCCAAGGAGTAGATGCTCGTCTCTCTGGGGCATCGGGACTCCCAGCAATGGCCATCCTGCCAGGTGGCCTTTGCTGTGGCTGGGTGGCGCCCGTGGGGAGAGCCCCTGGTCGGAGTGGGTGGCATTGGGGCGGATGCCCCGCAATGAAGCGGGTGAAATATCAATCTGGTGGTCGTCCGACCGCCAATGTCTCTAAGCGTGGTAAGGTGGAATTTAACGCTGTGACACATAACCCGAAGTCGTTCCCTTCCCCAGCCACACCATGGGAGGAACGTAGGGCTGCAGACAGACAGGAGCCGTATTCACCACGATACCTTGTATGCAGCAGAATTGATGGGGATTCGTTTTTGGGGACTAAGCCTCTTTTCTTTGTGCACAATCTCGAAGATAAGTTTGGGGAAGTGGTGTCTCTTTCCAAAATGAGGAGCGGGACCATTTTGATACAAGCAGCTTCATCTGCGCAGTCCCAGGCATTACTCGCCTGTGAGAAGCTCGGTGACATCCCCATTACTGTCACTCCCCATAAGTCCTTAAATTTGGTCCAGGGGATTATTTTTCATAAAGATCTTCTGCTACAGTCTGATGACGAGCTACGTGAGAACCTGGCACGACGAGGTGTACACTTTGTCCGTCGTGTCTTTAGGGGGCCGAAGGATAATAGGGTCGCTACCGGTGCTTTCATCCTGGCCTTTGAGGGCGACTGCTTGCCTGAGAAAGTCAAGGTCATGATATACCGGTGTGATGTCAAGCCCTATGTCCCGCCCCCTATGCGATGCTTCCAGTGCTGGAAATTCGGACACATGTCCTCCAGGTGCACTTCCAGCCCCACGTGTCGTGATTGTGGACGACCTCCACATCCTAATGCTCCATGTGCTCCGCCTCCCACCTGCGTTAACTGTGGGGAGCATCGTTCTCCCTGCTCACCAGACTGTGCAGTCTATCAACGAGAGCGGAAGATACAGGAAATTAAGACCTTGGACCGTTTAAGCTACCAAGAGGCAAAGAAGAAATTAGAACGACTCACCCCTACACCCCTGTTGAGGAGTTACGCTAACGTCACACTGCCGCCACCAGCTCCTGCACAGACTACCTTCTCTGTTGACCCACAGAGAAATAAAGTAACGTCTGCCCCACCGCTGGGACAGGCCGCTCTCTCTTCCACTGCTCCCAAAACACCGAGTTTGGGAGCAGTGCGCCCCAAGCAACCGGGGACGTTAGTCCCCAACTCTCAGCCGGAGAAGCGACAGCTCTCTCCGGCTGCTCAGCTGGAGACGCAACAGCCTCCTCCGGCCTCACTTGTTCGGAAGGGATACCTTGGGGGAGTCCCTTCCAAGGACTTCCCCAGTGTCTCAGAAGACACTAGCCAGTGGCTGAAGAAGCCACCAGCTGCTGGTCGAAGGGCTTCACGCTCTTCCTCTGTTCCTGATAATGTGTCAGGAAAGCCCTCCCAGCATGCCAACCCTCCTCCCAAAGACGAGAGAGAGAAGAGGAAGCTCTCCAAGAAGGATAAGGACCCAGTGGTTCCCGCACCAACGCTCCCTGTCAGCTCAGCCTCTGAGGACGAGGTCGAGCTCTTTGCGTCCCCTGATGACCTTGATCTCGCCGTCTCCTCAGAAACGATGGCCGTAGTGACGTCCGTCGCTCAGTCGGTGGCAGCATGTGACCCTACCAAGTAAGTTGCCTTTTCAGTGCCTGAATGCCCCTACCGGACACGCTTCGTACAATCCTCCAGTGGAATTGTGGCGGTTATTTTAGCCATCTCCCTGAGCTACGGCAGCTTCTAAGCCTGACACCTGCTTTCTGCATTGCCCTCCAGGAAACCTGGTTACCGGCAATGCGGACCCCTGTCCTTCGTGGATACAGGGGCTATTACTGCAACCGTAGCACTTACAATTGTGTGTCGGGTGGAGCCTGCGTGTATGTCCTTACCTCTGTATATAGTGCTCCTGTGCCCCTTCAAACATCATTGGAAGCTGTGGCTGTCCGTGTGAGGACTACCCAGGACATAACCGTCTGCAGTGTTTATCTCCCTCCAGGTGGTACAGTCTCCCTGACCAAATTGGCTGCACTTGTCGCCCAACTCCCCACGCCTTTTCTTCTCCTGGGGGATTTTAACGCCCACAATCCCCTGTGGGGTGGAACGAAGGTTACTGGCCGAGGCAGGGAGGTCGAGAATCTCATCTCCCAACTCGACCTCTGCCTCTTAAACACTGGCGCTGCCACACATTTCAGTGTGGGGCATGGCACGTTCTCGGCCATAGATCTGTCGTTGTGCAGCCCAGGGCTTGTACCATCGGTCCACTGGAGAGTCCACGAGGACTTGTGTGGTAGTGACCATTTTCCGATCTTCCTTTCACTACCACAGCGTCGCTCCCTTGCGCGCTCGCCTAGATGGGCATTTAGCAAGGCAAACTGGGACACGTTCTCCTCTGCTGCCACTGTTGACTCTCTCCCCCATGGTACCATCGATGTGGTGGTTGAGACACTGACTGCAGCGATTGTTTCCGCTGCAGAACGTACCATTCCTCGTTCGTTAGGGTGCCCCCCGGCGAAAGTCGGTGCCGTGGTGGTCTGCAGAGGTCGCTGACGCCATTAAAGAACGTCGGCGGGCTCTTCAGCGACATAAGCGGCACCCGTCTTTGGAGAACCTCATTTTATTCAAACGTCTCCGTGCTCAGGTACGGAGGCTTATCAAAAGGCGGAAACAGGAGTGTTGGGAGAGGTACGTTTCCAACATTGGTTCCCGTACTTCCCCCTCCCAGGTGTGGCTGAAGATTCGGCGCATCTTTGGATTGCAGTACTCTACAGGTGTCCCAGGGCTTACCATCAACGGGGCAGTATCCACCGATGCCGATGCAATCGCCGAGCATTTCGCACAGCACTATGTTCGGGCCTCTGCGTCGGGGAATTACCCGCCTGCGTTTCGCGCGCTCAAACGCCGGGAGGAAGGCAAACGGCTTTCTTTCGCTTCTCGCCACCCTGAGGCGTATAACGCCCCATTTAGTTTGTGGGAACTCCAGAGCGCCCTGGCACAGTGCCCCGATACAGCCTCTGGGGCAGATGGCGTCCACAATCAGATGCTCAAACACCTGTCCCCGGACTGTCAGCGATGTGTTCTTGCCATCTTCAACCGCCTATGGGGTGATGGTGTCTTTCCGTCGCAGTGGCGAGAAAGTACCATCATTCCGGTGCTGAAGCCTGGTAAGGACCCGCTTACTGTGGATAGTTATCGGCCCATCAGCTTAACAAATACTCTGTGCAAGCTGCTGGAACGCATGGTGAGTCGACGGCTGTGTTGGCTGCTTGAGTCTCGGGGTCTTCTGGCTCCATGCCAGAGCGGCTTCCGTCGGGGTCGTTCCACCGCCGATACTTTGGTCTTCCTTGAGTCTGCAATCCGCACTGCTTTTTCCAGGCGCCAACACCTCGTCTCCATCTTTTTCGATCTCTCCAGAGCATATGACACGACGTGGCGGCACCATATTCTCGCCACGTTGCACGGGTGGGGTCTCCGGGGCTCTCTCCCCATTTTTATTCAGAATTTTTTATCTGTTCGGACATTCCGCGTTTTAATTGGCACATCCCATAGTTCACTTCATATCCAGGAGAACGGCGTTCCACAGGGCTCTGTATTGAGCGTGCCCCTTTTCCTTGTGGCCATTAATGGCCTTGCAGCAGCAGTAGGGTCGTCTGTCTCACCCACGTTATATGCTGACGATTTCTGTATCTTTTTCAGCTCCTCCACCATTGGTGTTGCAGAACGTCGGTTGCAGGGAGCCATACGCAAGGCGCAGGCGTGGGCCCTAGCCCATGGGTTTCAGTTTTCTCCTGCGAAGACTTGTGTTATGCACTTTTGTCGGAGTCGCACTGTCCATCCCCACCCTGAGCTCTATCTTCAGGGTGCTAAGCTCAGGATTGTTGACACTTACCATTTTCTGGGATTGCTGTTCGATGCCCGGCTTACTTGGCTTCCACATATTCGTGAGCTCAAGCGTCAGTGCTGGCAGCATCTGAATGCCCTCCGCTGCCTCAGCAACACAACTTGGGGTGCAGACCATAACACGCTGCTGCAGCTCTACAAAGCCCTTGTGCTGTCCCGATTGGATTATGGGAGTGTGGCATATGGCGCAGCGTCACCCTCAGTGTTGCAACTGCTGGACCCCGTTCACCACTGTGGGGTTCGACAGGCGACAGGAGCATTCCGCACCAGTCCTGTTAATAGCCTACTTGCTGAGGCTGGGGTTCCTCCGCTCCACATTCGGCGTCAACAACTCTTAGCCAACTATGCTGCCCACGTCCGTTGTTCTCCCCGTCACCCTAACTACCGTCTCCTTTTCGCCGATGAGGCAGTCCATCTTCCACGCCGGCGGCCGCGATCAGGCCATGCAATTGGGATCCGTGTTCGGTCACTCCTTAGTGAACTCGAGTCTTTGCCTCTTCCATCTGCTTTTCAGGTCCGCCCACATACACCACCTTGGTGTATCCGTCGGCCGCAGCTTCAGCTGGACCTCTCCCAATGGCAAAAGGATTCAGTTCCTCCTGCAGTCTTGCGCCGCCAATTTCTTGCTCTCCTCGACGCATCCCGTGACTTGGAGGTTATCTATACCGATGGCTCGATGGTTGATGGCCGTGTGGGGTACGCTTACGCTCATGCGGACTATGTCGACCAGCGCTCCTTGCCGGACGGCTGCAGTGTTTACACCGCAGAGCTAACAGCTATTTTTCGTGCCCTTGAGCGTGTTCGTACCAGCACTGGCGAGTCTTTTGTCATTTGCAGTGACTCTCTCAGTAGTCTCCAGGCTCTTGACCAGTGCTACCCACGCCATCCCATTGTTGTTGCCATCCAGGAATCCGTTCATGCTCTTGAACAAAGTGGCCGTTCAGTGGTGTTCATATGGACCCCGGGACACGTTGGGATAGCGGGCAACGAACACGCCGACAAGTTAGCTAAAGAAGCCACCCGCAAACTGCCGTTGGAGATCGGCCTCCCGGCAACTGATCTCCGATCGGTGTTACGCCGTCGGGTCTTTGGGATGTGGGCAGACGAATGGCGCACCCTGTCTGTACCCAACAAGCTGCGGCGTGTAAAGGAGGCCACGACCGTGTGGGGTTCCTCCATGCGGGCCTCTCGCAGGGATTCTGTGGTTCTCTGTAGGCTCCGCATTGGTCACTCTTGGCTGACGCATGGTCATCTGCTGCGTCGAGAGGACCCCCCTCATTGTTGCTGTGGTGCGATTATGACGGTGGCCCATATATTGTTGGACTGTCCTCTTTTAACCGCCCTCAGGCGAACTTTTAATCTCCAGGGTGCTTTATCATCTCTTTTAGGTGCCAATGTCTCTATGGCAGATCAGGTTTTAAGTTATATTCGCGCAAGCGGCTTTTATAGGTCCATTTAATTTTTTTTAACATCACCCTCTTTTGAGTTGTCTCTTCTCATTAGTTTTGTGTTGTGATTCGACTCCACCCTAAACTTTCAGGCTGGAGGTTTTAACGTGTTGCAGAGTGGCTGGCTCATCCTATTATTTTCGTGATCAGCCAACCACAGTCCTCTGCTGTGCAGTTTTAATTCCTTCTGCCTTTGTTCTCTATGTTGTTTTTGTTGCTGTGCTCTGTTTTCCGTGTTGTCTTACAATGGACTACGGGGCTTTTCTTCCCCCGGAATTTTTCTTTTAGTGCTTCGCCTGACTGGTGGATAGTTTCACTCTGCTCTGTGATTTTATGAAACAAGGGACCGATGACCTTTGTAGTTTGGTCCCTTTAAACGTCTGCCCTGGTTGGTTGGGTTAAAGATTAGACATTTCTGTTACGAAAGGTCTCGCAGGTATTGTGGCCGCCAGTTCGCTGAACAGAATGTCATCCGACCACAATCCTGCAATCTTTGAATTGTTCCCAATTTATGCGCTTATGAATGATAGGACGTTGGGTGGGAGGTGTCCACCTGCCCACGTCGATTTCAAAGAAACCGTAACAGCAGAAATTGTAAATATCCCGCCCCCACTAGACAACGTAGATCAAACGCTGAGAAGTTTTACCGATGCGAACCTGCAAGCAGCTTTGGGCGCTACACCCAGACCCAATACAACCCCTCCCCCGACCCAGCGATTGCCGCCCCAGCTGCCTGCTCAGATCAGACACAAGAACAGGGTTGCGAAGGAATGGAAACTAACGCGAAATCCGAGCACCAGGAGGTTGCTCAATAGGTTACAAATAGAGCTGTAGGCGTCACTCACTGAACACAGAAACCAGCAATGGTCAAACTGTTTCACGACACTAAAAGTGCAGGACAATAGCATCTGGCAAGCCACCAAGCAGTTCACTAAAAGACGCGCTAGGATGCCGCCTCTGCACGGCGAGCGAGGACTAGTGTTCAGCGCCCAAGATAAAGCCAACGCAGTCGCCGACGTCTTCGAAAAACAATTCTCACCAGCAGAGTCACAAGACCGCGAGCATGAAAGAATAGTTAGGCAACAACTAGCAGCATTTCTCGCAGCAGAAGATGACGTCGCTGACAATGCACCTACCTTCTCCCCGGAGGAGGTAGCCAAAACCATCAGATCACTGCCCACCAAGAAAGCCCCAGGCCACGATCTCCTCACCAATGAACTGCTTAAAAACCTGCCCCAGCTAGCGATAGAAAAGCTTACAGAAACCTTTAACGAGATTACACGATCACAAAACTTCCCTAAAGAGTGGAAACATGCCAAAATGGGGTCTTTTCCGGGCTTAACGATAGCGACCATCTTCCCCAGGAACCACCGACCCATAAGCTTACTGCCCACGCTCAGTAAGTTACACGAGCGCCTCGTACTGGTTCGCATAGAACAACACACGCAGAGAAGGAATGCTCCCCCAATTCCAGTTCGCATTCCGCAACAAGCACTCAGCACCGCAACAACTAATGAGCGTAGTCGACGCCGCCACAGAAGCCTTTAACCGGAAAGGCTACTGTGGCCTCGTGCTACTGGACGTAGCCAAGGCGTTCGACAGTATGTGGCACACCGGATTATTGCACAAGTTGTACACACTAGGGTTCCCTGGGCATATCGTTAAACTACTGGGTAGTTACCTATCCAACAGATCCTTTAGCGTCAAAGTAGACGACGCTAAGTCCACCAAGCGTAGCATACGCGCAGGTGACCCACAGGGGTTGGTGCTAGGCCCAGTACTGTACAATCTGCACACGGCCGACACACGGACCGCCCCACAGACACACACAGCGCAATATGCTGACGATACAGCTTTCTTCGGGAGCAGCAGTAACAGAAGAATCGTCACCAACAGATTGCAAAACTTGCTCGACAAAACAGAAACTTGGGCCAAGAAATGGCGAACCACCATAAACAGCGACAAAACACAGGCAATAATGTTAACACAGAGAAATGGAAAGCGCTCCCTCCCACACCGCAGGCGCCAAAACGTCCCACTGCAACTCCACAGTAGAAAGATCCCCTGGAAGGCCACTGCAAAATACTTCGGGGTAACCCTCAACCAGCGCCTCACCTGGAGGCACCATATCGAGGACCTCAGCAGGAAAGCCAGTGCTCGAATGAATACCCTCTACCCCCTCCTAAACATGACCAGCAGTCTCGCTGCAACCACGGGAGTGCGACTCTACTGCACACTCATCCGCCCCATTCTCGAGTATGCCTGCCCTGTCTGGGGTTACGCAGCAAAAACTCACATAGCGAGGCTGAAAAGGATTCAGAACAGGGCACTAAAACGCGCTACATGTCCCAACGAGATTTCCAACAGCCGACACACGCGAGGCAACGGAAATGAAGTTCCTTAAAGAAAGATTCCGAGAACTCGCGCCCGCGTTCTACGAAACTGCGAGCAACTCGGAAAACCCCTCATAAAAGAACTTGGAAATTACCCCCAAGTACAGGAACGATGCAAACGACCGAAAGCAATCATGCAATAACTGCAGAGTTGAGAAAACCAAACAGCATAAACGTCAGGAAAAACCACATAGTTAGGAGCATTTAACAAATGCTAACCAGAGCCCAAACCCGTTCATCTGAAGGAAATGTCCAAGGACAAGACCCTTCTCACTCAACATCCTACAGGAAGGAAGTTATATGCAGCAGCGAGCGAGCCGGCTGCACTCATTCCCGCTCAGGCTGCGGAGGTGAGCTGATCGCTGCATGTTAAGCGCTAGCTCCCCAGCATGTATGGACGACGCGGAAAGCGAGGCAAAGCTGCTGCCCTGCTGCAACTGCTGGGCCTCGTGCTCGGCGCATCAGAAGACGGGGAACGCAAGAAGACGGCGGAGCGGAAGGAGCAGTGTTATCGCTGCCAAAAACTTGGCCATGTTGCCAAGTACTGCCGTATTGCAGGAGCGTGCCTTCGGTGTGCGCAAGCACACGATTCGCGCCACTGCGCGAAGGAAGACGCCACACGCTGCTGCGCCAATTGTGGTGACGCTCATGCGGCAAGGTACCGCGGCTGCAGCAACATCAAGAACTGGAGTCGCAGTGATAAAGCTAGACGGAGACACAAGACCACCAAGAAGGCGGATACAGCCGGGGCCGTTGCGTCCTCGCCACCCCCGCCTTTGGCGGATCCGTGGTGGCCGATGACGTGGCTGTCCCACCGGACGCAGTCAGCGAGGCGTGCGCAGGGTCCGTGCCGCCACCGATGAAGAAATTGCTGCCCTCAAAGCCGCAATGACGGATGAGAGGGCAACACTACAAGCCGAACTAGCCGAGGCTCGGCAGCTGGTGCACAGTCTCCGTGATCTTCTGTGTTGGGTGGGGCTGGTTGGCCAGTGTAAGGATGCTGACACGCAGGCTGCCGCTCCTGTGGAACCTGTAGGAATACAGGAAGCCACGAGGGTGGAAACACAAGACGCAGCCACACAGACAATCGTCGCGGCGAAGAACAAGGCAACCCAAGTCATCATGGAGGAGGCCCCTTGCCCCCCTTCTCCAAGACGCAGCTGCAGAAGGTAGTGTTCATTGACTTGGACACTCTCAGGTCCTACAACGCCCGCCCTCCTCTCACGCCTGTCGAGTGGAAAGTTCGCTTTGCCTCAATAGAACAACAAGAACAAGAAGAGGAGAACGCAAGCCAAGAACAAGTGACGAGGACCGCCGAAGCCGCCCACTGGGAGGATGTGACAGATCCTGGAGTGTCACAAGCAGACACATACAAGACGAAGAAGGATAAGAAGAGGTACCCTGAAGCCAGGAGGACTCTCCTCCTCTCTGCGCCCAACACCCATCACCATATTCATCGCCATCATCAAATATTCGCTCTGTCAGTCGTTGACTGACAGTCCCAGGCGTCGACAGGGCCAGTCAAGTAAAGGCCCCTAGCCGACGCCTAACTGTTAATTCACGTCACCTACCGCCTGTCCCTGACCGGCAATCATTAGTATCCATTACGCACTACTGTCCCAGTTATCCCTAAACGTCCCACAAACTTCAACCCATCTAAGTGGAGTAAATCTCTAACGACAACAAACTCCTCCTTACCATCCTCAAGAACAGGAATTTAACTGCGAAGGAGCAGCAGCAACAGCACCCGCCGGCTGCACACGCGCACTTGTGCTGTGGCTGCCGAAGTGTGCGGACGCTCTGTACTGAAGCTGCCGATGCTAACCTCTCGCTCGTGATTTTGTAGCGATCGGTTGCGTGGGTTCACGTATTTGGCTACTCGCCTTGCGTGTTCTCGCTAACCAGCGTTTTCTCTCTGTCTTTCAGAGTTGACATCAGCCTGCAAGGGCTACTAGGAACTCGTGCGGCAAAATCCACGTGGCGTGACCCCACTCTCTGAGAAAGCAAATTGTCGTGTCTTTCCTTCTAAAGAGGAAAAGTTGTGTTGGGGGTTACGACATGGAGGAGGAGATGGAACAAGACGATCGCTCCGGCGAGACGCAGGGTGAGGCAGATGGCGGTCTAAGCGAAGTTTCCCGGACGACGGCAGCGTCTGGCCCCCCATCACCGACGAGGACGACGAGTGAGAGTGTTGCTCGCGGCCGCCGGACGGACGTGGAAATTTCCGCGAACGGACGGCGCCGCGCCCGCACATTCTCTCTGCTGAGACGACGCATCGAGCCGCCGATCCCCCTGGCAAAGGAGGAACTTGCCGCCGCCTTCGCCATGCTCACTCCCGATGAGAGTTGCATCTGCATACAACGTCTGGCCACAGGAACCGATGCGGACAGGGTGGAGGTTCTAACGAGACTTCGGTCCCTGCTACCTGTGGGTCGCGACAAGCAATTGCCTGTCGCTGTTGCCACGACAGCTGCCGCGCCAGCAGTCGCACCAGCCGTGGTGGCTACTGAAGCCGCCACGCCCTCACCAACGTCCAGGCTGGCACGGAAGAGCCCAGCCGCGGTTGTAGAGGACACTCCCACCTCCCAGGCGAGTTCCGGTCGCGCCAAGTGGAAGAGGAGGGGGTTACGTCGCAGGACAATGACCGCATCGCCGAGGAAGCCAGATGAAGAACGCTTCATCGCGCCCTCCCGGCGCCACACACCGAAACCCAGGTCGTTTGGACCGGTGACGCCGGAACAGGTCGAGGCTGCAAACCGCTCTGCAGACCTACCGGAAGTAGCAGAGACTGACAGGGACGGGATCACACCGACTACGAAGACGAAACCGCCCCGCCCCCCCCCCCCCCCAGGGGGTCCACAACTCTTTTGTGGACACGAGCGTAGCGAGCACGGGACCCCGAGCTAATGTGGCCCTCCTTCCTTTCCGGGCTGCATACCTTCCCTTCCCTTTCCGCATCCCTCCCCGTCCCTCATCTTCGCCCCCCCCCCTCACCTCTGTCTCTTTCCTACCCTTTCTCCCCCTCTGGGAGTATGGTTTGTGCCTACGTCCGGAGACGGACGCTCGAAACTGTTCCAAATTCCTTGCTTTTACACTTGCAAGACCTCGTCCTTCCTCTGTCCTTCTCTTTTCCTTCCCTCTTCTCCTTGCCCTTTTCTCCGCTGCGGCGTTTGAGACCCCATTTTCTTTCCTTTCCCTTTCTCTTTTTTCCTCCCTGTGCGTGTCTGAAGGCCGACCCACGCACTTCCATGCGTAGCCGGTGACGGGGTAACGCGTAATTCCCCGCCCCGGGTAGACAGGTAGGACACGTACGTACCCCCTGGTAACGGCCAGGCCCAGGGAGGGGTGATTACCCGAGCTGATACCTTCCGAAAGTGCCGATTGGTCCCTCCGTCCGTTTGTCGGGAGGTGTGACCTGAGGTGTGAACAATCACCTAAGGCGGGTGTGCCCTCGGTGAGGGCCCCCACAAGGGAGGAGCGCGCCATCGGAGACGCCGGTAATCATGGGGGATTCTTCCGCAATGGTTTCCTCACCTTCCACTATGTCTGCTCACAAACGTAAGTTCACTGAGTCTCAGCCACAGACGGTTCTTCCGTCGTTGCCACAGTTCCTTGTTGTTTCTCGGTCTGACGAAGGTCACGACTTTTCCACGGTCAACACTTTCATTATTCAGAAAGGTGTCGACGCAATTGCGGGTCCTGTAAAGTCTTGTTCCAGATTACGGAATGGTACCCTGTTGTTAGAAACACACAGTGCCCTCCAGGCTCAAAAATTGCTGCGTACTTCCCTGCTCCACACCTTCCCTGTCCGGGTGGAGCCGCACCGTACCTTAAATTCCTCGCGTGGAGTCGTTTGTACACACTCCCTCGATGGATTGTCTGACGAAGAAATTCAGCACTACCTGTCTGACCAGGGCGTCACCGCTGTTCATCGGGTTATGAAAAGGGTTGACTCGAACATCATTCCAACCCGCACTGTCTTCTTGACATTTGACAAAGTTCAACTCCCATCAAAAATCAAAGCAGGCTATGAGATAATTTCCGTTCGCCCTTATGTCCCAAACCCTACGCGTTGCTATCGATGTCAGCCCTGTGGAAAGCCTTTATGCTGAGACTGCTGAACCTTCGCTGTCCAATCGGCGGGCAGTCCTTCTGAGTCGTTATGCTAGCCATCTGTCTTCCATGCCTGCTAATCCAGCCCATGACCTTTTTTTCGACGCCTCCTTTGATGTCGGGTATGCAGGCCGCCCCTCCTCCCTACTACCCCCGGGAGTCCGCTTCCGTCAACTGCTCCATTCTCTTTCCTTCCGCTTTCCTAAAACCTTTTTGACAACTTGGGGTACAGCACCGCCTTGGCTCCGTCCCCGGATCGACTTGCTCAGAGACCTATGTCAATTTCCCAAGGATGGTACCCCTACACTTGTTTACCGTCGGGCATTTGCTGCTCTATGTGCACAAATGACGGAAGCCACATTTATTTACACCGATGGCTCGAAAACATCGTTAGGTGTAGGGAGTGCCTATATTGTTGGCGACACCCCAAATCACTTTCGGCTTCCCGACCAGTGTTCGGTTTATACTGCGGAGCTTTACGCTATTTTCCAGGCTGTCCACTACATCCGCCGCCATCAGCGGATACAGTACGTAATCTGCTCAGATTCTCTCAGCTCTCTCCTAAGTCTCCAAGCTCTTTACCCTGTGCACCCTCTGGTCCACCGGATTCAGGACTGTCTGCGCTTGCACCACCTGGGGGGCGTCTCAGTGGCGTTCCTCTGGCTCCCGGGACACGCTGGTATCTGTGGAAATGAGGCGGCCGATATAGCGGCCAAGGCTGCAGTCTCTCTTCCTCGGCCAGCTATTCAGTCTCTTCCGTTTACCGATCTACGGAGCGGTTTATGTCGCCAAGTTGCTCATTTATGGCATGCGCATTGGTCAACACTTCCCCATAATAAATTGCGGGAAGTGAAAGCCCTTCCTTGCGCTTGGACCTCTTCCTCCCGAACGCGTCGTCGGGAGGAGGTAATCTTAGCTAGACTCCGGATAGGGCACTGTCTTTTTAGCCATCGACATCTTTTAAGCGGTGATCCTCCCTCACTCTGTCCCCACTGCTCTCAGCTGTGGACGGTCAGACACGTTTTAATTGAATGCCCCTATTTTAATCCGTTACGCTCCCGTCTACAGCTATCGCGTGATCTATCGTCGATTTTAGCAGATGACACGCGCTCAGCTGACCGCGTTCTACAGTTTATTAGTGACAGTGAAATGACGTCAGTCATTTGAGGTTTTTTTTGGGGGACAACCAACCCCTTTCTATAGTGGATTTTTAAGCATTCCTTCTGCCTTTAGTTTCTCAAATTTTATGACTTTGTTCCCATTGCTGCTGATTTTAAATTTCGTTTTTTTTCCTGTTTTCTACGTCACGGGTTGGGCGCTAATGACCATAGAAGTTTTGCGCCCTAAAACCACAAACAAAACAAAAAAAAAAAAAACCGCCCCGCCGCCCGCCGCTGATTACCCTCCATTGGAGTGAGGGCTATAACGAGCTCAGACAGAAGCTCTACTCCGTCACAAAACCGCGGAAGATGATCGCAGGGACCGACACATACAAGGTCAGAGCAGAGTCCATGGAAGACCACGCGAAACTCCTGCAACTCTGTGAGACCGAGAAGTTGTTCTGCTTCACGCAGAGTACGGAGCAGCTGAAGCAGCTGAAGGTCGTCGTCCGTCACCTGCCGCTGAAGATCGAACCGGCGTTCCTACAGCGGCAGCTGGAGGAACTAGGCTTCCAGACCCGCCAAGTCGGCCTGATGAGGTCACCCAGGACCCACAGGGACATGCCTTTGTTCCTTGTGGTTTTAGTCGACAATGTGGACAACCGCAAAATTTTTCAGGTTGAAAACATTACCGACTTCGACGTGAAAGTCGAGCCACTCCGTCCGAAAGGCAGACGAGCCCAGTGCTTCAACTGGCAGCGCATGGACCACGTGGCAAAGTTTTGCAGGATGCCTGTGCGCTGCTGCAAGTGCACACAAAGTCACCCATCGCGTGACTGCCCGAAGAAGGAAGACTGACCGACGTGCTGCAACTGTAACAGGGACCACGTCGCCTGTTTCAGGTTACACCAGACAGGACCAATCAACAAGAGTGGTAATATATCTTTCTCTCTCTTACAGGAACCGCAGGAATGACAATTTTTTTGTCTAAACTGCACCACCACGAGCCAAGGACAGGCTCGTCATTCCAGCGTCAGCGTCAGTGGCTGCACACTTGCTGAGTGGCAGTCAAGGGTTGAGCTTGCTCCTCTTACTCGCGCACTGTCAGCCATAGGCCCCCGCTTGCACGGGAGACAAAACAGGAGTGTTTTCGGCTGCGCTTTTATTAAAGCCCAGACGATCACTCACGTCGAGTTGCTTTGGCACCAGCGGCTGGGGCAACAGCTTGTTGGCAAATTGTCGTGTTTTGCTTGCTGTTGGTTGGCACGGCCTGGTGCGTGACTTCTTGTTGTCGTGGGCCGGTTTTCCGGCTATTTCGGGCGTCTGTTGCTGCCGCAGGGACTCCACCTCCTCCTCTGAGGCGTAGGGCATTTCCCAAGACAGGGCCTGGTCACTGGCCAGTCACCCGCGCTTGGTAGGCTGATAGGGTCGGTGTTGTTACTGGATACGTATAATGGTGACAACGAAGGCAACACCCGACACCCCCTTGGCAGCTTGTCTGCCTTTCGGCGTCCTGACACGGATTCCTCCAAGATAGTAGGAGCGAGAGTCGTTCCCCAACCGGGAGGCTCTTTAATCAGAATTATTCATACTTTAGAGGGCGACACCAAGCAGCACTCTGCTCCACCACCACATACACCCATATGTTTGGTGAGCTCACCACCGTCAACCAAAGGACTTTCCCTCCCTACCAAAGCCTTGCCCCACCCTGCTCAACTCCCCCCAGAGAGGAAAGCCAGGAAAAATCCCCCACAACGCAGGGAGAGAAACATCCTCCCTAAAGAGACACCCACACGCAGACAGCAGTCCCTGGATAGGGAAAGGACCTCCATAAAAAGGAATCGTACTGCTGCGGACGCCGACAGCCCACAGGAGCTGCGAAAGAGCAAATCGGAAGACTCATTGGCAGTCTCCCCGGCAGCAAAAAGAGGAGCGCAGGAAAATGCCCCCTTAGACATTCCGATGGTTGAAGAAACAGTTAGAGAGAACGACATAGAAGGGCCGCTCATTGCTCGGGATGTCACCTGGGAAGACTAACAATCCAGAAGGACGGTTCGCGGTTCGCCGCTCCTCACTCCAGAAGCATCTGCCCCCCCCCCCCCCCCCCCGATAGAAAGCAAAAATCGGTTTCAACCGATTGACCCGCAGGCAGCCCCTCCAGTACGACCTCCGGTCAAAGCAGGAACGAAGCAGCTCAAAATACCGCCGATAGTAGTAGAGTGCCCAGAGTCATATAAGGCCCTCGAAGATTTGCTGAAAAACTCTCTCGGAAACGGAGAATTCAGCACAAAATCGGGAGGCGGCAACAAAATAAAAATTTTCGTTAAAATATCTGAGGAGTACAAGAAGGTAAGGGATGTCTTGCAAGAGCAAAACATCCCTTACCTTTAGATTAGTAGACGAAAAGCCTATTACGGCAGTGATCAGAGGTATCCCGAAAAAGTTGTCCCAGGAGGAGGTTAAGGAAGAGCTTATAGGACAGGGTTTCGACGTGACCACGGTCACACTCGTTAATAAAAAATGGCCCCTGAAACTAGCGGTACTAAAAGACACTCTCTAAAACAGAAAGATATTCCAGGTGCAGAAAATCATGGCACCTGGCGTAACTGTCGAGAAGTTATGACAGAAAAACAAGTATAGGCAATGCTACAACTGCCAGGGAGTGAATCGCGTAGCTAGGGACTGTACATTGCCCCCACATTGCGTGCGCTGTGCAGGAAACCACCAATCCAGAGATTGCCCCAAAAGAGAGGATGGAGGGGAACCAGTCTGCTATAACTGCAAGGGCCCCCGCCTATCCAGCTATGGCGGATGCCCTACCATCCTAAGAGCAATAGAAAAGCAGCAGGCTCACACAGCGCAGCAACAGCCTCAGAAAGGTAGGAAGGGTATGAGAAACAGTTGGAGGGGCCGACCCCAGCCAACCGAACAGAACAGGAAGGAGCGGATGTTACGCGAGACTGTCGCTCCAACTCGCTGCAACACAAGTGTAGTTGACGGGCGCCAATATCCTCGCGTATTGAGCCCAACCAACGACAACCCAGAACAAGCCAGTACAGCTCCGACTGGCCCTCTCACCGTCGACAGACACCAGTCCACTAATGCGGAAGGACCTGCGCCTACCAGCCAGCCACGGGTTGCAGAAGGCATGACAAGCAGACCACTGAACAAAGGGCAATCTTGCTACACCGCCGCCAGTGGCCAGCAAACATGCAGTATCCAAACTCCCGCAAACCAAGGCGATATTGCGCTGCTAGCCAGTTCTATGAGCCAGCTCATGGGGGCAGTCACGACGACACTCTCCACGATGCAGCAGTTAACAGCGCAATTCGCCGAAATATCAGCCACAATGCCAAAAACGTCCTCGCAACTAGCTGCGAAAATCACCGAAACCCCCAACACCCCACACCATGGATAGGCGCCTACATATCCAAGGGCTAACCATCTGCGTCTTCAACGCTGAAGGTATTCACAAACAGGTACAGGAATTTAAGCAATTCCTGAAAGACGAGGACGTAGACGTGTGTTTGATGTCGGAGACCCACCTCAAGCTTCGGCACCAAACTACGCAAGCTACCGCAAGGATAGGCAAACACACGGAGGCGGGGTTGCAATCTACGTAAAACGAGGCATCTCCCACCATCAGTTAATCCCCCCCGACACACAGTCAATAGAGGCGGTAGCCATAGAAATCCAAACTGCCACCAGCTCCCTCACGCTAGTGGCAGTCTATAAGCAACCATGTGTCATCCTCCACGAACCCAACAAAGCGGCACTAACCCAGCCACGAGGTAAACTCCTAATTGGGGGGAGACCTCAATGCAAAACACTCTGTAACTGGCGACCAGGGCTGTTGGTTCGCCTAGAATTCCAGTCAGAGACTTGCGCGCATCCACCAACTCAATGTGTGGGCTCCCGAAGAACCCACACATTTCCCTCGAAACGGAGCACGCCCAGACGTTATAGACATAGCTATAACGAAAAGGATTACGGGTTTTGTGGCCGCGAGTTCGCTGAACAAAATGTCATGCGACCACAATCCCGTACTCTTTGAAATAGATGTGGGTGAATGGCTTCCGATCCAGAACGGTCACCCATCGTTCGAACGAACGAACTGGCAACAGTTCCGAGACGGACTAACGGAAGACATCGCCCACACCCCGCCTCCAAACAGGGACAACACAGAACAGGCCCTCAAACACCTGACTCGAACGAGTCTGCAAGCAGCGGAAGCGGCCACCCCGAGGCCCCCCGAAAGTGCACCCAAAAGTAGGCAACTCCCCCCGCATCTGCTTGCGCAAATACGACACAAAAATAGGGTCGCGAGAGAATGGAAAAAGACCCGAAATCCAGGTACTAGGAGACTACTAAACAGAGCGCTGAGAGCAGCGCTTGATGAGCACAGAAACAACGAATGGTCTGCTCGTCTGTCCGCCCTTACGGTGGAAGACAACAACTTGTGGCAGGCAACTAAACAATTTACTAAAAGAAGCGCAAAAATGCCGCCTCTGCACGGCGAGCGCGGCCTCGCGTTTAGCGCTGCTGACAAGGCAAACGCACTCGCAGACGTCTTTGAAAGACAATTCCAACCGGCAGAGGCACAGGATAGAGCCCACGAAGCCGTCGTCAGAAGACAACTCAGGGTCTTCCTCGCAGCGGAAGACGATGAAGATGACGCACTGCCACCCTTCTCAGTAGAAGACGTAGTAGGCGCCATAAAAGCATTACCCACAAAAAGCGCTTGGCAACGACGTGCTCACAAATGAAATATTAAAGAACCTACCGCCCGTTGCAATCGAGCTCCTAACGGACATCTTTAACGAGATCACGCGGTCGCGCAGATTTCCAAAAGCGTGGAAACATGCGGAAGTAATCGCGATCGCGAAACCTGGTAAGGACCCCCCTTTTCCCGCAAAACTATAGGCCAATTAGTGTTCTCCCTACCCTGAGCAAGCTATATGAACGCCTTCTATTGTTCCCCATTCAGTAGCACCTCACCAGGAAACAGATAATACCGAAAGAGCAGTTTGGCTTCCAAAGAAACCACTCTGCAACACAACAGCTGATGACGGTAGTAGAGGCCGCTACCCTAGCACACAGCTACAAAGGCTACTGTGGAACGGTTATGCTAGATGCAGCAAAAGCCTTTGATACGGTCTGGCACATAGGTATACAGTATAAGCTATATACCCAAGATTTCCCTGGGGCGTTGGTCAAACCAATAAGAAGCTACCTCACAGGACGAACTTTTGTAGTCAAAATCGACAACAAATGTTTCTCCAAAAGTGACATACGAGCTGGAGTACCCCAGGGATCGGTATTGGGGCCCACCCTGTACAACTGCTACACAGCAGACACCCCCACAGTCCAGCATGTTACAAATGCACAGTTCGCGGACGACACCGCCTTCCTCTCTCTCAGTGGGAATCGCAATTTCGCTACTGCGCGTCTTCAGTGCGTCTTAAACAAAACGGAGGCGTGGGCCAAAAAGTGGCGGATCACGCTCAATGCCGACAAGACCCAAGCGATAATGTTTACAAAAAAGCTAGGAAAAAGACCTCCCAGATACCGACCTCCCCCCCCCCGTGCTGATATTCCAAGGCAGGAATCTACCATGGAGGAACTCTGGCAAGTGAGGCGTTTATCTAGCGTGACCCCGAGGTACTGCGCAAACACATATAGCTAACCCAAGAAAAAGGCAAGCACCAGGCTGCAGGTTCTATATCCAATCTTAAACGCCAGTAGCGGCCTTTCCGGCGGCCTTGGAATCAGGGTCCACTGCAGCCTGGTCAGGCCCATATTAGAATATGCGTGCCCAGTGTGGGGCTACGCAGCAAAATATCATCTGAAGAAGCTCCAAACCATACAAAATATGACACTTAAAAGACCCATACACATTGACACTCGGTTCCCTATAAACGATCTCCACGACATAACAGGTCTAAAACCACTAAGAGAGCGCTTCAAAGAACTCTCCATAGCATTCTACAGGCAAGCCCACCGCTCACAAAATGAGCTCATCATCGGTCTAGGGCAATATGACCCACTACAGTTTAGATGTAAGAGGCCAAAAATACTTATACTAGATGACAATTAAAAACACGGAAACGCCACAAAAAAATAAAGATAAGCGCAAAACACATAAAAATACATAAAAATAAATGTTAAAAAACACACAAAACACCTTAGAAACACAAAAAACAAAAAAAGACATGAAAACCGGCAATGTGCCCCGCAGGACATACAAGAATCGTGTTCACTGCACACACAAGACATACCTAAAATAGGCCAACATTAGTAACACAAATTCCACTCAAGGCAGGAGGAAATGTCTACAGACAATACCCTCCACAAAAAACCGGCTCTCAAACATGAGGCCAAATATTAGTGAAAGCAGCAGCCGGCTGCACAGGCCCTGATCCGGTCAGTAATGGAGTATGCGTGCCCTGTCTGGGGATACGCGGCAAACCAGCACTTGGACAAATTCCAGAGGCTGCAGAACCGCCCCCTCAGGAGGGCATTGCATTTACCTCTCTGATTCCCCATAGATGATCTGCACGCAGCAGCCGAAATCCCACTCCTGAGAGAGCGTTTCCAAGATCTGGAAAAACCCTCATAGAAGGCCCTTGCCAGATCAGGAAACGCCCTCATCCACTCCCTAGGTCGGTATGACATGCCCAGCGACAAGCACAAGCGCCCTATGACGATCTTCGACGATTAAGTCGAAGAGAAAATCGCAATACCAAATCCCAAATCCTAAATGCTGCTCCCTCCCATATAACACCAAACATCTTGCCAACCTCAGGCAAATACCAGACACATACAGAACGGTCATCACATATCACAGACACCAAAAAAGTACAGAAAAAAAAAATCACACACACACGTACACAGGGGAGTAAAAGCCGAAAGGTTACAAACTCCCCCTCACACTTTCCCAAAGAGGGGAAAGTATTAGATGAGAGCAGCAGCCGGCTGCACATATTTGAAGCAGCGGACATCAACCGCCAAGAAAAAACCAGTCTGCGCTGAGCCGCCGTAGCGAGAGGACGCTCTGGCTCAACGCTGCTGCTATTGTTCCGCTCGCGGTGTTGTTCTCGCGCGTCTTTGCCTGCGCTCCTTTATCAAAGTGCGTTGGTCAACGGCGTCTGCGTGGCAGAAGCAAAAGCGTGTCTCTCCTGCTGACCACTCGCCTGCGAGTAAGTTAGCGGCAGAATTGTCGTGTAAACTGCTACAGGCTGTGGCACAAATCGATTCAGGAAATGATTTGCGTCACGCCTAGGGAACGTTAGGGCACGCCGTGATCCAGGACCCCCTTCACGTGGGACCAGTCTGCGGTCACTAGAGTTAGGAAATACCATCATTCCATCTCTTTCCAGCTGCCCTATGGACCCGAGTAACTGCGACCTAACCGCCATGGCGGATTCTGCCCCGTCAGAGCGCGCTCTGGCGGCGGTAACGTCAGCTCCACAACCCGCTTCTATCGACACCATGTCCTTGGTCGACACTTCTACTGCCCCCCCCCCCCCCTCCCCAGGCTATGCCTCCTCTCTGGGATCCAACTGTTCGCGATAATGAATCGCATGGCAAAAGCCACCACAATTCCAGAAAGAGAGGCAGCAGAAAAAGCGTACGAAATGTTCGTGCGCTACGAACTTGCCGCCGTAAAGGCGCAACAGCTGCAAAGCGGGACGTCCATGTTGCCGCGTGAACTGCCGCGCTCGGCCACAGAAGAGGAGATCGTTCCGCCGGGAGCCCTGCCGGGCGCAGCAACTCAAGATGTTGCTGCTCCGGCGGAGGCGGGCCCGATTGGTGTTGCGCCACTGGACCAGGCTACCCAAGAAGCCAGTGCGCCGCTGGTCGCCCCAACGGACGATCCCAGTCAAGAGCCGCTAGTGCGCCAGTTCTCGCCGCGCAAGGACAGACAGACTGCGAGCACCCCGTCCCCACACGGCCTACAACTACTCCACATTCTCTGGAAAAACCAGAGGCCAGCCTGGAGACAGTTCTATTGGCAGAAATGCCAATGAAAGTGCAACAGGCATCGAGAAAGCGCCCGGCCACCTCCGACTCTGTTGTTGCAGCCTTCTTCTTGGTTTGTCGCCTATCCGCCGCAGTTGTTACTGTCCGTTCGTCAGACGCCCCACGGCGCCCCCAGCAGCCGGTGTGCCGTCGGTTCGGTGCAGTGAAACCAAGCCCAAGAGGCTCCCCCACCTCCAACCACGTCAAATCGTTTCGGAGTGGCAACCGAAGAGGTCATGCAAGCAGAACCAGCCCCCCTCCCCCCCCCCCCCGAGTACGTAAACAGACACGCCCTTCACCGGTAGTCATGAAGTGGGAGGACGACTTCATGAACTTCCATAACAAAATTAAAAAAGCCATAGAGGTAAAGTCTTTCAAGGTCACAGGGAACGACCTGTACAAGTCTTCCCAGCCACCTTAGACGAACACAAAGCTCATGGAGTTTGTTAGGGCACAGGGACTCCACTGTTACACGCATAACACATTCCTAAAACTCCTGAAAGTGGTTATACCTTCCTCTTAAAATGTTTCCTAACCACCTAAAACATGAATTTTCCGAACAGGGCTACGCCGCCAGCGCTGTAGAACTAAAGACGTCCTCCCGGACCCATAAGAAGATGCCACTGTTCCTCGTCCTGGTGGACAACGAGGACAACGGAAAGATTTTCCAGTTGGAAAACTGTAGTGACTTGGCAAGACAGCCAAGCCACTCGGAGGTAGCCGAAAGGCACGCGTTTAAGCTCACGCAGACTGGCGTGAGGTCTGGAACAATTAAAGGAGTTGAGTCTAATAAATAAAGAACGTAGTGGCTTGAATACTTAACTTTAATCCATAATTGGAGAACATCGCTCTTGATACATAATTACAATCTCTTGTACATGTTTTACAGCATCAATGGCGCCTTGCTAGGTCGTAGCAAATGACGTAGCTGAAGGCTATGCTAACTATCGTCCCGGCAAATGAGAACGTATTTGTCAGTGAACCATTCCTAGCAACGTCGGCTGTACAACTGGGGCGAGTGCTAGGACGTCTCTCTAGACCTGCTGTGTGGTGGTGCTCGGTCTGCAATCACTGACAGTGGCGACACGCGGGTCCGACGTACACTAACGGACCGCGGCCGATTTAAAGGCTACCACCTAGCAAGTGTGGTGTCTGGCGGTGACACCACAAAAACATCGCTGACGTCGACGTCACAGTCGAACCGCTCTGGGCCAAGGGCAAGAGAGCACAATGCCACTCTTGTCAGGGCCTCGATCACGTGGCCGTACAACAGTACAACACCAGCTCCATGTGTTAAGTGCGCAGGCCCGCACCAAAGCCGCGACTGCGCCAAAAAGAGCGAAGAGCAGTCCCAATGCTACAACTGCAGTGGACCGCATGTTGCCAGCTACAGGGGCTACAACGCGTTCAAGGCACGCAACCGTCCCAAGGCTGCTAAGGAAGTGCAGCCTGGCGTTAGTTTTGCCTCTGTTGCCAGAAGACAAACCACCGAACAGCGACCCCCACCTCGTGGCGACCGCCGCCAACCCACCCACAACCCACAGCCACCCACAAAACCGGAAATCACTGCCGCTGGGCCACCCCCCACCTCCCCCTTCGGCTCGCGCCAATGACGAACAGCCAGCCCCCATTGCTCAGAGTCTCGTCGGAGAAGAGGGCCAGCCTGGTCCTGCCCCAGCGCCCCCCGCCCCTGCAGCCACTATCGCCGGCGACCTGCAGGCTCTTCTACAGACACTAAAGGTACAATCATGTCACAGCTTCCCACGCTAGTCTCTGCAGCTGCGACGGCCCTCCAGGCCATCGCCCAGCCCCCCAGGCACGGATAACGACCACGCACATGCCCTGACTGTTTGCGTCTTCAACGCAAACAGCTTAGTACCACAGCAGGGAGAGTTTAGGGAATTTCTCCACAGCGAGGCAGTGGATATCTGGCTCGTCTGTGATACGTTCCTAAAACCCGGAGTGCACGTCAGGGTCGGGAACAACAACAGCTACTGCACCGACCGATTGACCCATGGCGGTGGTACGGCGGCTTACGTCAGGTCGGCCCTGCGGCACTATCCCGTGCAATTACCACAGCTCGACACCCTCGAAGCCACTGCTATTGGCGTCCACACGTCTATCGGCAAAATCACCTTTCTGGCGGCCTACCGGCCAACTACCCATTGGCCGGACCTGTTGGGGAGTAACCTATTCCCCCAACAGCATCAGGACAAACACCGTATCAATAGCGAGTACCCCCACAAACAGACAGGACGTCTTTTTAAACTTTTTTACAGGATCTGCAGGCACAGCACTCAATGCTTATCCCGTCCTCACACGTGTCTCAGGAAGGCACAACAGTCTCGGAGTCGGAGTCAACCGCCAAGAAAGCGGTACTTACAGAAGAGGCAGCGGTCCCGCCACCCCCTCCCAAAGGGGGGAAGGGGGGGCCGCAATCCCGCCCAGCGCCACCACCGACGACGCCGTGGCCGCCCTCAAAGCCGCGTTGGCAGCAGAGAGAGCGGCAATGCAGAAGGTGATCGTCGGTCTCCACCGGCAGCTGCAAGAGTTGCGGGACGAACTCAGGACGCTGCAAAAAAAGACACCCGCCCCCGATGCTGCCCCCACGGTGGTACAAGCTGAGGTGGATGTCTCTACACAAACGCACGTCGCCCTGGAACCTGTAGCAATACAGGAAACCGGGGAGACGCCCATTGACGTGGTGCAGCCTGTACCGCCGCCGCCGCCGCTGGATGTGGAGAAGAAGCAGCAGCAGGACAAACAAGATCAAGAGGGAGGAGGGATGCACTCTGAAGTCATTCCTTTCCCGGACGCCACGAACCTGCCAGCGATACTCAAGAAGATCGCAACCATGGTGCGAGATGGACGGTACGACGTCCAAAGAAAACCCTACCTTTTCGCGCAAGCGGAAGGGATACGGAAGCCACCACTTCCACACCGGCCGTTCGAGCTTCGTGGTGGATATCAGGCAATTATGCTCGAATTCGTCACGAAGAAGGACCTCCACACCATCTTGGAGGATGCGGTCGCGCGGCTGAAGAAAGAAGTCCCAGTCGCGCGGCGTAAAGACTGGGTTCGAGTTGATGAAGTCCGAGATGGAGAGAGGAAGCTCTCACCCGAGCTGGAGTCCGCACTGAAGAACATCGAGCGCGAGGGGAAGACGAACTAGTACATCATCATCAGCCAACGTCACCGCCAGCATGCCTGCATGCTGGCAACCAGGATTTATCACCAACAACACGCAAGGACCAACCACAACGAGAGGCAACAAACATTATAACTGTTCCTCCAAGATCCTTACGGGTTGGAATAAACAGCTTAGACTCCAAACTTCGGGCCAAGGACTAGGCCCGTATGTATAGCGTCAGCGTCAGTGGCTCTGGCACTCGCCGAGTGGCAGTCAAGGGTTGAGCATCGCTCCTCTAACTAGCGCACTGTCAGCCATAGTCCCCTGCTTGCAAGGGAGTACAAACAGAAGTGTTTTCCGCCTCTGTTTTTATTAAAACACTGATGGGCACTTGCACCGAGGTCTAGCAGCTTGACAGAACGGCATTTTGGAAGTTTTACATGGCGTCGCCTGACAGCAGAACAGTCGTGTGTTCTCGTCGAGGTGGTATGTCGAACTTGGGTGGTGCCTTGGGGTCGCGGCGGTCTCTTTCCGCTGACGACACGAGGCGCGTTTTCTTGTTGCCGCGGGCCGCGCGGCCGGCCGTTTCGAGCGCTTCGGCTGCCGCAGAGTTAGTCTCTGCCCCCCCTCCCCCCCCCCCCCCAAGAATAGGGAAAAAGTAGTTCAGGACCAGGAAGCGGGCCGCGGAACCACAGAAAGGTTTTCTGCCGCCTCCGTCCAGAATTCCGTGCCTGCCATCATTCTCTTAGGGTCAGCAATGCAACAGGAAAACCCTATGGTGACAACAAAAGTTGCAACTGACAATCACCTGCCAGCAAGCCCCCTCTCCGCTCCTGACATGGCAAACACACTCAAAACACAAACAAACAAATACATTGTCAACATTTGCGATCCCTTCCTCCCTCCCCTCTCCTTAGCCCGCTCCTGCTTGCCAACGGCCGTAATCGTCTCGCTGAACACATCCTCAACCTAAGTGGCAAGCAGAAGTCCCATCAACCGACCAAAATCCTTCCCAAACCCGCAACTGCTACCCAACCCCCAACCCGATCTCAGTTCCTCAAATCCCCCCCACTTAAGTCCACCTCATCCAAACAGCGGCGTGCAAGGAAGGACAGGACGGAGAAGCACACCAAGGGAAAGAAACACTCCACCATCCCCACCCCAAGCACCCCCTGTGAGGAAACTGCGCCCCCGACAGTACCTGTCGTCGCTTTGAGAAGGGACCAGGAAACAACTGCGCTGGAAGGGAACCACGTAACCGGGCAAGACTCGCATGGTTTCGTGCTGGTGAAGAAAACCTTTCGCCAGCTGAGGCTTCCGGCTGCTCGGGGAGTGGAACCCACCCCGCAGGTTTCGGGTGGTGGCCGAAGGGCCAGACACATCACATGACACAACACAAAATCAGGTCACCCACCACCTCCCTCCAATTATCACAAGGTTTACCCATAATTATGAGGAACTCTTCGAGATGCTAAAAACAGAAATCGGGGGAGGCAGTTTCCAGGCAAAAACTGCTGGTGGTGATAAAATCAAAATAACAGTATGCACACTTGAGCACTACACCACAATCAAAACACTTCTTAACAACAAAAACATACCCCCACTACACATTCCCCACAACTAAGACACGAAAAAAGAACATTGTGATCCGAGACATACCGAGACGACTGTCGCCCCAGGCGATCAAAACAGACTTGACTGCCCAGGGGTACGTGTCAAGGCGGTCCAGCAGATGGGCAACGTAAACAGCAAGTGGCCACTATATCAGATCACGCTTCCTGACATCCCCCAAAACAAAAGGGAGATAAAAATCGTCCTGGCTGTGTTGTCACCACTTAACTGCTGCACCGTAAAAACAAGACGGTGCAGTACTTCAGGTGTCAGGGCCTAAACCACATCGCCGCCTACTGCACCACGCCAATAAAATGCAGAAAGTGTGCCGAGGCCCACGACACAAGGACATGCACACTACAAAACACGGACCCACAAAAAAGCTGCGCGCTGTGTGGCAAAAACCACATGGCGGGTTACCAAGGTTGTGAGGTCCACAAAAGACACTCGCAGCAGGCAAAGGGCGCCAAGGCCGCCCCCTTACACGCAAACAAAACACTACCAACCCATCCAGCCACACAAGAAAACAAAACACAACACACATGGACAAGGCCTGAGTAAAACCAAGACCTGACACACCAAGGGCAACTTACTCCTTCGAGAAGCCATGGAAACGTAGCCCCATCACCACAACACCAGACACCATCACAAGAACAACACTGGGAAACACACAGCAACAACGACCAGGTCCACCATGACAGAGAAAGCTCTAGGAAAGCCCACACACAGCCCACACCCTCGGATCAGATGTTAGGCATTATGGTGCAGACCTTGAACCTCGTCATGGAAATGATGAAGGAATTCAGGGAAGCCCAGAGGCAGAACACACAGATCCTCGTTGCCTTCCAGGCAGCAGTCAAGCAGTCCCTCCCCTCTGCGACTTCATCAGTAGTATCAAAACCCCATCATGAATAGACGAGCAAACATCCAAGGACTGACAATGTGCATCTTTAACGCAGACGGTATTGTTAATCAAGAGGTCGAGTTCAGAGATTCATGAAGGAGTTCTCCATCGACATATGCATGATGGGGGAAACCCACCTAAAACCGGGAATAAAAGCGACAGTACCCAACTATGTTAGCTATCGCAAAGACAGGCCAACCCAAAGCGGAGGAGTGGCCATATACATAAAAAGAGGGATCCCCCACCACCAGGTATTCTTACCAGCTACCAATAAAATCGAAGCAGCGGCGGTGGAAGTAACCACTGCCTTCAATTTGCCCTAGAGCAGCTATGTCTCCGTCATCTATCTGGTCGTGTGGGGGTCGGTAGACTGCAACAATTGTTAGGGGTCCGGTGGCAAACTCGTAATAGGGGGAGACTTCAATGCCAAACACCCTGATTGGAATTCTAGAGTAACCTCCAGAGCACACGCCAAACTCCAACAACTAGCGCGCAACCACCACTTCGAAACATAGGATCCAGTCAAGCCCACACATTTTCCGAAAAACGGAGGCAGGCCGGATGTGTTAGACATAGCTCTCACTAGGAGAATCGCAGGGTTTGTGGCCGCCCGCAAGGACAATCAATAGAATGTCCTCCGACCACAACCCAGTGATTCTAGAGGTCGATGTGGGAGAATGGGTAGCACTCGCATGCTATCAGACATCTTACAAACGTACCGAGAAACTGTCACCTCTGACATCGCTCGAGCTCCGCCACCTACTGCCGAAACAGTGGAACAAGCGCTACAAGACGTAACAGACACCATCTTGCAGGCAGCGGAAGAGGCCACTCCTCCACAAAGGGATGGCCCACAGCCGCAAATACAGGTCCAGGGAGATCTGCTAGCTCAAATTCGACATAAGAACAGAGTGGCAAAAGAGTGGAAGATCACCAGAAATCAGGCCACCAGGAGGCTACTCTTTCGTCTACAGAGAGAACTGAAGGTAGCGCTCAATGAGCACAGAAACCAGCAATGGCAAAACCGCCTCACAGCTCTCAAAGTAGACGATGATACACTATGGCAAGCAACCAAACAGTTCACAAAAAGACGCGCTAGGATGCCCCCACTACACGGCGATCGGGGACTGGTCTACAGCCATGCTGTGAAGGCCAACGCCCTCGCAGAGTCCTTCGAGAAGCGGTTTCAAGCGGCAGAACCCGAGAATGAAGAGGTAGTCAGTCGTCAACTGGTTGTCTTCCTCAATGCTGAGGAGGACCCACAGGACGAACCCATACTTTTTGCCCCCGAGAACGTGGCAAGAATAATTAGGTCCCTCCCTACAAAAACGGCGCCAGGGCACAACAGTGTCACTAATCAGTTAGTCAAAAATCTCCCACCCACAGCGATCACACATCTCACGAACGTCCTCAACGAGATTACTCGATCCCGCGAGTTCCCAGCTTGCTGGAAACATGAGGAAGTGGTCGCAATTCACAAACCAGGGAAAGACCCTCTATTCCTGCAGCACTACAGGCCGATTAGCCTCTTGCCAACTCTCAGCAAGATCTATGTCGACGGGGGAGGGCGTTTATCCTTCACAAATCGTAGTACTTGACTTATTTTCTTTGTTGGTTTAAAGATTGGTATTGTGTCATGTTTTCGTAAAATCTTACCGATCCGATCTGTTACTTTTTTAATAAAAGGGAGAAATACTGTATTTTTCTGTCGTTGTAGTTCATTCTTATCTTTTGGGTTTCTGTTCCTTGGACGCAAAATTCTATTTATCTCTTTTCTTGAGTAGCCGTTTTTTTCAAAAGCCTGCTTCAGATGTTTCACTTCAGCATCCAAATGTTCAGGTGTACATATCCATTCCGCTCGATCGATAAGACTTTTTATGACACTTCTTTTTTGTTGAGGATGAAGATTAGAATTTTTATGTAAATATCTGTCCGTATGTGTTGCCTTCCGAAAAACTTTAGATTCCAAGCTTCTATCGGACCGTCTCATAACTAAGACATCCAAGAAAGATATTCTGTTATCCTTTTCTATTTCCATGGTAAACTGTATTTTTGGGTGAATTTTATTTAGATAATCAAAGAAATCGTCCAAGGCCTTCCTGCCATGGGACCAACCCACAAATGTGTCATCTACATATCGATACCAACGAGATGGTTTGTTATTAGCTTTGTCTAGGGCTGATTGTTCAAATTTCTCCATATAAAGATTGGCAATCGCAGGGCCTAATGGATTACCCATTGATACTCCATCAAGTTGTTCATAAAATTCATTATCCCACTGGAACTGACTTGATGTAAGACAATGTCTGAAAAGAACAGTCAAATCTTCTGGAAAAATATCCGCTATGAAAATCAAGTACTACGATCTGTGAACGATAAACGTCCTCCCCTGTCGACATGTGGTGTGTATAAAATTCCATGTACCTGTGGTAAAGTTTACATTGGTACTACCAAAAGAAGCGTAAACACGCGACTGAAAGAGCATAAAAGTCTTTGTCGACTTGGAAAAATAGAAAAGTCAGCTGTAGCGGAACATGCTCTTCAACAGGGCAACCACCAAGTGAAGTTTTCGGATACCGAAGTTTTATCTACAACGTTAAATTACTATCCACGGCTATATAGAGAAGCTATCTAAATTTATAAACATCACGATAATTTTAATAGGAAAGAGGAGGCTATGAAACTTAGCAATTTTGTAGATCCACTGTCCATATATCGCTAACAATTTTTATCTTTGACAAGGTGGTAATCGATAGTCAACCTTATCTTCGCTATGGATTATCACTGCTCATCACGTGTCACCTGATCCACGCACCCCCCTTTCTCACAATATATAAGTCGCTCTCAGACACCGGACCAGTCAGTCGGCAGACTCAGCGGACCAGCACCTCTGAGGAAGTCCAGCGCAGTTCTGGATGAAATGTAAGGAGCAGAAAAGTTCTTGGACCACGACCTCACATCCTGGAAAGTATATCAACAGCCATGTCACTCGGTCGTGAAAGCCTTCATTCTACAGAGAGGCGTAGACCAGGGAGGAAAATCCTACCGAAAACAAAAGAGAAAACAGTGAAGGTTAAAAGGCGCGCCAATCCACCAAAGCGCAAGTCCAGAGACGGCACGAGGGCCAACACGCCCCCCATTTCCCCTGTTCGCTGTACAAAGCCCGCCAGGAATAAACACAACTGACCCCAAACCAGGCATCAGTAGAAGTACTGTCATGAGGATAGAAACAAGGACGCCAGATCAAGGTCCAAGTGGCACAGTGGACGAATACAAAAACATAGACCAGTCACACGACACAACAACCAATACCCCAAACACAGATTGACCCCAAAGCCCACAGTTACAGAGTACAGGCGACAATCACGCGGTGTCTGTACCCCTCCAAGCCAGGCGGAGGACGAGCCAGGCGGAGGCAGGAAATTCCAGCTCGTGCGGAAAATGGCCCGTGTCACAACTACTCCCCAGCCGTCTGGCGCAACCCCCAATGAAAACAGATTTGCTATGCTCACAGACGGAGCAGATATAGCAGTACCCACACAAAAAACGGCCAATCCACAGTCTAAAAACCAAAAACTACCACCTATTGTAGACACATTCCCAAACACGTACATGACTTGATAAAGAACACATTAGGGGAGGACAGATTCCAAGCAAAATCTGCCGGCAGAGACAAGATAAAACTAACTGCACAAACACTTGACAACTACAATGCCATTACGGCAGTGCTCAAGGAAAAATAAATTCCACATTACACTTTCGCCATAGGTGCTCAAAACCCACTGAAAGTAGTGCTCAGAGGCTTCCCCGTAAGAACCGACCCCGCCGACATCAAGGCAGCAATTACGGCCAAAGGTTACGATGTGCGCTCACTAAGACACCACAGGTCGAGCCAGAAAAACCGTCTGTACGCAGCCACACTGGTAGACACGCCACAACACCGCAAAACCTTCCAATAAACAGGGATAATGTCTCTCTCTATTACACCAGAACCTCCCCCTGCGGATTCGGGGGTAAGAATAGGCCCGCGGTATTCCTGCCTGTCGTAAGAGGCGACTAAAAGGAGTCTCAAACGTTTCGGCCTTATGTGATGGTCCCCTCTTGGGTTTGACCTCCTTTTTTCCAAATTTCCGTTGTTAGTGCGTGCCATTTGTGGAAGGACGCCTTACATAGTGTTTTTCTATTGGTCCATCATGCACCACCATCTTGCATGTTACCTATTGTCATGCGGGGGGGGGGGGATTACACCCAACATCTTCTGGGTTGTCTCCTTCTCGTCTTGTGTGCAATCCTCTTCTTAGCGCCCACGACAACTGTGGACCCTTTCAACATGTAAAATCCAGCATGGTAGCCAGTCCGTTGTGGTGGGGTCGTCATGTACCCTCTTGGTGGTAGCCCCCTGACCACGCAGGGATCGCACTACAGATGCCAGAGCTGTTTCCTCCCCATGCATGCCAAGGAGTATGTGCCCATCTTGTCTGGGGCACGGGGACTCCGGGCAACGGGATGTCGGCCAGGTACCCTTTGCTTTGGCTGGGTGGCGCCCTTGGGGAGAGCCCTCGTTCGGAGTAGGTGGCATCTGGGCGGATGTGGCGCAATGAAGCGCAATGAATCACACCAAGCTGGTGGTCGCACGGCCACCAGTGTCTCTAAGCGAGGCAGAGCTGAGTCTGATGCTGCGCAATATGACCCTCAGTCGTTCCCCTCATTGGCTACGCCATGGGAGGGACGCCGATCTAGTGCCAAGCGGGAGCCTTACGTACCGCAATACCATGTCTGCAGCAGGACTGATTGTGACTCCTTTCTTACGACGAAGCCTCTGTTTTTTTGTGGAACACCTGGGGGATAAGTTTGGGGAAGTGGCGGGGTTGTCAAAAATGAGGAATGGGTCCATCCTCCTCAAGACGTCCTCCCCAGCCCAGTCACGAGCGTTGCTCTTGTGTGATAAGCTGGGTGACGTCCCTGTTACCGTCACTCCCCACAGTAACTTAAATATGGTCCAGGGGATTATTTACCATTGTGACCTCTTGTTACAATCCGATGACGAGCTGAGAGCCGACTTGGAACGATGTGGTGTACATTTTGTCCGTTGTGTACATAGAGGACCCAAGACTAACAGGGTGGCCACAGGTGCCTTTATCTTGGCCATCGAGGGTGATGTCTAGCCCGAGAAGGTCAAGGACATGGTTTACCGTTGTAACGTCAAGCCATACGTCCCTCCCCCGATGCGGTGTTTCCAGTGCTGGAAGTTTGGGCATATGTCCTCCCGTTGCCCATCCAGCGCTACATGTCGAGATTGCGGACGCCCCTCTCATCCCGATTCTCCATGTGCGCCTCCGCCTGTATGTGTCAACTGTGGGGAGCACCACTCTCCATGCTCGCCAGATTGCCCCATTCTTCATAAGGAGCGGAAGATAATGGAATTTAAGACCCTGGACCGGCTTACTTATTGAGAGGCAAAACTGAAATATGAAAGGTTGTATCCTGCTTCCATTCAAACATCTTGTGCTGCAGCCACGTTATCGTCGCCCACGCGAGCGACGGTTGTCACCTCATCTGTCCCGCCTCCAGTGGGCCCTCGGGGCCGTGCATCTCTGTCTGCCCCCCTTGTGTCTGGGGGTGAGCCTTCTTCTGTTGCCCCCTTAGCAGTTGGGGGCACTCCCTCTTCTGTCGCTCCCCCCACGCTTACTTCAGGAGTGATGTCTCCTCCAAAACCGGGGGGGCTCGATCCCTCCCCCTCCTTCTCCGCCGGCGTTGCCTCTGCTGGTTCCTCTCTCGCGGAAGGAGTCCCTGGGGGCTCTCCCTTCCTCCATTTCTTCTCCTACCCATCCGGATGTCAGCCAGTGGCTGAAGGTTCCGCCACCTGCTGGTCGTAGGGCTTCTGCGTCGTCGTCAGCCTCCGACGCTCCTTCAGAGAAGCTCTCCCAGCCCTCTCACCCTAAGGGCCGACGTGAGAAGATGGAACGGAATGTGTCCAAGAAGAAGGACGTTCCGGCGGTTTCAGTAACGCCTGCTGTACATAGTCCTGGCTCTGGGGATGAGGTGGAGATCCTCGCCTCTGCCGCGGATCTCGCCCTCACGGAACCCTCGGGCGCCTTTCCTATGGACACAGCTGACTCTCCCCCGGTGGCGGCAGTTGGCTCTGAGGCGCCGTCTGCCTCTTAGTCGCATTCACGCCCTCCCAGTCCCTTCCTGCTTCCATTCTCCAGTGGAACTGTGGCGGTTATTTCCGCCACCTGCCTGAGCTCCGGATGCTTCTGAGTGTTTCCCCTGTTCTCTGCATTGCTCTGCAGGAAACTTTGTTTCCAGCAATGCGGACCCCCGCCCTTCGCAGTTATTGGGGATACTATAAGAACTGTGCTGCCTGTCAATGAGCATCAGGTGGGGTTTTCCTCTTTGTTCACCACTCTGTCTGTAGCTCGCCAGTACCCCTTCTGATACCTTTAGAGGCAGTCGCTGCCAGGGTTCAGCTCTCGCCGGCTATTACTGTTTACTCTGTTTACATTCCTCCGGATGGGGATCTCCCCCGACACGTCTTGGCTGCGCTGCTGGCTCAGCTCCCGCCACCATTACTGCTTCTGGGCGATTTCAATGCCCACAACCCTCTATGGGGTGGGACTGTCTCCGATGACCGCGGTCGGGCCGTGGAGCATGTGTTGGCTCAGTTCGACCTTAGCCTCTTGAATACCGGTGCTCCCACGCATTTCAGTGTGACCCATGGCTCGTTCTCGGCCATCGATCTCTCTCTTTGCAGCCCCGGACTTGTCCCATCCCTCCACTGGAGAGTGCATCCTGACCTGTGTGGTAGTGATCATTTTCCTATCTATTTGTCTCTGCCCCAGTGTCATTCCTCTGGGCACCTGCCCCGCTGGGCTCTCAACAGGGCTGACTGGCCGGCTTTTACTTCTACTGCAACCATTGAGTCTCCCCCGCAGGGTGACATTGACGAGGTGGTCCATGTCTTAACCACGTCAATCATTTCGGCAGCCGAGGTTGCCATCCCCCGCTCTTCTGGACTCCCTCAGAGGAAGGCTGTACCCTGGTGGTCGCCGGAGATTGCTGAGGCTATTCGCGACCGTAGGCAGGCTCTCCAGCGATGTAGGCGGCACCCGTTTCTAGAGACCCTCATCGCCTTTAAGAGGCTCTGTGCCTTGGCCCATCGTCTTATTGCATAGCGTAAGCAGGAGTGCTGGGAGAGGTATGTCTCATCCTTGGGCTCCCGTGTCTCTCCCTCGCTCGTGTGGTCCCGGATCCGTCGGATTTATGGATACCAGACCCCTATGGGTGTCCCTGGGATCTCCTTGGACGGCGCTGCCTGCACGGACGCTGCCGCCATTGCTGATCACCTTGCCGCGCACTTTGCTAAGAGCTCTGTGACTGCCACTTACCCCCCCGCCTTTCGCTCTCTAAAGGAGTGAGCCGAACAGACGCTGTTATCATTCCACACGCGTCGTTCTGAAACTTACAATGCTCCTTTCAGCGAGAGGGAATTCCTCGCTGCCTTCGCCGATTGCCCTGATACAGCACCAGGACCAGACTGCATCCACGCACAGATGCTGAAGCATCTCTCCAGGGACTGCCAGAGACACATCCTCACCATCTTTAACCGCATTTGGAGCGAGGGCGTGTTCCCGTCGCAATGGCGAGAAGGTCTTATTGTCCCCATCTTGAAACCCGGTGCGGACCCACTGGCGGTGGACAGCTATCGTCCCATTACCCTCACCAACGTTTTGTGCAAATTGCTCGAACGTATGGTGGGGCGGCGTTTGTGTTGGGTCCTTGAGTCGCACGGTCTCCTCGCTCCATCCCAGGGTGGCTTCAGTCGGGGCCGGTCTGCAGCGGACAATTTGGTGCGGCTGGAATCTGCTATCCGTACGGCCTTTGCCTAACGTCAGCATCTCGTTGCTGTATTTTTTGATCTGTGGAAGGCGTATGACACCATATGGAGGCATCACATCCTTGCTACGTTGCATGAGTGAGGTCTTCGTGGTCAGCTCCCGGCTTTTCTTCAAACCTTTTTATTGCGCTGCTCTTTCCGGGTGCAAGTGGGTGCCGCCTCTAGTTCATCTTATATACAGGAAAATGGGGTCCCGCAGGGCTCGGTGTTGAGTGTCTCCTTATTTCTAGTGGCCATTAATGGTCTGGCTGCAGCCGTTGGGTCGTTGGTGTCTCCTTCTTTGTATGCCGACGACTTCTGCATCTCATTTAGCTCCACGACTACGGGAGTCGCCGAACGCAGGCTGCAAGTAGCTGTTCGCAAGTCAGCATCATGGGCTCTGACTCATGGTTTCCAGTTCTCTGCAGCCAAGACTCGAGTTATGCACTTCTGCAGGCGTCGGACGGTCCACCCTCATCCTGAACTTTACCTCGACGGCCACCTGCTTGAAGTGGTGGACACTTGCCACTTCTTAGGACTCGTCTTTGATGCCCGGCTCACATGGGTTCCTCATATTACTCAGCTGAAGCAAAAGTGCTGGCGGCACATCAACGCCCTCTGCTGCCTGAGCCACACATCTTGGGTTGTGGATCGCTGCACGCTGTTGCGATTATACAGAGCCCTTGTGCAGTCCAGGCTTGATTATGGAAGCCTGGCCTATGGGTCTGCATCACCCTCCGTGTTGAAGTTGTTAGACCCCATACACCACTGTGGGGTCCGGCTTGCAACTGGCGCTTTTCGTACGAGCCCCGTGGAGGCCGGGGTTCCCCCGCTGCGGATTCGCCGCCATCGACTGCTCGCCGACTATGCTGTCCATGTGCATTGCTCGCCGGGTCATCCCAGTCGTCGCCTGCTTTTCCCTGCCATGGTCCTCCTTCTGCCCGAACGGCGACCTAGGTCTGGGCTTTCCATAGCTGTCCGCGTCCAGTCCCTGCTGTCGGAACTGGGGTCATTCCCTCTTCTGCGTCCCTTCCGGGTCCGTGCGTCTATGCCTCCCTGGTGTTTGCCCCGTCCGTCCGTCCGTCCGTCTGGACTTGGCACAGGGACCCAAGGACTCGGTTCCGCCTGTGGCCCTCCGTCGCCGTTTTCTTGCGCTCCTCGCCTCATTTTCGGGTTGGGAGACTGTCTACACTGATGGTTCCCTTGTTGATGGTCGCACTGCATACTCTTTTGCACACGCTGCCCATGTTGAGCAGCGCTCCTTGCCGGCTGGCTGCAGTATTTTTACTGCAGAGCTGGTGGCCATATTGCGCGCTCTTGAGCATATGCGTTTCTGCTCAGGTTCGTCCATCGTCATCTGCAGTGACTCTCTGAGCAGCCTCCAGGCCATCGACCACTGCTATACCTCTTCTCCTCTGATGTCCTCTATTCAGGAGTCTGTTTCCGCCATTACCTGCTCTGGTCGTTCGGTGATCTTTATTTGGACGCCAGGTCACGTTGGCATCCTGGGGAACGAACGTGTTGACAGGCTGGCCAAAGGGGCGATGGATGCCCCAGCTTTGGAGATCGGCCTCACGGCTCGCGATCAGCAGCTGGTGTTGCGCCGTAAGGTGCTTGGGATGTGGACTGCTGAGTGGCGTGGCATGACAGCCCTGAATCAACTGCGGGCTGTCAAGGAGACGACCGATGTGTGGCGCTTCTCCCTGCGGGCTTCTCTCAGGGACTCTGTAATCCTGTGTTGGCTCCGCATCGGCCATACCTACCTGACGAATGGCCATCTTTTGCGTCAGGAGGATCCTCCCCTGTGTCGGTGTGGGTCCCGGCTGACGGTAGCCCACATTCTGTTGGAGTGTCCCCGACTGCGCACCCTCCGGCAGTCTTTTAATCTCCCGGGCACTTTGCCTTTGGTTTTATGTGACCATGCCTCCATGGCTGATGACGTTTTAAATTTTATCCGTAGTGGTCCTTTTTATGGTTCTATTTAGGGAGGTCCTGCACCTTTCCCTTTCTGTGTCTTTTGTCCTCGTGTCTCTCAATGTTTGTTGCTGCTTTGGTGTGTCGTCAGATGGTTGACTCTTCCCCTTTTTTTGTTCTCGTGGTCAGTCAACCAGTCTCCAGCCATCTCCTTTTCTTCTGTTTCCTTCTGTCTGGTGTTCATCTGTACTCGTCTTGCCTGTAGTGTTTGTTGCTGCCTTTGTGTTCTTTTAGCGCCTGGGGGGGCGTCTCCTCCCCCCTTTGGTTTTTACCTGCTCCGCCGATTTTCGGCTCGCCTGATTTTGGAATGGGGGACTGATGACCTTCGCTGTTTAGTCCCCCTTAAACATCCCAACAACAACCACCACCACCACCACACCAGAACCCATGAAGCAGAAGTCCAGGGTCGCACAACGCTTTAATTGTCAGGTGATCGGTGGCATGTCGCAGTTTGAGTTGACATGACCAAAGTGCGTCCGCTGCGCAGGAGATCACGCTACCTTGGCTGCCCCGTACGAAAACGCGCTCGCGTATGACAGTAGGGCGAGAGCACCAACACGGCCAACACCAACCGAAGCCAAACTCGGACCTACACTGAAACACGCCAGACACAAAACCAACCCGAAAACAGACCATGCAACAACACACAGACTGAAACACACAGGGTAATCACAACACCAAAGAACCAAAATAAGGAACACTACACGTACGCCAAAGCGGCGAGCTCACAACGAGAGACCCCCCCCAAGACCAAAACACACAGACACACATAAGCAACCTGAACCCAACAAAGAAACCACAAAGCAGATCCAAGATTAGGCCCCCCGAACACACAGTGAAACAAGCGACAACACAACACAACCCATTCAGCACTTCACGACAGCATTAACGGAAATCATCGAACTGGTCGACAAACTCATGCACACGATGACGAAAAACTTCGACAGACTCTCAGCCGAAATTAGATCGGCAGTTATGCCGTTTCAGACCAGCTATTCAAGGACTAAAAATGTGCAGGTTTAATGCCATGAGCCTCTTCCCCCAGGCACTTGAATTTAAACAGTTCCTGGTGGAAGAAGAGATTGACATATGCGTGGTGCAGGAGACTCAGCTTAAACCAGGCGTCCGAGTCAAGGCACCAAACTACCTCTGCTACCGATGAGACCGACCAACTGCAGGGGGCGGGGTGGCTATTTACGTTAAAAGGGGGATTCCGCGCCACCAACTTTACTTACCAGAAATGACGCAGTTGGAGACAGTAGCAACAGAGGTAACGACAACCACAGGTCCGGTAACTGCGGTGTCAGCATATCGTCCACCAAACACCCACAGGTTAGAGGAACAAGACATCGTCAAACTAGGACAAGTTAGAGGCAAGCTGGTACTTGTGGGCGACCTCAACACAAAGCATTCAGATTGGAATTTCAGAAGAACAAACCCAGCTGGCCGAAAACTGAGATGCATCGCGCGCACCCACCACTTATACGTGTGGGGTCCAGAAGAACCCACACACTTTCCAAGGAACGGTAACAACGCGGACGTTCTTGACGTAGCTGTTACGAAAGGTCTCGCTGGATTTGTAACGGCGCATTCACTGAATAAAATGTCGTCCGACCACAATCCTGTCATCTTTGAAATAGACGTGGGTGCCGGCCGAAGTGGCCGTGCGGTTCTAGGCGCTGCGGTCTGGACCGCTACGGTCGCAGGTTCGAATCCTGCCTCGGGCATGGATGTGTATGATGTCCTTAGGTTAGTTAGGTTTAACTAATTCTAAGTTCTAGGGGACTAATGACCTCAGAAGTTGAGTCCCATAATGCTCAGAGCCATTTGAACCATTTTTTAGACGTGGGCGACTGGCTACCGCCCACCCACGCACACAAACGCACAAACTGTGATTTCTGCTGTTACGTTTTCTTTGAACTGTTCCCAAACACCCCGCTCCCAATGGAAGACGTAGAATAAACGCTGAGAAGTTTCACCGACGCGATCCTGGAAGCAGCAAAGGGCTCAACACCCGACCTTCCTCCCGCCTCTCCCTACACACAGCGACTGCCACCCCATCTGCTTGCCCAGATTAGGTACAAAAACCGGATCGCGAAGGAATGGAAGCTGACACGAAATCCGAACACCAGGAGGTTGCTCAACAGGTTACAAAGAGAGCTCAGGGTGGCGCTCGTTGAGCACAGAAACCAGCAATAGTCAAACCGCCTCACAGCTCTCGAAGAGCTGGATAACAGCCTATGACAAGCCACCAAGCAGTTCACTAAAAGACGCGCAAGGATGCCGCCTCTGCACGGCGAGAGATGACTATCGTGGGCACTGAACACTAAAGTCAACGCACTCGCCCACGTATTCGTGAAACAATTCACCCCAGCAGAGGCACAAGAACCAGATAATGAAAGAACAGTCAGACAGCAGCTAGCAGCTGACGACTTACCTGTCTTCTCGGCAGAGGAGGTGCCCACAAAGAAAGCCCCCGGTCACGACCTTCTCACCAATGAACTGCCTAAACACCTGCCCCAGCTAGCGATAGATAAACTGACAGAAACGTTCAATGAGATCACGCGAACACAAAAATTTCTGAAGGAGTGGAAAAACGCGGAAGTGGTCGCGATCGCTAAGCCTGGAAAAGACCCCGTATTCCCCCAGAATCACCGACCCATAAGTCTCCTCCCAACTCAACGTATGTACTGCTCTAAGCAGGCCAGTAGGAGGCGCTCGTACAACTTACTTAGACAAGAAATGCTACCCAAATTTCACTTCGGATTTCGGAACAAACACTCTGCACCGCAACGGTTAATGAGAGTGGTCGAAGCCGCCACAGAAGCCTTTAACTGGAAAGGCTACTGTGGCGTAGTGCTGCTAGACGTGTGTGGCGCACTATTATACAAACTATACACATTAGGGTTCCCTGGTCAGGTAGTTAAACTGCTTACGAGCTACCTAGCAAATCGCACCTTCTGCGTAAACGTGGACACTGAGAAGTTATCAAAACGTAACATAAGGGCAGGAGTACCACAAGGGTCGGTACTAGGACCTGTCCTCTACAGTTTGTACACCGGCGACACTCCAACGGCCCCACAGACTCACAGCTCAGTATGCTGACGATACAGCAGCTTTTGCCACCAGCAGCAACAGGAGAATAGTCGCAAACAGGCTCCAAAACCTATTAAACAAAACAGAAACTTGGGCCAAGAAATGGCGCATAACCATCAACAGTGAAAAGTCCCAGCCCCTGATGCTCACGCAAAGGAAAGGAAAACGCTGCCCCGTCCGTAGGAGACGAGAGAACGCCCAACTCAGACTCCACAGACGCAACATACCATTGAGAGGGCCAGCAAAATATTTAGAAATTACACTGGACCAACGCCTAACCTGGAGGGCCCACATCAGTGACCTCAGGAAAAAATCAAGCGCCAGACTTAACGAGCTGTACCCCATCCTGAACGAAAACAGGAGTCTAGTGGTAACCACGGGTGTGCGAATCTACTGCACGCTCGTTCGGCCAATATTAGAATGTGCCTGTCCCGTCTGGGGCTATGCAGCCAAAACCCATATGGTGAGGCTGCAAAGGGTGCAAAATAGAGCACTCAGACGGGCATTACACGACACCAATAGATTCCCCACGGCTGACACGCATGCGGGCATGAAAACGCTGAAAGAAAGATTTCGGGAACTTGTGTTCGCGTTCTACGACACCGCAAGCAAATCCGAAAACGAACTAATAAAATGTCTAAGGAACTGCCCAGAACACTTGAAAAAGTACAAAAGACTAAAATCAATCCTCTTATAAACAGAGAGTAAGATGAATAAACAAAAGCATAGAAAGTTATGCCCTTAACAAAACGTAGGAGCATGCCACGCATGCGATCTCAAATTAAACCCACTTTTTCCGAAGGTAATGTCCACAGACAATACCCTTCGCCACATACTATCTCAGAGAAAGAGATGGTTATAATATGCCACAGCAGCCCGGCGCCGGCATTCGCAGAGTAGCTTCTGGAGAGTGCGGACGCGTGTGCGGGGCTGCGCTAGTACTCTCCCTCTTCGTTGCTACTCAGCCATAGGAACCTGCTTGCCGGTTTAGTCGCTGATTGTCCTAGCGCTCTAGCTGGACGGTTCGGCACTAAGGCTTCCGAGCTCCTGATTTTCTCAAACTTGGAGCGGAGTTGCGAGAAGATTGCGGCACAGGCGACTGAATTGACGGCAGCTTGTGAGCAAAATTGTCGTTGCGGGTTGCGAGCTGTGCGTTGGCGCGTCTTGGTGCGCGTCTTCTTGTGCCGCGGTTCGCTATTTCGGCCGGTTCGAGCACTTCGGCTGCGACAGGTACTCCTGCTGCCGCAAAGACTAGCTCTGCTCCCCCCAAGAGTAGGGAAATGGCACGTCAGGGCCTGCTCAGAGCTAGTCTCTGCGGCAGCAGGAGTACCTGTCGCAGCCGAAGTGCTCGGACCGGCCGAAAAAGCGACCCGCGGCACAAGAAGACGCGCACCAAGACGCGCCAACCTTCGACTCGCAACCCGCAACGACAATTTGCTCACAAGCCGCCGTCAAATCAGCCGCCCGTCCCGCTATCTTCTAGTAACTCCGTTCCCGATTTGAGAAAAACAGCCAGCGCCGGGCTCTTCTCTCTTTTTTGTCCTCTACCGTTAGAGGGGGGTGTTGGTTATTGTCGCATTTGGACATTTCCTCCTCTTTTCTCGTGTGTTGTTGTTAGTGCTGTGCTTTTGTGGATTGCTATTTTTTGAGAGTTTTTAATGTATCTGTCTGTGCTACTGCAGGAGTAACGACTTCGGTCTTTTGTATCTGTTCCTATGCTCTTCGTATTGCCCAAGGGTGTTTATTAGGTCGTTTTGTGAATTCCGCGCCGTGGCGTAGAAAGCTTCTGCCAGGGCACGGAATCGTGTTGTTAGTGGCTCTGTGTCTGCAGCTTCATGCAGGTCTGCCGCGGGGAAGCGCGTGGGGACGTGTAAGGCCCGTCTTAGCGCTCTATTTTGAACCTTCTGTAAGCGATCTATTGTCGATCTGGCTGCGTAGCCCCATACAGGGCACGCATATTCCAGTATCGGTCGAATTAGACTTCGATAGATCGCTACTCCTGTTGCGGGGTCGAGGGAACTGGTGCTGTTCAATACAGGGTACAGAATCTGCATCCTGGCGTGAGCCTTTCTGCGAAGTTCCTCTATGTGACACTTCCATGTCAGGGGTCTGTCAAGTGTGACACCGAGGTACTTCGCAGAATTTCTCCATGGCAAGTTCTGCCCCTGCGTTTCCCATAGCGCCTGGTGAGCAGCATGGCTTGTGTCTTGTCTGGGTTTATTGTGATACGCCACTGCTTGGCCCAGTTTTCCGTCCTGTTTAGGGCGGTTTGCAGACGCCTTGTAACCAGGTTCCCGTTTGTCGAGCAGGAGAAGAATGCAGTGTCATCTGCGTATTGTGCAGTGTGTACATGCTGAGTCGTAGGGATGTCAGCAGTGTAGACATTGTAGAGGACGGGTCCCAGGACCGACCCCTGGGGCACGCCTGCACTGATTCTTCTCCTGGTCGACAGGGATCCATCGATCTTCACTGAGAAGGTCCTACCGGAGAGAGAGTTTTTTACGATTTTGACGATCTTTCCGGGGAAGCCTAGGGTGTACATCTTGTGTAATATCCCGGTGTGCCAGACTGAGTCGAAGGCTTTTGCTACGTCTAACAAGACAAGCCCGCAGTAGCCCTTTTGGTTGAAGCTGTCTGTGGCTGCTTCAACCACCCTCATGATTTGCTGGGGGGCGGAGGTTCTTTGCCTAAATCCGAATTGGAATTTCGGCAGAATCTGCTCTCTTGTGATATGGTCCTGTATGGGGGTTAGTAGGAGGCGCTTGTAAAGTTTACTGAGGGTAGGCAGTAGACTAATTGGTCTATAATGTTGCGGGAACACCGGGTCTTTTCCTGGTTTCGCGATCGCAATGACTTCTGCGTGCTTCCACTGCGCCGGGAATTTTTGTGATCACGTCAGTTCGTTGACTATATCGGTGAGGTGGGTGATTGCCAGAGGCAGGAGGAGTTTCAGCAATTCGTTTGTGACCTGGTCGGGACCCGGGGTTTTCCTGGTGGGCAGGGACTTGATGCAGCGCGCCACGTCTTCAGTACTGAAGAGTGGCGTGTAGTCATCTTTGTCGTCTGCTTCCAGGAACACGGCCAGTTCTCGGCGGGGACTGTTGCGACGTGTTCTCTGTCCTGTACTTCTACTGGTCTGAACTGTTTTTCGAACACGTCGGCTAGTGCGTTAGCTTTGTCAATGGGGATGAACTGCAGTCCGCGTTCACCATGCAGTGGTGGCATTTTCGCGCGTCTTTTCGTATACTGTTTAGTTTATGGCAAGCCACCATTGTCTTCTAGTTTGAGAGCTGAGAGCCTTGCCGACCATTGTTGGTTGCGATACTCATTGAGATCTGCTTTCAGCTCTCTCTGTAGCCTATTGAGTAGCCTCCGTGTATCCCTGTTTCTGGTGAGCTTCCACTCTTTGGCGATCCTGTTTTTGTGCCGTATTTGCGCAAGCAAGTGCGGATGGAGTTGCCTGGAGCGGGGGAGCCCCGCAGGAGGCGGTGTGGCTCCCTCAGCAGCTTGTAGGATCACCCTTGTGAGGTCGTCTAGTGCCTGTTCTGCTGTCTCTGCAGTTGGAGGCGGGGTGTGGGCAAGTTCAGCTGCTACTGCGTTGCTGAATTGCTCCTTACTGATGCGCTTGTGCGTCGAATGCCGTTGTGGCATACAGAGCCATTCTCCCATATCGACCTCAAAAATCACGGGATTGTGGTCCGACGACATTCTGTTTACCGATGTCGCGGATACAAAGCCCACCAGATTCTTTGTGATGGCTATCTCGAGGACGTCCGGTCTTCCTCCGTTCTTTGGGAAGTGTGTCGGTTCCTCTGGGCCCCATATTTGTAACTGGTGTGTGCGCGCGAGTCGTTGCAGTTGTTGACCAGCTTGATTCCGGTGTCTCGAGTTCCAGTCCGCGTGCTTGGCGTTTAGGTCCCCTGCTATTAGTAGTTTGCCTCTAATACGGCTTCCTGCAGCTATGTCGTCCTCTTCTAGTCTTTGGGAGGGGGGGGGGGGGGGCGATACACTGCAACGACTGTTAGGGGGCCAGTTACTATGCCCACTTTGATTGCCGCCGTTTCTATTTCTGCTGTATTGGGGGGGGGGGGGTATATTTGGTGATGTCTGATTCCTTTTTTGACATACAGAAACGACGGACCCACTCACGGAGGCGGGGTCGCGGTATAAGAATTGTAGTTTGGTACAGAAACTCTTAGTCCTGGTTTGAGGAATGTTTCTTCCACTAGGCATATGTCAACGTTTTCTTCCTGTATGAATTCTCTAAACTCCATGGGTTGGCGAGTAAGGTTGTCTGCGTTAAACGCGCATATTTTGAGACCTTGTATATTAGGTCTCCTATCCATGGCGGGGGACAGTTTTTCCTGAGGCTGTCGCTGCTACTGGCGACTGCTGTGCTGCCGATATGAGGTCGGCGGGGAGGTGGGTCAGTGTTGCTAGAATACCTACTAACTGGGTCATCTGCGCCTGTAGCAGTCGGATGGGCGACGCGAGTTGTTGGATTGCAACAGACTCGGCTGCCTCTCGAGGACTGGTTTGTGGCGGACAGGGAGGACGGACTTCCCTAGGACTTTCGCCAGCTTGGGAAACCTGTTTACTGCTGTGCAGGTAGGTGGTTCGGTGGGTCTGGTGGGTCACCGGCAAGTGCACGGGAATAAGCGGTGGAGGCGAAGACTTGTGTTTTCACGGTGTCGTTTTGTCTTCTCTGGGGAGGTGGGGGGGGGGGTGGCCTAGGTGCTGGTATATTTTTGTTGTGATTCGGGTTTTACTGATGTTTTTGCCCCTCTGCCTGTCCCTTAGGGCTCTGTACTCAGGACATCCTAAGTAACTGGCTGGGTGCGCTCCTTTGCAATTAGCGCACTTTTCTTTTCCCACCCCCCCCCCCTTGGTACTTTGCACGATGCCAGTGGTGTGCGTCAGATGCACTGAACAGCACACACAACTGCCAGGCCCTTGGGCACATCGCGCCAGACTGCACTGGTCGTATAACAGCGCCCTGGGCCCGATTTCTTTTTTAGCTTCTCGGGAGTGACCTTTAGTGCCAGTATCCTTTTGACCTCCCTGATCTCTCGATTTTGGGCAGAGTCTGGGAGGGTGACCGTATGGAGGGGCCAGGGTCGGTTCGGTCGCGTCAACACCACCGAGCTGACCTCCAAAAAGTTCCTGCAGGAGGAAGGTTTGATGTTCACAGTGTCGGTGGTATGTGGTACACCGCGGAACACCAGTCTAATTGGCCTTATCGCTGCTAGTGGGAAGGTGTAGAAATGAAATTTCCGTTCCTCGAGCACCTTCCTCACTGCCTTGTAGTCGTCAACGTTTTTTACAGTGATTTTAACTTTGTAACTTTGTCACCGCCGGTTGTTTTCGCGGTGAAGCTGCTTTCCCCTATCGTGTTCGTTACGACGTCGTACAGTGCCTTATAGCTGTTTTCAAATTGCACGACTATGGGTGGGATTCTGAGGCTTTTTTTGTTGGTCATTTTCCTCAGTGTCATCTGCTTGTTGCGACTCGTCTTGCGCAGATTCTCCCATCACATCGAATCTGTTGGCGGTGTGGATTGGGGCTGGTGTGACTAAGGCGGCGGATCGGCTGGCGGTTTTTCGTGCCAGCTGGAATCCCTCTTCATCTATTTCCTGCGTGGCGGTCCCTCCGCCGCTTCCGCATCACTCGCTCCCCTCAGCGCACACTTCGGCAACGCTCCGAGGTTCCTCCGCTCAGCATTCTCTCGCGGCAGCGAGCCCGCGCCGGCGGTATCGGTTTCTTTCCGCCGCCCGCGCCTTCGTGCTTTTGCGCATTGACCTCGGCGCGCAGCCGCGCGGCCGCCTCGGGGCGCGCGCTAGTCGTCGCAGCGCTGGCGCTTTGTTCTGCTGCTACCTGGCCCTGCTGGCCGCCGCTACAGGTGGCCCGGTCGGCCTTTGTGTTGGCAGGCGCGGTCGGCTCAGGCGCGGCTGACCCGGCCGCGTCCGCCACTTCCGGCCGCCGCGCAGCGACGGGTTTACGCGAGGTGGTCTTTCGCTTCTTTGCCGGTGACCCCGATGTGACCTTCTTGTTTCGCTTGGGTGATTTCTTTACCTTCGCCTTAATTAGGCGGGTATTCGGTGGTGTTTTGTCACCCTTGGGCAATATTCGCGGTTGCTTCCAAGCTCTTTCCAGCTTCTTTTCATATTTCCTCTTATCCTTGCCGGTGAGGCCCGCGATTGCGTTGGGAAACAGCAATCGCGAGCTCGGGCTCATCCCGCCCTGGCTGCCCGTTAGGTCCGTCCTGTTGACCTCGTAGCAACCAGGGGCGTTTTCTTTCTCTGTTATCGTCAGTTTGAGTGGGGTGTCCATGTCCAGACTCGGAAGGATGGCTGCCAAGGGGTGTCAGGGTCGGACCGTTCCGCCTGATACCTAACGGTGCCAACCAAAAGCAGACACCAACAGTTCTGACACGCGCGGGTATCTGGCCGTTGACCAGGCCCTGACGTGTAATTTCCCTACTCTTGGGGGGAGCAGAGCTAGTCTCTGCGGCAGCAGGAGTACCTGTCGCAGCCGAAGTGCTCGAACCGGCCGAAAAAGCGACCCGCGGCAGCAAGAAGACGCCCACCAAGACGCGCCAACCCACAGCTCGCAACCCGCAACGACAATTTGCTCGCAAGCCGCCGACAAATCAGCCGCTCGCCCCACAATCTTCTTGAAACTCCGCTCCCGATTTGAGAAAATCAGGAGCTCGGAAGCCTTTGTCCTAGCGCTCTAGCTGGACGGTTCAGGACTATCAGCGACTAAACCTGCAAGCGGGTTCCTATGGCTGAGTAGCAACGAAGAGGGAGAGTACTAGCGCAGCCCCGCACACGCGTCCGCACTCTCCAGAAGCTACTCAGCGACTGCCAGCGCCGGCTCTACTGCATTGTAATGCTTCCTCTGCTTGAGGGTGGCTATGTGTGGAGTTTGTTGTCCTAGAGACATTTACTCCAACTGGGTTTGGGTGATTTTTTTTTTAATTTTTACTTATCTTTTTGGTGGGTCTTATTTCTGGTGTGCATTTATTTGTGGATTACTTGACTGCCCTTATTGGGGGCTGACTTGGATGATGAAGTGATGTGGTTGTTAGATGATTTGGATGATGGTGATATGATGTGGTTGTTAGATGATTTAATCGGTGGTTCGTGTTTCTAGTCATAAAAGATCGATTTCGGTCTTTTATGCCTGTCTCTAGTTGGGTCGTATTGTCCCAGCCTGTTGATCAGGTTGTTTGAGAACCTGGATGCTGTGCCATAGAAGGTTTCCGCCAGTTCTTGAAACCTTTCTATTAGTGGCATGACTTCTGCCGCCTCGTGTAGATCGGCCGTTGGGAACTGCGAGGGGACATGCAGCGCTCGTCTCAGCGCCCTGTTTTGTACACGCTGGAGTTTTGCAATGTGTGTTTTAGCAGCATATCCGCCCCATCATGGAGTATGCATGCCCCATCTGGGGTTAAGTGAACAGTACACTCTTACACCTACATTTGCTGCCAGCGAGCTTCCTGTATTGAGAACAGGATACAAGAGGCTCATTCTGGCGCTAGCTTTAAGTCTTAGGTCCTCAATGTGTGGTTTCCATGTGAGGCGTTTGTCAAGCGTCACTCCTAGGTATTTAGCCGTTTGCCTCCACGGTAGCTCCTGGCCATTTAGCCTAAGGTGTAGTGGTGGTCTTCTTTGTGGTCAGCGCTTACCTAGTCGGCGGGTTATGAGCATCGCCTGTGTTTTCTCACTATTGATGGTGATGCGCCATTTCTTTGCCCATTGTTCCGTGTCGTTTAGGACTGTCTGTAGTCGTCTGGTGACCAGATCACTGTTGGCGTTGCGTGTGAAGAACGCTGTATCGTCCGCATACTGCGCTGTGTGCACCAGGGGCGCGGTGGGCGTGTCTGCAGTGTATAGACTATACAGGACAGGCCCTAGCACCGAACCCTGGGGCACTCCAGCGCGCACGCGTCTTCTCGTCGAGAGTGAAGAGTCAAACCTAACGGAGAAAGTTCTGTTCGAGAGATAGCTTTTCAGTAGTTTGACTATCGTCCCGGGGAATCCCTGTGTGTATAGTTTGTATAGTAACCCAGTGTGCCATACGGTGTCGAAGGCTTTGGCTACGTCAAGTAGCACTATCCCACAGTAGCCTCTTCGATTGAAAGCTTCGGTTGCTGCTTCGACCACTCTCATGATTGTTGCGGGGCTGAATGTTTCTGCCTGAAACCAAACTGGAAATTTGGTAGAATTTGCTCTCTTGAAATATGTTGCTCGATGGGTATGAGCAGGAGGCGCTCGTAAATTTTACTGAGAGTGGGTAGGAGGCTTATCGGCCTGTGGTGCTGTGGGAATACTGGGTCTTTACCTGGTTTGGCTATCGCGACCACCTCCGCGTGTTTCCAGCACGCTGGAAACTCGCGGGCACGAGATATCTCGTTGAAGACGTCCGCGATGTGTGTGATTGCCAGTGGCGGGAGATGTTTTATTAGTTGGTTCGTGAGCCGGTCGTGGCCTGGGGCCTTTTTGTTGGGGAGAGACTTGATTACTTTTGCCACGTCTTCTGGGGCGAAAAGTTGTGGGTCTTCGTTTTCGGCGTCTTCAGCTGCAAGGAAGACTGCAAGCTGTCGACGGACTGTGTTTTCATGGTCTCTTTCCTGTGCTTCCGCTGGTTTGAACTGCTGTTCAGATGCGTCGGCGAGCGCGTTGGCCTTGTCAGCTGTGCTGTAGACCATGCCACGCTCGCCGTGCAGCGGCGGCATTCTAGCGCGTCTTTTCGTAAATTGTTTCGTCGCTTGCCATAGGCTGTTGTCGTCTACTTTGAGGGCTGAGAGGCGTGCAGACCATTGCTGGTTGCGGTGCTCAGTCAGTGCGGCTTTCAACTGTCTCTGTGGTCTGAAACTTCCTGGCAGATTAAAACTGTGTGCCGGGCCGAGACTCGAACTCGGGACCTTTGCCTTTCGCCGGCAAGTGCTCTACCAACTGAGCTACCGAAGCACGACTCACGCCCGGTACTCACAGCTTTACTTCTGCCAGTACCTCGTCTCCTACCTTCCAAACTTTACAGAAGCTCTCCTGCGAATCTGCAGAACTAGCACTCCTGAAAGAAAGGATATTTCGGAGACATGGCTTAGCCACAGCCTGGGGGATGTTTCCAGAATGAGATTTTCACTCTGCAGCGGAGTGTGCGCTGATATGAAACTTCCTGGCAGATTAAAACTGTGTGCCCGACTGAGACTCGAACTCGAGAGAGCTTCTGTAAAGTTTGGAAGGTAGGAGACGAGGTACTGGCAGAAGTAAAGCTGTGAGTACCGGGCGTGAGTCGTGCTTCGGTAGCTCAGTTGGTAGAGCACTTGCCCGCGAAAGGCAAAGGTCCCGAGTTCGAGTCTCGGTCGGGCACACAGTTTTAATCTGCCAGGAAGTTTCATATCAGCGCACACTCCGCTGCAGAGTGAAAATCTCATTCTGTCTCTGTAGTCTGTTGAGCAGCCTCCTAGTGTTTGGGTTTCTTGTTATTTTCCATTCCTTTGCGATCCTGTTTTTGTGCCGAATTTGCACAAGCAGGTGCTCCGGGAGTCGTATTTGAGGAGGCGGGCCTTCCCGCTGTCGGGGTATGGCCTCAGCAGCCTGCAGGATCTTGTTTGTGAGATCTTGAAGCGCCCGTTCTGCTGTTTTTGCAGTTGGAGGCGGGGCGCGAGCAATTTCTGATGCGACGTTATCTTGAAATTGCTCCCAGTTTGTGCGTTTGTATGTCGCCTGGTGTTGTGGAAGAGCTACCCACTCTCCAACGTCGACCTCTAGTATAACAGGGTTGTGATCGGAGGACATTCTGTTGATTGTCCTCGCTGTCACGAAGCCCGTTATCCTTCTTGTGAGAGCTATGTCGAGGACGTCCGGCCTACCTCCGTTCTTTGGGAAGTGAGTCGGCTCCTCTGGGCCCCATACGTCGAAATGTAGGTTGCGCGCGAGTCGTTGCAGTTGACGACCTGCTCTGTTAGTGTATCGCGAGTGCCAGTCTGCGTGCTTGGATTTGAGGTCTCCTCCTACTAGGAGCTTGCCTCTAATCTGCCCTAATGCGGTTATATCTTCCTCTACTAGTAATGGGGTAGGGGGGCGATATACTGCAACGACTGTTAGGGGTCCTGTGGCTGTGGCTATTTCCACTGCCACAGTTTCTAACTGTTGGGTAGCTGGAATATAGACCTGGTGGTGGGGATCCCTCTTTTGATGAATATGGCTACCCCGCCTCCGGCAGTTAGCCTGTCTTTTCTATAACAATTGTAATTGGGGACCGTCGCCTTTACTCCCGGTTTTAGATGGGTTTCGACCACCATGCAGACGTCGATATTGTCTTCTTTCATGAATTCGCGGAATTCCATGACTTGTCCAACGATTCCGTCGGCGTTGAAGATGCTTATTGACAGGCCTTGAATGTGTGGGCGTCTATCCATGTTTGGCCGTTGGTGCTGCTGGGGAAATCGCTGAGGGCTGCGATTGCTTGGCTGCCACTTGGAGAGCTGCGAGGATTTGCACGTTTTGTTGCTGTATCTCACGCATCATTTGCGTGAGGAGACTTAGGGTCTGTGTCATAAGCCCTAGCACTGGGCCTGTAGAGGAAGGCGGCGTGGTAGCTTCCGTCGTTACGTGAGCGGTGTGCTGACCGTCGTCTGTTTGACGGTCTGCTGCTGCCGCTTTTCGCAGACTGGGCTTTGGTATGGGGTGCAGTGCGTCCCTAGAACTTCCCTCGTTAGGCGGGATCTGGTCGGGTTCCGTGGTGTCCTGAGTTGCGTCTGTGTCTGTGGGTGTCCGGTTGTTCTCCTATGCGCCCGCCGCAGCCGGCAGGGGCCTACTGGATAGCTGCCCCATGCCGACGGCGACGTTCGCGTAGATCGCGTCATCAGTAACTTCCCTGGGTTTTGCCCGATAGGCCGGCCTGTCCGGTCTTGCTCGGTTTTCAGGACGGTTAGCGGGCTTGGCTCGGGGTTTGTCCGGCGTTTTCTGTGCCGCCTTCATGCCTCTGGCGCGTTGGACGTAGTTTTTGTGCACTTTGCAGCCCAGGTAGCTGGAGACATGGCCTTCGCCGCAAAGTGCACACTTGATGCTTGGGTCGTCCTTTTTTATAGTACATGTTCTGGAGTCGTGTCCCCCTGCGCATTTCCTGCATCGGGGGGGGCGGGGGGGGGGGGGGGGGAACATGTCACAGTGTGTGGCGATGTGCCCGAGTCCCTGGCACTTAAAGCACTGGATTGATTTGTTTTTCTTCCGCAGCAGCTCAGTGGTTACTGGGACGGAAAAAAGTTCAGTGATTTGTCTCCTGTTTTGCGGTGTGTCTGGTATAACTGCTACGTATAGGGGCCATTTATTATCGGACCCAGGTTGTTTCATCTGGGTGATCGATTTGACCTCGTAGTCTTGGCGCATCAGGTCGTTTTTGATGGCCTTGGGAGAAAGTTTACGAGGCAGATCACGGATCACTATGTTAAGGTTGCACGTTTTATCTGTTGGGAAAGTGTAGTGTGGAATTCGTTTCTCCACTAGTACCTGCTTTACCTCTTTGTAATCGTCGAGGTTGTGGAGGACTAGCTTTATTTTGTCGCCTCCCGCGGGTTTCGCCTTAAATGGTCTGTCCCCTAGTGTCGATTTCATTAGATCATACAATTCTTTGTAATCCCTGTCGAACTCGGCAACTATTGGGGGCAGTTGGACGCGTTTCTGCTTGCGCGTTTCCTCCAGTTGGTTTTGGGGCGCATCACCATCTACGGGCTCGTCTGCAATGCTAGAGAAACGGTTAGTTGTGGGGGCTATCTCCCTGGCTGGTGGGGGAGTGGGCTGGCGGACAGTGTTTCTGGCTAGTTCGAAGCCGTCTTCGTCGGGACCGCGCTCTTGTTCCACGACGTCATTCTCCTTCTGGGGCCCTGTCTCGTCGATCACGAGAGCGCGCTCTGAGTCAGAGTCACAATTTGGTGGCTCATCTTCAGCGGCCTTGGCGCTTGCGAGGATCTTGGCTCTGTGGTTTCTACGCCTTTCTTTTGGGTCCTCGACAGCTTGACACGGGGGGAGGGGTGCGGGTGAATTTCACCTTACTGGACAGTTTACCGATGGACTTGGGTTGTGCTACTGATGTTGATTTAGGGAGAATTGTTACTGGAATGTGGTTGTTTCCGCGTTTGCGCTTGAGAAATGGGATTAGCGCATCTTGCGCGTTTGCTAGTAGGAGTTATTCTATGAATTGGGAGGGGGTGGCGATGGCACTGCACTTGCTGACGACGTAAGTCGCTGTGCTCGATTTCTGTGATATGGCGTTAGGCGCCGTATTATCTACGCTGGGTGGGGAAGCAAAGTAAAGATGTGTGATCGCTGTGGGTGGGAGATTTTTGACTAACTGATTAGTGACACTGTCGTGCCCTGGCGCCTTTTTTGTGGGGAGGGACATAATTACTCTTGCCACGTCCTCGGGGGCAGAAAGTATGGGTTCGTCCTCTGGGTCCTCCTCAGCATTGAGGAAGACAACCAGTTGACGACTGACTACCTCTTCATGCTCGGGTTCTGCCGCTTGAAACCGCTTCTCGAAGGAGTCTGCGAGGGCGTTGCCCTTCCCAGCGTGGCTGTAGACCAGTCCCCGTTCGCCGTGTAGTGGGGGCATCCTAGCGCGTCTTTTTGTGAACTGTTTGGTTGCTTGCCATAGTGTATCATCGTCTACGTTGAGAGCTGTGAGGCGGTTTTGCCATTGCTGGTTTCTCTGCTCATTGAGCGTTACCTTCAGTTCTCTCTGTAGACGATTTAAGTGGCGGATCGTGAGCGACATCAGAGACGACAGTTTCTTGGTATCGCTCCCAGTCTGTACGTTTGTACGACGTCTGGTACCGTGGGAGTGCTACCCATTCTCCCACATCGACCTCCAGAATCACTGGGTTGTGGTCGGAGGACATTCTGTTGATTGTCCCTGCGGCCACAAACCCTGCGATCCTCCTAGTGAGAGCTATGTCTAACACGTCGGGCCTGCCTCCATTTTTTGGAAAATGTGTGGACTCGACTGGACCCCATGTTTCGAAGTGGTAGGTGCACGCTAGTTGTTGCAGTTTGGAATTCTAGAGTAACCTCCAGAGCAGGCGCCAATCAGGGTGTTTGGCATTGAAGTCTCCCCCTATTATGAGTTTGCCTTCAATTTGCCCTAGAGCAGCTATGTCTCCCTCATCTATCTGGTCATGTGGGGGTCGGTAGACTGCAACAATTGTTAGGGGTCCAGTGGCAGTGGTTACTTCCACCGCCACTGCTTCGATTTTGTTGATAGCTGGTAAGAATACCTGGTGGTGGGGGATCCCTGTTTTTACGTATATGGCTACTCCTCCACCTTGGGTTGGCCTGTCTTTACGGTAGCTAACGTAGTTGGGAACTGTCGTTTTTATACCCGGCTTTAGGTGGGTTTCCCCCATCACGCATATGTCGATGGAGAACTCCTTCATGAGTTCTCTGAACTCGACCTCTTGATTAACAATGCCGTCTGCATTAAAGACGCACATTGTCAGGCCTTGAATATTCAGTCGTCTATTCATGATGGGGTTTTGATACTACTGAGGAAGTCGCAGAGGGGAGCGACTGCTGGATTGTTGGCTGAAGGGCGACGAGGATCTGTGTGTTCTGCTTCTGGGCTTCCCTGAATTCCTTCATCATTTTCATGACGAGGTTCAGGGTCTGCACCATTACGCCTAACAACTGATCCATGGGGGAGGGGAGTGTGTGTGGGCTTCCCTAGAGTTTCCTCTGTCATGATGGACCTGGTCGTTGTTGCTGTGTGTTTCCCGGTGTTGTTCTTGTGATTGTTTCTGTTGTTGTGATGATTGGGCCACGCTTTCATGGTTCCTCGGAGGAGAAACCCGCATAAGTCGCCCTCGGTGTGTCCGGCCTTCGTTTTACCCAGGCCTTGTCCGTGTGTTTTCTTGTGTGTCTGGATGGGTTTCTGGTGTTTTGTTTGCGTGTGTGGTGGGCGGCCTTTGCGCTCTTAGCCTGTTGCGTGTGTCGTTTGTGGACCTCACAACCTTGGTAACCCGCCGTGTGGTTTTTGCCACACAGCGCGCACCTTATTTGTGGGTCCGTGTAGTAGTGCACATGTTCTTGTGTCGTGGGCCTCGGCGCACTTCCTGCATCTTACTGGCATGGTGCAGTAGGCGGCGATGTGATTCAGGCCCTGACACCTGAAGCACTGCACCATCTTGTTTTCACGGCACAGCGGTTCAGTGGTGACAGGCACAGCCAAGACCATTTTTATCTCCCTTTTGTTCTGGGGGATGTCCAGGAGTGTGGCCTGGTATAGTGGCCACTTGCTGTTGATATTGCCCATTTGCTGGACCGCCTTGACGACGTACCCCTGGGCAGTCAAATCTGTTTTGATTGCCTGGGGGGACACTCGTCTTGGGAGGTCTCTTATCACTATGTTTCTGTTTCTTGTTTTAGTTGTGGGGAACGTGTAGTGGGGTACGTTTTTGTTATTTAAAAGTGCTTTGACTGTGGTGTAGTTTACAAGTGTGTGTAGAATGATTTCCAGGTTTTGCCTGGAAATTGCCTCCCCCGATTTCTGCTTTCAACAGCTCGAAGAGCTCTTCATAGCTTTGTGAAAACTCTGCGACAATAGGGGGGGAGGTGGTGGGCGACTTGGTTCTGTGTTTGTGTTGTGGTTTCTGTTGTCTCTGGCTCATCAGCAACCGCCTGAAATCTGTTCGGCGTGGGTTCCACTCCCCGGGCTGGCGGAAGCCTCGGCTGGCGAAAGGTTTTCTTCGCCAGCACGAAACCATCCGAATCCTGCCCGGTTACGCGGTTCCCTGCCAGTGCCGGTGTTTCCTGGTCCCCTCCCAGTGCGACGACAGGTGCTGTCGGGGGCGCAGGCTCCTCAGAGTGTGTGTAAGTGGTTGGGGTGGGGGTGATGGAGTGCTTCTTCCCCTTGGAGTGCTTCTCCTTCCTGTCCTTCCTTACACGCCGCTGCTTGGATGTGGTGGACTTGTGGGGGGGGGGGGAGATTTGACGAACTGGGTTCGGGTAGGGGTTGGGTGGCAGTTCCGGGTTTGGGAAGGATTTTAGTCGGTTGACTGGATTTCTGCTTGCCATTCAGGTTGAGGATGTGGTCGGGAAGGCGGTTACAGCCATGGGCAAGCAGGAGAGGGCTGTGGATAGGGGAGGGAGGGGCGGGATCGCAAATCCTGACGATGTATTTGTTTGTTTGCGTATTGTGTATTTTTGCCGTGTCTGTAGCGGAAAGGGGGCTTACTGCCAGGTTACTGTCAGTTGCAACTTTTGTTGCCACCGTTAGGTTTTCCGGTTGCATTGCTGACCCTAATATGACGATGGCAGACGCGGAATTCTGGACGGGGGTGGCGGAAAACATTTCTGTGGTTCCGCGGCCCGCTTCCAGGTCCTGGCCTACTTTTTCCCTGTTCTTGGTGGGGGGGGGGGGGGGCGGGGGGCAGAGACTGACTCTGCGGCAGCTGAGGTGCTCGAGACGTCCGGCCCCGCGGCAACAAGAAAACGCGCCTCGTGTCGTTGGCGGAAAGAGACCGCTGCGACCCCAAGGCGCCAACCAACCTCGACATTCCACAACGGCGAGAAGACACGACAACTCTGCCAGGCGACGCCATGCAAAATTTTTTCCAAGTGCCGTCCGTGCTAAGACCTTGGCGCAAGTGCCCGTCAATGTTTCAATAAAAACAGAGCCGGAGGCTGCTGCTCCTTTTATGACTTCCTCACCGTGAGGAGGTTCGGTTGGAAGTTTGTGGCCTGTTGGCCTTTACTCCCCTGGGAATCTTGACGAATCTTCTTTCTGTACTGGTAGGTATTTCTGGACTGGCAAGGAGTGCCGGTGACCTATTTCTTGGGCTTGTCGATATGACGATTTTTCTTCTTCTTCTTCTTCTTCTTACTTGTTGCTGAGGGCTCTCCCTCGGTTGGGATACTGTGCGTAATGTATCCTGCTTTATCATACTCTCTGTTGACCAGAGCGATGATGATACAGCGCATTTGCCACTCTGTGAAGATAGGGTAGGAATGAATCAGATTGAATTCCTCCCTAGAAAGACCAAGAAGGCCTTCTGGATACCCAACTGGGCGATGTGGGAGTTGTGGTTTAGGATGGTTAGGTGGAACGAAAGGATAAGGGTTATCGTGGTGGGGGTATGTACCATCGCGAAGCGATGCAGCGATCTTTTTCGTTACAGCGCTTGCGCTGTACATATCTGGAAGCGGGAGGAATGGAACTTCTTCCCACTCTTCTTCTTGCACTGCTGCTTCGGTGTCCGTCTTGTGCTGTGTCGCCTCCCCTTCGGCAGGCTCGTCGGTCTGCGTGGCCACCGTCGCGAACTCCTCACGTGGAGGAGTCGCCTGGGTGGCGGTGTCGACTGTTGTGGCGGAAGCTGCTTTGGCTGAGCGAAGCTCTTGCGTCAGCACAGCAATCTGACGCCGAGCCTCGCCCAGTTCCGCCAGCATGGCCGCCCTCTCTTCCGCCATGGCGGATTTGAAGGCGGACATGGCTTCTTGTACGGCGTCGTTAAGGCGCCTGGTGACGACTTCTTCTGTGCAAGTGACCACCTCTTCGTGTGTGGTGGTCACTTGCTTCTGCGTCTTCTTCTCCGGTTCGCGCCAGTTTCTTCTGTAGGTGCAGGAGCGGGCGTTGGCCGCATGTGCGCCGCCGCAGTTGGCGCAGGTACAGGGGGCGTCCTTCTGCTTTTTGCAGTCGCGTGTATCGTGTGCTTGCGCACACTTCAAGCACGCAACTGCGCCGCTGCAGTGCTTGGCGACGTGGCCAAGCTTTTGGCAGCGAAAGCACTGCACTACTGTGTTCCTCTTCTTCTTGCCGGATGTCCCTGCTAGCGTGAGCAGCAACTCCGCCAAGGCAGCAGCTTTTCGTCCCCTTCCGCGTCCCGACATCTCCAGTAGCAACAGCGACAATCAGCTATGCGTCACTCACCGCAGCGTGAGCCGGCCTCTCTCTCTGCTATATGATAGACGGCCACTATGGTCATCTGGTGAAGGAGGAGTGTGCTGTCTATGTGACATTTACTCCAAACTAACTGGGTGACTGCCTAACGGGTGATTTATGGTCCTAACGGTATAGCAAGTGCTATATTCACAAATTGCTGGGCGTGCCAGCAGGGGGATGGTGAAATGACTGATGAGATGAAAGGGGGTGTCCGGACGGGTGTGGGAGTCTTCGGCCTGATGGCGCATTACACGCCTGTGGACTCCTGGTTGCTGGTGTTCTTCTGCTCCAGTGGTGGGGAAGACCTCTGTTGGTCCCACCCCTCTCCGGGAGTGTAAGTCCATCTGGTGCTCGCGTCGAAGGCGGGCTGGCTGCGCGCCAGGAGAAGAATGACCTCCTCCATGGCGGTTATCCTCTTCAGAAGGATTCCTGCAAGCCCCTCTTCGGATATTGGGCTGCAGGACATCCGTTCTTCTGTGGTTGGCGGCGGCGATTGCGCAGCCGGCGTCAAGGTGGCGGCGGGCGGTAGCGTGGGCCGCTGGGTGCGGCGGTGTGGCCCGCTACCCCCTCCACGGCCTGCGGCGGAGTGGTGGGGGGGTCGGGGCGGCCGCCTGCGCGTCCACGCGGTCCCTTTCTCGGCTGACTGCCGGCTCTGAGCCGGCTAACGTCTTCTTCTTTCGGCGAGCCTTCCCGCCTCGCCGAGATTTCTTCCGTCGTTGCTGTGGCGGCTTGTGTAGCTGCTCCTGGAGCCACTCTATGAAGACTTTGCAGCCCCTGAAGCTCGCCACGTGCTGGCCGCCACAGTTTCTGCATAGCGGCGGGTCTTCTTTGCCCTGCCGGCAATCGCGCGAGTCGTGCGCGCCTGCGCACTTGACACACGCGGGATCATTGCCGCAGTGTTTCGCGATGTGCCCGTATTGTTGGCACTGGAAACACTGCGGCCTCTGTTCCATATCCCGTTGTGTCGGTGTTATCCTCACACCGAAGCTCAGTATTGTCTCCAGAGAGAATATCTCGTTGTTTCTGGAGTGCCAGGCTGGCCCGACAAAGAGGAAGACCGGGGGCCTTCCTCTGTTTGAGCGCTGGCGGAGCTCGACAGCGCCTAGGAAGCCCAGCTGTTCCACTTCGTTGGCGCCCTCGTGTGTAGAGACGATCCAAGGCAGGCCTCTTATGGTAGCCTGGATGGTTCGCCCCCACTTTGCTGCTTTCGGGACGGGCTTCTCCGCGTGGTGGTCTTTAAGGAAGACCTTCGCCGCGTCGTAGCCGTCCCAGGTGGCGAACGTTAGTGAGGTGTTACCCTCACTGGTGCAGCTCGCCGTGAACTCGTCCTTCAGTAGGCTGGCGAGTTCCTTGCGCAGCTCGGTCCACGTTTTCCCGCCTTTGTACTGGACGTGGAGTGGTGGAGCTCGCGTAGATGTCTTGACCCGCTGCTGTGTGGCAGCGGCTTCTTCTTCCCCAGTCTGCGTTGCGGCAGTCGAGCTCTTCTTGGTGCTCTGCTGCACTGCTGTCGCGCAGACTGGGATGGGCTGCAGTCCATCTGCAGACGGCTGGGCGTCCGTGTGATCTGCTAGGCGGCTGTGGTGTTTACCAGCCGCTGCCCCCTCGTCAGTGCAGCGCTCACTGCTGGTACGAGCGCTTTCTTCTCTGGGAAGGCGTGCTGTAGCTGCTTCCGTTGTATCTGTACGCCACACCGTCAGAGGCGTGGTCGCGGTGTACGAGGCGTTGCCGGCATTACTGGGTAGAATGCCGGAGTCTCGTGGCGGCGTGGCAGGAAAGTACGCCTCGAAGTAGCTGCTGTCGTACTTGTGGACTTCCTGCTTCTTGGGTTTCGGCCTCGGCTTAGGCTTAGGCATGGCCGACGACATTCTGGTTTCTGTGAGAGTGGCGCACTTTGCGCAACACACGTCCGTCTCGTACGGACCACAGTAGCCGTCTGCGTGAGCCGGCTGCTGCTCACATCTAATACTTTCCCCTCTTTGGGGAAGTGTGAGGGGGAGTTTGTAGCCTTTCGGCTTTTACTCCCCTGTGTACTTGTGTGTGTGATTATTTCTGTACTTTTTTGATGTCTGTGAGATGTGATGTTTGTTCTGTGTGAGTCTGGTACTTGCCTGAGGTTTGGCGAGATAGTTGTAGCATTTTGGGTAGGAGTAGGATTTGGGAATGGGTATTGGGATTTTTCTCTTCGACTTAGTCGTCGAAGATCGTCATGGGGCGATTGTGTTTATCGCGGGACATGTCATACCAACCTAGGGAGTGGATGAGGGCGCTTCCCGACCTGGAAGTACCTTCATAGAAGGCCCTTGCCAGGTCTTGAAAACGCTCTCTGAGTGGGATTTCCGCAGCGGCATGCAAATCGTCGATAGGGAATCCAAGGGGTAAACGCAGTGCCCTCCTGAGGGCGCGGTTCTGCAGCCTCTGGAGTTTGTCCAGGTGCTGCTTCGCCGCGTATCCCCAGACAGGACACGCGTATTCCATGACTGGCCGGATCAGGGCCTGGTACACGTTCACTCCTACTGAGCAGGAAAGGGAGCTGGATGAGTTGAGGATTGGGTACAGGATGGACATTCTGGCGCAGACCTTCCTATGGACCTCGTCTATGTGGGGTTTCCACGTAAGACGAGAGTCCAAGGTTACGCCAAGATACTTGGCGGTTCTGCGCCAGGGGAGTTGGGTTCCGTTTAGGTGAAGGTGGAGGGGGGGCCGTTGAGGAGGTTCGCGCCTTCTGAGCCTACGGGTGATCAGCATCGCCTGCGTCTTTTCAGAATTGATGGTGATTCGCCAGCGACGGGCCCAAGTTTCTGTGTCATCTAAAACCCTTTGTAGCCTACGGATGACCAGGTCCTTGTTCGCGTTTCTTGTGTAGAAGGCTGTATCGTCAGCGTACTGTGCAGTGTGCACCAGAGGGGCCGTTGGTGTGTCCGCAGTGTACAGACTGTACAAAAACAGACTGTACAAAACGGGCCCCAGGACCGATCCCTGTGGCACCCCGGCACGAATACGCCTTCTGGTGGAGGTGGCCGTTTCTACTTTGACAGAGAAAGTTCTGTTCGAGAGATAGCTTTTAATCTGTTTAACTATACTCCCGGGGAACCCTTGGGTGTACAACTTGTAGAGTAGCCCTCTATGCCATACTGAGTCAAAGGCCTTGGCTACGTCAAGTAGCACTATCCCGCAGTAGCCTCTGTGGTTGAAGCCCTCTGTGGCTGCTTCAACCACTCTCATGATCTGTTGTGGGGCAGAGTGGTTCTGCCGGAATCCGAATTGGAAATCCGGCAGAATTTGCTCTCTGGTGATGTGTTCTTGTATGGGTCTTAGCAGGAGGCGCTCGTAGATCTTGCTGAGAGTTGGCAAGAGGCTAATCGGCCTGTAGTGCTGCGGGAACAGAGGGTCTTTCCCTGGTTTGTGTATTGCGACCACTTCCGCGTGTTTCCAGCAAGCTGGGAACTCGCGGGCACGAGTAATCTCGTTGAAGACGTTCGCGAGGTGTTCGATCGCCGTGGGTGGGAGGTTTTTGACCAACTGGTTGGTGACATTGTCATGTCCTGGCGCCTTTTTAGAGGGGAGGTACCTAATTACTTTTGCCACGTCTTCGGGGGCAAAAACTGTGGGTTCGTCTTCTGGGTCCTCCTCAGCATTGAGGAAGACAGCCAGTTGACGACGGACCACTCTTTCATGCTCATCATCCTGGGGTTCAGCCGCTTGGAACTGCTTCTCGAAAGTGTCGGCGAGGGCGTTGGCCTTTTCAGCATGGCTGTAGGCCATACCCCGCTCGCCATGCATTGGCGGCATCCTAGCGCGTCTTCTTGTGAATTGTTTGGTTGCTTGCCAAAGTGTGTGATCGTCTACTTTGAGGGCTGAGAGGCGGTTTTGCCATTGCTGGTTTCTGTGCTCACTGAGCGCTACCTTCAATTCTCTCTGTAGACGATTGAGCAGCCTCCTTGTGGCCTGGTTTCTGGTTATCTTCCACTCTTTTGCCACTCTGTTCTTATGTCGAATTTGAGCTAGCAAGTGTTCCGGGAGCTGTATTTGCGGCGGCGGGCCATCCCTTTGTGGAGGGGTGGCTTCTTCCGCTGCCTGCAAGATGGTGCCTGTTAGGTCTTGTAGCGCTTGTTCTACTGTTTCGGCAGTAGGTGGCGGGGCGCGAGCGATATCAGAGGCGACAGTTTCTCGGTATCGCTCCCAGTTTGTACGTTTGTAAGACGTCTGGTACCGTGGGAGTGCTACCCATTCTCCCACGTCGACCTCTAGGATCACTGGGTTGTGGTCGGAGGACATTCTGTTGATCGTCCTCGCGGTCACAAACCCCGTAATCCTCCTAGTGAGAGCTATGTCCAACACGTCGGGCCTGCTTCCATTTTTTGGAAAATGTGTGGGCTCGACTGGACCCCAGGTTTCGAAGTGGTAGTTGCGCGCTAGTTGTTGCAATCTGGCGCCTGCTCTGGAGGTTACTCTAGAATTCCAATCAGGATGTTTGGCATTGAAGTCGCCCCTTATTATGAGTTTGCCTTCAATTTGCCCTAGAGTAGCTATGTCTCCCTCATCTATCTGGTCTTGTGGGGGTCGGTAGATTGCAACGATTGTTAGGGGTCCAGTGGCAGTGGCTATTTCCACCGCCACTGCTTCGATTTTATTGGTAGCTGGTAAGAATACCTGGTGGTGGGGATCCCTCTTTTTATGTATATGGCCACTCCTCTGCCTTGGGTTGGCCTGTCTTTGCGATAGCTAACATAGTTGGGGACTGTCGCTTTTATTCCCGGTTTTAAGTGGGTTTCCCCCATCATGCATATGTCGATGGAGAACTCCTTCATGAGTTCTCTGAACTCGACCTCTTTGTTAACAATGCCGTCTGCGTTAAAGACGCACATTGTCAGGCCATGGATGTTTGGTCGTCTATCCATGATGGGGTTTTGAAACTACTGAGGAAGTCGCAGAGGGGAGCGACTGCTGGACTGTTGCCTGGAGGGCAACGAGGATCTGTGTGTTCTGCTTCTGGGCTTCCCTGAATTCCTTCATCATTTCCATGACGAGGTTCATGGTCTGCACCATTATGCCTAACAACTGATCCATGGGGGGGGAGTGTGTGTGGGGTTCCCTAGAGCTTCCTCCGTCGTGGTGGACCTGGTCGTTGGTGCTGTGTATATCCCGGTGTTGTTCTCTTTGTAGTGTCTGGTGTTGTGATGATTGGGCCACGCTTTCATGGTTCCTCGGGGGAGAAACCACTTCCGCATATGTCGCCCTCGGTGTGTCCGGCCTTGGTTTTACCCAGGCCCTGTCTCTGTGTGTTGTTGTATTTTGTTTTCTTGTGTGAGTGGTTGGGTTTGTCGTGTTCTGTTTGCGTGTGTGGGGGGCGGCCTTTGCGCCCTTTGCCTGCTGTGAGTGTCTTTTGTGGACCTCACAACCTTGGTAACCCGCTGTGTGGTTTTTGCCACACAGCGCGCACCTTATTTGTGGGTCCGTGTGCTGGAGTGTGCATGTCCTGGTGTCGTGGGCCTCGGCGCACTTCCTGCATCTCACTGGCATGTTGCAGTGCGCAGCGATGTAGTTCAGGCCCTGACACCTGAAGCACTGCACCGTCTTGTTTTTACGGCGCAGCGGCTCCGTGGTGACAGGGACTGCCAGGACCATCGTGATCTCCCTCTTGTTTTGAGGTATGTCAGGGAGTGTTACCTGGTACAGCGGCCACTTACTGTTTATGCTGCCCATTTGCTGTACTACCTTGACGACATACCCCCGGGCAGTCAAGTCTGTTTTGATTGCCTGGGGGGATACTCGTCTTGGTAGGTCTCTGATAACTATGTTTCTGTTTCGTGTCTTTGTTGTTGGGAAGGTGTAGTGAGGTATGCTTCTCGTGTTGAACAGTGCTTTGACTGTGTTGTAGTGTTCGAGTGTGTGTACTGTGACTTTTATTTTGTCTCCACCGGCGGGTTTTGCCTGGAAACTGCCTCCCCCGATTTCTGTCTTGAGCAACTCAAAGAGCTCCTCGTAGTTTTGAGGAAACTCTGCGACAATCGGGGGGAGGTGGTGGGCGACTTGGTTCTGTGTTTGTGTTGTGTTTTCTGTTAACGCTGGCTCCTCAGCAATCACCTGGAATCTGTTTGGGGTGGGTTCCACTCCCCGGGCTGGCGGAAGCCTCGGCTGGCGAAACGTTTTCTTCGCCAGCACGAAACCATCCGAATCCTGCCCAGTTACACGGTTCCCTTCCAGTTCCGGTGTTTCCTGGTCCCCTCCCAGAACGACGACAGGTGCTGTCGGGGGCGCAGGCTCCTCGGAGGGTGTGGACGTGGTTATGGTGGGGGTGGTGGATTGCTTCTTCCCCTTGGAGTGCTTCTCCTTCCTATCCTTCTTTACACGCCGCTGCTTTGTTGTGGTGGACTTGTGTGGGGGGGATTTAAGGTATTTGGAACGGGTGGAGGACTGAGACGAGGGGGTGGGTTTGGGGAGGATTTTTGTCGGCAGACGGGGCATCTGCTTGCCATTCTTCATGGACGTGAGAAATTCGGGGAGTGTGCCGGTGGCGTGGGCAAGCAGGAGCGGAGATAGGACGAGGTTAGGAGGGGCAGGATTGCAAGTACTGACAATATATTTTGTTGTCGGCGTACTGTGTATGACAGCGTTTTTTTGTGTGTTTCTTGCCATGTCCGGGGCGGAAAGTGGGGCTGCTGCCAGGGGGGTGCCAGTTACAGCCTTCGTTGGCACCGTTAGGTATCCCGGCTGCATTGCTGGCCCTACTGTATTTGTGGACGCGGAGGTCTGATCGGCGGCGGCGGAAACCTTCTCTGCGGTTCCGCGGCCGGCTCCCAGGTCCTGGCCCACATTTTCCCTAACCTTGGGGGGGGGGGGGGGGCAGAGCCTAGCTCTGCGGCAGCCGAAGTACTCGAGCCGGCCGACGATGCGGCCCGCGGCAACAACAAGACGCGCTTTTTGTCGACAGCGGTTGACCGCTTCGACCCCAAAGCACCGCTGGAGCTTGACACCCCACAGTTGAAAGAGGAAACACGACAATTCTGCTGTCGGGCGTCTCCAAAAATATCCTGCCCGCCGTAAGACCTTACTGCAGACCTTGACTGGGTCCCGCCGATGCTTTAATAAAAGCAAAGCCGTAGATTCCCCTGGTGTGTCACCCGTACAAGCGGGGGCCTATGACTGACAGTGCGCGAGTCAGAGGAGCAAGCTCAACCCTTGACTGCCACTCAGCGTGAGCCGGAGGGGTGGGGGTCCATTATGGGCTCGGGTGCGGCGGCCGGTTGCGACCGCGCCCCATTGGTCGGCGGCCGCAACAGGGCGAGATGGTAAAGGTGCGGCGGCCAAACTACCTCAGCTACAGAAGGGACCGACCAACTGCAGGGGGCGGGGTAGCAATCTACATTAAAAGGGGGATTCCGCACCACCAAATATACCCACCAGACATGAAGCAGTTGGAAACAGTAGCAATCGAGGTAGCGACAACCACAGGTCCGGTAACTGTGGTTGCGGCATACCGACCCCCCACCCGCACCTTAGAAGAAGACGACATCGTCAAACTAGGGCAAATCAGGGGCAAGCTCGTAGTTGGGGGAGACCTCAACGCAAAACACACAGACTGGCATTCCAGGTGTGCAAACAGAGCGGGCCGACAACTGAAAAGCATCGCGCGCATCCACCAACTTCATGTGTGGGGCATCAAGGAACCCACACATTTCCCCCTGAACGGTAACAGGGCGGACGTGCTCGACATAGCTGTTACGAAAGGTCTCACAGGTTTTGTGGCCGCGAGTTCACTGAACAAAATGTCATCCGACCACAATCCTGTAATCTTTGAAATCGACGTGGGCGGGTGGCTGCCGCCCACCCAGAGATTACGCACACACAAAAGTACCAATTGGGAACAATTCAAAGAAAAAGTAGCAGCAGACTTCGCAAACACCCCGCTCCCATTAGACAACATCGAACAAACGCTGAGAAATTTCACCGACGCGATCCTGCAAGCAGCAAAGGACGCTACACCCAACCCCTCTCCCAGTCCACCTCCCACCCAGCGACTGCCACCCCAGCTGCTTGCCCAGATAAGACACAAGAACAGGACCGCGAAGGAATGGAAACTGGCGCGAAATCAGGAGGCTGCTCAACCGCCTACAAAGAGAGCTAAAGGCGTCGCTCACTGAGCACAGAAACCAGCAATGGTCGAACCGCCTCACGGCTCTCAAAGTGCAGGACAACAGCCTCTGGCAAGCCACCAAGCAGTTCACCAAAAGACGCGCTAGGATGCCGCCTCTGCATGGCGAGAGAAGACTAGTGTTCAGCGCCCATGACAAAGCCAACGCACTCGCCGACGTCTTCGAAAAACAATTCACCCCAGCAGAAGCGCAAGACCAAGAACAAGAGAGAACAGTCAGAGAACAGCTAACTGCATTTATCGCAGCAGATGATGACGTCGCTGACGATATACCTGCCTTCTCAACCGAGGAGGTAGCAAAAGCCATCAGATCTCTACCCACAAAGAAAGCCTCAGGTCATGACCTCCTCACCAATAAACTGCTAAAACACCTGCCCCAGCTAGAGATAGAAAAACTGACAGAAATATTCAATGAGATCACGCGAACACAAACATTCCCGAAGCAGTGGAAACACGCGGAAGTGGTCGCGATCGCTAAGCCTGGAAAAGACTCACTCTTTCCCCAGCACCACCGTCCCATAAGTTTACTCCCCACTCTCAGCAAACTTTACGAGCGCCTCCTACTGGTTCACATAGAACGACACATACGTAGAGAAGAAATGCTCCCCCAATTCCAATTCGGATTTCGCAATAAACACTCAGCACCCCAACAACTAATGAGAGTAGTCGAAGCCGCCACAGACGCCTTCAACTGGAAAGGCTACTGTGGCCTAGTGCTACTCGATGTAGCCAAGGCATTCGACAGTGTGTGGCACACTGGACTACTCTACAAACTTTACACGTTAGGGTTCCCCGCCCAAGTCGTTAAGCTACTGTGCAGCTACCTAGCAAATCGAAAATTCTGTGTCAAAGTAGACACTGCTAAATCGAGCACACGATACACCAACTGCCCCACAGACCCACACAGCCCAGTATGCAGATGACACGGCCTTTTTTTTTTTTTTTGCCACCAGCACCAACAGCACACTTGTCACACGAAGAATACAGAACCACCTCAACGACACTGAAACATGGGCCAAGAAATGGAGGATAACATTAAACAGTGATAAAACACGAGCAATCATGTTCACACAACGAAAAGGCAAACGACCCATTGCTCACCGCCATAGACAAAACACAACACTTAGGCTCCACAGGCGTGAAATACCGTGGAAAAAAACTGCAAAGTACCTGGGGGTCACTTTAGACCAGCGCCTTACCAGGAGATCGCACATAAACGATCTCAGAAATAAGGCAAGCGCCAGGCTGAACGAGTTATACCCACTACTGAACTGCAGTAGCAGCCTCGCAGCAACAACTGGAGTCAGGCTCTACTGCAGTTTAGTAAGACCAATATTCGAGTACGCCTGTCCAGTGTGGGGATATGCAGCCAAGTCGCACATAGCGCGGCTGCAGAGAACTCAGAATAGGGCACTGCGACGGGCACTACACGTCCCCTCTCGACTCCCCACGGCAGACACACACGAAGCCGCGGGAATGAAAACACTGACTCAAAGATTTCGAGAACTCGCGGCCGCATTTTATCGAAATGCGCGCAATTCCGAAAACCCGCTCATAAACACACTAGGGAACTACCCCAACAACCCAACAAAATTCAGGAGACCCAAATCAATCCTGGACTGAACATAACACTACCTCAAAGCACCACCGCATAAAACAGTTAGGCCAGAACAAAAAGTTAGGGGCATAAAACACATGCCACAAAATAGCACATTCAACTAGAAGGAAATGTCAACAGACAACACCCTTCACCTCACACATTCTCACATAGGTGAGAAATCATATATGCAAGGAGAGAGAGGTGCGGCGGCGGCGGGGGGCGGCTGCTGAAAGGCCAGGCCGAGCTGAGTTGCCGAAGCGGACGGACGTTGTTGGTACGGCGCTCGCCCGCCTTTGTCTGACTCAGCCTGGAAATTCCGACTGCCGCTCTTGTCGTTACGAGCCACCATCCCTGCTTGGGGGTCGTGTGATTGGTCTCCGACTTGCTCCCGGACTCAGGCGTAAAGACGCAGAATTGTCGTGTTCCGTATCTTCGACGCTGTCTACGATGCTTTTCGTGACTCCAGACTAGCTGGGTCTAGGCTGTTAGCCAGGGTATTCGTGAGTCAAGGCCCCCTTCACGTGCGACCAGCCCGCGCTCACAGAGGCCAAGGCAGACTTAAAGACGCATCGTAGCCGACTGTCTGATATTTCAGAAACGTCTTTTCCCCCACCCGCGCCCGCCGCGGCGCCCACTGGGGCACCCGCGGCCAGCATATATCATACAGAGCACACAGTACAACATTCAGACGATGCACACAACCATGACTGCGTAATGGGGGATGAACGCAAAAAAAGAAACGTCATCAGTCTTTCTTTTCGGGTCAGAAACCTCCTCACACTGGTTGGAGTCCATAGGACATCATATCGGATAGTGACTCCGACTTGGACTCAGATCCTGGGCGCCTGGTGGTTGACGAGGACGCCATGGACTCACAACCAACAGACGCACAGATTGAGGCACAAGTTCCAACAGCGAACAGATTCAGTGCACTAAAAGACGATGACGCGGGGGACCGACCGACTCCCGCGAAGACAACAGAAAAACGACCGCGAGTGCCGCCGATAGTTGTGTATTACACAAAAAATTACATGAACATCGGCGGGTATATCAGTCCAATACTAGAGGGGTCCATGAAGACGCACTCGAGAGGGGGAAGGGTCACGTATCAGTTTTCTCTTCCTCAAGACTATCATAAACTCATAACTCTCCTGAGAAACGAAAAAATCCAGTATTACACCCACGGAGTGACCCCAAACAAACCACTGAAAGTGGTAGTCAAAAAGCTCCTAGCCACTATGGAACCAACACTAAGTCCAGCAAAGCTTGATGGACCAAACTACCCAGTGCTGAAGGTAGTCCAGATGGCAACGCTAGATAAGGGAGCAACGGAAAAGAGGCTACAGCCAAATTTCCAAGTGCACCTCGAAAACACTGAAGAAGCCAGAAAAATTTACCAATTAAAGTCGCTCCTACACCTGCAGGTGAATGTAGAGTCCTACAGAACGCCAAAGGGCCCAACACAATGCCATAACTGCCAGGGTTTCCATCATGGCGCCAGGCACTGTAATCTTCGACCAAACTGCGTGAAATACGGCAAAGACCATCAAACGAAACACTGCACAAAGCCTTTTCAAACAACCACGACCTGTGCGAACTGCAAAGGCCCACATACAGCTAATGTCAAAAAATGCCCCACACGCTTAGCAATCGTCCAGGCGAGACAGAACAAGGCACAGTCAAAGGCAGCCCAAAGCAAGCCACCCCCACCTCCAGCCCCAGCTATGGATACTAAGAACTACCCGCAAATGAAGAAAGGAAACTCACGACATCCCCTCTCCAATCCTTGGTCTACGCAAAAGAACGCACAGCCAACTTCCTCAACAACAGCCACAGTACCACCTGAGCAACCGCAAAATTCTACTGCTCCTACCGCCTCACCCGGATTAGGTGCTGATCTGAGGGACGTCCTAGGCCTTCTGTCCAAATTCAACATTCCGAAACTCCTGCACACAATACAGGAAACTGCAGCTCAACTCCGACAAGCATCAGACCCAATCACAAAGATCAGTATCATTTTCTCCGCCGCAATGACCATTCTTAGTCCCTAATCAGGAGGTGAATATCATGAATTGGAATGCCAATGGCATTCTCGACCAAAGGAACGCCTTGCAGGAGTTCCTTGACTCGCACAGGGTAGACATTGTCCTAATCACCGAAACACACCTGGAACCCAACACCACATTCAAAATCCGAAACTACACAGTCGTTAGAACGGACAGGCCAAACAAACCTGGAGGGGGAAGGCTGTACTCATCAAAAACACACTCGCCCATCGCCAAGTGCAACTACCAAGACTACGCAGAGCTGAGGCCACTGCCATAGAAGCCAAAATAGGGGGTAGACTAAGGCACATAGCGGCAGTCTACAACCCCCCAGGGACGCCAAACCTCCAGACAAACGATATAGACGTCCTATTCGGCCAGGCAGACACAGTCATACTAGGCGGTGACCTTAACTCCAAACATGGCGACTGGCACTGCAGAGCCACAAATACAAACGGCAGGGTACTACGCCCGCACCTGAATGCACGAAGGAATATTGTAGTCATAGCACCAGATGTTCCGACCCATTACCTGTACTACCGAAACCATAGGCCAGACATCCTCGATATCTACTTGTCCAGGCATCGGTTAGAGTCATCAACGACCTGGACTCTGACCACAATCCTGTGATTCTTACTCTGGGAGGCAACCACACAAGACAAGTAGATACAAGAACAATAAGGACATCACACACGAACTGGGAGAGATACAACAGCTTGACAGAGCAGGCAACACCGCCTGTAGCTCGCCTCCAGTCTAGAAGAGACGTTAACAGAGCTATAGGCGAAATAACCGAGGTCTTTACGGAGTGTGGCAAGAAGGCCACAATTACTATCGCTCATACAACCTCCAGAACCGATCTCCTGCAACACATACAGGACGTCCTAGCTTAGAAGAAGTACTATAGGCACAGGTGGCAGACCTACAGAGACCCTGTTGACAGAGCACAGGTGTATCGCCGGGCCAGGAGGGTCAAACGAGAACTTCAAACACACAGAAGTAACTGCTGGAAAGCTCTCCTACCGGACATGGAGAGTACACCAGATATGTTCTGGAGGGTAGTCAAGACAAGGAAAACAGGCACCACCTCACTCCAGGGCATAGGCGTTCTGAATTGTAATGCTAGGGATTCGGCCATAGCCTCTGTCCTTCTTGTGGCTCATAGACTAATACTAATGGTCAGGAGAGTGACGACCACGAAGAGCAGGTGATCGCTCATGTAAACAGGATCCTCAGGGCCGCAGTCACAACCTCATTTAGACCGGTAGAAGCGGAGGAAGTTAGCACGATAATAAAAACAATATGCAACAAGAAATCAGGTGGACCATACAGACAGCCCACTGCACCTCAAATACCTCGCACCAAACGCCCTGGAATTCATCACGACAATACTAAATTCTTGCCTGGAAAGGAACTACTTCCCACTCCCATGGAAGGAAGCGAAGATAATCACAATTCTGAAGCCACAGAAGGATCATCTCTTTCCCCAAAACCACAGGCCGATCTCACTCCCGTGCTTTTTGGGGAAAGTTCTTGAAAGAATAATACTGAAAGACTAGACAAATTCCTCAAAGAAGACAACATAATCATACCAGAGCAGTTTGGATTCAGGCAAGAGCACAGCACGATCCACCAGGCCATGAGACTAACAGAGCATATGTGCAAGGCCAAGAACATCAGGCATAGTACGGACGCGGTCTTTCTCGACATAGAGAGAGCCTTCGACCATGTCTAGCACTACGGCCTGACATACAAACTTCACGAATACGGTTGCCCAAAACACCTCCTACATATGCTAACTTACTTCCTCCGAAACCGAACATTCTATGTGCACCTACCAGGAGCTGACAGCTTGACCAAACAGATAGAGGCTGGAGTGCCGCAAGGCTCCGTAATGGACCCAGTCCTCTACTCTGTATATACAAACGATATACCTCAGCAAAGAGGTGGTCAACTCTCCCTCTTTGCTGTAGACACAGCCCTGTACAGAAGTGGACTAAACCTCCAACCTGCGGAAGGTCACCATAAATAGCACAAAAACTCACGCTATCATGTTCACTCTTCGTAGGATGAGTCCAAACGTTATTGTTGGATTTAATAATATAGATTTAGTCTGGCAAGATAACATTAAGCGCCTAGGATTAATATTTGAAAAGAGAATGACCTTTAAGCAGCACATCACCCAAATCTGCAACAAGGGCTCCCAGTTTATATCTCAATTGTATCCCCTCCTAAAATGGCATGGCCTAACAATTCGTACTAAACTCATGATCTGCAAGACGATTGTCTTACCAGCCAACTTACATGGGTCGGAACTCTGGACTCTCTTCAGGTTCTTGTCACTAGCCAGTGACCAATGAGTCCATAATAGATTCCTCTGACTGGCAACCAATGCACCCCATTTTCAGTTAAACAGAAATCTATACAACCTCACAAACTTTCCCCTCATCACCGAAAATATTAAACAAAAATCCGAATCATTGGCATAAACTCAGAGCACACCATCACCAAAATCCGAACATGACCATCACTCGCCAATTCCATCTCTCTAAGCAATGTACACCCCTTCTACAGGTACACAACAAAATAACACTCAAGACGACACCAACCCATCAGTTTCGTTCCCCATAAATTATCAGACAGAAGGCAGGAGCTAAATTAAGTCTCGGTTCTTTAAACCACTGGGGTCACTGAACCCATCCGACACCACGCACATGCGGCGGGTGCCAGGCCATTCCGAGTCGTGCTCACGTAGTGAAAGGACGCTGCTGCGCTGCGCTCCACTGCTGCTTGCCCAACTCGGAAGAACCCACCACATGTGCCGTCTCTGACTGTGGCTTCCTCTTTGTTTGGAGTCTAGTGTGCTTGGCCATCGCCTTGCGTGTTTCTCGCTGTATCGCCGTGCTTGTTCGCTCGCTAGGCTGTGAGAGGTTGTACTGTTGCTCTGGGCTGGCGGTCTGTGGCGGCTGGGCGCTTGTCGCAAAAAAAGCAAATTGTCGTTGGCGGTATCGTTTGTGTTGCCCGCGCCCAGCGCCCATACTGCACAGTTCTTGGGTCATCAGTGCACCACAAATTCGAGGATGGCATAGCTCTCCGAGAAGATAGTAGTTTCGCGCCGCCAGCTAGTTAGGGAAGAAAGAAGAGGATTCGCAGAACAAAGAAAACTTCTTTCCCAGAATTTTGTGGTGTAGGCGACTGGGTTCTTAGCGATCCAGGGACCCATTGCGCTCCGTGGCTGACTATGTAGGCCACGCAGCGGTTAGCGGCATCCCTCCGCCCGCCCGATATAGGGAAATACGACCAGCACAAAATTGTCGGAATATAGGGCCACCAAACCCGAGAAACGGCGGGTTAGGCTGCCAGGAGCAGGGAAAATCGTACTGGCACAGAAATTGTCAAACCATAGGTGACCCAAACTCCCATGAATAAATAACATCCCATGGAGCAACCAGAGGACTCAGGAACATATGGAAATTCTCCCAGAAACGCACCCCATCATCATCATCATCATCATCATCATCTTCTTCTTCTTCTTCTTCATGGTCCACAAACTCGATATCGGACGATAGTACCGAACCAAACCTCATCATAATTACCGACCCCTCTTCAGAGGATGACGAGTATGACTCTCCCCTGGTCAAAGGCCCGCGGCGTAGTCGCAGGCTAATCAAAAACAATCAGGGCCAACCCACGAAGGTCGCTGAAGCGACACAAGCAGGAGCACCAGTAATGATGGTCACCACACAATGAGAAGGCGATGTCGGCACACAGACAGGAGCAGCGCCAAAGGCTGCCACCACACATATGGAAGACGATGTCGACAAACGAGACACCCAACCAACAAAACCTGGGCCTCCTACGGTCACCTTCAGGGACAAATTTAGAGCAGAAAGCCCGAAAACACCCGAAGTACCGAAATCACCCGCAACAACAGCGGCAAACACTCGGATTCCGCAACAGGCAAAAGGAAGGAGAAGAGTCCCGCCAATCACGGTGTATGAAACCAAGGGATACACCACACTCATAGGGCAAATACAGGGTAAACTTACAGGTGCTCTCAGCACAACGTACAAAGGAAATACGATAATTTACCAGGCAACAAACCCGGAAGACTTCCAATATCTCAAAGACGAGTTCAGGAAAAGGAAACTTGAATTTTTTACGTACGACAACCCCAAAAGCACACTTAAGGTTCTCATAAAGCGCCTCACACTCTTCTGGGAAACGGAAGACATAAAACAGGCACTACTAGAGAAAGGTTCCTCGGTCCAAGAAGCCTATCAGATGGCTTCGCCAACAACAAGAACGACCGAAACTGGTGAACACATGTCCGCCCCAAGAAGAAAGGGACCAAACTACCAAGTCAACCTACTAAACACCGAAGAGGCCCAGAGGAGCTTTCAACTAAAACGCCTCCTCTACATGACAGTAACAGTGGAGAGGTACAAAAGACCAAGTGATCCAACACAGTGTTATATTTGTCAAAGGTTCCGATATGGAGCCAACCAATGCTATCTCACCACACGATGTGTCAAATGTGCTGGACCGCACCTATCAAACGTCTGTAACATGAAGCCAGAAGAACCGGAAAAATGCACAAACTGCGTTGGAAACCACCCAGCATCGTTCCGAGGATGCCCAGTAAGAATGAAACTCATCCAGGCACAAGAGCAGTGGAGAGCTCCACCACAAGCAAGGAACAGACACCTCCCCCCCCCCCCCCACTTCAAATCAAGAGCCGCCTATAACCGCTCAACACACGATCAAAAATCCCCAACTGAAGCCATCAGAACGCCAAAAGCTCCACAACCACTTCTCCCATTGCCACAAACCGGCGTCAATGAAAATCAAGCAGACAGTCAGCACCAACAACTGCAACATATGCTTCAGGGCCCCAAAACTATGGCTCAAGCCGTCCAAGCACCCAGGCCCAAACTACAAATAATTTCGAGACCTGGAAACGTAAAACTGGAGGAGAAACCAGCCCCCTCTCCAACCCTGCCACAAATCGAAATGCCCACACCAACGCCACCCCAAGTCCCAAATATCAGCACCCCTGCAGAGGAACAAACACCAAGGGTAGCAGCAGAAGAAGACCCACAGAACCCAGAAGAAGAAGAAGACCCACAGAACCCAGAAGAAGATTAAGAAGAAGAAGCATCTACTCCTACAACAGCAGAGTCCTCCACCATCCTAATTCCGCTGCAGCAGCACCAAGCGGAGTGGAACCACCCACAACATCGTCGCCTGGCACACATCCTATCCAGACGACAACGTCCACCCCAGGCCCCGCACCAGAGCAATAAACCCCAACAGAACAGCCCATGCGTTTTCTCCAACAAATATGGAACATCATCAAATCAATGTTAAGCAATAACCTTTCAAGTTTGCTTAACAAACTAACGCAAGCATGCGGTGAAATCATGGCAGCACCCGATATGATGGTTAAAATCGCCGTATTCCTCACAAATATCGTGCCTCTATTCACCAATGGCCAATAGAAACAAGCATCCAGTTATATGCATCTGGAATGCCGATGGCATTCGCCACCAACGACACGAGCTGGAGCTGTTCCTTGACGAATAGACGTTGCACTGGTAAACGAATCCCACCTAGCACCTGCAGCAACCTCCGGGTCAGAAATTACGTCACATACAGGACTGACCGACCCAACCGACATGGTGGGCGGACAGCAGTACTAGTTAAGCAACATATATGCCACTGACATATACCCCTGCCACAGCTCCAGCATACAGAAGCAACAGGCATCGAAATGATGATCAATAACCAGACCACCTCCCTCATTGCTGCATACCACCCTCCTGGCCGCAATATATCTGCAATAGATCTCAACAGTCTCCTAAACCAAAGCCACAGAGTCATCATAGGAGGGGACCTAAATGGAAAACACAGGGCATGGACCTGTTGAGGCACGAACACCAGTGGTAGGACACTCCTAAGATACCTAGACGCTCACCCTGAAGTAGAGATAACACTGCCAGGAAGACCAACCCATTTCCACCGGGACCACAGGTGCCTCCCAGATAAACTTGACATATGCCTACTGGAAAACCTGAACCTCATAATGAGACAGAGGTCGTAAACGCGTTGGATTCCGACCACGAACCTGTTATCCTGAGACTTGAAAACGACAGGCGGACCCTGTAGAGGGGAAGAGAGTGACCTTCAGCACAAACTGGGACAGGTACAAAGCACTGGTCGACCACCATATACCAGACATTGCTCCAGAAATGCCCTGCAAGCGAGACATAGACGCAGCGGTTGAGGAGTTCACGCGCATCGTGACGACGTGCAGCGAGAGGGCCACGATAAAAATCACACACCATCACAGACGCGACGATCTGCCTCCCGACCTCGCACAACTAATTAGCGACAAGAATCGCACGAGATGTCTGTGGCAACAATTCAGAGATCCACAAGACAAAAGGACCATGAAGAGGATGGCTCGCGAAATAAGAACACGACTTCAACTGCTCAGGTACGAGCGAGGCCTACAGGAAGCAGAGAGAAACCCAGAAAAGTTCTGGAATAAAATGAAGACAAGAAGAAGCTCACAAAAGACCGTAAATCCGCTGCACGGCATAAACGGGATAGTTTACACACCGGAAGAGAAAGCAGACGCCATGTCACGCACTCTCGAACGCCAATTACAAGAGAACGATATCGACGACGACGACGAGGAGGAAGTCGAGAGAAACGAACGAGAGGTCAGACGCCACATAGCAGAGAAACTCCAACAAAGGTCCGACACCTCGTTCGACGTAGCCAGAGAGCGAACAGTAGGTGGTCTCATCAGGCGAATCGGCAACGTTAAAGCCCCAGGTTCTGGCAATATCAGACCACTTTTCCTGAAAAACCTTCGTCAGTCAGCCACTTCCGACCTCATTGCTATCCTAAATAACTGCCTAAAATTAAATATTTCCCTTCAGCCTGCAAGGTTGCAAAAATTATTTCGATTCCCAAACCATTCGGAAGATGGGAGGGTGTGTAATCGGGGAAAAAGAAAAAACAAAAATGGAGGTTGTAAGGGGGGTTGAAGACGGGGAGGGCGCGTGTGGGTGGCTTGTGCTGCGCTCGGCTGGGATGTGGGGTGGGGTGGGGTGCGGTTGTGGTGTTTGCAAATGAGTGCCGGGACGGGAGCGTTATGATTGTCGTGTGTAGGGCGATGCGTTGACCTGGTGTAGCCGAAGACGCGGTTGACAGTGAACGTGAGAGGGGCGGGGCGGGGCGGGGCGCGGCGCGGCGCGAGTGGAGCGACGTTTGGCGTGGACTATTGTCGGCATTTCGCTGGTGCCATGCCATGCCTTAGAGACGCGTGGTCGATGTGTGTGCACCGTTGTGTGCAGGGTGTGTTGCGTTGCGAGATATTTTGTGCATCGCTAACGTGGGGGCGATGAGAGCGAGCCGAGCTAGTACCGTACGTTCTGCGCCGGAAATAGGACACTGCGCCGCCCGTTTAGGAGGCTGATGGCTGTGGTGCATGGAAAGTGGATATGGAGAGCGTTGCTACGAGACGAGGCATTTTGCAACACTAATCGCAGAAGCGGTGGGATGCAGGGGAGGAGACACCGCTGTGCGGCGTAGACGTGAGCGGCGGGCTGTGTGGGTTCGTGGGATGGGAGAAGCGAAGCGTCTACCCGTGTGTGTGTGTGTGTGTGTGTGTGTGTGTGTGTGTGTGTGTGTGTGTGAACGCGCGGATGGAGTGACACATGAATGCGCGGGAAAGGAAGCGAGCGTGGAGTCTGTGGGAAAGTTTGCAAGTCTGTGTGCATGGGGAATGTGCGTACCATGCGGGAATGGGCAAGGAAGACGGTATTGCACATCATCATTGGTCACTGTTTGTTAGTAGGGTAAGTGATGTGTGTTTATGTTGGCAACGAAAAGCATTTGCTTGTAGAACCGTCGGTTCCATTTCGACGTTGATGGCAGGGCAGGGCACGGTAGTAGGAGTGAGCACATGGGGAAAATCGGCTGTCAGTGCAGGCTCTGCCGTAACCGCCATCGCTGGAAGTGTGGGACGGATCGGTGGGGAAAGAGAGAGGGTAAAAAAAGAAAGGAAAAAAGAAGGGGGCGAATGTGGAGATGAAGGGAGGCGTGGGGGTTAGTGGGCAATGTGTTGGGAGAAGGGTGGGGGCGGAAGGACAGAGGCGACAGCTTTTTTATTTTTCAGTCGCCTTGGAGCCTGTCTGTCTGGCTACGCTTCGGGTCCGTATGTTTGTATTTTTCGTTTTCTGCAGCAGAGACGGCGCGTGGCGCGTATCCCGCGGCAGTGAGAACGCCTGTCGGTTGCACGACCAGCAATGGGGTAGTGTGACGTGATGCGGTTGGATGGGCGGCCACAGCAGCGCACCTGTTCCCAAGGAGGAGACGCTGGCGGTGGGCCCTTCGATGGGGCCGGCTGGGGCTGTGTCCAGCCGCCGTGCTGTGTATCTGTAGGTGTGCGCCGCCGCCGCTGCTGCAGCTGCTGCAACAACAACGAGTAGCAAGAAGAAGAGATGGCTCGTGAGTGCATTTAGCAGTAGACAAAGGTCGGCACAGCAATGCGTGATGTGGCGTTGTGACGGGGCTAGCTCACATGCCTCGTTGTGTGATGTGCGGGAAGATGCTGGCGGCGCCTGCAGGCAGACGCGTACAGATGTGCCCGGTCAGCAGTAGTATGTGCTGTGTGTGGCGTGCTGAGTGCAGAGCAGCAGCGGCTCTGCTCGGCTCGGCTTGCCACACGAGGTCGGCGGGCCGCGCTGTTGTCGCAGACGTGAGCGCCCCCTGGCAGGTGGTCGGAGGTGGCGCGGCATGATGGATGTGTGGTTGGTGGCCAGTGCATATTGCGAGTGGCTGGCGGTGGCGCGTCGGCTGAGAGAAGAGAGAGGTATGTGTGGCGGGCGCTTTGCTGTACTGACTGGTTGCATACAGGGCGAACGAACGTTTGGCAGTGTGTGATGGAGTGTGCGCGCAGCATGCTTATCGGCTGTGTGACTGTGTTAGTGTTTGGCATCGTGGGCAGTGTGGTGCCTGAGAGGGAGGAAGGAAGACGTGGTGAATTGGCGCCATGTATGTATGTGTGTGTGGGGGGGGGGGGGGGGCGGCTCGCGTGAAGGTGTCGGAAAAAGAAATAGACGAAAGTGGGTTGATACGCGTAGCCATAATGTTCGCGAAAATGCTGCCGAGGGGTGTGTTCGCTAGCCGGTGTGAATGCGAAGTAATGTGTGTTTGGTTTTGATGTGCTTGTGACGTGAGTGGGAATAGTGGGGCAGCTTGGCTGGCTGTTCGTTCTTCTGTCTGTGTAGCTTGATGGTAATGTGGAACGATGCCGTTTTTGTGGCGTGCTTGGGGTTGTGGACGTGACTGATTGGAGTGTGAGATGCACTTGCATGTTTGGTGTTATATAGCTAGGGAAGGCCGAAATGCACGCTATAAGCTCACGCAGCATGGCGTGAGGTCTGAAACAGGATACGTAATGAATGCTATAAAGAAAAGTACGTAGCTGCTGGAATACTTAACTTTAATCCATCATTTGTATACATCGTTCTTGATGAGACATGCTTGATACGATAACTATCAATTGCTATGGCGCCTTGCTAGGTCGTAGCCATTGACTTAGCTGAAGGCTATGCTAACTATCGTCTTGGCAAATGAGAGAGTCTTCGTCAGTGTCTGTTGCTAGCTACGTCGGCTGTACAACTGGGGCGAGTGCTAGTAAGTCTCTCGAGACCTGCCGTATGGTGGCGCTCGGTCTGCGATCACTGACAGTGGCGACACGCGGGTCCGACATGTACTAATAGACCGCGGCCGATTTAAAGCTACCACCTAGCAAGTGTGGTGTCTGGCGGTGACACCACATTTGGGGCGTGAATGTTTTTTTGGCTGTACTGTAGTGTATGGCAAGCCAGGAGGAGTAGGTTGTTGTGATAGTGCAGTAGTGGTTGGGTTAGTGTCGTTGCCATGTGCGATACGGCCTTCGGGTGGGGCTGTACATAGTGGCGGAAAGGTGTACATTGCAGGAAGCGAGCATGTCGTTGACGGTGTCGCATGAGTTGAGTTGTGAGAGTTGAATCGAGTGTTGTGGAAGGAAGGAGCGTACCACTGCGTCGTAATCGTAAGCAGAGGCTGTCTTCGTGGATGGTTGTGCGAGGCGTTTTTATTGTTGTTTGAAATGATAACTGGTTGGTGGCGTGCGCGAAGTGCCGGTGAGCGTATCTAGTTTTTGCACTGGATGTCGTGGTGTGTGGGTCGGTCGGTTGCCGGCTGGCCAAAGGTGCGCATCGGTGGGCTGGCTCACCGGCACAAGCAGTAAGCGGCGGCCGCCCGTCCCACGGTTTTTGTCGGCTGTCGGTTGGTTGTTTTGGTGGTATGGCGAGCTGTTTGCGATTTGAATGGTGCAAAAGTGGCGTGGGGCTACGACCAGGACGAGCCGCGGGCCCGTTCTGTGATGTTTGAATAGCGGTGTGTGGAATGGGAGGCTGTGTACGGTTGTGGTTGTCGTACGTGCATCTGGCCCGGCGGAAAGTGCTGCCGCCTGTGCAGTTGTGTTGCTTTTTGGCGCCAGCCATGTCGCGTGAGCGGGTTGCTCGACGTGGTGGTCGGGTTTGTTGTTTCGTGCCTTTGGCCGCTGGGTGGTTTGTCTTTTTTTTCGCGCTCGGTATATCCCCCTCCTTCGTCGTCTGTCGGCGGCTTTTGACGTCGTCTGTAGTTGCGACGTGCCGACGACCTGTCGCGACCTTAACCTAAGTGTGGCGCCTGAAGGTGAATCTAACCTGACCTCGGCCCCTTAACCTAACTTGTCTGGCCCTAAGGTAGGTGTGGCCACCTGACCTCACTTTAACGCTTAACCTAACTTTGACCTTTAACCTAACCCAAGTCCCCTTAACCTAACCCACGTCCTTAACTTAACCTAACGTAACCTAACCTAGTGTAGCCTCTAAACCAAACCTAACCTAACATAACGTCGGCTGTCGTGTCTGCTGAAGCCAGATTCGGTGTGTGTCTTGTAGTTGCGGATGGCGGTTTGCCTCAGGCGGGGGTTGGGTTAAGCGGCGAGGGGCGGCGCTCCGTTGGCCTTGCATGTTGCGCAGTAGTGAGTGGCAGAGGAGGCGCACCCGCTTGTTTTGTGGCGGAAATGTGAGAAACGGCTGTGAATGTCGGCGGACGACAGGAGGAAGACGGCCTGCGATGTGGCCCGACGGCTGCGGGCCGATTGGGAAACGGTGGGAGGGCGACGGAAGGCCATGGGGCAGCGGAGGTGCGTTTGCACGGCCGTCATCGCCACACGCCTGCGCTTGTGTGGCTGTGGCGCCGGCCGCGCTGACCGGTCGGCCTTGGCGACGGTGTAAGAGTTTTGCCGAAGGTTTGGCCATTGTGGCGAGTCGTCGGCTGGGGCTGTGGGGGCGGCATTCGGGCGGAGGCGGCGATTCTCGGCGGGCCGACCCAGGCTGTAGCCTGCGGTAGCTGCAGTTTGGCCGTCGTTTGCAGCGCTGCCGTGGCAACTGGTTGCCGACTGTGGTGTGGCTGTGTGTAGCACCATCCCCTGTGGTTTGAATGGCGCATGTGGTTGTGGCACAGGTTTGGGGCGGCCCCGTACAGGCTGTCAGACGTTGTGCAGTAGCAAGCGCTCCAGCCCACATTCTGCTGGCTTCTTCTGACAGCTAATGAACGAAGGTTTTACTCAATAGCATTTCCTTCAGCATAAGGTCATCTGGGATTGATAGAAGTTCCAAATCATCGTTCCACACACACTTCTGACAAACACTACAATAAAGATGTCCACTTCCTATTTCCAGAAATTAACTGCAGGGGGATGTTTCCCTGCCAACTCTAATGGTTTGAGCAGTGCGAGGGGACGCCTATGCAGTCCGCGCTGTAAGTTTGGTTCCGCCAGTCGTCGTATCAGGGGGTTAGTAGGTGTATCCAGTTTGGCATGAAATCGTCAGGCGATGTCTCGATGGCGCTGCATAACCTCCAGTTCGTCTGCGGCGTCATGTAGGTACCGATGCGGGAACATCGCAGGAATGTGATAGATCCGATGCAGGATCTTGTTTTGCAGCATCTGTAGCCTGTGAAGGTAGGTGGGGGCTGCTCCTCCCCAGACCTCGCAGGCGTAGTCAAAAATCGGGTGAAGGTAGAGCTGGAAGATCAGAAGGCCATTCTCTACAGGTAAGGCGGAATGCTCATTTAGAACAGGGTAGAGAGCACCCATGTAGCAGTTGATCTTAGCCTGGACATCTTCAATGTGCAGCTGCCAAGTCAGCTTCTTGTCCAGGAGGACTCTAAGGTATTTCACCATCACCTGTCGCAGTAGGTCGGTATTGTAAAGGTGTAACTGCCGTTGGGACATCGTCCACTTCCATGTGAAATGATGGCTTGAGTCTTAGCAGGATTGAAGTCAACACACCATTTTGCAGCCCAGTCTTAGAGGCCATTGCAGGCACTCTGTAGTCTGGGAACTAAGACCTCTTTCCACCGGCTTCAGGAGTAGATCATGGTGTCGTCTGGATATACAGCCTTATCCACAGGAGGCACTGTCAGAAGATCAGAGGTGAGTATTGTGTACAAGACAGGCCCAAAGACGGAGCCCTGTGGAACTCCTGCTACAATGTATCGTGCCATTAAAAGCGCATCGCCCACCTTAACTCAAAAGGTGCGGCCCTGGAGATAGGTTGCTATAAACTTCACCAGGTGGACCGGGAAGCCGAAGCGGGGAAGTTTCCACAGCAGACCCTCATGCCATATGCTGCCAAAGGCTTTGTGGACATCGAGGAAGACAGCCCCACAGAACTCCCGCCGGTTAAAAGCTGTGGTGATGTACTCTACCACACGAAGGACTTGCTGAGTGGCTTGTTGTTGGATGATCCACTGGAGCTGTCGGGGGAGGAGGCGGCGCTCGAATAACTTGCTGACATGCGGCAGGAGACTAATGGGGGGATAACTGAAGGGTGATGCCCTGTTTTTCCCCGGCGTAGGCACCGCGACGACAATGGAGTGCTTCCAGGCCCGGGGGAAGACTGCAGAGGTAAGTACCCAGTTGAAGAAGGCCGCCAGGTGGCTGATCGCCGACCAGGGCAGATGCTTCAGGATCCTACCCGCGATTTCATCCTTGTCAGGAGCTTTAGATGTCAGAAGTTGCCGGATGCCTTCCTGGACTTCCTCTGGGGTGATGCGGGGGATGTGTCCTTCACCTTCAGCATCGTCAGTTCGAAGGAGGGCAGCGAAGTCTCTGTGGATGGTGTCAGCGCGCTGGGGGTCCACTCGATCCTGCAGGATGCGAAAATTCTGCTTAAACACGTCTGCGATCATGGTGGCTTTGTCCGATCGGCTGTACACTGTCCTGCCATCGATGGTGAGGGGCGGAATCCTGGAGCGCCGGTTCGTCAGTTGACGGAGGGATTGCCAGCCTAAAGGATCCGGCGTGAAGGACCAAAGTTTGCTCGCCCAGAGCAGGTTGTGGTGGTCAGCAATTCGTGCCTTAATATCACAACGTAACTGGTTGATCCTCGCCTTCAAGCCAACATCACGAGTGATCCGCCATTCCCGATTTAACCTGTCTCTAGTGCGGATCATATCGAGGATATGTTGCGGCAGATCAGGCGTCCGAAGAGCGGGAGGCCTCGGCGGTGGGGTGGAGACATGCAGCGCATCACTGATGGCATCCCTAAGGCGATCAATTGTGTTTTCAGCTACTTCCTCTTCGTCAGCCATGACAGAGACGGCGTAGTGCACATGGTCGCGGAATCTATTCCAGTTAGTTCTGCGTAAGTTGTGGCGTCCTGGGGTATCTGCCAGGGCGACCCACAGACGAAAAAACACAGGCAGATGATTCGAGTTTAACTAGTGAATCACCTCGACGTCGAGGAATTGCAGGAGGCCCTTGCTGATGGTTATATTAATCACATCCGCTCTGCAAGACGACAGGTAGCACGTAGGCTCCTCGGGTCCGCAGGCATAGGCATGGACTTCTTCGAGAGCAGGGAGGAGTCAGCGGGCGGTATTGTTGGTGTTCAGCGAATTCCAGGCAGCATGCTTAGAATTCAGATCCCCGGCAATGAAGAGCTTCCCAGGCTGGCAGAGGAGAGCCCGAGCATCTTTCAGGTTCAAGACACGGCGCGGACTGCGGTACACTGAGATAAACGTGATGGGTCCTGTGTGAGTGTCGACAAGGACCGCCATCACTTTGATGAACTGCGTGGTGGGCGGCTGGACAGCATAGTGCTTGATAGAACATTTGACGAAGATAGCGGTGCCTCTGCCCCAAGTTGGTCTGTCCATTCGACAGCAGCAATAATTAGGAATATTGCTGCGTATGTCCGGTTTAAAAAACGTTTCATTGACCATGCAGATGCTAATATTATGGTCAATCATGAAGTGCTGAAGATCTCGTAGATCGTGTGTCAGATTGTCCACATTGTATGCAGTGATGCGGAGGTCGTCCATTTGAGATACTTTAGCCATGATGTGGTGCAGCTGAAGCATCCTGAGTTGCCTGGACGGCTCTGCAAATCGCCGATTCCACGGTGGAGGCAATAAGCACTGGCAGTTGCGAAAGCTGTTTCGTTACTTCTGTCAGCATAGATATGACTTGGGTAAGGAGCCCAATCAGCATCTGTAGCTCCGATGGCATGGGAGGCTGCACAGCCGCAGCCGGAGGTAGGTGAGAAGCAGGTGGCAGATGTCCCTGTGCATCTGCGTTCATTGATGCAGCTGTGGGAGTTGGTCACTGTACAGCATCTGCCATGCTGACACCCTCCCGAAGTTTAGTTGAGTGCCATTCCATCAGTCGGCCAAGTCCGCTTGTCCACATTCCGGGGGGGGAGGGGGGGATCTGACGGCGTGCGACGACTCTCCGCAGCCGGAGTACTCTCCTGGGTGGGGGGAGACCACGCTGGTGTCTGCTCTCATGTTTGTGTTTACTGCAGGAGCGGTAATTCGCTGGATGTGCCCCACCGCACATGCCACAGATGGGCGGGTCTCCCAAATTGCGGGTGCATTCCTTGCTGGTGTGTCCGCTGACACACCGCACACACATGGGAGGCATAGTGCACAGCCGGGGTATGAGCCCAATTCCCTGACAGCAGAATCATTGTACAGGGCCTCTCAGTTTCCACAGTTTCTCAATCGTCACACAAAGGCTGTAAAACATTGTGACTTGAAATATTGCTCGGTGGATAGGGGTATTGGGCAAGATAACCACCCTATGGCCAGTAAGTCGATTGGTGCCCGGCATCCTGTGAAAGTCCATGCACGTGACAACGAACCCCATGGACTCAAGCTCTTCCCTGACGTCTTCATTTTGCAGGTACTTAGGGGTTTTCTTGATCAGAGCTTTGTTCGGACAGCTGGAGACGTGTAGTTAGGGATGCCATCAATTTCTCCATGACAAGAACAAAGTCGTCAGTCGCTGACAGATTGAGTTTCAGCGTGTCCTCGCCTGTTTGCCTGATGTGAAAAGGCTGCGTACAATCCTGCCGGAGCCAGTCATGAAACTGCTTATAGTCACCTGTAAAGCGCATCACTATGGGCGGCACCTTCTGCTGAACTGGTGGCGGCTGTTGGTTAGCGTCGTGGTCGGCTCGTTGCTGTCGCTTCTCTTCAGACGCGCTTCTTCGTCCCTCACGCTGCCGTTGTCGGTCCGTTAAGGAAGCGGCTGCTTCGTCCAGTGTTGCCCCAGTGCCCTGCAGTGGCTCGAAAGCATTGGAGACAGGGAGCTCCCTAGTGACGATAAGGCGTTGCCGCCGCGCCTGGCGCTTCTTTGGTGGTTGTTGAAAGCAATCTTCCTGTGTCCCCCCCCCTCGAGGAACGACTTGCTGGGTAGCGATCAAGGATGGTCCCTCTCGCCCCATCTTCTCGCTGGTGTCGGCGCTCACGCGCATCTACGAAGCCGCTTGCGTCTGAATCCGAAGAATATTCCATATCAGCGTCCGTGTGCTGCTCTGCACCTTGGGTACTAATGCTTCCCTTCGGTGCAGGTTGGTCCGTCATAGGCCCACCAGCTGATGGCGGGGCGGCCTGCGGGACAAGCCCCACCGGACCGCGGCCGGCCGGCGCGGGCGCTGCGGTCGCGCGATCGCAGAATAGCGTGTCCGTGCAGCTCGACATCACTAACTCGACTGGTGGTAGCAAGCGCGGGAGGCGCGGCGCGCAGAGTGGCGGCCGCTCTCTCGGCAGTCCGCGCCCGCCCGCGACACTGGCTGGGCCTGGCGGAAACCGAAACAGGGACGAGCCAAGAAAACATTGCCACAGGGAGGGGAGATTCCAACACAAGAAGAGCAGACGCCATCAACCTCCCAGGACACACAACTACGGAGGGAAGCAAAAAAGACACGAAAACAGACCCAACCCTTGAAACTCCAGAGAGTTGACAAAAACTTCGAAAGCGAAAACAGGTTCAAAGCCCTTCCGTTGGTAGAAGAAGGGGAACCAACAGGACAGGTGAACGCAGATAGGGTGTAACACACCCCAAGAATAGAGAAACTATGAGACAACAAAAAGCCCCACCGATAGTAGTTCACCACACAGCAGACTATCTAAAGCTGAACCAGGCTCTAAAAGAGAAACTAAACGGACCCCTACAGGCAACATACCGTGGGGTATCGATCCAATACCAGTTCGACTCCACTTCACACTACAAGGCAGCACTCGATTTCATCAAATCACAAAATATACCACACTTCGCGCACCAAGCACAAGAAGAAAAGCCATTAAAAGTGGTAATCAAATACCTACCACCGCAAATACCAGCCGAGGAGGTACATGAAGATCTAAATAGACTAGGGTATGACCCAAAAGCAGTTCGCCAATACAAACGCAGCAACAGACACCAATCAGCTAATGCGCCTTGACACATACCAAGTGACCCTGCCAAAGAGCAAGGAGTCATAAAACATCTATGGCGAGCGCTTCATATTACAAACTGTGTATTAATTGAAGTGTACAAAGACAGACAAGGGATATCCCAATGCCGTAACTGTCAAAAATTCGGACACACGGCGAACTACTGTTACATGCTACCACGATGCGTAAAGTGAGCAGAATCGCACTGGTCCCAAGACTGTCAGAGACCAAGATCAGAACTAATGATTTGCTACAATTGTAAAAGAGTGCACCCCGCCTCATGGAAAGACTGGCTGGTGCAGTTTTACGTTGTTCTGGTGGTGTTCACAAAGACATCAACGAAAACCCCACAGACAAGACAAAAACCCCCAGACCCAACCACATTCCCAACACTATACGACAGGAGGCAGAATCATCCTGGAAAGAGGAAGACGAGACCACTGTGAACACCAACGAGATACACCTACGCAGAGTCAATTACGGGATCGCCCCAGGCAGGACAACAACAAAACACAGAAATCCACTGGCCACAGCAGTAAAAGAAAGCCTAAGCGCATTAGATCTTTTCGACTAGGAGGAGCTCATCTCAAAAATAATAATAAGCTGAAAAGTTGAGAACAACATCCGACAAGACGACAAAAGCAGCTTACCTGCTAGAAGGGTTACTCCAGGTAATGAATTGAAATGGCACAGCCCAGAGTACCCAACAGGCCACTCAACATATGCGTTTGGAACGCATGTGGTCTGAGAAACAAGAAACTCGAAGTGCAGACGTTCATCTCCGAACATAGCATGGACATCCTGCTAGTGTCAGAAACACCCCACGACCACTTCCGCCTAAGAAATATGACAGCCGACAGGACAGATAGGCCCAATCAGCGAGGCGACGGTACGGCAGTGTTCATCAGAAGTTCAGTAGTCTATGACACTGTGATACACCTAAACCTCCAACAAATTGAAGCCACACTGCTCAAAATACACACAGGAGATGGAGTCTTAACGATGGGAGCCGTATACCTAGCCCCCAACCGCCACCTACTAGAGGAAGATTGGTCGAACTGCTCAGTTAGCACCCAAAAGTGCTCCTGGTCAGAGACCTAAACGCGAAACACCCAGCGTGGAACTCGCGAACCACTAACCCAAAGATTCGAAGACCAACTACACTTCGTGGTTAGGGGCCCCAACGACCCCACACACGTTCCAGTATTCACTGCCCGCCGCCCAGGCGACCTTGACGTGATCCTAACCAAAAAAACGTATGACATCACAATAAAGACTATAGAAGAGCTCACTTCAGACCACTACCCAGTAATGATACAGACAAGAAGAATCCGACCGCCTCCAAACCACTCAAAGACCAAATACACAACAAACTGGGACCAATATAGAAGACACTTAACAAATCACATACGCCCAGATGCAGACCTTTCCACAATAGAAAAAATAGATGACGAAATAAAGCACCTAACGACAGAAATACGAACAGCCCTACGCAACGCAACGCCACAACACAAACCATCATAGAAGATCACAGAGAGGAACTCCCCCCCACTACTAAAGGAACTGAGGCACCAGAAGAACTGAGCCAGAAAACGCTGGCAAAGAACAAGGGACCCCCGAGACAGGCGGGAAACAAACAAACAAACCAACTAACGCGCGATTTCCAAAACCGGCTTAGGGAATGGCGCTCGGAACTCTGAAGTGTTATTTCTGCCATTACATCCTCTCAACCAGACGAATGGCGTATCGTGAAAGCGCTAAAAAATAAACGAACACCCAAAAGGGCACTGGAAGGGCCACAGGGCATAGTCTATGACGCCTTGTCACAGGCCGAACTCCTAGCAGATACCTTCGAGGAACAAAACACCCTACTACAGATAGAAAACCCCACAGAAAGAGACATCCAAAATGAATACACTGTCGCAGAGTCAGTTACAGCAATTAGGACCACACCACCTGCAGCCGCGCCAGAACTAACTGCCCCTACCGAACTAAAGAACATCATCAGAAAACCGGAAGGAAACTTAGCACCTGGACTAGACAAGATAACCCACACCCATCTAAAACAACTGCCCAGGAAGCCACTAGTACTTCTCACACGCATCATAAACATCTGCATGATGCACTGCCACTTCCCAGACGTGTGGAAAGAAATAAAATTCATTGCAATACCCAAAGCCGGAAAGGTTCAAAAAATACCAACGAACCATAGGCCCATAAGCCTGTTCAAAACGATGGGAAAAATCTACGAGCGAATACTACTACAGCAAATAGAAAGATCGCTCCACGAAGATCGCACCATTAGAGCAGAGCAATTCAGCTTCCAAAAAAGGGTGTCGGCCGAACTAGAGGTACTGCGACTGACAGAGCATATTGCAAGACACATGGACTTCAACTCGACAGCAACGGCGACTGGGAGAAAGCCTATGACAAGGTGTGGCACGGGAGACTGGTCCACAAATTAAGAGAGCAAACAACAATACCGGACACATACGTAAAGATCGTTGACAACTTCCTGACGAGGCGTTCTTTCGTAGTAGTAGTGGACGGGAAAAAGTCATCCAAGAGGGTAATGCAAGCTGGCATACCACAGGGGTCAACATGCTGCGACTGCTGGCGCATCTGATTCTCTCTCTCATTACAGCTCCTTTTATACACGATTGTCATGCACAGTCACTGACGTTTTGCTGTCCAGCGCCATCTGTCGGACATTTTGTGAACTTGGTTTCTTTTTGTTCTAATGAAACCCTATGTCATTCCAAGCATGTGTGTCAATTCTACCTCTCTATCTACATTATTCCGTGATTTATTCAGTTTTCAAATTTTTACTGCCTTTTGGTCACCCGGTATATAGTGTTTCGATAAGTTCACCTAGTATTGAGTGCATCACATATTTACTTCGTTTTCATAAGTTTTACGCATGACTGTAGTATGTTCCTTCTCTATCCATTTCATAGACTGCATTAATCAGACAATGTGGATCATCCACTGTTACGGAATTTTATCATTCCTTTGTTGCAAGGGGGTGCCGCAGGGTACGAGGGGCGCTCTGCCGATCACGTTCCTCCAACCACCCCGCCTGTGCTGAATTCTGGCATTAGTGCTGCACATAATCAGCGCCCTCTGATAGCGCTATGTTTTCTCTCATTTGTGGCTCCTTTAGCGATTTGTTTTATGGTTGTTTAATATTAGCCGGTGCACTATCAACGGTGTTTAATATTTATGTCATTATCTAGAATAGTGGCACTTGGGCACATGTCAACCACTGTTTCTGAACTCTTCCTCTTTGTAACAATATTACTTTTGTTGTGTTCTTCTTTTTATTGCTTTTTATTACTGTAATGCCTTTCATAAGTTATAAGCTTATTACAGACTTCAACTATTGTATCCCCCTTTATTTTCGCTTTTTTAATTAATTATTGAAAACTAGTGTATGCCGACATTAGCGACATCTGGTGAACTTACGACACACACATCTTGTGGCTACTGCACGGCAGCTTGTTTTAAACAGTAGTACTACTGACAACACGACTCGTGCATGTGATGTTATTTATATGTATTTGACGATGCTGGTGCTGATTCCGCATTTAACATTTGACGATGCCACCATGGCTGCAGTACATTAGAACTTTGTTTTTATGAAACAGGTATGCCTCCTCATATTTAAAGCGCACAAATGTAGATTTTATCAGCACCACTTTTCATTATGGTCTATGTATTGTTCTTAAGCTGTATTCAGTTTGCCAGTGTATTTATGTTTTTCCTATTTTTGCTGCAGATCTGATGATGGTCATTAAAGACCGAAACCGGTAATCTGTTAACAAAAAGTTTGTGACCGTAGACGTAAATTAAAGGAAAGTAAAATACTAACCAAATGCGATGTTGCTTAACTCCGGTGATCGGACGAGAACCGCTGTATTCAACATGATATGGCCGTTGGCGACGGCATAACGTAATGGCACGCCACAACTCGTCTCCGGCTCTTCTCTACACACCTAAACAATCGCAATTTTCGTCCGAAATCAGGCCATATTTAAAGCAAGAACGTCGTTCCGCCGCTGTGCGCGCACAGAGGACACTTGCCACGAAAGGCGCTACAGAGCGTAACGCCAGCGCCCTAGACGCCTCAACAAATGTTCACAAGAGGCCCATATTGTCCAGCGTGCCGAAACCGCCTGCCGAGTAAGCAGATGTAGCCCCACATGCCTACATGAGATGCTGCTCGATGAACCGCCGGTCACTGGCTTTCGACACTGGTGGAGGCCGCACCTTGTTCCCACTGTGTGGCGCAAAGCTTGCACACGACCCAGTGAGCCAGATCGCTGGTCGATCGCTGGTCGGCTTGTTATCTTTGGCGCGTCCCCAGGCATGAGCATCTTTGCTTTTTCGGCTGGGGCGCGCGGGACGGTGAGAGGCAGTCAGTTTGGAGCGGCCGGTGAGACTGGCGGAGTTGTGGTTCGAGCGTGAGCACGTCTGTGATGTCTGTTACGCTGGGGCTGTTTGCTAGTCGTGAAACTCCTGCAGCGGTTACTGGTTGCTTGGAAGGCATTTCGTACAAACTGTGCCATGCCTCGCAGTGAGAGGGGAGTCCGGAGTTGGTGTTGGCCAAGATGTTTGTACAAATTGTGGTGCCTGTGTGAGAAGCACAGCGGAGTCCTGTTGGTTGCTTCTTCCTTCTGGCAGCCACCGCAAGCGGGTGTTCGGCCGGAATGTCTACAGTTTGTGTTGAGCATAGTGTGAACAAGTTCTCGTAGCATGTGCTCCCAGCCTGACTCTTAGCCTGTCTTATTTGTGGGTGCCGACCCCTTATCTGTTACTGCTTCCGGGTGTCCTGTAACATTTCACAGCGAAACTGTGTTTTTGTGGAATTCTGTGTTTCTGGCTCGGCCTCCGCCTAGAAAGAGGAAAAATTTGGAATTCCTTAATGCTGTAATTTAAACATATATATAAAAAAATTGTTCTTTCAGAATAAGCGCCTGTTTCTTTGGGACACTGCAGTTCAAACAGGAGTGGCGTAATGTTAATGAGCATTTGTGATTCGCCAAATGAAGTGTATTTAATGTCTTGCAGTTTTCTGGGGCATGCAGCTGTGTTATTGAACTCATTTTGAAGTGTTCTTTACTGCTCCCCCCCTCAAGTGTATTCTTCTGAGTAGTATTGTAAGGTTTTTTGGATATTTGTCAGTGCGGTGTATTGATTCAATTTTGTTTTTCTCCTGCTTTGAATTAAGGAGAATTGTTAAGTTTATCTGGTTATTGGCTTAATTCGCGCTTCACGCACTAAATCAGCTGATATTGAAATCGTTTTTTTTATTCCTGTTTAATGTCAGACAGATTCAAATGTAACTTCATTGATGTTATTTGAAATAAATCTGTTAAATTGACCTTAATGAATTATGTGCAATCGAAGTAAGGGACCCAGTCCTTCATTAGTGCTTAACAGTGGCGCGTGGTTCGGGTTGTGAGCCCCGTGCTCGGACCACCCAGCAAGGCATGACCTAAGTTCTGCCTGAGAGACAAGAGATTGTCGTGCTGGAGAGCGCCGACGTAAGTTCACACAAAGGCAGCTCAGCTGGGCGTATTTGCAGAAACTGCCTCTACTTCTGTCCAGACTGGTCCCGACTTTGCTCCCGACAGTCGGTCGCTGCCAACGGAGTTTTTGCCCATATGACAGGAGAAGCCCGAGAAACATCTGCGACAGCTGACGAACCGTGAAAAGTTGAGGAAAACGGAAAATAAGGTAATCTTTAACAACACAAGATAAACTTTTATTTACAAATTTGGAAAATTACGTTGCTGTAAAATAGTGGGCTCTGTGCTATTAGATAAAATATCTGTGGATTCTGCAGTTTCGTTATTTTCCTGCCATTTTTGGCAGTTTTCTCTCGCAAATTTTGCCTCAGATTGCGATAATTACTTTCGTATCGTACGTTTATTACAGTTACATGAATTTGTTATGGAAGCGTGAAAGGAGGGAGTGATGGGAAGAAGAGTGAAAAAAATAACGGAGCCAGCAGCACCATTTTTCATCTTTTCTTTCTTGTTTTTCATCTTTTCTTTCTTGTTTTTCATCTTTTCTTTCTTGTTTTTCTTGTTTTTCTTTCTTGTTTTTCTTGTTTTTCTTCTTTTTATTTTTTATGCGCCGTAATCAGTTGTGTTGGCATCTTCCATTATTTCACTATTATAACAAAAATGAAAAACAGGCCATGGAAAGTAAATGAAAGTAGGTGGTCACGAAACAGTCCTCTGTAGTAGGACGGAAACGAATATCCTCTTCTACTGGAAACACCAGTACCAAAAAAGGGGACAAAATCGTTCGTTGTGAAAGTTTGAAAATCAACTGGTTATGAGTCACCGCACCCTTCAACCATCTCTGATGGAAGATGAAACTGCAACTTTGCTGACATAATGTAGCACTGTCAAGTTGAAGCTCCACTTGCAATCGAAAACACACGAAAGACGCCTAGTTCCTCCTAAGTAAAAGAAATTCAGCTAATAGTGAAAACGAAAGAAAAAGAAAGTACTTCTGCAGATAAAGAAAAGAAGTAAATATCTGAGTTCATTTATCCATCAAATGATGGATGATTGAAATCGGGTAATTTTCTAAATATCGCACTGGAAAACACATCTCATAAATCCTGTCTGAATCGGGACGGTTAAAAATCTGGCATAATTTTCTCCATATTATGGTGTACGTTGCTCCGTTCTGTGGGCATTTCAAAGGGAAGTCAAAAACTGAATAATTTCCGTCAGGTGAAGCGAGAAAATCGCATATGCTGAGTGGGCAGAAGACTGGAAAGGACCTCTATTCCGGCACCAGAATGTGAAGCTCGTATATTTGTCGTGCATCCATTCTATTAGTGTGTGCTATCATTGATCACCGCTATGTGTGTCCTCGATGTAGACACATTTGGGATACAGCCCGCGCAAACTTGTCTTCTGCAGAGCAGTGTTCACAGGGCTCTGCGGTGTGAGATGTATCGCATGAAGCTTCACATTCATGGCCACAGTGTGATAAACAACTACGTACCACAGTCCTGGTGCGCCTTTTTCGAGGTTAAGGTTATTTGTCCTTTTGTGAATTGCTCTGGAATTTGTTGGCCGCCTATCAAGTTGCTGACGATTTCGGTTAAAACGTCGGCAATGATGCCCCAGTAGGTGCGGTAGAACTCTGTGGGAATGCCGTCAGAAGCAGGTGACTTTCGGGTTTGGCTGCTCATCATTGATGTTGACCACGCTTTCTTTTTCTACGAGTTCTTCCAGGTATGCTATGTCATAGTTCGTCAGGACATCAGGCAAGCTGTCTAGTAGGGCGTCTGTTGCGGTGTTGCTCAGTTCTTCCCTCTTGAGCAGCTGACTGAAGTAGCTGGGCGACTGCTGTAGGATCTCCGCCGTCGTTGTTACCGTTTTCCGTCGTCTGTTTGAAGTGCTTCAATTTCTATCTCTCTTGTCTTTATTATGATTATGCTGATGTGGTGTATTGTGGCCGGTTCATCCGCTGCTGACCACATCGGTTGGCGTGCCGTTATAATTTCCTACCTTTCGTCTTCCTGTAGGTTTATGAGCTTTCCTTTGATCCGCCGTAGTTTTTGCAAGCACTCTGTCTCGTTGTTTGTTGAGGTATTTATCGCGTCCCTCATGCATTGGGTATAGAAGTCTGTTGTAGACTTCTTCCACATGGTCTTCTCAAAAAATAGCTCTGAACACTATGGGACTTCACATCTGAGGTCATCAGTCCCCTAGAACTTAGAACTTCTTAAACCTAACTAACCTAAGGACATCACACACGTCCATGCCCGAGGCAGGATTCGAACCTGCGACCGTAGCGGTCGCGCGGTTCCAGACCGTAACGCCTATAACCGGTCGGTCACTCCAGCTGACATGGTCTTCTCAGCACTGTATTTTATACCCGTTCTTCTGACCATGGGTTTTGCATGTGGTCCACCATTCTGTAGATCATTCTGCTCTCTCTTTCCTCTTCAGGTATTCTATCCAGATTTGATCGATTTCTTTACGCTGTCATGATGCTTGTGGACATTGCCCCAAACCTTTGGCCCCTGTCTTTCTTGTGGTATGGTAGGTACATTTTAGCTGTCTGGCAGCTGTGGTCTGAGAAGACTACTGGTTTTATTTCCACAGCGTATATTTTCTGGCTTAAATTTCGAGATAAGTACGTTCTGCCAAGTCTACTTTTTCCTATGTAGAAGTGTCATTCAATAATTAAAGAGACAAATTGGTCTGAGGAACAAACTGTTAGTAGGGCAAGTTGGGTACTTCTATGGCTGTAAGTTGGCATCACTGGGATGAGCCCTGATCAGCTCATGTATTAACATTGCTTTGTTTATAACCTCAAAAATACATTTCAAGTTTGCGAGTCCTCTTGAACCGTCCACATTAATTGACCAACATTCTGTTAATCGTTTTTTACTTGCTGAAGCCGAGAAACCAGTGAGTATATACTGTAGTATCTCTAAAGTTTATGATGAAGGTTGTATGAATCGTGCAGATTTTTACAAGTGGGTAGAGAAGTTCAAAAATGATCGCGACTCAGTGCGCGACGAACACCGTTCTGGCCGCCAGTTGCAGTTTCAATTCTGTCACTTGAAAATCGAATATTCGCGCCGACCGCCGTGTGACTGTGGAAATGATAGTTGATAAGGTTCAAGTTAGTACTGGTACAGTTGATAACATTATTTGTAACAAGCTAAAGTACCGCCAGACAGGTGCAAGATGGGCCCCAAAGGAGTTGACGCCTGTACACACGGAAACAAGGTTGAGTGTGTGGACATAGCTAGAGGAACGTTATGAAAGAGAAGGTGAGCACTTCCTCAACAAAATTTTAACTTGTGATGAAACTTGAGTTCACTATTATTAGCCAGAATCAAAAAGACGAAGAATGGAGTGGAAGCTCACCAACTCACCTGTCAAGAAAAAATTCAAAACCTAAGCATCAGCAGGAAAAATCATGTTGACTATGTTTTGGGATGCTAAAGGTCCATTTTTTGTGGTTATCTCGAAGAGCAACGTACAATGAACAGCCAATACTACTCGGATTTGCTTTTAAACAAGGTGAAGCCAGTCGTGGACCTCAGAGGAGAGGTGTGATTCTCCAGCAAGACAACGCACGTTCTCACATTGCTCAACTAACCCGTGAAACCATCGACAAAATGGACTAAAAAGTTACTACCTCACCCCTTTACGGTCTTGATTTAGTACCAAGTGATTTATATTTGTTTGGTGTACTGACGGAGGCATTACGTGGGAAGAGGTTCTAGGACAAAGACAAGGTAAAGAGTTCTTTGCAGCCGGAATAAAAAAAAAAGCATGTAGCCCGTTGGAACAAGTGCATAAATATTCAGGGAGATTATGTTGAGAAGTAGAAGAAGTATTGTTTTGTAAAAATAAACTCTTTTGTATCCAGACCAATCTGTCTCTGTAATTACTGAATGACCTCGTATATACGTATATAAAAGCGTATTAAGAATATTTGTGAATATTCCTCCACCAATTGACAGTCTTCTTACATTTCCAAATTCAGTGTTTTGTTTGATTAAGATCGGTGTGCCGTTAGTTCTGGATCGGTGTGTGATATCACGATGTAACCTGGAATTCCTTCTATGTTTGTGGATACAACTTCATGCAGTAATGCTGTGTGTCCTGTGTTGTAGAGAAGGAAGTCCTCTAGCAGATTTATTTTTGCTGACGACATGATTTTGTTGACATTCACTGTGAATACTGTTCTGTTACCGGTCTCTTCAGCCTCGTTTTGTGTCGTGTGCTTTTCTGCCTGTTTCTTTTTTTCCCACCGCTTCTGCTTTTAATTGATTTTTGAGTGACTTCATCAACTTTGCTGAGTTTCAGAATTTTCCTTGAGGTGGTTCGTTCTGTCCTTTATCTCTGCTCATCTCTATTGGTGTGATACTTGAGTGTTCCGTCACTGTACCATTGCACTCCATGTCTTTGGCGGCTGCTTTGGCTCTCGCCGGTCTCAGCTGCACCTCGGATTCCTCGGCGCTGCAGTCACTGATCCTACTTTTGCGTTGTTGGTCGGTGCGATGCCTGGGCGGACCGTGGCGGCCGGCTGTGTTGCTCTTCAGTGTCTGTTACTGGGAGCGCGGTCAAGTCAGCCTTCTGGTTCGTCAGCCTACCTGAATATGAGTTTTCTCTGGGCAGATGTGGCGGTCGTTTGCATGCGCTGTTGCCCCATATCCCCCCCCCCCCCCCCATGTGGTCCGTGGCGTGACACATACAGCAAGTCTGGGGCTTCTGCTCGGTCTGTGTACACCGAGGGTTCGTGACAGAGACTAAAGATGGAAAGTTTTTTCGTAGGTTCATTTTGACTGTGCACTCTCCCGAGTCCACGTGCACTCCGTAGGTATTCGAACCATTTCTCCCTCGTTCGTCCTATCACATTTCCGTACAGTCTCAGAGTTTTGATTTGCTCCTCCAGCACTTCAAGCGGCAGGTTGTAAATTTTTACGAACCTGTCACCCTACCCGCAATGCTGTATCGTTCCATCGCTTGTGCTCCCGTCCCTCTGCCAAAATTTCCATTTCGATTGCATTTTCCCAGTATTCTCTCTATATATTCATGGTTGCGAACTTTTACAGAAAGTTTGTTCAGAATAAAGGCCAGCTGTAATCCTGTGATATTTTCCAAAGGCAGTTTCGCGTAACCTGATAACCAGTCGTTGATTTCAAGCGCTGTTGATTCTTCAGAATTTCGATGAAATGTACACTATAATTTCACTGCGATTAACTGAAGCCTTGATTTACCAGGGAAATGCTATACACAGACATCAAAAACTAAGAGCTGATACTCAGTAAGGCGCAGAAGGGCTCGCACGGTATCCACCTCCGCCGGCGGTCGAGTGGAGGCCTCGGTCGGTCCTTTGGCGGTCGGCGGCTGCTCGGCGTCCGGGAAATCCTCGCTCCCTGTGGTCGCACAACAGAGCAGCTGCAGGCGCCTTCCCAGGCGGCCAGCTAACCGAGTATTAACGGGGCCCGATGTTGCTTAATTTCGGTGACGGGACGAGAATGGATGTATTCGATGCGGTAAGGCCGTTCGCGACAGGCTCACACAGTCGCACTTTCGGCCGACATCGGGCCCTATTTGACGCGAGAGCGTCGTTCCCCCACTGCATGCACGGGTGCCACTTGCCCCAAAGGCGCCGCGTAGCGTACGCCCGGCGTCCTAGCGGCTCCATAAGACACACCTCATGCCCAGTGTCCGAGGTGCGACTGCCGAATCAGCAGACGCGGCGGCACCTGCGTGCGTGAAACGGTGCTCGATGCACCTCCTGTCATTCACTTTCGATACTGACTGGGGACACATCTTGTTCCTGCTGTGTGGCGCGCATCTTGAGCATTGGTTCAAATGGCTCTGAGCACTATGGGACTTAACATCTATGGTCATCAGTCCCCTAGAACTTAGAACTACTTAAACCTAACTAACCTAAGGACAGCACACAACACCCAGCCATCACGAGGCAGAGAAAATCCCTGACCCCGCCGGGAATCGAACCCGGGAACCCGGGCGTGGGAAGCGAGAACGCTACCGCACGACCAAGAGATGCGGGCTCATCTTGAGCATTGCTGGGCAACTTGTGGCCTAAGCGCTGCCTCAGAGACGTAAGACTGTCGTGCTGGGAAGGGCCTCTGCTTTCTGTCGCAGGTATTTGTGTAAGTTACCAGGACTGCACACTGGATTCGCGTCCATCTCTTTCCGTCCCGACACTTCCAGACTGGCGCCCGCGGCGTCTCGGGTTCTTGTCCATACGACTGGAGAGGCGTGGGGAACATCTGCAAGGGAAGTCAGCCGTGAAAAGCTGGGGAAAGTGGAAAAGAACGTAACCAAATGCACGTTTTTCTTTTTTTAAAAAAGGAGCAAAATATAAACTATTAACACGGGAGAGATCTCGGAACCATTCGAAATCAAGACAGGAGTGAGACAGGGAGATGGCCTGTCGCCCATTTTATTTAACGCAGTTTAAATTTGTTTCCAGACATCTGATCTGTTCACTGCACGATCTTCCCTTCCTGAACCCTGCTTGGTACTCTCCGATATGTGGATGTATCTGAGGTTATAGGCGATTTAACAGAGCTTTGGATAGAATTTTGTATGTAACAGGCTGTAACGAAATTTCTCTATAGTTATTAGGGCCTGTTTTTTCTCCTTTCTTGTGGAGGGGTGTATTGGGGGTGACTTCCACTCTTCCGGCACCTTTTTTTGTTTCCCAGATATTTTTGATTATTCAGTTATTTCGGGTGTAATGTTTTCATGGTCTGATAGAGCGCATTTATATATTGGAAAACACAATTCTATGTAGGAGAGGGCTTTTTCTACGCTTTCACTCTAAAAACATCACCCATAAATAAATTTTTAATTGACTCTTTTGTCACACATTATTTGTCACACGCGGGAGAACCACTATTTTCTCTAGGACACCGGATGCACTTTGTGGAGTAAACAGCTATGACACTCCACTTTCACGTGGAGCACATCGCTTCGTGCGGTGTGAGAGGGGCGAGAGGTTGTCTGCATCGAGGGCAGGAGTAGGTGCCGCGTCGCTCACGAGTTGTGTGGATGGCGTGAGCTTCGCTCAAGAGTTGCGGAGAGCGTCCTTGAAGGCTACGTTCAGTGGTGTTTCCAGGAAGCTCTGGAAGGTGACTTGGACACGGTGAGTTTGCTGATGGTACTTTTTCTGCCGTTTTGCGCTCTAGTTCTCCTCCCACAGGTCCATCTCCTTTTTCGTGATGACGGAATGGCCTGTCACTGCCATTAGCCACTGTGTGGCTATCTGTATAGACAGTGGAAAAGCGAAATAAGCATCAGGGACGATGAGTGCCATGATTGAAATTGCTCAGTGGTCAGTTCTGTTTATCAGTGTTACCATTTTTTTTGTAGGTGTCCCAGATTCCACTGCTCTGCCTGCATAGAAGACGGCGTTCAAATGTTTCCGTTTCGTTACACAATTCACATTTGTCCGAAAGACGCAGACTGATCTGTGCCAGTCTCTCATTTCTGGGCACAGTTCTATGGACAACTTTGTACCACGAGTCTTTGGTGTGGATTGGTGTGGCATGCTCCGAGATTTTCGTCCAGACTCGTGGCCAGTGGTAGTCTGGAAGTTTTCTCCTAATTTCGTTTTTGGTGGTATTCCCCCTTCTTGTTGTTGTTGTGGTCTTCAGTCCTGAGACTGGTTTGATGCAGCTCTCCATGCTACTCTATCCTGTGCAAGCTTTTTCATCTCCCCGATGTTGTTCAATCTGTATATTGAGCAAGCAGTAAAGGAAACAAAAGAAAAATTCGGAGTAGGTATTAAAATTCATGGAGAAGAAATAAAAACTTTGAGGTTCGCCGATGACATTGTAATTCTGTCAGAGACAGCAAAGGACTTGGAAGAGCAGTTGAATGGAATGGACAGTGTCTTGAAAGGAGGACATAAGATGAACATCAACAAAAGCAAAACAAGGATAATGGAATGTAGTCTAATCAAGTCGGGTGATGCTGAGGGAATTAGATTAGGAAATGAGGCACTTAAAGTAGTAAAGGAGTTTTGCTATTTGGGGAGCAAAATAACTGATGATGGTCGAAGTAGAGAGGATATAAAATGTAGGCTGGCAATGGCAAGGAAAGCGTTTCTGAAGAAGAGAAATTTGTTAACATCGAGTATAGATTTAAGTGTCAGGAAGTCATTTCTGAAAGTATTCGTATGGAGTGTAGCCATGTATGGAAGTGAGACATGGACGATAAATAGTTTGGACAAGAAGAGAATAGAAGCTTTCGAAATGTGGTGCTACAGAAGAATGCTGAAGATTAGATGGGTAGATCACATAATTAATGAGGAAGTATTGAATAGGATTGGGGAGAAGAGAAGTTTGTGGCACAACTTGACCAGAAGCCCCTTTAGCACGCCATATATTTAGCGTGTCGACCTGTAGCTGGGGTTTTGCACCGTCGCGATCACGTAGGTTTTGTCCATTGTGAACTGTTTTACATGACCCAGCTTGTGAGGTAGGTATCCGGTTTGGACTGGCGCGTCTTCGGACTGTGGTCGGTAGCTTGTGATGAGTGTGGCTGCAACGCTGTCCGCATTTATTTCCTCAGTTTTCAGTGTCCTGTGGAGTGACAAAGCAGAGCGTTTTGCTTTTATGTCCGGCTTCTTCCGTTGTCAGGGAGCACGTTGTCTGAGGGACTTTGAAGATTTCTCTTCTCGGTAATAGATAATACACAGCGCCTGTCAGAGCCCGTCCTATTTCCGCCTGTACATCTAGAATTTGCGCCATGTATCACGCTTTCGATAGGATCGTCACGCTGATCAGTTCGATCCTCTGTAGAACGCATGCCAACAAGAACGTGATGATCACACAGAGCTCTCTTATGGTGTGCAGAATGCTACGCCAGATGTTTGCCACCATTTTCAAAGAACATTTCTGCAGATTTACGGCGAGTACTTGGTGTTTATCGGCTACTTGGTATCATGGCCTCGCCGCTCTAAGACCTTCGTTTCCGATGGGATGTAACTCCGTTTTCCTGGCGTTCGTCTTCGCACCTGTCGCTTTTCAAATGACTTGACGATCTGCTGGGTTTCCTCAGTGCCTTCTCTGTCAGCTGCGAGGACTTCCATACCGTCTACATAGGCCGTGCAAGTCGCTGTGGATCTTCCTGTTTGGTAGCATTTGATGGTGCTTCCCACTTAACGTAGCGGAACATGTAACGGTACAGCGAATACGGCCATGGACGAAGGACATCCTTGGCGCACAGATTTTTGTATATTTGTTCTTCCTGACGTCCATCCGTTTATTGTGATCTTTCAATTGGCGTTTGTGAGGACGTTCTTGATGACTCGTACAAATTTTGGGCCAAAGGCAAGTCCTATGAGTGTCTTTGTCAGGCAGCAGTGACTGATCCTATAAAAAGCCTTGTGGGAATCGATCAGTATTATCGCTGAGGTGGTATTGGTTGTTGCTGCATGCGAGATTATGTCCCTGTATGTAGAGATGGAGTCGAAGATGCTCCTGTCCATCACTGCACATGTCTGCCAAAAAGAAGGCCCTCAGCGTGTCGCAACGTTTATATTTTGTGAGGACACTTTGTCGGCATTTAGTAGCGTTATGGGCCTGTAGCCGTGAATATGTTTAGTTGCCTGTTTCTTGGGGATCACAGTTACCGTTCTTTCTGGAAAGTGAGCGATATTTTTGTCCCGTTTATAATTTCGTTATTGTGTGGGAGGAGCTCGCAGAAATTATTTTTGAAGAATTTGCTTCTGGATCGTCAGTTTCTTTCCCTTATGGGGCGTATACAGGGTGTTACAAAAAGGTAGGGCCAAACTTTCAGGAAACATTCCTCACACACAAAGAAAGAAAATATGTTATGTGGACATGTGTCCGGAAATGCTTACTTTCCATGTTAGAGCTCATTTTATTACTTCTCTTCAAATCACATTAATCATGGAATGGAAACACACAGCAACAGAACGTACCAGCGTGACTTCAAACACTTTGTATCCTCGCTAACGGAGGACATTTTGAACATTTCCTATAACATACATCCACCCTCCGTCGCATGGAATCCCTGATGCGCTGATGCAGCCCTGGAGAATGGCGTATTGTATCACAGCCATCCACAATACGAGCACGAAGAGTCTGTACATTTGGTACCGGGGTTGCGTAGACAAGAGCTTTCAAATGCCCCCATAAATGAAAGTCAAGAGGGTTGAGGTCAGGGGAGCGTGGAGGCCATGGAATTGGTCCGCCTCTACCAATCCGTCGGTCACCGAATCTGTTGTTGAGAATCGTACGAACACTTCGACTGAAATGTGCAGGAGCTCCATCGTGCATGAACCACATGTTGTGTCGTACTTGTAAAGGCACATGTTGTAGCAGCACAGGTAGAGTATCTCGTATGAAATCATGATAACGTGCCCCATTGAGCGTAGGTGGAAGAACATGGGGCCCAATCAAGACATCGCCAACAATGCTTGATGCTAGTGCTGTAGAGCAATGAGTCGCATGTCAACACAAGCACCGAAGTCAACATCACCTTCCTTCAATTGGGCCAACTTGCGGTGAATGGAGGAAGTATAAAGTACATACTGACGAAACTAAAATGACCTCTAGCATGGAAATTAAGCGTTTCCGGACACATGTCCACATAACATCTTTTCTTTATTTGTGTGTGAGGAATGTTTCCTGAAAGTTTGGCCGTACCTTTTTGTAACACCCTGTATATATATTGACTAATGTGGTTCCCTCTATGTCGATTGCAGTTCCATGGCCGTCGACCATCAGTTTAGCTTCTCCAGTTTCTATGCCCTGTGTGACAATGATGGTAGTTCGATGTCGAGTTTCTGGATCGATGTTGGTGGAAACGATGTATCTCGGTACCCATTCTATTCCCGGAGTTACTACCTCTTGTAGCTTTATTATGTTGGCTGCTCTGTGCCCAGTATCTCTTTTTATTTCGGTTCTCATTTTATTTATGTTGCACGAGATAATCTTGTAGCTTCCCAACATGTACGTTTATGCGTTTGGAGTAATTTACTGGAATATTACACTGAAGGGTCATAGAAAGTTGTATAGGCATGCGAATTCAAATACAGAGCTAGACAGCCAGAATACGGCACTGTGGTTGGCAACACCTATACAAGACAAGTGCTTGGCGCAGTTGTTAGATCGGTTACTGCTGCTACAATGGCAGGTTATCAAGATTTGAGTTTGAACGTGCTGTTACAGTCGGCGCACGAGTGATGGGACACGGTATGTCTGAGGTAGCGATGAAGTGGGGATTTTCGTGTACGACCATTTCACGAGTGTACCATGAGTGTGAGGAATCCGGCAAGACATTAAATTTCCGATATCGCTGCAGCTGGGAAAAGAAACTGGAAGAACGGGAGCAACGGCGACTGAAGAGAATCTTTCAGTGCTGGGCCATCAACAAGCGTCAACGTGCGAGCCGTTCAACGAAACTGCATCGATATAGGCTTTCGGAGCCTAAGGTCCACTCGTGTACCCTTGATGACTGCACGACACAAGGCTTTACGCCTCGCCTGGGCGCATCAGCGCCGACACTGGACTGTTGATGGCTGGAAACTTGTTGCCTGGTCGGACGAGTCTCGTTTCAAATTGTGTCGAGCGTACTGACGTGTACAGGTACGGAGACAACCTCATGAATCCAGGGACCCTGCATGTCAGCAGGAGTCTGCTCATGCTGGTGGGTGCTCTGTAATGATGTGGGGGTGTGCAGTTGGAGTGGTATGGAAACCCTGATACGTCTAGATACGACTCTGACAGGTGACGCATACGTAGGCATCCTGTCTGATCACCATCATCCATTCATGTCCATTGTGCATTCCGACGGATTTGGACAATTCCAGCAGGACAATGCGACACCCCATACGTGCGGAATTGCTATAAAGTGGCTCGAGAAACACTCTTGAGTTTAAACACTTGTGATGGCCACCAAACTCCCCACGCACGAACGTTAGTGAGCATATCTGGGAGGCCTTACAACATGCTGTTCAGAAGAGATCTCCACCCCCTCATCCTCAGACGGATTTATGGACAGCCCTCAAGGATTCACGATGTCAGTTCCCTCCAGCTCCACTTCAGGAATAAGTCGAGTGCATGCCACGTTGTGTTGCGGCACTTCTGCGTGTTAGCGGGGGCCCTACACGATATTAGGCAGGTGTACCAGTTTCTTATGCCGTGGGTGGTCTGGCTGTAGCGTGTTTTGCACTCATCTCATTGCAGATGGTGTGTCCGACTCCTCTGCGTCTGTCGTGTTCATCTATTCTTTGCCACGGCTTCAGCTTCGTTGTCCGTTGCGTCGTCTTTTTGCTTTGGACAACGACTGCTGGTCGCCGTTCGCCTCTTTCGGTTCGTCGTCTGATTCTTTGAGGATGCGTGCGAGTTTCGTTAGTCGTTCCTTTATCGCCATCTCACGTGCCTCGGTGTATGAGGTGGGCGCGGCCGTGTCAGCGCTGGGCTGTCGTTGGCTGTTCTGAATGACAGGCAGGCACAGCTGGTGGCGCGGCGGCGTGCGTGGCCTTGACCCGCAGGTTAGTGGGGTTGGGGACTGGCGGCCAGCTCGGCCTCCCTGCAGGTCTCGGGGCGCAGGCGCCGCGCCGCGCCTCCCCTACGCTGCTGCTGGGGCCGGTGTTGCCGGCTGGACGGCCTCGGCTGCCGCGGCCACCACCGCCGTCGCTTCCGCTACGGCCGGCTCATCGTTTGTGCGCGCTATAGATCAGCCAAGCGGTTATTTTCGAGTATCAGTTATCACGGGGCTACAGTTAAATACCCATAGTCTGTTCATCATAAGAACAAACCTCATGTAAACGTTACACCATGTTTTCTTCCGGGTTTGCTCGAATCTCGTGAAGTTTCGTTTCACGTGGGGCGAAAGTCAAGCTGTGTCCAGTTCAGTCAAGTACGATCATAAGGATACATTTTATGATGTGTTACACGCAAATAGACTCAGCGATGACTCGGAACCACCGTTTTACACGCGCATTTGACTTAGACAGCACTGGCCAGCCAGCTGGTCCAACTAACCTGCAATGATGGGAACAGTTGCAATTCAGGCGTAGAAACAGACGATCAGAGAAACATCACTGCTTCTAATGTCATTTAATTTTTAAAGAGTATGATATAATACTAGGCTAAATCCCAGCACTATTGCACGCTTCTTAGGTGGCCAAACGGAAAGCATAAAATCCTATCGTTCCCATACATGGATTTCACCGTATTGTTCAATACTGAAGCCAAGGAGGTATTAATTACAGTCGCTCGTCTGGTAATCTTTTAGCCCCTTAGTTCAGAACTGAAATGTATTTGTCGGGTTCGGATAAGTCATTTGACCTAGTGCATCTAGCAAATTAACAGGCTTATTATTTCTCACGACAAATCCGTTCAGTTGGCTCCAGATCAATTCTGTTGTGTTCATATTGTAATGCTACAGTGGCAAATGTAGAAACGCAGCATTTGCAGGTGTGCTCCAGGCCGTGAAAATTGTTTTTCGTGTCTCTACCACACTTACCACTCTGTTCGTATGAGACTACATCTGCGGTACAAAACAGTGGACACAGTCTAAATGAACAGTATTTGGTTTTAATTTTTGTCCTAAAAACTAAATTTTTATGTTTCCTTACTTTAAGCAAACTTTATTAACAGTGTTTCATAAAAATCTCAAATTAAGAATTTATATTACAATTTCACGTCCAATATGTAACTAGAAAGAAGACGGCCTGCATTATCAATAAAAATGATAATGAATTTTACAATTACATGTAGGTATTTGAAATCGAAAGATATAAAGACGAGACCTGAACTAGCAATTCATGTATTGCACCACATCCTCATTCTGCAACGCTACCGAAGCCGCTCAACATTCTTTCTACTCCAATTCCGCGAAACATCCAGTTTCTTTTTATACATCAACAGTATAAAATACAGATTCTCGGAGAACTTCAAAGCCGACTTTTCCGTAAATTTATGAAAAACATTGTGAACAACCTATTTCTCGGGACTTTTTAACCGTGTTCCTCACGCTTGTTACACTATGCAGCGGGAAGCAACTTCAGCCATTTTCATACTTCGTTGTTACAGCGCGCGCGACAATCAGAGCGTAGCAACACAGAGACTGTGACTGTGCACGATTTTTGAAATAAAAACTACACAGCTATTCGTGATAAAGAAAAACGTTGATCGCTGTTAATACATTAGAATATCGTAAAGTGTCATTTAACTTAAGTAAGTGATGACATATCTAGTACAATAAGTAGGACATACTTCCAAGATCGTAGCCACACCAGTGTAGGTGTGGTACAGCTTGTGACCAGTCATCAGTTTAGTTTGTCAGTAACTGTGAGTAGTGCGAAGTGGCAGGAATGTCGCATGGATCGTACCGTAACCTTAGCATATTAACTGTCCAGTACATTTCAGTTGAACTATGAATGGTTATTGGTGTTCCATATTATATGTGTATAGTTAATCATTCGCTATTAGAACTATTTCTCTCGCGGAGAGTAACCGGAACTTTGCTACAGCACTGTTAAAGTGAAATGTTAAAATCGCGCTTTCTCATGTATAAACTAATATGTAAGCTGAATAATGTGGGTAAAATTCGAAGCTTGATTGCCTGTGTTACTCATTTAACGGAATGAGTGTAGGGCCCTGTAATACAACACAAAAATATAAGCAACGTGATAAGATTCATTTACTCCTGTACAAGATAATATAATAAGTTTGAGGGAAGTTTTATTTGAGTCCCGGAAAACTGTTCTATTTCTTCAGCTACCGGCAAGGTCTTAATTTTTTGGTGAGAGAAAGGCTATTTACATTTCTCAAAGTCTTCAATTTGTTGCCTGTCTCTTACGTTTAGTGTTATTGTACGCAGAATTCCAGTGGATGATTGGTTGTGTTAACCTCGTATGAGTAACGTACGTAAATGGCTCCGATGTCATTGTATTGTATCGGGGACCTAGAAACGACGGAGAAGCTTCGTCCCGCCGTAGCTCTCAGTGGTTCACAACCCCACAGCAGCCGGGTCGGCCCCCAGTGGCCGCCCTACGTCTGGGAACGTCTCGTACCAGACGAGTGTAACCCGAAATGTTTGCATGGTAGAGTAATGATGGTGTACGCGTACGTGGAGACAGTGTTCACACAGCAATCGCCAACATAGTGTAACTGTGGCGGAATAAGGAGAACCAGCCCGCATTCACCGAGGCAGATGGAAAACCGCCTTCCAAACCATCCACAGGCTGGCCGGCACACCGGACCTCGACACTAATCCGCCGGGCGGATTCGTGCTGGGGACCGGCACGCCTTCCCGCTCGGGAAGCAGCGTGTTAGAACGCGCGGCTAGCTGGGTGGGCCAGATATTATTACTTGACCTTTTTACTCTGTTGATCTAATTCTTCTTTGGGTAGCCAGATCGCGAGATTCAGAATTAATAGTATTGATGTGGGAACACGAATTTGCAATAAGTTTCCAGAAATTTCTCAATAACAAAATTTACTCTCCCGAGGAATACTTCACCTGTCGATTCCATGTTTTGCCTTTTTTTTTTTAATATCTTAAATGGGATGATAGTGTACGCATTCTGTCAAATATATGAGGCAATAATGTGCACCCTTTCCAATATACTTTCTCAGTCAATGTCACCTTCTTGTTTGACTTTTTTCTTTTGTTTTTACACTTTAGTATCATGACAGATATCTGTCTAACTACAGTATATAACAGGCTACTTCATGAATGGCAGAGATGACCACCCAAAATGAAGGGTTTGGGCGGCAACGCACTAGGCAGCCTGCCTGCAGCAGCCAGAAATGTTGAGCAGCCGGTTTGAGGCAGCCAGCTGACAGTCGTGATCGATCAGCCGAACAAGATGGACGTGGAAGATGTAATATTTGCCTACCTTTTGACACGAGAGAAACGCAAAGCCATCCTCTACTTCTGGAGCGGCACACAAAGGGCTTATTTAAAAATTGCTTCAAGGATCTTCGCTTCTTTAATTATACAAGAATGTCAGAATTTCCTATATTTTCGAAAAGGTTGTCAAATGATGGCACTATCATGGGCACTGATACTCGTATGCCAGCTTGTATAACTCCGGAAGCAAAATTGCTAGTGACTTCCAGGTGAGTACAAAAAACAAATATACTTTATTTTTGAAGCGTCAAGCGCTAATATGATAAGTCACAATCTCTGTAGGATTATTTCTTTTTTAAACTAAACTAAACAAAGTATTTGTTCTTGCAAAATTCCGTGACAACTAACAACACCTAAGGTTTATGGTACTGGTGAGAAAATGTATCGTTAAAAATACCTTCACGGTAGTAATACCCTAAAATTGTGTAAAATATTATTGACTTGTCGTTTTATACCTTGGCCCTGAAATTTAAATGTTACAAATTTGAAGGAACCGTAAGGAAAAAAATTCACAAAACAAAAATGCTAGTTTGAATATAATGAAACAATATATTTTGCGATTTTATATTATTTGTAGGGCTACTAAATTTTGGTTACATTTCAAAAGATTAGAATTTTAAAATAAATGTTCTTCACGTACGGACTCCTGAAACAGATCAAGTAGTTCAGTATTCTGGCTCGATACAGTTGACACCGATGAGGCAGTGGGTGATAATTGATTGTAATCCGCGGCAGTGTTCTGCCTGTCTGCAACAGGCGTAGAATATCCACAGTGATTCTGCCCTCTGCTCAAGTCTCCTGGATCATAATTCGGTTGCACTGGGTATCCATCCCCATGGTTATATGGTCCAGCGAATGACGTTATTGCCACATACTCTCCATAGCCTTGATGATGAGTTTGCAGCGGAGGCATTTGTGCTCTTTTTATTGAGTCTATAATTTCCATTTTTGTAGTGAGCTTTGTGTGTTCTGGAATTTCTTTCATGTGTTGTAACAATGAAAGCAGAAAGAGACGATCTGGATCGGATTGTAGTTTTCTTTCGTATTGCCTTTCTCGCTCCTCTCTCATTGCGATACTCTGCTGGAGTACTGCAATCAGTACATCGTCGTTAGTTTTAGGCTTTTTCTTTTCTGGCATACTATTCCTTATGTTGCCGCTCTGATGGTTATTTTCAGAAACTTTCGTTTCCAGGCCAGCTTCAGTTGGGTTGTTCAGTACAGTGTCCTTCAGGAACTGTAGTTGGCCAAAATACACGTAAGGGCTTTTACGCAAAGCTGCAGATCCACTTTTCGCACCTGCTCTACGTTTTAACTCTCTGCTAAAACTCGTTCTAATGTTCTTCCGCTTCAGCTGTAGAGATTTCTCTGCAAAAGTCGTCTCAATTAGCGCTGCTGGGGTGAATTTAGAGATGCTAATTTGAAAAATAATTAAAAATAATATACTAAAATTTCTGTCACAGATGCATGGGTTTCAAGTTTTCGTATGAACGTGTTTTTCGTTTCAGATATCAGGCTTCACTGACTCACATTTTTCTGATAGGATGTTCCACTGTCCGGGAAGTCATATATGAAACTTGCTTGGCGATTTGGGAGAGCATGAGAGAGAGAGCATTTTTAGAATTATATGAGGAAAGGTGGATTGAGATAGCAGATGGTTTCAATAAAAATTCAGACTTTCTCAGTTGTACTGGTGGCATCGACGGGAAACATATCAGAGTAATAAAACCACGTCATTCCGGCTCACTTTACTATAACTATAAAAATTATTTTTCCATCGTTTTACTTCCTTTATGCGATGCCGATTATAAGTTCACATATATAGATGTTGGAGCGTATGGAAAATGTAGTCACTCATCTACATTTAAACAATCCATTTTGTGTGAAAAACTCGTGAATCACAATTTACGAATACCTGAGAAAAGCCCGATATCTAACAATGGAGTATCGATGCCGTATGTCATTGTCGGAGACGAGGAATTTGGTTTATCTGAAAAGTTAATGCGTCCTTATGGAGGAAGGAGCTTAACAAACGAGAAAAGAATCTTTAACTACTGACATTCTCGGGCTAGGCGTTTTATAGAATGTACGTTTGGCATTCTGGCAAACAAATGGAGAATTTTTCATCGTCCAATGGACGTTCGAGAAGATTTCGCAATTGCCATAATAAAAGCGTGCTGTGTTTTACACAATTATGTGCCTGAAAGAGATGGTTATAAATTTGAAGACACATTGTATGTACCTCCAGAACTGCAAATTCCGCAAGGTCATACAGGCAGAGGGTGCCGCTTGTGGTGTCACCGCCAGACACCACACTTGCTAGGTGGTAGCTTAAATCGGCCGCGGTCCATTTAGTACATGTCAGACCCGCGTGTCGCCACTGTGTGATCGCAGACCTAGCGCCACCACAAGGCAGGTTTCGATATACGAACAAGCACTCGCCCCAGTTGGACGGACGACCTAGCTAGCGACTAGATGTACGGAGCCTTTCTCTCTCATTAGCCGAGAGACAGAATAGCCTTCAGCTAAGTTAATGGCTACGAACTAGCAAGGCGTAACAGTCTTGTTACGTCACTACACCGCTCATCATCGGGATATAGGGATTTATTTGCGGATTATTTTACACGTGAAAATCCGCTGGAGTGGCAAAAAGAATTGCACTGGGGTAGTAATTATGTGTGTCATTTAGATAATGTATGTAACTGTCACTGCTTCCAAGTGATTTAGTATCAATTATTGTTAAGTGTAAATTGATATCCTCTTTTTCATTATTGTACGTATAACAAATGTTCATTATGTAGTAAATAAAAAAGACTTACCGAATTCATTCTTGTCATTTTCACTCATATTCTGCTCACACATTATATTTATTATTTCCTCCCAACTCCTCCTCTTCAAATGACGATCACTATATTCTTCTGATGAAATATCCCAGATTGCTCTTCGGCTTTCAAGCTCACGAATAAATTTCTCCGTATCAAAAGTCACGGTGTATTTCGTTTCTCGGTCACACGAAGACACGGTCTGGCTGCTCGGACGAGTGCGCGCAGACTGCAGGCAGCCATATACGCTCACTGCGAGACACGCTGCTACCAGCTGGCTGCCCGCTGCCGTGCAGTTGCCCGAGTTTCTGTGGCTGCCGCAGCCAGAGAATCCTGGATGGCCAGTGCGCGGCCTACCATACGCCGTCATTGTCTTACTGGCTGCCGCAGCCAGGCTGCCTAGTGCGTTGTAGCCCTTAAGTTTTGTACATAACAAAGCCTCAACACGGTAGTGTGTGTGTGTGCATGTGGCAGAAAGTGTCTCAGTGTTGCCTAACACAACAGAAAATGAACTGACTTGGGCTCTTTGATATCAAAGAAACGTGTATTATTCGAATGTGTTCATGTAGTATGCACTACTATCAGTAGGCCCTAATGTAAGTAAGTCTATACTTCTATTTAAATACCACTGACAAATACCTGGCCTGATATTTATTGGAAACACTTATATTCAATCTAAATATGCCTCTACGAAATGCTTAATTTCCCGTACATGTGTCTGAAGTGTAAATATTTCATTGTCCAAATTTATGTGCTTTGACGTCGAAACATTTTCTACAAAGTATAATGACAAAAGACCATCAAACGTTAAGGATATGGTATACTTCCAGAAGATAATCAAGTATTTTCCATTTCAGATCACCTGCAATACTCATATACTTCAGTAAGTGTAAAATCTCAAAAAAAAAATTAACATGTTGCATACTCTTGACAATAGTTGATTGCTTTCCGTACTATGTACGAGATAAAACACAGTTTTTCCGCGCAGTAATGCCACAAATTATTAGGCACATTCTTTGAGAAGATTGGAGATATGCTGCATCTTGCGTTACTGCAGACATGAGTTTGCGACGATGACGATGATGATGATGATGATAGAACAAGAATTGTTAGAGAATACGATAACTACGAGAGAAAATTACCTACGTTTGACAGTTATTTCCGTAGTCCCTCGTATTCCATGCCCGCAAGGAATCTTTCCCTTCAAATAAAAGTAGCGCCGTCTATTCGACACATAAAAGAATGGTGTCCAGAAGCCAAAGGGGGCTACAGCATGTCCCTCGTAATGGAGCGATGTCTTCAGGACACTACATCAACAGACTTGAAATATGAACGGCTCTTCACCACCTCTTTTTATGTCTATGCGGCAATAAGAGCAAAAACAAAATACAAAAAAAGAAAATAACCACAGCACAAACCCGTCAACAAAGCAAAAAAAGTGGTTCAAATGGCTCTGAGCACTATGCGACTTAACTTCCGAGGTCATCAGTCGCCTAGAACTTAGAACTAATAAAACCTAACTAACCTAAGTACATCACACACATCCATGCCCGAGGCAGGATTCGAACCTGCGACCGGAGCGGTCGCTCGGTTCCAGACTGTAGCGCCTAGAAGCGCACGGCCACTCCGGCCGGCGTCAACAAAGCATGTCGACGGCGATATGTAAAAAGAAAGGATAAGATACATGCCGACAGCGTGTCACGTAACAGAACACAGAAAATAAAAGAAAAACACCACACATCAAATGAGATCACTTCCAACGAAAATGTTGTTTGCAATCAAGATGTGTCCATCGCCAAAATAATAAAGAAATAGAATGTCGTCAAATTAAATAAGTTTGGAACTCAGCAGAACGGAGAAAATAACAAAAAATAAGCATAGCTCAAACTGGAACAAATTTTTATTGATACCTCTTCTCGGCTCGTATGCAGTAAATTTGACCATCTTCTTGAAGGCAGTAAATGTGTATCCAATGACTCTCCCTAGATGTGAGGAAAACTGAAACGTTTTTCGGTACGTTGCATTCCTTTCTGTGTCATTGTACTTTCCAGATCGGGCGGGAAACGTATTCAGTAGGTGTTGAAATCAAAATTGAGAATTTGGAAGTTTCATCAAAATAGGGCAAAACTTTTGCGTTACGTTACGATTCTTTCTTTATCTTTCACTTCACGGACTTAACATTGAAACTGTGAAGAAATTTGTGAATCAAAATTATGAATGTGTCAATACCTTGTTGAATGCACAAGACATAGGAACGTACAAAAAATTTGGAAAAGTCTCTTGATAGGTTGCACAGACTCGTTCGGTATTGCTCTCAGTCCACAGGTAGGTGAGAAAGACCAGTTGAACAGTCATTCTGCCGGCCGCGGTGGCCGTGCGGTTCTGGCGCTGCAGTCCGGAACCGCGGGGCTGCTACTACGGTCGCAGGTTCGAATCCTGCCTCGGGCATGGGTGTGTGTGATGTCCTTAGGTTAGTTAGGTTTAAGTAGTTCTAAGTTCTAGGGGACTTATGACCTAAGATGTTGAGTCCCATAGTGCTCAGAGCCATTTGAACAGTCAGTCTGGGAAAGAAACATGAAATGGATAGATGTCCGAGGATCCAGATCGTGGCATTTCGTTTGGCGTTGGTGTAAGCCTTGCATTGCGGCGCGGTGGCGTCTGTCGCGGTCACACGATGCCTAGCCACTCTTTTAATGAGCTGTGTCACGTCCCGCGCTGTGTCGCAGACGGCGGAGACTTTTGCCACACAAACCGATATTCGAGGGTGTCCTCCTCGGCGCACACTGGACGCCGATTGATTAGCGAACTGTAATTCCGAGTTGGTCGAAATTGTACGATTCACTAGGTTGTACCACGTCGCAGGCACGTCTGCGGGAATGACATTAGAGGAGATATTTTTCTATGCGGCGTTCCAGGTGTACTGTGGTGGACGGCGTTCTGTTGGGTTCCCTCGAAGAGCTCTGATGACATCACTAACGATGCATCCACGTATGTGACTACTGAAAACGTAGCTGCCGTAGAGATAGGAGTGGCGCATGTAATTTAACATTTCAGAAATGTCTGGGGCAAGCACCGAGCGTGGGCGATATTCACTAAACAGAACTGCTGTCGTAGAACGAGGCCCCTTCTCAGTTGTCACAGCAGTCCAGCCAATGAACAGCACTGCGCGCTTCACGTGGAGGTCCACCAAACGCAGAGCCCCCACTGTCCCGCTCAGGGAGCACGTGTCCTTGGAAACTTTAAAAATGTTCCCCTTCCTGAACACGCAGTAGACTGCCCGTTCTATGGCACATTCATCTATGATAACACTTTTTCTGTGGTGTTACGATATTGTTGGTAGGTCGCACTATTTTGCACACGATGTAACATATACGCTATGTCTTTTTTTTTAAAAAGGGCATTCCGTCAGGAAACAGCGAACCGTCAAAGGTTGAGGGTGAATACGCTGTACACTTTTAACCGCTGACGTTCTCATTTACTTTTGCCGTCCGAGTGATTGGCCGTTTCAGCGAACGACGCACGGTCTGTCGACCGCACTTTAAATGTCCTTCGCCATATTGTTGCGGCGGATAAAAAGTAATCATTAGTTCAGCACCTCCGTTTCTCTGTGGCATATTTTATGGACGTTGCTCCAAGTCCGTGTTTTTGCCTATCGTTCCTTCCGTCGATTGCGCTTAACGTGTAGTCGTTTTTAACTCCTTTTTAGTCTTCGTGTTCTACGGTTCTGACATGGGATCGTATGATCCTAGTTGCTTTTGTAGTTCCTTTCTGTTTGTTTTGTTTTGTTTTAGGGCGCAAAAACATGATAGCGCACTGTTCCACAAATGTTTACAACACACATTCTTGAGAATGTGGGAGGTATCCGCAGCAGCGACGACGAGGTAGCGCATCTCTAATGGTATTCGGCTGATTTCTACGGCGCCGCCTCAGAATCCGGCGTGTAGTGTTTTAGTAGAGACGACGTGCCACAGTCAACGTCTCTGTCCTCCATTTTGATCGCTCTATAGAGCAGCAGTGCCACGCATTTTGTTCCATCATCTACCAGTCACAGCGCTCCGTCCTCTCTTGCGGTAGCTCCAGACCTCCGTCCTCTCTTGTGAGACTTCAAAAATTTTGTGCCTCCACAGCAGGTAGTATACAGCGCTTGTTATAGACTTTACTATTTCTGTCGGTACATTTATAGCTTGTGCCATTTACTACGCATCTGACAGGATGGTCATGTTGATTAACTTTACTTTCTGTTCTAGTGTTAGGCGTCTGTAATACTGAGTTCTCACGAGGACTCTGATGATATTTAGAATGCTCCGCCATTTTTATTGGGCAATGCTGTCGCTGGACACGTAGCGCTTTGTGGTTTTCAGTGACCCGGTACCACGGCCTGGGCCCTATTTTGTATCTCTCCTCCATTTGCCGATCGGTTTGGTACTCTAGCGCACCAAACGGTCTAGTTTTCGAAGGAGAGCCAGAAAAGTATTCTACAAGCATTTCGGAAGCGATGCCGAACGGTCCTAGCGAACCGAAACGCTGTTGGCAGTTCTCCTCCTACCAACCAATCAAAAGCAATCTGCCTCAGATCCGCACTGCGGCGCCACATCGGCACGAAGCCGAAGCGGCTAGCAGCCGACACAGGCACGCTATTGTTCACAATACCAAAGGGTATTATACGTAATACTATTCACATTTCGCTGACAGCGTGGTTCCGTGAATGCACGATAATTATAGAATATTGACTGTGTTCTGGAAACTGTCGTAAATGTCACATTATGACATTTTATCCTCGTTCACATCGACGTCTTGTTTTGGATTTTACGTCGCCTGGAGCGGGGTGTGGAGTTGGCCGGAGGGGGGGGGGGGGCATGACGGGGCCCGCGGCTGCTGGCTGGGTCCCTGCGGCTTGCGGAGCTGCCACGGTCAGCTCTTGGCTTGCGGGCAGACTCTGCCCGTTACAGCCCTGGCACAAGTCGTGGTGTTTTCACTGGTTTTACGCAGCAATTGGGCCAGCCCTCTGTTCTTTCGTGAGCTGTGTCGAGTAGCATATAGAGCACTGTGGTCCTGGCCACTGAATTCAGTTACACCCATGTTGTCCCTGAGTCCCATGAATGATGGTAAGTGCTTTCTCAAACCCGTGCACACAAATTTGACCCCTGAGTCGGCTGTGTGTAGGTGTCCTTCTCCCTAGAAGTCCCTGATTGTGGACAGAACTTGACCGTATAATATGAGGCAACGTGCTATCCCTTCACATGAGACTTCAAACAGGAGGCTGCACACTTTTATGTTGCGAACGCCGTGACCAGTCTGCGTGATCCTTGTCACTCACAGTACTGTACTCGAACTGGCAGATGCCTGTGTTCACACTAACTAGCAACTCACACGAGACTTCAATTTTTAATTTGAAAAACAAGCTGTGCACGCTAAAATCTAGGTGTAATCCTTCAATTTGCACGAAGTTCTAAAGATTAAGGAAGAGTAACCATTCTTCGATGTCGAAGGATGGAGGCCTCTCTAATTCTGTCAAACGTGCACTGTACTGTGGTATTCAGGAGTAGTAGGACAAAGTATGTTCTACCCAACTCTGCATTGCTGCCCAATTTATTCAATATGGCTGACCAAAGATGGAGGCCATAGATCTGGCAATCTCAGTGACATGGGAGAAAGTTCAAATTTTGGTGGGAAAATAGGTCAGTTGGGCTACCTTCACTAACCTAAGTCATCCAACCACCACCTCTTCCTTGGAATTGGTGAGAAAAGGACTCAGTCTGTGCTGCATTGCTGGATAGCATTGATGTCTTTATTTTGCATGCGGTGTTTACTCAAACAGTTTGAGTTGTCATAGGTAGTAGCTCCATCAGTGTGCTCACTGTGAGATTCGAAGTCCAGCTGACCTAGTTCACAGGATAGCCACCACAAGGCCCTGTCGTCCCTCCCCCGCTGCCCTCCCGTGATGTAATCCAAGATAGCGGTCTGAGGAAAAACTTGCAGGGAAAGGACTCAATCTGTGTCTAGCTGCTGGACTGGGAGGACGGACGTAATTGTGGACTGTGCTGGAGGAGGAATAGTATATTAGCATCTGAGGGTTGCTTCAAAGCACTGACATTTGGTGAACGCACATACGTTTCATGCAATAATAGATATGGGCTAATTTGTGCTTCGCATTTCATACTGATAAATTTGTGTGCTGTAAATTTCCAGCATTCAATAAAAGTCCAATAACATAGCCCATATTCGTCTTCACCAAACATCACAGTTACGCTTCGCAACTCATATGGACAAATGTATGTGCTATAAATGTAGATCATTTGATAAAAGACCAGTCAGTCTTCTGAAGCGCTAAGTGGCAAGAGTTTCGGCTCAACTTCCCGCAACTTCGGTTGCAAACACCCCAGGGGGACTCTCCCGTTCTTTGGTAGGGTAATCTCAGTGGCCCGTTCACGTCGGGAGGACGACGGTTCAATCCCGTCTCCAGCCATCCTGATTTAGGTTTTCCGTGATTTCCCTAAATCGTTTCAGGCAAATGCCGGGATGGTTCCTTTGAAAGGGCACGGCCGATTCCCTTCCCCATCCTTCCCTAACCCGAGCTTGCGCTCCGTCTCTACTGACCTCGTTGTCGACGGGACGTTAAAACAACACTAACCTAACCGTTCACGTCGGATAACCCCGCGCACTTTAGGCCGCTCTCTTCTACCCGCGCTCTCTTGCGCGCGCATTGCACACTGCGCAGATAGGTCGTAGGGACCACCCTCTTCAGTAGGGACACGATACACCGCACTTTCGCCGAAAAAGCAAATATTGTCGTTTCGTAAAAAGAGCAAAATTGTCGTACATCCTCCCCTATCCAAATAAAATTCCTGTGCTTCCCCACCACTCACCCACCACTCACCCACAGCAAAGCTGCAGCCCAAGAGGCGAGAATGCCGGCTACTCCCGCCAGCATTTCCGTCTCACTGTCCACCTTCCAAGAGCAGGTTGCCTTGAAGGACAAGCAGACTGCGGAACAGCAAGAGCTGATCGCAGAGCTGATGTGCAGTGAACACTCACAAACAGCAACACTCACACCAAAAACACAAGCGCCTACTGAAAACACGAAGGACATGCCCTCTATTTCACCTCTGGCGGCCCAGGCACCGACAGAACAGGAGCAAGAGCCGACGGAGGATACAGCTAAGACTGAAGAAGACGGACCGTGGCAGCAGGTCGGTCCGAGACGCAAACAGCCACCAAACACACAAACAAGTGAGCCCACAAACTCACGAGGCAACGGCCGAGTGCTGTTGCCAACTCCAACTACACCGCAAATCAACAACAAAGGCAACACAGCGACCAACACGAACAACCCTGCGACTGCAGCATCCACAAACACACAAGCAGCTACGCAGAACCCAAACAAATCCACGACTGACTGTCCACCAGTCATCATGCACAACTACGGAGACCGAAGTCTCCTAAACAAAGAATTTTATAAGAAACACAACCCCACAACATACTACTCAAAACTCACTGGGGAACACGCCGCTCTGTACGTGGCAAACAAACCAGATTACTCGAATCTGCTGGACTTTCTTAAAGAAAGGAAGGTAGAGCATATCACGTACGCAACATTCCTTGAAAAGACACAGTAGTACGTGATCAAGGGGATAGACTCACGAACCCCTACCGACACAGTACACGAAGAACTCTCTGCTCTCGGGTGGGAGTGCATTCGGGTAAACCGAACGTCAGAGTTCGGCACAGCAAGACCGTCGCACAACTACATGGCGGAATTGGCCGACACGGCCAAGTCCCGCGACCTGTTGAAGTTGAAGTTGTTTCTTCATATGGACGTCAATGTAGAGATCTAGAACACGCCGCGCACCCCCGAACAATGCCACAATTGCCAGCGCTTTGCGCACGCGGGTATCTGATGCGGTCTCGCTTCCCGCTGCCGCATTTGCGCTGGCGGTCACACGACCGAACGCTGCAAACTCCCCCACACAGCGCCTCGCAAGTGTGCCAACTGTGGTGCTGCCCATCCGCCAACTACAGAGCGTGCATTGCTTACAAAGCAGCTCTGTAGGTTTAGCGTGTTTGGTTATTTTGCGCCTCACAGTTCCGAAACCGCCCCCGCGCCCCGTAAGAAGTGGAGTATCCTTCGCTGGAGTGGGGGACGGTCAGAGGAGCCACAGAGCTCAGGCCACACACAACAAACACCCCCAGCAACAGACACACGACAGACAGACAAACACAACACCTAACACCGCACCAGCAGCGGGCACACCACACGACACCAGCAACAACACCACCCTACCCCCTGAGATCGCGGACTGCAGCCCACCACAGGCTACAGAAGGCGCACCTACACAGGGACAACCACAGCGTCAGAGGAGGAGGAGAAGGAGAAGGAGAAACAACGGCAGCACGAGGAACGCGACCATACCACAACAAGTACACAGGCAACAGGACACCAATACTCACGAACACAATCTGGACGCCAACTCGACAACCCACACAACACACCCACTCACCACAGAGAATACACAGGCTCCCACAACTGTCACACGAACAGCCGACACACAGGCCAGCCCTCACCAGACGCCGACACAGGAACAAGCGGCCGCTAACGCGACCAACAACACACAGGCCGACATGCCCAACATTATGTCAACATTCCAGAGAATAATGGAAACATTATTCCCCGGACGCACGACCACCGAAATAGCCACGAAGATTATGGGTTGTGTGTCACAACTCTTCATGCAGTTCATGTCTGGGCTAGCTTCCAAGCCACTATCACACCACCTTTTACACTACTACATGGATAATACGCCACACCAGCCCCGAAACGCAGACGCTAACACAATATCACAGATCCTGTTTTGGAATGCCAACGGGACTGCAAACAAAAAAGACGAAATGGCCGCGGTCATGGAGTGAAAGGGTATCCGAATCGCTCTTGTGAACGAAACACTGCTTACGCGTCGCAAACAACTAAACATCCCAGGGTATTGCGTCTATCGTACCGACCGAACGGATGGCAGGAGGGGAGGCGGCACGGCAATCATCAAACACAGAGACATAGAACAAACGAACATCGGGCTCCCTGCGCTTGAAAGACTAGAGGCCACGGCCGTCAGGGTCAAGTTCAACGGAGCCAACACCACACTGGTATCGATGTACAATCCTCCTAGAAACATAGCAACACGCGATATCAGCACAGTACTCAACATAGCACCGCGGGTAATCGCCGCTGGAGACCTCAACGCAAAACACCCCGATTGGAACTCACGAATACGAACCTCCAATAGCAAGAAACTGTACGAACGCGCACTAGCCCGAAACTACATCATACTTGGGCCGGACGTTCCCACGTTCGTGCCTACACAGGCCCGACATAGGCCAGACGTGCTAGACATAGCCCTCATAAAGGGCATCAGATGCACACTCAACCTTACGGATGAAAACGATCTGGACTCAGACCACATGCCTGTAATACTGCACACGGAAGAAACACTGTAGGACACAGAGCCACGCAGGATGCTTAACTACAAGCGCGCGAATTGGACACTGTTCAAGGAAAGGCTTGATAGTCGTATTCCTGACACCCACGAAATTAACAACAGACAGCATATCGATGAGGCTGTGGAGGCTCTCACAACTGCCGTCCAAGACGCAATGACTGACGCCATTCCATATACAACACCAAGACAACACTCGACGGCCCTGGCTCAGGAAATCCTGGGCCTTATCTCAATGAGGAACCGCCTCAGGAGATACTGGCAGCGTACCAGGCGCCCGTTCTATAAACTGCACGTCAACTGACTCCAGGCATAATACGGGATAAAATACAAATAGGTCACTGAACCTTAGCAGCTATGGTCAAAGTTTTAAAACACAAATATTCAGAAACGAACAATGGGGACAGAAACACGCTGGGCTAGTTACCACACGTCCTGGTGTGTGGCAGCTGGCCAGGCACTTCACCAGGGAGAAACATTACGTTCCCACGTTACAAGGACCAGACGGCGGGACGGAGAAGGCAGAGCTTATGGCCACAACACTTGCAGCGTCTTTCATGCCGAATCTGGTTCCCTCAGACCCAGTATTCACACTTGAAACGGACCAGGAGGTTACACGACTTGTAACCCAGCCCTCGCGCAACGAAATTAGATGTACTAGCACAACGCTAGGAAAGCCACTGGGCCTGATGGCATTCAGAACCGTGTCCCCCAGGAGTTCACGGATAAAGCCGTAGAATACCTTACACACTTAACGAATGCCATCCTGAAACACCAACACTTCCCTGACTTTTGGAAGGCGGCCAAAGTCCTGATGTTGAGGAAGCCAGGGAAAGACCACTCCCTCCCACAAAATTACCGACCCATCAGTCTGCTGTGTTCGCTCAGCAAGATTGTTGAAAAGCTAATATTAAAACTTATCACTAGGCACTGCGTCGCCAATGACACCCTAAGACCGGAGCAGTTCGGCTTTAGGAATCACCACTCGACAACACAACTACTCCTCCGCGTAGTCAACAATATAACACACGGCTACAACATGAACAAAGCCACAGGGGCCGTGTTCCTAGACATCGAAAAGGCTTTCGACCGTCTCTGGCACAACGGACTCTCACGCAAACTAAGCGAAGCTGGTTTCCCGGACGGACTTGTACGTCTCATACACTCATATCTCACGAACAGATGTTTCAACACTAACGTGCAGGATAAACAATCAACACAACACGGTATCCAAGCTGGCGTACCCCAAGGAAGCATCCTTGGTCCCCTCTTGTTTAACCTGTACATTAATGACTTCCCAGCAACGCAAAACACGACATTAGCCATCTACGCGGATGACACCACCATCCTCGCGCAAGATTGGAAACCGTCGAACATCAATTCACGAATACAGACAGCACTCAGAACAGCTGAGCCTTGGTTGGAGCGATGGCGTATTAAAGTAAACGTAGACAAGTGCGAAGCAGTTCTGTTCACACGCAGACCGAAACTACTGCGCAAACATCAACACTGTAGACCGATAACACTACATACACGCCCAAAACGTTTCCGAGAGAAAGTCAGATTGTAACGGCTCCATGTAAGCCGCTACATGGCTCGACCCCACAACTAAAGACACCTGAGTGCCCTTCCGACACTCAGGGAAGAGCCTGATGATAATTAGTAAGATAGGGTTATTTAAATACAGACGATCATTTTAATATTAGATATGGTAATTGTCTGCAAAGTGTGAATGCGAACGTATGATGAGGTGTGCGTGAGATGTCGGCTGTGGGTGTGCTATAGGCATAGTGGAAGTGTAGCCAACCTCGAATCTAGTAGAGCGCGACTGCACTGGATCAGAGAGGCATAAGCTCCACGCGCGTCATTAGCGCTCGTTAGGTTGGCAAATAACCGTGTGCGGTACCTTTGAGTCCTTGCGGCCACGATGTGTGGACCCGGACGAGGGAGACCGTATCGGGGTTGTTGCTGGGAAGACCTGGGTGAGTAAGCACTCTCTGCTCCATCGCTCCGATAGTTAGCGAAGATTTAGAAGTCCATGTTCACTTTGAACTTGGAAGCAGCTTCCCTGCTGAGGAAACCCACTATGGTATTTCCTAGAATCATCTCGGTTAGGAGAGATAGGGAGATGATTTCTTTTGCCAAGTAATTTCATGGGAATTTGTGTTCGCTGCACTTGGGAGTGAACAGGCGCTCATTGCCGAGTAATACTCAGAATTGCTCAATTTCCATTTCAGTGTGAGTGTGAAGTATATATGCAAAGTGTATTTTATTTAAATGTGTTTATTGACTCCTGATTGTGGAGAGATTGGTAACACGTGGTCCGCAGACCCCGTGCATTTCTTGGTGAGAAGCTTCACCTCGACGTAGTCACATTTCGTGATCGAGCTGGATCTTCTACGTAAATTCACGCGTGTGATTTAATTGTTCCTTCATAATATCCAGTAAAGCTCGCGGAGTTAGTTAAACGTGAAGACGGGACTTGCCCGAATTAAAGTTACAGCTGGAAACTTGCTCTCTCCTTATGTTGTCCCACTTGGTGTATGCGAACCTTCCTCTTTTATCTGTTAGATAAAATGAATAGAGTGAATGTTATTGTGTGTGTGTGTGTGTGTGTGTGTGTGTGTGTGTGTGTGTGTGTGTGTGTGTGTGTGTGGCTAAATGATGATAGAAATGTGCAGGCGGTAGTCATTGTCGATTCACGGCACATGTTAGCCGGATGTTTAACTAAGTTTACTTAGATATTATACTATTTGTATCATGCCAGCGTTACGTGATAAGTGAGAGGGAATATTTGAGATGGTAATGTTTATTGAATAAATGTGATTGTGTTATTAAATAAATATGTTACAGTGACTTCTCCCAGCCACACCATATTCCCTTATTTCACAGAATATTTGGTATGCGTATTTCAGTTAATCACCACTCATGGGCATATTTCATTTAATAAAGTCTGTAAGGTGGTATTAAAACTTCATTATGATAATATTCTAACCTGATCAAAACCACCGAATAAAACTTCAGTTTGAGTATTGATGCTTGTTGCTGCAAATGGCCGCCGGCGTCTTCTATAGTACAGGTGCCATTTATAAAATTGAGGATGCCTGCCGAGGGTGCGGCAAGCAAGTATCATGCAAGATAGCTAGGTGTTTGGCTGGACCGGAAACTTGCATGGGGGGACCACACTGAGTACGTTGCCAACCGAGCGCACGCGAGGCTCAAACAGCTCTACCCAATGCTCAACAGGGAAAGCACACTGAATAGGAGGGTGTCGAAGTCCAAATACATGACACTAATTAGACCTCTGATGACGTACGCAGCTCCCGTCTGGGGATATGCAGCTCCTACACGACTGCGCCCCCTGCAGATCATACAGAACAAAGTGCTGCGAATCATTAGCAACGCTCCACGCACCGTGGATCTTCACCATGAATACCGCCTTGATACCCTCAAGGAAGTATTCAAAAAACACGCCACACGACTATACAGGAACTCGAGACACTCAACAATCCTTTCATCCTCACTCTGGGAAACTACGGTCACAACCAGAGGTGGAAACACAAGCGGCCAAAGACACTGCTAGCTAGGGCATAGCCATCCATGGTAAACTAACATACGCAAACAAGCGACAAACATCGGCAAGCCCCTGTATATCAGCAATACTCACCGGTAACTACCAGCTGCTATTAGAGCCGACCAACAGGCCACAGCAGGGACACCGACGAGCTCGCCCGCTGACGCACAAACAAACCGCCAACATTACCTTACACTGTGCTTCCGACTTATGACCTATCGGACACAAAACGATAATAAACCTAACTATTGCAGGTTGCTGACGCTGAACGAGGACTCTACACCAGCACCCAGCGCCAGCCTCCGACCAACACAACCGCACAACGTCAAGGTATCGACTTGCATGATACCCGCTACTAACAAAGCCTATCCTTGCACAACCTGTCGCAGGCAGCAAGACATCCGCTACCGCTCTTACCACCCGACCTAACTATCGCAGAGGTTTTTTTTTCACTTGGCTCTTGCCTTGGCACTTTTTTTCCCTCTGCCCTTCAAACCGCTACCCTTCGCTCGATTTCGACCCAATCTATCTCCAGATGAGCGCGTATTAATGGTTAACCTTAACCAGACGTACGCAGACATCGCAGTACCCACATCCTGCGACGCCTCACTTTAGTGAATACTAACCCTTATGCAGAGATGGCAGTAGACCTTTTGTGTTGGCCATCATGCCGGTGTCGGCGTGGAGGGGCTCCACCTCTTTTCCAACGGCCCAGAGACTCGGGGCAGGCAGTCCTGTGCGTTGCCTGCCCAAGTCTCCGCGCCGGCTTATGACACGGTCACACGGTAGCCGCTAAGCACTTCTCATCGCGTTGGAAATAACTGTGGCCTCCTCCCTTCCCATCCCTGGCGCGTGGATACCCTTTCTCGCTGGACATGAACTGCTTCAGGAGTTATTACTACACAAAATGAGAGAGAGAGAGAGCGGAGAGCGGTTTGCAGATGATGTGAGAATATTTAAACAATTGCACGTTATATTCCGAGGAATACCACCACTCACTTGAACATGGACTCTAAAAGAGAAAGATCGTGACCCAATTGGGAAACCATCCCAGAGACACTTCGTGCGCATTTCTAGGAAACACCCTTGTCTTTGAGCATCAACTGCTTCAGGAGCTACTAAATCCTGTTGAATATCTCTCTAAATACACTTTCAAAACGATCGCTGCTCAGTAGTTCGCTTCAGGTTTGCGATGTGTACCACCACACTAGAATATGGACTTCAAAAAGATCGCAGCACACTTATGAAACCTGTCTGAGACACTTCACACGCTGTTATGGGGAAACAGATCCTGAAACCGATATCAGCTGCAACATCTAATTTTACACACGGAAGCTATGGTATTTGGAAATCGAAATAAATATATCTAACTCTAAACAGGATGGTCACCACCTTTCGAGTTTTAGATGCTTGTTTGAATGAGCTTCCAGAGAGAGAGAGAGAGAGAGAGAGAGAGAGAGAGAGTGTCCTGCAGCTGCTGTGGTTTTTATCACTGTTCTGTAACAGTGGTCTTAGTTTATATTTGTTGCTGTTGGAGTAGGGATGTTATTTTTTCCTCACTTCTCGAAGCACGCACTGGTGTCTGAGCACAGATGGGAAAATGTGAACAATTACACAAACGGAATTCGAAGCATTGTCGTACAGACGTGAAAATGGCTGGAATTTTCCTTGTCCTACAGCTGCTGATCAGGAGATGCCCTAAAGCAACAATGGCAGATGGACAGCATCTCGCCAGAGATGTATGGTCTGCTTGAACTTGTCTCTGAACACTCAAACAAAGAAGACATCGCATTACTCTCTGAACTTCACATATATACGTTCGCCCAATCGTTTTCGAACCAGTCTCTAGAAGTCCCTATGCCACATACAAAGGATGTCTTGTGAATGAATGGAGCATTCAGATTGGCTCTTACTGGATTTACCCTCCAAACTGCTGCAGCTGCCAGTGTGGGAGCACTGTATGCCATTTTTTTCTGCACACAAATTACGAGACTTTCGGTTGCAAAACTATTTTGAACAGATCGAAAAAACATAGCAGCCATATTGCACTGACAGTTAAGCCTTGCAGAAGTCGTCAGATCATAAAATACGGAAAGACCCTTCCTCAATTACACTGCTCTGCTACTGTCGAGGAAAGCTTGGATATCTCAGTGTGAAACTACTTAGATGGGTTGGAGATCAAACACACTTCGTATCCTGCGCCATACAAAATCATCACTTCTGCATCCTGTATAATGCTATCGACCACCAGACACTTGCACATTTACCGCGAAGACAGACAGCATAAGCACATGCACTGTATATAGTTCTCGCAATACTAGATTACTAGATACTTCCCACGAGATCGCTCAGTCATCCACCGCAGAAAACGGTCACGAGTGAGCGCCCTCAGTGGACCATGGTCATTCTCCGAACTGTTGTACTAAGGCTGGGCTGGTTCCCCACGGCACGAAGATGTTACTGTTTCTGGCCCCACCTGCTTGCTTGCTTTCTACACACATATCAAGACTCTGGCAAAGTAGTCGAAAATTCATGTGTTCTTGTAATCCCAGACTATTAAGCCATTTACGTGATGCTTGTCGATATCAACCACATAGGAGTATGCTACAGATCGCCTGCATAGTATAATTCCGAAGATAAAGACTGGAAATTATTTCTCTAGAAACCCGAACCTTTAGCGAGGTGGAATATGCTGTAAACCACTGAGAACTAGAAACTTATCTCGTCTACGAAGATCTTTACATGAAAACTCAAAAAAATGGAGGAAACTGATAGTTCAGAAAGATAGATCCACTCGCAAATACGTATGTAACAGATTCGAAATCATCCTTATAGTTAACAAAGTCAACGAAGGTGTTTCTCACGTTTGCTAGGTCTCTAGACATGTCTTCCACCCATCTTTCACCATCTATATGCATACAATACACACCACAACTGATGTTCTCTCAACCAAATAAAGGCGCGAAATGTGCAGAAGCAGTCAACCGTTCAACTTACATGGGCGAGAAGAACTGTCTAGCACACACACACACATCCATATTGAATCTCGTCAATTGAATTGAGGACATAAAGCCTGAAAATGAGGCCGTGATCATTTTTTTTTTGGTACTTTATTTTAGAGATCCGTCTTGATCACATAATCTTTTTTACATTTCACTATGACCAGTTTCAGCTACTGCCGTCGTCAGATCATAAAATCAGGATGTCTGGCGATTTTTAGAAAAAAAAAATTCCCTGAGTTTTATAGGTCCATTTTTGTATTTTTCCAGGATCTTGTTGTGCTTACTCCCTAACAAATTTGTCCATATATATAGGAACATGATGGGTGCTTTACTACTAGTTGAATAAAAAAAACTTGAATTATTTTGTCAAACACTGGTATGTTTCTTTTTTGTTAAAATAAAACATTTCAAGTGTCAAAAGTAATATGGACAAAAAATTACAACATAAGAACAGGTTTCAAATGAAATGAAACATTATTATTAAAATATTTCTATTATGAACAAATAGATGTTGGTAGCACACAAGGGTATAAAAAGCATTATCTACCTCAGTATAAATTACACATTTCACAAGCACCTCTAGAAATAAAATTCACATACCATTTTAACACAATAGTTATTGAAAAATGTAACATTTGTTTGGTAACTACACATATATGAACGCTAATTCAAATCACAGACAAGCATTTTTAATGATTAAACTTTTAGTAAGTGCCGATAGAGAGATTGCTCAGATCGAACAAGAAGTTATGTTTTTTCCTTTTGTAGCTCTCGTAAATTTTCATTAATATCTTTCCCCTTTCTCTCAGTTTCTTCTGTGGACTTCTCAGCGGCCCTCTCCTCCGCTAGCGCTTCACCGCATCTACTATGTGCATTTCGGAAGCTCTGGATTAATTGTTTCGTGATGAGTAGGGACCCAACATCACCAGTAACCTTGACTCCATGATTAACAGTATGAAGGGCTATGAGAGACAGTTCTGTCAAATTTTCGACAAGAATGGAGGAGTTGTCAGAAAAACCTCTTTCAAGACTGGCATTGCCATGTAAGAGTATGCAAGCAAGCTTGACAAATTTCTTCAAATTTTCGTATCTCCTCTTATCACCAATGATCCTCATCCAGAATTTATCAATTCGATCACGATTCGCATCAAATTCTTTCAGGATTTCCTTTGTCGTCCTAACCTCTAAGCCGGCTGGAGTGGCCGAGCGGTTCTAGGCGCTACAGTCTGGAACGGCGCGACCGCTACGGTCGCAGGTTCGAATCCTGCCTCGGGCATGGATGTGTGTGATGTCATTAGGTTAGTTAGATTTAAGTAATTCTAAGTTAGAGCGGACTGCTGACCTCAGAAGTTAAGTCCCATAGTGCTCAGAGCCATTTGAAACTTGTATCTAAAAGATTCTGGAATTCCCTAGAAATGGGATCAGCCTCATGACCGCCAAAGCGATTTAAGTCTGTCAGATTTGTTAATGCTACACTTAGACGTCTCTGGACCCAGAAGTGGCCATTAACTCTAACCTTGCACAAACATGTGATGCCCTTCGTGAAGGAATATGCTAAGGGTGAATTGTTCAGAATTTTGGATACCATACTCTTAGTGTATGTACGATACTCATTTAGGAACACCAAGATACCTTTCTGAGATACATCACACCGAGATAGAGCTTTTCTGGTTCCATACCCAATGTCCACTTTCTGAGGTCCTAACAGATTTGTGCTCTCACTCAAAACTATTTTGAAGTTACTCTGTCTCTCCAAACTTTTGGGTCTGACAAATTTTTTCATTAACTCTCTGACCATAGAGTGGAGAGATGTCTAAAGAAAAGGCACTAAGGAGAGGCATCCGACTGAAATGTAGTAAGGAATGGCTCAACGAGGGCAGCCATAGTCTCAAAAAAGGCGAGACGGGTTCTCAGCATCTTGTCTCTCAAAGACTCATGCAATACTTTGTAACTATGGTTCTTAGGTATTCCAGTATTGATCTTAGGTTTAGGTTTTACCTCTCCCTGTTCCTTTTTTAGCTTTTCTATTTCATTCCCATACTTTTGAATCGCTGTTAAGGTGTTCTGAGCCATGACTACTACCATTTTATTTTCCACCCATCGCATGGCACAAATCTTCTGGGGAAAAACACGTGCCTGTAATACTGGTGAAATCAGCTCTGCGGGAGGGAACATTCTTGAATAGGTTATATAATGCTCTCAGAAACTGAACGATGTTCCAACGAGCACTAGCACAACTGTGTGTAATCCACATGTCCCAAATTCCAAAAGCTTGGGATCTTCTGGATTACCTAGAAATTTAAGGTTGTTCTTTAGTTCTTTTACGAATGCATTGAATTGGGGCCCTCCATGGACAACTGGACAACCTGCTTTGGGATGCACCTGCTTCAAACGCTCCAATTAATGTTTTTCCAGCACTCTTCCCCAAAAACACTGATGAGAGGTACCTGCTCGATACCTGCCCCGACAAACTGTCCCAGAAACGTACAAAGAAATCCATTTGCCGGTTTTCGCTAATCTTGTTAAGGCTCTCATCAAAGCCAAGGGTGACAATGTCACAAGCAGCAACAATATATTGTAGCTGTTTAGTGAAAAATGGACCCAGTCCAAACACAATACCATAATTTGCTTTGGATTTTTGAAGCTGCACTTTGGAGGCTATGTCATTGTCTGGAAACATATCTGGTAATAGACTAACAAGACTGACAATGTCCCTTGAAGACTGGTGTCTCCAGCAGCCAACAGACACAGCCGGATTTCTGCCTTGGTCACGGCATCCCTCTGTGTGTAGTCTAGCATCGTAGGCCGTCGCCCAGAACTTCCTGCGGTAGACATCTGATGAGTTTGCCTCAGATTAGGGCCTGGCTGCTTGGCCACATCGTGAGTGCACGACGCAGTCCCTGCCTGCATCGCAAAGAACTAAAAATACATAGAGACTAATTAGAGATACCACTTTTCTCCATTGAAATTAATAATTTACTTTTATAATGCACCTACCATGTTCAGTGCACTGTCACAATTGTCCTCCTCATTGTCAACATTGATAGTAAGCTGATGGCGTTCAGCAGTGGCAGGTGGCACCACTGTGGGTACGACTGATGCTGTAGAACTGGAAGCACGGCTGTGTCCAGCAAATAGCTTCAATATAGGCACTGTTCTCTTTCTAGCAGCCTCAAGCCCTTGCATCACTGGACAAGGCCTGCTTGCCCATATTGCTGAGGGAGAAGTTCCTTTTGCAGAGCACGCAACGAACACTGAAAATTAGATGTGTGCTCAGTGGCCAACCAAAATTCTGGACCCTCAGCCCAGCGAGTGTTGACAGCACACTTCCAGTTCTTTGGTTGCGACCTATGTTAACATATGCATTAGAAAGAAATACATAAACAATATAGGTCCTAGTGAGACGTGTCCAAAAACGTACAAACACATTCGGACACTATTTTACGCATACCACTAAAACTCTAGAATCAGTTTTATTCATACACTAGCTGAGAGCCCGTTGCTTCGCTCTCGAAGACTTACAGACAGCATAGATTTTATTTTTTGTTCTTTAATCGAATTTGTATTTTGTCATGGTCATTTCTAAAACATATTTTTATTAGTAACAGATAAGTCAAATACCCATTTTCATAGATTTATCTTTAAAATTTGTTTCATGTAACAGAATATTATGAAAATTTTCATTCCCAAGTTTCTCGCCCTTAGGTGTTGAATTTTCAAAATTACTGAAACACGTATTTGTTTATATCTAACCCAGAAGTCAAATAACAATTTTCATAGACGTAACTTTAACAATGCTTTAGTACTTTAAAAATGATTTAGTTCTTTAAAAATGATTTATTTTCAAAAAAATTTCACCCACTATTTCACCCCTTCAGGGCTGATTTTCCAAAAATGCTGAAACACATGTATTTTAATTTCTCATTGAGAAACCAAATATCAATTTTCGTAGTTCTACTTTCAAAATTGCCTTATTATCTATATATTTTTAAAAAAAATGTTCATCCCCATTTAACCGCCTTAGGGGTGGAATTTCGAAAAATTCCTTCTTAAACGACGCTTGTACTGTAAGATCAACACCCTCCCCAAATTTCAAGTTTCTACTCTGACTGATTGATTGATTTAGTGGTTTGGGCTGGGCGTCAGTCAGTCTGTCAGTCAATCAGTCACTAAGGAGATTGCCTTTTATATATAGAGATAACAGCAATCAGATGGATAGCTATTGGCCTGCTTTAGTAATAATTTTTCGGAATGCATCTAAAACAACGTATACTATAATAAGGGCCGTACTAGGGATAATCGATGTTTATCTAACATCGATGAATATCGAAGTTTAGTGGAAATCATCGATGTTTTTACATTAACTTTAAGTCCTCTAAAGCATCGATACATAGATAGCACGAGTATAATATCGGAACATCGATATTTCCAAATTCAAGTCGTTGATAGAATAAAATTTTGGTATACTATAGGATGCCAAGCCACAAACGAAGTACACACATCAAAAAAAGTTTTGCATCATCCCGCTTCCCAGAACTCCAGAAGATAGGTGTTGGCTGTGGATATTGTATCACAGACACAGTCCCTTTGATTGTTCAGAGATAGCACGAAACCCACCCAAAGATGTAAACAACCATGCATGAGCAGCGCCTGTTGGACGGAGTGGGTCCGACAACCGATCAGTTCCCGTCTTTCCACCAGGAAGGAGGTACACGGCTCGTCTTGTCTGTAGTTCAACCATGCCTAGACGGTCAATACCACGGTTCGATCGCGTCCACATTATTACTTTGTGCCAGGAAGGACCCTCAACAAGGGAAGTGTCCAGGCGTGGTGCGACATTGTGCGGACATGGAGGGGATAGACAGGAACTCTGATGACATGCCTCGCTCAGGCTGCCCAAGGGCTACTACCGCAGTGGATGACCGCTACCTACGGATTATGGCTCGGAGGAACCCTGACAGCAACGGCACCATGTTGAGTAATTCTTTTCGTGCAGCCACAGGACGTCGTGTTACGATTCAAACTTTGTGCAATAGGCAGAATGATGCGCAACTTCACTCCCGGTTTTGAGGTACACGTGTAATTTGTGTCCGTAGCTTATCTGTAATAGTAGTAATCCTGTAAGTGCCGAAAATTCTTCAGAAATTAGGCCACTTTAGACTGATGCTTTTTAGGAACATCTGCGAATGTTCACGCAAATTTTATGAAAATGCGTGAAGCTCATGTTGGATTCTCTACACCACTTGGCACGGAATGATTAAAATAAATTGATTCGAAAAGGCCGCGACATTCCCTTTTTGGACACCTGTCTGTTGTCATATATAGTGTTAAAACAACGCAATACTTACATTTGAACAGCTGTAAACGTGAACCACAACAATTATTCTTCAGTTTCTCAGAACACCGCGTCAAGATTTAAGAACGCACAACAAACGTTAGCACAGGCACTGCAAGGGTACTACAAAAAGTAATTACTATCGCACTAGTAATAAAATAATATTGTATTCATAATAATAACGAAAAACTCATCAAATTAATTCAAAAATCGGACTGCCATAAGTACATAGTCGTAATCGACAAATTTAACAGTAATAATCTATTGCACGCCATATCCTCAACTATGTCTAAAAATGAAATCAGGTTTCTACACTGTGGCATGTGACGACAGCGTATTGTTCGATTAGTAAAAAAAAAATCGCCGAACCGCAACAATTTCAGATCTTTTGGAGTCTCACTGTACTAGGCCTAATGCACTAGTTAATTTGTAATCACATTTTAGACATAAGCGTATGACCGAGCGGGGTGGCGCAGTGGTTAGACACTGGACTCGCATTCGGGAGGACGACGGTTCAATCCCGCGTCCGGCCATCCTGATTTAGGTTTTCCGTGATTTCCCTGAATCACTCCAGGCAAATGCCGGGTGGTTCCTCTGAAAGGGCACGGCCGACTTCCTTCCCAATCCTTCCCTAATCCGATGAGACCGATGACCACGCTGCCTGGTCTCCTTCCCCAAACCAACCAACCAACCATAAGCGTATGGCACGCAATGTGACATTCCACGATGATGAGTAATTACTTGTGGCGGTCCGATTTTTGATTTGCTTTGCTTTGATACGTTTTACGTTATTATTATTTCGATAGGTCTGTCTATAATAATTTTCAGAAGAGTGTTACGAACACAAATTTATTTTAATACTAGTGAGAGGGGGCGACGGCGGTTTCTAGGCTATATATTGTCTCCAATTTGTACAGTAACTATGACTTGTTCGTACGATTTATTTCGTAATTTAACAGTTGGTAGTATGGCTCTTGCGCTTGGCAGTGAGACGTAGTAGAAAACAAAGGGACGTTGATACCGGCAGGCCTTTGTATTGGACTGTGGCAGGCGTTGGGGGCGGAGGGTACGAGGGTTTGGAATCGGGAAATCCTGTCGGCTTCCGGATTAAGAATAACAGCACGGAACAGAGCCAAGCGGAAGGCTCTGCCGAAAAGCGAAGCGGGTACTAAGCGTCCGAAATGTGAATCGGGCGCTGAGCTTTTTCCAGTTTCTTTGAAAAATCCAAAAATGCCCTGAGTTTTCCAGAAAAAAAAATTCCTGAGTTTTCCCGGTTTTCCAGGACGCTGGACATCCTGAAAATATTCTGATGTACTTACTGTCATAAGTTACGATTGGAGCCCAAATCGAACGACGTTTGACGATGAGCCCCTTCCTGAAGACTATGGCTCTGGAAGTAGCAAATCTGTACCACTCTTATGACTGGGCATAATTTTCCAGGTTAAAAAAAACAATCATTCCCTTTGTGGCTATCGCAGTTTTCCACGTCAAATCCATACCTTCCTTACGACTGGACTTAGTCATATTCTTTGCACATGGTGGATCACACACACACACACACACACACACACACACACACACACACACACACTATAAGCCCGCTGATCTCAGTGATCCTATTATGCACCTCCTATGATGAAGTACAATACTTCGCCAGTAAGTGAATGCTGGCGATACCAAACAATACTAAGCGAAAATCCGTGGTAGATGGACATGTCTCGTAAGTTTTTCTTGCGAGTGGAACCAGTGTGCCTTAGAAAGAGCGACTTCATCGTGTCACAAGATACCAGATATTAAAATAATGACTGCAACGACTATGTTATTGTGACAATCGATATTGGTTCTATCGGTGCACACAAGTACCCATGTTAAAAAATATACTGGCTTTGTAAATCGAGGTATGGTATTGCTTCCGAATGAAGTGGTTTTCCCGACAAGTACCATGACATTGAATATAGATGTAGATCGCTGGGGTGTGTATTAACAGACCAAAAGTGTGGATGCACATCTCCTGCGGTGGAAGCTAGTAATAAAATCACTGAATTTAGAAAGTGATTTGGCTAAGGAAAACGGCATGAAGCCAGTATTTGCAACTCCCTCATGCCGCCACTAGATATTTCTCCAGTATTTGTAATACTTTCTATCTCAATGCCAAGTCAGAGGTTCTGCAATATATCCACTGGGTTATTGGCGATGATTGGTTGGTAATTATCACGCGCACTAGACGTGATGAATCACTTAAAAAAATACAGTGCTAGATTGAGGTCATAAGAAATGTACACTGACTTTTCAGATCATACTCCTACGCCTTCTGGTAGAAATGCTGTATGGGATTTGGAATAAAGTCTTTCCATTTAATCACATACCTGCATTGGATCATATGGAGACGTCTTTTAATGAATACAGCTACTAGTGAACGTATGTGTGGCAGTCCCATATCTTGAAAGGAGTCATCTTTTGCCAACCTATCTGCTACAATAAAACTCCAATCTGGTGTTTTAGGGAGTCCCTATGCATCTTGCAACTGCTCCTCAGACTCTGCCCTGCCATCTCTGCAGCTTTGTGCTTGTGATCTTTCCAATTTAAATTGGAACGACCAGAAGTTGGAGAGCGCTATATCCACCACCTACCGCAACCTGTACAGAAACAGAGTAAGCTGAGTTAGTGCGACAGGACCGTGTTTTGACCAATTGGTGTAAATGGGAACGTGTTGTCGTAGCTCCGCCAACTGTGTACGATGTATAAGGCCAGCACCAAACGAAGCTTTCTCTTGCATCACGAAGTCGTAGTATAAAAGGACAGTACAGGAACTGCGAGAAGGACGAGGATTTTGTTACCGCATTGCGGTGCATCTCCAAACTACGTACAGGTACTGCAGTCCGAATGAGATTTGCGTCTCTCAGTGTGCATCCCCATCTGTCACCCAAACTCTGTCTCTTTTATTCTCTATTGAGTGGTGCATGACAAACCATGAACTATTTAAAACTCCACTAACTTGATGCAACAGAAAACTCGTGTATATCGAAAGCAAATACTGGCTATCAAGCATATGGGCCAACCACGTTGAACATATAGGTTCAAAAAAAAAAAATGGTTCAAATGGCTCTGAGCACTATGGGACTTAACTTCTGAGGTCATCAGTCCCCTAGAACTTAGAACTACTTAAACCTAACTAACCTAAGGACATCACACACATCCATGCCCGAGGTAGGATTCGAGCCTGCGGCCGTAGCGGTCACGCGGTTCCAGACTCTAGCGCCTAGATCTGCTCGGTCACCCCGGCCGGCCATTTTTTTGTTTTGCACCACAACTTCAAGGTCTGTGTCAGGTTATAGACTGGCATTAACACGTTTCGATCTATTGGCTCTCACAGAGAAGTAGACATCGCATCATGTTGTTGCTGCTGCTCCCACAACACACACACACACACACACACACACACACACACACACACTGTGTGATTGAAATAGAAGGCAGTCACAACATAAGGAAACTGGAAGGGTTTGTGCGGCATTGTGGAGCGTTTCCAAACTGCTGTCTGAAGATGGTTGACGACTTCTGTATTTAAACTATCATTCACAGTTGCGCGATAGCTGATGGCTCTGAGGAATCAGTCGAAATGGAATGCGTAGTGCAGTCATGTACGTGATCACTGTTTCGCTTCTTGCCCCTCCACAAAGACTCTTTTCCATCCCATCCATCTACTGGTACTCTGTTGGTTACCACATAATGATTGACTGACATTGCCTGTTTGAGAAGGAGAAAGACACCGTCGATGTACTGTAATAATAAGCATCACAGTTGACAGTGCGATCAGTTTTAGCAATTTTAATTTCAACACCTACCAATAGGCCTGTAGACCTGACAGATCAGTTGAACACCTCCAGACCAGGTCATGTGACACTCTTGGCAGGTATATTGTAGCAGCGAGTCAAGTGGAAAGGCGTAAAGCATCGTAGGCAAGGGGCAACCTTGTCTTACCAACTGACTGCTCTTTGTCAATGGACTTAGACAGCAGTTAATGGTAAACACTCGACATGCTTTTTACAAAAGTGATGCAGTCCCAATAGACCAGGATGGCATCGAGTAGGTTTCTGTCGCACACGGTACACGTTTTGTGTTCGCTTACAACACTCAGCATGACTTCCCGCATTCTGTGTGCGACACACTTCGCTCTGATCTTATAATCGGCGTTCAACAACGTCACTGGTCAAACAGTATTGATGTTCGGCGTCACATATGTTTTCTGAATGAGCATAATGCATCCCACTGCAAATTGCGGTTTCAGAGGATAGCCAGTATGAATGTCTTTAACAGGTGTGATTTACGTGTTGCTTGAAAGGTGAAAAAACTGCAAATAAAACTCAGTTGGAATGCCGTTCATTCCAGCAGATTTCCCGCTAGGGCTCTGCTTGACAGCTGCATCCAAGTCGTCGTACGTAGAACTGGCAGTGACTTGAGGTCGCTCTGTGCTACCTGAAACACGAGGAATCCTCTGTAAGAACCTGCACAGCGCATCCAGATCGACCTTGAAAAATGGCCGTCAGTTGCCGCCGTATAGGAAGCCTCCGTACCATCCTGTATGATACAGGCGTCAGTGACCACCCCTTCGCGCGTTTTCCGCTCCCTCTTGAGACGATAAATAGAGAGCGGGTCCCCGTCCACAGCACCCACAGGCAGACCCTTCGTAACTGAACCTCTGCTCTTCCGCCTTAAATTTCTTAAAACTCAGAACAAGGTGTGACTGGGTCGTTACTTGCTGGGCGGGGTACTTTAAACAGGTTTGATAAAACCGTGATGTCGACCGACGCAAATATGCTGCTTAGCGACTAAAATTTCTGAAAAAAGTTCTACTTACAGGTTTGATAGCTCCAACACGCCATTGGCCGGCGGTACTGTCACCGTTTTTGGGCTGCAAGAGCTTGCGACACATTTGGCACAAGCGTGAGTAAAAGGTTGCGTGAAATGACCATCCTCTGGCAGGCTGCAGTTGAACCTCCAGATCTTCTTGCAGCGAAACTGTCGCGCATGTGGAAGAAGTATTTGACAAAAATAACTGCAATGATCAGAAAAAATAACTGGTTTAATCTCCGACCCAGTGACTGAGGCTGCTAGTGACGATGACACACACATTCTCGCCCTGTCCGTCTTCTCGTGATAGTTGTACAGGACGGCTAGCTTGTGACAGTTTTCTCGAATATGTCTCGTGCCATTACAGAAAGAACATGTCGCCAGTTGGCCACTGTAAGTGGTAAAGGCCCAGTAACCAGCAACAAAAATAAAGAAGATATGTTGTCTTACAATCATTTCGATACCGTTTTCAGCCTGATAATAATAGGCAGAAAAGCAATTTTCTGTAGTGACCGAGCCGGCCGGGGTGGCCGAGCGGTTGTAAACGCTACAGTCTGGAACCGTGCGACCGCTTTGGTCGCAGGTTCGAAACCTGCCTCGGGCATGGACGTGTGTGATGTCCTTATGTTAGTTAGGTTTAAGTAGTTCTAAGTTCTAGGGGACTGATGACCTCAGATGTTAAGTCCCATAGCGCTCAGAGCCATTTGAATCATTTTTTTTAGTGACCGACAGCACAGTACCTTACGGAATAAACTGCGAGAAACAGTTTCGTTACGCACCTCAAAGGGTAAGTTAAATACCCGAAGAGTTCGGATACAATAAGCTACGTGTGACAGCACTACATCACTAATCGTTCCGTCAAGGCGCTTAATTTTTGCTGACGCCTCCTTTTATGCTAACTAACGGTTCACACATTTCGGAAGTGGACAATTTGAAGAATAACAAATTTAAAAACGCATGTAGTTGAATATCAAGAACGTAACTTTTCTATAATTCCAAGTCATGGTTTCCGAAAGAAGTCGGCAAACGCAGGGACCTGTAAAATGCGTAATGTTATTCTTCTGACGAATTTCGGAATTATCGCGTTTCATAGTACTCTCTAATATGATGAAACAGCGCAGAAGAACCGGCGCGGAGATGAACACGCTGCCGACAGCGAAGCACTGGTGAGCGCCAGCCCGCCGCACTACATCGGAGGGCGCGGTGTCAAGCAGGCGGGCAGGCAGGCAGCCGGGTGGTAAACGGGCCCGATGTTGCTTAACTCCGGTAGTCGGACGAGAACCGGTGTATTCAACACGGCAATGGCCGCTGGCGACGGTCTAACGTAATGCCTCACCACAAGTCCGCTTCGGCTCTTCTCCAGACCCACGCTATCGCAATATTCCGCGGAGTCGGGCAATATTTATTTGATGCCAGATCGTCGTTCTGCCGCTGTGCGTGCACAGTGGCCAGTTGCCCCGAAGGCAGCACCTAGCGTACGCCTGGCGCCATAGGAGCTTCGATATACAGTAGAAAACTAAAGTCTACATACACCCTAAAAATAACTCATGAAGTCAAAATCAATCAAGAAAATATCATGTATTCACTTTCTGTGACATAAACAGACACGTTAGTAACTGAAAAACACACATGCACTGCGTAATTAATCATACTTCCAGTACTGACATTTTGAGCATACAAATGAAACAGCGGTTAAGTTCTAAAGTTGTAATTTAGCTTGCGTCATGGTCGCTATTTGTAAGTTGCGGAAAAAAATGGTGTTATGTGTAAGTTGCGTGAATCTCACTTTGAATAAGAAAATGTTATCAGGCATAGAAATCAACGTAAAAGATTGGGTCGCCACCGACTCTAGCCACACGACAAATGAAGGATTCGACTAAATCGGAAAATTAATTAATTTAATTCTAAGAAAAAAAACTCACAAAAGAACATTCATTGTACTATCACTCATAAAGAATGGGATGTAATTACTAGTTTGGTCCAGGCATTGTTCACTTGAATCAAATATTAAAATAAAGTAAATAATGCATGAACACTGTGCATAAGAGCAGCTTGCAGCAGCACTCCTGAAAACAACATCTATTCTAAAGAATTTGTTTTAAATAAAAAGGTAGCACTACTTATTGGGCTTGTGCGCATGGAAACGCTATGGATGGGCTAACAAGGAAATAGCAACGTAAATGGCGTAGTTAATAGAGACGTAACATCGGTACACAGGATAAGATTGTTTTAAGGAATAAATAGTTTTGCCACCATTGTTGTAATGCATCTACACAACTGCTGTTCCCTGGTAACTAGTACAATTTCTTGTGAAACGGTCCACGATTCACGACACACTCGTATGCCCACGTGGTTGGCGGAGAGAAAATTTATACAATTAAATTACCAAATAAGCAGCAACCAGTCGCAAAATCATGTTTTCTTATTTTTTTGTTATTTTTCTGTTATTTACTTTTGCAAATCTATTTCAACTGATTAACAGCCAGCATCGGTGCTACGAATACAAAAATAAAAATAATTAATAGCAGTGACCAAATGAATAAATGTACATAAAGCAACGTAAAACCAATTTAATGTACATAGACGCATTAAACCATTTAAAATGCACCTGCAAATGTACCTTTCAACGAATATGTGCACTGAGTAGTAACACTGTCTTAAGCAGAGGTCAAACATAATAACGTGATACATCGAGAATTGACTATGACAATGGGAAACCATAAGAGGGGCGCTGCAAAGCAAACCCGCCCTCTCAGCGAAAAGATACAGCTAAAATAAAAATAAGAAGAAATGACATACAAAGTGAGGTAAAATATAATGATAAAATACTGAAATATTTACAAAAAAAGGATATATTGACGAAGGTTTTGTCAAGCACATTGTACAGTTATATACGCCAAGAAGCGATTGTACAAATCAGTAAAAAAGGGAACAAACATAGGTGAGAAGCACACCATAGAAAAATTTTAAAATTGACTTTTGCTCTTCGATAATATGATAAATAATCATAATGCCAAAACGCAAAACGGTGTTGGCATCCATCCAGTGTACAGTTAATGATATTCAGGAGGATCAGACTATTTTCGGCAGGTGGCGCCACATTGCTGAACGCACATGTTAAGTAAACTAAGTTGAGATAAGAAAATTACGGACATGAACGAAACAAACGTATTAAAGAAACAAGACCAAATGCATAAATAAAGTGCTAGCACATTTCATACATGGGAAAATTAACACAGGCTCGATAGACAAGTCGTAGGGGCTCTCACGGTGTGCTCGTATATCATGAGACGTAAATCCACACCATATGAGCCAGATACTGGGGCGCCGTTGCGGAAGGGTCGTGTCGCAGCGGGGAAGGGCAGACAGCCCCCGCCCCCGCCCCCCCCCCCCCCACCCCCTCCACACCACTTACAGTGACTAACCAGCGACCACCGCGGGGTACTCCCACACCCAAATAATCTGAAGGGTGCTCCACTAGACGATTGCAAGGCGCAGGGACTGGCAAATTGTTGTGACTCTTAAAAAGCAAAACTGTCGCGAGAGTCCCTCCGTTGCGATCGGGAAGCACCATCCAACAACATCGTCGCACCGCGCGGAAAAAGGAGAACACCGAACAAGAGGACCACCACAAGGGCGCAGAGGCGCAGTTGGTAATATATACCCCTCACGCTGCCGCAGAGCCCGCACACGACGCCATTGCGACCACACGCGTGGCGTTATCGTCTTCCTGTGATCTTTGATCTCGCCACTGACGGCGTCGCACCACCAGAGGGCCGCAAGCAGTACCGCAACATCAACTGGGACCACCTAGGAGAGACAGTCGCCGCCATGCCTGACCCAGAGGACGAGGGCGCCGGTGCGGCCATTGCCACATTCACGCGTCTGACGCACGAAGCGGCAGCAGCAGCAGCAGCCACTCCGCGTGAACAAAGACGCCCACGGGATCAATTGAAGCAGCTCCCACCAGACATCCTCCAGGCCATCCAGGAGAAGAACCGACTGTTCCGAGAATGGCAGATTGCGCGGCAGCCGGCAACGAACGCCACCATCAACCGCATGCGTCCCGAAATTAAGTACGCAATTGCAAACCACCGCAACCGCGACTGGGCTGGAAGAGTTGCCACTCTCGGGATAGAGGAAGGATCCGCCTGGAGGGTGACCCAACAACTTCCTGCAACAACGTCAGCGAGTGCCGCCGCTGCAGGTCGGCGGTGACGTCATCACCGAGCCCGATGCCAAAGCCGGCGCGTTTGCCGACGCTTTCGCCGCCAATTTCACGCCGGTGGAGGAGGACGTGGACGAAGAACACGTCCGTTTGGTGGAATAGCGCCTTCCTGTGTACCTGGCGCACAGATACGTGGACGACGTCATCGCGGAAGTGACGGAGGATGAGGTCGCGCGACAGCTCGCTCGCCTGCAGAGAAGGAAGGCGGGAGGGTGCGACAACATCAGCAGCGAGCTGCTGAAGATGCTGCCGCCGAGCGCCGTGCGGCAACTTACGAAGATCTTCAACTCCGTGCTCGGGACTTGCAGCTTCCCATCTGCGTGGAAACATGCGGAAGTTGTAGCTGTCCCCGAGGCCGGGAAAGACCTGCGGCTGCCGCAAAACCACAGGCCCGTCAGGCTGTTGCCTGCAGTTTCGAAGGTCTTCGAGAGGCTGTACGTCAGGAGGCTGTGGCGACACGTCGGTGAGGAAGGCCTGCTCCCTGACAAACAGTTCGGCTTCAGGAGGGGCCACTCCACGCAGCAGCAACTGCTTCGACTGGTAGAGCAGGCGATGGGGGCGCTGGAGCGTCGCTAGTATCTTGGGGCGGTACTTCTGGACGTTTCTAGAGCCTTCGACAGCGTGTGGCACGACGGCCTTGTGTATAAACTACTTACACAAGGTCTCCGGTGTCGCACGCCCGCCTGCTCAAATCCTACCTCACTGGGCGCACCTTCCACGTGCGCGCCGACGACGGTACGTCAACAGCACGCCCCATAGCAGCTGGATTACCGCAAGGGTCCGTCATCGGCCCCTTGCTCTACTCACTACACACCGCCGACGTTCCGAGGAGGCAGGGCGTGCACGCTGCGCTCTACGCGGACGATACAGCGCTCTACGGCAGAAGCATCAACGTCAGGCTGATGCGTCACCGCCTGCAATCGGCTTGCGAGGCCCTTGGGGTTTTGGCCACCAAATGGCGGCTCAAGTTCAACGCAGCCAAAAGTCAGGCCCCCCCTGCGGGTTCGGGGGTTAGAATAGGCCCGCGGTATTCCTGCCTGTCGTAAGAGGCGACTAAAAGGAGTCTCAAACGTTTCGGCCTTATGTGATGGTCCCCTCTCGGGTTTGACCTCCATCTATCTAAATTATTCCGAAGAGCGAGCCAATTGGGGAAGGGCACCTTACATGGTGCACTGTATCCTTCGTGCAATTAGACCTATAGCCGTCTTTCTCGTCGTTGCAATGGTGTCCCGCTCGTTTTCGATCTCTTGGGCGATTACCACGCTGCACTCTGCAGTGTTTCTTTTAACTGTGACGACGACCTTGGCCATTTTTGCACCTAAGATCCAGCACGGTAGCCAGTCCGTTGTGGTGGGGTCGCCATGTACCCTCTTGGTTGTAGCCCCCTGACAACACAGGGATCGCTCTACTGATGCCTGCGCCGTTCACTCCCCACGTATGCCAAGGAGTAGATGCCCATCTCCCTGGGGCATCAGGACTCCCGGCAATGGCCATCCTGCCAGGTGGCCTTTGCTGTGGCTGGGTGGCGCCCGTGGGGAGGGCCCTTGGTTGGAGTAGGTGGCATCAGGGCGGATGACCCGCAATGAAGCGTGGTACATCATCTCTCGCTGGCGGCCAGCCGTCAGCAGTCTCTAAGCGTTCGAGAGCCCATTTTAAAGGTAACGTTTATGACCCCAAATCGTTCCCCTCCCTCGCCACACCATGGGAGGAACGACAGGCATTGCGTGACACTGAGACGTATTCGCCCAGATATCTTGTCTGTACCAGAGCTGATGGGGAATCCTTTATATCCGTGAAGCCTCAGTTCTTTGTAGAGCATTTAGAGGACAAGTTTGGGGAGGTGGAGGGCTTGTCCAAGATGCGGTCCGGATCGGTGTTGATAAAAACGGCATCCTCCGCCCAGTCACGGGCCTTGCTCGCTTGTACTAAGCTGGGGGATGTCTCCGTCGCTATCACGCCCCATAAAAGTCTGAACATGGTCCAGGGCATTATCTTTCACAGGGATCTGCTTTTACAGTCCGACGACGAGCTGCGCGCCAACTTGGAGCGCCGAGGTGTCCATTTCGTCCGGCGCGTCCACCGGGGTCCGAGGGATCGTCAAGTTGCCACCGGTGCCTTCATCTTGGCCTTCAAGGGTGACACGTTACCGGAGAAGGTCAAGGTGATGGTGTACCGTTGTGATGTCAAGCCGTATATCCCTCCCCCGATGCGGTGCTTCAAGTGTTGGAAGTTCGGCCACATGTCTTCACGCTGTGCTTCCGACCTCGTCTGTCGCGATTGCGGTCGACCTTCCCATCCTGATCATCCCTGTGCGCCGCCTCCAATCTGTGTGAACTGTGGTGCGCACCATCCGCCTTGCTCGCCAGACTGTCCGATCCTGCAGAAGGAGCGGAAGATCATGGAAATAAAGACTATCGACCGCCTGACGTACACTGAGGCGAAGCGGAAATATGATCGGCTTCATCCGGTGCGCATGCCAGTTTCTTATGCCGCCACTGTCACTCCTTCTCCACTTCCATCCGCTCTGGTCACCTCTCAGAGTCGAAGTCCCACACCTGCCCCCTTGATGGTGGGGGGCACTAAACCTCCTGTTGCTCCTGCTCCATCTACTTCAGGAGCAACACCCCCCCAACCATCGGGGACATCAGTCCCCCCTTCCCAGCCGGAGAAGCGTAAGACTTCTTCGGCTCCTCTCGTAAGGAAGGGGTCCCTTGGGGACCTTCCTTCGCACACTCCAACCGGTTCCAAAACCGACGGCCGCAAGTGGCTCAAACAACCGCCAGTCCCTGGTCGTCGGGACACACGATCATCGTCTGTCCCTGAGACTGACCCGGTGACGCCCTCCCAGCCTGAACCACCAAAGGTACAGCGCGCGAAGCAGCAGAAGAAGAAACTCCCCAAGGCTACCGACATTGCGGTGGCACCCATTCCACCGCTTCCTACAAGCTCTGCGTCTGAGGATGAGGTGGAGATTCTGGCGTCCGTTGAGGACATGGATCTCGCCAGTCCCTCGGATGCAGTCGATGGCTGTTGTCCAGGTGGTGATTCCATAGCAGCAGGGGCCCCGGAGGCGTAATCTGCCTCCCCAGTCCCTTCACGCCTTTCCCATCCATGGCTAATAACATCCTCCAGTGGAACTGCAGCGGTTTCTTCCACCATCTAGCTGAGCTCCGCCACCTTATCAGCCGTCATCCTTTCCTTTGCATTGCTCTGCAGGAAACTTGGTTTCCAGCAATGCGAACCCCCGCCCTCCGTGGCTATCGGGGTTATTTTAAGAACCGGGCAGCTTATGCAAGGGTGTCTGGTGGCGTCTGCATATATGTCCTGAACTCTCTTCACAGCGAGTTTGTGCCTCTACAAACAGCTTTAGAGGCTGTCGCTGTTCGGGTGTGGACGCCCCAGGCCATTACCGTCTGTAGTATTTACCTTCCGCCTGATGGTACTGTCGCGCAGCATGTCCTGGCTGCTCTGATAGCACAACTGCCGCCACCTTGTTTGCTACTGGGCGATTTCAATGCCCACAACCCTCTATGGGGTGGGACTGTCTCCGATGATCGTGGTCGGGCCGTGGAGCATGTGTTGGCTCAGCTCGACCTTAGCCTCTTAAACACCGGTGCTCCCACGCATTTCAGTGTGGCCCATGGCTCGTTCTCGGCCATCGATCTCTCTATTTGCAGCCCTGGACTTGTCCCATCCCTCCACTGGAGGGTGCATCCTGACCTGTGTGGTAGTGACCATTTTCCCATCTATTTGTCACTGCCACAGTGTCATTCTTCTGGGCGCTTGCCCCGCTGGGCTCTCCACAGGGCTGACTGGCCAGCTTTTACTTCCGCTGTAACCACTGCATCTCCCCCACAGGGTGACATTGACGAGGTGGTCCGTGTTTTAACCACGTCCATCATTTCAGCGGCCGAGGCTACCATCCCCCGTTCCTCTGGCCTCCCTCGGCGGAAGGCTGTCCCCTGGTGGTCGCCAGAGATTGCTGAGGCTATTCGCGACCGTAGGCGGGCTCTCCAGCGTCATAGGCGGCACCCGTCTCTGGAGACCCTCATCGCCTTTAAGAGGCTCCGTGCCTTCGCCCGTCGTCTTATTGCACGGCGTAAGCGGGAGTGCTGGGAGAGGTACGTCTCCTCCCTGGGCTCCCGTGTCTCGTCCTCGCTCGTGTGGTCCCGGATCCGGCGGATTTATGGCTCCCAGACCCCTGTGGGTGTCCCTGGGCTCTCCTTGGACGGCGCTGTCTGCACGGACGCTGCCGCCATTGCTGAACGGCTAGCCGCGCACTTTGCTCAGAGCTCTGCGACTGCTTCCTATCCCCCCGCCTTTCGCTCTCTAAAGGAGCGAGCCGAGCGGACGACGTTCTCATTCCACACGCGTCATTATGAAACTTACAATGCTCCTTTCAGCGAGAGGGAACTACTCGCTGCCCTCGCCGATTGCCCTGATACTGCACCAGGACCGGACTGCATCCACGCGCAGATGCTGAAGCATCTCTCCAGGGCCTGCCAGAGACACATCCTCACCATCTTTAACCGCATTTGGAGCGAGGGCGTGTTCCCGTCGCAATGGCGAGAGGGTCTTATTGTCCCCATCGTGAAGCCCGGTGCGGACCCACTGGCGGTGGACAGCTATCGTCCCATTACCCTCACCAACGTTTTGTGCAAATTGCTCGAACGTATGGTGGGGCGGCGTTTGTGTTGGGTCCTTGAGTCGCGCGGTCTCCTCGCTCCATCTCAGGGTGGCTTCCGTCGGGGCCGGTCTGCAGTGGACAATTTGGTGCGGCTGGAATCTGCTGTCTGTACGGCTTTTGCCCGACGTCAGCACCTTGTTGCGTTATTTTTCGATCTGCGGAAGGCATATGACACCACATGGAGGCATCACATCCTCGCCACGTTGCATGAGTGGGGTCTTCGTGGTCGGCTCCCGGCTTTTCTTCAAAGCTTTTTATTGCGCCGCTCTTTCCGGGTGCAAGTCGGTGCCACCTCTAGTTCCTCTTATATACAGGAAAATGGGGTCCCGCAGGGCTCGGTGTTGAGCGTCTCCTTATTTCTAGTGGCCATTAATGGTCTGGCAGCAGCAGTGGGGTCGTCGGTGTCTCCTTCTTTGTATGCCGACGACTTCTGCATCTCATTTAGCTCCACGACTACGGGAGTCGCCGAACGCAGGCTGCAAGTCGCCGTTCGCAAGGCAGCATCATGGGCTCTGACTCATGGCTTTCAGTTCTCTGCTGCCAAGACTCGAGTAATGCACTTCTGCAGGCGTCGGACGGTCCACCCTCATCCTGCACTTTACCTCGACGACCACCTGCTTGAAGTGGTGGACACTTGCCGCTTCTTGGGACTCGTGTTTGATGCCCGGCTCACATGGGTTCCTCATGTTACTCAGCTGAAGCAAAAATGCTGGCGGCACCTCAACGCCCTCCGCTGCCTTAGCCACAGGTCTTGGGGTGCAGATCGCTGCACGCTGCTGCGGTTGTACAGAGCCCTTGTGCAGTCCCGGCTTGATTATGGGAGCCTGGCCTATGGGTCTGCGTCACCCTCAGTGTTGAAGTTGTTAGACCCCATACACCACTGTGGGGTTCGGCTTGCAACTGGCGCTTTTCGCACTAGTCCCGTGGATAGTCTACTGGTGGAGGCCGGGGTTCCCCCGCTGCGGATTCGCCGCCATCGTCTGCTCGCCGACTATGCTGTCCACGTCCATTGCTCGCCAGGCCATCCCAATCGTCGCCTGCTTTTCCCTGCCATGGTCCTCCATCTGCCCGAACGGCGACCTAGGTCTGGGCTTTCCATAGCTGTCCGTGTCCAGTCCCTGCTGTCAGAACTGGGGTCATTCCCTCTTCTGCCTCCCTTCCGGGTCCGTACACCTACGCCTCCCTGGTGTTTGTCCCTGCCGTCCGTCCATCTGGATTTGGCACAGGGACCTAAGGACTCGGTTCCGCCTGTGGCCCTCCGTCGCCGTTTTCTTGCGCTCCTCGAATCATTTCCGGGCTGTGAGCCTGTCTACACGGATGGTTCCCTGGTTGATGGTCGCACTGCCTACGCTTTTGCCCACGCTGCCCATGTTGAGCAACGCTCCTTGCCGGCTGGCTGCAGTATTTTTACTGCAGAGCTGGTGGCGATATTGCGCGCTCTGGAGCATATGCGTTTCTGCTCAGGTAGGTCCATCGTGATCTGCAGTGACTCCCTGAGCAGCCTTCAGGCCATCGACCGCTGCTATCCCTCCTCTCCTCTGGTGTCCTCCATTCAGGAGACTGTTTCCGCCATTGCCCGTTCTGGTCGTTCGGTGGTCTTGGTTTGGACGCCCGGTCATGTTGGCATCCCAGGGAACGAACGTGTAGACAGGCTGGCCAAAGGGGCGATCGACGCCCCGGCTTTGGAGATCGGCCTTACGGCTCGCGACCAGCAGCTGGTGTTGCGCCGTAAGCTGATTGGAATGTGGGCTGCTGAGTGGCGTGGCATGACAGCCCCGAATAAACTACGGGCTGTCAAGGCGACGACCGATGTGTGGCGTTCCTCCCTGCGGGCTTCTCGCAGGGACTCGGTCGTCCTGTGTCGGCTGCGCATCGGCCATACATACCTGACGCATGGCCATCTGTTACGTCAGGAGGATCCCCCCTTGTGTCAGTGTGGGTCCCGGCTGTCGGTCGGCCACATTTTGCTGGAGTGTCCTCGACTGCGCACACTCCGGCAATCTTTTAATCTCCCGGGCACTTTGGCTTTGGTTTTATCCGACGATGCCTCCATGGCTGATGACGTTTTAAATTTTATCCGTGGTAGTCCGTTTTATGGTTCGATTTAGGGAGGTCCTGCGCCTTTCCCTTTCTGTGTCTTTTGTCCTTGTGTCTGTTGCTGTTCTGGTGTGCCGTGAGATGGTTGACTCTTTCCCATTTTTGTTCTCGTGGTCAGTCAACCAGTCTCTGGCCATCTTCCTTTCTTCTGTTTCTTTCTGTCTGGTGTTCCTCTATCCTGTTCTTGTCTGTAGTGTTTGTTGCTGCATTTGTGTTCTTTTAGCGCCTGGGGGGACGTCTCCTCCCCCTTTGATTTTTCCCTTCTCCATCGATTTTGGGCTCGCCTGATTTTGGAATGGGGGACTGATGACCTTCGCTGTTTAGTCCCCCTTAAACATCCAACAACCACCACCACCACCAAAAGTCAGGCGGTGATCTTCACCAGAAAGAAGATTCCTGCCGACCTCCAGCCACTCAGCATCATAGGAGGCCCCATCCCACGGTCGAACACAGGACACTACCTAGGCGTCACTCTGGACCGGCGCCTGACGTGGAAGGCGCACAGCAGGGAAGTAAGGGGTAAAGCGCTTGGCAGATTGCGCTCGTTGTATCCCTTACTCAGCCGAGCGACGACCCTGCCCCCACACTGTGGCATAACCCTGTACCTGACACTCATCAGACCTGTGTTAAGAGTACGCTGCCGTGGTGTGGGACAACGCTGCCGACTCGTCCATCGCCAAGCTGCAGACGGTCCAGAACAAGGCGCTTAGGTTAGCGCTTCACCTGCCACGAGACTCCACAGAGTAGCAAGTCCCGCTGGTCAAGCACCGATTCCGGCAGGTGGCGCAATGTTTTTACGCGGCCGCCCGGATGTCGGAGAACGAGCTCATACGCACTTTGGAAAACCAAGTGCACTGGCGCCCGACCACATGAGGCCAGACCTGTTGCTGGAGTGAAGGCACGCCGCAACACGACGAAGATGACGTAAAAGGACAAACGCAACGTGAGGAAGATTCCGCCGAGAGGACTACTACAAACTCCCCCAGGCAGAAATAGGAAAGGCGTGATCCGCTCACCCTACAACACACCGGAATAGGATGCTCCGTGAATTTGCGTAGCGGTGAGCCTCTCTCTGCCCCACCCTAGTCTGTTAGGGCAAAGGCTCCTCCAGAGCCCAGTCACTGGCTGGACACCCGCGAGGAGAGGTGTAAACTAACCTCCCAAGGCGGGAAACCCGCCCTCACACAACACCACAGCCGACCAGCATTGCGAAGATATGGAGGCTTGGCCCATCGGCCCAGGGGTCACCTGTCTCTCCCCCAAGACACCCCCGTCATCAGCCATCACTCCCGTGACGAGATCACAGCAGACGACGACAACGAGGACTGGACAATGCAGCGCTCCAGAAGACGAAGGCGAAAATCAGACGGCGACACCCCCTCTCCTCACCACCCCAGAGATCCGATAAGGCAGCGTCAGCGACCCCAGTCTCCAGCAACCTGTCCTAGGAGAAATTCCACACCTGTTACACCGGAAAGCGGACCTAGGGAGGACAAAGAGCCGGACAGGCCTTTTGTCGCTGCAAAAGCACCAACCACTGCGACATACTTCCTGAAAAACTTGCCTGAAAAGACTACCAACAAAAGTCAGTCATTGCAGATCAGGGAGCACACCAGAGACTACAGCGGCTCCCTTAACGTCTTCAGGGACGGAAGGACCGCGAAACTCATTGCAGACAAACACTATGACGTTAACTATCTGCAAAGAACTCTTAGGCAATTTCTCCCGTCCAACGTCACAGTGGAGAAAAAGTTGAGCAGGCCGATTGCGGGCCCTTACCGAATCCTAAACCCCCAAAGTTCAGTGCAGTCATAAAAGACGTGTATTTCGATGTCGACAAGGACGATGTGATTGCTGAACTGAAACTTCAGGGTCTAGAAGTAAAGGCAGCATGGCACATCAAGTCGCGCAGAACAGGGAGATATGGCCTGATGTTCAGGGTCATCTCCCACAACCAAAAGCACATAGATTTTATGCTTGAAAACGGCGTGCACATTTTCCTATCGCACCACAAATTCGAGCCCTCAAACCCACCAAAACCCCAACCTATACAATGCCAAAGGTGCCAGCAATTCAACCACCAGACCAAAGACTGCCCATCCATCCCAAAATGCAGTCGCTGCGGCGGCAATCACCATCTTTCCGAAAGCGCCAACGACGACCGCTGCACCCCGTCCTGCGCAAACTGCGAAGGACCACACTCTGCAAGATCCTTCAAATGCAGGGAAAGGCCTCCAACAGCCATAAACGAAACACTTCAGGCCCCTCTTCAACTGGCTGACACCTGCTCCTCACAAGGAGAAGTCCTGAACATCGAGGACTTCCTTAAAGCCATGACATTCATCTTGTCCGACGTCTTCCAAGGCTGCAAAGAGGAAGCAATATACACAATTGCCCAACGCTTCTTTGACAAAGACGTAATCTATAACCAAACAGGACAACAAGTGACGACCACCATTACATGCCTCTCCTACGCGCAAACACTCAGGACTTAAAGACCCACCGACCCCCTCCCTCCCTTAGACACACCATGGACTACCACCCCAACAGGCACAACTCCAACCTGATGTTCGTCAATGCAGGCGGCATCAGGAACAAAAAAAACACCTACTAAATGACATTCTAACCAGGCAGGACATTGACATCGCTGGCATAGCCGAGACATGGACCAAACAATCATACAATATCAACATTAACAGAGACTACGACACCTACATGAAACATCGACCAGACGGCAGGGCCTGAGTTGCAATACTCGCAAAAAAATCCCTCGCGACACAAGAAACCCTGCTCCCTATCCAATTCAACAACATAGAAGCAGTAATGGTCACCATCCCTCGGCCAAGACGCCGCCGACTACTGATAGTCTGTCTATACGTCCCCCCAGACTCAGAAATTCCGAGGGCCTTCCTCAGATATGTGGACACTTTCCGAGAATACATCCTAATGGGTGACCTTAATGCTGGACATGAACTCCTTGGCGACACAGGCAACAACAGAAACGGCGAAGCACTCCTGGACTTCCTAACCATGGAAAACATGACTAGAATACCGATGACGACTTACACCTTGGTAGGACACGGTGGCAACTCCCTTCCCGATCACATCCTACACAGTCCCAGTTTGTCAGACACCATTACCGCAGCGACAATAGGAGACAGCATTACGAGTGACCACCTCCCTATTCTCTTCAGCACAACCTCAATTAACCTTCCCCCTCCCCTACAAACCTCCACAACTATACGACTATACTCAAAAGCAGACTGGAATAAGTACCAAGAGACGATAAATAACGACCTAAGGGCACCACTGACTATTACTAACGACACCGAGTTAGACTTAATTCACGATATAATTGTGGACACAATAAAAACAGCCATTGAGACAGCCATCCCCACCAAGGCCATCGAGCGCTGGAAACCTCATCTTCCCCCTGACGTACTACTCATCAGACGCAAAAGACAACTACACACTGAAATAGTAAGGACAAACAACCCAGAGCTCAAACCACAATGGCAGACTGAAACGCGAAAATAAAACGACTTGTCTCGGAACATCGACAAACCAGTGGGACAACACATGCAAACAACTTGACCACAGACAAGGACGCAAGTTTTGGACAAAATTCAAAACACTCACAGGACAAAACACGGACAGGAAATACAAACTGACAATCGACAACACACCCACTACCAACGACAAAGAAATTGCGGAGGCATTCAAAGAAGTTCTGGTCAATGCCCACAGTTTCCCCTAGGACAATCTCTTCGACGAACAAGTCAGACATACAGTCACGAACGAACTTCCCCTCCTCCTCCACATGTCCACCGTGCCCTCCGATAACGACGACGACTCACTTAAGGGCATAACGGAAAACGAAGTAGCAGACGCCATCATGTCGGGCAAGAACTCCGCCGCAAACGAAAACGGCATCCAAAGAATTCACCTCAGGAAATGGCCCCCTTACGACGTTAACCCCCCTACTGACTGTACTGTTTAACTACTGCATGACGAATGAAACTACCCCCACAGGGTGGAAAAAAGCGAAAACCGTAATCATACACAAGTAAAGCAAACCGAAAACAGACCCGAAATCCTACCGACCCATGTGCCTAATAGACGTGCTCAGGAAAACTTTCGAAAGGATAATAACCGACAGACTGATCAACTATGCAGACAAATTACAAATAATCCCACATCTCCAGTCAGGATTCATGAAAAGACACTCGACAAACGACCCCCTACTAAGACTTACCACAGACAGAACAAGACACCAGAACCTGGGACAATGCACACTCGCGGTCTACGTAGACATCGAGCGCGCATTTGACAAGAGCTGGCACGACGGCCTACTCTACAAACTACTGAAACTAGGGTTGCTCCCTAAGACAGTAAGACTCATTCAATCGCTACTACTAGACAGACAATCCCAGGTACATGTAAATGACGAAACATCGTCACCCTTCTCCCCACAAGCAGGAGTAGCGCAGGGCGGAATGATCTCCCCCCTGCTATGCAGACGACACGGCGTATTGGAATTCAGGACCATCAACAATCACAATCAACCGAGAAACGACGACCTACTTGACGAAATTACAACAGTGGATGCAGAAATGGCGCATAAAGCCAAACCCAAACAAAACTCAGCTAATCCTGTTCAGACACCGCGACATACCCAAAACGACGAGACAACACCCAGAAAATATCACTCTGTTGGTCATATTCAGTCTGGTTCCCCACAGCGATAAAGCCAAGTACCGAGGAGTGACTCTAGACAAGTACCTAAACCTGGAAGACCATGTCAAAGAGACACTCAACAAGGCAAGACAACGCCAGTCCTTAATTATACGAGTCCAGGGAAAATTCCATGGCTGCAATGATAAAACAGCAATTAACACCTACAAAACATTCGGCCGTCCCCTCTTCGAGCTTGCAGGTGCCCCCCTAGCCTGTATGTCGCAAACAAAGACAGAAAGACTATATCAGACCGAAAGACGCATTTTACGTTGTATACTGAGACTGCCCCCCTACCACCCCCAGACAAGAAGCGTACGACGAAGGGAAGGTCACACCCCTGCGGATGAGACTCGCGGTCCTCCGCGCACGTTACGGCCGACGCATACTAAGAAGTCGCCCTGACCTCACTCAGCTATTCACAAACAGACCAACACAAAACTAAACCGAAGTTCAAATACACGTATCCACCCCGAACAATCATACACAACATTCTAACAACACACCCAGACACCATTGACGACCATGAACTCTCGGCACAAATGACACTAATAGCACAGGAAACACCAACACCACTGCACCTACTGCCACTAGATCCGGATCTGGATCCCGATCCAATGTGAACTCCCACACACCCGAACAACCTAAATATTGCACAGCCATAGGCCAGGAATAACAACAAACTGGTCACTCATTTATTCATAAACATAGCAATTAAAACGTTAATGTTTCACCTTGTCAACCATCCAAGTATTTATGACCCTAGTAATTGTGTACCAACTATATCATAATTTTATCTAAATTCCAAATTTCTCTCTCTGTTAACTTTATTCTAGTTCTTAATTCTTATTGTCAATCCTATCACATAATTGTAGTATTCCATGACGTTCAAATACACATCAGCAAACTGTACATATGTCCAGATATCAAAATGTCCGATTGTGGAAACAATATACACAAGGATAGCAACAATTGTAAATATATGAAAATGTATAACAACAACTGTATATTAGAAGTAATTAGATGTAAGACATAGCTGTAAGAATGTTGTCAATAAAGAAAAAAAGCAACGAAAAATGTTAAGCTAAGGCCAAATAGAGCGAGACGCTCTCAAGTGGCACGCCCACTACCTCTCAGGTGTGGGAATGAAAACTATAAAAAAATAAATAAATAAAAACACCATCTGTCTGTTGGTGCAGCCGACAAAGACGGCAAAAGCCCAATTAAAGGGCAAATTTAGTCACTATAACGTAATTCGTAACACCAATCTATTTATCTCCCCTCTCCTTTCGTTTGTCCTTGTCTTATCGTTTCCATTCCCATCAAGCTCCCAAAAATGAACTTCCCTCACATTCACCTGCTCATTGACAAGGCACACGCTAGCTGATCTATGATGACAAAAGATCTCCATATCCTCTAGCAAATCAAGATAATTTCCCTTTTCTGCTCTGTGTAATAACCTCATATGCGTCTCAATTCGAGGAAGTTCATGTCCACTATTTATAATGTGGGCTGCAAAACTCGACCTATCAGCCGCGTCCTTTCTGTCAATGGCGACATCTTCAGCAAATCTAGTTTCAATTTTTCGTCCAGTCTGACCTACGTAACATACTTTACAGCTTGGACAAAGTTCACCCGACTGGTGTAAAACTTTTACTTTATCTTCGCCATGATCTAAAATTTGTCCCAAATTATTCTTAGTCGAAAAAGCAATCTTAAAGTTGCAGCAATTTTTAGGAAACTCAAGGTTAACTGCCCCGGAGTATGGTAAAGAAATATATTTCATTGCTTCATTTTTCCCTACAATTACTTCATTTCCTCCCATGTCTTTATATTTATTGGCAAATTTTTCATAAATTTTTTGAGGAAAGGGTAGCGGTTAATCATTAGATTTAGCTATGGAAAAAATATCAAACTCAGTTTTACGATCCTCTTCAGAAAGTGGGGTACAGAAAACACGATTAAATGCAAATCTGAATAACGCCATTTTATGCTCATTTGGGGTGGACTGAATGATAGTTTATAATACAGTCATATATGTCTTTTTTTCGGAATATGCCAAAATGAAGCCTTCCGTCACTGTTCCTCATGTATAGATCCAAGAAACTAATAACCCCATTCGTTTCAAGTTCAGATGTGAACTTTATTTTAGCATGTAAAGCGTTAAATGAGGATACAATTTCGATCATGTCATTTTCATCGCCATTCACAAGCAGTAAATGTATCATCAACGTAACTAACGTAAAAGACAATTTTCTTTGCCAACTCAGCATTCTCATGAAACCATCTGGTTTCAAGGTGTGGATGAACACGTCAGCTAAAGAACCAGAAATCGCGTTTCCCATACTGAGACCGTCGTTTTGCACATAAATTTCGTCGTTGAACCGGAAACAGTTTTATTTGAGCATAAGAGACAAAAGGTCTATAAAATCCTCAAATTCATTGTCTGTCAAATTACTCAGCATTAAATTATTTTTCACAATATCAATAGTCTCATTTATCGGGATATTAGTGTTTAAATTCACAATATCCAGAGATAACAGCATCATACTAGCTGTAGTGGGGATGTTTCTAACCTGCTCAATTAATTGTTTACTATTCTTCACGGAAAAATTGTTCACGGAATCTAAAGTGTATTTTTAATTTGTTTAAACATTTTCGCGCAATTTTACTGAAGGGATCCTCTATATTCTTCACGATTGGTCTCGCAGGGCACCCTTCTTTATGGACCTTAAGTTAGACCCTTAAAATAGGTGAGTGTGGGTTCACGTTTGGCAAAGTCAGCTTCTCAATCGGTGTAAAAATGTCTTAATAACACCGGTAACTTTCACGCAGGGGGAGCAAACCTTTTTGCCTACCTGAAAACTACAGGAGTTGGCTTTTCTGTACAACTACCGCTGATTCTCTGCAGCAGACTAAACCACCGTATAGCAACATGAAACACACCAAATTCATTCATTCACGCCTGCCAGAGAGCTTTGTACCACCGGAAAGTAAATGAAATGATAACGAAAGGGGACTACAGGGCCCTTTCATCACCCCAAGCGCCTCAGAGAAAACTGTGTCGTGAATTTTCTAGCCATGCTAGGAGATTCGCCAACAGTCTTCGAAACAAACGTAACTTGAGAAACAATTATCGCAACAGGCAAACAGCAGTTCAAAAGAAACGACTAATCTAAGATATTTAAATGAATTTTGGTGACTTTAGTCGGTAGCTGTGACCTCATGTAGTCTGCAAATCAAACAGATTAAAATAGATGAGATGTATGATATTGGAAGCTGACATCATAGCATCCAACTTATTGCAGCAACAGACATGAGATATCATTTTGAAAATTGCCGTAAACAGTTATTAAAAGATAACACAGAGACATACATAAAAGATACACAAGATATACTGGTTCACAAAAAAATCACAACATTACAAGGTTAAAGTCATGAGTGCACAGCTATAACGATATTCAACAAAAAATAATAACTAACACAGAAACGTGCATAAAAGGTACACAAGATATACAGGTTTCCAAAAAAACACAATATTACAAAATTAAAGTCGTGAGTGCACGGTTAAAGGAGAAAGTAGTTCGACGTTTGTTTGTAAGCATGACGTCGCAACTTCCGTTGACACCTTGTTTATCATCATAGCTAGTATCACACCGTAACACACTGAAGGCATACGCGCCTCGATAGATTATCTCAAGACGATAACACATCCATATTATGCGGCGAACAACACAAAAAACACTTGCACTTCACTGACGGTGTGGTGACATAATCCTCGAATCCACTAGAGCGCACGCCGCCGTCCCACAGAGTGAAGGACCGCATTGGTAGAACGCCTCCCGCCGGCATAGCTGCCAGCACGCACGGCTGTCCATTCGCCACGCCTACTCGGCAGTTCTGAACCTCGTGGAAGTACTTCGTCGTGGCCGGTGTCAATTCTTCCGTTAGGACATCTTAACACGTTTGAAGTTCCTGCCGGAGGGAGGCAAAACGGGCTCTTCTGTTAGCACTGCCCTCGGCAAGAAAGGAACATCGACCACGACTGCATTTCTTCTGAAAGTCAGGGTACGTCGCTTCAGTTTCATATCATCGTTTGCGCACAGCTCGGTTGGTAGAGCCATGCAATGTTCGTCAGGACATTTCCGCGCGAAGAAGGCACTAATAATCTCTTCTTCGTGCCTTCCCTCAGCAAGCAGGGAACGTCCACTTCAGGTTCTGTTTGGTAGCGGTCAGCTGCACTTGTCACATGGGCACGCCCCCGTGCCATGAAACTCAGCGAAACGATCTTCCTGAGATGGTAACGTCTCAGTAGACCAGGAGCCATGCCATCGTCAGACCGTATTAATGTCTCTGGGTCGTGCCTCAGGCACTGCCCAAATCTTGCTTGTGTGTGCATGATGGACGCTCCTCTGCGTCACGCTAAACCAGCTCCACGCACCTGCGCCTGGCCCGGGTCAGGGACACCAGGGCGACGGCCTGCCGCGCCGCGCTGTCTGGGATTGGGGGTAAACCAGCAGCCGCGCTCCCCTCTGGCGTGGAAACCGCTCGCCACACCACCAGCTCGCGGCTGACAGCGCTGCAGCTAGACCCGTGCTTTTTGATGCGCAGGCTCACTAGCTGGCCTGGCGATGTTGCGCCCACTTGACAGCTGCACTCACAGAGACTTTCACGTAATATTATGCATGTATTACAACAACAAAAAATCAGCGGAGATTCCTACTACTGACTGATACATGAAAAATTGCCCAAAAGTGGTTTGACAAGGAGGGCCTTCTTAATAATAAAAAAAAACAATGAGAAAATTTATATGACCAAAATTCAGACAACAAAGATACTTCTTATGTAACATAGATACAGCATTACATACATTGAGACAATTGTTCAGGATAGGGCTTGTACAAGCTTTGGTAAGGATTTGGAGTAGATTTCGTGACGCTACTAACTACAAACACAAACGTTATCTACTACTAGCTACATTCCCACACACAATCTGCAGAATTTGTACCAGTCACCACAAACATATAGAACAACTACCATACCCACACATAAAAATATATTTTTTCGAAACCTGATACCCATATTGTTATTCGTTGACTGCTTCTGCATGGTTTGCAGTACATGTTTGCTGATCTGTGGAAAATTTCTGTGTCATCTTTTCTATGAACATTTCATAATAGAAGATATGGTTAATGAGACACAGAAGGTTCATGGAAGTCAAACCTGGAATCGTAACGTGTTAATATTTAGGCATCAGACTGATGTAAACGAATGAATGGGCATAAAAATAGAAATGAAAATCACTTTATCCTATAAGTAAACACATAAAAGCTTGTCGAAAAAGTCAAGTAATTTGCCCATGCCCATAATTACTCATCTTACTAATTGTCATACAATACAATCATTGGACCATTACTCACCACTGTCGCCAGGGATCCTCACATACCTTCACTTTATTTCACACTTATAGGTTGTTACCTTGATTATTTATCAAAATGTTTCAATATTCATCTTCCAGGGCTTCCATATTCTGGTACCCGTAAACGTACCTAGTAGTAGGTGGCAAATTACAACTTCCGATCATCTAATAAGGTGGCATCACTGAAAGTCAAACACTATTAGCCTCACTTCACACAAAAACCATTAGCTACAAGTCATCAAAACGTCTCATAAACATCGCAGTACATTTTCTAAGTCTCACTGAATCATCGTCACCTGTGGGGAATAAGCATACAACAACTGTAATTTGTCATCAAGAATTACCTTACGACTATTGACTCGCCACGCCAGCACACCCGATACCTTTTTAGTCACAAAAAAAGCCACATTACTGTAATGGGAAACGGTTCATCTGAGCCTCATGATCATTCACATTCAGACGTTATAAAGCTGCGCAACACTACTCTCTTGTGCTAAGAAGAAGAAGAAGAAATAACTATACACATTTTGGGGAACCCTTTACATTTAATAGAAAATATACACTTTAATTTTAATCACACCAGAGTGAATCAAAACATTGGAAAATAAATGGTTCAAATGGCTCTGAGCACTATGGGACTCAACTGCTGAGGTCATTAGTCCCCTAGAACTTAGAACTAGTTAAACCTAACTAACCTAAGGACATCACAAACATCCATGCCCGAGGCAGGATTCGAACCTGCGACCGTAGCGGTCTTGCGGTTCCAGACTGCAGCGCCTTTAACCGCACGGCCACTTCGGCCGGCATTGGAAAATATACACTGTAATTTTACTCACAAAAGAATGACTGCAAGAAAACCATATGGGCAATACGTCATTCCGACCTCCGAGGGGCAAGATCTTCTGCTTCTTATTCACTATAAAGTTTTACATTGGAGATGTGGTGCAGGCCCTTAGACTTACGAGAGCGGAGGTTTTCTACTTCAAGCGCATTCGGACATAGAATCCTATTGATTCTGTACGGTCCGTTGAATAAGAAAAATAACTTCTTTGACAACCCAGCCCGTTTATTAGAGAGCTTGTGCGAGCGTACAAGTACTTTCTGGCCTACGCGAAAAGTTATGTTCCGCACCTTCTTTTGTAGGCTCTTACCTGAGCCTCGGCGGTACTCCACAATTGCAGATCTCCGTAACCTGGATTCTGCTGTCCAGAGAACCACCTCTTTTATTTTACTCAGAGGCTCCTTGTTTTTCAGGACCAGAATCAGTGGCAACATCGTAGACGCATTTGGCAATCCATTTAATACGTTCTGGAAACCGGATACTTTCGTGTCCCACGTCCGGTGGTCACGGTGACGGTATAACCGACACAATTTTCCAATCTCCTTCATCAACCTTTCACAGGAATATGCTGAAGGGCAGAAAAGGGGATAAAGATCGGTTTCTCCGAAGCATATACTCCCAGTGACGTGACCTGAATTGTGGCCCGTTGTCCGAAATCACACGCTTCACAGTGCAAACCTCCCGTAAGAAGTGATTTGCGAACGCGGCAGCTACTTGCCTTCCCGGTTTCCCTTCGCAGCGGGATGAGGCAGACGAATTTTGACGTAAGTTCTACTGCAACAAAAATGTACACAAATACGTTCCTAGAACGCACTAGCGGACCGAATATATGTACTGCTGCGAGATCTCTGAGTTTACTGGGAACGATCGGGTGTCTTGGTGCGGCAAACGACAGAGTGGGCGGCTTGGCTTGCTGACAGGGCTTGCATACCCTAATTACTTTACGTATACGCCGAAGCAAATTTATTAAAGTAAAACCTTTGCAGCAGTTCCTCAAGTCCTTCTGGCCTTTCTGTCTCGGACATGATGACCGTATTTATTTGCCGCGAGTCCAACACCAAACACACTGACTTGTTCCGCTCTGGCACTACGAGTAATGGTGAGTTATAGGAACTCCTAGCTCGCTCTATTATACCCTGCTCCAGCATCCTACTCATTTCGGCTTCCACACTGCTCTTGTACACCAATGGGGTGAGGTAGGGCTTAACAAAGAATTGAAGGTGGTCGCGTCGCACACGGTATAGCGGTACAGAAATCCATCAGTTGCCCCCGGCGAATCCGAAAATACTCGGGCATGGCTTCTCACAACGCGACACAGTTCCACACGGTTCGCTTCCGTGGCTCCCGCACCACCAATACACCTTTCCACAGCGCTCGTGAAAACATCGTTCCTATCATGCTCATTGGGTTGTGAATCTAGGTCACTAATCAAATTGACCAAAAAACCTCCTGCCCAGGTCGCGACTCAGTCCTTACGTGAAATTTCAGACAGCTCACCTCAGACTTCTTGAGCAAAACACATTCCTCAAAAATTAGACTGACAGGGTTGCTCCCGTCAACGATAGTCATAACACCGCCAGCCACGTCAATTACGACGCGATGTGCATTCATAAAGTCAGTCCCCAATATCATTGCCACGCTCATTAGCGGCATCACAAAAAAATTGAATTCAAACTCATGACCTTGACAGACGAAGTTTACTCGAGTGTGTACTTGAGTTTTAACACTTTTTCTATATATCGCGCTCCTGACTGTGGTTCCTCTAACCTGGAAAGTCGGGCAACTCCCCGTTTCCTCAGACTTCCGAAACGCCGCTTCATTAATAAGCGACAAGGGGCTGCCTGTATCGAGTACACATCTAAGACTGACTCCCCGAAGGTAAACAGACACGACTGGGTTTACCGCGGGCACACCAATACTGAGGCCCTCCCTCAACAAATCTTTCCTAATATCGTCTTCCTCTATCAAATGCACATCAATGTCTTCAATAGCACCGGTCCTCATTAAGTTGATGCCAACCGAGTCAGCCAATAGTCATTGATCCCTTTGATTAGGGGCATCTGGTGGATTGTGCCGCGGGTTTGCGGAACGAATCTCAACACCCACTGGCGGACCACCCGTACTGTACATGGCACCCCTGTTGTTGCTTGTTCGATAATTATTCTGTAGTCGGTCACGACTACCGTTCCTAGGTCCGCTATAATTGCGCCTCAATATCTGCTCATTAGCACATCTTCTAAACTCCCCGGGGTGTCTTTGATTTCCTCTCGGCGAATGATAACCATTGGCATCGTTTGTTCTGCCCGCGTTCTGTTAGGAGTCGCGACGCTGCCAACCCTCGCGCGCTCTGTAACTCCCAGGCGACCCGTTACGTCTGGAGTGCCACCTGTCTCTACGGCTGCGGCTTCGCTCGCGCGGCCGCTGCTCGTAGGCGCTCTGACCGTAATTCTGCGTGGTGCCATTCGCATCCCACTCAAGCTCTACGTCATCCTTACATCGTCCTGCAGGGATAACGTGCCGCAACTGCATTGGAAACTTTCCCAGGCAAATACGAATAATTTCCGCAGGTCCATTAGGACTGTCAAGATGTTCATTCGCCTGCAGCATGTGCTCGAACATCTGCACAGGGCTGGAGAATTTCGACCGGTTAAAGTCTAGTAGCATCATGAGTCCGTGTTTTACACGACTCTGCGCTGCCACTGACAAATAGATCTACAGGAAGTGTTTCCGAAACTCCCCGACACTGCAGCAATTGCGTGCAATTGACCTCATCCGCGCCACCGGCTCACCTTCGAGGTAGCCGCACATATACTCTACTTTGTGCGCACTGGGCCACGTAGGAGGAAGGGAGAACTCGAACTGCTATAACCAGGCCCGCGGGTGAATCCCCGTAGCCGAGCTACGGAAGACTTCAAACTTCCTCACCGTCAGAAAATGTTTAAAGTCAAATTCGTGAGTTTTCCCTGACAAACGTTCCTGAGGGGAACCGCGCCGTTCCCAGCTGGTACGAGATCCGTGATCGTGACGATGATCAAATTCGCCATCGTTCTCGGAATCATCGTCGGAGTAATGGCCCTTTCGTTCATTTCTTTCAACTTTATGGGCCAATAACCCTTTTAGGTGGAGTTCTAAACGAGTCATGCGCTCACATAGTCCCTCGGTAGCCCCTGTTTGTTCTATGTTTATGTCACACCGTCCGCGCGGACATTTGGTTATCGACCGTATGTCGTCCGCATCCGATGATGACATGGTAATCGTTTCCTTATAATTGTCAGACTTACGCGCTACAGCGTCTGAGATCCTGGATATTTCTTCTCGCATCTCTCGGTGGGCCGTGTCTTGTGGTGTTTGCATAAGCCCTTGCTCTCACTCGCGGGCTATTATCGCCTGGCTGAGGGTTTCCACCTGCGCGCCAAGGTGGACCGGGCACTTAGCCGCAGTGTCTTCTATTCGGGACACAAGAGCCGCGTGTTCACTCCGGTATTGTTCTGCTAGCATACGTGGATTTCCAGCGAACCTATCTTCTTGCTCCATCACCCGCTTACTAATGACTGACCAACCCATCTACGCTTTAGAAGAGGGGCAGCTAATGATCGCCAGTTTTTCCCCAACACCCTGTACTATTCCACTACTCAATCTTCTATTTGCTTCCTCGACATCCCTCCTATTTTCTTCTACTTGTTTTTTATTCGCTTCCTCTATATGTCTAATATAACTGTGTAGTAATTGTCGTAGCATAGTCTGTAATGAATTTGCATCTATCGCCTGATTCGAAATCACAACAGCGGGCTCAGGATGGAAAACACTTGTACTTGCGTTTTCCGCGTATCGTTCCTGGTCGGACTCGACGTTTTGATCTCATTCTTGTTCAGGGTTATTGTCTGGCTGGTTTTTCCGATTGCGGCTTCCTAAACAGCTACGCGTCTCCATCATAAGGATAGTTGCTCCGCGCTCCAAAATACAACAAGAATAATAAGTTATAGTGACTAAAGAAGGCACGATCAGGATTAATTATTCTCTGTTGAATCTCTTTCTCAACCTCATTTTTATTAGATAGAATCGATTCCAGGTACTTAAATTTCTCTACTCGTTCAAAATTGTGTCCATCCATACCGACAGTGGTAGGGAAATCCTGTTGGCGTGAGATGATCATATATTTGGTTTTCTCGTCGTTAACAGCTAATCGCACTTTGCTTGCTACTTTCCTGAACCTAGTGGTGTCAGACACTATCTGAGTGAGTCTCCCATAATCACCACATAATTGGCAAAGTCCAAGATTGTGTCAGTTCCAGTCATACACATCTCCCTGTCAGTACCAATTTCACGTCGTAGCTTTCCCAATGCAATGTTGAACAGCACTGGGAACAAAGGATTTCCTTGTCTCAAACCGTGTTGAACAGTGAAAGGCTCTAACATACAGATACAAGCTGCCAGGTATGGTTTGGAAACAAAATAACATGCTTCAATCACTTTGATGTATTTTCTTGTGATGCCCAACTCTTGCATTATCCTCCATAATACCGTCCGATTAATGCTGTCGGAAATCTATAAATATGAGGTGTAATTCTCTATCAAATTAATAGTACTTTTCCAGTAGCTGTCGTAGCGTAAAGATGTGAACTATTGTTGAGCGTCCTGCCGTGAATCCACATTGATATGGTCCTATGATCTCTTGTAGAGCAGACTTCAGGCGACTAAGTAGCAGGGAGGTTAAGACTGTGTAACCTCTCAAATAGCGAGATTCCTCGATAAATGTCTACTTTTGTGGCATCTCCTGTTTTAAAAATGGGGCATACAATTGCTCTCTTCTATTGGACCAGGATCTCTTCTGATTTCCAGATTCCGACAATAAGCTGTCTCAGCGTATCCAATAAAACTTCCCCTTCGTTTCTAACCTGTTCTGCACTAATACCACTACCACCTGGCTCTTTATTGTTTTTGAGTGACTCTACAGTTGTTCTAATCTCTTCCACTGCAGGTTCAGGTGCTTCCTGTTCCTCTGTATTTAACTCCCAGTCGTGGTCTATTCTTCCTTCTGGAGCTTCTACATAGCAGTTTTCTGAAATGCTTTCCAAACTGATCTGCTTGCTCCAGAGGAGGTACCACATCCCCTCCTTCATCTGTTAGGATTAAAGTTTGCTGTTTATGACTGCCTCGAGCAAAACCTGTCAACTTGAGGAATCGAAGAAAACACCGCACTCCTTTATCAACTGCCACAAAGAGTTTCTTCCCATATTCTCTTTTCTTCCTCCTAATGAGCCTGCCTGTCAGTCTTCTCACTTGCTTGTGTGTCTTCTGACGGCTAATTTAACCACTAAAATCTCTCCTCCATTCTATCTTTAACAACCGTTTGGCATTCGTCATCAAACCATGGTTTGTTTTTGGGTTTAGGTTGTCGTCCTTGTTCTTCCTTTGTACTCTGTATAACCACTTCCTTCAGTTGCGTTCATATGCCTTCTACATTACCTGGGGCCTCTGTTTTTATAAATCTCTTTCCGTGGGAAGTAGGTACTACTAATGACAGGTTGATAAATTTTGCTAATCTTAGAAGAACTAACACCATTATCGTTGGTCACTTCGTGTAGACTTTACGACCCAATTGTGGGACGATATTCATTTTCTTTTCAAATATGTGCATTGAGGTCACCCAGGACTAAACGGATCAAATGGCGCGGTAGTTTGTCAATAGTGTCCTCCAAATCAGCATAAAAGTTGTTCTTTATCTCATCATCGCTCAAATCCGATCATTTATTGGGATCCATTTACTAACTGCTGAGAACATCTTGTTGTGAACAGCAAATCCCACTCCAGAGGTCCAATGCGGCCGTTCCTCATTGCTGTTGAATAGTGTGTAGTGATCTCCGACCTTCATGATTCCTTGGGGGATTCTTGTTTCTTGTATAGCTGCTACGAGGCACTTACAGTTGCGTACAACTATGTCCAGTTGCTTCATTCCTCAAATGGCTCTGAGCACTATGCGACTCAACTGCTGAGGTCATCAGTCGCCTAGAACTTAGAACTAATTAAACCTAACTAACCTAAGGACAGCACACCACACCCAGCCATCACGAGGCAGAGAAAATCCCTGACCCCGCCGGGAATCGAACCCGGGAACCCGGGCGTGGGAAGCGAGAACGCTACCGCACGACCACGAGATGCGGGCACTTCATTCCTCCTGTCATGCTTGATCTAATGTTCCAAGTTCCAATTCGCAAACCAAGCATTCCATTGATCAATCCACTGTCGTCAACATTTTGATCAGTCCGGTACTTTCTTTTGCCTTTCTCTCTGATCTCATACTTTAGGGCTGGTAGGTTATCCGCCTTCCGAGCTCAGTGCTGGGTCTGCCGTCCATGGTTCTGAGCCACCCAGTTTGTGATCAGAGAAGCTTTCTCCTAGGAGAGTTGTGTTCACCACGGCTCAAAGAATCGCACCTACCCATGGTGTCCTATGCCGTTGTCCGTCATTGGATCTTCCACTTTTAGGGATGATTTCTCAACCCAAGGACATAGGCTATCTTAATGCCCTAATCTCTATCCGCCATCCAAGGAGGCCGTTGTAATGGAATAGGGGGACTCCTTATCTTGGGAGTCACTCGGTCACCAGAGCCTCGTCAGTTTATAGCAGGGTGCACCACGTGGAGCTGAGGATGGCATTTGGATGAGAATTCCTCACCTCTTCAATAAATACTAAATTCCCAACTCCAGCTCCAGACATGCAACCCCACACAAGAGTATTTCCACCACCATACTTCACTGACGGGACAAGATTTCTCTTCTTCCAACTTTCATTCCTTTTTCGCCAAACCTTTTGCTGTCCATCACACTAGAGGATGTTAGTCTTAGTCTCATCCGTGAAAAGTACTGTATTCTAAAGTATGGAATCTTTATTTCGGCGCAGAGTTGCAAGTTCTGGGAGCTTCTGTTCGTTTACCCTGCTTATGAACGGTTTCTTCCTTGCTGTTCCACTTTCAAATCCACGATTGTGCAGCAGTCTTCGTACTGTTATGGGATGAACATTATTTCCACTAGTATTTGAGACATCTAATGTCAACTCCGTAGCTGTAATTCTGGGATCGCATTCACTTTTCTAATGATGTGTCGGCGCTCCCTGTTACATAATTTTGGTGGTCGTCCACATCTAGCTTTATTTTCTACACTTCCTAGATCCATGTAATTTCTTATTACGGTTTGGACGCTTGCAGGGCTCCTTCTAACAATTTCCCCAATTTTCCGCAGTGAAAAGCTCTTTTTACTGAGCTGAATAACATTTTTCCTCACCTCCACTAGTATTTCGGTCCTTTTTCAATCCATGTTACGCAGTCGACTTATGTACTGCAACTCACGTCTATTATATCAACCAACCACACACTGCAACGCCTCTGTTGCAACTAACGACAGACAGACTGGAAGTGTGTGTTGACTTCTGTATCGCAGTAAACAAACACTGCTGCATCTGTCACGATTGCAGTGCGCGGTACCGGTCTGAAGACGTTGGTTTATGTTGTTGTGGACGTGGACGCCAGCACAGAGTTGCACGTCTACCTCTGTGCATCCAGGCTGTACGCAACATGCTACAAAATGGGGGGTGATGTAGACTTTAGTGTCCGACTGTATGTCCACGAGAGGCACCGTATGCCTGGCGTCATCCCAGAAGAGACTGCCGAATCAGTAGGCGCCCCCCCCCCCCCCCCCACATACATGCGTGAGTCAATGTTCGTAGCAGCGGCTGTAATTCACTTCCTACACTGGCGAAGGGCGCATCTAGGTCCTGCTGTGAGGCTTACGCGGGGCCGAGCAGAGTATGGCCTAAGCGCTGCCTGAGGAACGTGGGATTGTGGTGCTGGGAAGCGCCACTGCTTTCAGTTGCAGATATTTGAATAATTTGCGAGCCAGCCGCGGTGGCCATGCGGTTCTAGGCGCTCAGTCCGGAACCGCGCGACTGCTACAGTCGCAGGTTTGAATCCTGCCTCGGGTATGGGTGTGTGTAATGTCCTTCGGTTAGTTAGGTTTAAGTAGTTCTAAGTTCTAGGGGACTGATGACCACAGATGTTAAGTCCCATAGTGCTCAGAGCCAATAATTTGCGAGAACTTCACACTGCATTCGCGTCTATCCCCTTCCGTTCCGACTGGGGAAAACTGAGAAGAAGGTAACCAAGTGCACCTTTGTATATAAAAGTTTATATATTGATGTTAAAAAACAAATTTCTAAAATGACATTGGTACAAGAAATGGGCTCTGCCAAAAGTCGCAAGAAAATAACGAAACTACGATTTCACAGATATTTTCTGAAATGGCACACTTTTCCTTCTATATTATTCCTCAAACTGAGATAATAAATTGTGTATCATACGTGTAATACAGCAATTTAATGCTTGTGGAAGCATCAGGATGGTAGCATGAAAAGAGGGGATGGCGAGAATAATGGAGAAAAAGATCAAGAGAGCCAACAGGACTTTCTTTTTTGTAATGTATAGTTTTTAAGATACACACATTATATGTGGAGACAGGCGTTATCTCGTTGTCCTTTTGTTAGTTTTGTTGTATTGTCTTTTGTTAAAATTGCAGAATATTATTCGTTGATTGCCCTTCGGATGATTTTTACTTAACGTAGTCATGCATTTCGTTAAACAGCTTCATTGCTTTGATTTGTTGTTTGAATGTAATGCATTTAGGTTTCACATAGATGCCACTGGATCGCATCCATCCGCACATACAGAGTCCTATTCGCGATACGTGGCAAAGGGAGAAGCATACGTGTGAGTAATAATGTGAAGGATAGTACTATGCTACATTTTGGTATATAAATCAATTTTACACACATATTGATGAGAGTAAGGATATATAGCCTGAAATATACATTCAGTTACTAAAAGGACTACGAAATCTACTATATTTTGGCACATGATGATCAGAAATATATACACACTTATATATATCACTAGATCTAAATACGTAATTGTTTTATGATATATTATTTTATTTATTAGGGATGTGGAGGTATATGAAACTGAGAAAGTGAGAGGAGAAAACGAAAGTGTGAGTGTAGAATGTTAATGATAGGGGCTGGGGACCAGGGGGAGGGGGATATGAGAGAGAGAGAGACCGAAAGACACTTCTTAGTCTCCAGTGTTACATTGAAAACACTTGTTATTTACACTTTTGCACCGAATTATGGCAGACAAAATGGTTCAGATGGCTCGGAGCACTATGGGACTTAACATCTGTGGTCATCAGTCCCCTAGAACTTAGAACTAGTTAAACCTAACTAACCTAAAGACATCACACACATCCATGCCCGAGGCAGGATTCGAACCTGCGACTGTAGCAGTCGCGCGGTTCCGGACTGAGCGCCTAGAACCGTATGGCTGACATTTTGTTGCCTTATTCATGATTGTGCCGATGAGGAAAGAGACACTGGAGAGCTACAGTTGCTCATATGGAAACACTTTGGGGCAAGACACTTGAACACTTTCACCTTGCACTTTCGTATACTTTGAACACACATTTTGGCACACTGCACTGTTCTTGACGTTTGGGTAGGATAGGAGGACGACGTCGTCTGCGTCGGGGACGCGTGTATCGTGGGAGGGCGACCGCCTGGGTTGTGGAAGATGTCTCTGAACTCGGCGACCAGCGGGACCTGCAGGGAGCTCTGGATGGACTCGTGGTACCTGGCGCCTTGTTTGGCCGTCTTGTGTTCTTCACACGGATCTGTGAGGAGCTCCGCCTTTTCCGTCCGCCGTTTGTTGACGATGGCGTATGCTGTCACAGCAAGGACCGACATCGTGGTCAAGCGCTTTGGCTTGGCGAACGGTTTTGCCTCAGGGACGGTGACTGACGGTTTACCTTTCGTCGCTGTACGCAGCTCGTTGTCTAGTGGCTAGCATTGCTGCCCCTGGGTCACAGGGCCCCAGGTTCGGTTCCCAGCCAGGTTGGGGATTTTCTCCGCCCGGAGACTGGATTTGTGTTGCCCTCACCTTTTCATCATCATCCAGGAAACGGCGAGACTGGATAGTGGGGGAATTTATACGGGCGCTGATAATTGCGCTTTTGAGCGCCCTACAAACCAAATTATCGTCCTCGTCATCTTTCGTCGCTTATTTTGATGTGGGCAGCCGGTTTTCTTCCTATCACCCATACTTCCCTGCTCCCTTTGCATTGAAACCGGTGTTCTATGGCGTCAGTGTGATTGCGGAGTTCGCAGTTTGGCGCACATTAATATGCTGGAATCGCCAATTTCTCGTTAGTCGGCACTGTCTGGTGTTCGATTTTGCACCAGGAATCCCTAGCGTGCACTGGTAAAATCCGTTCAGAGATACTCTTCCAGACATGTGGCCAGTCGTTGTCTGGAAGTTTCATCTCTAGTTTGGTTTTGTGTGTCTTCCCCCTTAGGGCGCCATAGACCTTCCGTGCCGTTCCCTGTTCTGGGTTGGCCACAGCAGCGATGGCGTAGCTCTTCTCAATCGTAAGCTGTTTTAGGTGACACAACGAGTGGGATGTGGCAGGTAACGACTGGTGCCTCTTCGCTTGTAGGCGTTGAGCAGGCTGGACGTAATGCCGTTCGCGTTCTAGTTTTCAGTTTTCAGCGCTCGGTGGAGCAACAGTGCTGCGCATTTTGTCTTGACGTCGGGCAGTCCGGGTCCGCCTTCTTCCCTCGGCAGGAAGCACATCGCCTGGGAGACCGAAGATTTCGCGCCTCCACAGCAGGTAATTGGCCGCACCTGCTATGCCTCGCGCAATTTCTGCCGGTGCACATAGAAACTGAGCCATGTACCAGACATTCGACAGGATCGTTTCGTTTATAAGCTGAATTCTTTGGCTCAGCATCAGGTTTCTGCTCGTGTGGGCGCTCATGAGCCCTGCATCTACATCTTCATCTACATCTACATCCATACTCCGCAAGCCACCTGACGGTGTGTGGCGGAGGGTACCTTGAGTACCTCTTTTTTTATGCTGGGTTCCTGCACGCAAAGGTAAACCTCAAATCCGTTTGGATCTTCACCAATGATATTAGTGGTGATGGTAGCGTCTCATAACATACGTGTGTCTGGGCGGATACTCGCCCGAAACTTCCTGCAGCACCGAACTGCAGCTCATCTAGGCGCAGTTCAGCCTGTAACTGTAGCAGGGACTCTCGCGAGATCGAGTCAACTAGATCGCCGACGCGCATTAGGTAGAGATTCATGTCCTGCGTGACTGGCAACTCAAAACTGAGTAATGACTCCAGCTCCACGCTATCAAGGGTGTGACAACACGTTGTATAGTCTTTTTCAAAGGAGAATTACGCAGTAGTATTGATAAGCATAATATGGTAGGTACTTCGTCAACCCAGGATCCGACTGACTTGAGCGTCGTAACTGGCTTCAACCAACTCGGTATATTGTGTAAAAATCAAGTTGGAAGTACCTGTTCTGGCGCTTCTCAATGAACCAGCTCAATCCGGGAACTAACAGCAGTTCGTTGGTTAAAGGATCATTCTTTTCTTTGCTTCCTTTCGTACTTTGGGATTTGGGTGTTAGATCTGGTTGTATTTAAAACGCTGCGCCAGTTTTGTGCTGCCATTTTGATTGGGCACTGTTGAATTTCTTCTCTGAATGCTCTGTGCTTATCTGTCACTCGGTAGCACTGTTTGGCCGGTCTTAGTCTGCCATTACCTATTAGCAGTAGTACTGTTGTGCTCAGATTTCGTTTTGCGCCTGACTCTCTCTCTCTCTCTCTCTCTCTCTCAAAACATTCTACATCTACATCTACATCTACATCCATACTCCGCAAGCCACCTGACAGTGTGTGGCGGAGGGTACCTTGAGTACCTCTATCGGTTCTCCCTTCTATTCCAGTCTCGTATTGTTCGTGGAAAGAAGGATTGTCGGTATGCCTCTGTGTGGGCTCTAATCTCTCTGATTTTATCCTCATGGTCTCTTCGCGAGATATACGTAGGAGGGAGCAATATACTGCTTGACTCTTCGGTGAAGGTATGTTCTCGAAACTTTGACAAAAGCCCGTACGAGCTACTGAGCGTCTCTCCTGCAGAGTCTTCCACTGGAATTTATCTATCATCTCCGTAACGCTTTCGCGATTACTAAATGATCCTGTAATGAAGCGCGCTGCTCTCCGTTGGATCTTCTCTATCTCTTCTATCAACCCTATCTGGTACGGATCCCACACTGCTGAGCAGTATTCAAGCAGTGGGTGAACAAGCGTACTGTAACCTATTTCCTTTGTTTTCGGATTGCATTTCCTTAGGATGCTTCCAATGAATCTCAGTCTGGCATCTGCTTTACCGACGATCAACATTATATGATCATTCCATTTTAAATCACTCCTAATGCGTACTCCCAGATAATTTATGGTATTAACTGCTTCCAGTTGCTGACCTGCTATTTTGTAGCTAAATGATAAAGGATCTATCTTTCTGTGTATTCGCAGCACATTACACTTGTCTACATTGAGATTCAATTGCCATTCCCTGCACCATGCGTCAATTTGCTGCAGATCCTCCTGCATTTCAGTACAATTTTCCATTGTTACAACCTCTCGATACACCACAGCATCATCTGCAAAAAGCCTCAGTGAACTTCCGATGTCATCCACCAGGTCATTTATGTATTCCACGATTGGTTGAATTTTGTCGATTTCTTCTTCACTCTGTATGAATAGGCCCATATCATCGGCGTAGGCAATGCATGTTATAGTTAAGGTTCCAGGAGTGTAGCCTCTCATATTGACTGCCACTTTCTGTAGTAACGGGACCAGGACTTTGTAAACAGTCCCATTTATAATGGGCAGCCTTCTCTGACGGATTTCCCTATTGGTATGGACTTGGATATCCATCCGTTTATCGATATTGTGGAGGTGGCATTTGTAACAATGTTCGTAATGATTTTTGTGATATTGGGTCGAAATCCGAGGTGTGTGATTGTTTTCAGTGGGCACCGGTGACAGACCTGTCGGAAGCTTTGTGGAAGCCGACAGAAATGATCGCTTTTGATGTTCTGGTTGTTGCGGCGTGGGCTATGATGTCCCTATAAGTGCAGACGGCGTCGAAGAAGTTCCTGCCAAGCACTGCACAGGTCTCTTCATTGCTGCTATCTTGTAGTCTGAATTTAGTAGCGTTATCGGCCGAAAGTCTATTTTCTTGGCTGCCTGCTTTTTAGGGAGCAGAATCACCGTCCCTTGTAAAAATATTGGTGGCATTTCAGTCCCGTTTAGAACTTCATTCACAATTTCTGTAAGAATGCTTCCGACTGTACCCCAAAGCAGAGTGTAAAACTCCTTTGGGATTCCGTCTGCGCCTGGAGCTCTTCCATGTCTGCTGTATTCGAGGACCGCTATCTGACATCGTCTTCTGTCACATTCTGAGTTAAAAGTGCCCAGTTTGCGCTGATAAGGATCCGGCAGATTTCTTACAGGATCCTAGCCATTTCCGCGTCGTCGGTATCTTTTCCTCGGAACAGGTTGTCGAAATGATGTTCGACGTGATCCATGACGTGTCTTTTTGACGATAGCCTGTTCCAGTACTTGTTTGCTGTTTGCCCTCTGTCTCCCCCTGTGCAGGTGGTGCAGCGTGGCAGGTCCATCTTCGATCTCCCCGTTGTTTTGACAGCGGGCGATGACGCCTTTCATCTGCTCCCTTTTCGTGCTCGGTATACGCGCTATCAGTTCTTTAATCCGCGGCAGAGGCTGTTCGTTGTCCGTAGAGGTACCCATTGCGTCTCGTAGGCAACCTCCGTGAAAGTCTGCCGTGTTTCGTCTCCAGATGGTCTTCTCAGCGCTGGACTCTCTTAAGTTTTCTTATTTGTGGTTTGGTGAGTTCCACTCACCACTCAGTGGTAGAGTTGTACTCGCCTCGCCTCTCTCTGCATTCAAGAAGTATTCCAGAAATTTGGAGTTTAATCGCAAGTCACCTCAACGACGATAAATGAAGTTTCCAGGTCCCTCTTCCTGCTGACAACTTTCTTCTAATTTTAGGCGCCTTACTAACTCCTGCAGTTCGGCGCACAGGTTAGGTACCGAGATGTGTCTCCGAATGCAATTACACACTCGAAGTCACCTGCCAGCACGATGTTGTTGTTGCGAAGTAGAAGCTCGCAGATGTCCTCATTGTAGAACTTGATTCTAGCACGTTTGTTTTCAGTTCCCGACAGTACGTATATATTTACAAACCGCGTATTTTCTATTTTTACTGCTATTCCTCGTCCGTCGGGCTTTAATTCTACGTCTCCAGTTTTGAGACCGTGTTTGACCGAAGTCGCGCCGCGCGGAAATAGCCGAGCGGTCTTAGGCGCCGCACTCATGGACTGTGCGGCTGATCCCGGCGGAGGTTCGAGTCCTCCCTCGGGCATGGGTGTGTGTGTTTGTCCTTAGGATAATTTAGGTTAAGTAGTATGTACGCTTAGGGACTGATGACCTTAGCAGTTAAGTCCCATAACATTTCACACACATTTGAACATTTCTGAACGGAAGTCGCATTTCCGCTACGTGTTTCTGCGTCGATATGGCAGATGACTTCCTATCCCGGTACCTGTTCAATTGCTGTCGTGACTACCTTCTGTAACATTGCTACGTCTGCGACTTTGGTTCAAAATGGCTCTGAGCACTATGCGACTTAACTTCTGAGGTCATCAGTCGCCTAGAACTTAGAACTAATTAAACCTAACTAACCTAAGGACATCACACACATCCATGCCCGAGGCAGGATTCGAACCTGCGACCGTAGCGGTCACGCGGTTCCAGACTGAAGCGCCTTTAACCGCACGGCCGCACCGGCTGGCTCTGCGACTTTGTGCTGCAGGAAGTTGACAAGGGTGTTTGACTTTGGTGCAGCGCTCATTCTGTTCACGTTGCTTGTGATGACGTATACTGAGCCTGGTTGCATTGTGTGCTTTGTGGAGGCGTGTCTTTACCGTGTTGTGGCCGTTTTGGACAGAGGAAGAGGCGTCCGCTTTGGTGCTGAGCGACGTTTTGGCGGATGCTGTGTCTGACGCCTTTGCATCAGGTACGTCCATCCTGTCCTCTTCTTTCTCGCGACTCTGGCTTCGTTGCTTGTACCGACTCGTTTTCGTTTTTCCCGACGTTGGGACTTCGCCGTTGTTTTTTCTTTGGCTCTCTGTCTGATTGTTTCAGAAACCGTGCAACTTTCGTTAGTTGTTTCTTGATGGTCATTTCGTCGGGCTGTTGACAGGCACGAGTGACGGCTTGCCGGGAGCGCCGACCTCCGCGATCCTGTCTACGTGGAGTTTCCTGTCGTGGGGTTTCCTACTAGGGTGCAGCAGGTAGCGAAGCTGTCCCGAGCATCCGGTTCCCTAACGAGGTGTTTGCGAACTGAGCCTCCCCCACTGCTTGCCTACCCCAGTCGCTCACCCTGAGTGCAGGTGTTGTCATCGTTTCTCAGACAGTGTCGTCGTCGATAGATTTCGTTCCGTGCGTTTTCCTATACGACTTCTGTTCTATGCAGTGTACACGATGTAACTGATAACAACAACGAAAGGGAGGCCGTGTCTTATCAAGGATGGTCATCGCTACCGTATTTAAAGGAAAAATGAAGAATATACGAACTGAATGTGCGTCAGTTATGAACAGAGTAGGTGCAAAGCCGTTTAAGAATTGCAAGTGATGAAATCGTTGCTCAACAGCAACATTCTTGTCCACCTGACGAAAACATGTGGAGATAAAGAAAAGACTACATAATTGCAGAAAAAGAGTTCGTGAAGAAAAGACAGTGCCTATAGCCCAAATTTTTAAGCAGGAATTTCAAGATTTGAAATATAAAGGATTAGAATTCGTGGCATATATTCCGAATTATGACGGCTCCAAGACTCAATTTGTAAGGCGAGAAGAGGAGCTATTGGGACAACCCAGAGCCCTGGCTCTACTTCGGAAATTCACCTTGGCGAAGACGTTTTGAAATTAACGTAAGGTAATAGCTTTTTGAAGATTGATGACGGCTCTGTTCCAGGCAAGAGACTTCTAGTATTTGCTTGTGAAGAAGCAGAGAAAATCCTTTGTGACAATGGAACTGTGCTTATGGATGGGACATTTGACAGCTGTTCGAAACAGTTCAAACAATTGTACACAATCCATTTCGACATCGGAAGGACAAAAGAGGCAACTATGATATTTCCTGTTTTATTTGCTTTGTTGCCAGACAAAAGTCAAAATTTGTACGAAAGACTTTTTTCTGGATTGAAATCTAAGATGGAAATGGCTACAATTAAAGCAATGAAATCAGTGTTCCGTGAAACACAACTATCCGGCTGTAATTTTCACTTTAACCAGTGTCTGTAGAAGAAGATACAGGAACTGGGACTAACGGAAGACTACAGGGATAAGGAGGAAGCACGAATTTTTTGTCGCATGTGTGCTGCAGTGGCATATCTTCCAATTAACATTGTCGATGAAGCGTGGATTTTAATAATGGAATAAATGCCCAGTGGAGAGAAGATCACAGCATTTGCAGACTATATGGCTGATCAGTGGATGGAAAGTCCTAATATACCTATTGAAATGTGGAATTTTTTTAACCTACGACACAGAGCGACGAATGCTGCCGAAGTTTGGTATAGAAAACTGAACTCCTCAATAAATCAGAAACACCTTTAAATGCTGAAGGAGGAGACAGTGAATACTATTTTTGAAATTAAAAAGGGTTCCATTGTCCTACGTCTTCAAAAAAGAAAAAAAAGGTACATATATCTTGACAATAGATTAAAAGACATTACGAATAGATATGAAGGCTCTGGAGATTTAAAAAAGGTGTTTAAAATATCTAGCCTTCTTACAAAAAATTTAATTAGAAATTACGATTGATAAGAAAAAAAGGTTATCAATTTGCTACTGTAATGTTGAACAACAAACATAAACAACAGCGAAAACAACAAAAAATAAATAAAATGAAAAATGAAAGAAAACATTTAAAATGCCTATGTACTACATGCATAGCCAGTCTTAAGCCTGGATAAAATGTGAAGGACTGTTCTTATTTTCATGTCAGTCGGAAAGTTCACAGTTACGATATTTATTTGCAGTCGGAAACACGAGCGTCACCACGGAGGGGGTCTAGAGATTCGAAAAGTTGGATGAAAAAAAATTTACCGTGATGTTCTGTGCAAAAAATTCTGGCATTTGCTCTGGGCCTTGAAAATATTGTTGTTTTAAAACGGTATGTGTAAATACAGCACATATTTTACCAGCATCAATAATTTCGCAAAGTTAACTTGCCGATTCTGAAGTTTCGTACGTCATACGAAACTAATTATTTGTATTTGGCGGATCTTATTCACAAAAGTACGCTTTTAATGGTATTTATAAAGTTCTAATACAAAACCTGCTATTTATTGAATTTTTAACTCAACAAAATTGAAATTTTTCTTGGTAAATTTCTTTCATAACATGGCCACTCCTCCTGTGAAGCTTCTAGAATTTTTGATGAGGAAGGCGGAGTGAGGACTCAGACAGCTAATTGCCTATTTTTCTGTCAGAGTCTTTTAAACAAAATCGTATTTGCCTTTTTTGTGCTCCAATAGGAGAATTTTTCAGCTGATTATTATGTAGTTCGTTTTATAAAGATTAAGTTCCAACTAGATGACCTTTGGTGGAGTCATCTATATTGAGCAACGAATTTTATCAACTGTAGACATCAAGAACAACACTCTAGTTATCGAGACTTTCTACGCCGCATCTAACCATAGGAAAATATTTTGTAATTTCTTTGAGATGAACACGCCCATTGTCCCGTAAATCTTTATGTAATTACTAACAGTAAACTCGACGTTGCCCGGATATTTATTCATCCCAGTTTTATGTCAGTTCATCCCCTCTTCCCTCATCTCTCTTGTCCATTTAGTCCTATCTCCTCTCCCACCTCCCACTTCCGCCCATCTGTCTCTCTTTCCGTCTCCTCCACCTGCCCCCCCCCCCCCCTCTCTTACAACACTTCCTGCTTTCCATCCTCTTCTCCTTCTCCATCCATTTTCCCGTCTCTTCCTACCTCCTCCTCCGCTTTTTCTAATAGTACATCAAATTCACAATAACACCCCTAATTTACGTATTTATTACAGTGTTCTATTAGTCATTCACCACCTTCCCCCTTTCTCTGTTTACCTGCTGCTCCGTCTCTCGTTTAATCTGTTTGTCTCACTTCTCTGGATGCACCTCTTCCCCCCTCCCCGCCATCATCACGTTTTCCTCTCTCCGTATATCTCCTCCTCCACCTCCGTCATGCCATCTCCTCTTTCCCCGTCTATGAAAGAATACGTATATCTGCCAACTTTCACGCTGATTGACGAAACGATGTTGAATTTATTTAAAGGTAGGCCAACCCTCCGCCATCCAGCACACGTTTGCTTGTATAAATGCCTTCACTACGAAAACATACGTATATGAGGCAACTCCCAAGCTGATCAATCAAACGGTGTGTAATTCTGTTGTAAGGTACCCTCCGCCATACACCGTATGAAATTTCACGTAGACGGTGAGGTTCCCCTTGTTTTGAAAATCAAATGTACAATTTTTTTTTTTTCATGATCGGAGCAACACTGTAACTGTTGTTGAAATCTGTAAGTAAAGTACCCTCCACCATGCACTGAACGAAGTTTTATGTATACAGTGAGCTTCCTCTTGGTTTGGGAAACAGGGATTCAGTTTTATACACACCGCTCGCTCTATGCCGACTTAGTTGCGAAACATAAACAATAGATTCGAACAACAGAAGTCATGTAATGATTTCTGTCGTATGAGGGGCAACACAGCTATTAAATAATAGCAACGAGATTACGAGAGCAGTCAATTTCAGTGTTACCGAAAATAACGTTATACCTTATAAATTATCACGACACAAAATGAAGATGATAAGCTATATGGAACTTTCTTCCGTTTGCGTTTGAAACTCTCGGAGAACTCCTGTGTGGTGAGGAGGGTTGGAGAGGGCGGCAAGGGGAGCCTCAATTTGTTTTGCCGGCCCGGGCCTCTGACAGGTTTAGTGTGCCACTGCTCGTAGGAAACCCCACGACACCGCGATCCTCTGCCGCCGGCTTTTGCGTTGGATTGTGTTGGTAGGGGAGGGGGGGGGGGGGGGAGGGACCGGTTCGCTCTCCATTGTACTCTCCTCGCCCTCCGCGTCAGAGCTCAGCTGACGTTTCTCTGAGGCGGCCCTAGCGGGGCAGCCGGCTGGGTCTCCATGGCCGCGGCTATCGGTGCTTTTGCTGTGGCCGTCTCGTTTGCACGTGGCGCTTCGCAACGGCTCCGGCGTAGCTAAGCTGGCAGTGCCGTTCTGTTGCTGAGTATTCACGTTTTCCGTTCGCGGCAATTGCGCAAGTCGTTGGCTCCCCGTGAACTTGTGCTCAGTGGAGCTGGTTATTGAGCACGTCTGAGGATGTCCGTTGTACTGCACGACCCCCTGTGTCCTTCTATCATTACGAATAACGGCACGTGCTCTTTCAAGACTACTGTCACATACCTGACGCCTGACAAGTGACACTGCCCAACTTCCACTCGCCAATTCCGATACACTTCGAATGTGTTTTAGCCTATTGAGACTCGAATTTTTTTACACGTGCGCAACGGACGTTGAAGTGGTGAAAACCTTCTTGAAGAAAACGCAGTTGTGATCTTTCTGAGCACATATCGTCGAAGCAGCACGAGATATGGAAATTATAACAAAGACGTTGAAACGTAGTTGCTACTGTACTTTACAACTGCAAAGGTTTTTGTAAATTACCGCTACCAGTTACAAACTTTGTCAACTAATGTATTATTTATTTAGCGACATGTTTCGAGGTAAACCTCGTCTTCAGGCTAAATGGCATTACAAAAACAACTTTAAAATAAGGCCATACTGATATTACACAGTCTTTTCGTAAATGCTGTGGTCATCCTGTGGAAGAAGAGGAAACTTAGTAAGGGGGTGCTGTCACTTTGGAAGCTGGACTGATGTTTGCACGAAAAAGTTGGAAGTATCCCTATCTACCGCTATAAACGCGCTCCGTCCGCCGTATGACGCTTGTCATACGTGACGAGACTGTTCTTTGCAATTTCACAGTGCATTCACAGGATTTTGAAATATATCAAAACTTTTAAAGATGTTATTGCACAGTTTTAAAATACAGTAGCAACTATGTTTCAACGTCTTTGTTCAATTTCCATATCTCGTGCTGCTTCGACGATATGTGCTCAGAAAGATAACAACCGCGTTTTCTTCTGGAGGGTTTTCATCACTAGTGCAACTTTGGCGTCCGGCATCTCGATGGGCAGATTGTAGACCACCGTTTGCCTCACTCTGCAACCGGCAAACGAGATCTCGACGTCTCTTACTGCATCGTCCCTTTGCTTAAATTTTCGTATTCCACCGTGGGCGGTGACCAAAATTTCGCAATGTATCCGTGCCTTGAATTTCATGAGGAGCCTGTAGAGCGTCAAGTCCAGTATCAGCCGTCCGATTTTGTCCTCCTCTAGCCTAAGCTCGTGGAACGTCCTCTGTTCGATTTCGAATGCAGTCGGTCGTACGTATTCACTATCGAACGGGAGTTGCACCGTGGGTATTTGAGTGGCCGTACGTAATCATGATGACTGTTTGGTCCCCAAATCGTTGGTGGCTGGCGGTGGCGGTGGTGGCTGCGGCTGGTGCGGTGCGGGCGCCGGGGGCGGTGGCCAGGGCTCTGCCTCTGGAGGAGGTTGGTCCCTCAAGCGCAGGTGGTAGGGTTACTTATTGGGGACTCCATTTATTTGCATAACATGGGGCACCATTTCGGACTTATGAGGGCCCTTCAGGCACTAATATTGGCGCTTGAGGCACTCATTCCTGGTATACTTAACAGATTTCTCTTATTCTTGATATTTTAAAAGTCCTAACTTGCTCGTATCCTTATTCTTGGTTGCGAGTAGGTCCGAGCCTATCTACCTTTTCAAAATATCTCTTGTTGCCTGGATGATTTGAGTTTCGACTGTGGGCATGGCAAGTTCTGCATGAATTTGGACCATGTTTGTCCACGTGGTGCATTTAATGCAAGTTTGAGGCATCTGTTCTGGAGCACTATTAGCGGTCTTTTGTTGGACTTGCTTGTAACTCCCCATGATGAGCAGCCAAACATCATGGGTTGTATGGTGGCCTAGTACATGTGAAGTTTAGATTGGTAGGGTCGCCACCGAGTCTAACTATACAACTAATCAAAGGTTTGCCGAGTCGGAAAATAAATTAATTTGATCGCAGACCAAAAACTCATGACAGTGCATACATTGTGATGTCGCTTGTAGGGAATGCGATGTAACTAATAGTATTGCCCGTGCACTGTTCACGAGAATCAAACATCTAAAGTAAAATAGAAAGTGCATGAACACTGTGCATATGTTGTGTGATGTCCTTAGGTTAGTTAGGTTTAAGTAGTTCTAAGTTTAGGGGACTGATGACCATAGATGTTAAGTCCCATAGTGCTCAGAGCCATTTGAACCACTGTGCATAAGATCAGCTCCGAGCAACACCCCTGAAAATAAGAATCTAAAGCATTTGTTTTAAAATAAAAGGGGAAATTAATCACTGGACCTGTGCGTAAGGAAACGCGTTGGATGTGCTAACGGGAAAGCTACGAGGTGAGTGGTTTAGGTGCAAAAACGTAACCTGGGAATACAAGAGAAAATTGTGGATAAAATCATTCATTCCCAAGATATGGATGTGAGGCATGTACACAATTCCTGATAACACTAATTCCTAAAACACTAGCCGGCCGAAGTGGCCGTGCGGTTAAAGGCGCTGCAGTCTGGAACCGCAAGACCGCTACGGTCGCAGGTTCGAATCCTGCCTCGGGCATGGATGTTTGTGATGTCCTTAGGTTAGTTAGGTTTAACTAGTTCTAAGTTCTAGGGGACTTATGACCTCAGATGTTGAGTCCCATAGTGCTCAGAGCCACTTGAACCACTCCTAAAACATTAAAGAAAAGCATCGATTCATTCACCGTTATAATGAACACCTAAAATCATTGGTGTGAATCATTCATACAACTGCTGTTGCCTGATAACTGATCGCAATAACTGGTGAAACGGTACACGTTTTGCAGTACACCCGCGTGCCCACGTGGTTTGTGGAGACGCAATTTCTAGGTGTCGTGGCCAAGTTGCAACAATATCACATCACGCAATCTCAAACATGAGATCGGACAGTTAGCGATGACGGTAGCCCAACAAACTCTAATGTTCAACCACGTGGTTGGCTCCCCACGGACGAAAGATACATAAAGCAAGGAAAAATTTACGAGAAGGCAAAGTTATTAATATTTAGAAAAATGAAAGCTTATACAGGCACAGCTGAAGGCAGACAGACATTCATACAGAAGTGAGTGCTCACTTCTTATCGACACCTTTGTGTGAGGTCGATGGTTTTCTGGTTTCTTTAGGTCTTTCCCTGTTTTTGGCATTGGAACAATTTTGGAAAGTAGTGTTGTGAGAGGCAGGCGTTAAGGATTCTGGTAGGAAGTTCTATGGGTTTTCTCGGCAGGTCTTGTAGTTGGGTGTTAGTTATTAGGTCCGGTCCGTGTGCTGAGTTTGTACCAATTCCGCTTATAATTCTTTTTAATACTGCTGGTGTGGTTAGTTCTGGTTGGTCGCTAGGCCATGTTTCCCTTATGTTTCGGGCTACGGCCATAACATGACGTTGGAATTGGGTATCGTCTTGTTTGGGTAGTTCTTCTGCCTCGATTCTGATTTGTTGTTCGTACGTTGTGGCGAACAGTTCCACCTGGCGCAGCGCATCAAAGACTAGGCGGCTGTCTTGCAGCGAGGCCGGTTTATGTGGTCTGGTCCCTCTGATATTTTTGATTAATTTCCACTCGTCCCTATTCTTAAGTTGCAGTGTGCTCATTCTATCTTCCCAGGCTTGTGCTCTCCATCTCCTTAGGCGGTCTGTTGACTTCTCTCCTGTGTTTTTTTTAACCAAATATTTATTTGAGAAAAAAAGAAATAAAATCATCTATATGGTTGTGAATTAGAAGTTTTCGTATTACTTTCGGTTATTCTGCTTATGGTATTTGTTTCTCTTATTTATTTTTAAGTAGGTAGGACACGCTGTCCATTTGCTAAGTTTCCTTTCATTCTATTCGTTTTTAAGCATATCGACATGTTTTTCTTATATTCGTTACTGAGCGTAGTCCTTGTGTTCCGTTTTCATTGCTATTTAGTTTTGTCCAAGTTTGTTGTGGCAAATAATGACAGTACTGGCATTTCTCTGATGTCATAGTTTTAGTTCACTTGCAATGTTATATACTAAAAATGAGCCTAGTTATTTATATATTGATCACATTAAATTATATCTATTACAGTTACATATTTGCATTTAAGGTATGAAAACATGGTACAACCAAAAGGAGGTAAAGCTTAAGTTCGACCTTTAAGCAGAAATCACATACTATTTACATGGAAGAAGATCTGACAGTTGAAGGACGATAGGTGAAAGTAGAGATGAATGAAAGGGTTTATTAGAACATATTATAACTTTGTGGCACTTAGGGAAAAAAAAGAACACTTTAATCTGTACCTGTTATTTCCGTGCTATGTGGGAGGCTGTAGCACTGAACACTAAACCCTAGGGTGTATACATAGACAAAACACTTTCCTTTTCCTCTTGCTGCATCGCTTGAAACACTTTTGGTGCACTTTTGTTTTCACTTTGTTTTTGGCTTTATACTATTATCACATTGATCACTGCACTGCACTTTGGAGGTTGCTGCGATGCTGTGGCAAGGCTCGCTGGTGGTCACGTGATGCCTGGGAAGTTGTCGTCGATGGCTGCCTGCAGGGGTGTCCGGAGGAAGTTCTCGTAGTTCCGCCTGTTCTGCTGGGCTTCCGTATGTTCCTCCCAGAGGTCTATCAGGAAGTTGACGTGGCCCGTCTGCCGCTTCGTCACGATGGCGTGGCCTGTCATGCCGAGGATCCACAGGGTTGCTAGTCTTTTCGGCCTGGGAAATGGTTTGATGTCGGGCGCAGTGATGGCTGTGGTTGTTATAGCGCGCTGGTCCGTTGTATTTTTGCCACCATTTTCTGCCACGTTTCCCATGCGCTGACCCCGTTTTTGCATGTGAAGCGGTGATCTAATGTGTCAACACAGTTGCATGCTTCACATTTGTCCGATTCTGTCAGTTTTAACTGGGCTAATTTTTGGTTTGTTGGTACCGTCCTGTTTACTATTCGGTACCACCTCGTTTTCACATGCTTTGGTAGCGTGCTTTCCGTGATGTTCTTCCATATTTGTGGCCAGTTGTGATTTGGAAACTTGTTTTCGATTTTGTTTCTGACAGGCCTGCCCCTCAGCGCCTTGTATATTTTCTTCGCTGTCCTGTGACTGGGATTTGCCACGGTTGTCATTGCGTAGCTCTTGTCTGTGTAGTATTGTTTTACGTGGCAAATCTTATACGGGATGTGGCTCGTGTTTGTTGGCGGTTCTTCCGATGTAGGTTGCGCGGGGGAGGGGGGGGGGGGGGGGGTGCGGCTGTCGCGTACGCGCGATTAGGCTGCGTTCCCTGTTGCTCGGATTTTTGCCCATATGACATGAGAGGCACCGAAAACAGCAGCGAGAGGGGCCAGCAGTGATGAACTGGGGAAAGCGGAAAGGAAGATAACAAAATGCACCTTTCTTTTTTAACAACAGAATATAAACATATAAACTTTTACTTACAAATTTGGATAATCAGAGTGCAGTAAAAAAATGGGCTCTGCGCTATTTGCGACACTCTCTGTGGAATTTTATAGTTTAGTTATTTTCCTGGCATTTTTTGCAGTTTTCCTTCGTATATTATCTCTCAAATTGAGGTCATTAATTTTGCATCGTACGTTTATTGCATTAATTTAATGCTTATGGAAGCGTCATGAAGGTAGCATGAAAGGAGGGGGAGGCGGGAAGAGGGGGAAAAAATAAAGGGAGCTTATAGCCCGACTTTGCGCTCTCCATGCATGCAGTCATTTGCCGAGTTCTAGCTGTAATAAAAACAGGTGATCTAATGTCCCACGATGACTAAATGAACGTCATCCGACGTTGATTAATTAAAGAATATCTCTCGACGCTACGGAGGTAAATGAGTGTCCTTTGACCAGAAGACGATTCAATCTTCTAATAGTAAGCAAATGTAAAAGTAATTTAAACATCGCCGCCCGATGTAACTGCATCACTATTGAAGCTCGACGGCAGAAAACGACCGGGAGTAATAATCACTACGAAAACAAAATAAAAACCATGCTGATAGATCAAAACACGAGGGTGAGTCAAATGAAAACCTTAAACATTTTTTTAAACATTATTTGTTGTGCAGAAGTGGTACAAAGCTGTATCACTTTTCAACATAATCTCCCCCACGCTCAATGCAAGTCCTCCAGCGCTTACAAAGTACATAAAACTCTTTCGAAAAAAAATTCTTTGGGAGTCAGCGCAACGAGTCATGAACCGTGTGGCGTACCTCTTCATCAGAACGGAACTTCTTTCCTCCCATTTCGTCTCTGAGCGGTCCAAACATATGGAAATCACTTGGTGCAAGGTCTGGTGAGTATGGTGGATGAGGAAGAGACTCAAAATGCAGGTCTGTGACTGTTGCAACTGTTGTACGGGCAGTGTGGGGCCTAGCATTGTCATGTTGCAAAAGGACACGTGCTGACAGCAATCCTCGTCGCTTTGATTTGACTGCAGGTCGCAGATGTTTTTTTTAGGAGATCTGTGTATGATGCACTGGTGACAGTGGTCCCTCTAGGCATGTAATGCTCCAAAAGAGAGTCAGCATAACGTTCCCTGCTGATGGTTCTGTTCGAAACTTCTTTGGTTTTGGTGATGAGGAATGGCGCCATTCCTTGCTCGCTCTCTTCGTTTCCGGTTGGTGGAAGTTAACCCAGGTTTCGTCCCCAGTAACGATTGTTGCAAGGAAGCCATCACCTTCTCGTTCAAAGCCCCGAAGAAGTTCTTCAGAAGCATCAACATGTCGTTCTCTCATTTCAGGAGTCAGCTGCCGTGTCACCCATCTTGCAGACACTTTGTGAAACTGGAGCACATAATGCACAGTGTGGTGTGCTGACTCATGACTAATCTGTAAACACGCTGCAATGTCATTCAGTGTCACTCGTCGTGACTGACCTGGACGAGGAGCATCTTCCACTGAAGTCACATAATTTGCGAACTTTCTACTCCATTCGTAGACTTGCTGCTGTGACAAACATGCATCACCGTACTGAACCTTCATTCATCGATGAATTTCAGTAGGTTTCTCACCTCCACTGCGCAAAAACAGAATAACAGAACGCTGTTCTTCCCTGGCGTGCGACGGTATGTGTGCATCTGCACTATGCTGCCACCTACAGGCCATTCTGCACGCTGTTCGTAGCACGCTTACCAACTTACAGGGTAACGGGGCGAAATTTCGATTTGTTATTACAAATTTAAGGTTTTCATTTGATTCACCCTCGTATAATATGACTTAAATCCTTCATGCAACTCTTCTTGACTGAAACTGATAGTTACACCTATGAACTCCAACACGGACCAGACTTCTTGGCAACCATTTGAATTTGTTTCTTTTCGTTAATTTTTCCGTTCCAAGTAGTAACATAGCCTTTACGTTGACAATCACAGTAGAATTAACAAAATGTGACTAATGGTGATAATGATACACAGTCACCTTCGTAAATGCATGAACAAGAGCAACGTGCAAAAGGTTTTCAAAACTCTCTCTATATCTTCGCTGAGTTTGACTCTTAACCTATTTGTAGATTGAACGAGACAAGAGTCCAGAGTGTTAGTGAATTGAAGGGGAAACATGGCGAAGATGGTATGTGAAAGCATCCACAATGTGGCGTTCTTTTTGGTTGACGGGTATCCGTGGCACTGGGGTATTAAAGCATCAGTCGCAGTAAGAGAACTTGATCCCCTCTGTTAATCAAGCGGACAATGTTCCTCGCAGATTCGCAAATGTCACAAAATCGACGACACATAAAGCGATGTTTGAGAGTGTCTTGAAAATTACACAGGCACCAGAGCGAATAGTATTGATAGAGCTTAGCTTGTAATTTGTAGGAAATTCTAGAACTTCATTCTAGAAACATCCCCCCAGGCTGTGGCTAAGCCATGTCTCCGCGATATCCTTTCTTTCAGGAGTGCTAGTTCTGCGGCCGGCCGCGGTGGTCTCGCGGTTCTAGGCGCGCAGTCCGGAACAGCGCGACTGCTACGGTCGCAGGTTCGAATCCTGCCTCGGCCATGGATGTGTGTGATGTCCTTAGGTTAGTTAGGTTTAAGTAGTTCTAAGTTCTAGGGGACTGATGACCACAGCTGTTAAGTCCCATAGTGCTCAGAGCCATTTGAACCATTTTTTTGCTAGTTCTGCAAGGTACGCAGGAGAGCTTCTGTAAAGTTTGGAAGGTAGGAGACGAGGTACTGGCAGAAGTAAAGCTGTGAGGACGGGGCATGAGTCGTGCTTGGGTAGCTCAGTCGGTAGAGCACTTGCCCGCGAAATGCAAAGGTCCCGAGTTCGAGTCACGGTCCGGCACACAGTTTTAATCTGCCAGGAAGTTTCATATCAGCGCACACTCCGCTGCAGAGTGAAAATTTCATTCTAGATACAGGCGTTTTGTCAGTCTTGTATCATCTTTTACAAGATTCGTGCCAGACTAGTTACTTGACAGCGATGCTTTATTAAACCTGTTATGTAAAAATTCAACATGGTTTTGGTCGGACAGATGCCAGACAGTTCTTAAGTGTATTAAAGTGGCACTGATAAATTCAGACATAATGTACCCCCCTAATAAGGAGAAGGATCTGTCTTCCTATGGTTTGCGGGCGCATTTGTTTCGAGCAGAAGAAGGGACTAACAACCAAGAAATTAGAGTTATAGCTTTCGCCAGTAAAGTTTTGATAAGCTGAGAGATATTGTGCTCTGTTACGGAGTTAGAAGCTTTGAGTGTCGTACGGGCATGAATAAAATTTGATTATTATGTTGATGGTAAACAAATAAAAGTGTTTTTGATCATCGGCCGGCCGGGGTGGCCGAGCGGTTCTAGGCGCAACAGTCTGGAACTGCGCGACCGCTACGGTAGCAGGTTCGAATCCTGTCTCGGGCATGGATGTGTGTGATGTCCTTAGGTTAGTTAGGTTTAAGTGGTTCAAAGTTCTAGGGGACTGATGACCTTAGAAGTTAAGTCCCATAGTGCTCAGAGCCATTTGATCCATTTTTTTTATCATCAGCCTTAAGCTTTTTATTAACACGCAAACTATTACTTGCAAGCTTAGCTAGGTGGGCTGTAGCCCTGCAGAAATATAATTTCCATACAACGTGCATAAACGGAAAGGACAATGTTAATATCGGACGACCTGTCTAGACTGCCACAGGGCAAGCCAGAGTTAGTGGAACTAATAGAGCGATCGTCAGAATTTAAGGTATTATTAATAACGGACCAGTCACACGGATGTAAATATTTACAACTATGCAAAAACATAGTTCAATTACAGGACTCAGAGTCCGTCGGGGGGAAAATCAAACAGCCTGTTAAGCGCAACCAAAGTAATAACTGAAGTCCACATTACGAGGTAGAAAACGATGTGCTATTTTATAGGAGGGCACGAATTGGGAAATCTTGTGTGTGTGCATCCCAAACGAGTGCACAGAAAATGTTATGCACACAATATGTGTGATCACACAGAAACTGGAGAGTGTGTAGCCATCATTCAAAGCTATTTCTGTATTCCAAACCTTAAACGTATCGTACATAAAATTGTAAGAACTTGTACAGTCTGTTAAAAGGCAAAATCAATCAATGCACATTCTGATTGCCAGCTTCCACCCAGAAGCAAGCCTAGTGGAACGAATATTCCTTGAGTTCAGTCGCTTTGTACACACTTATGCTCCTAAACAGCACACTGGGTGGTCGGAATTGATGCCTGACTCTAAAGCATATAAAATAACTGCAAGTAGGCTGTTTAGGTTTTCTTATTGGTAACGCCACGTAGCGCTCTGTATGAAAATCACTGGCTGTGCTGTGTGCAGTCTGTGGCTGGTTTGCATTGTTGTTGGTCATTGTAGTGTTGGGCAGTTGGCGGTTAACAGCGCGTAGCGTTGCGCAGTTGGATGTGAGTCGCCAGCAGTGGTGGATGTGCGGAGAGAAATGGCGGAGTTTTGAAATTTGTAAGACTGAATGTCATGAACTGCTATATACACTCCTGGAAATGGAAAAAAGAACACATTGACACCGGTGTGTCAGACCCACCATACTTGCTCCGGACACTGCGAGAGGGCTGTACAAGCAATGATCACACGCACGGCACAGTGGACACACCAGGAACCGCGGTGTTGGCCGTCGAATGGCGCTAGCTGCGCAGCATTTGTGCACCGCCGCCGTCAGTGTCAGCCAGTTTGCCGTGGCATACGGAGCTCCATCGCAGTCTTTAACACTGGTAGCATGCCGCGACAGCGTGGACGTGAACCGTATGTGCAGTTGACAGACTTTGAGCGAGGGCGTATAGTGGGCATGCGGGAGGCCGGGTGGACGTACCGCCGAATTGCTCAACACGTGGGGCGTGAGGTCTCCACAGTACATCGATGTTGTCGCCAGTGGTCGGCGGAAGGTGCACGTGCCCGTCGACCTGGGACCGGACCGCAGCGACGCACGGATGCACGCCAAGACCGTAGGATCCTACGCAGTGCCGTAGGGGACCACACCGCCACTTCCCAGCAAATTAGGGACACTGTTGCTCCTGGGGTATCGGCGAGGACCATTCGCAACCGTCTCCATGAAGCTGGGCTACGGTCCCGCACACCGTTAGGCCGTCTTCCGCTCACGCCCCAACATCGTGCAGCCCGCCTCCAGTGGTGTCGCGACAGGCGTGAATGGAGGGACGAATGGAGACGTGTCGTCTTCAGCGATGAGAGTCGCTTCTGCCTTGGTGCCAATGATGGTCGTATGCGTGTTTGGCGCCGTGCAGGTGAGCGCCACAATCAGAACTGCATACGACCGAGGCACACAGGGCCAACACCCGGCATCATGGTGTGGGGAGCGATCTCCTACACTGGCCGTACACCACTGGTGATCGTCGAGGGGACACTGAATAGTGCACGGTACATCCAAACCGTCATCGAACCCATCGTTCTACCATTCCTAGACCGGCAAGGGAACTTGCTGTTCCAACAGGACAATGCACGTCCGCATGTATCCCGTGCCACCCAACGTGCTCTAGAAGGTGTAAGTCAACTACCCTGGGCAGCAAGATCTCCGGATCTGTCCCCCATTGAGCATGTTTGGGACTGGATGAAGCGTCGTCTCACGCGGTCTGCACGTCCAGCACGAACGCTGGTCCAACTGAGGCGCCAGGTGGAAATGGCATGGCAAGCCGTTCCACAGGACTACATCCAGCATCTCTACGATCGTCTCCATGGGAGAATAGCAGCCTGCATTGCTGCGAAAGGTGGATATACACTGTATTAGTGCCGACATTGTGCATGCTCTGTTGCCTGTGTCTATGTGCCTGTGGTTCTGTCAGTGTGATCATGTGATGTATCTGACCCCAGGAATGTGTCAATAAAGTTTCCCCTTCCTGGGACAATGAATTCACGGTGTTCTTATTTCAATTTCCAGGAGTGTATATTATGACTTTTGATGACTATTAAGGTAAATACATTGTTTGTTCTCTATAAAAATCTTTCATTTGCTAACTATGCCTATCAGTAGTTAGTGCCTTCCGTAGTTTGAATCTTTTATTTAGCTGGCAGTAGTGGTGCTCGCTGTATTGCAGTAGTTCGAGTAACCAAGATTTTTGTGAGGTAAGTGATTTGTGAAACGTATAGGTTAATGTTAGTCAGGGCCATTCTTTTGTAGGGATTTTTGAAAGTCAGATTGCGTTGCGCCAAAAATATTGTGTCAGTTTAAGCACAGTCATGTATAATTGTTCTAAGGGGTCGTTTCATATGTCGACCCTTAGCCGAGGATACCTCACTGGAATCTTCTGATTTTTTCTTGTAGTTTGTGCAATTAGTGCAGCCTTTGTTTGTTGCTAGCGCGTAATTGTAGAGAGACTTTCCTTTGTAGTTGTAGTTTTTCATTCTTGTACAGTAAAACAGTTGTGGCATGCATGTAGATTTGCACCAAGTATTTCGCAGCTGCGCTTGCAATTAACGAGATATTATTTTCAATGCTATGTTAATGTGTTTTCTTACTTTGCTCTTCAAATTGTGGTTTTCTGTGTTGTCGTATGAAATATTGTGACAACAATGGCATGTGAAAAACGTAATACTAGGCTCCAAAGTAAACTGAGAAATGACAGTGAAGACGAACGCAGTGTGTTAGCGCCACCGAGTAATGAATTAACTCTTGTTCAAAGTAGTAATTTGGTAATTGTGCATAGGGAAATGGAGCGAGCTGCAAATAATGGTGTAGGCAGTGAAACAATTAGTGAACAGGGAAGCATTATCAATCGATCGGTCGGCAACAGCTTGCCTCAGGAATCCGAAATGACAGGACACAATCTTGCAAATACTGTAGATTCAGGTTTTGCGGCCTCGCCATTTTCTCAAATAAGTCAAGACACATTTTCTGCTTTTCAAAATGCAAATATTGCCGGTTCAAATGCATTGCCGAATAGCACTGAGGAACATGTTTCAGACACCAGTGCATTGTTATTACAATTAATGCAACAAATGGGACAAAAGCTTCAAAAGTTAGACACAATGGAACAAAATCTTCAAAAGTTAGACACAATGGAACAAAATCTTCAAAAGTTAGACACAATGAAACAAAATCAGAGACAAACACAGCAAAAGCTTCAAAAGTTAGACACCACACTTGAACAAACACGTGAACATTTAACTACTGAGTTACATAACATTGAATGGAAATGTGAAAAAGTCTATAATGACGTAAAAACACAAATTTGTGATCATTTTCAACCTATTTTTTCGCGGCATGATAATGCATTACAGAATCACGAAGCAGCCATAAAAGAACTGCAAACCATTGTTCATGAAAATCATAAGACCTTGTGGGCTAAAATTGACTCAGTTGCATCTACCGATTCGGTTACGCTACTTGCAAAAACTCAGGAAAACTTAAAGGACACAGTAGATACGATTTCAACACAAATGGACACTCTGAAACTTGGTTCAGAAAAACAAAATAAGTACACTATCGGAGAAAGTAGCCGAACTTTCGGATCAGTTCACTAACTTATCTGCAAAGGTAGATGATGATCTGAATGACACAAGACCTGTAGCCCTCACTGACACAGAAGAGTATGAACAAATTAAGAAATTCAAACAAAATCAGAATCAAATTAACACGCAACACAAAAGAGAAATGCGGGAAGTAGAAAATCAGTTGGCACAAGTAATACAAAAATTACGTATTTCAGAGGACACTCGCGCCCCAACACGGGAAGAGGGACTTAGAAATACGGAAAAGCCACAAAATAATAACACAGGGCATTTCGGAAATTATGAAAGAAATTGGCAAGGTGCACCGAATTTTGAGATGGAACCGCCGACACGACGTAACAATGATCGATATGCTACTCGCCGACACGATGATTTTGAATATAAACTGTTCATTACTACAAGTAAATTCAAAACATTTAAGAATTCTGGCAACGACATTCATCCACAAGCGTGGCTCCATCAATTCTCTCATTGTTTTCCTCCCAACTGGTCATTAGAGCACAGATTAGAATTTATGTGTGGCTACTTAGAGAATGAACCAGCTGAAAGAATGCGATCGGTCATTCACGATTGTCACAGTGAAGGAGAATTTTATCATGCCTTCCTCTCAGCATATTGGTCTCAAGCTACACAAGACCGAGTAAAACACAGCATCATAATGATGAAACATTTCGAACAATCTGAATTTTCCAGTCTTGTGAAATATTTTGAAGACATGTTGCACAAGAATCAGTACCTATCAAACCCATACAGCCCCTCAGAACTCATCCGCATTTGTTTAATCAAATTGCCTGAACATTTACGACATATTATTCTGGCAGGACGTTGGAAAGACGACATTGAAGCTCTTCAGGGACTCTTACAAGAATTGGAAATTGACACTGACAATCGCGGAACGCGAAAACAGGAACACAACAATTACAGGTCACATCCGTTACAATTCCGCGATGAAAGAAATAATAACTGGACACGACAAGGCTATTCTCACAACACAAATCGTGACCAAAACAAACACCACCCGTATGACAACCGTTGGTAGAGTAGTAATAATTACAGGGAAAGATCACCTCTCCGCGGTAGTGACTATCACAGAGACAATCAGAGAAACAGACAATATGGGAACCAAAATAATTATTATCAAGGGAGACAGAATAACTTTAGATGCAACGGTCCAGCGCGCAGTTACGATTCAGGGAGAAATTCTCCACCACGTGACCGACAAGAAAGAAACTACGGAATCTACCGACAGGACGACAGACGATATGATCGTAACGACAGACCTGAATTGCATCAGAACTGGCGGAATTTAAACAGGGCGGGGCCCTCTCGACAAGGTGAATTTGTAGAAGTTAGGTCTCCAAATCCCAATAATGACGCGCGCCAACAAAGACACAATAGGGAATGACTCATATCGCTGGCAGCCACAAAACGAACTTCTGAAACTGACGACGCAGCTGCCGTAGCTAGTAATTACGTAAAAATAGAAGACATTAGGGACATGTTACTCCAGGAACACGACGTAAAACATAACAACATTGCATATCCTGTGATTCACATTACAGTAAATGACGTAAAATTTACGGCAGATCTTGACTCTGCCTGGCAGTCCCATTTCAGTAATTAGTGAAACAGCCTTTAGCAAATACAACAAATCGAACGATTGCCCCACACTTCCGTTACGTAAGATTAAATTACAAGGTGCAATCTTTGGAAAAAGTGCAGATGTACGCCAACAAACCAACTTAGAATTCTTTTGTCAAAGCCACAGCTTCTCTATGAACTTTCTTATTGTTCCATTATTGCCGACGGAAATTATATTGGGAGTAGACTTTTTGAATGAATACAAAACCATCTTAAACTTTCACGATGCTGAAATAAGTTTAGAGAAAGAAGGTAAGTCAATAGCTTTGAAATTTGAAGATTGGCTCTCGAACCACGACGAAGAAATTAATCGGCTTTACCTCCTGTTAGACAACAGTTCGGAATTTTGGACGGAACGTGACACTAACAATCACTCTGCAAGTACTGACAGGGATGATATCGACGGCGCATTTGATACTAATGAGTTAATTCAGAATAAAATTCAAACAATTGAGAATTGTAATGACACTGACAGGCAAGACCTTTTTGAGATTTTACAAGCACATTCCACAGTTTTTACTCACAAAACAGGAACAATCAAGGGATTTCAATACCAATTTCGTGTTCGTGAGCATACTAAATTTTGTGTTAGACCATACGTAATTCCGGCGCATTATAGGGACCGTGTTAGAACAGAAATACAATCTATGCTTGACGAGGGCATTATTGAGCCTGCAGTAAGCTCATACAACAATCCATTACATGTTGTTGAGAAGAAAAATGGATCGATCAGGCTTGTCATAGATTCGAGACAAATCAATACTATCATCATTCCTGAAACAGACAGGCTGCAAACGTTAGAAGAACTTCTTCAAAATTTTAATGGTGTAAAAGTGTTGTCTTCTGTTCATCTCAGATCCAGCTTTTATCAGATCGAACTTCATCCAGAATGTAGAAAATACACAGCTTTCCTTTGTTTCGGCGTTTGTTATCAGTTTCGGAAACTTCCTTTTGGTTAGAACATTCATTCGGCAGCATTCATTCGCGGGCTAAATTCCATATTACCTGAGTTCTTAAAACGTCACATCACCTTATATGTGGACGATATTCTGATAGCAGAAGCCTCATGGGAACAACACAATCGCATCCTCAACAGCGTGTTACATATTTTTGCAGAATCTGGAATTACAGTTAACTTGGAAAAGTCTGAATTCGGTAGGACAAAGGTGAAGTTTTTGGGACATATTATTTCTTCTGAAGGCATTCAGCCGGATCCTGAAAAGTTAGAAGCAATCAGAGCCATTCCAGTTCCATCCACAAAAAAACAAGTCCGCAGTTTTCTAGGTCTCGTAAATTTTTACCGTCGTTTTCTGAATATGCAAATTCTAGTTACACCAAAACTTTGTTCTCTCACTGGAAAAAATACTATTTGGAACTGGGACCAACAAGCACAGTTGGAATTCAATTCTTTGAAAGAATCGCTACTTAACGCGCCAATACTAGCTCATCCAGATCTGTCACAAGATTTCTGCCTTAGCACGGATTCATCTAAAGTCGGTCTTGGTGCCCATTTATTTCAAGAAGCCACAGAAAATGACACTACTGTTCAGAAAACCATTGCTTTTGGTAGCCGAGTGCTGACAAAATCTGAAAAAAAATTATTCCGTTACTGAATTAGAAACTTTAGCTATCGTTTGGGCATTTAACAAATTCTGTTTCTTTCTTTCTGGTAAGCACGTAAAAGTATACAGTGATCATCGTGCATTACGATTTCTTATGTCTTCAAAATTAAATCATGACAGGTTAAAACGTTGGGCATTGTTTCTGCAAGAATTCCACGTCACAATAGTCAACATTCCCGGCAAGGAGAACATTGTTGCTGACGCACTGTCACGCGCACCGGCTGGGCTTGAGAAAAGTAACACAGAAGGCAACCTCGAGAAAAATTCCAGTATTCTTTACATTCAGAAAGTTGCCTTTGAAAACTTCATCTCCACATCTTTAAAGGACATTGCTCATGAACAAGATAATGATCCGATTTGGAAAGACATCAAAAGCAAGTGGCATGAAAAGACACACACACACAGATTCGGCATTATTATCTGGTTAGAAACAACATACTGTTCAAACGCTGCACTGTTGATGACAAGCTATGGGTACTTTGCATTCCTGACAATTTTGTTATTAAGCTCATTTGGTACATTCATTTCAGCTATGCACATTTTGGCCCACGAAAATGTAATCATATTCTTCGGACGACTTGTTATTTTAACAATATGGAAAAGAGAATTCGAAGAGTCTTGTCTATTTGTAAACTTTGTCAAAAGGCGAAACCATCTACTATCTCACATCGTGCTCCGTTGTTTCCTATCATTCCTTCTAAATTAAAAGAATTTGCTGCCGTTGATCTCTTGGGAACCCTTGTCAGAACATCGAATGGATTTTCGTACGCTCTAGTCGCTGTTGAACTTACTTCAATATTTGTTTCTTTCACTTCGTTACGTAAAGCCACTGGACGGTCTGTATCCAACGCCTTTCTTAAAAATTTCTTACGTGAAGTTGGCCACGTTGCTTAAGTCGTTTCAGATATCGGACTGCAATTCAGATCTGCTGTTTGGTCACGCATGCTTCGGAATCATAAAATCCAACCTATTTTTATTTCATTGTACTCACCACATTGTAACTCGTCTGAAAGGATTATGAAAGAAATCAATAAGCTTTGCAGGCTTTATTGTCACAGAAAACATCAGCATTGGGACAGATATTTACACATATTTCAAAACGTGCTGAATGAAATGCCTCATGACTCCACTGCTTTACCACCTACTGTTGTACTGAAGAATGAAGAACCACCGAACAGAATCAGAGAGCTTGTACCTTTCCCGAATACACGTAAACTTCGACACAAAGACATAATTGATTTGGCTATTAAAAATATAAAATCTGCAGCAGACAAAAGGAGAAAAGTACGCACTAAAGCAAATGCAAAGAAATTATATATTAGTCAGAAAGTTCTCATTAAAGCTCATTCATTGTCACATAAGAAGAAACACTTGAGTCACAAATTCTTTCTAATTTACAATGGACCTTACAGAATCCGACGTACACCACATGATAATTGCGTTGAAGTTGAAACTCTGGGTGCTAAGAAGGGTAAAGGTTTACACCACATTTCACATGTAAAACCGTTTATTTAAAAATAATCTGGTTTTTAACTTTTTCTTTGTCATATAACTTTTCACTTTACGTTACTAGTATGCTTTGTCAGACTTACAAGGGGAGGCCGCCAATTGTGAAATTCAGATTCGATTCATACTGCGCATAATAAAAGCTCATGGCCAAAGGTGTAATGTGGCAAAGCACCAAGATGCACTTCTCAGCCGTTGTCGAGAAAATCGACAGTTAAAAGAAACCGTTGCGGTGAAATACTCTCTACGATTAATAATTTTCTACAGCGTCGTGGCGCAGCGGTAAGCGCTCGGGTTCTTAATCTGAAGGTCGCCGGATCGAATCTCGCGCCATGCAACCTTTTTTTTTATTATTAGTTTTTTGTAATTCAAATATATATATATATATATATATACATATATATACGAGTTGCGATGAATTGGAAGAAATGCATTGAGAAGTTATACGAAAAAAGTGCAGAAAGCAGGTATAGGTAGGATTTTCTTGGAAATAAATGATGAGGTAAGATAATGGAAAATAAATAATTAGGTAAGAAATATGTGAACATATAAATAGAGAAAGCATGCTTGGATAGGATTTTTTTTGGTAGAAACAAATGTTGAAATAAGACGAAAGATCTATGGAATGAAGTTTTGGGTTGGACTGCAGTACCAAATGTTACCCTGAAAACGAACCCTGTCTTTCCTTTTGTATTATTCCGCTATGTGTTTATGTATCCTTGTGTATCTGTCTTTTTCCTGTCTTTATGTGTTTAGCTAATAAGATTTATTTTGTAGAATTTTTCAAATACTATGTTATTTTCTTTGTAAAGATGTTTAGACATTTTTTATTCTGTTCTGTTTTAATGCTCATGTGTGAAATTAATGTTTCAAAAACTAGTCTCATTATTTTTTTATGTATTCACTTATGTCATAATCCCTGTAACACTGATGTATATGTTTATTTCTATTCTTTTGTAAAGCCTGTGTTACTACAAACGTTATCTATATTGTTATGTTCTTTAATGATGTATTTTGTACCTTTGTTATTGTATTCTTATGTTATAAAATTGTAATTGACACCAGTTCATCAAATTAAGTAACTTGTTATGTACATTTCACTGCACACGTTTCTGTTGGTCATAGTATATGGTCAATATGTGAGAAGTAGGGACTGTTAGTGTTTGGACATGTGTTAATAAGTCAGCAAGGGACTGATTAACAGCATTTCTGGTTCTAAGGACATTTCAAAAAATTTTTTTTGTGAGTGCACAAGTGGCGTTTCATGGACTTGCTATATTGTCCGCAAGACTCTTCGATGGTGATTGTGCACCTGCACAGTCGCAACAGATGGCTGCTGGCCGTCTCTACAAGCACTACAGTGGGTCTGAATCTTCGATGGACCACCAGTACCATTATTTCTACAAGGACTGCAGTGGGTCTGCATCTCTGGTGGCCCACCAATACCATACTCTCTACCAGCACTACAGTGGGTCTGCTCTGTGATGACCTACCTACCAATACTCTTCAAAACTTAGACTGACTCTGCTGTGGGTTTGCTCTGTTGTGGCCCATTACCTGTCTGCATGTCAAGAGTCAGCACTGTCTTTCCATTTGAAGGACAACACAACTTCTTCAAGACTGCATGGAAATCCACTACTTCTGTGTGCATTTTCTTTTAATGCTCACACTTTGTGCATAAAATTGTAATTAATGCTGATAATGAATGACCAGGACTGTCTTTATGGACTGTGAGAAAATTTTAGCTTTGGACCTACATTGTATCAATAAGTGTGTGCATTTGATATATTTGTTATTGTAATTATGAAAAATTTTATCAAATCATTATTGGCCAGTGCCCAAAACAATTTGTAAAATTTTTTGTGGGGAGCATGGGGGCTATGTAAGTAAGCTGTTTAGGTTTTCTTATTGGTAACACTACGTAACACTCTGTATGAAAATCACTGGCTGTGCTGTGTGCAGTCTGTGGCTGGTTTGCATTGTTGTTGGCCATTGTAGTGTTGGGCAGTTGGCGGTTAACAGCACGTAGCGTTGCGCAGTTGGAGGTGAGCCGTCAGCGGTGGTGGATATGGGGAGAGAAATGGCGGAGTTTTGAAATTTGTAAGACTGGATGTCATGAAATGCTATATATATTATGACTTTTGATGACTATTAAGGTAAATACATTGTTTGTTCTCTATAAAAATCTTTCATTTGCTAACTATGCCTATCAGTAATTAGTGCCTTCTGTAGTTTGAATCTTTTATTTAGCTGGCAGTAGTGGCGCTCACTGTATTGCAGTAGTTCGAGTAACCAAGATTTTTGTGAGGTAAGTGATTTGTGAAACGTATAGGTTAATGTTAGTCAGGGCCATTCTTTTGTAGGGATTTTTGAAAGTCAGATTCCGTTGCGCTAAAAATATTGTGTGTCAGTTTAAGCACAGTCATGCATAATTGTTCTAAGGGGACTTTTCATAACTTACCATACCCAGCAACAAGTTACACTCCCAATTTGGTTATGTAACTGAACCAGATGAGTGGCTAAAGTCATTGCCATCATTACCAAAACCAAATAGATCAAGATATGAAAAAGTGGGTGCAGCTCTAGTCAATCTGAATTCTCAACAGAGGAGAGCAGAGACCCCCTGCGGGTCTGGGGTAAGAATAGGCCTGAGGTATTCCTGCCTGTCGTAAGAGGCAACTAAAAGGAGTCCCTCCTCCTCAAAGGGGTAGTTTGCGCCTGCGTCCAGAGACGGACGGTTCAACGACTTACATTTGTGGTCATTTTGGTTTTTCGCTTCTTCTGGTTCCTTCCTTCCTTTGTTTGTTTCCTTTCTTTGTCCTTCTCCCTCTCTCACTGTCTTCCTTACTTTTCCCCTTGCCTTCTTCTCCTTGCCTTCTTGTCCACCCTATGGTCTCTGCCTCGGCATTTGAGTCAGTCTGTCCTTTCTCTCCCTCTCTCCCTTTTTTTTATTCTTCTTTCCTCCCAGTGTGTGCCTGAAGGCCGACCCAGGCGTTCGCACATGTAGCCGGTGACGGGGTAAAGCGTAGTTCCCCGCCCTGGGTAGACAAGTAGGGCCCGTGCGTAACCCCTGGTAAAGGCCAGGCCCGGGGAGAGGTGATTGCCCCAGCTGACACCTTCCGACCATGCCGATGGGTCCCTCCATCCATTTCTCGGGAGGTGTGACCTAAGGTGTAAACAATCACCGAAGGCGGGAGCGCTCTCTGAGAGGGTCCCCACAAGGAAGGAGCACACCATCGGAGATGCTGGCAATCATGGGGGATTCATCCGCAATGGATTTCTCTTTTTCTTCTCCCTCGGCTTTTGCCCATCAGTGACAAAAGTACTACCGCCTGCCCCAAAGTTCCTCGTAGTTTCTAGATCTGTTAAACCTTTCGTTATTCAGAAGGGCGTAGATGCCATAGCCAGACCTGTCAAGTCTTGTACCAGGATGCATAACGGTACCTTGCTGTTGGAAACTGAGAGCGCCTTTCAGGTACAAAAACTCCTTCGGGCCACACTCCTGTACACATTCCCTGTACGGGTGGAGGCGCACTGCTCTTTGAATTCATCGGGTAGTGTGGTATCTACAAGATCACTAGATGGATCGACTGACGAGGAGATTAAGTCTTTCCTCGCTGAGTAGGGCGTGACGGCTGTCCATAGGGTCACGAAAGAGGTCGACAATGACCTTGTACCGACCCACACACTTTTCTTGACCTTTGATAGTGTTCAGCTGCCGTAGCGCATCAAAGGGGGCTATGAGGCTATTTCTGTTCGCCCCTATGTCCCGACACCTACGCACTGCTACCAGTGTCAGCGTTTTAACCACATCTGCCAGTATTGTTCTAATGCGGCTAAATGCGTCACTTGTGGCAGGGACGCCCATGAGGGTGACTGTCCATCTCCGTCTCCTCATTGCGTGAAATGTCAGGGTGACCATGCAGCATCCTCTCGCGACTGTCCCATCTACAAGGATGAACGCTGTATACAGGAAATTCGGGTCAAAGAGAAAGTGTCCACCTCGGCTGCTGGCAAGCTTTTTGCTAGTAGGAAGCCCATGCTGCTCCCAGCGGGGAAATACAGTACCGTCCTCTCCTCTCCTCGGTCTACCAGGGAAACATCGACGCAAGACATGCAATCTGACCTTAAGCGCTACGGTCGTCAGTTCTGTCAGTGCTAAGATCGCCCGGTCAACTTCTCTTCCTCCCGTCACCCCTAAGACACAAGCACCTTCATCAGCTTCTGCCAAGACTAAGACCCAGAAGTCAGATGCACAGGCCTTCAAGAAGGAACCGTCCCATGAAGGCTTCTTCCTGTGAGCCTTCTTGGAAGGTCGTTTAGTCGAAGTACTGGTCGATGGCTGGGAGTTCGGGGTACGTAAGAAAAGTTCCCCTTCTCCACTACGGCGCGTTTCTTCTCCTGCGCCACTTAGCGGTTGCCGCCCCAGGCCTTCATCCATTCCGCCTGCCCACACCGCTGGTAGCCTAACATTTGGCTGTTCACCGGCGGAGGAAGTTCCCCCTCCCGGCCATCTTAACAAGATGGCCAATGAACCTATTGAACAAATGGACGATGACTCTCCACCTATTGATAGCGGCAGCAGTGCTCGCTCGAAGCCAGGCCCTCGGCGGCTTCGAGGTGACCCCTTCTCGCTTTTTCTTTTTCTTCTCACGATGGCACTTCTTCATTGGAATATTTGCGGCACTCGCTCCAACCGAGCGGACATAAAGTTGCTGCTACGCTTGCACTGTCCGCTCGTAGTAGCTCTCCAGGAAACGAAGGTACACCCATGCGAATGTATTGACTTGGCACACTATACCTCTGTGCGTTTTGACCTACCCCCTGTGGCAGGTATTCCGGCTCTTGGAGGGGTTATGTTGCTGGTCCGGGACGATATCTACTACGATCCCATCACAATGCACACCGACCTGCAGGCAGTTGCCGTCTGAATTACTCTCCCCACTTTTACATTTTCCATTTGTACTGTTTACACTCCATCGTCGTCTGCCGTTACTAGGGCAGACATGATGCAAATTATTGCTCAGCTACCTGCATCATTTTTGTTGGCTGGAGACTTCAATGCCCACCATCCCCTTTGGGGCTCTCCAGCATCCTTTCTGAGAGGCTCCCTGTTAGCAGACCTTTTCAACCAGCTCAATCTTGTCTGCCTCAATACTGGCGCCCCTAGTTTTCTTTCGGACACAACTCACACCTATTCCCATTTAGACCTCTCTATATGTGCTACCCAACTTGTACATCGGTTTGAGCGGTACGCTCTTTCTGATAAGTATTCGAGCGACCACTTCCCTTGTGTTAGCCATCTCCTGCATCATACCCCATCTCCATGCTCAACTAGATGGAACATCTCCAAAGCAGACTGGGGACTCTTCTCTTCCAGAGCGACATTTCAGGATCAAAACTTTGCAAGCTGCGATAGTCAGGTCGCACACCTCACGGAAGTCATTCTCACTGCTGCTGAATATTCCATCCCTCATACTACTTTTTTTCCACGTCACGTACCGGTCCCCTGGTGGACTGCAGCATGTAGAGACGCTATACATGCTCGTCTACGTGCTTTATGCATCTTTAATACAATTCGCCATCGTAGGGTGGTGTTTAATTATAAACGATTACGTGCACAGTTTCATTGTGTTATTAAAGAAAGAAAGCAAGAAAGCCAGCTGGGCTGCTTTCACAAGCTCCTTCAACAGTTTTACTCCTTCTTCTGTTGTCTGGGGTAGCCTGCGCCGGCTATCTAGCACTAAGGTCCACTCACCAGTTTCTGGCATGACGGTCGCGAATGACTTGCTTGTGGCCCCTGAGGATGTCTCCAATGCCTTCGGCCGATTTTTCGCAGAGGTTTCGAGCTCCGCTCATTACCTCCCTGCCTTCCTCCCTCGAAAACAGGCAGAGGTGGCAAAGCCACCTAACTTCCGCTCCTCGAATCATCAAAGTTATATTGCCTCATTCACCATGCGGGAACTCGAAAGTGCACTTGCCATGTCATGGTCCTCCTCTCCGGGGCTTGATTCCATTCATATTCAGATGCTGAAGAACCTTTCTCCTGGGGGTGAGGTTTTCTTCTTCGTACTTATAATCGCATCTGGATTGAGGGACATGTTTTCGCATGCTGGCGCGAGTCTACTGTTGTACTGTTTCCTAAGCTGGGGAAGGACCAAGCACTTGCCTTCCAGTTATCGACCCATCTCGCTTACCAGCTGTGCCTGTAAGGTGATGGAGCGACTGGTTAACTCTCGTTTGGTTTGGCTGCTCGAATCTCGACGCCTACTTACCAATGTACAAAGTGGATTTCGTAGGCGCCGCTCTGTTGACCATCTGGTTACCTTGTCGACCTTCATTATGAATAACTTCTTGCGGAAGCGCCCGACCGCAGCTGTGTTCTTTGATTTGGAGAAGGCTTACGACACCTGTTGGAGGGCGGGCATTCTCCGCACCATGCATACTTGGGGCCTTCGCGGTCGCCTCCCTCTTTTTATTCGTTCCTTTTTAATGGATCGACAGTTCAGGGTACGTGTGGGTTCTGTCCTGTCCGACACCTTTCGCCAGGAGAATGGCGTGCCACAGGGCTCAGTTTTGAGCGTCGCTCTCTTCGCCATAGCGATCAATCCAATAATGGATTGCCTCCCAGCTAATGTATCAGGCTCCCTTTTCGTGGACGATTTTACCATCTATTGCAGCGCGCAGCGTACATGTTTCCTGGAGCGCTGTCTTCAGCGTCCTCTTGACCGTCTTTACTCCTGGAGTGTTGCCAATGGCTTTCGTTTTTCTGCCGAGAAGGCGGTCTGTATTAACTTCTGACGCTACAAAGAGTTTCTCCCACCGTCCTTATGACTCGGTCCCGTTGCTCTCCCATTCGTGGAGACAACAAAATTTTTAGGTCTTACATTTGACAGGAAACTTAGCTGGTCTCCACATGTGTCATATTTGGCTGCCCGTTGTACAAGTTCTCTAAATGTCCTCCGTGTTCTCAGTGGTATGTCGTGGGGAGTGGATCGAACCGTCCTACTTCGCCTATATCGGTCGTTCGTCCGCTCCAAGCTGGATTATGGGAGCTTCGTATACTCCTCTGCACGGCCGTCCATCTTACACCGCCTCAACTCCATACAAGATCGGGGCTTACGTCTTGGGATTGGAGCGTTTTATACTAGTCCCATCGAGAGTCTTCATGCTGAAGCCGGCGAATTGCCACTAACCTACCGGCGCGATATACTGCTTTGTCGGTGTGCCTGTCGGCTACTGTCAATGCCCGACCACCTGTCTTATCGTTCCTGTTTTGACAACTCTCTCGACCGTCAATACAGGTTGTATGTCTCTGCCCTGTTACCCCCTGGAGTTCGCTTTCGTCGCCTCCTTCAACACCTTGATTTTTCACTCCCTGCAACCTATAGAGTGGGCGAGAGCCACACGCCACCTTGGCTCCAGGCTCAGGTTCGCTTTCACCTTGACCTCAGCTCGCTCCCAAAGGAGGTTGCCCCAGCTTCGGTATACCGCTCCCGGTTTGTCTAACTTCGAAGTTCATTAATACGATCTTCATTAATACAGATGGCTCTAAGACCAATGACGGTGTCGAGTGTTCCTGTATTGTCGGCGCACACAGTTTCAAATACCGGCTCCATGGCCATTGTTCGGTCTTCACAGCTGAGCTATTTGCCCTCTTATCAGGCTGTTCTTTACATCCGCCGCCACCGAGATTCTGCTTATGTCATCTGCTCTGATTCCCTGAGCGCCATCCAGAGCATCAGTGATCCGTATCCGGTTCACCCTTTCATGCACCGGATCCAACGCTCTCTTCAGCAGCTGGCGGACGACGGCTCTCCGGTTACCTTTATGTGGGTTCCTGGCCATGTCTGTATCCCTGGGAATGAAGCTGCAGATGCCGCAGCTGAGGCTGCGGTCCTCCAGCCTCGGACAGCTTCTTGTTGTGTGCCTTCATCTGATTTTAGCAGGGTCATTTGTCAGCGCATTTTATCGCTGCGGCATGCCGATTGGTCTACACTTACTGAAAACAAGCTTGGGACCTTGAAACCTCTCTCCATGGCTTGGACGACCTCTTCACACCCTTCTCGACGGTAGGAGGTCGTTTTGGCCCGGTTACGGATTGGACACTGCCGGTTCAGCCACCTCCATCTGCTGACGGCTGCGCTGGCGCCGTTCTGCCCATGTGGGCAATTGCTGACGGTCCGCCACATTTTAACGTCCTGTCCGAATTTTAATACACTGCACGTTGATCTTGGCCTGCCATGTACTGTGGATGAAATTTTAGCATATGACCCAGGAGCAGCTGCTCGCGTTCTTCGTTTTATCCACTTGACAAAGCTGTCTAAGGGCATTTGATTATGCTGTTTTCTTTTAATCCCTTGCCTGTTAATGTGCCTTTTATAGTGTTGTCCTTTTTGTTGCTCTTTTAACATTGTGCTTCGTAGTGCATTCATAATTTAGTCTGGGCGCTAATGACCACTGCAGTTGTGCACCCTGAAACAAAAACAAAAAAAAAAGAGGAGAGCAGAATATGATAAGACTGCGAAAAAAACTATTAACTACCAAGCAGGCGACTTAGTCTTACTTAGAAATCTCCCTAAGTTCTCCTTTACGAATAAGAGAAATAAGAAGTGGCAAATGCTGTATGCAGGACCTTGCAAAATCGTCATATGTCATACAACTGGAGCTGTGTGCTAGCAAATGTGGTGAGCTTGTATCCGTATAAGGATCATAAAATTTGTATACAATGAATTTTGTACATACGTATTCATAAAATCTTCATGATTTGACTGTAGCTGTAAGTTCTCATTAATTATTGCATTATTCATGAATTGTTTTGAGTCAGTTGCCTCGTGTATTTGTGCAGGTGAGTTTGCAACGGACAGGTGGGCATAAGCTCTAATGATTTTTAGAGAGGTAATCGCATATTATCTTGGAAAGTAGTAGTTACTATTGAGGATTAAGAAGTTGATGAGTAAAAGGGAACTTAAGTTTGTTCTGAAATTTCTTTGCTTATTATTTTCATTTCAAATGTAGTTCTAGTTCTTCGAAACAGTAGATATAGAAGCTGTGGTAGATTTTCATTACTCGTAGTTACAAGTATTTTTCTGTTTTCATTAGCATGACTGCAACACAGAGACTTTAATGAGATCAGTGCAGGAAATGATCATGTGTGTAATGCAATGGAAATAGCAAATACATGTGCTCAAATGGCATGACGCAACTAAAACGGATGGTCCTACTTATTTTACTATCATTGTATCATAAAGCATTCACTGTGTTTGCTATGTTTTGGCCCTGTAATCTGAATTTAACTTCACGATAGGATCCGCGATTTGCTACTTGAATACAAAACAGGAGCATGCTTGGCGGTCGTGTAAAGATAAATGTAATTATAAAAATAAAACTTGGTTTGAAAGTAAAGTAAAAATATTGTTAAGTCAGGCGAGAATATTGTTACCAGCCTTAATGATCAATTGATCACAAAACGTTGACATGGGGTGGTATAAGTAATAACAAGCAAATATAAATAAATATGTGCCTGGATGCCCATGCACAAGATGCACTGAAAACGCGAACTATGGTGCATAAAGGAACATAACCAAACTTGCTAAGCTGACGTGAACTTTAAAACAAAATTGCTGGTGAAAGCTGTTAAATAGAGAACATTTGTGGTAATGGTGACTGTGAATTAACTATAGTTAGTGACGGGAGAGTGTAATATTGAATGTTAGCCGTACTATGTACAAACTGTGGAAAGACGTCAGCATGCACGAAAAAACGCGACACATTGAAACGGTGATATGAATGTGGAACAAAACCACTGAAGTCAATGTGTTTGGAACGGACGCGAGTTGCAGCGCATCAACAATGTAAATTTATGCTTCGCTGCGGACTCTAGCTGAAATGGACGGCGACCGGGAGGTGGAAATGTTTGTGGAACTGTGTAGGATACAAACTGTCAACTTAGGTTTGTGAAATTATGATGCACGTCACTACGTAGGCACTTACTAAGCTTTCCTCTGACGAATTACTAACTGTTTCACAATCAATTTCGTGAACCATTTGTGAACTGAATTACGTCGTACGAATCAAGGCAACCATGTTCAGGAAAACTGGGACACTAAGTGCTCACGCGAGTGTAGAGTAAGAGGCGGTGACAGAAACTGGGCCTGTACGGAACAATAAATATCAGAATAATCAAATGCTACTCTGCAGCAAAATAACATCTGCGTGTAGTCAGAAATCTATACCGTGTTAAAATTAATTTTCATGAACCCTTTCGTGCTGAGCACCGAAGCGGAGGGCGTGGGCCTACACTTCCAAGCCAGTGGCAAAAGCAGCAGCAGCAGCTGTCCGCGGGCTCCGACATCCAGACCTGACCGCGTGTTGCGGCCGGGCGTAGAACTCACCGACGACATCTGGTTCCAGCCGACGTACCGACATTCCAGTCAGCGTAGACTTACGGCGACGTACGACGACTACGGCGGCTCGTCAAGACGACGGCGTTCGAGAAAATATTTAAATATACCGGTGTGCAGAAGCCCATAGAGAAAATTAGTCTTTCACTATAAGAATTTTGGGAAACAAATAATAACAAAAAACCTACAATTTGAATACATAGTGATCACATTTGTATCCATAGTAATACGTTTTGAACATACTGCCAGCACAAAACAGAAGCCGAAACCAAGAAAAATTCAGTCTTAAAACACTGTAAACTTAAAACTTTTGTCAAGTGCCATATAATGTCATGTAATGTAGAGATGATAAGTTTTGTATTACTGATTGTAGTATTTTCAATACTGCTTCTGTAAACTGTTTTAATTTCACCTTGATGTATGGCAAACAAAAACATAAAATGGCTCATCCATCTTGCTCACCAAATGGAAGAGTTTTGTCATACCTAGCTCTCCCAAGGTTATCAGCAGTCGTAATGGAATATTGTCTCCTCCTGGGGGCTTGTTTCGACTTAAGTCTTTCAGTGCTCTGTCAAAGACACTATCAGCTCAGATATGTTTCAAAAGACATGTACGAACATAGTGATGTATATGAATTTTCGAACTTATTATTTGTGTAATAAAGTGACATTGAGCGCACGAGTTCTTGTTTTCATAAGTGAAATGCGATCCATAAATTGTGAACATGTGTGTTCCTTGTACTCATTGGGCGTAATATAACGTCTCCAAATTTGGTCGTTAAAGACTAAATGCTTTTTGTAACTTACTACTAAAATGTCTGAAGTCTACAGTAATTATTTTTCTTCAGAGACACAGTGTGAACAATATACCTACCAACCCTGACAACTGCAATTACAGATAATATCATCTTTTCTGTTCTATAAAAAATAAGCGGTCTTAATAGCCGCTACGACTTCTGTCTAACTTTTTCTCCAAGAACAACGGAAACAAGTCATTTACGTTGAGGAGGGCGTATGTTGTAATTGGTAATACATGCATGAAATGTTAGCCTTGTTATTATTGAAAGTTACCTTCAGACCCCTCGTGTCAATGTTTAGTACATTTAAACAATTTTAGCAATTTATAGTTGCCACGCCGCCAGGAACAGAACATCGCTTCGCTGGTGTGCAACAATCAGCCGCCATTACGCGGCAATTTTAAATATTATAAAGTATCTCATGTGTTTCCCCACAGCAGCAGCCACAAAACAGTTTAACGCATTTCATTTAATAATAGCTTGCATAGCAAAGAGTTTATTTTACTACAGCGTCAGTATTTACAGTATTTTAGATCCAAGTTAGATATAGCAGCTTTGGCCTTGACTATAAACGAAAGAAATTTAAAATGCATAAATTGTTTAGGCGCCTCTTATGATAAAAGCGAACCCACCAACAAAAAGTAAATGCAAAGCCATTATTTTATTCTCTTTACATACTCTTTATTTCATTGGGTTGCCTATGGAAGTCTGACCTCTGTTATATTCAAGTTTACGTAATTTTGTATAGGCAGGCTTGGTGTCGGAATATCAGTTAGCGGAGCGATGAGCAAGAATAAAATGAAATACTGGCGTCTCAGAAGCGAATGCCGAAACAGAAAGAGCGCCCGGAGATGCATGCCTGACACGGATGCTCGATGCACTGCCTGTCATTCGCTTCCGACACTGGCGGAGGACACGCCTTGTTCCTGCTGTGTGGCGCGTGGCTCGCACACGGCCGCGGGACGTATGGCCTAAGCGCTGCCTGAGAGGCGTGAGGCTGTGGTGCTGGCAAGCGCCGCTGCTTTCACTTGCAGGTATCTGAGTAATTTGCGAAAACTGCACACTGCACTCGTGTCCATCACCTTCCGTCCTGAGTGCCCGGGTTCTGGCCGATATGACAGGAGCGAAACGGGAAACTTCTGCGAGAGGCGCCAGCCACGAAATACTGGGGAAAACGGAAAGAAGATAACCAAATGCACCTTTCTTCCTTGACAACAAAATATTAACTTTTATTTATAAACTCTGAAAATCACAGTGGCGTAAAAAATTGCCTATGCGCTATTTGAGAAAATATCTGTCAGGGTGTATGCGACCCGGGACAACCGGAAGTTCCGGGAAAAACCCGGGAATTTTTTCGTCCACGAGAAAACTGGGTAAACCCTGGAATCTTTTATAATTCCGGGAATTTTTCATTGTTTTAGTTTTCAGTTAGAATATAGGTTCTTACCAGTCAAATTTACAAAAATCCAACAAAGGATTACTGTATCTCGGTACTGCAGCAATAAAACATGAACAAGAGAAGAAAAACGAAAATAAAACTTGACATAAGGAAGTGCGCCATATAGAAAAACAAAACACAGTGCTCATGCAAGCGTCTGTCAACAGCAAAATCTCTCAAAGGCCTTAGGAACACTACGCAAGGCTTCAGAAAAACAAATTGGCTCCGATGAGCGTGACGTCACAATTGTTTACATTAGATTATTTTGAGTAGTTGAGAGCAGGTTCATGCGCATGCGCAGTTAAGTCGCGTATGAGTAGTACCTTCAACTGCTTCTGGCTACAGAACTGTGGCTATTAGCTGTATAAGCAGCAACAGCAATCAGCCAGATGCCACCCGGATAAATTTTACTGGCATGCACAAGCTGCCAGATTCACCCATGTGCAACAGGCCCGGATCTAGGGGTCGGGGGCAACCCGGGGTACCTGCCCCAGGTGGCAGTTTCAGGGGGGGGGGGGGGGGGCGGCATTAAATTCATATTCACGAGGCAAAAAAAAACCTTGATTCCCAAAGCGCATAGCATCGATTATTCATGTGATTCTGAAACGCACCCATGTTCGTTTTTGAACACATTCTAAGTTGATTTCTGAATGGATCATAAGTTGAGTTTTGAATGCGTGCATAGTGTACGTGATGTCTCTACAAGAGCAATCCCCGTCGCATCTAGAAATAAACTTTCCTGCAGACAAAAGGGGACGGCGCTATACGACCTGAACGGAATAAAGCCGGCCGCGTGAATCCCAATGGCTGTTCATATGGTTGACTGGGTTTGCGAATGATCGGCATTGTTATAATTACACTACTGCCCATTAAAATTGCTACACCACGATGATGACGTGCTACAGACGTGAAATTTAACCGACAGGAAGAAGATGCTGTGATATGCAAATGATTATATTTTCAGAGCATTCACACAAGGTTGGCGCCAGTGGCGACACCTACAACGTGTTGACATGAGGAAAGTTTCCAATCGATTTCTCATACACAAACAGCAGTTGTCCAGCGTTGCCTGGTGGAACGTTGTTGTGATGCCTCGTGTAAGGATAAAGGTCGGATTGTAGCCTATCGCGATTGCGGTTTGTCGTATCGCGACATTGCTGCTCGCGTTGGTCGAGATTCAATGACTGTTAGCAGAATATGGAATCCGTGGGTTCAGGAGGGTAATACCGAACGCCGTGCTGGATCCCAACGGCCTCGTATCACTAACAGTCGAGATGACAGGCACCTTATCCCCATGGCTGTAACGGATCGTGCAGCCACGTTTCGATCCATGAGTCAGTATATGGGGACGTTTGCAAGACAACAACCATCTGCTGCACAACGTTTACAGCAGCATTGACTATCAGCTCGGAGACCGTGGCTGCGGTTAACCTTGACGCTGCATCACAGACAGGAGCGCCTGCGATGGTGTACTGAACGACGAACCTGGGTGCACGAATGGCAAACCGTCATTTCTCCGGATGAATCCAGGTTCTGTTTACAGCATCATGATGGTCGCATCCGTGTTTGACGACATCGCGGTGAACGCACATTGGAAGCGTGTATTCGTCATCGCCATACTGGCGTATCACCCGGCGTGATGGTATGGGGTGCCATTGGTTAAACGTCTCGGTCACCTCTTTTTCGCATTGACAGCAGTGGACAGCATTGAGCAGTGGACGTTACATTTCAGATGTGTTACGACCCGTGGCTCTACCCGTCATTCGATCCCTGCAAAACCCGACATATCAGCCGGATAATGCACGACCGCATGTTGCAGGTCTTGTACGGTCCTTTCTGGATACAGGAAATGTTCGACTGCTGCCCTGGCCAGCACATTCTCCAGATCTCTCACCAAATGAAAACGTCTGGTCGATGGTGGCCGAACAACTGGCTCGTCACAATACGCCAGTCACTTGATGAACTGTGGTATCGTGTTGAAGCTGCATGGGCAGCTGTACCTGTACACGCCATCCAAGTTCTGTTTGACTCAATGCCCAGGCGTATCAAGGCCGTTATTACAGCCAAAGGTGGTTGTTCTGGGTACTGATTTCTCAGGATCTATGCACCCAAATTGTGTGACAATGTAATCACATGTCAGTTCTAGTATAATATATTTGTCCAATGAATACCCGTTTATAATCTGCATTTCTTATTGGTGTAGCAATTTTAATGGCCAGTAGTGTACTAGCGAAAGCCATAGATTCAGACTACCAGAGTGAAAATAAACGATTAACAGGAATAACAGGTTAGAAAGATTACGTGTTATCTTCTCGGTGTATTCCAGAAAATGAAAATTTCACAGATAGTTTTTAGCCAGACCGCGACGCTTTTAAGGGACAGTTGTACAGACCCCAGCTAGCAGTAGTTTAAGTTCTACTCTTAGAGTAGCACGAAAAACCCATTGTACGAACACGTAATAACGCCTAACCGAAGAATAAACGCGGGATAAGTAAACCGGTGATTGTGGCCGGGTTAGTGAAGTTAGCTGGAGAATAAGTTTGGACACTGGTTACAGAATTATTGGTGGCAAGAATGTTTGTTAGAATGAGGGAGGAGAAGAAATGGGGACATCGAACAAATATGACGATTCCAAATTTGTATAAAACTTTCGTACTACTACTTTTCGATCTAATGTTTGAGAAGCTGGAGCGTATGAATGAAATGTGAAACTATTTCCTAACATTCAGCTTTTTGGTTATAGTAGGTTTAATAGGCATTTAATATTGGTACTTCGTGAATTATATTCTGTCGTGTCATAAAAATGACCGTTTGTCCCAAAACAGTCGCGTTTATTCGGTGTGTATTACAACTGCTGCAATACTAGACAGGCCTGTTTCGTTTTATCTCGCAGACAGTTACAAAAACACGTAATAATCAACTCGAGAAACCACACCAGCCTTGGGTACTATTTGTATTGACAGCTTTTTTAGTATTAGACAACGACATTTCGTTTTTTCATGTAGCAGAACGTTTGACGAACTTTGATGAGGTAATAGATTCTTTCGCAGAAAGGAAAGCACGCAATATAAAGCCGTAGCAAGATTAGAGAGAAAAATATGTTAGGAGATAAGCAGGACAGTACATATTTCTTCAATCCTTAACTCTTGTCTTTACTGGTTTTATGTATCCTATATTTAATTTTATGTCACACAAAACAGCAAGTTATTAGCTAATAGGCAATAAAGAGTGCAACAGCAAGTTATTAGCTAATAGGCAATAAAGAGTGCAGCTTTTCTGAAGAGTTCTAGTTCTCCCGGTTACAAATAATCCCACCCAGTATTAATTGCGAAGTTTTTTTCTCTCTTTTTTTAAGAAAAAAAAAGAAAAAAAAGGGGGACAGGATGTCAAACCGGCGGACTGGGAGCAGGAGAGGCACCACACGACATTTTAATTTCCACTGTCCTGAATATACACTCCTGGAAATTGAAATAAGAACACCGTGAATTCATTGTCCCAGGAAGGGGAAACTTTATTGACACATTCCTGGGGTCAGATACATCACATGATCACACTGACAGAACCACAGGCACATAGACACAGGCAACAGAGCATGCACAATGTCGGCACTAGTACAGTGTATATCCACCTTTCGCAGCAATGCAGGCTGCTATTCTCCCATGGAGACGATCGTAGAGATGCTGGATGTAGTCTTGTGGAACGGTTTGCGATGCCATTTCCACCTGGCGCCTCAGTTGGACCAGCGTTCGTGCTGGACGTGCAGACCGCGTGAGACGACGCTTCATCCAGTCCCAAACATGCTCAATGGGGGACAGATCCGGAGATCTTGCTGGCCAGGGTAGTTGACTTACACCTTCTAGAGCACGTTGGGTGGCACGGGATACATGCGGACGTGCATTGTCCTGTTGGAACAGCAAGTTCCCTTGCCGGTCTAGGAATGGTAGAACGATGGGTTCGATGACGGTTTGGATGTACCGTGCACTATTCAGTGTCCCCTCGACGATCACCAGTGGTGTACGGCCAGTGTAGGAGATCGCTCCCCACACCATGATGCTGGGTGTTGGCCCTGTGTGCCTCGGTCGTATGCAGTCCTGATTGTGGCGCTCACCTGCACGGCGCCAAACACGCATACGACCATCATTGGCACCAAGGCAGAAGCGACTCTCATCGCTGAAGACGACACGTCTCCATTCGTCCCTCCATTCACGCCTGTCGCGACACCACTGGAGGCGGGCTGCACGATGTTGGGGCGTGAGCGGAAGACGGCCTAACGGTGTGCGGGACCGTAGCCCAGCTTCATGGAGACGGTTGCGAATGGTCCTCGCCGATACCCCAGGAGCAACAGTGTCCCTAATTTGCTGGGAAGTGGCGATGCGGTCCCCTACGGCACTGCGTAGGATCCTACGGTCTTGGCGTGCATCCGTGCGTCGCTGCGGTCCGGTCCCAGGTCGACGGGCACGTGCACTTTCCGCCGACCACTGGCGACAACATCGATGTACTGTGGAGACCTCACGCCCCACGTGTTGAGCAATTCGGCGGTACGTCCACCCGGCCTCCCGCATGCCCACTATACGCCCTCGCTCAAAGTCCGTCAACTGCACATACGGTTCACGTCCACGCTGTCGCGGCATGCTACCAGTGTTAAAGACTGCGATGGAGCTCCGTATGCCACGGCAAACTCGCTGACACTGACGGCGGCGGTGCACAAATGCTGCGCAGCTAGCGCCATTCGACGGCCAACACCGCGGTTCCTGGTGTGTCCGCTGTGCCGTGCGTGTGATCATTGCTTGTACAGCCCTCTCGCAGTGTCCAGAGCAAGTATGGTGGGTCTGACACACCGGTGTCAATGTGTTCTTTTTTCCATTTCCAGGAGTGTAGTTCCATGGCATCCATCACAAAATATGCGCGTTTGAATTCGAATGTTTTATGTACCAGACTCTTCAGAAAGACAGGCGCTACAAAATGAACATTTTTTTGAAAAGTGGGTTTAATTTTTGGCGTCCTTCCTCGAACGCTGGAGGGAGAGCGAGGGAGGGGGGGGGGGGGGTGTGCCCCGGTTCGGAAATATCGCAGATCCGGGGTTGATGGACAGAGCAGTCTGAGTTGTAGTGGGGACGTGGGTAGTGTCCACGTGACCTGTGTTCACGTTTAGCGATTTTACTGCTTCCTCTTCGTTTATTGCTCTCACGTCAAATGAACACAAAACGGATTTCTGTGGAAGGGAGCTATCAAGCGAATAAAAATACGTTCACATAATTACTGAAGGCTAAAATAAGTTATTAGTTTCAAATTTTATTTTATTTCCACCTTTCTGACAGTTAAGAATTAATCGTCTTGCAGAACAATTAAGATATTTTTGTCGGTTTGTGTGGTGTCTAGACAAGACAGCCTAGACACAATGAGAAGAAGCCGAAAGGCACGCGCTTGAACTCACGCAGGCTGGCGTGAGGTCTGAAACAGGATACGTAATGAATGCTATAAAGAAAAGTACGTAGCTTCTGGAATACTTAACTTTAATCCACATTTGTAGAACATCGCTCTTGATGATACATTAATAGAATCTCAATATCAATTGAATACGGCGCCTTGCTAGGTCGTAGCAAATGTAGCTGAAGGCTATGCTAACTATCGTCTCGGCAAATGAGAGCGTATTGGTCAATGAACTGTAGCTAGCTACGTCGGCTGTACAACTGGGCGAGTGCTAGTAAGTCTCTCTAGACCTGCCGTGTGGTGGCGCTCGGTCTGCTATCACTGACAGTGGCGACACGCGGGGCCGGCGTATACTAATGGACCGCGGCCGATTTAAAGGCTACCACCTAGCAAGTGTGGTGTCTGGCGGTGACACCACAGTTTGCTTAAGAAATTAGTCATTTATTAATCTTTTCCGCAGTCCATTTATTTGAAACGAGGTGTTTAATTCCACACTGTTCGCTAGTTTCAACTGTTCGCTGCATTTCAAGTCCACGTTTTCATATCCTAGCACGTACGGCATTATGCCACAGTGAAGAACCAAGTATGAGATAATACAGTACTGGTACTCCAAGAAAATTTACATCCGAGTCTGGAAATACGAATGAGCACTTTAAGCCGAATTATGCATTTTAGTGTGGTTCACGATTTTCCGATGCTCTTGGAGTATCCTCTGATGTCTTATTTCTTTTATGACATAGCTTTAACGTTTTACATGTACGAACATACGGGCTTCCTGCGTCATAGTAGCTGCGCAAGCGCGGTGACGCCTATTTCTGGCGCTCTCTGGCAAGTGCTGTAACGAACGTATTTCTAACAGGTCGCGGGAATATATTGCTAATGGTGGTCCGAAAAGCTATTTTCAAAGTAAATTTCCTTTTACGCAAGATGAACTATGTGCGAGAATGCACGATGAATTTCTTAAATTGCAGAGCGTTTGACTCTCATGTAAAATCAGTTCTTTGAGGACGATCATTAGAAGAATTTCGAGCGCACATAATCAGACATTTATGTTTATGTCGGAATGACAGGACGATCAATTAACACCAGGATCAAAGAGCATAAGCGACATTGCAGGTTGGGGCAGGTGGAGAAATCGGCCGTGGCAGAGCACGCACTGAATGAGACCGACCACGTAATAAAATTCGCCGACACGGAAGTTCTCGTTGTAGAGAAGCACTATCACACGCGCTTGTTCAGAGAAGCTTTAGAAATACAAAAACACGCGAACAGTTCCAACAAGAAAGAGGAAAGCCTTAAGGTAAACGGATCCCGGCTTCCCGTACTGCAGCGAACGACCATCGCAGGTAGCAAGAGGAGAACCGCACCGGAAATGACCGCGGAGAAGCCCTCGGACGTTGGCGCGCCAGGAACATATAGTCTGCGACCGCGAGCTCGGCTCCAGTTCACCACCGGCAATGGAGGGTGAAGCTTTGACAATGCCAGCCACTCGTGCTGGCGAAACGTCAGAAAAATCATTAGATGAACGTCGGCCGAAGAACCCGAGACAGAAGCCAATAGGCAGTTTGTCAACAGACGGCGTGGTGAATAGCCTTATCGAGTTCCTTTGGCACTGGCAAAACCTGTGTCTGGAACCACGCCTTCGCCAGAATTTGTGTATTTGCGACTGAGACCTTTTCCGTTAAAGCCAGATTGCGTTTTGCATTTGCTCCAGTCAACGCCCTAATGGAGTAAAACACTGCAAGCAATTTTAAGGCTTCCATACGTTGGACGTTTGCCATCATTAAAACGCCCAGGATTTTACGTTTGTCTTTGATGATATACCAGTTGCGTTGAACAGTCCTCATATTATTGGTAGGATGTAACAGAAGAGTTTCCTGAGTCCACCAGTGGCCCTGACGTCTTTTCAAATTGTTCGAGAATAGAATGCAGGGCATCAGTGCCGTCCAGTCTTTCCATAATAAAGCCTAAATCATCTACATAGTCTGGCAAGTCAATGAGCCCGCACAAATAGTAACGCGATGTCAAGACGTTGGTGATCTTCCGCAATAGTGCATCAAGAGCTACAGCGAAGGGGCTCATAGACAGCGGGTACCCTTGCCTGACAGATCTATTAATTTTAACATTAGCTTCCGGATGCTCACTGAAGAGTATTCTAGAGGTCGCCACCTTTAAAATGTTTCGAATCAAGTTGGAAATTTAATGCCATATGTCATATGCACCATTACCTTTCGCAATTTCTCATGGCTGCTCCTGCCAAAAGCAGTCTTGAACTCAACTGAAACGATCCACGACGGGAGGTAGCATAACACATAAGCTCGCGGTAAGCAAGAACCGCATCGTATATATTCCTTCCAGGAACAGCACATATCTGATGAGGACTAATGGCAGTCTTCATAGTAAACTTCAAATGGTTGGAAAAACAGCGAGCAACATCTTTACAGTCCGCGTTTAATAAGGTGATCGGCAAGGTTACGCTGGAGGTTTTGATCTTAGACTAATGAGACCCTCCAGTAGCTCTCCTGGAACACCGATGCCATTGCGGAGCTCTTTGGCCATCGCAACAAGCGTGTCCTTTAAACCTCCACATAGACTCCCACGGGAATACCGTCATTGTGAGCAGCCTTACCCTAAGCGCTACTCTTAATCACAACGGCTCCATTTCCATTGTAAACATTTCATTTAAAAGTAATCTATCAGTTATCTTTAAAACACGTGGAATTTCCCCCAAAAAGGACTGAAATGCATTGTCATCCAGAGACCTGTACAGAAAAAGCGTCGTCAAGAGTTCGTAAATTTCTGTTTGAATGTCCTTTTGATTTGATGCTTTGGCGCTGGCTTTCGTAATCCATTCCTTTATAAAGAGTTTCTCACACCGTATTCGTTACCATTTTAAATGGTACATTGATAGTGATTCAGTCATTGTAGGGTTGTAAGGCCTGCTACGCATAACTCAGCCTTTCGATTTCCGACACAAATTAATCAAAATTTTTGTTTTCATTTCTTGTAATGCTGGGAGGAGTTCTGGAGGATCGATAACTTTACTCTTGAGATCTTTTAAACATTCTTGATAAAATGCAACCATCTTCCTTTTCCAATGGGCTTTGTCACAACTGTAATTAATTAAAAGGTTCTGGAGGCAGGTTTGCCATGGTAAAGCCACGATTCAAATTCAGAACGCGCCTGCAAACGCCAATTTTGCAGGTGCTGCCACGTTGAATGCACTTGTTCGACAAGGGATTCGTCATCTAGAATGTTAGTGTTCAACTTCCAGATCGTATCTTTGTGTTCAGGATGTGCATATGGGATGTGTAAAGTACAGAAGTAACCACAATGATTCGAGAAGATCGCCGAGAAGGTATTAGCCTTGAGAATTAGTGATGTTCATTCTATGGAAATACAAATTCTATCCAGTCTACATTGTCCATAGTTGTAAAAGTGCGAGACTAGTAGGGTAAAGCGGGTTCTTGCCAACTTTTGATATCAAATTAATTATGCAAATTAGTTAACTGATCGATTAATTACCCCATCCCGTCATGATGTTATGGGCTTTCCCCAGTCAGCACGTGGGTCCCCCTCAGGGAACTTCTGCTCCTGTGACATAATACAAGTTGGCGGTCTGGGAAAAAATGGCGGGAAATTCAATTTATTGACGGGAATATCAGATTGTGTGTGTTCACCTTGAGCTAGTTCACAACACCACCACCAGAAGGCACTGTTGGCCCTCTCCCACTATCCCACATCCCCTACATTCCTCCATCTGGAAATTGGCAGGGAAAGGACTCAGTGTGTACTGCGCTGCCAGATAGGGCGGATGTAAGTCTTCGTTATTTTGTACACAGTGCAGTATACTGTTTATTTAAACAATTTGACCTGCAGTTGATTGAGCTCTATACAGTAGCTCCATCCAGCTATGCCAGTAACCACTAGATGTAGAGTGGACATTTTTCGTATTAGTCCCGCACTGCAGAGTTGCTGTAGCCAGTCCACCCAATGTAACCAATGGGGAGGATGGTTAGTGGTGGTAATATGAGGCGTGTTTTTTAAGTAAGTACCGTTTTGAAATTTGAAAAAAGACGTGCTAAGATATCTGAATAATTTTATTTGTACATGAAAGCCTGTACCTTAATCTACGCACTGACGCCATTACAGTCTGATTCTTCCTTGTTAACGTTGTGTACTGAGTGTTTAAGATGCCTCCGATAATCGTGAGTCCCGCCAACTGTGAAATACGGGCTGTTATAAGATTTCTTAGTGCTAAAGGCCTAAAAGCGATCGATATTCATCGTGAGATCTGTGCAGTTCACGGAGAAAACATTATGAGTGATGGAATGGTAAGAAAGTGGGTGAGAGTATGTAAAGATGGCCGCACAAATATGCGTGATTAACAACGGAGTGAGCGTCCTTTGGACGTTAATGAAAGTTTGGTGCAGGAAGTGGACAATAAGGTGAGAGAAAACAGACGCTTTACGATTTCCTCCCTGCGGGTTGACTTCCCTAATGTTTCTCGTAGTGTTTTGTATGGCATTGTAACCGAGCATTTGAATTACCGAAAATTGTGCACACGTTGGGTACCGAAAATGTTGACGGATGTGCACAAAACCAAACGTTTAGACAGTGCATTGACTTTCCTTCAGCGGTACCACAACGACGGTGACGATTTATTAAGCCAAATTGTTACGGGCGATGAAACATAGATGGCCTACGTCACACCAGAATCAAAGCAACAGTCCATAGAAGTTGAGCAAGGGGATCGTTTTGCTGCAAGACAATGCCCGTCCGCATGTGGCGAATCAGACCGAAGATCTCATCACATCTTTTCGATGGGAAAGTCTAGATCATCCTCCGTACAGCCCCGATCTTGTGCCCAGTGACTTGAAGAAACACCTGGGCGGTCAGCGTCTTCAAGACGATGACAGTGGTGTCATCTTAGCACGTCTTTTTTAATTTCAAAACGGTAGTTACTTAAAAAACACGCCTTGTACAAGAACAGGCTATCACTGAAATACAGTGGAAGTAGCCTCCTGCCGAACTAAAAAAGTGAGTAATAGCTGCTGAGTAGAACATAAGGATGGGTAATAATAATATCAGAAGAGCTACCCACTGTCCCACGGCGCCTGTAACAGCGAGACCCTGTATACAGGAGTCCTGTAACAGCATCATTTGAGAACGAAACTCACTTATATCTCTTTACGCGTCGCATCCCACTATGGGAAATATATCGTACAATATGATATTTTTTACAAATGGAGTGCCCATTATCTTAGCAGAACATGGTGTCTCAAGATGAAAAATAATAGTGACCAGTCACCTCCAGTCTGGTCTAGCGCCATCTACCAGGTGTTTGTGTACCTGAAGGTCTGGGCAGCCAGGAAACCACAGCTTGTCAGAGGCCTGGCTAATCTTCTACGTCCTACCACCTGTACTAGTCCCACAGCCAGCCACTGTACAATGAGTCCTCACTGGCTATCTGCAGCCCCATCCCCTACGCAGACTCCTCAGTTTAAAAAAATCCAAAATAGGGATGTTGTTTTGTCAATATACCTAGAATTCCTCACTTGAAATGTAGATACCCCCATTTATATGAGTTATTTTTGAAAATAGAACAACTCGGACCATACACGCGTTTTCACATCGCTAACGTATCGATACTTGTTGTGAAAATCCTTGGCAAAGGCTATATTTCACATCGCTAACGTATCGATACTTGTTGTGAAAATCCTTGGCAAAGGCTATATTTCCTCTAATTATTATCTCGTCAGGTAGAAAAATCTCATTTTCTTGTCTGTTACGTTCTGCATCACAGGACTAGAATATTAAACTCATTTTTGGCTGATGACGGAGTGCTAAGAGCATGCTCTACCTCTGTCAGAAGATGCCTCCTCGCTTTCAAACTCTCACTTCAGCTAAACAAATGTCTCGTCTCCTACGAAGTCCTCTCAAAATAAAATCACAGAGAAGTTGTAACGTAGTCAGCGTGTACACAACTTTCCCAATAGAGCGCACCCTGCTAAGCACAACAGCGCAGGCACAGCGCTCGTCCGTCTCCGCACTATGAGATGGCGCTGTCATAGAGACGGACCAAATTCTGCTTCCACCGATCCGCATATTAATATGTAACGCAGCCAATGAGATTTCTGCTATCGTAAAACCTTTTCTCCTCGCGGATCACACTCGCGCAGTGATACATGAGCGCGCGAGGTATTATAACGAGTGTAAAGACCTCCGATTAGTCAGTCTGCATTAGTACTCCCACAACCAAGCCCACTTCACCTTCACCCACCTCGACACCCTAGTTTAAGTCTCTTCCCTTCCCTCTCTTCCCCCCCCCCCCTCCTTCCCGCCATGGCGCGGCACGTGTGTCGCATCCTCTTCCAGAACATTCGCTCCTTCCGCTCCAACAAATACCTCCTCATGCACACCCTCTCCCACCACCAGGTCGACACCTTCCTCTTGAACGAAACCTTTCTCCAGCCGCACCATTCTATCCGCACCTCTCCCTATATCCTCCACCGCACTGACGCTCCTGGTCCTCGTGCGATTGGCCACCTTAAGCATATCCCTCCCAGCCACAACGTCTCCTCAGTGACCCCACTGAACACCTTATCCTTAGCGTCTTCTTCCCCTCCCTCACCATTACCTGTGCTCCTCTTCCTTATGACTTCATCTCGCACACTGACCGCACCTTCTCCACCTATGTGATTGCCGCCGACTCCAACATCCATAGCTGCACTCCTGCTGCCCTTCGGCGGTGGCATCAGTTCCTCTCCACAATCCAAGGTGACCTTGTTCCCCTTCCCCAGCACACCCGACCCAAAAGTGACACCACCCCCGATGTTGTCATTGCCTCCGCCAACCTCCTTGACCCCACAGGTAGCGATCACCTCCATGTCCTTCTCACCATAACGTCTGCTCACGGCCCCCCTCCGGCTCCGCACCCTGCACCCTCTCCCAAGGTCGTCCATGACTATCACCGTGCCAACTGGGATGCCTACCAGGACTCCATCTCCACCCAGGTCGAAAGCCATCCTCTTACCTATCGCCATCCTGACGACATCACCCACGCCTCGTCCTTCCTTCAGAAGGTAATTACTGACGCCGTGGAGGCCCATGTTCCTACTAAAACCATCCACCCACACCGTCCCACTCTCCCTCCACGGGCTGTCCTCCTCCTCCGTGAATCCCGCCGCCTTTATCGCTCCTTCCTGCGCACTCGTGACAGGAATACACTCCAACGCCACCGGCAAATACAGCGACACGTACGGAACCTTATTACAGCAACGAAACGCCGAGACTGGCGCCAGACCTGCACACGACTCAATACCACCCTCCCTATCAACTCCTCCAAGTACTGGTCCGCCTTCCATCGCCTTACTGGTTCCCTTTCCACTCCCCACTACCCCCTTCTCCATAACGATCGCCCCCTTCCAGACAACCTCAGTAAGGCCAACCACTTCACTTCCCACCTTTCCGAGGTCTTCTCCATCCCCGATGATCCCCACTTTGATTATTCTCTTTTCCCCACCATCATGGAACGTGCTGATACCTTGGTCACTCCACTTGCTCCTAGTCTCCAGTACTTGGGGCAGTTGCCCCCTCCAACATAAACACTCCCATCACAGCACAAGACATTAAATTTATCCTCCGGTCCAAACGCAACACAGCCCCTGGTCACGACTGTGTCACCTACCGTCACCTTCGAGAAAGCCCCTATTCCTTCCTGACTGTCCTCGCCCATCTCTATAACGTCATCCTCTCTACTGGCTTCTACCCTGACCTGTGGAAGACCTCCCGCATCCTCATATTCCTCAAACCCAACAAACCCCCTTCTGCCACCTCTTCCTATCGTCCCATCTGCCTCACCTCCGTCTTCAGTAAGGTCCTTGAATCCATGCTCTCCCACCGTATCCATCAGCACCTTGCTCAATACCACCTCCTCCCCCTTACCCAGTGTGGCTTCCGACCCTCCTTCTCTGCTGAAGACCAACTCCTCAAACTTGTTCACCTTCTGTCCCTCCAGCTCAACTCCCGTCGCTCCACCATTTCTGTTTCCCTTGACCTCAAAAATGCCTATGACCGTGGATGGCATCCCGGTCTCCTCAACTCCAAACCTACGCCCTGCCTATCAATTTTGTCCATCTGGTCACTTCCATCCTCTCGCACCGTCCTTCCTATGTCACCCTCCACAACACTAACTCCCGTATCTTTTATCCCACAGCTGGCGTCCCCCAGGGTTCTGTCCTCTCCCCTCTCCTTTATCTCTTGTACACAGCTGATATGCCCAAGCCACCCCCACCAGTCCACCTTCTCCAGTATGCTGATGACACCACCTTCCTGGCTCTCTATCCTACCCTTCAACGGTATCAATGTACCCTCCAAACCCACCTTAACCAGTTCACCATTTGGTGTAACCAGTGGTTCCTCCGTCTCAACCCCTCCAAAACCCAGGCAATCATCATAGGCCGCACCACTCGCTCCTTTCGCCTCCATGATTTCTACCTCACCCTTTATGGTCGTCCTATCCAGCTCACCCCCACCCTGAAATACCTTGGTCTCACCCTCGACCGACACCTCACCTGGACCCCTCATTTCCAGACCATCCAGCAGAAAGCCCATTCCCGCCTCCGCCTTCTGAAACTCCTGTCTGGCTGGACATGGGGATTGCATCCTTCTACCATCCTCCACACCTACAAATCCCTCATCCGTCCTATCCTCTGTTATGCCAGCGTTGCCTGGATCTCTGCCCCCACCTGCTTTTACAAGGCCCTCCAAATCCTTGAACGCCATGTCCTCCGCCTTGCCTTCCGTATCCGCCTTCCTTCCCCCACACGGCTCCTGTATGAACTGATCCCCTTCCCCCACCTCCTCCTGTTCCTCCAACATCTCCGCATCCTTTACATTGTCCGCAGGCTTGATCCCCCCCACCCTCCGGTTTCCTCCTTCCTCTCCACCCCACGCCCGTTGCTGCGCCTCTATCGCTGTATCCCTCCCTCTCTCCACCTCCACACCCTCCATCTCTTTCATCAGGGCAATTTCCAACACCTCCCCCTCCCGGATGACGAACTTTGCCGTGACATCCACCCTTCCTTCCAATTATAACCTGGCCTTGTTCCCCCCCCCCCTCCCCAGGGCTCCCTTTTTTCCTCTTCCCTCCTTCCCCCAGAGCGGATTTTCCTCCTTCCCCCCCCCCCCCCTCCCCTGAGGCCCTGCACCCCATACTTGCCTCTTTCCTTCCCACATCCCTCCCTACCTGGCCCTCTTCAGCGCGCCCCCCACTCATCTCCCCCATCTCTTCCCCTCCCTCCTTTCTTCCGGTCTCCCTCCTCTCCTTGCGCCTGGCAGACCCTCCGTTTTGATCATCGTTGGTGTGCCACAACAGTGTTGTGTTTAGTGCTGTTTCTCCTGTGCGTCAAGAGGTGTGATTTTAATTGTGTACTGCCTTGAGGTTCGCTGTCAGTGCTTGTTATGTGCTACACCATCCGTCGATACCTTTCATGCTCCAGTCATACTGTGCCTTGTGTTCTTTTAATTGTCGCAGTGTGTGGCTTTTTGTGTGTGCTACTTTTCAACAGTTTTAACAGTTTTTTTATCTCCATTTTACGGTCACCCCGTTTTTTGTCTATTGCCTTCCATGATGTTCCCCCTTTTTTATATCTATGTTCACCATATTCTCTCCTTTGTTCTTTTTAAATGTCTTCTATTGTTTGTTCTATGTCTTTCGGCTGAAGTGCAGCGCATATGCTGCTGCCAGCCCGCCCCGATGGGGAACTGAAATACAATAAAGAAAAAAAAAATCTGCATTAGTCTGCATTAGTCTGTAGTCAAGTTTCAGTCTGCGCCTAATAAGATTATCGTATTCCTGTACATAGGCATGAAGAGAAATGTATAGACACTTTGACAAGTATCAGAGATATGTAAGAATAAGATTAACGTGCCAAGACCAAAGGAACTGCAGATTGTCAATTGTAAACAGCATCCAGAATCAAGTTACGTAATATCTATGATTTTTATTATTTTAATAAATGTGTGTGAAAATTAATCAAGTTCTGTTTAAAGTTGGCCACCGTCAATCTGCTACTCTAAGCGTGCAAGTGGCATTTATATCGTCTGACCTAACGGCAGAAGATAAGAACGCCACGATAAGACCACGAGACATATTGCTGACACTCGCCTACTTCGTTAGAGCGACAAGTCAAATAATCTGATGGTGTGTGTACTGAAGCTCTTACAGTACGCACACCACAATAATATAGCTGATTTTATTATGATGACCTCGCCCAGTGTAGGTTTCTTTAAAAGATCTCACCGCAACGAAAAAACTCCTGGTTAATGCTTCAACTCTCGAATCACATCCACGGTACTCTCAACTTGGTATCCAACCGTCGAGCAGCACGTCATTGATATAAAATTGATAGTGTAATTAATTAATGCGTTCATGAGAGCCCCTTTGCATGATGAATAATTTTCTTTGCTGCAGTCGGATAACACTCGCCAGGTAACCATTACAGACGTTTCCGTGTCGTCTCTGGACGCTTCCCACAGTCAAAGTAAACACTCCCTCTGATACTAAAATGGGTGGTAACTGTCATCAAATAGCTGAAGACATCCAACGCTATTTGTGTTATGTCTCTTAGTTATATTGTCATGCCAGTGGAAGTAAGTCACTTAGAATTCTGGTTTACTACTCCGAAACTAATCCTGCTGAGACCTCTCGGACTGTGAGGCAGTAGGATGTTTCGCTCTCTCTTCTACCCCTGGATTGCATGTGGACAGCTGTCACCGGGGCACAAACTTCTATCCTCGGCCGACAACCCACCATTCGCCATGCCAGACAGCTGTTAATGATTCCAGACTCACAAAAGACGTCCCTCCTTCCCAAGAGGACTGGGCATTTAAATGTCGCTGAACAATATGCTTCCCGTCATCCCTTCTGCAAACCAAAACGATCTGAGATATGTTTCCGAAATATCGAGGAAATGATAGTACAGTGAGCTATAACAGAATACCAGCATACTGACCGCTACATTCCAAACATCTACAAACGTAGGTTTCCCTCAGAGTACAGACCTATAGAAGCGTTCCCATTACTTCCTGCCAAATTAGTGGGTGGGTGATTCGAGAACTCGAATGGGAATCACTGCAGGGAAGACGATGTTCTTTTCAAGGAACGGTACTGAGAACTGGCTTTTGAAACTGTCCGCAGTAGTAGTCTACTTCTGCCAACATACATTTCGCATAAGTACCACAAGGATAAGATACGAGAAATTAGCGCTCATACGGAAACATATAGGGTAGTCGTTCTCCCTCGCTGTATTTACGAGTGGAATGTCAGAGCAAATGATAAGTAGTGGTACAGGATACCCTCCACCAGACACCTTACGATGGCTTATGAAGTAATCTATTAAGATGTCGGTCCATCCATTTATAGGCACACAAAATGCACGGAAGAATGTTGTCTCTGATTTGTTGAGAAAACAAAAGACAGAACTGCTGCTGATTGTCTCTCTGCAGAAAACTTCGCATTCGCCCCTAATTTTCTTATTGAAGTTACTTCGCAAGACTATGTGAGAGGTTGTAATATGTTTGCCCACACTACTTGGAAGAAACGGCATAGAGCTCACCTCTCAGCTTGTCTTTCGTCACAGTATCGCTTACCTACCGTATTCTAGCGAATCTTCTTCGATATATAGCATTTGAATCCACCTGATATCGACGAGTAAATGGTATTCCTCCCAAGCCAGCTTGCAGATCCCCTGCTAACACTCTCGAAATCCCCTCACGTTCCGACAGCACTGTTCCATTAGTTAGAAGCCTGACCAGAGAGGTCTATCACAACGGAAAATAGCACACTAATGTACAGGAGGAAATTCAAAACCATGCAGAGTACTCGCAGACTGCACAAAGAAATTCAGAGGCGTAACATGTACAATTCATCAGTATCGAATGCCTGACAATAAATATCCCTCCTTTAAATGACCTAATTTCACTGACGGAACGGTGCCCCCCCCCCCCCGCCCCTCTCTCTCTCTCTCTCTCTCTCTCGTTATTTTTGTAACATCCAACGGAATAAAACTACAGACTATGAAAATTTCGCTAACATCACCTGGTAGAAAACTCAATAACATTTTACTGCATCCCCCTCTTCAGATGTATCGGAAACAAATACTGTCTGTGTGTTGACATCGATCATACGTGGTGATCCCAATAAATATACTTTCGCATTAAATATACTTGTATTGGTCCAGTGGAGCAGGCGACCAGTGATAAAAGTCGCTTCCATTGACCTGTTCAAAGTTTTGTCGCCTGCACTGGAGGAAGATCGTATCCCACAGACTATTAATCACAAGGAGAGGGTTCTTGTGTTGTTGTTTCATAAGCAGTTTGATACATTGTTTCTCGCTGTAACACACTGAAGCAGTGTAAGACTACAGCTGTGCACACAGCTATATATTTTGTTTTTCTACCGTGACTTCAGGTAATAAACCGGAGTGGCCGTGCGCTACAGTCTGGAACCGCGTGACCGCTACGGTCGCAGCTTCGAATCCTGCCTCGGGCATGGATGTGTGTGATGTCCTTAGGTTAGTTAGGTTTAACTAGTTCTAAGTTCTAGGGGACTGATGACCTCAGATGTTAACTCCCATAGTGCTCAGAGCCATTTGAACCATTTGAACTCCGCCCGCACAGTCCCGTCTGCCTGTTAGTATCGCTCTAGTTTTCGTACACTTCACATCGTGCCACTTGGATATTACAATCTCAGTAGTTGTGATATGGAAGTTTCAATGACAATTCGTGGTAAGCCTAGTTGCCACTATGAAGGTTAATCTTACACAGTGAAGAAAACGAAGGAAGATGGGACTGTGATTTGGCACTGTTCAAAACAGAAAGAGAAGCATTGCCGAGGAAAGCTTAAAACCGAGGATTCTACAGTGCTCTTTTCGCGCGTGCATCAATGTGGAGCTCCGGATGACGCAAGGTTGGAATTACAGAGGACTCTGAACCAGGCAAAGACGAGGGCACGAGAGGAAAATACGTCTACTTTCAAAATCTATTCAGAGGAGCCAGGTAGCTTGCATAATCGAGGGTACGACTTTGTGACGGAAATGCCAGAGCAGCGAACTACGTAGAGGACGTTATGCAAGCAAAGGGCAAAGTCGCAGGGAAGTGAGAGGGATCCAGATGCAAGAGAAGAGACTGAACTTAAAGCAGAGAGAGCCATTAACTATGAATGATGGCCGCAGTTTCCTGTTAAGCGACGATAAATCAGCAGACAGGATAATAGTTTTCTGAGGAAGAGCAGGGAGAGAGGCTCTAAGAGGTAAACGAGACTTTTTTTATGGTGGTACGTTAAAGTGCTATAGCAAACAGTTTTCACATATATATACAATTCATGCAGATTTTGGAAGTAATAAAAATGAGACTAATATCTACCCAGTTGCATTTGCATTATTACCAAATAAAAGGAGAGAGACATACATCCGACCTTTCAGAAATGTGCTGGAAAATATTCCAGAATGGAACCCTGTAAGTGTAACTGAAGATTTTGAGTCAGCAGTGATTTCTGCAATTATACACATATTACCAACTTCCTCAGTGCTTGGATGCTATTTCTACATGAGAAAGTCTCTCTGGAAGAAAGCAGAGGATCTTAGACTCACTCGCGAATATAAAGAAAATGAAGAAGTGAGACAACAAATTCGCACGCGTGATGCGCTGGCGTTTCTACGGCCTGAAGATGTATGTGATGGCTGGCTGGAGATACATTCACAAGCACCGGATGTTCCTTGGCTTTCTGAATTTTTCTAGTATTTTGTAGAGAGATGGTTGGAAAATGAAGAAAACCCTACCAGCCTTTGGAGCTGCTACAAACGGCTCCATCGAACAACTAACTCCGTAGAGAGCTGCAATAACAACATTAATAACATGCTTTCCAAACAAAATCCTAAAATTAGTGATGTAATCACTTGGATGAAAACAGAAAATACAGCGTGCGCATTAATGAGAACAGAGCTGAGTATAGAAGGTAAAAGAAAAAAAAAACAGTGTACATGAAACGGGATGAAAGGCTGGAGAAAATACTGAAAACGTACGAGGAGGATGGTGACATAAGGGCTTGCCTGAAGGCTATCTCCTACCTTTCAAAAACTAGTCTAAATAATGTATCAGAATATGTATATAAATAAAAAATATATGAAATGTAAATAGCAATATTAAAAAACACAAAAACCAAAAAAATAAAACATTTGAAGAAGCTTATATGCTGATTTTAAATAAAATTACTTTTGTCATTTAGCCAGTCCAAAGCTTGGATAAAGTGCGATGGGAATCAGATTATTTTTAAAAGTTTAGGTATGTGGCTTCTAACGCATCTAATCCCAAAGCCCCACTAGTTCCATTCCTCAGTAGTGTTTACAAATTAACAGTTAAAATTAAGCTACACTACACATATGTGAACATAATGCCACTTAATATTTCCGTGTATTTAATAAGTGCACTTTTATGAAAATTATTGACAATGACTGCTCTCTGGTGCTGGAAAAGAACCGAATCTTCTTTCTGTACCGAAATATTCTAAAATCTCTGTGAAGTCTTATTTTGTTCTATCTACTGTCTATTTGTTGCTTATCGTACCAAGCGAGATTAGCGCAGTGGCTAACCAGGGCTCAATCATTTGGCCGTCCATAGTCTAATGTATTTGGTTTTCCTTGTTTAAGTAAATGCTGTGAAGGTTCCGTAAAGAGGTCATGGTAGCTTCCCATTCCCCATCTCCACCTCTCCCGTAACCAATAATCCGAGCGAAATGACCACAACTGTGGACGTTATATGAAACACCAAACGCAAAACTGGTTTTCTCTAGGTTGTAATGATGAATGATCGTATACTGAGCTAAAATTAAGCATATCTCTGGAATGTAAACTTGCTTTTTGTGAGTTCCCATTTACTTTAGAAAGACGCGCACTAATGATGCAAAGATGAGGCTCCTGAGGTATTTAAATATTAAGTTATTGAATGACTTGGCGATATTTGTCGTGATCAATTTCGAGCTCACACAGAATTGTATTAATTTTCTATTTTGTTACCAACACGTCAAATATTTTGTTCTACTGCAGACTGACGTTTACGCAGTGGTTTAGCTATGTATTTTGGGACCCAACGCGGACTTCTGTCATCCTCACCTATTAACATCCTCACAAAATCATTTATTTATTTACTAATTCCGATAGGACCATTCTTACGTTTGAGGTGCTGTCTAGGTAAGGTAGTTCTGTTTACAGTTAGACTTGTTCCACGCTTGAAAACTTTTAACAAATTTATATGCATTGTTCAAACTCGTGCCTGTGGTAAAGAGGCTACAACAAGAACACTACAAACTGTGATTTTCAGATGAATGTGCCATCCAAGTTCTAAAAACATTCGCACGCTGTGGCTGATACAGAAGAAGTCAGACCTTAACTATTAGTTAACGCTCTTTTTTAACTCATTGTCTGTTAAACAGGAACGAATGAGTAATGTTTGTTTTGAAATTTTTTGTCACTTGCTATTTTGATGACTCAACTGTTAGATTTCCAAGACAGTCAAAGGTCACTGACAGATGTCAGAAAAGAAAATATTACTACTACTTTCATTGGATTCTTCTTCATTTGCTCTTTCTTCAACTAATACACTGTCTTCTTTTGCACGACAGTTATGTGCAAGATTTTCTACGTTTTCTTTAAGTCGTTCAGTTTTAGCAAGAATGACCTCCTTAATAGGTTCTTCACTTTTGTTAGTCTCCTCAGTTTTTTGATCATCTACAAATGCCCTCTTGAACTATAATATTTTTGCGCCTTCTTTCATATTCTTTGGACCGAGTGCTTCTCTGACGTAAGTTTAGCAAATTTCAGCACTGAACCAGCCAACAAATGACCCTTCAAAAACCTGACCGTAATTTACTTATTTACTTATTTTGCGATCCACTTGGGCAATGTCGCTGTGTATTTGTTCTAAACCAAATTCCTGCATAAATTAATAGAATCTTTTTCTTTTATTTTAATCAGTAAGAACTCTGTACGTAAAAACATATACATATCAGAACTAATAACACTGAAATTGTTACATGCAACATATAGTATGGCTAGAACCGTAAGGCCTGAGGATGCTAGCTCGCGTCCCCAGGGGATTAGTAGGCCCTTGCTCGACCTTTTATGGGCGGAAAATTCACAGGGTGGAGAACACACGGGGGATTAGTGGACCCGTCCTCGACCTTTTCTGTGCGGAAATTTCACAGGGCGGAAAATTCACAGGGCGGAGAATACACACCAATCCACCTGCCCCAACCCCACGACAGACTGCTACACAGCGGCCGAGAAACGTCCGACTCCCACCCATAGTTGCCACATTCCCCACCACATACAAAGACCGGTACACTACCATTAAAGACACGCTAGGTGACGATCACTTCCAGGCCAAATCAGGAGAAGGCGATAAGTCAAACTGACGGCACGAACCTTAGAGGACTACAACACCAGAAAATCCGCGCTCCGGTGTGTCTTTGTGTGTTACAAAAATAACGAGGACAGAGAGAGAGACTGTGCTGTGCTGTCAGCGAAGACTCAGACACAATTACACAGTCGTATTTCTAGTATGGTAGTCATAGTAATATGATAAAGGAGATTAGTCCACGTAAGGAAGGGATATTAATAGTCATTCGATATCAATGAATTGCACATGTTATGCTCCTGAATTTCTTTGTTCAAGTATACTCTGCATGGCTATGACTTTCCCCCTGTACATCAGTGTGCTGTTTTTCTCACTGTGATAGCCATGGGCGGCTTCTGAGGTAGTGCCGCTGTGCCAAGGCACCACTTGTTGATAAAGGAAGAATCAGAAATCTATGCGAATTGCGCATAAAACATTGTTTTGGGGTATGTATTTTCTGATTTGAAGAGGCGCGTTTCGCCGCGCGCACACTCGTTGTAGTTTTCCGAAGCTTGGAGCAAACTGCTTATTGGCCCTGTCTGGCCTCGTAAGCACTGTGTGAAAGGCTCGGCCGTCGGCTTGTATGCGCTTTACGCTTCTTATGGCAGGGAAGGAGCCACAGCTGATCTGGCTCAGAGCTTTACGTTGCTTCCGCCAGAGAGCAGTTAAGTGCAGAAACTATAGAAGCACGATACATGGGGGCGCAAACTTCTTGTAATCCAGTTTTACAATCTTTCTACAAGTTAATGCTAATGCATTCCTAAACGCAAATTAATGCTCAATTAAATCTAATACAGAAATAATACACTTAAATATCGTTATAAATAGCTATATATAATTTGAATACAATTATGCCCTTAGATTTTGAAACTAAGAGGCAGTATTTCAATATTGGTATATTTCACAACAGCAGGTTTATTGGTACAGAACAAAAAACTAACGTATTCAACACCTGTTGAGCATCTGTTTTCCAAACAACGGTGTAGTATTTCTGTTTATATTCGTTGCATTCGTGTAATACAGTTCTGTACAAACACGTTGTAATTATTGTAAGGCCAGTTACTTGACCGTATATAGCTGTGTGCACAGTATTATTTCCAAGGGAAAATTCAGTTGACTGTGAAAATAGCAAACTGCACAAAATAAATGAGTTACTAAAAACGCTATTTAGCGACAGGACTCATAAAAATTCACATAAAAAACACTATGTAGGCCACTCTCGAATCTGAGTCTGCAGCAACAAACAAAAAGACGATGCCGTAAGTTCAATCCAGAAATTTACCAAAAGAGAAAATGGATTTGTGGCTGTGAAGAAAGCAACAGTTTTCCTTGTGTGTTGTTTGGGGGAGATGTTCATCGGTGTAAGACAGGAATAGCTGACATTGGGCATATATTGTTTAAAATGGAAGTACATGAAATGTCAAAGCGACACATGAATCGTGTACTTAATCTTCCATATCTAGGCAAAACCAACATTCAGCAGAAATTAGGTTCGCAGTATAGACAAAAACAATTGACAGCCACAACAAACGTGTAGAAAAGAATAAGCACACATTAAAAAAAAGCTTTGCATCACCTCGGTTGAGGAGTGGGGCAATCTCGACTAACAGTGCCTTTAAAAATAGTAGATAGTATGCCACGACGAATACAGGCATGCATCAATGCCAGAAGACGTGCTACTGGGTATTAGAGGTACCGGTGGGTACAGCAATCTGGACCCACCACCTCTGAAGGTCCCGCTGTATGGTGGTACAACATGAAATGTGTGGTTTTCATGAGCAATAAAAAGGGCGGAAATGATGTTTATGTCGATCTCTATTCCAATGTCCTGGAACTCTCGGAACCGAGGTGATGCAAAACTTTTTATTCGGTTCTGTGGTGCTTTGAAACTGGCTCCCAGAGGCCACGATGAATCTGATGCCTCTCAAAATAAGGGAGTTTCTCGTGAGCTAATACATTTCAGTCAAGCATCAATGTTCAAAGGCGTTTCTAAGACTGTTCAAAAACAACTACTGAACGCATGTTGGAAGTGTACCATGAAGAAGTTCGTAAAGACTAAAACATGCCGAGTATGTTGCAAACCAGAGGAAACCAAATCTGTGTCTTGCGAATTTCAATTGGTTATTCTTTTGCATTATGTTGTTGAGCAAAAACCTGTTGAAAGATTTTGGAACGTTGTTAATCCAGAAAGACAGAATGCTCATCCTGCAGCTGAGAGTATTCTAAAAGAAATTGAACCCTTACTTGGCGGTCACCGAGCAAAACTAATAGCTCAGAGTTACGACGATGCAAACGTTATGAGTGGCAAGTCGAATGGGGTTCAGAAATTAATTAAAGACAAATACCCAAGTGCAAACTACATCCATTGTTATGGGCAGCAGTTCAACCTTATTCAATCTTATTATGTCTGCGGCAGCCTCTGTTAATCGCAAAGCCAGCGTCTTTTTTGGCCATCTACCAGGTATATCATCTTTCTTTTTTAACTCTCCATAGAGATCAAAAGTGCTGCGTAGCATTATTCAAAAAATCTTGCCCCGTGTGTGCGTCAAGAGATGGAATTACCATTCGCGAGTAGTAAATGATGTTTTTGAAACAGGGAATATCTTATTACGCTGAAACAAGTGAGAGCATGAAACTATTTTCTACTGTTGAAAAAGCTGGTTCACACAAACAAAGCCAGAAAATGAATTCGTTATCTTGCAGTCTATCATTTTTCTATAAGATAATGCCTCAGACGCACTTTTTAATCAGCTTCAGAAGAAGATAACCGAACCGACCATAACAAACCAAGACATCCAGAACTGTGAAGCGGTAATGCTAAACATCAGAGACGACATAGACTCCATCCTTAACGAGGTTAATTTCGAAAATGACGAAACGATGCCTGCCAAGACGTCACGGATTCTTGATGGGCATAAAGAAAGGGATGCTTTGGAATTGTGCGATGCCATCCTTTCTGAAATAAAATTATGTTTTCAGTTCACTGGACACCTGATTGCAGCCAGCTTGTTTGATGTAAATCAGTTTCACAAATTTTCCAAACAAATACCTTGAAATTATACACGCATATACATTTCTGGAAAAAAGAAAGTTAAAGGGTGAGGTGAGTGCTTTTCAGTGCTGAAGAGAATTAAAACGTACCCACGAATCACCATGAAAGAAGAGCGACTGAGTGCCTTTGCTATTCTATGGAAAGTAATTCGTGTGTAACACTGAAGATTTCAATTTGAGAGTGACAGATTTATCTGCCAACAAGGAGTGACGAATGGATTTCCAGCACGGTTCCTAGTAATTAGCTGTCTTCCCAAAGTCATGGAGTTGATGCTTTTGGTGAGTACAATGCTTTTAGTTTTAAATGTTGGTAATTTGATTAAATTTGGTTCGCAAAATCCAGATTACTAGTTCGAATAATTTATACACTCTCTATTATTTCTCGTACTGGCAGTCATGTTGTAGCGAACACTTTTCTGGCAGTCGGGCGCGAACGTAAAACAAATGAGAACTTTTGCCTGTCGAGGGGAGAAGAGCGGAGTGGGGGGGACAAGTCACCCCTCCCTCTCACAGGGCTGCCCCTGGGGACGCAGCACCGATGTAACAATGGACGTATGGATCGCTGATTACATCTGGTGTTGAGGGAGTTGTGTTCGAACCCTGTGACAGAACAACATTGTTTGCTTTCCTTATTTTGAAATGAGGGCAGAGAGCAATCAGCATACACAACTCAAGGCAAAACGGAGCACATAAACGGTTCCGTAACGGCTAGAGCGCAATTGTTAGCTGAGGCTGGCAGCGTCGTTAACGTGACATTTCAGGCCCTCTCTCCACCGGTATCTGTAGCAACCATTCATCAAGACACCCTATACTTGCGACTGCTACGTAAAACTAATCACACATACCCTGTGAGCAGTGAAGGATTGTGCTGTTGATAGGTGTGAGCGCGTGTGTGCGAGAGTGAGTTTCGGAGTTAGTGTTAGGAGTTAGTGTTACGTTTTATATCTCATGCAGACATGGCTCTGAGCACTATGCGACTTAACTTCTGGCAAGTCATAAGTCCCCTAGAACTTAGAAATACTTAAACCTAACTAACCTAAGGACATCACACACATCCATGCCCGAGGCAGGATTCGAACCCGCGACCGTAGCGGTCACGCGGTTCCAGACTGAAGCGTGTGTCGTTCGCTGTGTTATTCAGTGGTTTGGTGTTTAACGAATCTGTAAATGAAAATGATAATCTTATTTTACTACATTGAGTAATTGCTAAATAATTTTTCTCCCGGCTAAGGATTTGGTCAAGTTGTTAAAGAACACCAAATTAGCGTCGTGTTAAAGCGTTGTCAGTAAGTTGTGTAAGTGTCACTAAATCACAGTTCATACAACAGATTCTATACAACTATTGATTATGATGCAAACAGTTATCTTCAGCAAAATGATCATTAAAACCACCGAATATCGGCCGCGCACAACACTGACGTATGTTACCTGAAACAATATTCTTCGCAACTCGTGCGTAATTAATTTCGGCTCCATACATCAGCTAGAAAAGTTTGTTATAACGATCATGCTATGAGCACTATTTTTAAAGAACCAATCTGATTCGAATTATTTTCATTAAAATGAGTTCGGGACCACCGGTGCACATTTCTTTTTACACATTTGTATTACCTTCGGCATTTGTGTGTGCAGAGTTGCGAACAGTGTGTAAACTTTTAGATGGCAGACCTCTCCCTAGTCCTGAATCGGTAGAAGTCGGCAAAAGTCGGGAGGCTTCGGTGGGCACGCAGTTTCGACTGCTGCCAACATTACGTAGTTCACAGTTGTACAAGGTAGCCATTGTCGTCTGCTTCGTTATTGTTTTTGCGCTGTACTGTTCTGCGTGTTTTTATTGTGCAGTTGTGCTAAACATTATGAAAATGAGTGAAGAGGCAGTTACTGGCCCATCTCGGGAGTCGCCAACAACCCCTACCGGTAGGACTACGGTTAGAAGGAAACCAGTACTACGTAGCGATGCTCGTAAAATTATATTGCGTGTGATTGAATGCTGCGAAAGGGAAAGGGAGCAGAAAAAATTGCTTCACCCCATTTACAAATCTTCAGTGAGAGCTGCTGCATACACAGGACAAAGCATGCGTAACATTGGAAGATTCAAACAGTTTTCCAAGAATCATCCTGGCGTATCACCACAAACGCCTGGCAAGAAAAGGTGAGTTTCCATTTCAGATATTTTGTTCGTGATCACTTTGAAGGAGCCCCCTATTTCGTTCGAATTACCTTATATTTCATTTTTCCTTCTACCGTATTGCTTTGTATGGAAACACCACTGGTTACTGTATTATTTCGAAACACATTCATATTACAGTACATTTCCAAATTAAAAAAAAAAAAAATACATGCAGTACGCATATATAGACATTGGCAGTTACGTTATACTATATGACCTGTTTAAGTGTATTTAAATTTTATAATTAATAGTTCAACATTGCGGGGAATGAAATAAAATGAAAAAAAAAATTGCGAGTAGTTGGAATCGAACTCGGGTCCGCTGCATCTCTAGCCTTTACCTGTTTCCTTTTTTTTTTTTTTCATCTGCTCGGGGCGGACGTCGGAAGACATCCAGTGAAGTTCGTTGTTGATCTGATAACTCAGATTTTTTATTATAGGGGGCACGTTACCCCCTGACCGAACACGTTGAGCTACCGTGCCGGCATTCTAATCAATTGCACTACGCAAACTACAGTGACCTAACTCTTGAAACATTGTCCATTACTCTTTTCGGCCGTTCGGAGAAGAACTCACCAAAGTTTCATTGTAATCGCATCAATGGTTTGTGAGCGCATAATAGACAAACATACATTCTTTCATATATATATATATATATATATATATATTATATATATATATATATATATATATATAGATTTTAATGTACATGATGATGTCAGTTTCGTTTACGAACAACATTTAAAGCGGGTTTCACTTCCAAGCCTTTCGTCTGCTTTCGTGTAAGCATGATGCTCAATTTGTAGTGCCAGCACTGCAACTGGTAGGCGTGTCTTGTCCTCCTCCCCCCCCCCCCCCCCCCCCAACGGCTCCAGTCCCCTCGTAAGGCAATGCTTGCTTCCTCCTCTCCCCGCACACCCCTCACAACTCTGCCGTCTTACAGTTAACACAGTGTAATTTGAATTTGGCGCTGAGATAATTGTTAAGATGGCGGCAGACAATTGATAGAAACTTTCTATTGTTAGAGCAAATAGGATAAGTATTTGAAATGCTTATTAAACTTTACTTTCGTATTGTTCACTATTTAGACTTCATCAAGCAAACATTTGATTTTTTTCTAAGGAAAACATAGACAAAAAACGCGATACAAACCGCTATCATCAATGGCTGCGCTCCTTGCAGCGGAAAGAAATAATTAACACGGATAATGCTTACTGAGAGAGGAATTAAAGTTACAAATAATTATTCTCTCATATTTATAATAATAATGAACTCTATTCTCAAGTAATAATTAACAAATTATTATAATTTCTTAACAGACCTCAGTTTGATATGCGTCCGCAACCTACAAAAGCCAACCAAAAAAAAGGTAAAAACAAAGGAAGACAAACGCAGATCATAAAAGGAATTTACAAATATCATTGTCTTTGTATGACACACATCGATATGTCAAATTACATCATAAAATATTACATAAATAATTAATATTTATCATCGTTTTCACTGTTTTTTCATATGTTGAATAGATAGTGTTTATAATTGTTAGAGACATAATTTCGTCTCGTCGCACTGTAGCTAAAATTTATCTCGTGGATGTTACAACCGGTATCTGAAGCAACCATTGATCAAAACACCCTATACTTGCAACTGCTACGTAAAACTGATCGCAGATACCCTGTGAGCAGTGAAGAATTGTGCTGTTGATAGGTGTGAACGCGCGTGTGCGAGAGTGAGTTTCGGAGTTAATGTTAGGAGTTAGTGTTACGTTTTAAATCTCATGCAGACATGCGAAGAAAAAAAATGGTTCAAATGGCCCTGAGCACTATGCGACTTAACTTCTGAGGCCATCAGTCGATCAGTCCCCTAGAACATAGAACTACTTAAACCTGACTAACCTAAGGCCATCACACAAATCTATGCCCGAGGCTGAACCGCAAGGCCACACCGGCCGGCCATGCGAAGGAGATAGTTAAAACAACCTCTCTCTCTCTCTCTCTCTCTCTCTCTCTCTCTCTTTCTCTCTTTCTCGCTCTCTTATACAAACGCTTGCTATCATATCCTCCAAGAATATATCAGAATATATCAAACTCTTACGTGGATAAGAAGGGCGCTGTTGTAATAAGTGTTTATTCCTATTTCCCTATACGTTTTGTTTGATATAATATCTTATCAATAAATCACGTATTTCATTAAATTCCGTAATATGTTTGATGCTACCAAGCTACGTTTCTTTGGGAACGCCTCTGGAATGCCTCAGCGGCCGCCACAGGTGTTAGCTCTCCACCTGTCAGCCTTCTAACTAATGGAACCGTGCTGTCGGAATGTGATGGGATTTCGAGAGCATTGGCAGGGTCTGTAACTTGGTTGGGGGAGGGACATGGCTTACTCATCGGCATCGGGTGGATTCAAATGCTGTATATGGAAGACCGGGGGATTCGTGAGAGTACGGCAGGTAAACGGCACTCTGACGGTGCAGAGCCAGCGCGGGGGCGGGCGCCGCTTCCGCTGCAGGTGGCGGAGTTGCCGCCTCCTCCTCGTCCTCCTCCTGCTGCTGAGGGCCGGCAGGGGACGTGACCTCCTCCGGTTCCTTGTTTATCTGCCACTGACCTTCTGCATCCCTGAGTGGCAGCGTAGGGAATTCGGCGTTCAGGTTCTTTATTGCCCCTGCATACGAATTCTCCCTTGGTAACTGCACCGGGCGTCTACGTGGGTTATTATTTCTCTTGCGGCCTGTGCCACGGCATATCGAACTCGTTTCAAGTTGTCCGCTGTATCCAACGAATCCTCTGTGTCCACAGACTGACACGGGGATTGTGACGTGCTTCCGTAAGTCCATCTGTACGTTATGCAATCCCGACTTTAGTTGTATCCTGTATGCAGTGCGTCATGTTTCCCCTGTTAGTCTGATTACGTTTCCTTATAGTCTGAAAGTTTTCATGATTCCCTCATCTGGCACTTCAAATGACAAGTTGTAGATACGTTCCTAATACCACACCGAGACTGCTGTATCGTAACGTTACTGACCGTCTCATTCCTGTTGTTGAGCTTCCAAGTCCCATTGTTTGTCATCACTACTGTCACTTCTTCGTCTTGGTTGCCTACTTTTACAAAAACTGAATGCAGCACAAAATCTAACTGCAAACCGGTGATGTTTTCGACAGGAATTTTCACACCATCTACACTACTGGCCATTAAAATTGCTACACCAAGAAGAAATGCAGATGGTAAACGGGTATTCACGCGACAAATATATTATACTAGAGCTGACATGTGATTACATTTTCACGCAATTTGGGTGCATAGATCATGTGAAATCAGTACCCAGAACTACCACCTCTGGCCATAATAACGGCCTTGATACGCCTGGGCATTGAGTCAAACAGAGCTTGGCTGGCGTGTACAGGTACAGCTGCCCATGCATCTTCAACACGATACCACAGTTCTTCAAGAGTAGTGACTGGCGTATTGTGACGAGCCAGTTGCTCGGTCACCATTGACCAGACGTTTTCAATTGGTGAGAGATCTGAAGAATGTGCTGGCCAAGGCAGCAGTCGAACATTTTCTGTACCCAGAAAGGCATGTACAGGACCTGCAACATGCAGTAGTGCATTATCTTGCAGAAATGTAGGGTTTCTCAGGGATCGAACGAAGGGTAGAGCCACGGGTCGTAACACATCTGAAATGTAACTTCCACTGTCCAAAGTGCCGTCGATGCGAACAAGAGGTGACCGAGACGTGTAACCAAAGGCAACCCATACCATCAAGACGGGTGGATACGCCAATATGGCAATGACGAATACACGCTTCCAATGTGCGTTCACCGCGATGTCGCCAAACACGAATGCGACCATCATGATGCTGTAAACAGAACCTAGATCCATCCGAAAAAATGGCGTTTTGCCATTCATGCACCCAGGTTCGTCGTCGAGTACACGATTGCAGGCGATCCTGTCTGTGATGCAGCGTCAAGGTTAACCGCAGCCACGGTCTCCGAGCTGATAGTCCATGCTGCTGCAAACGTCGTCGAACTGTTCGTGCAGATGGTTGTTGTCTTGCAAACGTCGGCATCTATTGACTCTGGGATCGAGAAGTGGCTGCACGATCCGTTACAGCCATGCGGATAAGATGCCTGTCATCTCGACTGCTAGTGATACGAGGCCGTTGGGATCCAGCACACCGTTCCGTATTACCGTCCTGAACCCACCGATTCCATATTCTGCTAACAGTCATTGGATGTCGACCAACGCGAGGAGCAATGTCGCGATACGATAAACCGCAGTCGCGATAGGCTACAATCGGACCTTTATCAAAGTCGGAAACGTGATGGTACGCATTTCTCCCCCTTACTCGAGGCATCACAACAACGTTTCACCTGGCAACGCCGGTCAACTGCTGTTTGTGTATGAGAAATCGGTTGGAAACTTTCGTCATGTCAGCACGTTGTAGGTGTCGCCACCTTCGCCAACCTTGTGTGAATGCTCTGAATAGCTAATCATTTGCATATCACAGCATCTTCTTCCTGTCGGTTAAATTTCGCGTCTGTAGCACGTCATCTTTGTGGTGTAGCAATTTTAATGGCCAGTAGTGTAATATCAAGTTACGAATTTCAATTGCAATTGCCCTCTCGTAATTCCGGTCGAACATGCATTGCACTGCGTCACCACAGTTTACTGTTGCCATAGCTTCCAGAAACAGTCAGTTTTATTCCTGCCCCTTCTACCTGAAGACCAGGACTCGCAAAGGCGGTGAGCGCTGCAGCTCGCACGGCGAACACCGCAGGGGGCTGGCGCTGTCCGCTGGTCTGCCGGCTTCGGCGGGGCGGCCCGTCACCCTCGGCTACCTGGCACTCAGTGGAGCGGCGGCACACCTGTTCCCAGGCGGTCACCCATCCAAGTTCGAACCCGACCCGATGTTGCTTAACTTCGGGGATCGGACGAGAACCGGTGTATTCCACACGGTATGGCCGTTGACGATGGTGTAACGTAATGGCACGTCGTAAGTCGCGTGTGGCTCTTCTCCAGACAAACACAACTGCAATTTTCGGCCGAAATCGGGTCATATTTAACGCGAGGACGTCGTGACGCCACTACGCGCCTACAGCGGCCACTTGCTCCGAATGCGTCGCCTAGCGTACGTCCGGAGTCCTAGAAGGCTTCGACTTTGTCCACGAGAGGCACCGTACGCCCGACGTGCCAGAAGCGATTGCCGAATAGCAGGCGCGCCCCCACGTTGCGTGGGTGAGGCGATGATCGATGCACCGTCTGTCATTAGCTTCCGACACTGGCGAAGGACACACCTTGTTCCTGCTGTGTGGCGCAGGGCTTAAACACGGCGGAGCAGCGGACCATCTCAGTTACAAAAAATGGGCTCTGTGCTATTTGAGAAAAGATCTGCGGAATCGCACAGTTTCCTTATTTTCCGGGCATTTTTGGCAGTTTTCCCTAGTATATTATTCCTCATATTGAGAAAATTAATCTTGTGTCATACGTTTATTACAGTGATTTAATGATTATGAAGGATTACAACGGTAACATGGAAAGAGAGGGTGGCGGGACGACGCGAAAAAAAAAACAAGGGACCCAACAGCACCTTTTTTGTTTAACGTTCATAAAGCTTTATTGAGTTAGTTATTGGCATACAAATAAACATACTTTTCATTTACATTTCGTTTCATTATTTTCCTTTTAAAAAGTCCCCTTTATTTGTTCTTTTTATCGAAAGTCCTTTTTGTCATTTAGATTTTTATCACGATTAATGTCATCAAGTTACATGTTTTATGCTGTCAAACATACATTTTTACAATTGCGAAATTTTACGAGAGAAGTAGAATGACAGTCTACAGTTCCACTGTATTTAAATGGAGTCTTTTCTAGGTCGGTTTTTGGTATGACATCCGTTAATATTTGGGGATCTTATTTTGTGTGAGCTTGTTAACCCATTTAAACATTATGTAAAACTGATACAAACAACAACAGTCTATGGTTATAAAATGGGTAACAAGATTTAAGAAAATTTTTTTGAAATATTTTATGAGTTTTGCACATGGGAAGTTTACGAGCAAAGGTTTTCGTTCCTTTTGTATTTTAGGCGGTTTTAGTTAGTGGCGAGTTTGGTGGCACAGTTTACATGCGGTTATCGCATATAAATAAAGAATATAACTATGGTTATACCATGCTTTACGACACCTCAACATATTTTTATGAATAATTTCAAAAATGAAATCTCCCAAACGCCGAAAATCACACGTGCAAAATTTCTGTTGGTTTTGTGCAATATAGTTTTAGCAAAGGGACAGTGCATACACAGCAAACCAAAACAAGTTTAATGAAAACGAAACAACATTACATTTGGTCTGAAATTGAAGAGAGAAGGGAATATTTTTTTACAACGACGTTTAAATTGGCTTGTGCAAATTTTTGGCGCAGGTTTTTCCGTTGTGTTTTTGCCGGATCATTTCTCACTTTCTTTTTGATTTGGCTTTCTCTGCTTTTCACTCAACCCTGAGACCAGCACAAAGGCACGTAGCAGACGACACTGTGTCGCCGCGCTGCTGGAGTTTCCCGGCGGGCGGGGCGAGACCGGGAGCTGCTGCCGCCTCCCTCCCACCCGTCTGTGCAGCGAGGGGTGGGCCGTGACGTCACGCGGGCTGCGTGGCTTTCTTGAAAGCCGCCTCGAGTGCTACTTTGAGGAAGTTCATAAAGTCTGTCTTGTTCTTCTCGGCAACCGTGGCTTTGTTATTTTCTTCCCATAGATGTGATTGGTAGTTTATTACTTCTGTTTACTCTAGTTTGATTAATGAGTGCACTGTCTCGCCCAAAATCCGTAATTGCTTTCCGTTTTCTGTTTTGTGAGGATTTTGCGCCTGTTACGGTCAGTAGCTCCAGTTTTATGCTCGTCGGTGTCGTTCTGTTTATTAGCGCCAGCATCCATTTGCACGCTTCCCATATTTTTGCTGTGTTCCCTCTTTGGAATTGGTGCTCTGAAGTGTCAGTGCAATCACAAACTTGGCATTTATTCGACGGTCTGAGGTTTATTGCCGCTAGTTCTTCGTTTGTTAGTACGGTGTCACTAATGACTTCGTACCAGGTTGTTTTTATCTCTGAATTTAAGGCGACTTCTTGGAAGTTCTGCCACAGTTGTTTCCATTTTCATTGCGTTTTTTAAATCTCGATTTTGTTGAGTCGCGCTTCTCTTCTTAGTTCTGCGCGCTGATTTCTAGTTCTTTTTGTGCGTGGATGTGGGCTGTTTTCGCTGCGTGTGGTTTTTGCAGGGAAAATTCTCTAATATACTTCGACTTGAATGGTATCTGTACTATATTTACGGGCGCTCTTTCTGATTCTGGCCGGTGGGTGTTTAAAACGGCGGCCAGTAGGCAGTTCGGGTTTCTTTCTGCCGTGCTACTTCAACGATGGATCAAGAGTGCTGCGCATTTTCTCTGCGAGTCGACGAGGCCCAGTCCCCCTTCGTGTCTTCCCAGTGTGCACGTGGTGTGCTGCACTTTGAAGATTTCGCGCCGTAGAAGGCAGTGTGTATTGCCCCTTCTATGGCTCTCACATTCTCTTACGGCGGGTTTGTCACTTGCGCCAGAAACCACTCTTTTGAGGGTAGCTGCTCGTTAATGAGTCCCGCCTTTTGGAACAGATCCAGCTCTTTGTTCCCGTTAGTTCTGGCAAGGCCTCTCATTGCAGTACTGTATGGCAGTTTTGTGCCGCCATTTTCTTGGGACACGAGTATAATTGCAGCCCCGGGCATATGTGCGTTTCAACCGCTGAGTACCGTGCACCATCCTCGTTTCGGCGTATGTTGCCGAGATGTACGAGTGCGGTTTCTGCCGGCTTAATTTTTGTCTCGTAAGGCTTCTTACATTCTCGGAAGATGTGCTTTTTCTTCAATGAAAAATCCCACGTCGTCGGCGTAGGCTTTGCATTTGATTGTCGTGACATGCAAAGTCATTCCGTGGATGGAGCTGTCGATTTTGGCACCAGGGGGTCGAGAGAGCGCCATCGAGAGCGCGCGTCCCTGCCTTACCGGCCTCCGGCCTTGCACAGGTTTCGTGTTCCGGCCGCTCTCTGACGGCGTGGAAGTGGCGCTGCTCAGGACGTAGGTGTCAACGACCCTAGTTTTCCCAGGACTCTGTACAGATATTCGAGGCTCACTCGGTCGAAGGCCTTGTTAAAAATCGAAACGACTGCCACCTCGGTTCTATTCACTGCAGTAACGCCGATTATTTATCTGTAATACGCTATGCCCTTGAACATGGTTCTTCTGGGCACAGCACATGTCTGATAAGAGTTAATGATTTCTTCGTTACTGTTTTTAATTTGTCGGTCACATATCTCGCTGCTACTTTATAATCGGCGTTTAGCAGTGTGATGCCCTTATAGTCTTCTACTTTCCGTTGTGCGCCTTTTTTCGGAATTAAGAGGCTCTGGAAAGTTTCAAAATCATGAAATGTAAATTTTTTACTTTTTTACATTTTAAAAATCTCAAACTTCCCCCTTTCAAGTGATATATTATTTATTCACTTCAGAAGACTAAAATTATTTTTAAAATATTTTTGAAATATTTTTTGTCTGGGCATGACCCACTGTGGCGCTGTTAAACTGCTCTCAAATGTCGTACTTATTTTCTCTCACAGCATTAAAATGTACAGTCTTAGACATAAATACCGACCGCCGGCCTGCCGCCTCAGAGACTAACTCCGAGTCGTTCGCTTAAGGTGGCCAATAAAACTGACCGCCCCTGACAACTCGAAGTCCGGACATCTGCACAATCTGGCAACACTGTCAGAAGCGGAAGTGTTAGGAGGAAGTGTTGTCTACTTCCGAGATGTTCTCGGAGTGTGTGAGCCCGTGATCTGGTGGTAATCGTCGTGCGTTCTAAGCTTGTAGTCGCATGTTCGCGTCCGGCTGATTTTTTTTTTTTTTTACCACATTTCGGTCTAATATTATGAGTCTGATTGAACATCGAAGACAGTTCGCTTAACATTCTACCCACCCGCAATAACAAGTATTCCAGAAACAATTCCGCAGTACAGCACGTGGCTGCGACGCGATCAGAATAGCTTACGTTCGAGCGTTTCCTCGCGCTGCAGCGGCTACCGGCCACCGACCAGACGCCACCCGCCGCCTGAAATCCGGCGCCGCCCATGTGAAGGCGGCGTCACGCTGTCCGTGTATGTATCAACTGTCATTTTCGAATTTCAAGTTCTAATTATCATCTTGCAGTTAAGCATTGGATTCTGCATACTTGAACATCATGAACTACAATTAAGCATTGTAAAATTGAGTCGCAAATGGAAAAAGATGTAACATCTGCAACACAACGTTTACTTTTAGTATAACAGAGGTGTGAAGGCAGCTAGAAAGATTTGAACATTGTGTGGAGCGAGTGCTTTTGGGTAAAATACGCCAAAAAAAGATATTCTTGTTTCAACAAAGATCGTTCTGGCATGAATGATTTTCCACATTAAGGAAGTCTCGACTACTGATATATGTGATAGATTACCATTTTACCGCCATGCGACATTTACATTCAACAGGCAAAGTTCAGAAGTCTGGTGTAGGAGTACTGCATGCTCTAATTCGAAACAACTATAATCAACGGAGTGACTATTATTGAACGTCGTCAGGTTACGCACATACATTCCTATGATGGAGTAAGAGCTTGCAACTGTCTAAGAAAAAGTGAGAAATATGTCTACTAGCAGCAATGTAACGAAACTATAACCCATATTTATGTGATGGAAATGCTGAATCGAACAATACACATCTATTTCAGTGGTGGGAAGATACACCATATCGGATTTGCTGATGACATAATGACAATAATAATAATGATAATAATAATAATAAAAACCCCGTGTGGCCGATAGGGGAAACCCTCTCCTATATGGATGGTACCGAGGAAATCAAATATTTGGGGTGAACCAAATACTAACACAATCCTGAAGGGCTACTCAATCCGTTGAACCCAAAATCCAGACACGTCTGAGTGAAAATCACTGCTACCCTGATCACCGTCTGTTATCTCAATGAGCTCGGCTGAAAATATTTGCTTCCAAAGGCTTCAACACCCTCTGGTCCTGTCCGGTCCTGGTATCACCCAAGCCAAACCAATGAAACACAAGCAAACATGAACTGTGCAAGCAAAGTCACCTTTACCCCAGGTGGTACACAGCCCGGCTGTCGACAGGCGGCAGCTGGATTTTCGGATTCTGAAGAGTCCAGTTTAGCACGGCAGAGAATTGCGAAGATCTCTGGTAAATTTCCCTACAAGCAGAAAACATGCATTTGAAAACTAAACATCGATACATTGATCCAAGCACGAAAACTAAACAATCTCACATAATAAATCGACCGACAAAAAATTCTCATCCTTGCTCTTCAAGAACCACGACTTACTAACAGTGAAACCTTGCATTACGGAAACCATTGCATCTTCAAGAGCAAAACACAACAAAAGGTAGCGAAAGGCGTACCAGTCTTCGGCATGGCATTTCTCGCACACAGATCTATCGTCAACTCTGTCAAAGAAATCACACCCATCAACAATAGACTTATGACTATGCTTACTCAGAGCCCCAGAAAAAACATAGACTCATTAATGCACATGGCCCCACCAACATGGAAAAAAGGAAAACACCGAAAATGTCGGAAAATTCTGGAACACACTCGAAAATACTGAGAGGCACCCACATGCCTTGCTCATACTGTGGCACCAAGCAGTCAGGCCTGCAAGATGAGTGGTCTGCCAAGCGAGTGGATTCATTCTTAATTTATGGAGTAACATGAACTCTCGTACTCACAATTTAAGTTACAAGTTATCCTCCTATACGATTAATACGCAACGGAAACACGCATATCTGACTATCAGTGATTTACAGAACTCTGACTGTTCACTACGCACTGGCAATACCACATTTTCTTTTTTTGTCTTTTATTTAACGGCTTTTGTCAACACGTGGCCACCGCACACATTATAAATTCGGGACATTATGACAACATACAATTCGAAGTAAAAGTCCACCAATCTTTTTCTTTTCACTATCTTATTTATTCCGATAAATTCTCTAACCTAAACACCCAAATTCTACAACCTACAACAATAACACATAAGAAATTCCGCACAGTGGGCATGGGTTTACAATGGTGAATCTCTATATTATGGTCTCGTAATTACTTTTAACCCTACAGTGCACTTTCTGGATAGGATGGTGGATCTTTTATTATACCTCACACTTCGACTCTCACAATCATCATCACGAAACTTTCCTCTAGATCGAGCGATACAGAAGGAACAAGCATAACCCACTAATCTTTCGAAACTACCTTGCTACTCTCCCATGCAAACCACACATACCCAAATTACATGACATACATCACACTACAACATGAAATACTACACTAAATAGTCACAACACTATCACTTCCCGCTTTCCCACTTCAATTAATATTTATCCCAGTTTCACACGACACTGCCCCACTTTGTAATTCTACTTTCCTACTATGAACTCTGGAGATATTTGCACGTCTCCCTGTGCAATGCAAGCCAAGTGGCGTTGCTGGATAGACGGCCGACTCACCTTGCTTCTCTCTCAGAGTTTGAATCAAGCGTCACACGGAATCACAAAACGGGTCAGAACACTGTTGCAGAAACAACGACACAAATATGCCAAATTTAAACAGACGCAAAATCCCCAAGATTGGCGATCTTTCACAGAAGCTCGAAATTTAGCGCGCGCTTCAATGCAAGATGCTTATAACAGTTTCCGCAACGAAACTTTGTCTCGAAACCTGGCAGAAAATCCAAAAAGATTCTGGTCGTATGTGAAATACGCTAGCGGCAAGACACAATCACTGCCTTCTGTGCGCAATAGCAATGGAGATACTATCGAAGACAGTGCTGCCAAAGCAGAGTTACTAAACACAGCTTTCCGAAATCCCTACACAAAAGGAGACGAAGTAAACATTCCAGAATTCGAATCAAGAACAGCTGCCAACATGAGTAACGTAGAAGTAAATATCCCAAAAGTAGTGAAGCAACTTACATCACTTAATAAAAGCGAGTCTTCTGGTCCAGACTGTACACCAATTAGGTTCCTTTCAGAGTACGCTGATGCACTAGCTCAATACTTAACAATAATATACAACCGTTCGCTCGACGAAGGATCCGTAGCTAAAGACTGGAAAGTTGCACAGGTCACACCAATATTCAAGAAAGGTAGTAGGAGTAATCCACTTAATTGTAGGCCCATATCATTAACGTAGATATGCAGCAGGAGTTTTGAGGATATATTGTGTTCAAACATTATGAACTACGTCGAAGAAAACGGTCTATCGACACACAGTCAACATGGGTTTAGAAAACATCGTTCTTGTGAAACACAACTAGCTCTTTATTCTCATGGAGTGTTGAGAGCTACTGACAAGGGATTTCAGTTCGATTTTGTATTTCTGGATTTCCGGAAGGCTTTTGACACTGTACCACACAAGCGGTTTGTACTGAAATTGCGTGCTTATGGAATATCGTCTCAGTTATGTGACTGGATTCATGATTTTCTGGCAGAGAGGTCACAATTCGCAGTAACTGACGAAAAGTCACCGAGTAAAACAGAAGTGATTTCTGGCGTTCCCCAAGGAAATGTTACAGGCCCTTTGCTGTTCCTTATTTATATAAACGATTTGGCAGACAATCTGAGTAGCCGTCGTAGGTTGTTTGCAGATGACGCTGTCGTTTATCAGCAAACAAAAGTCATCAAAAGATCAAAACAAATTCAAAAACGATTTAGAAAAGATATCTGAATGGTGCGAAAAGTGACAGTTGACCCTAAATAATGAAAAGTGTTAGGTCATCCTCACGAGTGCTAAGAGGAATCCTTTAAACTTCGGTTACACGATAAATCAGTTTAATCTAAAAGCCGTAAATTCAATTAAATACCCAGGAATTACAATTACAAACAACTTAAATTGGAAGGAACCCATAGAAAATGTTGTGGAGAAGCCTAGCCAAGACTGCGTTTTATTGGCAGAACACTTAGAAAATGTAACAGATCTACTAAGGAGACTGCCTACACTACGCTTGTCTGTCCTCTTTTAGATTACTGCTGCGCGATGTGGGATGCTTACCAGATATGATTGACGGAGCACATTCAAAGAAGGGCAGCACGTTTTGTGTTATCGCGAAATATGGGAGAGAGTGTCACCGAAATCAGACAGGAATTGGGCTGGACATCATTAAAAGAAAGGCGTTTTTCGTTGCGACGCAATCTTGTCACGAAATTCCAGTCACCAGCTTTCTCCTCCGAATGCGAAAATGTTTTGTTGGCACTGACCTACGTGGGGGAAAACGATCACCACGATAAAATAAGAGAAATCACAGCTCGTACGAAAAGATATAGTTGTTCATTCTTTCCGCGCGCTGTACGAAACAGGAATAATAGAGAGTCGTGAAGGTGGTTCGATGAACCCTCTGCCGGGCACTTAAATGTGATTTGCAGAGTATCCATGTAGATGTAGGTGTAGAAATGACGAGCGTGTCAAAACATCGAAAAGAGAAGCGACCGACGACTTGCAGCGTGGCATGAACTACTCTGACAAACGATTTGACTTTGAAGAGACCGTGTACAAAGCTTTCAAAGCACTTTCATTAATTGGGAAACAGTGCTTAGAATTCGTAGAAATGACGTCTCTATATGAACTTCGTGTAGGCGAGGATCTGATGTTCGAAGAATGTGTGCAACTGAACACATTTCTTAAGGATGAAGAGCAGAATTTTTTAAGGTGAAGTCAGATGATAAGTGTATGAAATTTTTTCGACGTTATGAAAACAGTGAAAACTTGTACGAAGTTGCCTGTTTCGTGTTTCTTATACCTCATTCCATTGCTGCTCTAGATCGAATTTTCAGGCTGATGAGGAACACTTAGCGAGCCAAGAGAAACCCTTTGCGAACGCCTCCATTATAAATTGAATTAATGGTGAACACGATTCAGTCAGTTACGTTCCTACAGTTTCCTTGTTTTATCGACGAGGAAGAAGGGAATATCCTACTAAGAAGGTTGAAAAATATTGATATTGCAAAATGCAGTGTTTTGTTTTATTGTATTTTTGCCTAAGTTCGTTTTGTGTAGGGTTCGTAAAAAAATCCCGATTTAGTTCAGATAGAACGTGGCAACGCTGGTCGCGGGTACTGATGGGAACAACCGAATATAAACATTCGACTCAGTCGGTTGTTGGGAAGGAATCCCATCACTCGGCTGTATGTTTACTTATCGGTTGAATTATCCATTCATTTCTTGGATTGTAACCGACCTGTGGCAACAACCAACGAGTTTAAATTTAATAGAATGGCTATGCCTCCGCCATGTTTGAAGCAAATTGATTACCCGTCACGCATTTTATGTATAATCAAGGGCGTCGTCTGCTGTGTCACCGCTCGGAATTGACTTCGACTAACTCGAATTCCTCATGCCAGGTTGAATTTTTCTCAAAAAACAGTAAACACTTGCGATGTGTATGTACAATGACAGCAACAAGGAAAGTTTTAGTCGAATTAAGGATAAACTTTTCGATGTATTGTGTTGTTGTACAAGTTCGTAGCCTTTTTCCGAAAGTTTAATAAACACAACGCACACATAGTCATCAATAATATATTCTCCTTGACTATTTACAAGTCTGCCAACGCTGGGCAGACGAGAAGAACTCGTTTGACCTTGTTCGGACTGCATTTGCATCTGGAAAGCAAGTCCCTTGAAGTTCGTTCGAAAGAGATGGGAAAATGTGGAAATCTATTAACTGCGAAGTCCGAACAAATATGTAAGTGGGAACACCTCTGTTTGGAGACTGGGTGAAAACTTTGAATAAACTTGATACAGTCAAGGACTTGTGTCAGTTGATTGTCGCACGTTATGAGAAACCACTGAAATCCAGAGAGTGGGTGACGAACATCCACACAGCCGACGTGGCTGCAGAGACTGGTTACTCTCGACTGAAAAAACCGACTGGCCAACCGGTTATTAGAAAACATCCGGTTGTCCCGTCTCTAACCATAAGTACTGTACAACAATACAACTCAGTCGGCAGAACGACGGTAAAAATTCTGGGTTCTAAACCCAGCTCTAACATTCCAGCCTGCTTTAAATGGGAGGACACTCCGTTGCAGAGTGAATGGTTCATTATGGGCAATAAAAACGTACAGCAAGTAAGAAAATGCGAGAAAAAAGTAGTTGTGTGGTGGAACGGCGCCTATTCCCGGGCCCTGGGCCACCTGGACTGGGAAGAACCGCCGCCTCGCTAGCGACTACTCCGGGCCTCGGCTCCCTGGCTGAGACTTGGCTGCGCAGTTCGCTCTCATAGCACGTCGCGTCTTACTGTCTCGATCGGCCTCGGCCGCGTTTCGTGCAGCGTCGCGAGGCGAGCAGCGCCCCTGTCATCAGGCGGCTGTCGAGCACGGAGAACCCCCTCACACCCCCGGGTCAATGCTCGGGGACGTCGCCGCGGTCGTTCTGGAGCTCACAGAACGATCGAAACTGCGTGCACAGCCGCAGTTTTCTCCCACACAACGGCTCCCCAGTCGCTTGGGTTACAGGAGCGCGCCACCGCTCCCAGCCGGGAGTCGCCTCTCTGGAAGCGCACGACCTCCGACGTCGCACGGAACCTACAAGGAGAATTTTCACAGTTGCCACCATACTCATTTTAACCAATTTTACTACATTCAGATTACTAAACACTAAGACATTATCCAGTAAAAATCACGCTGGAGCGGAATTATAATAATACGACGTAAAAAAACATCTATGACCACAGATAATTCTAAAACTGGGACAGCCACAGCTAAAATAGTTATACACTATTGACTGACAATTTGTAGAGTAGACAGTTGTTTAAATAAAGCTGTTAAAACTATAAAATATAAAACTGAATGAAGGGTCCGATACTCCGCTGTAGCAACACTAGTCTGATGACCAGGATGACTCTTACTGAATAAAGACAGACACACCAAACTGTTGGACTCCTCATTCAGTTTTGTATTTAATAGTTTTAACACCTGTGTTTAAGCAACCGTCTGCTGTGTGAATTGCCAATGACCACGTACAGCTATGGCTACACTTGGCAGCGTCGCCATTACGCCCACTAGATCAGTGGTTTCCTCTTTTCCTAACAACATTAACCCAGACGAGATGGAGTATCGTCCAGTAAGGGCGCCTTCCAGGCCGCACTCACACGAGCCACGGGAGACGCGGAGAGAGCAGCGGCTCCTTCGTCGTCGCTGACGTCTAATCGCGCCTGCCTCGCCGCCGTACTCCGGTTGTGTCATGCAGTCTGCTGACCGGGATTACTCTCTTTTACTTGTTGTTGTTGTGGTCTTCAGTCCTGAGACTGGTTTGATGCAGCTCTCCATGCTACTCTATCCTGTGCAAGCTTCTTCATCTCCCAGTACCTACTGCAACCTACATCCTTCTGAATCTGCTTAGTGTATTCATTTCTTGGTCTCCCTCTACGATTTTTACCCTCCACACTGCCCTCCAATGCTAAATTTGTGATCCCTTGATGCCTCAGGACATGTCCTACCAACCGATCCCTTCTTCTAGTCAAGTTGTGCCACAAACTTCTCTTCTCCCCAATCCTATTCAACACCTCCTCATTAGCTATGTGATCTACCCACCTAATCTTCAACATTCTTCTGTAGCACCACATTTCAAAAGTTTCTATTCTCTTCTTGTCCAAACTATTTATCGTCCATGTTTCACTTTCATACATGGCTACACTCCATACAAATACTTTCAGAAATGACTTCCTGACACTTAAATCTATATTCGATGTTAACAAATTTCTCTTCTTCAGAAACGCTTTCCTTGCCATTGCCAGTCTACATTTTATATCCTCTCTACTTCGACCATCATCAGTTATTTTGCTCCCCAAATAGCAAAACTCCTTTACTACTTTAAGTGTCTCATTTCCTAATCTAATACCCACAACATCACCCGACTTAATTCGACTACATTCCATTATCCTCGTTTTGCTTTTGTTGATGTTCATCTTACATATCCTCCCTTCAAGACACCATCCATTACATTCAACTGCTCTTCCAAGTCCTTTGCTGTCTCTGACAGAATTACAATGTCATCGGCGAACCTCAAAGTTTTTATTTCTTCTCCATGGATTTTAATACCTACTCCGAATTTTTCTTTTGTTTCCTTTAATGCTTGCTCAATATACAGATTGAATAACATCGGGGAGAGGCTACAACCCTGTCTCACTCCCTTCCCAACCACTGCTTCCCTTTCATGTCCCTCGACTCTTATAACTGCGATCTGCTTTCTGTACAAATTATAAATAGCCTTTCGCTCCCTATATTTTACCCATGCCACCTTTAGAATTTGAAAGAGAGTATTCCAGTCGACATTGTCAAAAGCTTGCTCTAAGTCTACTAATGCTAGAAACGTAGGTTTGCCTTTCCTTAATCTTTCTTCTAAGATAAGTCGTAAGGTCAGTATTGCCTCACGTGTTCCAGTATTTCTAGGGAATCCAAAGTGATCTTCCCCGAGGTCGGCTTCTACTAGTTTTTCCATTCGTCTGTAAAGAATTCGTGTCAGTACTTTGCAGCTGTGGCTTATTAAACTGATTGTTCGGTAATTTTCACATCTGTCAACACCTGCTTTCTTTGGGATTGGAATTATTATATTCTTCTTGAAGTCTGAGGATATTTCGCATGTTTTATACATCTTGCTCACCAAATGGTAGAGTTTTGTCAGGACTGGCTCTCCCAAGGCCGTCAGTAGTTCCAATGGAATGTTGTCTACTGCTGGGGCCTTGTTTCGACTCAGGTCTTTCAGTGCTCTGTCAAACTCTTCACGCAGTATCATATCTCCCATTTCATCTTCATCTACATCCTTTTCCATTTCTATAATATTGTCCTCAAGTACATCGCCCTTGTATAGACCCTCTATATACTCCTTTCACCTTTCTGCTTTCCCTTCTTTGCTTAGAACTGGGTTTCCATCTGAGCTCTTGATGTTCATACAAGTGGTTCTCTTATCTCCAAAGGTCTCTTTGATTTTCCTGTATGCAGTATCTATCTTACCCCTAATGAGATAAGCCTCTACATCCTTACATTTGTCCTCTAGCCATCCCTGCTTAGCCATTTTGCACTTCCTGTCGATCTCATTTTTGAGACGTTTGTATTCCTTTTTGCCTGCTTCATTTACTGCATTTTTATATTTTCTCCTTTCATCAATTAAATTCAATATTTCTTCTGTTACCCAAGGATTTCTACTAGCCCTCGTCTTTTTACCTACTTGATCCTTTGCTGCCTTCACTACTTCATCTCTCAAAGCTACCCATTCTTCTTCTACTGTATTTCTTTCCCCCATTCCTGTCAATTGTTCCCTTATGCTCTCCCTGTACAACTTCTGGTTCTTTCAGTTTATCCAGGTCCCATCTCCTTAAATTCCCACCTTTTTGCAGTTTCTTCAGTTTTAATCTACAGGTCATAACCAATAGATTGTGGTCAGAGTCCACATCTGCCCCTGGAAAACAGCGATTGTATACATTTATAAGAAAGTGTCAGAACCTATTAAAAACGTGAAGGTTAGAACAAAAATATCTGGATGTAGTGGCACGTGAACCATCAACACATAATACTTGTCGATATGAAGTTGTGGCGCTCCTCAAGCCGATATGTAGACCACGATTCTTGCTTGGATGACCGTCTCGCATCTTACCATCTCCTGCAAGCTTTAATCGTAGGAATACTGCTAACTGAAATTTAATTATAACAATTTGTACCAAGGACGATATGCTTCTGATGGATCCTCAACATATCGTTCCCTTCAAATGGCGTGCTCTCGCAATAAGCAAGTTATAATAACTCTTTCACCACGGATCTTACGTTTTTCGTCATTTTATTACAACGAATCGTACAATCAACGACGGGTCTGCGACTGATCCTCAATTTGCTCGTGCTCAGAAACGGCACATATAGCCCATATATTGGCTTCAGCTGGAGGGCCGCGCGGTTAGAGGCTCCACGTCACGGACTGCGCGGACCGTCCAGCCGAAGGTTCGAGTCCTCCCTCGGCCATGGCCATGGGTGTGTGTGTGTTGTTCTTAGCATAGGTTAGTTTAAGTTGGTTTACTTAGTGTGTAGGCCTAGGGACCGATGACCTCTCCACTTTGGTCCCTTAAGAACTCACACACATTTGAACATTTTTCAACTGGAGGCCAATATGGCGCCTCACAACTCTGTACTGAAGGGAGATGCCGGCCGAAGTGGCCGAGCGGTTCTACGCGCTACAGTCTGGAACCGCGCGACCGCTACGGTCGCAGATTCGAATCCTGCCTCGGGCATGGATGTCTCTGATGTCCTTAGGTTAGTTAGGTTTAAGTAGTTCTAAGTTATAGGGGACTGTTGACCTCAGAAGTTAAGTCCCATAGTGCTCAGAGCCATTTGAATCTGAAGGGAGATGGCGTGCGTGTCACGTAGGTGACGCTCTGCCGTCAACGTTCAAACGCGCCTTCAGAGTATCTGACACCCTAGATATTCCTCCGCATTTTCGGAAAGACTCCCCTACTTCCACGCAATGACGCTGGAAACTCGGCACGCTCAACGTTCGGATGCAAGGTCCACGTGCCAATGGCTTTAGGCAAGACTTGGTGGCCATCTGCGGTGGCAAAGTTTTAGGGGCAGCAAAGGGCGCAAAAAATCACTTTCAAATGAAAATGTGAAAAAACTAAGCAAATGAGGAAAAAAGATGAAAAAGAGGAAAAATCAAAACACCGAGTAGTTTTCAAAAGCATACGGACCAGTTACTAAATGAGCCTTTTTACTTACTTTGACGAAAGTCTACCTCTAATCTAACACAGTCGCTACTGTGTTCGAAACGGGAACAAACCATGACCCTGATTTCCATTGCTCTGCCGTTGGACGTTAGTGGTGGCGGTTGATGAGGGGGTGGGGTGGGGTTGGGTAAGGGTTGGAGGGGGGTGGAGGGAAGCGCAGGATATCGGGCCGGCGGATGGTAGTAGGAATGAGGGGGCGTTATTTTTCAGTTCTTGCCTTGGGCGGCAAACCAGCTGTACTTTGTTCATTATAATAATAAACCTATTCTACACATTACGGCATGTCTTCTTCCGCGTTTGCTTGAATCTCATTGGATTTCGTTTCGCGTGGGGCGGATACCAGCTGTGAGACCAGTACAGTCAAGTACGATAATAAGGATACGTTTTATGCTGTGTTACACGCATATAGACTGAGCAATACTGCGGGACAAGGGCTTTACCGGCGCATTAAACTTCGACGGCACTGACCAACATGCAAGGTTGTGAGCACTTGCAGTTTGGACATAAAAAGAGACGAGCAAACCAACAATATATCTTCGAATGTCATTTAATTTTTACAGAGAATGAAATAATATTCGGCAAAACTCCAGCACTACCGCGCGCTTCTTAGGTGACCAGACGGAAAGTATAAAATGCTCTCGTTCTCACCCGGTAGTATCGTAATTACAAACAAGAGTGATGAAAATTTCTAACTTTTTCTGGACGAGCTGTGTATGACGCAAAAGCATACTGCACGGATTTCACCATACTGTTGAATGCTGAAGCCATTGAAGGTATTAATTACTGTCATCCGTCTGGTAATCTTTCAGCACCTTCCTTATCCGAATCCGAGAAATACGTTTCTGGTTCAAATGGCTCTGAGCACTATGGGACTTAACATCTGAGTCATCAGTCCCCTAGAACTTAGAACTACTTAAACCTAACTAACCTAAGGACGACACACACATACATGCCCGAAGCAGGATTCGAACCTGCGACCGTAGCAGTCGCGCGGTTCCAGACTGAAGCGCCTAGAACCGCTCGGCCACTCCGGCCGGCAATACGTTTCTGTTCTGGAAGTGTCACCTGCTACGTTGATAACGAGCCTATCAACAACGGAATGCACCTTCTCTTGTGATGAGCCGTTCTATAGCCGCCAGCGTTCGCCAGTGACGTGTGAAAGAGCTGCGTGCGTTAATTCCAGTACGTCTGGCAGCTCAACAGTCTTGTTACTTCTCGAGCAAAATCCCGTAACTTGCTCCCAGATCAGTTCTGTCGGGTTCGTATTGTAATGATACAGTGGCAAATGTACGAACGCGGCATTTGTATGGTGTGCTCGATGCTGTGAAAATGATTGTTTTTCATGTTTCTACGACATTTATCTACATCCGTGGTATAAAACGATGGACATAGTCCAAATAAAGAGCATTTGGTTTTTGCCTTAAAACATTAAATTGTTATATTTTATTAATTTCGGCAATTTCTAATAACAATCTTTCATAAAATATCGAGAATTAAGACTTTCTATTTGAAATGAAAATGTCAACTTCACATGCAATACGTAATTCGGAACAAGAAAACTTGTATTATTCATAAAAAATGATGATGAATTTTACAATTACGAGATGTAGGTATTTCAAACTAAACGAGGAAGAAAGGATGTAGGCCGGATTTGAACCAGAGAACAATAAACTGCAGAAATTTACCATCACTCTAGAACGGTACCGTTTCCGCTATACGGCCAACCTGTAGATTGGTCTCAACTGTAACTAATACAATCCCTCGAAAAACTTCATAGCCTATAATCTCTGTAAATTTATGAAAAACATTAAGAATAGCCTATTTCACGTAACTTTTTAACCGTGTTCCACACGCGTGTGTCACTACGTAACAGGAAACAGCCTCAGCCATTTTCATGCTGCGCATTGACAACGCGACAATCAGAGCACAACAGTGCAGAGGCTTTACACGATTTTTTAAATAAATACATAACTTAAAAGTGATTAAGAAAAACTTTGATGGCTGTTAATACATTTGAATATCTCAAAGTTTCCTTTAATGTAGCGTAGTAATTACACACTGGAGAGCCAAAGACACTGGTATATGCATGCATATTCAAATACAGAGATATGTAAACAGGAAGAATACGACGCTGCGGTCGGTAACGCCTATACAGGGTGGTCCATTGATCGTGACCGGGCCTAATATCTCACGAAATAAGCGTCAAACGAAAAAACTACAAAGAACGAAACTTGTCAAGCTTGAAGGGGGAAACCAGATGGCGCTATGGTTGGCCCGATAGGTGGCGCTGCCATAGATCAAACGGATATGAACAGCGTTTTTAAAATAGGAACCCCCATTTTTTATTACATATTCGTGTTGTACGTAAAGAAATACGAATATTTTAGTTGGACCACTTTTTTCGCTTTGTGATAGATGGCGCTGTAATAGTCACAAACACATGGCTCACAATTTTAGACGAACAGCTGGTAACAGGTAGGTTTTTTTAAATTAAAATACAGAACGTAGGTACGTTTGAACGTTTTATTTCGGTTCTTCCAATGTGATGCATGTACCTTTGTGAACTTATCATTTCTGAGAACGCATGCTGTTACAGCGTGATTACCTGCGAGTACCACATTAATGCAATAAATGCTCAAAACGATGTCCGTCAACCTCAATGCATTTGGCAATACGTGTAACGACATTCCTCTCGACAGCGAGTAGTTCGCCTTCCGTAATGTTCGGACATGCATTGACAATGCGCTGACGCATGTCGTGAGGCGTTGTCGATGGATCACGATAGCAAATATCCTTCAACTTTCCCCTCAGAAAGAGATACGGAGACTTCATATCCGATGAACTTGCGGGCCATGGTATGGTGCTTCGACGACCAAACCACCTGTCATGAAATATGATATTTAATATCGCTTCAACCGCACGCGAGCTATGTGCCGGACTTCCATCATGTTGGAAGTTCAAAAAATGGTTCAAATGGCTCTGAGCACTATGGGACTTAACTGCTGAGGTCATCAGTCCCCTAGAACTTAGAACTACATAAACCTAACTAATCTTAGGACATCACACACATCCATGCCCGAGGCAGGATTCGAACCTGCGACCGTAGCGGTCGCGCGGTTCCAGACTGTAGCTCCTAGAAGGGCTCGGCCACTCCGGCCGGCCAGCACGTTGGAAGTAAATCGCCATTCTGTCATGCAGTGAAACATCTTGTAGTAACATTGGTAGAACATTACGTAGGAAATCAGCATACATTGCACCATTTAGATTGCCATCGATAAAATGGGGGCCAATTATCCTTCCTCCCATAATGCCGCACCATACATTAACCCGCCAAGGTCGCTGATGTTCCACTAGTAGCAGCCATCGTGGAATTCCCGTTGCCCAATAGTGCATATTATGCCGGTTTACGTTACCGCTGATTGGTGAATGACGCTTCGTCGCTAAATAGAACGCGTGCAAAAAATCTGCATCGTCCCGTAATTTCTCTTGTTCCCAGTGTCAGAACTGTACACAATGTTCAAAGTCGTCGCCATGCAATTCCTGGTGCATAGAAATATGGTACGGGTGCAATCGATGTTGATGTAGCATTCTCAACACCGACGTTTTTGAGGTTCCCGATTCTCGCGCAATTTGCCTGCTACTGATGTGCGGATTAGCCGTGACATCACCTAAAACACCTACTTGGACATCATCATTTGTTCGAGGTCGTGGTTGGCGTTTCACATATGGCTGAACACTTCCTGTTTCCTTAGATAACGTTATTATCCGGTGAACGGTCCGGGCACTTGGATGATGTCGTCCAGGATAGCGAGCAACATACATAGCACACGCCCGACGGGTATTTTGATCACAGTAGCCATACATCAACACGATATCGACCTTTTCCGCAATTGGTAAACGGTCCATTTTAAGACGGGTAATGCATCACGAAGCAAATACCGTCCGCACTGGCGGAATGTTACGTGATACCACGTACTTCTACGTTTGTGACTATTACAGCGCCATCTATCACAAAGCGAAAAAAGTGGTCCAACTAAAACATTCATATTTCTTTACGTACTACACGAATATGTAATAAAAAATTGGGGTCCTATTTTAAAAAACGCAGTTGATATCCGTTTGACCTATGGCAGCACCATGTAGCGGGCCAACCACAGCGCCATCTGGTTTGGGAAGCTAGACGAGTTTCGTTCCTTTATTTTTTTCGTTTGACGCTTATTTAGTGAGATATCTGGCCCGGTCACTATCAATGGACCACCCTGCATAAGTCAAAAAGTGTCTGGTGCAGTTGTAAGATCGTGTACGGCTGCTGCAATGGCAGATTATCAAGATTGAAATGAGTTTGAACTTGGCGTTGTAGTCGGCGCACGAGCGGTGGGACGCAGCATCTCCGAGTTAGCGATGAAGGGGGGATTTTCGCGTACCATCATTTCACGAGTGTATCGTGAATACGAGGGATCCGGTAAAACATAAAATCTCCGACATCACTGCTGTCGGAAAAAGATTCTGCAAGAACAGAACCAACGACGACTGAAGACAATCGTTCAAAGTGACACAACTGCAACCTTCAGCAAATTACAGCAAATTTCAGTGGTGTGCCGTCAAAAAGTGCAAGCGTGCGAACCGTTCAACGAAAAATGATCGATATGATCTCTCGGAGCGGAAGTCCCACTCGTGTACCCTTGATGACTGCACGACACAACGCTTTACCTCGCCTGGGCCCGTCAACGACGACATTGGACTGTTGGTGGCTGGAACGATGTTGCCTGGTTGGACGAGTCTCGTTTCAAATTGTATCGAGCGGATGACGTTTACGGGTATGGAAACAACCTCACGAATCCATGGACCCTGCATGGCAGCATGGGACTGTTCAAGCTGGTGGAGGCTCTGTAATGGTGTGGGGCATGGGGATGTGGAGTGATGTGGGACCCCTGGTACTTCCAGATACGACTCTGACAGGCGACACGTAGGTAAGTATCCTGTGTGATCACCCGCATCCATTCCTGTCCATTGTGCAATTCCAGCAGGGCAATGCGACACCCCACACGTCCAGAATTCATAAGGAGTGGCTCCAGGAACACTCTTCTGAGCTTAAACATTTACGCTGGCCACCAGACTGCCCAGACATGGCCAGCCGGAGTGGCCGTGCGGTTCTAGGCGCTACAGTCTGGAACCGAGCGACCGCTACGGTCGCAGGTTCGAATCTTGCCTCGGGCATGGATGTGTGTGATGTCCTTAGGTTAGTTAGGTTTACTTAGTTCTAAGTTCTAGGCGACTGATGACCTCAGAAGTTAAGTCGCATAGTGCTCAGAGTCATTTGAACCATCCCCAGACATGAACATTATTTAGCATTCTGGGATGTGTTGCAACGTGCTGTTCAGAAGAGATCTCAGAAGAGATCTCCACCTCCTCTTACACTCCTACCGATTTATGGACAGCCCTACGGGACTCATGGCGTCAATTCCCTCCAGCACTACTTCAGACTTAGTCGAGTCCATGCCAAATCGTGTTGTGGCACCTCTGCGTGATCGCGATATTAGGCAGGTGTACTAGTTTCTTTGGCTCTTCATTGTATATCTAATACATAAGTAGGACGTACTTCCAAGAGCGTAAGAACACCACTGTACGTGTGCTACTGCCCCTGACAAATCATGGCGTGCCTGTTTTTTTACATCAGGTTTATTCTTATATGAACGGAGTATAGCAACGACCTTGTGTACAGATGGCTGTAGTACTGCGTACACAAGGTATAAAGAGGAACTGCGTTGGTGGAGAGTCATTTGTTCTCAAGTGATTCATGTGAAAGGGTTCCAACGTGATTGTAGCCGCACGAGGGGAACTAACAGACTCTGAACGCGGAATGGTAACTGGACCTAGAAGCGTGGGACATCACATTTCGGAAAACGTTACGGAATTCAGTGTTCCGAGATCCACAGTTTGGAGATTGTGCCGGGAGTAGCGCATTCCAAGCAGTGCCGCTCACCACGGACGACGCAGTGACCGACGGGCTTCAGTTGACGAGCGAGAGAAGCCGCGTTTGCGTAGAAGTGTCAGAATTAACAGGCAAGCAGTACTGCGTCAAATAAACGCAGAAATCAATGTGGAACTTACGACGAACGTGTGCTTTAGGACACTGCGGCGAAATTTAGCGTTAATGGGCTGTGGCAGCAGACGACCGACGCGGGTACTTTTGCAAACAGCATGGCACCGTTTGCAGCTCGTCTGCTGGGCTCGTGACCATATCTGTTGGACTTTAGACGACTGGGAAAACGTGACCTGGTCGGATGAATCCCGATTTCAGTTGGTAAGAGCTGACGGTAGCGTGTATGGTGGAAAACCAGAGAAGCAGTGACCCAGGTTGTCGACAAGCCACTGTGCAGGCTGGTGGTGGCCCCACAATGGTGTGCCTGTGTTTACATGTGATGGATTGAGTCCTCTGGTCCGACTGAACCGATCATCGAATGGAAACGGTTATGTTAGTCTACCTGGAGGCCACTTTGCAGCCATTCCTGGACTTAATGTTCCCAAACGACGATGGAATTTTTAAAGTTGAAAATGCGTCATGTCAGCAGGCCACAAGTGTTCGCAATTGGTTTGAAGAACATTCTGGACAGTTCGAGCGAATGATGTGGCCACCCGTATCACCCGACACGAATGCTGTCGAACATTTATGAGACATAATCGAGAGGCTACATTTTACACTGAATCCTGCACTGCCAAGACTTTCGCATTTATGGACGCCTATAGAGGCTCAGTATATCTGCAAAGAGTTCCAGAGGTCACGTTACGTCGAGTTGCTGGACTATGCCAGGCAAAAGGACGTCCGACGCAATGTTAGAAGGTATGCCACGACTTTTGTCACATCAGAGTATTTTGAATGTACTTTTGGTATTCTCGCTAAAAAGTGTAGAACTTTTGATCGGCCTTTGAATGTACGTCCAGAATTTTCTCAAGAAAGTAGAAAAACTTGCTGCGCGTTGCGCAGTTTTGTACACGATCGGGACAGATACAGAACTGAAGACGTTTTGAGTACTTGTGGGTTCCACGACATGTCAACAGCCCCAACACGAGCGGGAAGAATTGTGAGTGACGGTCACAATTGCCTCCAACGTCCGGTGAAAATTTCGATTTTCTGCAGTTTATCTGAATATTCCTGAGACCGTGCATATTGATGGTTCCTTTTCAGCTTCAAATACGAGACCTTCTGTACTGACTTTCATCTCAAGCCAGCAGTATGCCCTACGCGAACTTACTATCAAATAACAGCGTGCAGCAATCCCAAAACGCCGAGAGCGGACCGTCATTATAAACACGAGGCGCTACCAGCTGCTCGGCCGGTCGGCAGCGCCGCCGCCTGGCCTTTGTGGAGGCCGCAGTCGGAGGCGGCTTTCCGCCAGAGGTGGAGCGCCGTGGCGCTGCACGTCTGGTGGCGCTCAACTAAACTAACACTTTGCCAGCGGAAGGGGAAGCGCTTCTCACAGGGTGTAATGGTACTTGAATTACGTAACCGTTGCGGCGCCTCACCTCAACCTCTCGATACCAGCAATATTCTACTGTCTTTCTGTAGAGTAGTTAACATATTTCTGAGAGAACATTCAGATTTGATTTCATTAATGTAGAGATACTTTGATACATCGATATGTTTATATTGCAATGATTTTATTCTTATGTGTATTCTTTCTTTTGTCACTATGATCTTTGTCGTACTTGTAACTCTGATTTTTGGGCGTGTAAGCGGTTATTAGAGAGAGTCAAGTCTTGGTCGTCATGTTCAAAAGACGCATATTGTAGTCAGCTTATAAAATGTGAACTTTAACAGTGAGGAAGATATTTTCAAGTATGTTTTGTATTGTGAAGTGATATTTTGTGAATTACGTGATATTGCAACAAAAGTAATAAAAAAGAAGTGTAACTTAAATTCGGAGTGCTGATTACTTCTTTACATCACCATTGTGCTAACTTGCAAAAGTTTAATCTTCAAGAATTGTTTATGAAACACATTTAAAAAACTTTTGAATATAGTAGAATAACACCTAGGCCTCTTTGCATCCGAGCTTGCAATCATCACTACCTAGATTTTCGACGATTGAGCCATGAGTTCACAACGAGACCAGCGTGGGAAACACGAAAAGATGAGTGCCTAGTTTATTCATTATTTCATGAGATGACTTTATTAACTGTGCTCTAATGACACCTGCGACATAATATAAATTCGTTGTTGCCCGAAAATACAGTATTTAGCAGCGTGAGCAACACCATAATCATTATTAAATTTTGACCTTTGTTTTGGTAGGGTTGTTAGAAGGGCAAGCTCCCCAACGCACCCCCTCAGATTTAGTGGTAAGAGGGCCCAGTGGACTGACGGTCAAAAACTGAACACAGGTCAAGCCTGAAAACAGGAAGTATACTGGACTATGAAAAAAAAGCAAAACAAACAGTGAATGGTCCAACAAAAAGAACTGCAGTGTAGAGCAGCTGGTAAGAGAAATGGCGTCGCCGTTAAGTGGTCATTGTGCTGGACTGCTATGCGGCCGAGCCGTGTCCAAACCTCCTACGTGCAATTCTTTTTCTTTTTTTTTCGCTGTTCGCTTTAGCCAAACTTGCGTCTGTGTCGTGATGAAACGTCCGTCTGCAACAACGACGCGTAAGGACCTATAGTGACAGTTGGTTCTGCACAACTACTCTGTTAACAGCCGAAAGGGAGTGGCTTTCGAGTGGGAACCGCAAACTCTTGATGACAAGGCGACGAGTCAACCGAGTCCTCCACAGGGAGACACGTCTGGCGTGTCATGCGCGGCACTAGCGACAGTGCGTGTGTCATACGACAGGAATCTCTTATCGACGCACCTGATTTGTACGACTGGTAAGTGAGTGAGGTATGCTTCCTTGCCCGACGTAGGTGTTCGTATGAACGTGAACGCGATCACTCCCAAGGAAATGATGAGCACACAATAAATTGTCAAACAAGCTGGAACAAATGAACGCAACAGTTTCCCAATCACGCAGTTTCATAGTGCTCTGTCAACACATATGTTTTTAACGGTTCTGAAGTTGCGTTCCGTTTTGGAAGTCTTGACTCTTGAATTCCCTTTTTGTAGCATAGTTCACACCCGTTTCTTTGTTATTTTCATTTTCGTGAGACGTCTATGAGGTATCTCGCCTGCGCTAACTATTCATAACATTTACTTGCGACAGTACCGTATTCTTACCACATAATTCATATTCTATAACCAATGTCTAGTATAGTAACTGCCAAGACTACAGAAGGAGAACAAACACTTCAATGACCGGACGGACAGTTCATAATGTCGTAGAAAAAATAAATAAAAGGCACAATGGAGTTTTGAACGGCTCGCCCGCATTGCCATCCATCGCCACGATCAGTTACCTACGACGCCCTTAGCGTATCCGGTTACTCTTTACTGCACTTCTTGTTTTTGGACCGCTCACGGTTTGGCTTTTGCTTTTTTTTTCACAATTGAGTCCACCTTCTTCGTATCTGGGTTCAGTGTTTAACGGGCTATCCATTCGGCCATCTTATCACTAAATTTGAGGGGGCTGCGATGGGGAGCTTCCCTTGTCAGTGGCTCGGTATGTAGGGGGCATAAACTCAACAAACTCCAGCGAGAAATGAAGATTTGTACCAAGGCCGGGTATAATTTATCGTTTGTCGCTTCCGTCTGCATACATACATCAGAGATGTTCGAGACCAGAAGAGGTCTCTGGAACTGTGTAGTTTCATTCATTTATTTTTGTCGATTTCTATTAAATCAAGAAATACTGAACCGACGAAACGGTTAATATTGCCTGTTTCACAGTATATTTGATGTAGCCTGATACACATCGCAAGTCAAATTCCAAGATCGCCAGGTTCCTCGCTTTTTGGTTTCATTGCTAACAAAGACGAAAATCGAGTTTCAGTGTGCCTGAACTGAATTTCTTTTATGGTCACTGTGTGTTACTCGTTTTCACTTACAAACAGCGAAACATGGGCTGGAAATACAAAAAAACTGATTATTAAAGCGGAATTGTACTTGCCCTTTCGATAGAATGGACCCACATTAGTCCAGTGTGATAATCGTTTTGTCAGTAGGTATTAACAGGGAGAATAAAACTGGAAGAACAAACAGCGACTCAGCAGCGGTGAAGGAGCGTGGCGAGCTCGGCGGCGGCCGGGGCAGGGCGGTCGTTGCTGGCGCCCTGCTTGTTCTTCCATTTCTACTGTTCCTGTTACTACACATCAATAGAACGAATATCACACTGGAGTTATCAGGGACCGATCTATCGAGTCAGCAAGTAAAATTCCATTTTAAAGATCAATTCGCTTGTAAGAGGAAACAAACTGACCCTCTCCGTCGACAATGAGCGTCGCATGAAAAACGTGACGAGTAGTGTCTGTCTGGGCTGCCTCCAGCTACACAGTGCAAAAGGGAAACCGCGACTGTCTGCTGAAACATCAGACAAAACGCGCCCGACGACTCTTAGGAGAGGCTCCCTGTACGTGCCGGGAAACGTACAAATGTAGTGGCCTCACACTGCGTGATTAATGAGTCGCACCTCGAGTACCGGTGCTTCAAATCGCACAGACATTTGGAGCTATCATGTACGCTCGGTTGTAAGTACACCAAGTGACACGATTCGATTTATTGGTAGGATATTGTGAAACTGTAACTTCTTAACGAAAGAAAATCACTTGCAGATGCGATGAAGCATACCGGAATACTACTTCAGTCCATGGAGGAGTATGCGCCGAGTGACTGCATTGAGGACGGAAAAGGCCCACAGTTTTCAATTAGTGAAAGATCTAGCCGAGAACCCGAGAGAATTTCGGTCCTATGTAGTAACAAAATTCTGAAAATGCTGAGGAAACAGAGATGTCTACATCTACATCTACATTTATACTCCGCAAGCCACCCAACGTTGTGTGGCGGAGGGCACTTTACGTGCCACTGTCATTACCTCCCTTTTCTGTTCCAGTTGCGTATGGTTCGCGGGAAGAACAACTTTCTGAAAGCCTCCGTGCGCGCTCGAATCTCTCTAATTTTACATTCGTGATCTCCTCGGGAGATATAAGTAGGGGGAAGCAATATATTCGATACCTCATCCAGAAACGCACCCTCTCGAAACCTGGCGAGCAAGCTACACCGCGATGCAGAGCGCCTCTCTTGCAGAATCTGCCACTTGAGTTTATTAAACATCTCCGTAACGCTATCACGTTTACCAAATAACCCTTTGACGAAACGCGCCGCTCTTCTTTGGATCTTCTCCACCTCCTCCGTCAACCCGATCAGGTACGGATCCCACACTGATGAGCAATACTCAAGCATAGGTCGAACGAGTGTTTTGTAAGCCACCTCCTTTGTTGATGGACTACATTTTCTAAGGACTCTCCCAATGAATCTCAACCTGGTACCCGCCTTACCAACAATTAATTTTATATGATAATTCCACTTCAAATCGTTCCGCACGCATACTCCCAGATATTTTACAGAAGTAACTGCTGCCAGTGTTTGTTCCGCTATCATATAATCATACAATAAAGGATCCTTCTTTCTATGTATTCGCAATACATTACATTTGTCTATGTTAAGGGTCAGTTGCCACTCCCTGCACCAAGTGCCTATCCGCTGCAGATCTTCCTGCATTTCGCTACAATTTTCTAATGCTGCAACTTCTCTGTATACTACAGCATCATCCGCGAAAAGCCGCATGGAACTTCCGACACTATCTACTAGGTCATTTATATATATTTTGAAAAGCAATGGTCCCATAACACTCCCCTGTGGCACGCCAGAGGTTACTTTAACGTCTGTAGATGTCTCTCTATTGATAACAACATGCTGTGTTCTGTTTGCTAAAAACTCTTCAATCCAGCCACACAGCTGGTCTGATATTCCGTAGGCTCTTACTTTGTTTATCAGGCGACAGTGCGGAACTGTATCGAACGCCTTCCGGAAGTCGAGAAAAATAGCATCTACCTGGGAGCCTGTATCTAATATTTTCTGGGTCTCATGAACAAATAAAGCGAGTTGGGTCTCACACGTTTCCGGAATCCATGTTGATTCCTACAGAGTAGATTCTGGGTTTCCAAGAACGACATGATACTCGAGCAAACAACATGTTCTAAAATTCTACAACAGATCGACGTCAGAGATATAGGTCTATAGTTTTGCGCACCTGCTCGACGACCCACCTTGAAGACTAGAACTACCTGTGCTCTTTTCCAATCATTTGGAACCTTCCGTTCCTCTAGAGACTTGCGGTACACGGCTGTTAGAAAGGGGGCAAGTTCTTTCGCGTACTCTGTGTAGAATCGAATTGGTATTCCGTCAGGTCCAGTGGACTTTCCTCTGTTGAGTGATTTCAGTTGCTTTTCTATTCCTTGGACACTTATTTCGATGTCAGCCATTTTTTCATTTGTGCGAGGATTTAGAGAAGGAACTGCAGTGCGGTCTTCCTCTGTGAAACAGCTTTGGAAAAAGATGTTTAGTATTTCAGCTTTACGCGTGTCATCCTCTGTTTCAATGCCATCATCATCCCAGAGTGTCTGGATATGCTGTTTCGAGCCACTTACTGATTTTACGTAAGACCAGAACTTCCTAGGATTTTCTGTCAAGTCGGTACATAAAATTTTACTTTCAAATGCACTGAACGCTTCACGCATAGCCCTCATTACGCTAACTTTGACATCGTTTAGCTTCTGTTTGTCTGAGAGGTTTTGGCTGCGTTTAAACATGGAGTAAAGCTCTCTTTGCTTTCGCAGTAGTTTCTTAACTTTGTTGTTGAACCACGGTGGCTTTTTCCCGTCCCTCACAGTTTTACTCGGCACGTACCTGTCTAAAACGCATTTTTCAATTGCCTTAAACTTTTTCCATAAACACTCAACATTGTCAGTGTCGGAACAGAAATTTTCGTTTTGATCTGTTAGGTAGTCTGAAATCTGCCTCCTATTACTCTTGCTAAACAGATAAACCTTCCTCCCTTTTTTTATATTCCTATTACCTTCCATATTCAGGGATGCTGCAACGGCCTTATGATCACTGATTCCCTGTTCTGCACTTACAGAGTCGAAAAGTTCGGGTCTGTTTGTTATCAGTAGGTCCAAGATGTTATCTCCACGAGTCGGTTCTCTGTTTAATTGCTCGAGGTAATTTTCGGATAGTGCACTCAGTATAATGTCACTCGATGCTCTGTCCCTACCACCCGTCCTAAACATCCGAGTGTCCCAGTCTATATCTGGTAAATTGAAATGTCCACCTAAGACTATAATATGCTGAGAAAATTTATGTGAAATGTGTTCCAAATTTTCTCTCCGTTGTTCTGCCACTAATGCTGCTGAGTCGGGAGGTCGGTAAAGGAGCCAATTATTAACCTAGCTCGGTTGTTGAGTGTAACCTCCACTCATAATATTTCACAGTAACTATCCACTTCTACTTGACTACAGGATAAACTACTACTAACAGCGACAAACACGCCACCACCGGTTGCATGCAGTCTATCCTTTCTAAACACCATCTGTGCCTTTGTAAAAATTTCGGCAGAATTTATCTCTGGCTTCAGCCAGCTTTCTGTACCTATGGTTGCACTCTCTTGTGAAAAAAGGATGTGCGTATGTCTACAAGCAAACGAAGAAAATTTAGACAACCAGCTTTTGCAGATACTACCGCCAACGTACATTTCGCGAAAGGATCGTGAAGACAAGGTAAGAGAAATTAGGGCTCATAAGGAGACATACAGACACTCATCTTCCTCTTGCTCTATTTGAGAGTGGAAGAAATAAGGAAATGACTAACAGCGGTACAAAGTGTCCTCCGCACACAATTTGTGGTGGTGTAGATACAGACATTTAGCACTAGCTTTCAATGATTGTACTGCCGTGGCGCGCACAGCCACGCAAATTCAACGGGCGGCTACCGCTGCAGAATAAGCCGCACCTGCAACGTAGTTCCGGCGCGTTCCGCCAGCCGGCACTGGAGGCGTTTCCCGCCAAACACGAAAGCAGCCGCGGAATACGCACTCGCGCGACCCCTTTTTCCGACGCGGATGGTAATACGATGATATCACCATCCGCCAATCGGGTATCGCCAACGGCCGCCAATCCTCACGACGGAACCCGCGGAGGAAGACCAGAGCTGCCGGGTTAAATAGCCGGCAGGAAAGGAAACAGGCGTCTTCCGATCCGCCGCGGACCGCCGCCAGGAGGAAACATCGGCGCAGCCGGATCGACCAGGTGCCCGTCTTCAACTCGCCAGCCTTCGATCCAGAAGCGGCGCCCGCCTAACTCCTCGGCATCCGTTGGAAAGTCTCGAGAGAGCACTACCAAGGAACGCAAAACCAGTTCAGTTATAAAAGTCAATTTTATTAAGGTCGTATATTCGTGATTCGTGGTTTGATACTAAATTTTTGGGTGGGAGAAAAGCCTTTTTATTTTCCAAAGAAGGTTATCTGTTGTAAAATTAAGTGGTGTCCTGGCCACACCTAATAAAGCAAATTTTATTATCACGTGGGTGTTGATCAGTGTATATAACACGTACAGCAGCTTGCGCTTTTCTTTTTGTGACGTTGGCTATTAGCATCGCCTTAAGCGCCGCCTGAAGGACACCAAATCGCGTCTCACGTCGGCGCGAATGACGCCTGCCACGTGGGTTCAGACGCCGTGCTAGAATCCTACAAGCGGCTCGCTGACGGCCCCGCTCGAGGGGTGGAAGCTGCGCTATCGTTTTGTAACAGCGTTACAAAAACCAATACCGGTCCTCTTGTTTGGAGTTGAGTGGAAGGTTTCAACCACAGCCTCAGACAATTCTGAGACGATTCTGGTTGCGAATTTCGCGACCTCCGCTGTCAGGTGGAGAAATGTACGATCCCCTTAATAGGTCAGACGTGCACAACGTGTAGGAAGCAGCTTCTAGGGTAGGTCCAGAAAGAGCAGCATTCCTCAAACCAGGTAGGAGAAAGAAAATGTTAATGTGGTATTAGTTGACTGTGGGATGGTCTGTGGAAAGGTTCCAGAACCAATCTCGGTTATAAACGGTAACAATGCCCACATAGTACTAGACACAGAAAGCTGCCTGAAACAGCAATGAAATTCTAAACTCTGACTGAAATGTTTATCGCAAAGATAGGATGAGCAATGGTGGTGGAGGCGTGTTTACAGCAATAAGAAACATAACATCTAGTTAGATTAGTATAGATTGAGAATGCGAAATAATTTGGGTAAAGATAAATGTTAGAGATGGTTCAAACATACTTTTATAGACACCTTGTCTCAGGAACAGTAGTGGCGCAATAGTTGAGGGGACGCTTGCAGAATATTTCGCGTGAATTTCCTGGTGCTGCCACTATTTTATATGTCCATTACCAGCTATAGACTGGCAAAGTCATTAAGGCGTGTAGTGGGGCAGAGAATCATGTGAAATTGTTCAAAGTGCCTTATTCGAAAATTGTTTGACTCAGAGAACCGACTCGTGAAGATAACACGTTAGACCAACTGTAAATAGGAATACAAAGAAAGAGAGGAAGATTTTTCCGTTTACAAAGAGCGACAAGAAACAGGTTTCAGATTATCTGACACATCATCATGAAAATTTCGTCTCCAGCACTGCCAACGGACAAAATCCAAGAGCATTGTGCAGCACAAATAGACAAGTATGTCAGGTGGAGGGACTGTGAGGGACGGAAAAGACACACTGTGGCTTGACAACAGCGTTAGGACTTTGCTACGAAAGTAAAGAGAGTTTCACTGCAAATTTAAATGTAGGCTAAGCCTCAAAAACTGAACGAAGCCAAAATTAGCGTAAGGAAGGCTAGGCGTCAAGTTTTAGTCACACAATTAATACGATCATTTAAAAACAAGATCGAACTTTGCCATTAATTCTACTTGCCCTAAAAAGTTTCCACTACCTGGATTTCCCAACATGTCGTGGTCGCCTCTTAGTAGAAGATTTCTTTCGGTAAGAAAACATACTACGGAACATAACGTTAACAAAACTGATCTCTACCTCTTTTCTTCCGGATCAATTAGACCTTGAGTTTCCTGGTCAATTAATTTTGAGTTTTTAATTCTCTGCAGAAGGTCTTTCCACTTCTATATTTAAGTAATTTGATTGCGGGGCAGTTCACGGTTAGAGGGAACTTTTGACAAGTCTTGCCAGTTTCTTCAACCGTTTCTTGTAACAGCGCCAACACTCGAATTGAACAACTTGCAACAAAAGCAATACACGGCATCTTTTGTTCGAGAAAATACAAGCCACATTCGCTTAACTTTTTCATCATTTGAAAGATGACTGAAGTAATAATATCCGGCCAGGTCGCTAAGATCACCGACAGTTACCTTCATTAAATGAGTCTTTTATCGTCCCGGGGATTTTCGCCTGCTCCAGTTTCGTCCGCAGTAACATTATTATTAGCTGTTTCCGTTAATAGAACAGTTACATTAGCCACTAGTCCTCGCATGCACGAAACGTGCAGTCCTTCAGAGTTATCTACTGATGAAGTTCTAGTAACACCACATTTCTTCATATCACACTGTACATTCACTGAAACAGTGTCAATTCAGTTTAAAAATTCATTTAACGAACCCTTTTGCCGTAACCACCGTCTGTGTCACGTCTGCCGTGCAGCGAGCTACGTTAATTTAAGTATTAACTGTATTTGTCTTACTTGTCACCTCTTCTTCCGTGTGTTTTTGCTTTTAGGAAGCTTTAATTGTCGAGTGCTAGTAATAGTGTTCCATAGATTTCGTGTTTGTTTTCAATACAGTCAGAGAGAGTCCCGTTAGTCAGCCACAGTGCCAGTAGTGCTAGTGTTTGTTTTGAATACAGTCCAGAGACAGGTAGTGCTACTTTCATTGTTTTCTACAAGAAGTGTCTAGTAACCACAGTTTAGCCAACTATCAGCCGCCTTTAGTGAATTAGCAGTCTAGTTAATAGTTGATTAACTCTCTACAGTAAATTGACTTCTTAGGATGGATAGGATGTGAGACTGCTGTGTACGGGCGCAGGAGGAGCTGGCCACTGTTCGCGAACAGCTGAACGTGTTGATGGCCGCGGTCAGCCGTCTTCAGGCTGCTGCCTCGGAGTGTAGCGGCAGTGGGGAGTGTGGTGCGTCGCATGGTACACCCCAGGTGTTACATGCTTCACCCACTGTCCCTGCTGTCGAGATATCTTCGCGGGTACTGGGCGCGGTTGGGCCACCCTCTCCCCAAAGGGAGTGGCGGGTTCAGCGGCGTTCGCGGCGCACGAGGCGGAGGGTCAATGTGGAGGTTGGCCGTGTGGCATCGCCCGCTCTGCCTGTGAGTGGACATGTGGCCGCTCCTTCAGCAAGGTCCGAGCAGGCACACGGGGGGAGGGGTTTATTAGTGATTGGGAGCTCCAACGTTAGGCGGGTGATGGAGCCCCTTAGGGAAATAGCGGAAAGGTCGGGGAAGAAGGCCAGTGTTCACTCTGTCTGCTTGCCCGGGGGGGTCTCATCCGAGATGTGGAGGAGGCCCTGCCGGCGGCGATAGAGAGCACTGGGTGCACCCGACTGCAAATTGTCGCTTATGTCGGCACCAATGGCTCCGCTCCTTCAGCAATGTCCGAGCAGGCACATGGGTGGAGGGGTTTATTAGTGATTGGGAGCTCCAACGTTAGGCGGGTGATGGAGCCCCTTAGGGAAATAGCGGAATGGTTGGGGAAGAAGGCCAGTGTTCACTCTGTCTGCTTGCCCGGGGGGGTCTCATCCGAGATGTGGAGGAGGCCCTGCCGGCGGCGATAGAGAGCACTGGGTGCACCCGACTGCAAATTGTCGCTTATGTCGGCACCAATGGCTCCGCTCCTTCAGCAATGTCCGAGCAGGCACATGGGTGGAGGGGTTTATTAGTGATTGGGAGCTCCAACGTTAGGCGGGTGATGGAGCCCCTTAGGGAAATAGCGGAATGGTTGGGGAAGAAGGCCAGTGTTCACTCTGTCTGCTTGCCCGGGGGGGTCTCATCCGAGATGTGGAGGAGGCCCTGCCGGCTGCGATAGAGAGCACTGGGTGCACCCGACTGCAAATTGTCGCTTATGTCGGCACCAATGGCTCCGCTCCTTCAGCAATGTCCGAGCAGGCACATGGGTGGAGGGGTTTATTAGTGATTGGGAGCTCCAACGTTAGGCGGGTGATGGAGCCCCTTAGGGAAATAGCGGAAAGGTCGGGGAAGAAGGCCAGTGTTCACTCTGTCTGCTTGCCCGGGGGGGGTCTCATCCGAGATGTGGAGGAGGTCCTACCGGCAGCGATAGAGAGCACTGGGTGCACCCGACTGCAAATTGTCGCTTATGTTGGCACCAATGGCTCTGCTCCTTCAGCAATGTCCGAGCAGGCACATGGGGGGAGGGGTTTATTAGTGATTGGGAGCTCCAACGTTAGGCGGGTAATGGAGCCCCTTAGGGAAATAGCTGAAAGGTCGGGGAAGAAGGCCAGTGTTCACTCTGTCTGCTTGCCCGGGGGGGTCTCATCCGAGATGTGGAGGAGGCCCTGCCGGCGGCGATAGAGAGCACTGGGTGCACCCGACTGCAAATTGTCGCTTATGTTGGCACCAATGGCTCCGCTCCTTCAGCAATGTCCGAGCAGGCACATGGGTGGAGGGGTTTATTAGTGATTGGGAGCTCCAACGTTAGGCGGGTGATGGAGCCCCTTAGGGAAATAGCGGAAAGGTCGGGGAAGAAGGCCAGTGTTCACTCTGTCTGCTTGCCCGGGGGGGTCTCATCCGAGATGTGGAGGAGGCCCTGCCGGCGGCGATAGAGAGCACTGGGTGCACCCGACTGCAAATTGTCGCTTATGTCGGCACCAATGGCTCCGCTCCTTCAGCAATGTCCGAGCAGGCACATGGGTGGAGGGGTTTATTAGTGATTGGGAGCTCCAACGTTAGGCGGGTGATGGAGCCCCTTAGGGAAATAGCGGAAAGGTCGGGGAAGAAGGCCAGTGTTCACTCTGTCTGCTTGCCCGGGGGGGGGTCTCATCCGAGATGTGGAGGAGGTCCTACCGGCAGCTATAGAGAGCACTGGGTGCACCCGACTGCAAATTGTCGCTTATGTTGGCACCAATGGCTCCGCTCCTTCAGCAATGTCCGAGCAGGCACATGGGGGGAGGGGTTTATTAGTGATTGGGAGCTCCAACGTTAGGCGGGTAATGGAGCCCCTTAGGGAAATAGCGGAAAGGTCGGGGAAGAAGGCCAGTGTTCACTCTGTCTGCTTGCCCGGGGGGGTCTCATCCGAGATGTGGAGGAGGCCCTGCCGGCGGCGATAGAGAGCACTGGGTGCACCCGACTGCAAATTGTCGCTTATGTCGGCACCAATGGCTCTGCTCCTTCAGCAATGTCCGAGCAGGCACATGGGGGGAGGGGTTTATTAGTGATTGGGAGCTCCAACGTTAGGCGGGTGATGGAGGCCCTTAGGGAAATAGCGGAATGGTCGGGGAAGAAGGCCAGTGTTCACTCTGTCTGCTTGCCCGGGGGGGTCTCATCCGAGATGTGGAGGAGGCCCTGCCGGCGGCGATAGAGAGCACTGGGTGCACCCGACTGCAAATTGTCGCTTATGTCGGCACCAATGGCTCCGCTCCTTCAGCAATGTCCGAGCAGGCCCATGGGGGGAGGGGTTTATTAGTGATTGGGAGCTCCAACGTTAGGCGGGTGATGGAGCCCCTTAGGGAAATAGCGGAATGGTCGGGGAAGAAGGCCAGTGTTCACTCTGTCTGCTTGCCCGGGGGGGTCTCATCCGAGATGTGGAGGAGGCCCTGCCGGCGGCGATAGAGAGCACTGGGTGCACCCGACTGCAAATTGTCGCTTATGTCGGCACCAATGGCTCCTGCCGTCTGGGTTCAGAGGTCATCCTCAGTTCATACAGGCGGTTGGCGGAGTTGGTGAAGGCGGAAAGCCTCGCTCGCGGGGTGGAATCTGAGCTAACTATTTGTAGGATCGTTCCCAGAACCGATCGCGGTCCTCTGGTTTGGAGCCGAGTGGAAGGCTTAAACCAGAGGCTCAGCCGATTCTGCGGAGATCTGGGGTGCAAATTTCTCGACCTCCGCTATCGGGTGGAGTAATGTAGGGTCCCCCTGAATAGGTCAGGCGTGCACTACACGCAGGAAGCAGCTACAAGGCTAGCGGAGTACGTGTGGAGTGCACATGTGGGTTTTTTAGGTTAGAGAATTCCCTCCCTAGGCCCGACAAGACGCCTCCTGAGACGTGGCAAGGTAGGAGTAGGCAAAATGCAACAGGGATTAACAATATTAATCTGCTAATAGTAAACTGCAGGAGCGTCTATAGAAAAGTCCCAGAACTGCTCTCATTAATAAACGGTCACAATACCCACATAGTACTAGGGACAGAAAGGACAGAAAGTTGGCTGAAACCAGATGTAAAAAGTATTGAAATTCTACACTCAGATTGGAATGTATACCGCAGAGACAAACTGGACAGGGAAGGGGGAGGCGTGTTTATAGCGATAAGAAGTGCAATAGCATCGGAGGAAATTGACGGAGATCCGAAATGTGAAATAATTTGGGTGAAGGTCACGGTTAAAGCAGGCCCAGACATGGTAATTGGATGTCTCTATAGGCCCCCTGGCTCAGCCACTGTTGTGGCTGAGCATCTGATGGATAATTTGGATAATATTTCGAGTAGATTTCCCCACCATGTTATAGTTCTGGGTGCAGATTTTAATTTGCCGGGTATAGATTGGGAGACTCAAACGTTCATAACGGGTGGCAGGGACAAAGAATACAGTGAAATTTTTTTTAAGTGGTTTATCTGAAAACTACCTTGAGCAGTTAAGCAGAGAACCGACTCGTGGCGATAACATATTAGACCTTCTGGTGACAAACAGACCCGAACTATTTGAAACAGTTAACGCAGAATAGGGAATCAGCGATCATAAAGCGGTTACTGCATCGATGATTTCAGCCGTAAATAGAAATATTAAAAAAGGTAGGAAGATTTTTCTGTTTAGCAAAAGTGAGAAAAAGCAGATTTCAGAGTATCTGATGGCTCAACACAAAAGTTTTGTCTCAAGTACAGATAGTGTCGAGGATCAGTGGACAAAGTTCAAAACCATCGTACAATATGTGTTAGATGAGTATGTGCCAAGCAAGATCATAAGAGATGGAAAAGAGCCACCGTGGTACAACAACAGAGTTAGAAAACTGCTGCGGAAGCAAAGGGAACTTCACAGCAAGCATAAACATAGCCGAAGCCTTGCAGACAAACAAAAATTACGCGAAGCGAAATGTAGTGTGAGGAGGGCTATGCAAGATGCGTTCAATGATTTCGAAAGTAAAGTTCTATGTACTGACTTGGCAGAAAATCCAAAGAAATTTTGATCTGATGTCAAAGCGGTAGGTGGATCAAAACAAAATGTCGAGACACTCTGTGACCAAAATGACACTGGAATAGAGGATGACAGACTAAAGGCCGAAATACTAAATGTCTTTTTCCACAGCTGTTTCACAGAGGAAGACTGCACTATAGTTCCTTCTCTAGATTGTCGCACTGCTGACAAAATGGTAGATATCGAAATAGACAACAGAGGGATAGAGAAACAATTAAAATCGCTCAAAAGAGGAAATGCCGCTGGACCTGATGGGATTCCAGTTCAATTTTACACAGAGTACGCGAAGGAACTTGCCCCTCTTCTTGCAGCGGTGTACCGCAGGTCTCTAGAAGAGGGTAGCGTTCCAAAGGATTGGAAAAGGGCACAGGTCATCCCCTTTTTGAAGAAGGGACGTTGAACACATGTGCAGTACTGTAGACCTATATCTCTAACGTCGATCAGTTGTAGAATTTTGTTTTGGAACACGTATTATGTTCGAGTATAACGACTTTTCTGGAGACTAGAAATCTACTCTGTAGGAATCAGCATGGGTTTCGAAAAAGACGATCGTGTGAAACGCAGCTCGCGCTATTCGTCCATGAGACTCAGAGGGCCATACACACGGGTTCCCAGGTAGATGCCGTGTTTCTTGACTTCCGCACGGCGTTTGATACAGTTCCCCACAGTCGTTTAATGAACAAAGTAAGAGCATATGGACTATCAGACCTATTGTGTGATTGGATTGAAGAGTTCCTAGATAACAGAACGCAGCATGCCATTCTCAATGGAGAGAAGTCTTCCGAAGTAAGAGTGATTTCAGGTGTGCCGCAGAGGAGTGTCGTAGGACTGTTGCTATTCACAATATATATAAATGACCTTGTGGATAACATCGGAAGTTCACTGACGCTTTTTGCAGATGATGCTGTGGTATATCGAGAAGTTGTAACAATGAAAAATTGTACTGAAATGCAGGAGGATCCGCAATGAATTGACGCATGGTGCAGGGAATGGCAACTGAATCTCAATTTAGACAAGTGTAATGTGCTGCGAATACATAGAAAGAAAGATCCCTTATCATTTAGCTACAATATAGCAAGTCAGCAACTGGAAGCAGTTAATTCCATAAATTATCTGGAGTACGCATTAGGAGTGATTTAAAATGGAGTGATCATACAGGGCTATTACAAATGATTGAAGCGATTTCATAAATTCACTGTAGCTCCATTCATTGACATATGGCCACGACGCACTACAGATACGTAGAAAAACTCATAAAGTTTTGTTCGGCTGAAGCCGCACTTCAGATTTCTGCCGTCAGAGCGCTTGAGAGCGCAGTGAGACAAAATGGCGACAGGACCCGAGAAAGCGTATGTCGTGCTTGAAATGCACTCACATCAGTCAGTCATAACAGTGCAACGACACTTCAGGACGAAGTTCAACAAAGATCCACCAACTGCTAACTCCATTCGGCGATGGAAGCGCAGTTTAAAGCTTCTGGATGCCTCTGTAAGGGGAAATCAACGGGTCGGCCTGCAGTGAGCGAAGAAACGGTTGAACGCGTGCGGGCAAGTTTCACGCGTAGCCCGCAGAAAATTGGCTCATGCCATAACTGGAGACCGACAGCGCCGACTTCATCTTTCAACAGGATGGTGCTCCACCGCACTTCCATCATGATGTTCAGCATTTCTTAAACAGGAGATTGGAAAACCGATGGATCGGTCGTGGTGGAGATCATGATCAGCAATTCATGTCATGGCCTCCACGCTCTCCTGACTTAACCCCATGCGATTTCTTCCTGTGGGGTTATGTGAAACCAAGAAACGTGCCAGAACTGCGAGCTCACATCAACGATGCTTTCGAACTCATTGATGGGGACATGCTGCGCCGAGTGTGGGAGGAACTTGATTATCGGCTTGATGTCTGCCGAATCACTAAAGGGGCACATATCGAACATTTGTGAATGCCTAAAAAACCTTTTTGAGTTTCTGTATGTGTGTGCAAAGCATTGTGAAAATATCTCAAACAATAAAGTTATTGTAGAGCTGTGAAATCGCTTCAATCATTTGTAATAACCCTGTATAAAGTTGATCGTTGGTAAAGCTGAAGCCAGACTGAGATTCATTGGAAGAATGCTAAGGAAATGCAATCCGAAAACAAAGGAAGTAGATTACAGTACGCTTGTTCGCCCACTGCTTGAATACTGCTCAGCAGTGTGGGATCCGTACCAGATAGGGTTGATAGAAGAGAGAGAGAAGATCCAACGGAGAGCAACGCGCTTCGTTACAGGATCATTTAGTAAGCGCGAAAACGTTACGGAGAGGATAGATAAACTCCAGCGTAAGACTCTGCAGGAGAGATGCTCAGTAGCTCGGTACGGGCTTTTGTTGAAGTTTCGAGAACATACCTTCGCCGAACATACCTTCCCTCCTACGTACATCTCGCGAAGAGACCATTAGGATAAGATCAGAGAGATTAGAGCCCACACAGAGGCATACCGACAATCCTTCTTTCCACGAACAATACGAGACTGGAATAGAAGGGAGAACCGATAGAAGTACTCAAGGTACCCTCCGCCACACACCGTCAGGTGGCTTGCGGAGTATGGATGTAGATGTAGATGTAACTGCTCCTTTCTTTTGCCACCCGACAATATTTACGATTCGTTGTACACTCTAGCATAAAACAAATCACAGGTTGTGCTAACACCAGACGCAGACCCCATACTGTTTCGTACTTCACACCTGACTGAATTGCTGAACCAAGGTACCGGAAACATTAGAGCCGTTTACTCGAACGCGCTCGCCCGTGGATTAGCAGTGGAACTGTTTGTTGGCGTACACTGACTGCTGTGGTGTTCATCAAAGCTGGCCGGTTTAAGAAAAAAAAAATAAAAATAGAATCAACAGTGAAGGTGCTCTCTACCGCGCGACTAGTGTGAATGGAGCCAATTAACTTCTTAAATTTGAAGTTTTTTTCTTTTAACAAGAACCCCCTCCCCCCCCTTCCCACGCCTGCGACTGCGGTGATTGCTACAGTCTTAAAGCGGCCCTGGCCCAGAAACTCTGACAGCGCCACTTTAGTATGAAATGCCGACGTCCTGCCCGCACCACGTCACTTCCGTATGAATTTCTCCAGAGGATATTGGTTGGGGTCGGACCTGAAGTCCTGAGCTACCACGTTTACGACACTGCCGACTTCAGCAAACAGTTGCGCTGCAGACCTTGCCGGAAGCTTTGTGTACTTCACTTTATCTAGCTCTTTGTATTCTATTCTTATTTTGATATGATTTAACAGACTAATCCTGGTCCACCACGGGGTACAGTTACTAAGTTCACAGCACCAGATGGGATTGGCGGTCTGTATTACGATATCGTGGCAGTTCTCCTTCACAGAAACAGGGCCTCCAGTAACTGTTGTGGATAGGAGGAAGTAGTGAGAGAGCCCGATAGTTAACTGCCAGTGCTGTATGACGGAGGTGGAGCTTGTCCGCTTTCACCGTTCCGCGTGATTGCTTTTCTGTTTAGGCTCGCTGCCGACTGCCAATCGCGTACACGTTTTAATCAGTGTAGATTTCAAAGTATATGTAAGTTTTTCGATTACAATAGGAAGTTACCGAAACGTAGTTATTCGTATCACAGCATATTGTAATGACATTAAATAGGGAACTGTATGTTTTCATTTTTCATAAGTAACAAATGTTAGGTGCTTCAGTAGAGATTTTATGTTTCCTGTTGAATAAAGTTCTTGCTATCTGCGCCCTCATCTCCTCACATTTTCTGCTGCTAATTTGATACGTGTATGTCGTAAAATTTTGCATATAAATGGCTTTCTTCGTGTCATATTGAAGTTCATTTCAGTTATTGTCTCCTTTGCCATGTAACAAAGGTAAAACTTAATGCCGAATTCTTTCTGCTGGCCGAGGAAAGATGTATAGTCAACTAAGGTCGTTTCCACTGATTGACAAGGAAACAGTGTCTGTAAAAATGTACTTTTTTTTGCCTAATTCGAATTTTGTCTTCTTCCACCATGCAGACAGACATAACACTTCATTTTTAGTTTGAAGCTAACCAGAACATATAGTGGATAATAGCTTGTTTTAAGTGTTCCCAGAGCCATTTGTAGTAAAATCTCAAAATCATCTCTCTTTCCACTGCTGTTCTTGCAGCTGAAAACAGCTGATGGCTCTGGTTCTAGCAGTAGTGTTGCACCTTAAGTTCACAATCATTTTTCCTCATGTTAGTAGTAAGTTAAAAAGACGTAAAAGATTTGAATATAGAAATCATTCTCATGTATCTGAATTCTATCTGCTGAACAGCAAAATGATGTAAAAATAATCTACACATTATATTCTGTAAGGTCATCGAAGGTAATAGTTACGTATAATAAGGTGATAGCATTGCTATATTTGATGATTAATAAACACAGTTTTGGATTTTATTTTGTGACAAATTACTTTTTGTATCCTCTTCTTTCTCCTGTAAGGGACCTATTAAAGTTGGCTGCCCCTCATCCTCAGTGCAAGGATAGGGGAGGGTCCCCCTTTCATCCTGGGAGCCAAGTGTGCTGCCCTCAGCTTTTAACCTTCCCCAACCCTCTTCTCCCCTGGAAAGGAACTAGTAGTGCCGAAAGTTAAGTTAGAGCCATTTCTATTACTTTTAAGCTGTATACGTCAATTGGAAAACATTTCTCCCCCATAAGGCGAGGACTTGCTGACACTCTTGTCCCACAATTTATTATTCACTGTCTCTGACACAGAGAAAACATCTAAGAAGGTGGTGTGTTGTCGAGGCACTGGGCTCTCATTTGGAGGCCTGGGTTTCTGAACATGTCTGCCCATCCTGAGTTGGGTTTTCTGTGATTTCTCCAAGTTGTTAATGCTAGTGTGATTCCGTTGGAAACGCTGTGGTTGAGTTTCTGCCCCATTCTTACCCAACCCCTACAACTCACTGTACTTTTTTTATATATGTAAAACAGGGTGTTCCACGTATAGCGTAAGACCTGTCTCTGGCATTACATGAGAACTGATACCATCCCAGACAGGATTAATTGAGCCAACTCATGACCAAGCTAGACTTCAAGCTATGCTACAGATCAGTATGTTACACCAACTCATATTTCAAACATTAACATAGAGGCAAAAATTTAATATCAGTGTTTTATTCTCTTTCTGTTTGCTTACATACGTCATTGTACACCACATCATCATTATGTTGTAGGACGAAGTCGAAATATGCAATAGGTAGGTACAGTTGAATTGTCTCCAATTGCCACATGAGCAATGGAACACTGCTTGCTCAGTGTGGCAGATGGAGTAAAGATTTTAATTTGTAATAAATTAGACATCCGAGAAATATTCCACCATTTAGCACTTCAGACTGTTGTGTCATTAACATCTGCTCACAAAGCTGTGAACAAATTGAACCTGAAATCTTGCAAAATAACCAGAATGTAGTAATCTACCAATTCAAATACCGCTGCTTGGTGCCAGTACTCCAGCTGACTACTCCAGTCTGTGTCTCCCATCCTTCATCAAATACACCAACCACTTTCTCGAACGCCTGGACTCCTTACCCCATCTGTTACCCCCGGAAACCATCCTTGTAACCATTGATGCCACTTCCTTATACACATCCGAGCGAGGTGGCGCAGTGGTTAGACACTGGACTCGCATTCGGGAGGACGACGGTTCAATCCCGCGTCCGGCCATCCTGATTTAGGTTTTCCGTGATTTCCCTAAATCGCTCCAGGCAAATGCCGGGATGATTCCTTTGAAAGGGCACGGCCGACTTCCTTCCCCGTCCTTCCCTAATCCGATGAGACCGATGACCTCGCTGTCTGGTCTCCTTCCCCAAAACAACCAACCAACCTTATACACAAATATTCCACATGTCCAGGGCCTCGCTGCGATGGAGCACTTCCTTTCACGCCGATCACCTGCCACCCTACCTAAAACCTCTTTCCTCATTACCTTAGCCAGTTTCATCCTGATTCACAACTTCTTCACTTTCGAAGGCCAGACATACCAACAAAGGGGGCCATGGGTACCAGGATGGCCCCCTTGTACGCCAACCTATTTATGGGTCGCTTAGAGGAAGTCTTCTTGGTTACCCAGGCCTGCCAACCCAAAGTTTGGTACAGATTTATTGATGACATCTTAATGATCTGGACTCACAGTGAAGAAGAACTCCAGAATTTCCTCTCCAACCTCAACTCCTTTGGCCCTACTCCAAATCCCCACCACTTTCCTTGACGTTGACCCCCATTTGTCCAATGGCCAGCTTCACACGTCCATCCACATCAAACTCACCAACAAGCAACAGTACCTCCATTATGACAGCAGCCACCCATTCCACATCAAACGATCCCTTCCCTACAGCCTAGGTCTTCGTGGCAAATGAATCTGCTCCAGTCTGGAATCCCTGAACCATTACACCAACAACCTGAAAACAGCTTTCGCATCCCTCAACTACCCTCCTGACCTGGTACAGAAGCAAATTATCGGAGCCATTTTCTCATCCCCTCAAACCCAGAACCTCCCACAGAAGAACCTTAAAAGTGCCCCACTTGTGACAGGATACTTTCTGGGACTGGATCAGACTCTGAATGTGGCTCTCCAGCAGGGATACAGCTTCCTCAAATCCAGCCCTGAAATGAGATCCATCCTTCATGAAATCCTCCGCACTCCACCAAGAGTGTCTTTCCGCCGTCCACCTAACCTTCGTAACCTCTTAGTTCATCCCGATGAAATCCCCAAACCACCTTCCCTACCCTCTGGCTCCTACCCTTGTAACTGCCCCCGGTGTAAAACCTGTCCCATGCACCCTCCCACCACCACCTACTCCAGTCCTGTAACCTGGAAGGTGTACACGATCAAAGGCAGAGCCACGTGTGAAAGCACCCACATGATTTACCAACTGACCTGCCTACACTGTGAAGCTTTCTATGTGGGAATGATCAGCAACAAACTGTCCATTTGCATGAATGGACACAGGCAGACAGTGTTTGTTGGTAATGAGGATCACCCTGTGGCTAAACATGCCTTGGTGCACACCCAGCACATCTTGGCACAGTGTTACACTGTCTGGGTTATCTGGATGCTTCCCACTAACACCAACCTGTCACAACTCTGGAGGTGGGAACTTGCCGTTCAGTATATCCTCTCTTCCCATTACCCACCAGGCCTCAACCTCCGCTAATTTCAAGTTGCCGCCGCTCATACCTCACCTGTCATTCAACAACATCTTTGCCTCTGTACTTCCGCCTCGACTGACATCTCTGCCCAAACTCTTTGCCTTTACAAATGTCTGCTTGTGCTTGTGTCTGCATATGTGCGGATGGATATGTGTATGTGCGCACGAGTGTATACCTGTCCTTTTTTCCCCCTAAGGTAAGTCTTTCCGCTCCCGGGATTGGAATGACTCCTTACCCTCTCCCTTAAAACCCACATCCTTTCGTCTTTCCCTCTTTCCTGATGAAGCAACCGTTGGTTGCAAAAGCTTGAATTTTGTGTGTGTGTTTGTGTTTGTTTGTGTGTCTATCAACATGCCAACGCTTTCGTTTGGTAAGTTACATTATCTTTGTTTTTAGATAATATCTATAATATTTTATTTATATGAAATGATGTTATATTAAATTTTCAAAGGACAAATATGTAAATAAAAGATATTCACAATAATTTTTCATTAAATTTGTGGCACAAACACAGAAATTAGCCGCCATTTATATCTATTTGTTATTGAAAGGAATTGATGTAAAAAAACTGTTAACCATTTCATGAATACAGTTTTTATTAACAACTGGTTTCTGTTTTATTCCATTCTCATATTGACTTATGCATGAGAGAAAAGTTTAGTTTTTACTTACCTTTGTTATGTAGGTGAACTGCCTACAAATAATCATCTGTTTGATGTGCTTTGCAATACACTGGCGCTTCAAAACTCTGCATTAGTGAATAACTTGTTGGCATTGAGTCTTTGTGTTATTCATCCATTATTAAATAACATACTTTCTGTTTGATGGCACATTCGCTCTGACAGTGGGAGACTGAGCTTTATCATCCATTAAGAAATGAAACAGGAATTTGGTCGCATTATTCTATTTCATTACTTTCCAGGAACTTAGGAGTGTGGTGATGGGGTCTTTTTTTGGATAAAAAAAGAAATGGCAGGCAGAATGTCTGTTGTGCCAGGAACATTAAAAAGAGGGATTTACCACTTTCCTGCTTGTTTCTTTTACTCTTTGTATCAATAAATGTAATCTACATTATGTCATTGCAAACATTTGTAAGCTGACACATTGCTTGCTGGTAGCTCATATTAAGCTCTTAACCCTTTAACTGTTCTGGACGTGTTAACGCGTGTGCCTTTGTGCCTGTCCGTGTGTGCCACATAGACACATTCAGAGTACCAGGAAAAAGGACTGGTGGTGCACTTCAACACATTCAGAGCACACAGGGGCAGGTACAAAGACCCGCGCATTAACACGTCCAGAGCAGTTAAAGGGTTAATTACATTTCTTATGTGGTGTATTGTAACAGGTCTAGTTCAGGATGACATTGAGGGGCTACAACACTTACACAAACAATTAGCAGGTTATTAAAGCTTGAACATGGTAAATACTTAACTTTGGAAACATGTAGTATTCACACATATAACATGAAATGGTTGCTGTTCCTGATACTTCCAACATTTAGTACTGCCTTACAGAATGATGGTTCACACCAAAGGACATTCCTTTAACTGATAAAAGGTTCAGAATAGCTGTTCTATTTATGAGTAGCTGGATATATACTACGATGATACTGTCATCACAAGCAATGATTACAAGTGATCATTGATTACATAAAGTGTGTGCAAGTGGCACTGCAGTCGACCAGAGATAACTTTCCAGCTGCAGCAGCGTAAGAAAACACTCAGGGCACTTCTGCACTGATGTCTCTGATTCGTTGTTGCGTTTGGCAGCTACTGTCTTTTTACTTTTAGTGCTGTCTTGAGGTACCGAACTTTGCATGAAACCTCGTTTTGCAGATGACACCACATTGTTCCTCCCACTCCCCTCCCCCCCTGTGCCCCCCTCTCCAAACCTCCGCACCGTAGTCGTGAAGTGCCATGTCATGTGACGATGGTGGGGAGGCCTGACTGCAGGTGTAGATGAAGAGACAGAGAGTGTAATAATGGCCAATGGCAGTTCCCTGTCTGCAGCCTGACCAAGAACACTGCCCAGAAAACCAGCCACAGGGTAAACACCTGCATTTAGTGACCCAGACCCTGTGGTGGGTTGACTGCAAGTAGAACTCCAGGATGTCATGCTGGCTGCCCACGGGTGGCATATCTGTAGGCATCAGCTCTGGCTGTGGGACTGGCAGTGACGGTGACAGTGGCATGGCATCATTCTTCATTGGCTCTGTGCTGGATTGCTGCATCCACAATGGGTGGAGAGGCTGTTGCAGATCCCAGCAACTTCCTGGGTCTGTGGGCAAAAATTCTGTGGCAGAATCAGTGACATAAGAGTGCAGAACTGGTTCTGGTGAAGCCAACACAGCCCAGAAGAACCTTGAATGATGTAAGATGAACGTCCTAACACACATGTGATGATACCATGCTCCTAACACTGTTTCTTGCCAGAAACTTTAAAGAAGACTTCATCCTGCAACTCAAAACTTTGACTGACCCAGTGAAATGAATTGTTTTCGCGGCAACCGCAGAAGGTGCAACAAGTTACAGATATGATGGCCATGTAGCAATTGCTGGCAGCTTCCCATCATCTGGTAAGTAGTAGTAGGTGAAAGAGAAATCTTAAAGGTGTGCAGCTGTGTGTGGGAGGAATGGAGTTTCTCCAGTTGACTTTTGAATGTTCAAATGAACCATTCAGCTTCACTGTTGGTCTGGGGGTGAAAAGGTGTAGAAGTTACATGGTGTGTGCCCCAGTCGGCACAAACTGTCAGAAATCGGCTGATGAGAATTGTTGACTATTGTCCAAGACAAGGACTTGAGGAGGACCTTCAAGGAAAAAAAAAATAGAAGACAGAGCTGATACCTTACTGCAAGTAGTGGTGGATATCAAAGAGACCATAAAAGGGAATTTACTGTATGTACCTACCACTAACAACTATTGTGAGTTCCAGGATAGACCCATGAAATCAATATGATTGCATCACCATGGTCCGAATGGACGTGGCCACTAAAAGCAATGTTGTGGTGGAGTGGATTGATGCTCTGTACGCACATTGAAATGAGAGTTCATTTGCTGATTAGCTCTTGCCCTGCCAGGTTCAATAATATTGAGTGAGTTGCTATGTACAAACTACACCACAGTGACCTTAAGAAATGATAATTAAATCAAGACCCTACGCTGTCAACAGGCATTGATATACATCATCGGGTACAGTTGAAAATGTGTGCGCTGACCGGGACTCAAACCTGGGATCCCCTGCTTTTGTGGCAGGTGCTCTATCCATCTGAGCTACCGAGGGCACAGAGGATAGTGCGACTGCAAGGATTTATCCTTTGGATGCTCCCCGTGAGACCTATATTCCCAACTGAATGTCCGCACAGTACATTAGTAGTCCCCCTGCCCACTACATTCATTACTTGAGGCAAACAATCTGACTGAGTCCCGTAAGAGTTCGGGCAATGCATGTGCATCTGAACAGAAGAATTAGGTCATGGCTGATTAGCCTGAACTATATATGGAGATGGAATCTGATCTTTTGGACATGTCCAAAAGAACATATACCATCTCCATATACAGTGACCTTAGTTTATTGAAGACAAAACATCCCATTTCAGAGAATGAAGAATCACAACCCATGCATCATGATTCTCTGATTGCAACAGCAGAACATCTGACTGTGCTTTTAGTGCATAACAGTGCAAAAAGTAGCAGAGCTCCATCTGGGTCAGGAATTTCTTTCAGGGTACGTGGCCACCAGATGCACATGTATTGCAAAATAACTTGAGGAGTTATAAGTAATTGCTCCAGCAATATGCAGAAAATCAAGAGGAAAATTTTGAAGGAGTTCAAAATCCTGAGTATCAATCAATAACACGATTCCTCAGACAAATCAAATGCTGCATCAGGAAGGTCATGTAACTGACAAAATAATTTATCATTTGAACATTGTGCACTGGGCCTTTACAACAACTCTTGTTGATAATTAGACAATAACAGAACCCAGTGTTGCAACTTTTGCACTGTTCATGATGGGACAGATTTGGAAGGACTGAACAAGGCCATTAAATATGATGGACAGTAATTAAATAGAACTTCCAACCATACAAATATTGGTGGAACTTGGTACACCATAGGTAATGACGAGATCTTCTTTTTCAAGTTGACCGTAATCACACTGTGCCTTGTTGAGAGTTATTGAGACGAAAGCAATGGGTCTGTCACATAAACCAAATGAATAGCAGAATACAGCTTCAGTCCTCATACGAAGATGCACCCACAGCTGACAAACAGGCTTAGATGGATCAAAATTAATCAATGTGTCCTTTAACTATTGAAATGCATCCAGACATTCTTGGGATCACAAAAGGGTACACCATTCTGGTGCAGCCAGTTTAATAGAACAGAAATTTGTGTTGTGTTTGAAATAAAACTTAATGTAATGTGTGAACTACCACATGAGGGCCTGTAGCTCCTTGATGTCATGGGGTGCTGGCAATTCTGTAATAGCAGTTAAGTGCAGAATAGCAGGATGAATACCTTGTGCATTCATTACATGCCTTAAATATTCAGGTTCTTCCGTGATACACTCTTTACCAGCTGCAGAAAGAACTTGAAAGACACCTTCTAAAGTCACCAAATGCTTCAGCAGGCATACGACCTGCGACAACAGTATCATTTACATAGTATGTACATGAAGGAACTTTTGCTGTTCATTGTTCCAGGAACCCTTGAAATAAAACAGGACCTGAAGCACTTCTAAATGAGAGTCGTTGAAACTGGAACAAACCCAAGTGAGTATTGATCATGAACTATGAGTATTGCTTGGACTGCTCATCCATCGGTAAATATAAGCATGTCTCATGTAAATCAGTCTCGGAAAAGAAGCTTTGTTGACCAAATCTGTCCATTAATCCTTCAGCTGTGGGAGAGGAAATGAATCCACAACAGTTTGTGGGTCTACTGTGGCTTTGAAATTGGCACATAGATGTAAACCACCTGATGCTTTTTGAGAGTTAGCAAGCAGGATGCCAACTGACTTGCAATCCCTGAGCAACCTGCTCATGTAGTGCATAAGCATGTTTCAAACAGTTCACTGTACTTATTATGCAAGTCAGAAACATTCGTATGAGGCACTGAAACATTGATTTGTATCAAATTATCTTGTATGCATGAGTTGAATGGATCAAACAAGTACAAACCAAAATATTTGCACTGTTTCTAGAAGATAGTACAATAGTTACTGACAAAGTGCACACACCAAGTGCTAGTATTTCGAGTCCATTATATGCAGGCAAAACAGAAGTAAGTTTCTGTAGCTATCGGCTACCGATTCTTTCATAGTGTCTTTATTGGTGAGGGAAACAGATGCACCTGTGTCTAATTGAAATGTGTTTGTCCTTTAAGCCACTCATAACTTGACAAAAGGTTTGCTGTTCTGTCTCTGGACTGCAACAGAAGTCTTTGGCCTGTCTCAGTAGGCAATGGCTATATTTGTCTGAATGCGACAACATGTACTTGCTGAGAGCTGTGCTGTAGCATTGTGTTAGGCTGGCACTGTCAATTACAGGGCTATAAACATACATTCTACATATGATCTAGTCTCGATTGTGTTGTCTTGTAGCAAGGCTAATTGAGGAGAAGGTCAAGCAGATAATACAACAGACACACAAATTATAAGTAATTTATTAAAAATTTAACTTGATAAATACTTAACTATGGAAACAAGTAGTGTTAAATGAAATAGATGCTGTCACTGACAAATATAACATTCAGCACTTCATTACAGAATGTTGATTTCACATCAGAGTCTAATTTCTTTAACATGAGATAATGTTCAGTATAAATGTACTAGTAGCCAACAGCTGGATATGTACTATGATGAAACTGTCATTGTAAGTGATGAATACAACTGCTCATGGATTATGTAGAGAATTTGATGAGTGGCACCAAGGGCACAGAAAGGATTTTGTCAAAGGTGAGGGGGGGGGGAGGATCCAATTTCTTAAAAAGGACCTTAAAATGACCCATGTATTTTCAATTATTCTGAACATTTCCATAAAGAACTCTAACCATTTTATCCAACAATTTCCTCTGAGTATTTACCATGTAAAGATACAATTTCATTACTTAGGAGTGCTGCATTTTGGCAAACCAATAACAAGCAGTCATGCTCCAATGTCTGTTCACCCTGCAAGGTCATTTTACACTCTTCTTCTTTCTGTCTGGATTTGACTGAAAAAAGTGATCAGTGTTAATTTTTGGTACACTGTGATTGATACTGGCAGGCCTTTTGGTGTGAAGACATCTCTGTTCAATAGAGAAGGTAGAGACATTTTTTGGAGTGAAAATGCAAAGGCTCTGGAATTATTCAACCTTACACTTCCTCAAATTTCCTCATTTAAGTATGCATCTGTAACTTCTTGCAATGTAAGAAAGATCATTTGATACATTAAACAATGTCCTGATAGACAAATTCCTGAGCCTGAATGAGGAGAATTTGGATTATTATCTATTTATCATGTGGCATTTAGTGCCAGGAGTCTACAAAGAGATGCTCCACTCGCTTTTGACACCGCTTTTTTCATTTAAGCATAGAGGCTGGATCTTTGAGGGAACTGAAATCTATTAAGGAAAAAACATATTTAGAAGGTATTGGTTGTGGCCTGTAGTAAGGGACCGACCCCAGCATTTTCCTAAATTGGAAATGGGAAACCACAGAAAACTATTTTCATGTTGCCAGCAGATGGATTCAAGTCACCTTGCTTCCTGAATCCAGGGAATGCTTGCTTAGTGGCTCAACATGCACAGCTACCCCAAGTCAGTGGAGAATTTCGAAAAACTGGATGTTGTACATTGGTTCAAAGTAAAATAAAATGCATCACAACAAAAGACTTAATTCTGACATTGCATGTTTGTTCTTTAATTGTGCATGTTTCGATGTTTGATAGTGCATGAATGCATGAGTATTTTAAGATTTAATTGTGCATGGAATTGCTGGCCTCAGTTACTATAGTATTACAAAACCATGATCATCAGTGTTCTGCCTAAAGGCAGGTTTTCACAGGGCAACTGTCCATACTCTTCTGACTTCTGCCATCCTCTTCAGGCCCATGTAATTTCCACTTCCTTTACATCATCTATCATCTTGTAACTCCTCCTTCTTCTCAGTCTCCTGTGAACTATTCCTCCCAAAGCATCTGTTAGCAGACACTCCCCCTGTCTAGTTCTTCTTCCTTTGTCTTGCCACCTGCAGCAGTCTTCTCCTTTCATCAACACTATCCAAACACTATCGTTACTTACTTTTTTGGTCTAGCTTATCCTCTCCATTCTCCTTCACATCCACATTGCAAATGCTTCTAGCCTTTTCTCATCCTCTCATCTCAGTGTCTATAGTATTACAAGAGTGTAAATAGATTTTGAACAAAAGGGGGTGGGAGTGTTGCAGCGTAATGCTGGTTTGGATGAATTCAAGCAGCCCACTGAAAAAATATTTTAGAAATGAAGGAACTATAGAGTGTACTTTCATCAAGTGCCCCTCAAACTTCCCACAAAACCCACTCCACTGTTCTGTATCATAAATGGTTTCCATAATGCAGTACCACTTGGGTGACAAGATAGGCTGATATTTTTCCATTTGGGCTATTTTCTGTGGCCATCCACTTCACACATTGTAGTGCTACTGCATCAACATCCCACTCCATGTCCAACCAACATGGAACGCCTGCATCACAGGCTGTATATTCACCAGGAAAATCTACGTCATCTGTGTTATCAAAACAAATACTTACCGGCGGCCACAACACAACATAACACCAGGTCTCCACCAATGGCTGCCAGGGACCACTGCCTGTCCATGGAGCCTGCAGAATATCTTCAACAGAGGTCACAGCTAGCGCAGGAACTACTTTGATACGCCAGGCACATGACCGCAAATAGTTCCGGCAGATACCTCTGCCAACGGGCTTTATAAGGCAGAGCACTGCCAGAAAAAGGCAATTTGATGCACCGCTTGGAACTGTACAGAGCTGCCAACCCGGCAGCCATGGCCAGATGCGTCTTCTAGCTGGCCGATCTCTTGTGGGTGGACTTGGTATATTCGACAAACCTCTTGACATTGTAGAATAGTTTCGTTATGATATCTCTCTATGAAGAGACAGGTCTTTTCCATTATTATTTGTTATTTTATATTTGTGACGATCCGCAGTCTGGATCAAGTCTGTTGTTCTTTTTGAGATTGTATTATTGTTTCATTTTGGTGGGTCCCATAAATTGTTTTCGGACTTGTATTTTCCGCATTTCTATTATGCTAGAGCAGATACTTCAGTTGCAATGAGTTGGTTTACGAGTTTCCTGTGTTTGCTTGGTTGTTGTCCTCTATGACAGACAGTATTCCAGGTTTTGATGAACCCACAGTGCGAGTCATAGCACTGTTGGATTGTATACAATAGACGAACGAGATCATTATTCTGCGTTTACAGGCGATGTCCACCCCTCCTGTTGAGGTGCCTATGTAGGTGTCCCACCCAGCTTCCCCCACTTCTGGGGCTCTGTGGTGCGCCACCTGTGTTTCCCAAGTTCAACAGATCTGTTTATCCTCGGGGCAACTACATGGCTCATCTGGAGCAACACCTTATTGCTCATGATTTCACTGATGATGTTCAGTGCCACGCATTTTTTCTCACCTATATGGGCCCGGAAGTTTATCACCTTCTGCAACAGTTGCATCCCGATACAGAACCTCATGCTTTCTCCTATCATAATTGACTTCTAGCCTATTAGACTATTCTGACTCTCAGGTCCATGTGGCAGTGGCATGCCACAAGTTCTTCTGTTGTAAGAAGCTTCCTGTGCAGTCATGCAGGGAATGGATTGCAACACTGCAAGGTCTCCCCATGACTGTTGTTTTTTCTGTGGCAACCCCCATTGTAAGCCACCTTATGGTTCGGCACTCATTCGTGATACAATTCTTGTCCATGCCCCAGATGATACCATATGGACTGATGTGAAGCTGAAAGATCTCTCTTTAGACGCCTGTTTATCCACTATCCACACCCACGAGCAGTCCTTTCGCTCTGGTTCCACACTGCAGTCCCTGGGACAAGTCTTCATTGCCTGCAACCTACGACACTGGTTTACATCACTGCAACCACCACAGCAGTGCCGGGGACCCCTCCTGAGCTGTGCCCACCCTCCAGGACCAGGGCGCTGGTCCCCAACTGCGCCGATGATGGCTGCAGGAGCAGCAGCAGCAGCAACAACGGTTGACCTTCTGTAGTCAGTGCTTTGTTACACGTTACAGGCAAGATAGCTGCTTCTGGAAGGTGATCTGTCCAGCCTGTGGAAAGCAGGGTCTACAAGGTCTGTTGGTTGTCATCTTTGATGGCCATGGACCACACTGCTTTGGACACCTCTGACTCCATGGTGGATGAGATGGACCTGCTCCCACCAATTTCCTTCTTGTAGTCAGTTTTTCTGCACACAATTGCAGCGGTCACTCTGACTGTGTGGGTGGATGGCAATCCTCTCCTTTTTCAAGTGGATGCAGTGTCCTCCACAACCACCATCAGTTGGGCTCACCGCCACTTTGTCCATTCCATACTTCCCTGAAGAGCTACAGCAATGATGTCATCTGAATAGAGGGGTGGTTCTTGGCTCAGGTCCAGTACCTCACTCACAATTTCACGGCCTGGCTTTTGGTCCTCGCCATCCCCAAGGCCACCAACTTATTGGGAATGGATCTTTTTCCCTTACTTCCCGGCTGTTCAGTCATTGTCGACAGACAATCACTTGCAGCAGCTTCTCGATGACTTCTCAGACCTGTTCTCTGACACATCTCTGGGAGTCTCCAGGTTCAAAGCCCGTATCAAACTCCTCCGCTCAGTGATTACGAGGTTCCACAAGGCTCACTCGGTACCATTCAGCCTCCATGACAGACTCCAGCAGGAGCTTCATCACCTAGAGGCTGATGGCATCCTGACCCCTGTCCACCAGTCGTTGGACTATACCCATCATGGTGCTTGAGAAGACGAACGGATCTCTTCATGTTTGTGGGGATTTTAAGGCCACTGTCAATGCTCAGTATGTTATTGACTCCTATCCCATACCCAAGGTTCATGACATCCTGTCCAGGTTGGCTGGTGGCAAGATGTTTGCCAAAATTGACCTGCGGGATGGCTACCTCCAGTTGGGCTGCAGTCCTCCTGCCTTGGCCAGCGTCCCATTGTGTCCCGTCAACTGACGTTAGTGGGGTTGTTTGTAAGAGGCTTGTGTCCTTGTGGTGGGATACTTGGTCATCACTTCAAGGAAACAAGCTCCGGGCAGTAAAACCATTCCCAACAGCTTGGACAACCTCCTCCCGACCATCTCGGCGAGAAGAAGTCCTTCTGACCAGGTTGCGGATTGGGCATTGCCGGTTTAGCCACCGCTACCTGCTCTCCGGGGACCCAGCCACGCAGTGCCCTTGTGGTCATGCATTAACAGTGCGCCATGTTTTATTGTCGTGTCCCCGTTTTAGTCAATCTCGTGTTGTCCTGTCTCTGCCATCTACTTTACAGGATATTTTAGCTGATGACTCTCGAGCAGCTGCTCGTGTTCTTCGTTTCATTAGTTTGACTGGCTTGTCCAAAGACATCTAACTCTTTCACTTATTTTATCTTCATCTTTGTAAGAACTTTCTGGTGTCCCCCCCCCCTTGAGTTTTACTAGATTCTATGTGCTCTAACAATTGTGACTGGGCGCTGATGACCTCAGTAGTTGAGCGCCCTTAAACCCAAAAAAAAAAAAAAAAAAAAAGAAAGAAAAAAACCATATAGCAGACGGGCACTGGTGAGTAGGAGCAGAAGTGAGGAGGAGGTGGGTTGGAGCACCGTCACCCCACTCAAAAGAGGAGATAAGGCGAGATCGGGTTTTCAATTCCATAGAGACGTCCTCGTCAAGGTCAGAAGTTGGTGCCAGAGGCATCAGCAGGGGCAATGGAGATGGTGATCCCACAGGACCAGCAATAGAGGCTGCAGTGGCAGTGGTTGTGGCATCAGGTGCAAGAGAGAAGAGTGGGGCCGGAGGCAGGAACCCCAGACAGTGGTCTGCCAGGCAGCGACTACCTCTGTGGTGTGGACTGGACCGTGTGTGACACAGGAACAGGCATCAGAGATGATGGGCTCTCCAGAACAGGCCTCATCATGCACAGGCACAGCTGGTTGAAGTGACGGGACATCTGCCCATCAGGAGTGTGGACAACACACACGCTGGCCCCAGTGATGCTTGATGACGACAGGTACCCAATTCGGCTAGTGGTCAAAACCACGAGCCCACGCACGCACAGCCAACCAGAACCATTGTGGAACAGGCGACTCCGGCGCATGCGGTGTTGGATGCAACAGGTGAATGAGTGTGTAACACTAAAACCCCTTTTGGGATCCTGTATCCTCTTCTAATCTCATCCCTACTCTCCCGAGGAGGACATATGTGTAATATCAGTAGTTTACCCCAATTTAAACTGCTGCTCTGATTTTGTCTTTTCTGGTTATCTGGATTCGAATACACCAGCAAATTAGTAATTTTGCACTAATTTAAGCTCTTGTTTTGACATTTTTTATGTTGGGCCTCACCAGTATGTAGTACGAAGGAAACATGTCAAATTGAAAGCTAATGTAGCATCACAATTTGCACATAATACAAACTTCTGGAAAATGGTAGGAATAATTTTGCTATTGTAATTATGGAGTAATTATCGATTAAAGTTCTGTTGTGTACAAAGTTCCACGTAGTCAGCGCGTACACAACTTTCCCACTAGAGCACGCCTCGCTAAGCACAACACCGCAGGCGCAGTGCTCATCCGTCTCTGCACTACGAGATGGCGCTGCCTTTAGAGACGGACCAAATTCTGCTTCCGCTGATCCGCGTATTAATATGTCATGCAGCCAATGAGATTGCTGCTAATGTAGAACCTTTTCTCCTCATGGATCACACTCGCGCAGTGATACCTGAACACGCGAGGTATTATAACGAGTGTACAGACCTCCGATTAGTCAGTCTGCATTAGTCTGCACCAGTCCGTACTAGTCTGCATTAGTCGGCATTAGTCTGCGTTAGTCTTCATCAGTCTGCATTAGTCTGTAGTCAAGTTTCAGTCTGCGCATAATAAGATTATCATATTCCTGTAAATAGCCATGAAGAGAAATGTATAGACACTTTGTCAAGTATCAGAGATATGTGAAAATAAGATTAACGTACCAAGACCAAAGGAACTTCAGATTGTGAGTTGTAAATAGCATCCAGAACCAAGTTAAGTTATTTTTATGCTTTTTATTATTTTAATAAATGTGTGTGAAAATTAATCAAGTTCTGTTTAAAGTTGGTCACCGTCAATTTGCTACTCTAAGCGTGCAAGTGGCATCTCTATCATCTGACCTAACGGCGGAAGTTAAACATGCCACGATAAGACCACGAGACATATTGCTGACACTCGCCTACTTTGTTAGAGCGACAAGTCAAATAATCTGATGGTGTGTGTACCGAAGATCTTACAGTATGCACACCACAAGTTCCAATATTTGTAATCATCAAGAGACAACTATTTTTATATTTTGAAGCTAAAAATTGTAGTATCTCTAATAGAAATATGACATGATGATTTTTCAGCCGAGTTAAGCATATTCCTGTTTTAATTGGTGTTAATTAATGGAATTGTAATTAAGACTATATAGAAAATGAAATATTTTACTTGTACAAAATTTAATTAAGTGAATCTAGGCCTTTCATTCAATAAAACTAATCCCTCTGTTCACCTGAAAGTGATAGGATGATTATTCTTTAAGGAAGTAAAATGATATATGATAAATGCAATGATAAAACACGTAATTTATGGTCTTAATAGAAACAGATTCTTAACTACCTTTGTTCAAAATTATTCACTTTTATTTCATGTAAATCACTGCGTAATTTGGGAAGATGTATGTAAAAATTTTAACTGTATAAATCTAAAAATTTAATATGTAACAATGACAGTAATTGTTTAAAATCATATAAATAGAGGTGATTTGTATGCCACTATAGGTTAGTCTGAGGTTAGTCTTAAGTCAGTCATGAGAGAGTGTTAAGTTAATTTTATACGTGTAGGTCGCTGCCGAACCTCTACCGTGAAAAATAAAGCTCTTAGTGAACAATAAATACTGGAATTTATTTCAACCATTGCACAATTCCCATGTGGTGATGCAGTAACATCAAGATGAACCTACAACAGCATTAAGAAGAAGCACCCCGTATTACACACGATATGTATTAATTATTTGGTGAAGCATATCCATAATATGACATGGTATATTCTTTTTCTTGTGTTAAGGAATGATACACATCCCAAACTTCACCATGCAAAAACATTTTTGCCATGTTATATTACAAAGTGGTGGAGGAGTTGGGATGCGTATAAAACATTAAGTTTCAAGTAAAATAATTGCTTACTATATTCTGTGCCATATACCAGTATTGGAATGTGAATGGAAACAAGGACATGTATGGAAAAAGTGGACCTGTGGGTTAATGGACCAACACCAACAGCCAGCAGCCCTCAGCACAAATAGTCAGGTAAGAACCAAAATATTCTTCATGTAATGATACACATCCCGAGTCATAGCTGATAAGGAAAAGCTGAACGAAGCGAAAAAGAGCGTAAAGAGAGCAATGAGAGAAGCATTCAACGAATTCGAACATAAAACATTGGCAAACAATCTAAACAAGAACCCTAAAAAGTTTTGGTTATATGTAAAATCGGTAAGCGGATCTAAATCCCCTATTCAGTCACTCGTTGACCACGATGGCACCGAAACAGAGGACGACCGAAGAAAGGCAGAAATACTGAATTCAGTGTTCCGAAACTGTTTCACTGCGAAAAATCGTAACACGGTCCCTGACTTCAGCCGTCGCACGGACGCCAAAATGGAAAATATTGAAATAAACGATATCGGAATTGAAAAACAACTGCTATCACTTAGTAGCGGAAAAGCATCCGGACCAGACGAGATACCCTTAAGATTCTACAGTGATTATGCTAAAGAACTTGCCCCCTTTCTATCAGCAATTTATCGTAGATCGCTGGAAGAACGTAAAGTACCTAGCGACTGGAAGAAAGCGCAGGTCGTTCCCATTTTCAAGAAGGGTCATAAATCAGATGCGAATAATTATAGGCCTATTTCGCTTACGTCAATCTGTTGTAGAATAATGGAACATGTTTTGTGTTCTCGTATTATGACGTTCTTAGATAATACAAATCTCCTTCATCATAACCAACATGGATTCCGCAAACAGAGATCATGTGAAACTCAGCTCGCCCTATTTGCCCAAGAAATTCACAGTGCCGTAGACACTGGCGAGCAGATTGATGCCGTATTCCTGGACTTCAGGAAGGCATTTGATACGGTTCCGCACTTACGTTTAGTGAAAAAAATACGAGCTTACGGAATATCGGACCAGGTTTGTGATTGGATTCAGGATTTCCTAGAAGAAAGAACACAACATGTCATTCTTAACGGTTCAAAATCTGCAGATGTAGAGGTAATTTCGGGAGTACCGCAGGGAAGCGTGATAGGACCTTTATTGTTTACAATATACATAAATGACTTAGTTGACAACATCGGTAGCTCCGTGAGGCTATTTGCAGATGACACGGTTGTCTACAAGAAAGTAGCAACATCAGAAGACTCGTACGTACTCCAGGAGGACCTGCAGAGGATTAATGCATGGTGCGACAGCTGGCAGCTTTCCCTAAACGTAGATAAATGTAATATAATGCGCATACATAGGGGCAGAAATCCATTCCAGTACGATTATGCCATAGATGGTAAATCATTGGAAGCGGTAACGACCGTAAAATACTTAGGAGTTACTATCCGGAGCGATCTGAAGTGGAATGATTACATAAAACAAATAGTGGGAAAAGCAGGCGCCAGGTTGAGATTCATAGGAAGAATTCTAAGAAAATGTGACTCATCGACGAAAGAAGTAGCTTACAAAACGCTTGTTCGTCCGATTCTTGAGCATTGCTCATCAGTATGGGACCCTTACCAGGTTGGATTAATAGAAGAGATAGACATGATCCAGCGAAAAGACATTTAGTCAGCGCGAGAGCGTTACGGAGATGCTGAACAAGCTCCAGTGGCGGACACTTCAAGAAAGGCGTTACGCAATACGGAGAGGTTTATTATCGAAATTACGAGAGAGCACATTCCGGGAAGAGATGGGCAACATATTACTACCGCCCACATATATCTTGCGTAATGATCACAACGAAAAGATCCGAGAAATTAGAGCAAATACGGAGACTTACAAGCAGTCGTTCTTCCCACGCACAATTCGTGAATGGAACAGGGAAGGGGGGATCAGATAGTGGTACAATAAGTACCCTCCGCCACACACCGTAAGGTGGCTCGCGGAGTATAGATGTAGATGTAGATGTAACAGAGTAGTGAAACAGTGAACTGTTAGGAAGTGAAATTGCATGCTAAAGTCAGGCAAAAGTAATTGTGTGTGACATACTTTGAAAATATTACAGGATAGAAAGGTTTCGGAAGTGTTTTTTTTTCATTATTATTATTACCTCGTCAAGTTGTGCAGAAATTAGTTAAAATGAGTAGAAGCAATATATTTTCTGTATGTGACCAATACAGAATCACAACAAGATCAGGTCAGCAGCAGCATGCATCGACACCAGATCTAAACACTCAAAGTCACGAGAATCCATCAAGTAGTTTACTTTGACCTTTCCATGGATTTCAACAATCAGATGAAATACCATAAAAATTTTCTAAGTTACTAGACAGTAAACTGTCCGAAATCCATTTTAGAAAAATATACAATACTCTTGTAAAAATGGACCAGGAAATAGAGGCAATTAGAGAAGATCTTAATAAGGCGAACAGACAAATAAACTGTGTAATTGAAAGAGCAGACAATATAGAATCTTAAGTGAATTATTTGAATAACTTTGCTGTTACTGAATTACAGCTAGTTAGCAAACATATTGAAATAGCCAATGAACGAGTAAAAACAACTAAAAACATTGTCACTGACGAACTCAACAGATGAAAATCAGAGTTGCATAACAGACAAACTTACACTGAAACCGAGAATAATTTATTGATGAGAAACTAAAATTAAACTCCGTACTTGTTTCAGAGCAAATCTCTTCAGCAAACACCAAAGTGAATGAAGTATCAAATAATCTTCAAACAGTCAATTTTAAAGTTGTAAATCTAGAGACTAATATGTTTAGTAGTATATATAGTGGTAATAACATGTTTCAAAACAATTGCAATAATGTTATTATGAACATTTTTTGGGTGATTTTAAACTACACCCTGGCGATTATTTGTACCAATGCAAGGACAGCTTTTCACTGGGCATGCCAGAACATATGAAAGTGAAATTTACTAAATGATATTTGGATGGAGAAACATTATCATTGGATAACCAACATGTTAACGCAGAAATGACATTTGCAGAGTTTGAAAAATTATTTTTAAACAAATTTTGGTCAGAAAGTAAGCAGGCTCGAATAAAATCAGAATTTTTGAATGGAAGTAGATTTCGCAAAGGAGAGATAAGAATGTGAGAATTTTATGAAAATCAGCTTAGGATTTTAGCACATTTACATAAACCACTTGATGAATTAATCCAAATTGATGAGCTGAAGCAGCGTTTACCTGGCTGTGTTCAAGTGGAGTCTTATTTATGGACCAGACAACACTATTGAGGAATTTCTGAAATACATAGATAAATTAGATCGTGCTTGGGAGAACAAGTTTCAGAATTAGGGGTCATTGCAACACCACCAGAATAACACAACAGGAACAATAATAACAACAGATATGATGGTAACAGAAGTAATAATAATTTTAGTAACAACTATCACAACCAGAGTAGTAATAATAATAATAATAGGAATAAGCAGGTTGGAGGTAAGCAGAGGAAAAATGGTAACAGATCCTACGAAAATAGTAATCAGGAAAACATGTAAGCACCTCACTGCGAGCCTGTCAGTTTTAGGTGAAGAACAGTTGCAGAAATCAGGCTAGAGGTGGGAGAGGAAGGTGAAGTTCAGGTCACAGACACCACGATAGACACAATTATTACCAGATAAACAGAGCTGACTATGATAAAACATTTTGGGACTTCGTGCTGATGGAAATGGGTGAAGATATTAGTAAAGTAGAAAATAAATTTAATCTTAGTACAGATGATTTGACTAACTTATTTGACGAGAGTTGTGTGTTTAGTAATAGTAACATTTATGATGATGCTGATGAGTATGGCTTAGTTAGCTTATTTTGTGATGATGAATTTTCAATACCATCTGAAAAAAATGTGGAAGAAAGTAAGGATACTACATCTAAGTTGAATTATATTTATGTGCCCACTGGCACAAGCTCTAGTACTGTTGGTAGTAATTGCGATGTGGAGACATGTAGTTAAAGTTTAGGTTCATGTAGGTGCAGATGAGAATGCTAATGAGTCCCCAGAATGAGATTTTCACTCTGTAGCGGAGTGCGCACTGATATGAAATTTCCTGACAGATTAAAACTGTGTGCTGGACGGAGACTCATGCTCGGGACCTTTGCCTTTCGGAGGCAAGTGCTCTACCATCTGAGCTACCCAAGCATGACTCATGCCCTGTCCTCACAGCTCTACTTCTGCCAGTACCTCGTCTCCTACCTTCCAAACCTTACAGAAGCTCTCCTGCAAACCTTCTGTTCAGGAGATGTATGAGACAGGCGAAATACCCTCAGACTTCAAGAAGAATATAATAATTCCAATCCCAAAGAAAGCACGTGTTGACAGTTGTGAAAATTACCAAACTATCAGTTTAATAAGTCACGGCTTCAAAATACTAATGTGAATTCTTTACATACGAATGGAAAAACTAGTAGAAGCCGACCTCGGGGAAGATCAGTGTGGATTCCGTAGAAATATTGGAACACTTGAGGCAATACTGACCCTATGACTTATCTTAAAAGCTAGATTATAGGAAGGGAAACCTATGTTTCTAGCATTTGTAGACTTAGAGAAAGCTTTTGGCAATGTTGACTGGAATACTCTCTTTCAAATTTTGAAGGTGGCAGGGGTAAAATACGGGGAGCGAAAGGCTATTTACAATTTGTACAGAAACCAAAAGGCAGTTATAAGAGTCGAGGGACATGAAAGGGAAGCAGCGGTTGGGAAGGGAGTGAGACAGGGTGGTAGCCTCTCCCCAATGTTATTCAATCTGTATATTGAGCAAGCAGTAAAGGAAACAAAAGAAAAATTCAGAGTGGGTATTAAAATCCATGGAGAAGAAATAAAAACTTTGAGGTTCGCCGATGACATTGTAATTCTGTCAGAGAGAGCAAAGGACTTGGAAGAGCAGTTGAACGGAATGGACAGTGTCTTGAAAGGAGGATATAAGATGAACATCAACAAAAGCAAAATGAGGATAATGGAATGTAGTCGAATTAAGTCAGGTGATGCTGAGGGAATTAGATTAGGAAATGAGACACTTAAAGTAGTAAAGGAGTTTTGCTATTTGGGGAGCAAAATAACTGATGATTGTCAAAGTAGAGAGGATATAAAGTGTAGACTGGCAATGGCAAAGAAAGTGTTTCTAAAGAAGAGAAATTTGTTAACATCGCGTATAGATTTAAGTGTCAGGAAGTAGTTTTTGAAAGTATTTGTATGGAGTGTAGCCATGTATGGAAGTGAAACACAGACGATAAATAGTTTGGACAAGAAGAGAATAGAAGCTTTCGAAATGTGGTGCTACAGAAGAATGCTGAAGATTAGATGGGTAGATCACATAACTAATGAGGAGGTATTGAATAGAATTGGGGAGGAGTTTGTGGCACAACTTGACTAGGAGAAGGGATTTGTTGGTAGGACATGTTCTGAGGCATCAAGGGATCACCAATTTAGTATTGGAGGGCAGTGTGGAGGGTAAAAATCGTAGAGGGAGACCAAGAGATGAATACACTAAGCAGATTCAGAAGGATGTAGGTTGTAGTAGGTACTGGGAGATGAAGAAGCTTGCACAGGATAGAGTAGCATGGAGATCTGCATCAAACCAGTCTCAGGACTGAAGACCACAACAAACAACAACAGTAAGGAGGATTAAGATAAGCTAATTAGTAATGAGATACTGAAAGTATTGGAAGAGAATGAGGAGCCTGTAGGAAAAGGTGATTATTGTGATAGTATTAAACACACACTCTAGTTGTATGCTATCTTTAAGCACTTTATAACCTAATTTAGTATATGAGGTTCAAGTAAATGCAGATTTAAATGGTAGGGATATGGAAGATGATTTATTGGCAGAAAAGTATGGAAGTAATAAGCGTGAAACACTCGGTGGTCCCTATATTGAAATATCTGTAGGCAACTGGGAGTTTGTCTATTGGACACTGGTAGCCCAGTAAATGGCGTGTCTGTTAAATTAAGTGATAGATCAAAGAACACTGAACAGGATACTGAATTTCCAACTATTGGTGTTAAAATAAAGGGAGTCATTGGCAAGCTCAGCAGTCAGTAGGCAGGCATTAATTTCATTTCCTGTCAGTAACGTTCTATTTGAACAGGTATGTCTGGTAATAACTGACCTGACTGTTGTTAGGGATGGATTTGATACTGAAAGTTAATTCTAGGTGTTATTGGTTAAACATGAAGTTGGGTTTTGTTGATCCAAAATCTGGTGTTCATGGTAAAACTAAGTTATATATAATGTTTGATGAGAATTGTAAAAATAATTTAAGAGGAGTGAAAGTATTTGATGACAGAAATTAGTTAGATGAAGATAATGAATATTTTGATAACCAGGTAGGTAGTCAAGATTTTTCTCAATTAGTATTGGACAAAGTTAACTCAACAAACAATTTAAGTAGCAATGAAAAGAGAGACTTGGAGGAATTCCTATGGGAATATAATAGCGTTTTCAGTGACAATCCAGGCAGGGTAAAAGATTACATGTGTAAGTTAAAATTGAGACCACATGAACCATTTTTCATTAAGCCATATGGAGAACCTATTTGTAAGAGGAAGGTTCTTGAAAAGGAGTTGGAGAAATTGCAGAGTTAGGGGATAATAGAAAGGAATAGTAGTTAGTACAACAATCCTGTAGGAAGAGAGATGGTGGGTTTAGAATAGTACTTGGCTCTTGACATTTAAATACTTTTTTGGAAAAGGAAACTGACCACCCAGAATCAATGGAGGAATTGCTATATAAATTCCATGATGCAAATTATTTTACAAGTTTGGATTTGACATCAGGATTTCATCAAATCACTTTAGAACCCAATTCTAGGCAATATACTGCAATTTTGTATAATGGAAAGAGTTTTCAATAGTGTGTAGTACCTTTTGGATTAAACTTATCAGTTGCTGACTTTATCAGGGCTTTGGATTTTGCTTTGGGAAGTGAGTTACTTTCAAAATTGATCATTTATGTGGATGACATTTTGGTAGTCAGTAAAACTTGGGATGAACATATGGAAATTCTGAAAGCAATTGCAATAAAAGCTAGGCAGGGGGTATGACATTAAAAGTGGAAAACATGTAAATTTTGATTAAAAGAGGTAAAATTTCTTGGGCACACTATTCATAAGAAATTAATTCTACCTGATGAAGACAATTGTTGGCCATTGCAGATTTCCCCAAACCAAGATCAAAGAAGGAACTTAGGTCATTTTATGGTTTATACAATTTCCGTAGGAAATATATGACACATGCTGTAAATGCTCAATGTCTTCTTGTGCTTTTGAAAAAGAACAGTATTTGCGAATGGACTGATGAATGTCAAGCAGCTTTCAATGAGATTAAAAGACAGCTTGTCAATATTGAAATCTTATATAGACCAGACTTAAATTTACCATTTTGTATGATGACAGATGGGTGTGATTATGGCTTAGGAGTTTGTTTATTTCAACAGAAGGAAGTTGAGGGTGAGACTGTGGACTGTGATATTAGTTTTGCCAGTAGAGGCTTAAAAAAGCATGACAAAAATTATACAGTTACCAAGGAAGAACTTTTAGCCATTGTTTGGGGATTCAAAAGCTTTCAAAATTATTTAGTTTGACACAAAGTCATTGTATACCCAGACCACAAAGCTTTGTGCTATAGTAAGGAGTGCAAACTATATCACAGTGGGGTTATCAAGTGGGTAGTTTTCTTCCAGCATTTTGACTAATCAATCCAGTACATTAGAGGTGATCAGAATGTAGTTGTTGATGCTCTGTCTAGATTACCAGTAGGAGGTAACATGGATAGTGAGAATATTCAAGAGAATAGGAATTTTAGGATCATGTACATTTTAGGGATTAAAGAAGAGAAAGAAATTGTGAGAATCTGTAGACAACTGAGGTATAGTCAAAATCAGGATGAGACATGGAAACTAGTTAAGAACTACTTAGGTAAGAAAGCATGCAATAAGGTAAAACAGTATTACCATGTGTTTAAAGGAATTTTGTTTACTTTAGTCTCGATTTGAATAAGTGGAAGGTTTATTGGCCTAGACAATATATTGACATTTTGATTAACTATGTACATAAGAGTCATGACCACTGTGGATCCATGAAGTGTGTCCAAAAGCTACAGGAAAAAGTGCACTTTGATAATATCTCCAGGAGGGTCAGGAAGTGTTTGAGTTCTTGTGATCTATGTCAGAGGGTAAAGGTTACCAACCAGAAGCATAAAGGTTCATGTAGAGCATAATTCGCCAAGGTAAGTCAGAACTGATGGGAATTGACTTATTTGGTCAACTTCCCCACACTAAAGAAGGCTACACATGAAACTTCCTGGCAGATTAAAACTGTGTGCTGGACCAAGACTCGAACTCGGGACCATTGCCTTTCACGGGCAAGTGGTCTACCAACTGAGCTACCCAAGTACGACTCACGCCCCGTCCTCACAGTTTTACTTCTGCCAGTACCTCATCTCCTACTTCCCAAACGGACAGGGGGTAAGTCGTACTTGGGAAGCTCAGTTGGTAGAGCACTTGCCCGCGAAAGACAAAGGTCCCGAGTTCGAGTCTTGGTCCCGCATACAGTTTTATTCTGCCAGGAAGTTTCATATCAGTGCACACTCTGCTGCAGAGTGAAAATCTCATTCTGCAAGGATACACATATTTTTTTGTTACAGCCAACTCATTTTCAAAACTGGTAGAGATGCACCCTTTGAAAAAAGCTACAAGTAAGAAAATTATTCAATGTTTTACTAATTGTTACTTTGTGCCAGGAAGGGCTGTCAACAAGGAAAGTGTCTAGGTGTCTCAGAGTGAACCAAAGTGATGTTGCTCAGAAATGGAGGAGATACAGAGAGACAGCAACTGTCAATGACAGACCTTGCTCAGGCTGCCCAAGGGATACTTCAGCAATGGATGGCCACTACTTACGGATTATGGCTCAGAGGAAACCTGACAGCAATGCCACCATGTCGAATAATGCTTTTTGTGCAGCCACAGAACGTCATGTTATGACTCAAACTGTGTGCAATAGGCTGCATGATGCACAACTTCACTCCTGACGTCCATGGAGGGTGCATCTTTGCAACTACAACACTCTGTAGTGCAGTACAGATGGGCCCAACAACATGTCGAATGGACTGCTCAGGATTGGCATCACGTTCTCTTCACCAATGAGTGTCACAGATGCCTTCAACTAGACAATCATTGGAGACGTGTTTTGAGACAATCCAGTCAGGCTGGATGCCTCAAACACACTGTCCAGTGAGTGCAGCAAAGTGGAGGTTCCCTGCTGTTTTGGGGTGGTATTCTGTGGGGCCGACGTACGCCGCTGGTGGTCATGGAAGGCACCGTAATGGCTGTACGATACATGAATGCCATCCTCTGACTGAGAGTACTACCATATTGGCAGTGTATTGGCAAGGCATTCGTGTACATCTTGTGAATAACTCCCTTCAGGATGACGACATCGCTCAATTACAGTGGCCAGCATGTTCTCCAGACATGAACCCTCTCAAACATACCTAGAATAGATTGAAAAGGGATATTTATGGTCAATGTCACCCACCAACCACTCTGAGGAATCTATGCCGAATTGCCATTGAGGATTGGGACTATCTGGACCAACAGTGCCTTGATGAACTTGTGGATAGTACTCCACAACAAATACAGGCATGCATCAATGCAAGAGGATGTGCTACTGCATATTAGATGTACCATTGTGTACAGAAATCTGGACCATCACCTCTGAAGGTCTTGCTGTATGGTGGTATAAGATTCAATGTGTGGTTTTCATGAGCAATAAAAAGGGCAGAAATAATGTTTATGTTGATTTCTGTTCCAATTTTCTGTACAGGTTCAGGAACTCTCAGAACTGAAGTAATGCAAAACTTTTTTTTGTGTGTAGTTTGAAACATACCACAACTGGATTCACACCATATGAAGTTCATTTTAATCAGAAACCTGTTAGCATACTAGGTGGATTGATTGAGTTTCCAACTTGTACAGGGTTAACTGCTGATGAAAGGGAGGAGGTGGCGAAGAAAAATATGGAGTCATGACAAAAATCTTAAAGTTACACAGTTTAAAGTAGGAGACTTCATGTTGACAAAAAGTTATGAAATGTCAAATGCAATTAACAAAGAAATAAAAAAATTCATCGATATATACATTGGACCATTCGAGATTTTAGAGGTACCACATCCAAATGCATTTAGGTTAATCGATCCAAAGTCATGTAAGCTCTTTGGTTTAAGAAATATATTCTTATTTGATCAACCCTCAGGAGGGTACACTTCTATGTGAACCATGTATCTGGCAAGCACGAGGGCCCCAGCTAATGTCTCCCAAGGGGGCTCATCACTCTTTGGATGGTTTGTGCTTGGCTACCACAGGGCCCCAATCTTTTCAGCATCTTTTCCCTTCCATGCTGCATGTCTATCCTCTTGCTATTCTTTTTCCCCTCCCTTGGGGAACATGTCTGGGAAGTTGTTGGGAATGTTCTGCATTGTCTGTCGTTGACGTAAGAACAGTCTCAACACTGTTTTTTGTTCCCTTTTCCTTTCTTTGTTTCCCTTCTCCTCTCATTGCTCCACTTCAGTGTTTGAGGTTCCTCTTTTTGTTCTTCCTCCCTGTGCCCTCCTGAAGGCTGGCTCATTTGTCTGGCGTGTAACAGAAGACTGGGTAACACATAATTCCTAGCCACGAGTCAACAGGTAGTGCTTGCACGTACTCCTGGTACAGGCCAGGCTCAGGGAGGGGTGAATGCCTGAGCTGCAACCTACCCAAATTGCCGATTGGTCCCTCTGTCAGGTGTCTGGGAGGTGTGACCTGAGGTGTGAACAATTACGTAAGGCAGGTGTGCCCCCTCGTGAAGGGGGCCCCCAGTAGAAATGAGCCACCATTGGAGATGCTGGCAATTATGGGGGATTTTCTCACAATGAGCCAGCCATCTTCCCAATCAATGTCTACAAAATGTAAATGTAATGAGGCTAACAATTCAAAGACCCTTCCTGCTGCATCAAGGTTCCTTGTGGTCTCAGATACTGAAGACGGTCTGTCCTTCGCCATGGTAAATCCGTTTATTATTCATAAAGGTGTTGATGCAAGTGATGGCTGTGTGAAATCCTGCTCTCATTTACAGAATGGCACTTTGCTTTTGGAGACTACTTCTGATTCTCAAGCACAGCAACTGTTTGCCGCCTTGCTTCTCCACAGCCATCTTGTTTGTGTTGAGGCCCATAGAACTCTGAATTCTTCCCATGGTTTTATTTACACTAGGCTGCTCGGTGGTCTATCTGAGGCTGAAATCCAGTCTTACCTTTCTGATCAGGGTGTCATTGCCACCCATTAGGTGATGAAAAACGTAGATTCCTCCTTAGTGCCCACCTGCACTCTTTTTCTCACCTTTGATAGAGTGGTGCTTCCATCCAAGATCAAAGCAGGCTATGAAATTATCACAGTCTGACCGTACATCCCAAACCCAATGCCCTGCTACCAGAGTCTTCATTTCAACCACACTAGAATGTCTTTTTGATAGCCAGCCAAATGTGTCACCTGTGGTAGAGATGCGCATGAGGGAAATTGTGCTCCTTCTTCTCCACGCTGTATCAACTGCAAATATGACCATGCCGTCTCCTCTCGGAACTGTTCCCTCTGTCTTGATGAGTCAGCTGTCCAAGAGATCCAGGTAAATGAAAAAGTGCCTTATCCAGTCACTTACAAGTTATTGGCTAGTTGCAAACCCTGCGTTCTCCCACCTGGTACCTATAGTTCTGTTCTTGTTATACCTCACTCCATGAAGGACATGGCCATGCAGACGTGCAACCTCCAATTCAGCTCTGCGATTGTAGAATTGCCCAGTGTCAAGGTAGCATCACCATCCCCCCATCCAGTTGTGCAACAAGCCATCAGATTCTCACCTCAGGAGGCGAAACCACCAGCTACATAACTGGTAGGCCAGAAAGGACAGAAGGAGTACTCCCATGGAGCAGAAGCCTCCTGGTTCTGTGCCCTGTGGCAGCGACTCTTCACAGGCTGTTACTCAGTAGCTGCCAAGATGACACCCCTTCATTTTTTCCTCATTATGACTCTCCTCCAATGGAACATTTGCAGCCTTTGGTCCCACAAAGAGGATTTACTGCTTTTTTTTAGCACCACAGCATCCCCTTGTACTCTGCCTTCAGGAAACAGAAGTGCATCCTCATGACTGGTTCGAGCTTTCACATTTCTCCCCGGTCTGGTTTGACTTTCCCCCTGAGGTTGGCATTCCATCTTACAGGAGCATAACGCTGCTCATGTTGAATGACTTTCATAGTCTGTCTATCTCTCCTACTACCCATCTTCAAGCTGTTGCAGTTCGCCTTTTCCTTCCTCACCTGACTTTTCTGTACCATTTATGCCCCTCCATCATTCAGTGTCACCAGGGCAGACTTCCTGCACCTTATTGGGCAGCTACCTCTCCCATTGTTGCTAGTGGGTAGCTTTAATGCACATCACCCCTTTTGGGGTTCTCCCAGGACCTGTCAGAGAGGTGCCCTCTTGGCTGATCTTCTTAACCCACTTAACCTCTTCTGCCGCAACACTGGAGCACCGATTTTCCTTTCCAACTCCTTGAACATCTATTCCTGTTTGGACCAATCCTTCTGCAATGCCCAGCCTGCCCATCCTCTGATGTGGTCCGTTCTCGCTGACACCTACTGGAGCGACCACTTCCCATGTGCTATTCGTTTGTTGACTCCTACCCTAGCTGTGTGCACACCAAAATGGCAGTTTACTAAGGCTGACTGGCAGCTTTACTCCTCCCTGGCGACCTTCCAAGAACAAGATTTAACTAGTTGTGATGACCATGTGGAATACTCTCAAACATTATCCTTACTGATGCGGATCATTCCATTCCCCGCACTTTCTCTTTACTACATTGTGTCCCGCTTCCTTGGTGGACTGAAGCATACCATGACACAGTTTGTGCACGGAGACGTGCTCTCTGCATTTTTAACTGTCATCCTATGACAGCAAACTGCAGTCATTATAAACAGATGTGTGCAAAGTGTCATTGCATTCTTCGGGGTAGCAAAAGAGCTTCCATTCACTAGTTCTTTTAACAGTTCCACCCCTTCCTCAGTCATGTGGGCCAACCTCCAATGGTTCTCTGGGGCCAAGATCCATTTCCCAATTTCCGGCCTGACAGAAATCATATGATGTCATCATGGACCCTATTGCTATCTCCAACTACGTGGGCCGCCATTTTGCGGAGGATTCAAGCTCTTCCCACTATCACCCTACCTTCCTCCATAGGAAACGAGTAGAAGAAGCTCAGGCAATACCCTTCTTTTCTCCGAATCGTGAGTGCTACAATGCCATCTTTACTATGAGGAAGCTTGCTCGTGCTCTCAGTTCATCCTGATTCTCCGCCACAACACCAGATGCCGTCCACATTCAGATGTTGCAGCACCTTTCTCTTGCGGGCAAGCACTTTCTGCTTAACATATACAACCATATCTGGGCAGAGGACACATTTCCTGGATGTTGGCATGAAGCCACCATCATGCCCATACCTGAGTCCAGTGAGGATAAAAACCTTCCTTCTAGATACTGCCCCATCTATCTCACCAGCTGCGTTCGCAAGGTGATGGAATGCATGATTCATGCCCGGCTGGTACGGTGACTGGCCGTAATTTACTGACAAATGCACAGAGTGGATTTCGAGCACGGCATTCTGCAGTTGACTGTCTCATTACTTTGTCCACCCATGTCATGAATGGTTTTCTGCAGAAGTCCCAGACTGTGTTTTTCGATTTGAAGAAGGCCTGTGACACCTGCTGGAGAACTAGTATCTTCTTTCCTCTTTACACGTGGGGCTTCTGTGGCTGCCTGCCCTGTTTCTTTCAGTAATTTTGAAAATACTGAGTTCTCAAGGTGCATGTGGGTTCTGCCTTGTTGGACACTTTTATCCAGGAAAATAGTGTGCCTCTGTCTTGAGTGTCATGCTCTCTGCTATCGCCACTAACCTTATAAGGTCTGTCTGCCACCGGGCATCTCCAGCTCCCTTTTTGTTGACGATTTTGCCATCTATTCCAATTCTCCACGGACCTGTCGCACTGAGCAGCGTCTTCAGCGATGTCTTGACCTTCTTTACTCCTGGAGTATCAACAATAGCTTTTGCTTTTCCACTGACAAAACCGTCTGCGTGAATTCCTGGTGGCCCAATTGGTTTCTCCCACTTCCTATACATCTTGGGCCTGTTGCCCTTCCATTCATTGAAACTAAGAAATTCCTGGGACTCATGCTCAATAGGAAACTCTCTTGGTCCTCCCATGTGTCTTACCTGCAACCCATTGTACATGGTTCCTCAATATCCTATGTGTCCTCTATGGTACTTCCTGGGATACCGATCAAACAACCCTGCTCCATTAATACTGGTCACTTTTCCATTCGAAACTCGACTATGAGTGCTTTGTTTATGCTTCTGCACGTCCATACCTCTTATACCATCTCAGCACTGTCCACCATCGTGGCATCCGTTTGGCCACTGGCACCTTTTACACTCGCCCAGTTGAGTCTGTATGCTGAAGCTCCTGCACTACCACTGTCCTGCCGCCGTGACTTCCTCCTCAGCAGGTATGCATGCTGTTTGTCTGCCAAGCATTGATGATTCCTTTGATCTCCAGTATGGGGTGCATCCCTCTTCTCTGTTACCTCCTGGAGTCCGCTTTTGGCACGACACGGCAGCTTAAATTCACACAACCTGCAACTTTCCTGGTGGGCATGAACCATTCACCATCTTGGCTTTGTGAAGCAGCCCATGTTAACCTTGGCCTTCATTTTCCTTCTAAGGACACTACTCCAGCCTTGCTCTATCGCCTTCAGTTTCACGACCTTCACATGGAACTTCGTGATATGCAGTGATGGCTCTCAGACTGACCGTAAGGTCAGCTATGCTTCCATCATTGGCACCCATGTCTTTTGAAATCGACTTCTGGCACACTGTATCAGGCCACAGAGTACATCCGGTGACACAGACTTTCCAATGGTGTCCTCTGCTCAGACACACTCAGTGCCCTCCAAAGTCTGTGTGTGCTGTACACCAACCATCCCTTAGTGCTGTGTGTTGAGGAACACTGTCGCTTGCTCACTCTTGGTGGAGCTAGTTTGATGTTTCTATGGGTTCCTATTCATGTCGGTCTGCCAGGAAACGAGGCTACTAACACTGCTGCCAAGGCTGCAGTCCTCGTACGTCAGCCCTCTAGTTCCTATATTCCCTCCAATTATATTTGTGTTGCCTTCTGTCAGGAGGTGGTGTCCATTTGGCATCACCAATGGTCCTCCCTTCATGGGAATAAGCTCTGGCTTATTAAGCCTCTCTCAGTGGCTTGGACAATTTCCTCTTGGCTCTCCTGCCGGGAGGAGGTCATTTTAACTAGGCTGCGTATTGGACACTGCCTTTTTAGCCATTGTCATTTGATAAGTGGTGCTACCCCACCACTTCGTACACATTGTACCCAAGTTTTAACTGTCCACCACTTCCTGACTGAATTGCCATTTTTTAACAATTTGTAGAAACGCCTGCATTATCATCATGCAGGACTGGAATGCAGTGGTGGGTGAAGGAAGAGATGAAGATACAGTAGGAAAATTTGGATTAGGAATAAGAAATGAGAGAGGTGAATGACTAATTAGTTTCTGTAAAGAAAATTCATTAGCAGTGGGTAACACGTTATTTGAACACCACAAAAGGTGACGTTACACATGGATATCAAATTTGAATAGTGAAAGATATCAGCTGGACTACATCCTGATACAAAAAAGGTTTAGGAACTGTTTGAAGAATGCTAAAGATTATCCAGGAGCAGATATAAATTCAGACCACAACCTAGTGAGGGGACAAATACAAGTGAAGTTGAAAAAAGTCTGGAAAGGTAAAGCAAAGGAAAGACTAAACATAGAAAGACTCAAAGGCATCAGATTTGGAGAACAGATTTATGGAAAAATGGCAAAGAGGTAGTGTTGATGAAAGTGTTAATGACAAGTGGATAAAAATGAGTGAAGGACTCATGGACTCAGCCAAAGAAGTACTAGGAATTAGAATATCCCAAAGCACCAGGAAAGAATGGATAAAGAAAACATGTTGAAGAAGATGGAAGAGTGCAGAAAGTGGAAAAGTGTAGAAACTGAAGAAGGCAAAAAGAGGTACAGGAAACTGAATAACGAATTAAGAAGAGAAACTGAAGAAGCAAGAGAAAAATGGATGAAACAGAAATGTGACGAAATAGAGAAAATGGAGAGAGAGGGAAAGTATGAAATGATGTATAGACTGGCTAGTGAGATAGTTTTTGAACGTAAAAGAAAGAGCAATAACATGGAAATAGAAAGAGCAGATGGTACTCTAGCAGAAGAACCACAGGAAATTTTGAACAGATGGCAAGAACATATTGAATGTCTGTATAAGGGGGATGAAATGCAAAGCAAAATTAAGGTTGAAGAGGAGCAATATGTGCTGGAAGATGGAAAGGGATTTACCATCTTGGAAGCAGAAGTAGAAAAGGCGCTGAAGGAGATGAAGAATAGGAAGGCTAGTGGAATAGATGATTTGCCAGCAGAACTGTTGAAGAGTCTGGGAAACAAGGCAAGAAAAGAAATGGTCTACCTCTGTAACAAGATATATGACAAAGGGGAATGGCCTGAGGACTTCGCTGCAACAGTTATGATACCAATAGAGAAAAAGAGAAATACTAAAAAATTTGAAGAGCACCGGACCATCAGTCTAATTTCTCATGCAGTTAAAGTCTTGCTGAGAGTGTTGAACAGGACGTTATATGGCAAGCTAGGTAGAGGGATTGCAGAGGAGCAGTTCGGATTTAGAAGAGGAAAAGGAACAAGAGATGCTATTGGCCTGCTAAGAACTATGGGGGAAAGATATATGGAAAAGGGTAAAGAAATCTTTGCTGTTTTTATAGATTTAGAAAAGGCTTTTGACAGAGTTCAGTGGAACAAGCTGATGGATATCTTGAAGAGGAAAGGAGTAGACTGGAAAGAGAGACGACCGATACAGAATCTATATTTACACCAGAAAGTAAGGATAAGGATTGGAAATGAAATGTCAGAAGGAAGCAGCATTGGACGAGGTGTTAGACAAGGTTGTTGCCTTTCCCCACTGCTGTTTAATGTATACCTTGAAGAGATTATTGCGAAAAGTTTAGATGGGAAAAGAGGAATATGTATTGGTGGAAAGAGAATAGAATGTATAAGATTTGCTGATGACATGGTATGAGTGGCAGAAAGTGAGCGGACAGTGAATAACGTGCTCAGAGATCTGAATGAAGCTTGTGTGGAATATGGGATGCAAATAAACACAGCAAAAACAAAGAGTATGGTCATCAGTACAAGACGCAGACTGTCCAATATTAAAATAGGACAATCTACCATGAGCCAAGTAAGTCAATTTAAATATCTCGGAAGCACAGTAACTGAAGACTTGAGATGTCACCAGGAGGTGAAAACCCAAATTGCCATAGCGAAGGAGGCATTCAACAGAAAGAGGAGACTCTTATGTGGCAAATTAGATAAAGGAATAAGGAAAAGGCTTGGCAAATGTTTTGTCTGGAGTGTGGCACTATATGGAGCAGAAAAATGGACACTGAGATGAGAGGATGAAGAAAAGGTTAGAAGCATTTGAGATGTGGATGTGGACGAGAATGGAGAGAATAAGCTGGATGGAAAGAGTGAGTAATGAAAGAGTATTGGAAAGGGTTGGTGAGAGAAGATGTCTGCTGAAGGTTGTAAGAGAAAGGAAAAAGAACTGGTTGGGACATTAATTGAGAAGGGAGTGCTTGCTAGTAGATGCTTTGGAAGGATTGGTTTGTGGGAGAAGACTGAGAGGAAGAAGGAGATACAAGGTGATAGACGACGTAAAGGGAAGAGGAAATTATGCAGACCTGAAGAGGATGGCAGAAGACTGGACAGCCTGGAGAACTACCATGTGAAAACCTGCCTTTAGGTAGAACACTGATGATGATGATGATGATGATGAACCATTCATGATCCCACTTGAGTTTGCCATCTGAGTTATCGACCGTTTTAGCAAATGACATGCAGGCTGTCGACCGCATTTTACTTTTTATCCGCCATAGCAATATGTCGATGGCCATTTAAATTTTAGTTTTGGACCTCCGTTTCTGTGTGGTGTCTTTTTTAGCCCTTTCTCCATGTGCCTGTTTTTAGCTGTCTTCTCTTATGTCAATTGGGACTGACGTATAGTCATTTTTTAACTCCCTCTGTCTTCATGTTCTATAGTTCTGAGATAGGTGCATATGACTCCAGTTGTTTTTTGCACCCTAAAGCAAAACAAAACCAACCCCAAACCCAAATAATGTAATATCTGCTTCAACATCTTTATATTTCATTACTACACTCCTTATTTACTCCATTAACACTTAGTTTCTAGACACACATTTAAATCAGTTCTTGGTATATGAAATGCTTCACTGATTTGAAAATAGTATCTTATCTCATCTATACTGACAGGAACTGACAACAATATGAATTTTGAAGAGAAGTATAGCCAACTGGATAATACACACGTATTTGTCTACTTAACACTCGAGTTGATCAGAAGGAACTATGGTATAATCTTGGTCACTTGTATAACATTAGGTATTATTTCACATCTTTATGATTTTACAATTATTCAACATCATGTAAATCTGGAATACTTTGTACATATATGATTGAATGTTCGGAATGATTATTATGGAGACTTTTAGTGACAATTGACATAACTTACATTGCATACACTTAGCCTGCTATTTGAAGTTTATACATGACACATGTTCTATGGATTTCAATGATTTACTTATTGTTTTCTTTATCTTGACTATAATGAATCCCATTGCTCTGCAGTAAATCTGGTGTTGCCTTTGAAAGCTTTTGATTAATATGATTGAGAAGTATCTTACTTGCTGTTGTCCTAGGGTGGCAATAGTATTATTAGTGGATTCTGGCTGCATGGTTACAGATGACCACAGTCTTGATGAGATGTATGCATTGGCCGATTAGTCTGAGGTAGGGATCAGTCAGATAAGAAGTATTTTGGTTGTATGCTCCAGTTAGACATCAACAGTTTCTTTGACACACCAGCTATGCATGGAGTTTAAGCTATGTTTCAGTATGTCAAGTGTATTACTCTGTGCTGCATTATGCTTTGCATTTTTATCTATATTTGATTCTGTGTATGTTTTCATGTGATATTTTCTATTTTGGATGTTAGTATTTATCACATACGTTCTTTAGTACTTTGATGCTCAACACTGTCATGGTATTTTGATGCTCATCATCATCATTTATATTTTCTGCACATGTATATCTGACCAACATACTTTCTGTTACATAAAATTTCTTACATATAACTTACCCATACATATATAATCAGTTTTCTCTCTCAATTTAACTCCGATGTTGGAGTTTCTTCAGATTCTTTCTCACCACCCATGTTGAACAACTTTTGTCAGGATACGCTCTCATATCAGTGTCATGAGATCAGTGATATATATGGGTTATGTCACTGTGTTACTTCAGCTGCTTCTTCAGGATACCATTGAATACTTACATTGCTTTTCTTATTGAATCATTTAAAGCGTCAACATATGTATTTATCTCCAAATAATCATTCATATTAAAATGTGGGAAAATAATTAGACAGTGACTGGACATTGCCCACAAAATCATTTTTGCCACGTTTTATTCCACTATGAACATGAATAATTCTGTTTATCTGCAAGATTTTTCCATATTTGACACGAGTTGTAATCATTGTTTGTTGTCTGTTAGACATTTCTTGTGAGCAAACCTCATCATACAGTCCAGTTCATGCCTCGTGAATCCCATTTAATAATCTTTGTTTCTATGACCAGGATGAAATATTTCAGTTCTTATTTCCTGGAATGGAAAGTCACATCTTTCAGCTCAGTCCATTCATTTCAAACATAGGCCTTGAACATTTTTGTCTGGAACTTGAAGTTCTACATCATATTGATTCACATATTGGCATACTTATTCCTTATGGATTTTGAGATTTGAACTAATTGATCATAAACTTTTTTACTGGTTAGTACCCAGCGGTTTCGATTTTTCAGGTCGGTCTGATCATCGCAAACCTAGGTCTTGAACATTTTCAGTTTGGTTTGAGGTGTCTCATGCAAAATTCTAGCTCCATGTAATTTTGCTTACTATATCTATTTGATCCATTTTTCAGTTGTGATGTCATGATTTTGGATTTCCTGTATAGTTTCAGTCATATATATGTACATTCTGAGAAACGATTAGTTTTGTTTATTGATGTACATTAGCACTTATTTGAGAACACTGATACAGCAGTGATCATTCTGACCATTAGATTTGGAAGATGATACATTTCTTTAATCTGTTTGGGGAAAAAACTCACACAAACATTTTTTGGAGGTAAGACAAAATTTTAGGTAATAATTTGTGAGCAGTTGAATGTAGTGATAAAGAATCTCATAAAGCATTTAATGAAGGGCCTCAAGAGGGCACCAAGATGATAAAACTGAAATTTTATACACTTGTATCTTTCTTGTATTTCATCTTGTATATGAGAAAGTTGACTGACAAAACTTTATATACAACAGGTATTTTTCACACACACTAATTGTCAAATTATTTGTTTGTTTCACTAGTCGTGATTATATTCACTTCATTTTAGCCAGAGATTTAGAAGAGCTTTATCTCTTTGGAACAGTCAAAATCAGGCGTGGCTCGTGGCTTCTATACTGGGGAAGGCTGCGGTATTTATCGATCGGAGCCAACATAGACCTCGTTCTACGCTGCAGATTGGTCTCACATAAACAAGTAAGGATTCAGGGGGAGAGGGTGAGCATATCACTCTCTACCCATAATTTTATGTACCGTATCTTCTATAATCAGGTATTAAATATCGTTAGAAGCTAACTCCGAGTTAAAATCTTTGGTTAGTGTTTTTATACGTCATCATTAGATTTTCTGACACTTTGCAGCAAATCATATGAAAAGACGCGTTTCGGAGAGATCTTTAATGCGACGAATGTTAACTTTGTGGCTGCTTAATATTTTAGGTGTTTTCAGTTCTAAACTTAAGGCATTTATTGTGGTTTACCTCCAAAGCTCGAAGTTTACGAGTTCGCATGACAATACTGTGATGTTTTGGTGATGTCACAGGTCTTGTGCAAGTAAAGCTCACTAAAATCTTGCAAAATACACTCCGAAAAAGAAACTTGCTAATCTCACACGATAACAACAAAAGCAGTCAGCATCAGCAAGCAAGGAAAGTAAAGTAATGGGACAAATTTCGCGCGCTTTGTCCTCTAATCACTTATGAAACTTTCGCTAGATGGCAGTACTGTTATGTTACTGTAGTCTAGTGCACTCTGGCGGGATATTTGCAAACTTATTCTAAATGTGGATAAAGTAGCCAATGGCAGAAACAAAACAACTATGTAAAACATTATCAAAACAATAATACTAAACGTCGATTAATGACACATCGAAGCGTAGTAGAGATGTGCAGAGACAGAGATTGGATAGCGTAGTTTCGGCCACTCCACATTCCTTTATTACATAGATAGTGGAACATGAAAAGGGTGTGGTGGTTGGTATGACACCCTTAGGCTGCAAGCTCTGAGCCTTCGGGTCGCCCATAAAGAGCAGTACTATGTAGAAGCCACGCCCCCAAACCGCTACTACATGCAGCTTACGGACGTTCCAAGGCGCAGCCTAAACACTACTAACCGTTCGGAAAACATCTATCGATACAAACAGTTCCAAAAACGTTGACCATCGTTATTTTAATCGGAATGGGAAATATCCGAAATTCGTCCTGATAATTTAAATTATGTAATACGTTCTTGCGAAATTTACTTTAACATATATTTTGGGGCGGCTCCGCCTCAGAGCCTTTAATTACGAGCCGCGCCTCAAAATACTTTGGAGGGTATTGTAATACCACAATCCCTTTTGCAATCCTGTACCCTCTTCCAGTCTCATCCCTACTCTCCTGTAGAGGGCATATGTGTAATATCAGTAATTTTCACCAATTTAAACTGCTGCTCTGATTTTGTATTTTGTGGTTACCTGGATTTGAATACCCCAAAGATATTTCTTTGCAGCAAATTAGTAATTTTGCGCTAATTTAAGCTACTGTTTTGACATTTTTTATGTTGGGCATCACCAATATGTAGAATGAAGTAAACATACTGGATTAAAAGCTAATGCACCATCACAATTTGCACATAATACAAACTTCAAGCACATGATAGGAATAATTTTGATATTGTAATTATGGAATAATTAACGATTAAAGTTCCGATATTTCTAATCATCAAGACAGCTATTTTTATGTTTTCAAGCTAAAAATTGTTTACATCTGTAATAGAAATATGATACGATGATTTTTCAGCCAGAATTAAGCATACTCATGTTTTAATTGGCATTAGTTAATGGAAATGTAATTAAGACTACATAGAAAATGTAAAATTTTACTTGTACTAAATTTAATTAATTGAATCTAGGCCTTTCATTCAATAAAACTAATCCCTCTGTTCACCAGAAAATGATAGGGTGATTATCTTTTAAGTAAGTAAAATGATGTATGCTAATTAACAAAATATGTTGTTGCAATGATAAAACATGTAATTTATGTTCTTAATAGAAATAGATTCCTTCTTGTCTTTCTACAAAATTATTCACTTTTATTTCATATAAATTTCTATGTAATTTGGGTAGATGTATGTAAAAATTTTAATATGTAACAATGATAGTAATTGTTTAAAATCATATAAATAGAGGCGATTTGTATGCTGCCATAGTTAGTCTGAGGTCAGTCTTATGTCAGTCGTCAAGATGAACCTATGGCAGCATCAAAAAGCAGCACCCCGGATTACACACGATACGTATTATTTATTTGGTGGAGCATATCCTTAATATGACATGGTACATTGCTTTTTTTGTGTTAAGCAATGATACACATTCCAAACTTCACCACACAAAAACATTTTTGTCATGTTATATTACAAGTGTGCATGGTTGGTGTACATGTAGCAGCTGCACGGTGCTGTTGTCCTTAACCTGAATGAAATGGTATGAACACAAAAATTGGTCTAAAGCAGCTTCAAGGGGCCCTGCCAGATACATACTTCCACATCTGAGTTTTTAACGAGTGAACCATGGATTCATCCTCAACATTATATTGAAGATGAAACGGAGGAGCTGTGAGATGGTGAACACCACTAACTTGACAAAAAGATGGAGATTCTTACAAACAAACTGGAGGCCATTATCAGTAACCACTGCATACAGAAGTCCCTCAATTGCAAAAACAGATGGAGCAGAAACAGCGGCCAGTGTGGACATGGATGGACAATGCACCATGTAGAGAAACTTGGAATAGGCGTCCACTACAATGAGCCAATACCAATTTAGGAAGGGCCCAGCAATATCTATATGTAAATGCTTCCACAGGTGCTGTGGCATTGGCCAGGGGGAAAAGAGATGACTGCGGAGCCACATGTTGCTGAACACAGTAGATGCAAGCAGCAATAAGCTGTATAATGCCCCAATCAATGCCCAGATAATACACATGTTGGCATGGAAAAGCTTTGGTGAGACAGGTGCCCCAATGACCAATATGCAGAAGCTGCAGTACATTACAGCATAAAGAAATGCGAATAACAATCCCAAAAGCAGCATCTTCCATAGCTAACAAAAGAACCCTGTTGAACACAGAAAGGCGCTGCTGGAGGGAGAAGTAATTATGCAAGGGATTCAAGGCACAGCCCAGAAGTTTCTCCAGCCAACTGTGCTGCAAAAATGAGAGCTCCTGACTAATTACAGGATCTGCGGTGATGGCCGATGCTATCGTGGCACTAGTGATGAGAAAAACAATGACCGCAACCTGGTTTTCAGTATCTAAATAGAAGCAAAGAAACTTCTCCTGATTGAATGCCAGGTCTGGCCTGATCAGAATGCAAGATAAGGCATGAGCATTGGTGTGTTGCTCCATCAGCCAGTAATGGATCTGATAATGATAACAGGAGAGGAAGAGAGCTCACTGCTACAAACAATGTGCTGTCTGTCTGGTACAGAAGCTGGAGGGTTAAAAAGGGCAACCAGTGGCTTGTGGTCCATTATTAAATGGAACTTAGAACCATACAAGATGGTGCAAAATTTCTTGAGGGTGAACATAAATTTTAAAGCTTCCATTTCAATTTGAAAATACCACTGCTGAGCAGGAGTTAAAGTCTTACAAGCATTAACAATGGGTCTTTCAGACCTGTTCACGTATTTGGGTGCCAACACTTTACCAGTGCTGTGATGAGAGGCATCTGTAACCACCATGAGATGCTGATCTGGCTGAAAATTGTTTAGGTGTGGGGCAAATTGAAGCTTAGATTTGAGCAAAGTGGGCACTTGATCATAAGCTGGGGATTCATAAAAAAAAGGTCACATGTTTACACAAAACCGCGTGCAATGGCTAAGCAACAGTGGATAAGCCAGTAAAAAGTTTTGGCAATACACAACTTTACCCAGAAATTCCTGCCGTTTCTTAACGGAGGTTGACCATGGCAAAGCCACAATTGTGTCAACATGGTGATGCAACAGCTCAAATGGCTGTGTGACAAATCTCAAAACCTAGGCACTCAATTGAAGGCTAAAAAAATTTAGATATGGCAAAACTGCACATAAGACAAGCAGACAGCAAAACAGAAAACAACAATTGGAGATTGTTAAGGTGGACTTCGGTTTAAGAACTTGAAACAATGATTTCGTCAAGGTAATTGAAGCAGCTGGGTGCAGAGGCTTAAGCTGTTCTAAAAAACACTGAAAAATTGTGGACACACAACCAACACCAAAAAACAATCGTTGGTTTTGGTACAGGCTGAAACGTGTACTGGTAGCAAGAAGATCTCATACAAGAGGGACTGGAGGTATGCTTCCAACAAATCAATCTTGGAAAAGTAGTGGCCGCCTGGCAATTTGCCCCTGAGTTGATCTGTAATTGTAATGTCTTGAATGTTTTTGTTCTGCTTCTTTTTTTTCAATGTTTTTTCAATGGTAAATGTTCTGCCCAGTCCATAACCATCTTTCTAGCTAAAAAGAGATTGTTACTAGCATACTGACAGAGGTTGTGTTCTAATGCAACAAGTGAATATCTTATTCTCTGTTCAAAAGTCACACAAATCATGTTCTTCATTTAGCGTGATATTCACACATAATGTGAATATTCAGTGCAGTAGAAATCTTCTGCCACTGTATTGCTCAGAAAATTATAATACATATTTATAGCATTAACATTTTATCATAATACAGCCTACGGTTGGTTTTTGTCTTTATAATGATACATGCTGAAACGGTACAGTTCTTGCGTTGATCGCATTAGTTACTGATGCCTGTAATCCATATACTGTTAAAAAGCTTAGTGGAAAATAAATGCTCCCTGGGGTCTGAGTGCTGCGTGGACGTTGGTTTAAAAGATGTGCTACGGAAGGACCGGTATAACATTGGAAAGCAACCTTTGTTATGCAGACACTTACTGCGGCAGTTTTTGTATCTGTGGTTGTTTAAGATACCGGTTTATGTCGGGCCTGACCTACCATGTTACGATACCTCCAACCTCATCAAAAAGTTATGCTATAGCCGTTAGCGCATGTTTTGAGTACTCAGCTTTACCACAGTCCAGACGGTGGCTTTACTTTCTGTTGTGTGTTGCTCGGTTTTTCTTTCCGTATTTTGAATTTCACCCTTATCTAGGACGGGATGCGAGTGCGATCCTCACAAAAACAGAAGCTCTCGGTGATCCCTATGACCTTTTCTTCATTTTACAGTGCTCAGTTTTACTTTTGGATGAGAAGGAGCACAGGACACGCGCATAGGATGCCAACCCTGCGAGAAGGAGAGGAAGCGATCGACGCTTAGACAGTCTTTTGTCTGAAAGACCTGATAGCGTCGTTTCGTTGCTATGCGACCGCAGGAAGCCAGCCAAAGACTGAATGCGCACGAGCTGGCAGCATTAACAACATTGCAGCGGTGCAAAACTAATGCGCGCGTATCTGAAACGCAAAATGTCTCCTGTGTAACCGGTGCTGTCGTTTCTCATTGTTTAATAAGAAGTTTAGTTCGTAACTATTGATGTTTTTAGTGTTTATTCACTTATGTTTCATTTCAAATCATGTCCAGTGCAACGAGTGGTAGAAACGAGAAATGTGAAGTGAAAGGGAGAAACAATGCCTGCTGCGTAGCCAGGACCGCGAACTCGTGTGATATCTGAAGGAGTATTGTGAAAAAGAGAATACAAAATGTTAAGGGTTGCATCGTAATTCCTGAAGGTTAGGACGCAGAGGACTGCAGCAGCTTCGAAAGTACCGGTAAGCAAAAATACTGTCGTGACGACAGGGAAAGTTCTTGCTGGTTTACGCTCTCACCGATTACTAGAATAATGTGACAGCAGTGTAATTGCTGCTCGTGGCGTAATGGGGTGGAGGGTGCGGACTCAACCGCTCATTCTTTACAATCGGGCAATAGTCAGCTATAATGGGGTTTTGAAATCCGTATCATTTTTCTGTTTGTATCCGTTGATAAATATTTTCTTCTAATACGACAATTTTCGAGGTAAGTGTGTTCTACATGAAGGAAACGCCGTGGCCTGGTCATAATACGTTTAGCTAAACCTAATTTCGTTCGTATGTTGAGTCTGTAACAGTCAGGTTGCTCTTGGAAATTTGTCCACATGATAGTAGTTAAAATTACTTCCTGTCACTTTAAATGCCGGACTAACGAAGTTTCTGGGTTAGTTCGGAGATGCCACATACGAATTTCTTCATTAGATGGATGGCACAGGAAAAAGTGTTTTTCGTGCGAATTTCGAAATAATTTCACCAGTTCGAAATACCATTTAAATATGACAGGGCTATTATCACTATTTACCAATGATGTAAGGGTGTTGTTGTGTGTGACTTCATTACGGCACGGAGATTGAGTTGGTTGTATTTGTATATTTGACTTTTCAATTTTTGAGGTGTTCTGAATTTGATTTTGTGTTTCGTAGTTATAGGTGTTGGTTTTTTCGTATCAGTAGTTATGGGTCACCTGTTTAGGTCAAGGGAAATGTCCGATTCCAATTTTCGTAGTTTTTTGTGTTTTGGTATGGTCAGTGTAGTCAAGGGAAATGTCTCATTCCAAAATCCGTAATTTTTTGCTGTAGGCGTTGGTGTTTTGAAATCGTCATTTGCGGTTGACCTGTATAGGTCAAGGGAAGTGTCCGATTCCTGTAGATTTTGTAATTTTTTTTTTGTTTTGTTTGTGTGTTTTTGGATCGTGGTTTTTGGGTCTAGTGAAGCAGGGGATACAACCCGTCGGCTTTGAACAATGACGTCATTCCTTAGTCATAGATAGTAATGTCTTCACTTCGAGGCATAGATAATAAAGCAGTTCTGTGTTCTAATAAGCGCTATCATTAAAATAATTGAATGTGAATCTAAAAGCGATCGTTTATCTATATTTCACTATTTTACCATATTTCACTTTCTTATTCCACCAATATGCTTCATTAGCTGATAAGTGTTTTTTGGCTTTTTAAAAAAAAAAATCTCACGAGATAGAAATGAAGTAGGATCAGTTTATTCTATCTCGTGAGATTTTTTTTTTTTTAAAGCCGAAAAACACTTATCAGCTACTGAAGGGAGCTACAACACTAAGAAGAATCGCTTCTCGGCTTTTGACAAGATCAATGTTTATCTCTCTCGCATTCCTTTGTTTCTCAACATTCTCCTCAGCTCTTTCATCTTTGTAATACGTGCTCTCTGGCGACTTGTGACGTCATTGTTCAAAGCGGACGGGTTGTATCCCCTGCTACACTAGACCCTGGTTTTTTTTTACTGTTATATTTAGCTTGTCCACACCTAAAAACCCAAAGTTTCCCGCGGTTGTCCCGTTAGTTTGCTTGTAATTTGGGAGGGAAATTTTATTGTCTTACTTATACATATTTTGGGTCTAGTGCAGCAGGGGATACAACCCGTCGGCTTTGGACATTGACGTCACAAGTCGCCAGATAGCAGTTTACCATTTTCGCTTTTGCTGTTATGTTTCAGTTTCGTTTTTTTTACTGATTGCTTAATAAAGTGGATCTGTTTATTCTATCTCGTGAGATTTTTTTTTAAAAAAGCCAAAAAACACTTATCAGCCACTGAAGGGAGCTACAACACTAAGAAGAATCGCTTCGCGATTGGCGACTTGTGACGTCAATGTCCAAAGCCGACGGGTTGTATCCCCTGCTGCACTAGTCCCCATATTTTCGTGTTTGTTGCCATGTGTATGTAGGGACATCATAGGCACCATAGTGGAGACGCTTAGAATAGCTATTTCCGCCATATTGATGACGTCATGGGTCAAATAGACGGATGGAATCGGACACTTCCGTAAATCCCATTATACAAAAGTGTATCTGTTTCAGATTCACTATAAGTACAACTTTGTGTTGTGGGCTTGATATTAATTTCTGTCTCACATTCGCAGTACTTGGTAGTCTGAATGCAGATAATTGTTTGCATGTATGTTTACGTGGTTACTAGAACACATACGATTTATGTACAATCCTAATGTTGAGCAACTGTCGCCTCATTTTTCCTTCCTGAGTAGTGAAGGACGATTGTCACCAATTTTGCCCATAGGGAAGATATGTAAAGTGCTCAAATTTTGGTGAAAGTATTGCGCACACCTTGTGATTCTCGTAGATTATTTGCGATATATCTGAATTTACATTCCAGGTTCAATTTTTTATGACGAAAAGGGCGTTTAAATATATGTAAACGTTTGGCTACGCCACTGGTCAGTCTACTACCACAGCCTTTGTTTGCCATTCACGTTATTTGGTTTTGCCAATATAACCAAATTATCACCTTCCAACCTAGACCCTGGGATACGCCAGATATCGTTCTCTAATCACAACCCAGATTTGAAAGACAGGGGGAGAGGGGAGTTGTGCAACATCACATTGGAGTCCAAATCATCTACCTTTGCTTTCCCTACTTTCACACGTATTCTTAGAAATGTACACAGAGATTGTATGTGTGAATGTGTGTTGTTAGTTAGCTGTGAATGACCTTGCCTGGAGGCTCAGCAACAATTTGTCTTGTTTGTGTTAGTGTACCTGTTGAGCATTCTATAATCCCCCCCCCCCACACACACACACAAAGTTTGCTGAGTGGTTATCTTTACTCCCTCCATTATTTGTATCCCACGCAGAATTTTACATCCTTGTCTCAACCTGAAATTGTATTTAGCGCTTCAACAAACAGGTATTGTCTACTCTGTGGTGTATTATAATTTGATATTTGTTATATTTCATTATGTGTTTTTGTGCTAGGGATTGCTAATAGAAGATAGTAAATCCTCATTTATAACAAATACTTGTGTTTCCATTTACATACTCTGCTGTTACTAGACTTCATAGCATCATATAGCAAAACTTTATTTTATTTAGGGAACTTTATGTTAGAACTAGGTGAGTGCTCTTTCTGGAATGTTAACAAACATTTCTGAACAGCTTTCTGTAACTGGGGTGCTGTCCTTGTCCTTAACTGCTTAAGTATATTGTGGCTCTTCCTCCCCTGTTCTGTTAAGCAGAACTGTGATGGGCTATGATAGTGCTGTAGATTATAACACGTATTTAATTTTCTGTCATATGTACGCCATTATAAAGGAATATGTGGGATCTCATTGGCCATAAGTTCTGCTTCTAGTAATTTTCTTGATGCCTGTAAATTTTATTGCAAAATATTTAATGAAATTAATTTACATCTTGCTCTCTTTGTGTACCAAAACTTCACGTCCTTACTCTGTATAGACCTGCATCACAGCAGCATCCCTCAGTGGCATACTTTGCAGTTTCAGGAGTGTTTTTGTATACGTATGTGATGTCATTTATTATTAGGAGGTACACATTCTGTGAGTTTTCGGTATGCATGCAGATCGTGCCTGCTTCAAGTTAAACTTGACGTAAGTTACAATTAATTTTATTATCTCTGTCACAGACCCACATTTGCACCACTCACATCCAAAGGGAGCGTGAAAGATGAATCAGAGGAAGCACAAGAAGTAATTCTAGAATTCGAGTGAGTATGTGGGAAAAAGCACAGTAATGTTGTTATAGTACTGCACTGAACGTAATAGGGTAACTAACAAAGCCGTGTCAGTAGTCGGTTGAGATAAGTTCCTTGTAATACAACATGCACCCAGTAGAAAATGGACAGCAAGTAGAGTAGTTCAACATTTTGCCATACACTTAATGGATCATTCATTCTGAATAGTTTCAGTGTATTTGGGGAGAATTATTTTTGTTACATAAGTGATAAATTACTCCAGCAATTTGTTGGGATCTGACAAAGCATTGTGAACCATCATTCCATAATGTTAAGAGCTACTAACATGTAACACTGCCATCTGTCATGAGAATAATTTAGTATTTGTTGTGTGGTGCAGGAGTGGAACAATCTTACTATAATACAGAACTTGCAAAATATTTAATTCCTGATTGAAAGATTACATTCATATTTTATTGCGAGGAAAAGGTAAATCGTACATGTACTGAAAAAGTAATTTATTGTTGTGATACTAAAGGCTGACATTCATCAGTTACTAAATCCTTCTCTGAATATGTATAATGGTCTATACTGCTACTTGCTAAATGTGTGTATTTTATAAATTGGCATAACAACAGACATCTTGTAATGCTCGGGATCACCAGCACAGTAATGAGGAGGGGAATTTCATACATTTGCTGCAAATTGAGTACTTGGTAGCCACCATCTCCACACTAGTTTATTTATTTGTCTCTGGAGAAACACAACTACAATACAGATTTTTTGTACAATGATAGGGCTTCCACACCAAAAGAAAGGAGGTCACACTGGAACATAAAAGAAATACAGTCTAAAAGGAGAAGCAGCATTAGAATGATATTTAGGATGATTATGATTATATGGTGTTGGAGTAACTAGATCCCATACTGTAGAAGGCACCATGTCCAGTTCATTGGTGAGCTTTTCTTTGTTGTCATCTGCTGGTACAAAGAGTCATCCCACAAGGAGAGAAGTGTTTCTTGATATTTGACTTGGCCCTCTGAGCTCCAGATCTGACTCTGAGTAAGGGTTTCAGAGTGGTCTGTGCTTCATGCCCTGATGGGAGACTTTCAGGTGGGGCTACCTAACGAGTTACCGAGGTTGGAGCCTGTGGTCACCCAGTATATCAGTCTCCGCAATTGGGGGGGGGGGGCATGTAGGCATTCAGTTGTCTGGACATTTGGTATCCCTGTAATGGTTGTCCCTGCTGGTTAGTGTCACACTCGTTGAGAAATTTTATAATGGAGTTCTTTTTAAAAGATGTCATAGTCACTGTTCACTGTAAAAATTATTTATTTTGACAACTGCAATTTCGACCTTACGGCCATTATTAAGTGGATACTGCAAAAGCTAAAAAATAAATAAGTGTGTGGGATAATAGCACATGTGTTATCTGTCCTGAAAGACTTACAGTAGACTGGATGCTAAAAAAAAGGGAGCAGTAATAATATTTCCTATCAGTTTATTTGAGTATACTTTGTAATAAGGCTGTTGGTAAAAGATCATGACATTGATGTATCAATATTTTTGAAAAACGGTTTGGAAAAATTTTTTTCACTGATATATTGAAGTGGCAATATTGAGTACTCATATTTTTATCTAGTGTAACATTTTTTTGCAATTTTCTATAAGTACTTGAAATGGTTATTTTGAAATTGTAGTAGAACTATTTTACTTTCACTGTGTGGAGGAGTCTTTCTACTTTTTGAGCTTTCATCGCATCCAGTCTTTCTCTTTGACTGTGTGAAGCAGGGATAGGTGGTACAAAGTAGTAGTCCGATTGCACTGAGGGGGAGAGGGGAGATGTGAATGAAATAACAAGATTTCTGATGTGAAGAAATAACGCACCAGATGCATTAAAAAACAGCTTTAACTTGTGTGGTGTTTCTTCACATTGCCATTCTTCAAAAACAGTCGCTGAAAATGATTAACAAAAATCTAAATGCCAAAATTGGCCTTTGGGTGGGTGCAGACGTTTGGGGAGAAACGCTGACATAATCGGCGCTCGGTGCTGTCAACAGAAACTGCAACGTTTAACTTCACTGTGCAATTTTGACACTAAAACCATTAATTTGCTGGTGTTAGGAGAAATGAAGAAACAGGGAGGTTGACACGAAGTGTTCTGGACAAATCTGATAAAACAGACCCATCGGATACCTCGTATTGTGCCACATGCAGTTGAGATTGTTAGCAATGTGGTTATTGCCAAGCGTAAAGATGCAGCGTCTTCTTTTCGATTCCTGCCCTACAGAATATCTAATAATAACTAAGTACTTCAATATACACCTCTAAAATTGGCAATATATTTACACTGTGTAGCTGATATTTTTATAGGGTGGTAAGTCGATATTTTTTTCTGTTGATATATTGATAAATTTGTTTTGATAGATCAAGTACCGATAATGGTAGTTTCTTAAATATTGATATATTGGATTCCTGATATTTTTAAAAATATCGAGAGCCCTACTTTATTATGGATGAATATCATGAAAAACATGAATCACATTAACAGTGCTGTTCATACATGAACCGATCTAATCTAAAAACCAAATATAATAAATAGAGAAAAAAGTGTGACAAGATGTTGCCCACTAATTGAACAACATTTTCTTGTACCACTGTGTATTATGTGAAATATACTGCATAAGCAAAAAAGTGTGTTAATGTAGTGATACAATTTCATGGAATTTAGAAAGGGCTATTTCAGTTGAACTTATAGAACTGGTTACACAGTCTACATCTACATACACCACAAGGGGAATGGTAGAGGGTACCTTGTACCACCACTAGTCATTTTCTTTCCTGTTCCACTTGCAAAGAGAGTGAGTGATAAGGACTAAATATATGCCTTCATAAGAGGCTTAATTTTTCTTACCTTACCTTACCTTAATATCTTCATCGTCCTATGCAAAATTTACATTGATGGCAGTAGAGTCATTTTGCACTAGCATGACAGTTCTCTAAATTTTTCCTATAGTGTTCCATGAAAAGAATGTTGTTTTACCCCCAGGAATTCTCATTTGACTTCATGAAGCATTTCTCTGCAATACATGTTGGTCTAACAGTGCAACTCTGAATTGCTTTGTTGTCTTTCTTAAATCCTACATTGTGGGGATGCCCAAAACTTGAATGGTACTCAAGAATGGATCACGCTATTATTTTATACGTGGTCTCTTTTACAGATGAACCACACTTTCCTAAAATTCTTGAAGTCAACAAATTTGCCTTTGCTACTACCCCCTTTGCATGCTCGTTCTGTTTCATTTCACTTTCCGACATTGTGCCTAGATACTTCTCAATGTGACTGTGTCGAGCAGCACACTAATAATACCCTATTCAAATATTGCAGGATTGCTTTTTTGCATTCACCTGCATTACATTTTCAACATTTATAGCAAATTGCCTCTCAACACACTTACTAGAAACTTGTCACTTAAATATTTATTGAATGTGGAGGTTGTACTCTGCCTATCTGGTATGCTCTTCACACCTCACTGAATATCCTCCCAGGTTGCTCAATATAAAATTTTGTGCATGTTCTACTGTCAGTATCTTTCAAACTGGTTGGTTCTACCAGTATTGTCAGATTATCTTTTCTAGTGTATTGTTTCTATGAAAACTGCGTACCTATGTTAGTTTCCTTGATCTTGTGTGTGACTTGGCCTGAGACTGCACCTAACTGGGGTAAATTTGGTGCACCTAGTCTTTTTGTACTTGACATTCCAACCTACACTTTCCATTGTTTGTACTTGACGTCATCTCTTTATAATGTAATTCCATTAGTTGCATGTACATTCTCTTTTTTAACTTGCCACCCATTGACTTCTGTGACCACTCTGCTATAAAATAATTATTGATAACCAATTCTTGCAAGGTTGCAAGTGGAAGGTTGCTAAGCCTCTGTATCATTGAATTGAAATGGGCCTGCTTGGGGCATTTTGGATGATGGGACTCATTACTGATTGATGATAGGCTTACAAAATATTCCAAATTGGTGTTGGCTTTTAATGTTTGAAATTTGCAAGTCTAGGAAACATAGACTTGTATTAGTATCTATTTCTTTTATAAACGTTGTTAGGATGCAAGATATGGAGTTGGTCATGTGATGTGTAGATTTTGGTAACAGGTTCTTTGAAAAGCATCAGTATATTAGCTGCATATTGGTTGTGTTACCAAATTCTCTTGTTTGCTGAAAATTGGTGAAAATGTTGCTAAAATGTTTACAGAAATAATGGCCAATGTTCCTGCCAGGCAGTTGCCTATTGCAAGACTCTTGCTTTGTATACTTCGTACTATTGAATGTTAAGTACAAAAGGGAGTGGCTAATTCTAATAATACATTCTTCTTTAGTACCTCTAATGTCTTCTTTACTGAGACATTTGGATAGATATTAACAATATCAAACGAAATAAATACCTTTTATGAGATGTAAACAATATACTGTTTCTCAAATTATCCTTGAAATCCTGCTTAAACAGTGTTTAAGCATGATTTCAAGTTTTTACTAATCTTAGAGGCAAGGCTATCCATACAGTTTCCAATCAGATGAATTGGGATGTCTTTGTGTATTTTGAGTTGCACTCTTGACTTTATTACACTTCATGTTTATATCAGTAAAAAGAAAGTTATTTAGTTTTCTTTGTGCTATTGTTACTGTTTTAGTGGGGTCTTCACCTATTTTACTAATTTTAGTGTTATCAAATAAGTGCCAAACTTTTATCATACTCAAATTCAACCATAATAACAATGTTACCTTATCTGTTTTAAGAATAATTGTATTCTGTGGTCTAAGTTTCTCATTGATAGCTTTAATAATAAAGGGGCTGTCAGGTATTGTATAGTGTACATGCTTTTTGCCTAAGTAGTTACTGCCACATAATTTTGTCTGTTTTATATGTTATTAGTTTTTTTTCTTCAAATGGTAATTTAGCCGTATCAGATTCTTAATGACACTACCCTGAAGCCTTGATAATAGAGCAGGAGCTGGAAGCAGATGCAAAATATTTATTATATACAGTGAGTTACAGCAATCATTCCTCGTCCTAGTGTTACATTGATTGTTTCTGATTTTGAACAGTGATTGAATGTTCACAACAAACTTGATAAAGGAATAAATGCTTTGCAAGAGGGTGGTCAATATGACAAACTTTTTAATAATTATCTGTAAGAGTTTTTAAAGTGAACTCAATGTATTATCCTTGTTACACACTTTGACACAATGAATACTTTCTCCTGGTGAGTTGTCCTAGAATATGATGTAGTATCATAAGTATCGGTAAATCAAACAGGGAGGAAGAAGGAGAAAAAGGAAAGAAAAAAGACAAAATTTTCGCATTTTCGCATCTGGAGTTTGTGACATATCTGCCTTACTTATCTCATTACTGTCTGTCACATCTATCTTTTCTTTTTCCTTTGTCCCTTATTGTTGTTACTGTTTATGCGTGTGCTTCATTCTACATCAGTCCTGTGGAGAACCAACTGATTCCTTATCTTATCAGTCTGTCTTACTTTTGATGTCTTTCTATAGCACCACATTTCAAATGCTTCAATTCTCTTCTTTTCCGGTTTTCATGTAGCCCATGATAATTTGGCTGTGCTGTTCTGCTTTTAAGTTAACACTTCATTTGTTCATAATCTGTTATTTGTCTTCCAAGGTAGCAGAAGAATTCCTTAACTTAGTCTACTTTGTGGTCCCCAATTTTATTGCTAATCTCATGTCTGTTGCTGATTGCTTTCATCTTTATTTAGTTTACTCTCAGTTTACAATCTGTTCTCATTAGACTGTTCATTATATTAAACACATCCTGCAATTATTCTCCATATTCATGAAGGATAGCAATGTCATAAGGGAATTTCATCACTGATTTCCTTTCATCTTGAATTTTAATCCTCCTCTTAAATATTTCTTATATTTTCATCATTGCTTCTTCAGTGTATAGGTTGAATATTATGGTCGAAAAACTACATCCCTGTGTTACACCCATTTTTAATCTGAGTATTCACTCTTAGTTTTCAGTTCATTGTTCCCTCCTGGTTTGTGTACATGTTGTATGTTGCCCATCATTCCCTATTGCTTACTCTTATTTTTCTCAGAATTTCAAATATCCTGCACCATTTTACATTATCAAACGTGTCTTCCATCTCATCAAATTCTATGAGCATGTCTTGATCTTTCTTAACTTTCGATTCCATTAGCAATTGCAATATCAGAACTGCTTCTCTGGTGCTCTTTATGTTTCTGGAATCGTTACTGATGGTCTGATAGATTCCAATTTTCTTCTCCATTCTTCTATATATTATCATGCTCAGCAACATGGATGGATGAGCCATTAAGCTGATGGTGCAGCACTTTTGCTTTTATCTCCTCTTGTTATCTTTTGGGGTTCTGCGGATGATATGTTTCTGAAAGTTTGCTTAATGCCATTTCCCTTGCTAATTTAATAAATTCCAAAGGAATGTCGGGTGTCCTTCTGCCTTGTTTGGCTGGATCCTTTGTCTTTCTTACGACTTCCCAGTTCTTCATCAATCATCACATTGTATAGTTCCTCCCTCTCATAAAACCTACAGTTTACCTCTTTTCCACCTATGCATTCTCTCCTCTCTTCTTCACTTCACAGTGAAAGTCTCATTGCACTATTAATGCTTACAGTATCTGTTTTTAATTTCACCAAATGTTTGTTTTTACTTCTCTCTATGCTGAATCATTCCATCCAACAGCCATTTCTTTGTCAGTTTCATGCAATACTGGTTCCTCAAGCAAGGTGTGACCAACATGCCATGCATCTAAGGTGTCTGTGAAACGAGCCCATGATGTCTTCACTAAGGAACCAAACATTTATGACCACCATGTTTCCCCTTTCAAACGACAAGTGATTTATTTATTTATTTATTTTTTCCTGTGGGTGTACTTGAAGAGCTAAGTCTATGAAACAAATCCACAACACAATACAGGAACTGAAAGAGAACCATTAGCCCTGAAGTAGCTACTATCAATATCTGAATATGCTTAAGTGTGCACAGCTGTGTATTGATGTTGTGTGGGGGTCACTGTTCAGCATATTCTACAAATGAATTTTTTATTGTAATGCTGTACGCACATTTGGGAGAACGACAGTTCAAACTTACATCCATCATCCATACATCCAGATTTAGGTTTTCCATGATTTCCCTAAATCATTCGAGGCAAATGCAGAATGGTTCCTTTGAAAAGACATAACCAATTTCCTTCTTCATCCTTGAAACAATCAGAGCTTGTGCTCTGCCCTCTAATGACCTTGATGTTGACAGGCCATAATCTTCCCTCCTTTCTCCCTCCCCCTCTCCCCCCTCTCCCCCTCTCCCCCTCTCCCCCTCTCCCCCTCTCCCCCTCTCCCCCTCTCCCCTCTCCCCCTCTCCCCCTCTCCCCCCTCTCCCCCCTCTCCCCCTCTCCCCCTCTCCCCCTCTCCCCCTCTCCCCCTCTCCCCCTCTCCCCCTCTCCCCCTCTCCCCTCTCCCCTTCTCCCCCTCTCCCCCTCTCCCCTCTCCCCCTCTCTCCCCCTCTCCCCCTCTCCCCCTCTCCCCCTCTCCCCCCCTCTCCCCCTCTCCCCCCCTCCTCTCTCTCCTCTCTCTCCATATAACAAAGTTGTATTATTAAACAATGGAAAATTAAACATGGAATAATGACAGTATTATGAAAAGGACAGTTGCTTATCACCATATAGTGGAGATGTTGAGTCACAAATACAGACAACAAAAATACTGTCAAACAAAGCTTTTGGCCAAACACTTTTTGTAAGTTACTGTGCCACATGAACTAGTATCTCATCCTATCAACCATTTCCCCACCCTCCACTTCCCTTCTCTATTCCAGTGTGCACATACTAAGTTCACCTAATCTAGTCACATTTGCCGTCCCCCTTTTTTCACACTTAACCACCCTCAGACCTGCTACCCACATTACCATCATTTTAGCCTCCAGGGGGCTCACATTTCTTTCATGAGTTCGTGTATGGTGACAACAGGGCCCTGAGCTATTACAGCCCATTCTTCCTTCCTGGGCTGCATTTCCTTCCTGTGTCCTTGCTCCCTGTTGTCGCTCCTTCCCCCCCCCCCCCCTCCCCCCCTTCCTTCCTTCTCATCTCTCAGTTCCTTACTTATGTCGACCTGGCTATCCACCTGGTTTTCCTTTAGTCCTTGCAGTTTGTTTCCTTTGTCTGTTCTTTCATCCTTTTTGGCATTCTTGTCCCTCTTTGGGATTTGACCTCCGTTTCTAAATTTACCCCCTATTCTCTGTGAACTCTCGAGGGTGGATTTGTGGCTTTATATCAAATCCCTTTTTGCTTAGTAGTGGGCTCTTGCGGGGCTACCACATGTGTAAATTAAACTTTGTGCCATCAAGGATACACTCACTGTGTGGGGTCTTTCCTCTGTCTCTCCTGGCGGGAATCTACCATCCTCTGCCATCTTTGCATTGGTCATACTAGAATGATTCATGGGATTTTATTCCCCCAGTTAGCCACCCCTCCTTTTAGTTCTGGGACTCCGCTCACAGCAATCCATGTTTTGCTGGACTGCCCCACCTTTTCATCCTTTGCACTTAAAGTCGCCCCCCCCCCCCCCCCTCCCATTTGTTGTCTTGGGTGTTACTGCACGACCCTTGCATGGTTATGTCTGTCCTTGGTTTTCTGTAGAAGTGGTTTGTACTATGAAATAGAAGTCCTTGGATTTTCGTCTGGACTTCAAGTCCCTCGTGTAGCATAGGCATTGGTTACCAGTATGGAGACGTTGATGTTGCCTCCATTCCAGCCTGGTTCTCCCCTCCTTTTCCCTACATTTTGGCTGGTCTGTTAAGCTGTTTCGTTTCCCCCTTTTCTTGTTTTTTTCTTCCCCTAGTGCAGTCCCTATTGTTTCGTGATATTGTTTGAGTGTTGGTGGGACAGATAGGTGGTGGTGTTTCTGCAGCACCCCCCATTCTCCCTGTTCCTATCCACTGTCCTCCTGTTCTTTCCTTTTTCTGCTGCCCTGACGTCCCTTTTCCCTCTTTGTTTGCACATTATCTCTTCCTCTTGTCTGGACTGTGCTGTTAGTGTAGTTCTTCCCTTTATTTCGGCCATCCTAGATCGTGGAACCAATGACTTCACTGTTTGGTCCCCTTCCCCAGAGGAATCAACCAGCCAACCTATCAAATTTCTTTGTTTTCGCAGTGTGTTCACATTGGTTTCAGTTGGTTTTCATCTATCAGTGTCAGCTTGCTCACTCAGATTTTATCTTGTTTCCCCATACTCATCAGTTTTATCCTTTTTGTGAGTTTCCCACATGTTTCTTGTAGTTTTGTCATTATTTTGGGTGTATTTCTACATTACTTACATATTTTTGCTCGTTTTTATGCTCCATTATCCTTGCTGCTTCCATCTGTGTCAATATAGAAAACTTTCCTTATCCCTTGCCAGAACCCAGTCCCATATACTGTCCCTACGTTGTTGCTTGGTTCGTGGAATCCCCCTCCCCCCCCCCCAAACGGCCTCCAATCAAATTACTTATCGCTGGCTGCAACTCGTCCTACAGTGACCACCATCTGTTCAGATTCCACCAGTCCTTAACCCTCACCAACATAGTCCTGCAAAGCCATGTCAAGCAGCTCAAACCTCCTTGCAATACCTCTTCTCCATCAGTAAAGTTCTCTTGCTATGTAACCATAAACTCCTGAATCACATGTTGAAACTCTTGCGTTCAAGGAACTACAGTGGCATGCACACCACCACCTCAAAAACCTCTCCACCCCCTTCACTTCCTACTCCCGCCTTGGACTACCACCATTCACCACCTCCAAACCTCCCCTACATCCTCTCATAGCTGACAAACCCTTCCTTGGAGACCTATTACATTTACCCTGCCTTCAGAATCTCTGTCACACTGCCATACAGAATCCAGAACCTAAACAGACCTGAAACACAGTCAGGAACCTTTCCTTTAAAGATCTTAGCTCCACAGATGTATCAGTCCTTTCTAAAGGCCTCGCCTTTTGCTGCCACCTTCTCCCAGTCCTTGCAGTAGAAGCACTTCTTTGCCTCCAATTGTACCTACCAGACTCAACCAAAGACCAATGTTGAACCCCTCCTGACTCATTTCACTCATCCATCCAACTGTGATGCCCCGCACTGTCCCCAAGCCACCCTGTTAACTTCCCAGAATTTCTTAACCTAGAATCTTGCATCCCTATCATTTCTCAAATTCCTCAATATGGGAGCTAACCTTACCTCTGCAGAAAGAAATGCAATCCACCACCTAAAAACTGATCTCAACCTTACAATCCTCACTGCTGACAAAGGAACCGCAAGGATTACCTGGCAGAAGGATACTGCAAGCTGCCAGATTCCTCCACCTACAAACACTGCCACAGTGAGCCCATTCCATAAATCAAGCAGTATCTCCAGTCTCTCCTCAAATTCTTAGGCCCACCCCAGAGCCTCTCCTTGGAGTCCATCTCTCTCCTCACCCCTACCACTTCCCACAGTCCTACTTTCTACGTGCTTCTTAAAGGCCATTAACCCAACCACCCAGGACACCCCATTGTGACCTGTTAATGTGCACCCTGTGAGAGACACTCTGCCTTCGTAGGTCAATGTCTTCAGCCTATTACCTGTAACCTACCCTCCTGGTAAAAGGTACCAAACATTTCCTCCACCGACTCTCCACAGTTCCTGTTTCTTTTCCACTTGGTGCTCTGCTCATCACTATCAATGTCACCTCCCTTTATACCAACATCCCTGATGCCCATGACCTTGCTGCTATTGAACACTACCTGTCCCAATGCCCGATGGATTCCAAACCTAGACCCTACTTCCTAGTCACCATGACCAACTATATCCCCACCCACAATAACCTCTCCATTGAAGGCATCACCGGCAAACGAATCCAGGTTATGGTATGGGCACCAGAATAGCACCGTCCTGTGCCAACCTATTCATGGACCGTCTAAAGGTATCCCTTCTAACCACCCAGAATGCCAAATCCCTCACCTGGTTCAGACTCATTGATGACATCATGATCTGGATCGTGGATGAGGACACCTTATCCATGTTTTCCTAAACTGCAAAATCTTCTCCCCTGTTTTCTTCACCCGGTCCTCCTCAACCCAACGAGCCACCTTTCTTGATGTTGACCTGCACCTCAGAGATGTCTATATCAGTACCTCCATTTTGACAGCTGCCACTCATTCCATGTGAAGTAGTCCCTTCCATACGACCTAGTCACCTGTGACAGTTGCATCTGTAGTGAGGAGCACTCCCTTTCAAAATATGCCAAGGGCCTCCCTCCCAACCTTGTACAAGAATAGATCTCCCATGCCTTCTCTCTCCTGTCATCCACCATCTCCAAAGTCCCACTGTCCAGCCTTAGAGGAGCATTCCCCTTGTTACTCAGTACCACACAGGACTGCAGCAGTTCAATCACATTCTTCACCAAGGTTTTGACTATCTCTTGTCGTGACCTGAAATGAAGTGTGTCCTACCCACTATCCTTTCCGCCCCTCCCACAGTGGTATTCAGCTGCCCACCAAACCAACACAATATATTTGTCCATCGCTACAGAACCCACACGTCCTCTCACCACCGCCTACTCGAGTCCGGTCACAAACGTCGCCTATCCTATCAAAGGCAGGGCTACCTGTGAAACCAGTCATATGATCAACTAGCTAAGCTGCAACCATTGTGCTTCATTCTATGTGCTTGTGAAAACCAACATGCTGGCCCCCAACAAACTGTGGCCAAGAAAACGCTGACCCAACCAGTTGCTGAGCATGCTGCCCAACACAGTGTTCTCCATTCCAATGACTGCTTCACACCCTGTGCCATCTGGACCCCACCCATCAACACCAGTTTTTCTGAATTGCGCAAGTGGGAACTCTCCCTACAATATATTCTACATTCCTGTAACTCTCCAGGGCTCAACCTTAGTCAGTCATTGTCCTTCAACGATCTATCCCTTTCCCTGTTACCTTACCAGCAGTACACAGCCCTCCGTTCCACAAATGCATCCACAGTCTTTTCACTTCTCTCCTTTTTCACTCCGCCCCCCCCCCCCGCCCCCGCCCCACCTTCCACCCACCTGCACTCCATCTAATCTTCCGACTACAATTAGCTGCCCTACCCCCTCCCCACCTCATCCTTGTATGCTTCCACAGGCAGGACTTTACTGCCCCCGCCCCACCCTGCTACTCATCCCCCTCCTCGCCCCAACTGCCTCCTCACCCCCACCACCCAGTTTGCTTCTCCCATCATGTGCTGCTGCTCACAGTTTGACCTCGGCAGCCAAAGACAGTGTGCGTGTGCGTATGTGCTTGCGCGTGTGTGTTGTCTATTCTGATGAAGGCTTGCTTGGCCAAAAAGCTTTGTTTGACAGTCATTTTGTCATGCCTATCTGCGACTCAGAATTTCTGGCATATGTTAAGTAGCAACTATCCTATTCATTATATTGTCAAAATTGTATTATTATTATTATTATTATTATTATTATTATTATTCAGCTGTTTGTTAAAATTAACTGTTCTATGTTTATGGTGACATTTTACCACAATTTTGACATGTGTTCTTACGGAGAAAAAAAAATATCCGTTTGGATTCTGGTTGTGATAGTTGGTTCAGTTTAGTTTGGTAACGCCCAGTACTATATCACTTGGATCCTGTACCAAACAGCAGAATGTTCTGTTAAAGGATTACAACCTTTTTGATGAATCTGACTTGTATGTAATTCCGGTTGCCGTGTAGAATTTTGTGGATTAGGTATGCTGCCCCACCCTGTGCAGACTTCTCTGAAGTGTCTTCTCTGCTGCAAGAAGCTGCTAAAGCTTTACAACTAACAACTTACACCAAGTTATCAAATGATGACTGAACACACATTTTCACTTTCAACCATCCATTTCTAGATGTTTATTGCATAATTACATTTACAGTTCAGTTCATTAACATGGCGTTAATACATTCTGTCTTTATGAGAACTCAAACAAGAGCGCTGCTAATGTAATGGTAATCCCAAAGCTTTCTTACACTACAATCAAGAAACATCATTTTTTTTCTCCTAAGAGATTCCATAATACCATTTAATCAGTGCACGCCTTCTGGGTCCATGGACTGCATACCAGGTGCCCAGCAAGTAGTAAGCATTCTCCTGCCTTCTGGGCACTGCGGCTACATCTTTCCTCATACGCCCTCTCTGCAGGAACAGATATGGTATGCGCAGTAGGTCTTTTGATATTTTACTCTGTAGTTTACTTAACCATTGTGAACATCTTTAGCTGATGTGACAGTTCTTCATATAGTGGAACGGAACGTGACCCACAACGTCCTGTTACACTAAATCCTGTACCTGAATCAAATGATTCGGATTATATATGTTATGAGACTAATAAACCACCATTAATGATATTACCTCCCACATACCAATCCCCTCTCAGATATCCCAGTGGGGGACTAATTGGGAATCTTCGGCCATTGGAGAAATCATAATTATATTTTCTCAGTTATGCATCGTATGTCTTTTGAATACACATAGTGTGTCTTTAATATAATGGTTTCCATTTCCTTCTGTACACTCGTGCTGCTGTTGATTTGATTCTTCTGCCTTGTAGGGGCAGTTTACAACCTCAAGGGAAGGAGGTTGCCCTGAAGCTGTCGCACCCTGTGCCTTCCTTGACAAGGCCTTTGGAAGAGTGAGGGTGACTCCTTATATCAGGAATCTTTAGCTGGCGTTGCTGATGTTTTGTAGTTAAATTTTAAGTAGTGACTGCATCCACACTTTGGGTTCAGGATGTTTCCATTACTAGTCAGAGACTACTACTAGAGATGATTGGTCAAACATGAGTGTGATACAATGGTGTATTTACACATATTGCAACAGACCGTAGACGTGTCAAGAAGCAATAGCATGTGGTACCGCCTGTGCACGGTGTTCATCTCGGGTCGTGTGGTCACATGACATTTCCGGGTAACACTGTTAAGCACCCAACTGTGGCAATCTGACAGCCACTCTCCAGTACTGTATGAAGCTACACATCACACAGCATTCAATGTCTTGGAATTGACCCAGTTACATTTCACTGTCTTTCCGGGAGTAGCTCTTTGGATGTTCTATGTTTGGACAACTTCCATCGTTCCAAACTTGTTTCTGAGTTGCGTGTTATTGGCAGTCCCGAATCAACACACAATTTTTGCAGCCACCTGTACCGGTCGCAAGAACACTGGTAGCCACGCTGCACTGAACTTTCCTGTTCGTGTTGTGCCCCCACCTCCAGTGAACCATTTGTTGAAAGCTGTGCCACTGCTCTTTTTCCAGTAGTATGTAGTCATATATTGTGTGAACCTATTCCCGGGTATGACATGCATGGGAGGCAACAAAGGTTTAATGAATTATTGGTATAATTTAACCAGTAACCAGTCTTCATGTGGTGTTTAAGGCTGTGTGTGCTGGCAAGAACAATACTAAATGCGGAATGTATATACTGCTTAAAGTGATTGAGTACTAAGGAGTTCTGGTTCTCTGGAATTGGTTTCCCCTATTAGCTCTAGTTAGCTTTCAAAGAATGTGATTTCTTGAACTTTCGGTAACACTGGTGCTGTACACATAGTTAAAAATGGAAAGTGCTGCCAATTTTTTATGTGTTAATGACACTGCAGAAGTAATGGTTAATTGGAAGTTTAGTATTAAAGCATGTGCAGCTGAAGTGTTGACATGAGTGTATTAACAGTTGTTAGTGCCAAATAATGATCAGCTGAATTTCAAAGGACAGGGAGGTTAGTTACTAGAACATTGTTGTAAACAGTAGCTAACGTTTTCTGTTTATGTAGAGAAGTTGAGGGATTTTCATCAATTTAGAGGATAAAAATAACAAATTGCATTATTGTATTTTATTGAAACAATTGATTGTATTTATGTAGAGTCAATGCAACTTAACCTGATCTGTCTCTGATGTAGTGGCAGTTAAATCACTTACAGGAAACATCATGTTCCTGGAAAATATTTAATAACCTAACATTTAGGTGATTCAGTTACGTTTGTACATACACATTACTTCTGTGCGCTATGTACTGGTACCATAACAAAATTGCAAAAAGTCCTGTATTCACAATTCTTCATTGAGGGTCTAGAGCTAAGTAATCTTTTTTGTCAAAAAGACTATCACCACAATGGAAAAGTGTGGAGACTGCTGCAGAGTTGTGAGAAATATTAGACAGTTCGAAGACTTCCTACACTTTCCTTTTACATTGGGTTTTGTGAATCAGCCAGCTCTATTAGAGATGCTGGTAGCCTGTAGTGCTGTTGTAGTTGTACTTAGTGCTTTACAATTATAGAGGAAATGCAGCAAATTGTAAAACTCTGATCTGACCAGGCAGTAGCACAAGCAGAATTAGAACAGCTGAGAGCAGCAGTTGACAGCAGTAATATTAGGAATGGGGTAGATGACCAGACCGTTGTCAAATACTACCATTTAAAGTTCAAGAGATGCAGCAAACATGCTAGCTTTAGGACTGACACTTCCAACAGAGTAACTCTACAGGAGACTGTAGACAAAAATGTGCGGATAACCCAATAAGTTTAGGAAGACTCTGACAATAGAAGTCAGAAAAGTGCAAGTCAAAATTAGTAGTAGTCAAAGGGCTTACAAGACCAAAAGAACATCCTTAATCTAGGAAGTATTCTTCATAGGGCAATATCAAAACTGATTAACTTCCGGTGTAGAAATACTGAGAGGTTCAGATACAGTGTTAATATTTGAGGAATAAAGGCGACTACTCACCAAACAATAGAAGCACTGATCATCGACTGGTGCACATAGAAAAGAAAGAAATTTTGGTAGCTTTCGGAGTAATCCTTTTTTGAGCTAGAGTAAAACTACACAAAGTAAAGAGCGCACACACCTGCACGTGCGCACACAGTAACACATTAATAGGTTTATTTACACTACATATGTTTAATACTTGTGTTATACATAACTTTGAATGCTGCAGGTTCTTCTGTGGTGCTAAGTTACATATAATTAGAGTAATATTCTTCATAGCAAGAAAGTAGTCTTGAATTCCGATTCACATACACGTCTTCATTAAACCACATCGTGCTATGTTGATGCGGTGTTCTTCGCTGCTGTGTTCCACACTGATGTTCATAAGTTAATAGATACAGTTGACATCAGTGAGCTCTGCATTGTGGCTACTTACAAGAATTTACTAGCGAATCAGTCTCAGTGAGGTCCTGTGGGTTCTGCATTCTTTGGTCACGTGTCTTTGTGGTGCCACCCCTCGGAAAATGGCAAGCTGAGGAAAGCAGATTTCGCATGGCATTCTGCTGGTAAGATGTTCAAATTAATCTCTCTCGCCTAGGTTTGAGAATTCGATGGAGATAGTATCCGTACTGCAACGGAAATCTTTTCGTAAGACAAAGCTGCATAACAACTCTAGACATCATTGCAATAATCAAGGGAGAAACTTAAGATGTGGCTCGGACAATATCAAGAATAACTCATAATACATCTTGATTTTTCCATGAAAACATAATTAGCTTGCTAATAAGGAAAATGAAATCGCATCCATATAGGACACTGAAAAATGTAAAGGTATTATACTGATTTGCTGTGCACAATAGAGCATCATCTTGAAGTCAGAGATGTGACAGATCCATGTACACTGCCAGTTACAGTAATATGACTACATGTCAGAAGCCAGAATAACCACCTTTTGCAGCGCGGACCACTGCGAGACGTGCAGGAGGAGTCTCCGTGAGATTCTGGAAGGCACCGACAGGGATGTGGAGCCGTGCCCACTGCAGTGCTGTGGCCAGCTGCGCTAGGTTTCCCAGTTGAGGATCCGTGGTACGAACAGCCCAGTTGAGACTGTCCCACAGATTCTCGAGTCTATTTACATTCGGGAAATTTGGTGGCCAGGCGAGTATCGTAAACTCATCTCGGTGCTCTTCGAACTGTGCACATTCACTGGAAGCTGTGTGACACATTGCATTGTCATGCTGGTAGATACCATCATGCTGAAGAAAAACAAACTGCATTGAGGGGGGGACTTAGTCCCCAAGGATCCACTGTGCCTTTCCAAATGTCACAAAAACATTCCCTAGGCCATAATGCTGTTGCAGGGTGTCTGCTTTGATGTTGCATACTGTATGTGCCAACGGCTATCTGTCTAATGAACCATAAAATGTGATTCATCTGAAACGGCTGCCTGTCACCAGTCAGTGGATGTCCAGTTGCAGTATTAGCATGCAAATTCTGGCCTTCATCGCTGATGAAACAGTCGTCAGCAGGGGTGCGTAAACAGAGTGCTTGCTGCAGGTGTGCATACGCAGAAACATTCGCTGAACGGTCGGTAAGAAGACACTGATGGTAGCCCCTTGGTTCATTTGGGTGGGCAGTTGCTCAACAGTTGCAGGTCTATTCTTCCATATACCTCTCCACAGCAATTTTCCACCCCTGCATTTGTGGTCCGTGATGCACCAGTTTTGGATAGCACTATTTTGCTTTGTGTGGTTTAGATCAACTATGGTGGCATATGAAATGTTTACAATTACAGCCATTTCAGAAGTGCTTCCATCCTTTACTTGAAAGCCATTGATCATGCCCTTGGAGACATAAGATAATTTATTCCTGTTCCACATTATGACAATACCTGCATTTTTTCTGCATCACCCCGATACACTTCATACACCCTCCACTGCTAGTGCTGCCATCTGTGAGTGGTTATTGCTTGTTGATGTCAAACATACAGGGGTCACATTAATGTGACTGGACCTTATTAGTTAATATCACACTACTGTAGGCATAATAAGAAGAAAGGAGAGTGGCTATGTACACAAAATGCTGTATCAAGTCGTAATATCCCAGGTCATAGAACTCAGTGAATTCTGTACTGAACAGCTCTTTAGTGCTGTATTTGCATAATAGAATTGGAAGCTTAAAAGTAAGCAATTCTGTCACTGTGTAGGCACTGACAGCATCTTAAACTTCATTAAACTGTTAGAAGAGGTAAGACTTACAAAAATAACTGGGAAGTTAAGCTATGTGGAGATTTCATCTCAAATGGTTATGTCGAGGGCACTTGGAGTTAATGTCCAACTTGTATTTGACCCCCACAGTAACATTCCCAACAGGAATAGAAGTACATATTACAACATTGATTGACAATTTGCTTCTAAATTGACTATATTTAATAATAAATTTATTTGAACCAATGATAAATGGTTTTGTCAAAATTTTTCTTTTTTTCCTGTTAGATAATATGCATGCAGTGCTTTGTTAGTTCAGTGCTTGCACACATGTGGGCATTTACAAACAAATGTCTATACACATGTGAATTCAACTTCATCCTTGCATTCATCAGTATGTGTAGGCTAATTCGGGAACAGCTGTAGAGTTTCTGATCCAGTTTCCACTAATAGATACATTGATTCACAAGTTAGGTTTCTGTACGCAATTATAAATATTTTGAAAAAAATTGTTTGAATTGCGATGAATGAAAAGTTGTGAAAGTGATGACACTACCACCTAGAAAGCAGCTGCCACAACTCGAGAGAGAGTAGCAGTGCCTCAACAGTGCCTTGAGGCAGCAGAAAGTGTGACAAAATTTGCATCTAATTTCAGGATGTCCATCATTATTAAGTAGGAGGACAGAACAGTAGCCAAAAGGAATATTAAACTTTCCAACACTCCTGTCAGCTGTAGTTTCATTATCAGTTATTGGCAACTGGCTTCGATGATATACTTAATCATCATCATCATCATCATCATCATCATCATCAGGCTCTCTAAATACGTGGTAGCTGAGCTTTCCTGAAAGACATCAGCTACAAAATTCCATGCGAAAATAACTCGTATATGCATCAACTCCTGTAGTAAGTAACCACACATGGTGAGACAGCAAACTGCTGATCGAATATGATGTCTGAGGAAGGATATATCTATGGTGTCATATAACCACCTGGACAAGTTGGACCTATGACCACAGCACTGTGAGTTGCAAATTATACACCACATATTGTCAAACTTGTGACCTCAGCTTGACTGTACACAATATCGTGATTATATACAAACGACCTCCAAGGTGAGGCAGGGGCCATTCCTGGCCTACAAAGCATGTACTAAAGTGAGGTGACTGAATATGCAAGGCTCCAGCCCTGTGTATACCACAGTTTTGTCTCCTTAAGCCCATAATCAGCAGCCGGTGCTAATTTTTGTATTGTTTTCCTAACTTTGTATCCTGTGGATGGTAACAACATTATACTTGCTGCGTAATCTTTCATTGGAAGATCATTTGACTGTGGGAATTCTAGTTCTTGTGTCTCTGCCATGAAAAAATATCATTCATAAAATTTCCTGTTTCCTGAGGATAATTCATTGACTTGCCCTGTCTCTTATCTTTTAAGTTGTTGTACTTCTGTTTCTTTTAGCATTTCTTGTCTTATAACCTTCCAGACACCTTCACTTTTACAGTGGAGTCTCAGTTGAATGGCCCTAAGTTATATGAATGTGCAACTATCTGGATTTCCAGCCATGAGCAAATATCGTTGTAGTCTAGTCAAACACGGACATTTCGCTCTGGCACTACCAGCGAGCACCCTGCGCCATCTGTCTAAGGCATTTCATTATTGTTTCAGTTAGACAGGACATGTTCCATTGTCTTCTCATTAATATTAGTGCTGCCAAGTTGCTGAATTGGTCACTAAATGATATTCCACTAGTTAACAACTGAATGACATTATTTGACGCATTTTGGGAAATACCCTTCATTGGGTAGTCTGGAAATCTGAATAAAAATTACAGAAAATATACAGAGAGCAACATGACGAGAGTGCAAGCATTACAAAGCTTTGTCATATTGAGAGCTGACACACACACACCATGATCATCTAGGTATTTAGATCCATAAAGACATGCTGTAACTGATCCAGTTGTCATGGCAGACTAATTTCAAAACTACATCATGCTTTCTAGATAGAAAATTTACACCATGAAAGGGTGGTGAAGCATGCATTGGTGGTGCCACATAGGGGTGAAACAGTGATAAATTTTTATTTACATGAAAGTCAAGGGGCCTAATGTCTGGAGAGTGGGGTGGCCAGGGTGTTGGACCATTCCTTCCAATCCACTGATCCTGAAATGTTTCATCCAGGAAATTGCACACTATCAAAGCCCAGTGGGGGGTGGGGGTGCTCTGTCTTGCTGGAAAATGATCCATTGTTGATATTCTTCTAACTGTGGGGCTTTGGTAGTGCTTAGTTCAAGAACTACTATGTCTCATTTTTGCTTAGATAAAGGTCAGTTACCTAGTTCATGTATCATCTAAAAATGTATCTGTAACAATATTAAGTGAACTGTCAATCACTGTTGTGGTTGTTAATGTCTCCTGTATATAATTTCTAAATGATCATCTTCTTTAGGTTAACTTTGTTGCACTGTTTTCTTGTGTCTTGCTCAAGTGTAATTCATAGGATATGCCTCATGCATATGTCTGTGATCTTTGTCCAAAGCTGAAGTTGTAGGATACACCATGAAACTTCGTTCTGAATATTTTGGAACTCACTTAGTTGCACCATAAATGTCAGGCCTATAGAGGTCTATCAGAATAGTAAAGCCAGTAAGATCAACAGGTTGTGTGTGTGTGTGTGTGTGTGTGTGTGTGTGTGTGTGTGTGTGTGTGTGTGTGTGTGTGTGTGAGAGAGAGAGAGAGAGAGAGAGAGAGAGAGAGAGAGAGAGAGAGAGAGAGAGAGAGAGAGAGAGAGAGAATGTTTTGTACGATTATGAGACTAAATAAGTGTCGATAACATGGCAGCGTGAATGTGAAATTCTTTAAAATAGTCTGCGTCTGCTCACATGCCAGCAGTTTGTACTACATGAAAATTTTATGTCGGGAAATGTGCCAGTGAAGCTGAGTGCTGTGGTACTTGTCCCAGGGCATGGTCTGCAGGCTGTATTCTTGCACACACACAAGATCTACATCAATGTTATTCCTTCAAAATACTACCCATAACACACTATACACTAATGCTAGTGCTTTTTTCAAGTCCTGAAATGCTTCTATGACGTGATCTTTGTGGTGGTTTTTAGCTGACTCAGTCAAACTTCTTCAGTCTCATCTGTGCTTGTAAAATGATAGTTTTCATTTCTGAGAATGAAAAAAGTTCCATAGAGTGAATACGGAGGCTGGGGCATCATTACGAAATTATTTTTGGCCAAAATTCGTGAACAAGTAATGCAGTGAATTGTTTAACACAAATTTAGGCTTTTCCTTTTTCAGATTGCTTCACATAAAGGGCATTGAACTGGTAACTAGAACTCTGTATTGAACTTTCAACCTTGGCCAGGAACTCACTGTGTGCTATGCTGTTAATACTGAAGAACACAGTCAGCATAAGCATCACATTTGACCACACTTATTAATCTTTTTTTTATCTTGGCCATGCAGAACGCTTCCATTGCAATGGTCGAGCATCATATTGAAAAATATGCCCAAATACTTTTCTCCATTTGAAAAGTTTTGCACTTTGTGTGGACTTCACATAGCAACTCCAGAGCAACTTGAATTTGCCAGTGTCATTGTTCAAAATTCAGTAATTCTCGATCATTGTTTGCTGTCACTTTTGTACCCAGAACAACTGAAAAAATATTATGCAATGAGCCAGCTGACATGCCAATGTCTGTGTCTGAATGTTATTTGACAATTGTTGATAATAGTTTCTATCAAATTTTCCATAGTTTCATCGGTTGATGGTGTGTTGGGCATATAAAGAACACTTGGCATTTTCAGTGTCTTGATGGCCTTCTACGAAAAGCTCATACCATTTGTAAACCTTTGTTTTACAAATAGCAGATTCACCGAAAGCAGTACCTTTCCAGCATGTTTGCCAACATAACAGTGTATAAATCTTATGTATCAGAATAAAATGATACACAAAATTACAAATTTCCTGTTATATTTTGAACACACCTTGCATAATACCAATTTTGTTTGATTTGTATGTTGGTGCTAATGCAGAACAAAACTTGTAATTTTGCCAGCTGTAAGGATTTTGATCACTTCTCTGTAAAATGTATGTAAAAAAATAACTTCCTATCGAGTGTCAACCCAAGGGGTACTTTGACTCATCATACGTAAGTCACTACACTTAGTCCAGTCAATGAAAGGAAATACCTTGTAGTCATAAATTTTTGCATAGTGCTAGGATGGAGAGTCCTGAACAGCATACAAAAAATCCTGACTGGTGGGATGTGAGGTTTTGAGGTCTTTTTTAGCGGGCGGTGGGGGTGTTACAGATGTTTCTCTCGAATAACAAGAAAACTGGATTCTAGGGAAAATGTTTCACAGCAAAAATTAAATTATATTAAATTTCTTACAAAATAAGCGTCCTATTCATCTTTTCTCTAGTACTAGTAGTTTCCGCATTGCAGGGGATGGAAAAATGGCAGATTATTAAAAATAATGTTTTAAGAATATAAAATTAATGTTTATCTGAAAATAAAGTGGATTAAAAACAGATATTATATGTGTGTACCACGTCTAAGTGCAGTAGTTCTGTGTTTAGGGATACATTGTTTTCCAGTGGTCTAGGGTGAAGGGAGACAGTAGAAGGGGAGTAGAAGTGTGAGGGAAGGTAGGTTGCTGGACTGTAGTCATGCACTTCTGTCCTTCATAAGTCTGCCAACTGAGGATTGAACAGGTGATTCTCCACTCTGCCCTACTATGTCACACGAAGCAACTACAGGGTTTCTCACAAAGTTATGCTGATCCTCCACAGCACACATTTTGAAGCACAGGTGACACGATGTGAAGACATGCGCAGGCAGGAGGGTCCGCAGCTAGTTGTCTAGTGGCTAACATTGCTGCCTCTGGATCGCGGGACCCAGGGTTCGATTCCCGGCTTGGTTGGGGATTTTCTCTGGCTGGGGACTGGGTGTTTGTGTTGCCCTCATCCTTTCATCATCATTCATCAAAATGGCTAGATTGGACTGTGTAAAGATTGGGACTTGTACAGGCACTGATGACTGCGCAGTGAGTGCCCCACAAACCAAACATCGTTACAGGCAGATGGGGGAGTGGGGAAGGGTTATTTCACACAACCATGGAATGAAGATATATACTAATAATGCTAACACAAGAAATGCACGGGAGCAGAATTTGCGTAAATCTCTTAACACGCTTCTACACTGCTAAAGGGGAAATTGATTATTAGTCACCGTTTACAGCAGCTGTAGTGTTCTTCCAGTAAAGCCTACTTCCCCCACTATGTGCCATGCTCAGTTTTCAGTTTACAGACACATTATACCTCCCCAGCTTTTTCTATCCAGTTGTCTCCTGTAAGTAGACAAAATAACTTCACCGAGCTCATATTTATATGGTGGATTTATTTTCCATGTATTTAATGAGTACTTTCGGCAAATGTTATATGAGCTGTTGTTCGAACTACATTCCTGTAAACAATGATGGAGAAGTGTTTAATATGTAAGTGTGGTGATGTCAGTGACCTTTATAGTACTAATGGGAAAGGAACTGGATTAGCAAATGTGATACCTTGCTGCTGTCCATCATTGACTATGTATTGTAAAGCCATGTAATTGTGTTATAGTTACTTGGTGGCGCGTTAATGCATAACGAGGAAGTTTTCGCATTTGTCTAGTCACTGTGATAGGGAGAGGTTGTATAAATCTTTCCCAGTCAGGAATTGCTGGCACTTGTTGAGTGGAGTGCACTTAGTGGAGCCACTCACCCCACATCCACAGTGTCTCTTCCAAGGTGGGTTAGAATATGCCCGAGGGAATGGGGACTAATGGTGCTCATATGTAGAGCAGTAATCTGCTGTAAAGCATTGCTTGACTTACATTGAAATAGCTGAAGTTCTAAAACACCTACGTGTCCTACCTCTGTTGAAGGAGGGTGCAATTTAAGCCCCTGGGTCTCTTCAAATGTTGAGAGCTGAGGCTGGGGAGGTGCATTTTTTACCCCTCATGCTCTGAAAAGTATTCCTGACAGTGATAGTGGAGATAATGAAATTGACATTATTTTATTCACTTTGGTGTGAGACACTGTTGGGTACTTATTGACAGCACATTCCATTTGCGACAGGTTCTTCAATGTGTTCAGCTTTTTACGTAACAGCTAACTTTACAACTGCAAGTATGTACTCATTTAAGAAACTTAAGGTAACTCCACTACAGAAACATCAACTCGGTGAAGTTGTATGCACAGGAAATACTGGGGAGGTATAGTCTGTCTATAAAATGAAAAGTGAACAGTGCTCATGGAGGGGAATTAGCCTTTCCTGGAATAATGCTACAGGTGCCATATAGAATGACAGAACCAATACCCCCTTTAGCAGAGTTGTACATAGACTGTGTACATATGCATTTCTTGTGCTCGTGTTATTACTACCTCATATTTGCATTACATGTAGGCATAGTGTTAACACATTATGTGGAAAAATAAACATCTTCCAGACTTGTCGGCACACTGCATAACCAGTGTTTTATAAGGCGCACTGTGGAAGGCAAGCATAACTTTGTGAGACATGCTGTAGTTGCTTGTTGTGAAGTGTTGGGGTGAATGAAGTGGGTAATCACTTGCTAGATTTTCAGTTGCAAACCTATGGAGGGAAATGCAACACAATCCACAATCCAGCAACAGACCTTCCCTTGCATTTCTACTGCACACATTATCCCCTCCCACCTACTCCTCTGCCCTCCCCCTCCCCCTCCCCTTTTTCACCCTATTTTGTAGTTTCTCTCTGAATACAGCTCTACTACATTCAGACATGGCACAAATACTTAAGTATTTATTTTCAACCCATTTCATTTCAAGATAAACATTAATTTTGTACTGTTAAAACAATATTTTTAATAATTGCAGTTTTTGCAGTCCCTGCAACACGGTAACTATTAGTTGTAGAAAAAAAATAGCTAGGAGCTTTGTAGGAAATTTAATAGTTTTAAATTTGTAGTGAGAAACATACTGTAGTCGCAACAAGCCACAGTTTTAGGAATTATTTAAGGAAAACAAAATGTCATCATCCCTCGCATCCTCCCCCTCCCCTGACCCTTTGCCCCACCTCAACATTTACCACCACAACAATCAGGAATTTAAATATGTTGTTCATGATATTCCGTTCCAGCACTGTGTAAAAATTTTGTTACTACAAAATTCCCCGCCCCCCTACCCCCCCCCCCCCCCCCCTCCCCACCATTGTTAACAGGGCTGTTATAAATCTTTTTGTGGAAAATTGAAATGTTTGTCTTTACCGTGTTGGACTTCATTTTTATTACATTATTTCTCTTCTGTGGTAAGTTGTTTCTGTGACTTTCAAATTTTTCTGAAGTGTTATCTTTGAGCAATGTGTAAGGCTGTATCGCCGGCTGATAGTGATGAGGGGCAGATCATTTATGTAGTTACTGAATCCTGCATGCGGTCTGTGTTTTTGTGATTTTTTTACAATTTTGGTAGAAGCCTGTGGAGGAAATCAAAATACAATAGGTTAAGGAAGGTGCATTTTGTTGGCAGATAACACCATTATACTGCACTGTCCTAGGTTATGCTCTACTTGATACATCATGTGGTCTTGAAGAGGGGTCATTCATACTGCAGTGGTGGCACCTGAATCCTTTGAGGGAAGAGGAGGAGGGTATGGGGCAGGAACTTGATTGTTGATGTTATCTCACCTTTTTCCTACACATTATTCCTATGGTGAAGGTGCGATTCATTTGTGGATCTGTTGGCGCTTTGGGGGGTCTGGTATCGTTATTAATTTGCTTTAAGCCTTCTGTTCTTGACAGTGCATTTATTTTTGTGCATGAGATCTGCTTACATTGATACTGAGATACAAACAATAAATACCACATTTTCACACTTGTGCAAATAAAAATAACAGTTACTGTCTGTCTTATTCTGTTAGCCCTCCCTCCTCCTCCCCCATGCTACCCTCTCCCACTCCATGCAATACTGATTACAAAGTTCTATTATATAAGCTCTTTTGCATTTATATCTAATGAGTGAATGAAATTTCTCAGGATTTACTTGAAAACCCGAAGGAGCTGTAGTTCTTTGGAGTTACTGTGGCTGCTGACACTGGTTATTAAAATCTGACATGAAGTGAATCGGCAAAGGTAACCAGCATTGTTTCTTCTATAATGAACTAATAAATACGCATGTGGGATTATTTTCATGGCCTTACAAACTATGTGGATGACTAGTGATTATGATTTTTCTGTACAATCAGTGAGAAAGCATGTAAATATTTTGTCACAGTTCGCCTTCTCATTGTAAAGTACCTACCATATGAGTATGGTAAAATGGTGCTGCTGCCCTTGGTAACTTACTTTCCTTAAAATTATTTCTGAACTGATACCAACTACTCAACATGAAATTTTATAACTTCGCATTTGCTATATGTGTAGTGCAGATCTTGTGACTTATACTGTGAGTTGTTTTGTTGAACGGTTTAATTTTGAGAGCTTTGATTAATGAGTATGAATTTGATTTCGTCTTAGAGAAAAAGTGAAATATATACCCATTAAGACCGTGATGTACAGGCTTGCTGGTAATGGAAGCTGCTAATCCCTCACTATGATTATGTGAGGGTGACAAAAAAAGTAATGAAATGCCATTGTACCAATGGTTAGCTCATGGGCTGTGGTCGGTGTATCCTTTCATTAAGAGAAATAAATTTCCCAAAATGTTGTGAACTCCTTGTTGAAATTTTGGATGCTCACACATCGTTAAATAGTAACTGCATTCTGAGTAAAGTAAGATTAAGACACAAAAGTGTGTGTGTGCACTCCCTCTCCCCCCCCCCCTTCCCCTCAGACAGACACACACAATTTTGTCAATAATCATGATGTAGCTCCTGTCTTTAATTCATCCACTGTATTTAAAGTATTTTTAAATTTTAAAAATGTGTGAGCTTAAGGATATCAGACATGGATCATTTAATGGGTTACTAAAAGCTGATTTTTGTTCATTGTGCAGCCTGCTACAGCTTTATGATTTATGTATTTAATTGAATGTCATATTTTTTGTGAATAAACTGTATTGTTGTGAAGCTATTAACAATTTATAATACAGCTGCAGATACAGTCAAAACAAAGTAACAGTAATTAATACTTACATACTTCACAGTAAGAAATCCACACCACCATCTTTGCTGTTGACATAGATGACTTGCAGTCAGCAAGATGATCAATAATCATGTTTCTGCCAATTTCTCTACATAATCTTCATCCTGCAGTTTTTCTGCATGTCAAAAATATGATACCCATGCAGATGTTCAGATGCTGTCTATTGCTTTGTGTGTAAGTCTGACAACATCTGCAAATTTAAATGCATTGTTTTTTCAGCAATGTATGCTTTCACTTGAGCTCAAAACATTTTAGCTGGGTTCTAATGATAATGGTGTAGGGGTAATCTAACAGTATGGTTTCCGTGCTGCTTTGTTATTTCGTCTGTCTCATAAACTCTTTATGTAGGCTGGTTGGCATTGATAAGAACCAACAACTTTGCACTGGTATGTGATAAACCATGAGGTATTCCATTACAGGACAACCGTTCAAAAATATCTGCCCTTATGGAGTTTGTAACTGACATTTGTCCACTGGCACTGAGTGTGTTCTCGCATTATCCATGACAATAATCGAACGTGGAGTGATGTGCAATAACAGTTGTTCTTTAAACCACTGTTTGAAGACACGGAATGTAATTTCAGAGTCATAATTTGCAGAATTCTTAGCCTTTCAATCCTTAAAAACCAACTTACTGTAGGGAACAAAGCCACTTTCTGATGATCCAATGTGATAATTCTATAATTCTACTACTCTTGTGTACTGGAACTTCTTACCCACCATTCCCATTGCTTATATTCCAACACTCAGCCCTTGCAAGGCTTTGGTTGAGGGAAGTTTCATCTACATAATAAATTTGAGATCTGCCAACTTATCTGATCTCCAGCAATGTTCTCAGAAACACAGTCCTTACCGCTACAACATCACTATGTTACATTAGTAATTTCCTTCCTTCCGTCGTTCATTTTCTGATATCTGAATCCTATGTCTTTCAGTATCCTCAACTTAGTTGACTCATTTCCCTTAAAATTGTTGGCTTCTTTTGTTCATGAAACTAATTCTTCTGATGCCAGATATTCTCCTTTAGCATACATTATTAATACTGTGTGTCACAAAATTGTCTAGGTCATACAGTTCTCTTTTGCAGTTGTGTTGCTGGTCAGGTGACAAAAACAGATGAGCTGCATTTTGTTATCCTGCCTCGATAGGCGATGCATGGGTCTGCTCCTGTAAACTTATTCTCTAATATAAGCCGAGAGTAAAGAAAGCGAATAGGAGCAGGAAAGATGAAGCACTTAGGTACTGCATGTAACTTTAAAACTTTCAATAGAGTCAAAAACACAAGTAAATATCAAATGCATACATAACTTTGACTAGGATGAGCACATAGATGTGAAGCTGTAGTCAATGTCTAATCCTGTGAAGTTAGGATTACTGTTCTGCATAATCTTAAAGCTAACAAATACTCGTTGCTATCTGAACTTTAACTGACCGTAACTGATGCAGTCTTAATAGCAAACTAGTCCACTCGGTAGTAGAAGAAATATTTCCAGGCCATCTGCTCTTGATGAAAATGTGGCCAGAACTCATGATGGCACTTGCTTTGCTCCACAGTGTTGGCCAGAGGGTGCTGTGGTCGGCGTAGTTAGTCTTCTCTCGTAGTGCCAACTTAACGAGAGTGTGCACCTACATTGTGGCATGTAACTATCAATGTCACACTGCAGGCTTGCATAGACATGTTAGTGTCTGTTGATATCCTCTCAAAAGTCCTCAAAACAATACCACAAGCTTAATCTGTCTGCTTCTGACATGTGACAACAGTGCGGCAGAAGCCTCCTGCCAGCTCGGATTCAGCGGAAAACTTTCAAAGTACTGATACATGTGCAACACTTCTTGTTGCTTGCCTGTGCAGCACCTGGTATAATTGCTTACTGTCAGTCATTATGAACACTACAATGGCAAAATAATCTCTCAGCATCAGGACTGAAATAAACACATGTACACAGAATAAAGACAAGAATGTCACTGATGTGCGATAGGCTGTGTTCCACATGGTACATTTGCACATGCTTCTGCACATCTGGCTTTGACCCACCTTCGTTGTTCCTCTGAACTCGAGCACTTGCTGATATAACAACTCTACCTAGTGGCCAAGGTCCAGTTCCATACTATCTATTGCACTTTCAAAGGTACCAGACCAAGATACGAGAAGTACATTTCATTTCTGACTGTACTAGTCCCACATAACACAACATAGGAAGAGGTGGGAGGATCACACGGCAGATATTGCAAGGGTTTGCACCACATGATTGTAGAGACAGACAACTACAAGCTCTTGGTAAAATCGGATTGTGACTTGGGTAAACACTGTTTCAGGGTCTGAGAATTTCCTCGGAAGTGGAAATTTTCGGACAGCCCACGTGTTTTGTGTGTACATTGCCACCTCTCTACCCCTGTGTCAGTGTGGCATTCAGTACCAACCTTCTATCGTAGAGTTCTACACTAAACATGCCTAATATCCCCACTTCTTCAGCATTCGCAAGGTAGATGTGATTATGTACGATTGCTGGTTGATTGTCTGTGCCATTTCTGTTCAAGAGAAGGTTCATTGTTCTAGTTTTCCACTGTGAGGGGTCTTGCTGGTTTCCGTGCAGGGTGTCACGTGTGTGTCTCCATGTCAACTTCGAATCCCTGACATGTGATGCTGTCAGCAGTGTTGTTTTTCTGCTCTGTGTATCCATGGCCAGGGCATAGAATTCATTACTGCTCTGTTACTACTTTGGTCCTTTTGACAGTATTTGTTGTGGTAGCTGTCATACTATAATTTTGATTTCTCATCTTGTGCTCTGAAACTGGCTAATCGGCACTCTAGTCATGAGCTCCTGCTTGACCACTCCTGCTTCCTGTAGTTTGGCTGTTGCTTCAGGAACTTATGCATGTTCTAGTTCATCTGTTATCTTTATTATGTCCTGGATCTGAATACTGCTGGTCTCCGTTGTGTTTTTCGTGGCTTGACCACCTTACACAGGTGATAAACAGAAAACAATAATAGCACTAGAATGACTCAGATGTTAACATACTTATTGTATGAGCTATATATTCTTGTATTGTATTTTAACGGGGGGCCTAGAAACGACAGAGAGGCTCCGTCCCCGCCGCAGTCACAGTGGTCCAAAACCCCACGACGACTACCGCAGTCCACTTCACTTCACCCCTCCACCGCCCCTCACCAAACCCAGGGTGATTGTGCTGTTTGGCCCCCGGTGGACACCCCCCCCCCCTTCCCCCGCCAGGGAACGTCTCACACCAGATGAGTGTAACCCCTATGTTTGCGTGGTAGAGTAATGGTGTACATGGAGAACTTGTTTGCGCAGCAATCACCGATATAGTGTAGCTGAGGCGGAATAAGGGGAACCAGCCCGAATTCGCCATGGCAGATGGAAAACCGCCTAAAAACCATCCACAGACTGGCCGGCTCACCGGACCTCGACACAAGTCCACTGGGCGGATTCGTGCCGGGGAAAAAGTGCTCTTTCCCACCCGGAAAGCCGTCCGTTGGACCGCATGGCCAACCGGGTGGGCATATATTATTGTAGTGGCAAGTAATTATGGAAATCTGCTGTTTCAGCCTCTGCTGTTAACAGTATGGGTAATTTGACTTGGAAGTGGTTTCAAAAATATGTTTGACAGATATATATTTTAAAGCTAGTTTTCCTCAGAATGTGATGTTTTAAGTGTTGTTCATTTATTTAAGTCTAAAAATCTATACAGAATTTTCATGTTAGGAAGAATAGAAGAAAGATGCATTTTGAAATTTTAAATTACATCACAATTTAAATGTAACAATATTGTTACATTCCGCCCTGGATTTCACCATTTAAATGTTACATATTTGAATAAAACCTCAGTCCAGGAATTTTGACACTGTGGGATGTATTCCAGATTCGCTATCACCTAAACTTGCAGGTGAGAGCTTTGTAAGCCAAGTACATCGGGCCCATAGACGACTGCTCAGGAGAAATGACAGCCGACCTTAAGCTACAATTTTTCTCGAGTTTTCCTGTGATTCTACAAATGAATTTTATTCTACTGCAAGGTTACTTCTCACAATTACAAGTAGAATAAATAAATTTATTCAATAAAAAGTAATGCTTATTTCTCACGAGTTCACATTTGAATGCAGGCTCTATTGCAATAGAAGCTTTTTGATAAATTGTTGGATTTATGCAGTCACTTAGTTACCCACTTGTCAGTCTCCATGCCGTATGTGTACATTCTGTTCTGCAGCTCATTTGATAGGGATTATGGGGGCAAAAATCTCTCCACAAGCAGGTACAACACTAGAAAGATTTCAAATTCTTCTCGACTTCTTTGAATATAATCGTTTAGGTTACTGACAAATGTTAAATCACATATTGCATGAACACAACTACAAATAAACACTGGTAACTGTCAGAACCAGTTTGATTATGAGTTCAAAGTCCTGCAGAAAATTTGACTACCGCTATCTAAATAGTTTGTTTCTAACTTTGCTCATTTGCTGTCATTAATCGCTAGCTATCGTGGTTATAGTGACTTTACCTGATTCCTACATATCAGGCTTTGTATTTCTCTTACAAATAAGACTGTACAAACAGGGCTCATATGTCTGTAAAGATTTCAGTAATATTGCTAAAGTCCAAGTTCATTGACACAAGTGTCTCCTTATGCCTCAAACAACCATACTACTAGATGCTTTTTTTGTGCTAAGTAGCCAGCTAAATATGCTACTGAACACATTTCAGAAGAAAAGTTTTTCTGATAGGAAGAAAGATACTCTTCAGTATCATTGGTACTCCCTTCTCCATGCACATAGGAGAGGTTTGTATGTTTCCAGAGCTTTCCAACACTTGAAGTCATCATCTTCCTTTTCCAACTCGCAATTGTTCAGTAATAGCATCAGATCAGTGTCATTCTCACAGTTTGAAGGATCCAAAGCTTTCATAAGTGTGTTAATAGATCTTGGAACAAGCATCTTAGTGTTCTTGCTGTTCTACATCTACATCCATACTCCGCAAGCCACCTGACGGTGTGTGGCGGAGGTTTAGGTTTCAGGTTGTAGCCACCTATCTGACAGTACACTGAAAATGAATTCTCTACAGCATCTTGATTGCACTTATAGTCAGTAAAACGTTAATGCTAACAGTTTGTTACTCTACAAAAAACTGAACAATAGTGTTACCAGTCTGAATGCTGTGATGAATGGTGCTGTTGTGATTTCACCTATGATTTTATCAATTTTATATACAGTACTTGTAACTTCTATTGTCCTCTCTATTGTTTCCATTATGATGATGCACACCTATATGGCTGCATTATGCTGTCATGCAATTAGAAAGTCCAACAAAGTATTTATAAATTCTATAATACAACCTATGTTCTCTGCTGTATCACTCTGCACTGCTTGAGTTACTATGCAAGTTCTGGCAGCTGAGGACCTGAACTGCCATTTTCCCATTCATGCTTTGCTAACAAGATGCTTCACTTTCAAGCTTTGTTTGACTTTAAATATATCGGTTTCCAGATCATTACGCAATTTAACACACATTCAGAGTGAGAAATAATTCAATAGTAAACAGAAAATCATAATATTTGCAAGAATTAGCCCAATGAAACTCTCGTTCTGTCATATCCTCTTTCATTCACTACTGAGTAAATGCTTGTGGAACAGTCATGAAGTAATAGAAAAGAATGGTAGAGAGCAGTAATGAACTGCTCACTTAAAATGATCATACCATAGCAAATGCAAACAAATGAGAATTCTCTCTGGTGCAAACAGTGGGTAAATGCAGGAAAACATCTGATCATGTTTGGTACATATTCACTGCTGTTCGCTCATGTTCAGCTGTTTGTCAGTCTTTTAGTGAAGTGTCAAAGGAAGCTTGTGTCCTCTATGCTTTGGCAAGTTCATGTCCCCTCCACTTCAACTCTTAACCTCATAGTTTACACATAAAACAGCACATGAATACTCTGTTTTAGGTTACCTGTTGGTAATTAATGCACTGTTTTTAAATTTTGTCTTACAGTGTAATGAGGACCCAGCAAAAGGTGTCAACTGACATAATATGTGCAAAGTTTTACAACACACACACACACACACACACACACACACACACACACACACACACACACACACAAAAGTAGACAGTGTTAGTAGATTTGACATGCAACACTCCTTCCCATCCCTTTCCTCCAGTGCGAACACTTGTTCACAGATACTGACGAATAGTAGTGAAGAATTGTGAACTGTATGTGTTCTCTTCCATTTCCTGTGGTGTAAACTAGGCCTTACACTTGTTCAGTCATGTTCACTTCCATTCCTTCTAGAATACAGCAAGTTTTAGAACACACAAATACCATCATACAGTGACTTTTCCTGTGTTGGGAACCTCGCAGTTAGTCATAATATATTTTTAAAGGAAGTCATTGCCACCATTTTGCAGCAGGTTTTTATTATATATTTATTTCACTGTCACAGTTTCAGTTGTAGAGCCATTTTAGAGTGCAAGGTGAAAACTAAAGTAATGTACCTTAAATTGTCTTTATCAAATGTTGTCACATTATACCTTGCACTTCATTGTCCTTAAGTTTTATTGGTTTCAGTTTTCACCTTGCACTTTAAAATGGCTTGACAGCCAAAATCACCATAGTGAAATAAATAAATAATAAAAACATAGTCAAGTGGAAGTAGTAATTTCATTTAGTAAATGATGTCATGTAGTCCATATGCAGGACATGTGATAGCTTCATATCAGTGCCTAAGATGGAAAAATTTCAGGCTAAAGTGCTGAGGGCTCTTTATTAGTTCTTACTCATCACTAATGTTTTCGGGACCGATGACCGTCGCAGTCTGCTCCCTTTAATCCCACAAACCAACCAACCAACCAACTAATGTTTTCATTCACCTGAATCCAAAGTTAGTTTCCATAACCTTTCTTCATATTGGACAAGACTTGGCTGTCTGCTCATACCAGAATTGATGTACTCACTGGCACTGAGTGTGATCACTCCATTCACTGGCAACATTGTCAGAAACAGCTGTCCTTCATAGATGACAGGAATTGACTTGCAGCTGACTGCTGCCTGTGCTCTGGAAACGTTGCTGCAAGGGATGTGATGCCATGCTGGATATTAAATTTGCCAGTTTATTAAGGCTATTTCTAAAAACCTGATTTAGAAAAAAAGGATATAAGTTAAACTTGAAGTTTTAACGTGAGCAGACAAATAACAGTTACATATGAAAAAGTCACAGAAGCTTATAATATAAAAAATTAAAAGTATATATTGGGTCATTCAACGAGAAGTGCCCTTGGGCTCCCAGCTCGACCATCTTCAATTTTGATGAAATTTGTACAGGATGCACCTGAGGGCCCTACATGAACTTAGCAAAGTTTCAGGCTCACCTGTAACTTGTCTGAGGTGCTAGAGCCATTTTTGTGAAGACCACTTCTACAGAAACCGAAAAGTTGTGAAGAAATCGTCGATTTGGCATTCCACTGTTCCTAATGTAACAGAGCTAGACTCTTGCTTCTAGATACAGTGGTACAACTTTGTGTGCTCTACACACAAATGTTGCAAGTAGAGTTCAGAAAGCATAATCTCAGTTCAAATTGGGCAACAAATCATGTCGTGAGAAATTTGCCCCATAGTTTAATGGGGCATAAGTAGTGGAGAAAGTGCGCAATGGACCTGGTCTTTTACCAAACTACTGTCTGTCTGGGTGTTTAGTATATCACAAATTTTGGACTGGCTTGTATGTTTAATTACTGTGCTACCATCCAGTAAATTTACTAAAAAATATGAATGTATCAAAATACACCCGTGTTCAAAGTCATGTATCTCAACACAGACACCTACCACATTACATTCATTAATGCTATTCAGTTGACAAAGGAATCAAGAATGAACTTTCAGGTAGAAAAAACATAGGTAAATAGGTGCAAATACTGATAGTCAGCCATACTGGCATGAAAGGTTACAAGTGGCATAATAACATACAATAGGAGCTTTTTGCTCAAAATACACTGTCCGAGATTTCTATCTCATATGTCTGTGATTGGAAATTGTCCTCATACCAATGAAGGGTTAATGTCGTAGGTTGCACTAGTGATGCGGGTGGGGGCCAGTACAGCAGCTACGTCAGAGCGGTGCACTGCAGATGACTTCAGGATCAGCGCGGCGGTTACGTCAGAGCGGTGCGCGGCAGGTGACTTCAAGGGCGCCTCTTGCGTTCTGTCACAGCACTACACAGGAAGCAAGGCGGGTCTAAGAATGAGAGGGCAATAAAGCATACATATGCTGTTTACTGTGCAGACTGTACTTTGCACTCTCCATAATTTGTGGAATGGAAACTCCACGTGTTTTTGGGCCTCTGCAGCTGATGAACGTATTTACGTGATTCATAGTGAGAAGTGACGAATATAAATGTCACAGAAGGGGTATAATATTACTGGATAAGGAGGATAGGTGAGTGCAAACGATATGGTTTATTCAATGATGACCAATGAAACAATAATTATAAGGCATTTAATTATGGATTCCTGCACCCAGTGGATAGATATGTCTGTCCGCTAGGTTCAGGTTCCTGCTCTTGTACACGAAAATTGTGCCACTGAATGCGAACATCATTGAGAATGAGAAGAGAAAAACAAAACTTGATGAGAATCTAGAAACTTCCACAGTGGAGACAGAAAGCGTAAGGGGTTGAGTTAGAAAAGACTAAGTGGAGCATAGTTTCTGATGGGCTTTTCCTTTATGAAGGTAGAATGTATGGTGCATTGTATTGCCTTCTTAACTGTTTATACGACAATACTGCAATTACAAGATAGCTGCTACATACTTCTTCTTAATACTCAACATCTCTCACTAAAGAAAAGTTTGCTGTGCGACAAAATTGGCCGTCTTTTTTGCTGTCTCTATAACTCCTTAGTGCTGGCCCCATCGGTCCTAGCCAATTGCTTAAAACTCATATCTATCCTTGGGTATATCGCAGTGTCCTGAGACATGTCATACAGTTAAATACTACTGCTTCAGTAGTTGGTGATCCTTCGAAAAATACAGTGGAAGAACTATGTCAAAGAAAGGAACTATGTCAAAGAAAGCACAGGTCTCGAACTGAGACTTGCACTTACTGGCGGTTAAGCTGCGGGTTAGACGTGGTTCGCGTCCGTGAGTGCTCGAACAGCTATCGTCAGAGAGGACGGAACACTGTTCTCCTGGACCCTTCTGTGACATGAAAGATTAAAGTCTAGCTGTGTTAGTCCATATGGAATAATTTTACGTTAGAATACACCCGGATAATAAACTCCAAAAGACGGTGTTCTATGGAAAGTTGAAAGATGAAAGTGGGTAGGACAGACTATGGCGCGAAATTGAAAAGTTAAGGAATGACATAGACAGCTAGGCATCTGCGTGACTGCTGGTTGCATTGTGAAAGATGCATGCCCTTGCGAGTATTGTTCTCTGGTTTGCCTAACAAACAAGATGTATGGCCAAAGTCTCCTGCCCTGTGGGAGTTGAGTCACTCCGTTTACATTATCTACAGTGGGAAGGCATGTGGCATGTCCCTCCAGGTATAGGCATTCAGACACGAATGAAATAAGGTGTGATAACATCTTAAGTTACCCTTCCACAATAGTTTCTTATCTTGAACATTATTAGTAAACACTTGAATAACGGCTGATACTCGGGAACTTACTCTGGTAACAAATTAACACGTGGATACACTAGGTTCATAGACACAAATACTAAGTTACTGGTGCTGGCAAAACTCTCCAAATAACTGATAGTAAATCTTAGAAAAAATGGATAATTAAAATAGTACATAGACATAAGTAGTTGGCAACCCATTGCAGTGACACAAGTGGTGGCAAAACCACAATACAAGCGAAAGTACAAAATACCCTTTCCCTTACACAAAACTCCCTTACTCTCCAGTTACCTTTCATAGCAAAATAAGTGTACATATTCTCTGTTATCCTTGTTATACTCTTGTTTGTATCTCCATATTGATTGACATGTCTTTGGTATGTCTACCTACAGGTGTGCTGTCGTTAAGTTGTGCCAATGTTATGAGTAATGCGCTGTAATAGTACAGTGTCACGTTAATACTCCCTCTAGCAAGGTTTTAGTTTAAGGTAGTTTGATGTCTCCTTTGGTTTTCAGATAAATAATTGCCATTACCCTCACTGATATTATTAAACATTTTTTATGATATTTCCTGCATTATTTTGTACTCCTTGTCCTGTAACTACGTGATGTGGGTTGTTGGCAGCGAATTTATAGTACTAATGGTGACTGTCATTGTAACTTGTATACCTAATGTGACAGATAGAGGTGTAGATAACTTCTCAATTGACTCATTGCAGGTCATGTGTTCGATGCTAGTAGGGGCTGTCTCTTCCCAAGCTGAAGTATACAGTAGTTCTATATTTTACTCTGAGTATTACTCTCATGACTCAGTACTACCCAAGACTGGAGCAACCAAATTAGATTCTCTCTCAGGGTTTCGGCTCCCTCTCATTGTGCCCTGAAATGAGAAATGTCCTACTAATTATCCTTCCCACCCCTCCCACAGTGGTGTTCTGCCGTCCACGAAGCCTACCCAAAATCCTCATCCATCCCTATACATCGCCTGCTCCCAACCCCTTGCCTCATGGCTCATATTTCTGTAATAGACCTTAGCTGCAAGACTTGTCCCATACATCCTCTCACCACCACCACCACCGCCACCACCTACTCCAGTCAGGTTGCAAGTATCACCTATCCCATCGAAGACAGGACTCTCGGAGAAACCAGTCGTGATATACAAGTTAAGCTGCAACCACTGTGCTTCTCTCTACGTGGCCATGACAACCAACTAGCTGTCTGTCCTCTTGAATGGCCACCAACAAATGGTGGCCAAGAGACAGCTGGACCACCCTGTTGCTGAGCTCTGAGCTCTGACAACTATGCTTCCATCCTTGCTACCCTCCCTGTTTACCTTGCCCTGTTGCTTCATAACCTGGGTTGTGAGTAACTGAATCCACTTTCCCTTCTTCCCTTTTCCCCCCTCTCTCCTCCCTGACGAAGGAACAAAGTTCTGAAAGATAGGAACGTAAATTTTCTGTTCTGTTTTGTGTATCTATCGGCTGTACTGAGCTGAGGTAAGTACTGGCCAGTCCCTCTTTCCCCCCCAGGGGGTCCACAACTCTTTTGTGGACACGTGCGTAGCGAGCACGGGACCCCGAGCTAATGTGGCCCTCCTTCCTTTCCAGGCTGCATACCTTCCCTTCCCTTTCCGCATCCTTCCCCGTCCCCCATCTTCGTCCCCCCCCCCCTCACCTCTGGCTCTTTCCTTCCCTGTCTCCCCCTCTGGGAGTATGGTTTGTGCCTACGTCTGGAGACGGACGCTTGAAACTGTTCCAAATTCCTTGCTTTCTACACTTGCAAGTCCTCGTCCTTCCTCTGTCCTTCTCTTTTCCTTCCCTCTTCTCCTTGCCCTTTTCTCCGGTGCCGCGTTTGAGACCCCCTCTTCTTTCCTTTCCCTTTCTCTGTTTTCCTCCCTGTGCGTGTCTGAAGGCCGACCCACGCACTTCCATGCGTAGCCGGTGACGGGGTAACGCGTAATTCCCTGCCCCGGGTAGACAGGTAGGACACGTACGTACCCCCTGGTAACGGCCAGGCCCAGGGAGGGGTGATTACCCGAGCTGATACCTTCCGGAAGTGCCGATTGGTCCCTCCGTCCGTTTGTCGGGAGGTGTGACCTGAGGTGTGAACAATCACCTAAGGCGGGTGTGCCCTCGGTGAGGGCCCCCACAAGGGAGGAGCGCACCATCGGAGACGCCGGTAATCATGGGGGATTCTTCCGCAATGGTTTCCTCACCTTCCACTATGTCTGCTCACAAACGTAAGTTCACTGAGTCTCAGCCACAGACGGTTCTTCCGTCGTTGCCACAGTTCCTCAGTTCCTTGTTGTTTCTCGGTCTGACAAAGGTCACGACTTCTCCACGGTCAACCCTTTCATTATTCAGAAAGGTGTCGACGCAATTGCAGGTCCTGTAAAGTCTTGTTCCAGATTACGGAATGGCACCCTGTTGTTAGAAACACACAGTGTCCTCCAGGCTCAAAAATTGCTGTGTACTTCTCTGCTCCACACTTCCCTGTCCGGGTGGAACCGCACCGTACCTTAAATTCCTCGCGTGGAGTCGTTTATACACGCTCCCTCGATGGATTGTCTGACGAAGAAATTCAGCACTACCTGTCTGACCAGGGCGTAACGGCTGTTCATAGGGTTATGAAAAGGGTTGACACGAACATCATTCCAACCCGCACTGTCTTCTTGACATTTGATTAAGTTCAACTTCCATCAAAAATCAAAGCAGGCTATGAGATAATTTCCGTTCGCCCTTACGTCCCAAACCCTACGCGTTGCTATCGATGTCAGCGGTTCAATCACACCAGCCAGTCCTGTTCCAATCCGGCCAAATGTGTTACGTGTGGCAAGGATGCCCATGAGGGTGCTTGTCCACCTCCATCCCCTCGCTGCATCAACTGTATGGCTGACCACGCTGCTTCCTCTCGAGATTGCCCAGTTTTTAAGGACGAAAAGCTCATCCAAGAAATAAGAGTGAAGGAAAAGGTGTCGACCTTTGCTGCTCGAAAATTATTCGCCAGTCGACAGCCCACCGTGCCTCAGACAGGAAAATACAGCACTGTCCTTGCTTCTTCTCGGCCAACAAAGGAGGCGGCCACGCAGACTTGCGACCTCACCTTTAGTACCATGGTCGTCAGATCAGCCAGCGCAAAGATCGCCCATTCAACCTCACCACTTTCGCCTGCCCACTCTATGGCTCACCCTTCGTCGGGTTCTGCTAAATCTCGTGCCCAAAAGTCAGACGCCAAGTCTTCGAAAAAAGAGCATACTCGTGAAGAGTTTTTACGTACCGCAACTTCACAATCATCGGTTCCTCCTTCATCTAAACATCATACTTCCAAGAAGGCCACGAAGAAACACAGTTCCTCTCCTTCTCCGCCAAGGCGTGTCCCATCTACAGCACCACCTGGCGGAAATCGCCCTCGGCCGTCTTCTGTGTCACCGAGGCGCACTGCTGGTGGCCGGTCAACTGGCCGATCGCTGGTGGCAGGAGTTGCTCCTGACCAACCTATGGATCAGGATCTTCTGCCTTCGACTGAATGCCATTCCATGCTGTCGGTCGCAAGCTCTGAGCAGTCGTTGAGTCGACAGCACCCTTGGTCACATTCCTCCATTTTCTGTTCACCCTATGTCCATTATCCACTGGAATATCCGTGGCATTCGAGCCAATCGGGATCAATTGTCGATCCTCTTACGATCCTACTCGCCGGTCATCTTCTGTCTTCAGGAAACAAAGCTGCGTCCCCATGACCGCTTTGTTCTCCCTCATTTTCAGTCCGTCCGATATGACCTCCCCTCTGTTGAAGGCACTCCAGCCCATGGAGGACTCATGATTCTTCTCCATGATACTCTCCATTATCACCCAATGCCCTTAAACAGTCCCTTCCAAGCTGTCGCCGTCCGCCTTTCCCTTTCTGGATACACGTTCTCTCTTTGTACGGTATACATTCCATCGTCCACACCAATGGCACGAGCTGATCTCCTTCATCTTCTTGGTCAGCTTCCACCCCCCTATTTGCTGGTTGGGGACTTAAATGCCCACCACCCGCTTTGGGGATCTCCACATCCTTGTCCACGTGGCTCACTATTGCTAGACGTCTTCCACCAAGCGGATCTAGTTTGCCTCAACACTGGGGTCCCCACATTTTTGTCTGCCTCCACGACAAATTTATCTCATTTGGACCTTGCGGTCGGTACTGTTCCACTAGCTTGGCGCTTCGAATGGTTCGCCGTTGATGATACACACTCGAGTGACCACTTTCCATGTGTTCTTCGACTGCAGCCTCAACTGCCATATATGCGCTCGCGACGCTGGAAGTTTGCCCAAGCCGATTGGACACTTTTTTCGTCTCTAGCGACATTCGATGACCGTCGCTTTCCCAGCGTCGACGATGAGGTCACACATTTTACCAACGTTATTCTTACAGCTGCGGAACGTTCAATACCACGCACCTCCGAATTGTCCCGGCGCCCCCCAGTTCCTTGGTGGAACGAGGCATGCCGTGACGCAATACGTGAGCGGCGACGTGCTCTTCGCATTTTCCGTCACCATCCAACTTTGGCCAACTGTATCCGATATAAGCAGCTCCGTGCGCGATGCCGTCGCGTCATCTGCGATAGCAAGAAGGCAAGCTGGAAATTCTTTATTAGCTCATTTAACACCTTCACTCCCTCCTCGGAAGTTTGGAGTCGGCTTCGACGGTTCTCAGGCGCGCCTAGTTTCTCCCCGGTTTCTGGGCTCACTGTCGCGCATGATACCTTAGTGGACCCCGTCGCAATTTCTAACTCATTGGGTCAGCACTTTGCTGAGATTTCGAGCTCTTCAAATTACCCGCCAGCGTTTCTCCCGAAGAAACGTGCAGCGGAAGTGCGACATCTTGCTTTCTCTTCTCAAAATCACGAAAGCTACAATACTGTTTTCTCCATGCGGGAACTCCAACATGCCCTCTCTTCTTCTCGCTCCTCCGCCCCAGGACCGGATGGTATCCATGTCCAAATGTTGCTGCATTTATCAACCCATAGTCTGCGTTACCTCCTTCGCCTTTATAATCGAATTTGGACCGACAGTACCTTTCCCAGACGATGGCGGGAAGCTATTGTCGTTCCCGTTCCGAAACCTGGAAAGGACAAACATCTCCCCTCTAGCTATCGCCCCATTTCTCTCACGAGTAGTGTCTGTAAGGTTTTGGAGCGTATGGTGAATTACCGTTTAGCTTGGTGGCTGGAATCCCGCAGTCTTTTAACACTAGCCCAATGCGGATTCCGAAAGCATCGTTCTGGAGTTGACCATCTTGTTGCTCTCTCCACTCATATCATGAACAATTTTCTCCGGAAACGCCAAACGGTAGCAATATTTTTTGATCTGGAGAGAGCATACGATACCTGTTGGAGGACAGGCATCCTCCGCACACTGTTCTCTTGGGGCTTTCGAGGCCGGCTGCCCCTTTTTCTTCACGAATTTATGGCAGAGCGCACATTTAGGGTGCGGGTGAACACTACTCTCTCCCGTACTTTCTCCCAAGAAAACGGGGTACCCCAGGGCTCCGTGCTGAGTGTTGTACTGTTTGCCATCGCCATAAATCGAATTATGGATTGTCTCCTTCCTGATGTCTCGGGCTCCCTCTTTGTGGACGATTTTGCGATCTACTACAGCTCTCAACGGACCAGCCTTCTTGAAAGACGTCTTCAAGAATGTCTCGATCGCCTCCACTCTTGGAGCATCGAAACCGGCTTCCGTTTCTCACCCAGTAAAACCGTTTGTGTTAATTTTTGGCGACGTAAGGAGTTTCTTCCGCCCTCCTTACATCTAGGTCCTGTCAACCTTCCGTTTTCCGACGTCGCTAAATTCTTGGGTCTTATGTTTGACAGAAAACTGTGCTGGTCCTCCTACGTTTCCTATCTTTCGGCTCGCTGTCTGCGTTCCCTTAACACCCTCCGTGTCCTGAATGGTACCTCCTGGGGAGCGGACTGAGTGGTCCTTCTCCGCCTCTATCGCGCCTTAGTGCGCTCGAAATTGGATTATGGAAGCATAGTCTACTCCTCTGCTCGGCCGTCTATTCTTCGGCGTCTCGACTCTATCCACCACCGTGGATTACGTTTAGTGTCTGGAGCTTTTTACACCAGACCTGTGGAAAGCCTTTATGCTGAGACTGCTGAACCTCCGCTGTCCAATCGGCGGGCAGTCCTTCTGAGTCGTTATGCTAGCCATCTGTCTTCCATGCCTGCTAATCCAGCCCATGACCTTCTTTTCGACGCCTCCTTTGATGTAGGGTATGCAGGCCGCTCCTCCTCCCTACTACCCCCGGGAGTCCGCTTCCGTCAACTGCTCCATTCTCTTTCCTTCCGCTTTCCTAAAACCACCTTGACAACTTGGGGTACAGCACCACCTTGCCTCCGTCCCCGGATCTACTCGCTCCGTGACCTATGTCAATTTCCCAAGGATGGTACCCCTACACTTGTTTACCGTCGGGCATTTGCTGGTCTATGTGCACAAATGACGGACGCCACATTTATTTACACCGACGGCTCGAAAACATCGTTAGGTGTAGGGAGTGCCTATATTGTTGGCGACACCCCAAATCACTTTCGGCTTCCCGACCAGTGTTCGGTTTATACTGCAGAGCTTTACGCTGTTCTCCAGGCTGTCCACTACATCCGCCGCCATCAGCAGATACAGTACGTAATCTGCTCAGATTCTCTCAGCTCTCTCCTAAGTCTCCAAGCTCTTTACCCTGTGCACCCTCTGGTCCACCGGATTCAGGACTGTCTGCGCTTGCTCCACCTGGGGGGCGTCTCGGTGGCGTTCCTCTGGCTCCCGGGACACGCTGGTATCTGTGGGAATGAGGCGGCCGATATAGCGGCCAAGGCTGCAGTCTCTCTTCCTTGGCCAGCTATTCAGTCGCTTCCCTTCACCGATCTACGGAGCGTTTTATGTCGCCAAGTTACTCATTTATGGCATGCGCATTGGTCAACACTTCCCCATAATAAATTGCGGGAAGTGAAAGCCCTTCCTTGCGCTTGGACCTCTTCCTCCCGAACGCGTCGTCGGGAGGAGGTAATTTTAGCTAGACTCCGGATAGGGCACTGTCTTTTTAGCCATCGACATCTTTTAAGCGGCGATCCTCCCCCACTCTGTCCCCACTGCTCTCAGCTGTGGACGGTCAGACACCTTTTAATTGAATGCCCCTATTTTAATCCGTTACGCTCCCGTCTACAGCTATCGCCTGATCTATCGTCGATTTTAGCAGATGACACGCGCTCAGCCGACCGCGTTCTCCAGTTTTTTAGTGACAGTGAAATGACGTCAGTCATTTGAAGCTTTTTTTGGGGACAACCAACCACTTTCTGTAGTGGATTTTTAAGCATTCCTTCTGCTTTTAGTTTCTCAAATTTTATGACCTTGTTCCCATTGCTGCTGGTTTTAAATTTCAGTTTTTTCCAGTTTCCTAAGTCACGGGCTGGGCGCTAATGACCATAGAAGTTTTGCGCCCCAAAACCACAAAAAAAAAGTCCCTCTTTCTCTTTGTTAGTATTTGTTTCAAATCTTTATATGAGATTTTCCATTAATCAGTTGTTCATGTAGGAATGTTTATCTTGTGCACATTATTGAAATAATTGAACTAAATGTTAATTTGAGGATTGTCCTAATTAAATTTAAAAAAATACATATATATTTATGAATAAACATCAACGGATCTGGTGAATGTCCAGAGATTTCCATTTAAAAACATTTTTTGTTCCACTTTTTTTCATGTCAGGCGATTTCTTCTGTCAGTTATAAGTCGTCCTGCCTTCGAGAACACTCTTGTGGTTGCAACTATACGCAGTCGTATTTTTGCAAGTTCAAAGAGCAAGGGGTATACTGACAGCCATTCGGACCACCAGTGAAGTGGGTTGCCTTGTCTCTGTAGCAGGGGCTCTTGTACTCTTGTAAATATTTGTCCACTTCCACTATTGCAGCAGCTCTCGGGTGTGGATTACTCTGCAGCATGGAAAACACTTCATCATATTCGAGCCAGGTACTACAAGTAGATTCAGTGGTTGGAACTGAGATTGTTGCAGTAGCAGTGGATGTGTTCCTCACAAATTTCTCACAGTGCCTGTTGTAGTTGTCTTCAGTCCTGAGACTGGTTTGATGCAGCTCTCCATGCTATCGTGTGCAAACTTCATCTCCCAGTGCCTGATCAGGTTTAATTTCATCTTCTCAGCAGAATTTTTATCAGAAAAACCATGTGATTTGAACTGGGGATCCAATGAAGTTGCTTTTGCGAAAATGGAATTTTCCTCTATATTTCGGAATCGTCATTTTAGGTCTTCAGCTAACTTTACGGCCATCTGTTGCACGTCTACATGAATTTCAGTGTTATTAACAAACCTGAAATACCATTTTTTCAGCAAGCGACTAAGGAGTATAACTTTAGAAGCAGTGACAACATTTTCACTTGACATTTCTTTGGTGCAGTCTTTGAAAACTTTCAACAGGTCACAGGCTTGTGTTACACTTGCAATGTCCTCTGCAGTCAGATTTGGAAGATCCAGACAATTCAGAGTGATAACTACCATTAGGGAATTCTTAACCTCGATTATTCTTTGCAGCATATCATAGGTTGAATTCCATCTTGTAACATTGTCCTGTTTTAGTGTCAGAACTGGCTCTTTTAACTGTTCCTGCATCTTTTTAAGTTTCATACAGGTCTGCAAACTTCTTTTAAAAAATTCAACAGTTTTTTATTTTATTCAGAATGGGCTGAATGTGCTTAAACCCATTCTGAACAATTAAATTGAGTGTGTGTGCAAAGCAGGGGATGTGTTTCCAGGCTGTGAGTTTTATAGCTGCCACAATATTAGCAGCATTGTTGCTAACAACACACACGACTTTTTCTTGAATGCCCCATTTCGTTGTGACACGTCGCAGTTCTTCGGAGAGTTTATCTGACGTGTGCCTTTCGTTGTATTTAAACCACTCTAGGAGGGAAGATGTCAGCTCCAGGTCTTTAACGTAGTGTACTGTTGCCGACAAATAACTCTCATTTGCGGTGGAGGTCCACCCATCCATTGTCAGCACAACCGCTTCCGCAGAATTAATTTTGACTCTCTCAATTTCTTTCACCATGGTGTACTGTTGTTGTAGTAGTGTATTGGAAATGGTCTTCCGAGCTGGCATTCTGTAAGCACCATTCAGTTTGCCTGCAAAACTTTGGAAATGATTGCTTTCCACTATGTTGAAGGGCAAATAATCCTTTACAAGTCTCCAGAAGTGCGGAATCTATCTCCTGATTTCTTTTGTTCGAAAGAGGTTTTGGAAAATACATAGGTAATGTTCCGTGATATTGATGTCTGCTGTCTGATAATGAAGTGATACTGTTATTTTCTGGCACCAACTGTTGTTCGCTTCTTCAATTGCTGATGTTGGTTCCGGATTGTCTGGGTTATTTGTCCAAGAAATATCGGAAGATGCAGGAGCAGCGGGGCACTAAGCGCCTGACTGACAATGACACTGTTGGATGCAGCACTCTAACATAGCACGCTTGATTAAATGTATTTCCTACTTTATATGAAATACACTTAGAACAACAGTTGCACTTTGCTTTCCCATCACCTAAATCAGCGAAGAAACCCCAAATTTCACTACTTTTACGCGATCACGAGTTGCTAGACATTGTATAAGAGTGAACAGACACAAAAACTGCTTTCCAAATAAAATAAACAGGGATTTTACCTGGAATCGTACCAATGACTACAGGTGACAGTTTACGTTTTGAATTTGGAGGGTTTATATTCTCAACAAAAATAAAATCTACAGGAAAACTTCTGAATAATTACTTAACGTCGGTATATAGACTTTGTGAGAGTGGTAAACACACTCATTCTATTTTGGATTAAATTTTAAAAGGAACATAAAATTGGACTGCATTTCGTTGGTAGTCGTAGTTTTCTGTCCATGAGTACAACAAATAAGGTTTCACTTGGCAGATCGACTTTTTTGGGCTCTTCATGAGAAAATGTCGAGCAAGATTAAATGTAATACCTTCTTTAAATGTGACAGGCTTCTCTGTTTGTCTTTCCTTTGTCGCCTTCGACCATCCACTATTTAAGTTAACTCAGATGCTGTAAGAGTGTAAAGCGTAGCATGCACATTACTACATAGTTCCGCCATTTTTTGGTAAAATTATGAAGTATTACGAAGCTTTATTGTATGAGCGAGTTGAAGCGAGCGTAGCCGCGGCTGAGCGGCGTATTGGGAAACTTTGCCAGGCTTCCGTACTTCATGAATGAACTACTTCATTTGAACGCTTCACAGCAAAGAGTGAAATGAATGAAGTAGTTCACGGAAATGAACGAGTTTGACCCATCTCTACACCGGGGTCCGAAGGATAATCAGGTTGCCACCGGTGCCTTCATCTTGGCCTTTGAGGGTGATACATTGCCGGAGAAGGCCAAGGTCTACCGGTGTGATGTAAAGCTCTATATCCCTCCCCCAATGCGGTGCTTTAAGTGCTGGAAGTTTGGCCATTTGTCTTCCTGCTGTACTTCCAGCGTCACATGTCAAGATTGCGGACACCCATCACATCCCAATACTCCATGTGCCCCGCCTCCCATCTGTGTGAACTGTGGAGAGCACCATTTGCCTTGCTCGCCTGACTGCAGGATTCTCCAGAAAGAAAGAAAAACATGGAGTACAATATCCTGGACAGACTGACATACACTGAGGCCAAGAGAAAATTTGAACGCCTGCATCCTGTGCGTATGACACCGTCTTACACCGCTGCTACACCAGTTCTGGCACTATCGGCTCTGCCAATCCAGGTCACCTCTCAGAGCCGGGAGACTACACCTGCCCCCTTGATGGTGGGGAGCATTTCCCTCCCTGTTGCTCCTACACCTTTTACTTCGGGAGCAATACCCCCCCCCCCCCCCCCCCCCCAACCATTGGGGATGTCCGTCCCCACTTCTAAGCTGGAGAAGTGTAAGTCTTCTTCAGCTCCTCTCGCTAGGAAGGGGTCCCTTGGGTCACTCTCTTCCCAGGTTTCTTCTAGTGGGAAAGACGACACCAGACAGTGGCTGAAGAGCCCACAAGCAGCTGGTCGTACGGCTTCACGCTCATCCTCAGTCCTGGAGACGGAGCCAGTGAAGTCCTCCGAGCCAGGGAAACCCAAGGAGCAGTGAGAGAAATCCAAAAAGAAAACACCTAAGACCAAGGAAATTGCGGTGGCACCCATACAACCGCTACCTACAAGCTCTGAGGCTGAGGATGGGGTGGAGATTTTGGCGTCCGTTGAGGACCCAGAGCTCGCCAGATCCTCAGAACAAAATGGATATAGACTGCTCAGGAAATAAATCCGTGGCAGCAGGTGACTCTGAGGCGTAAACTGCCTCATTGAATGTTCCATGCCTTCCTACTCTCACGATGTCATCCTCCAGTGGAATTGTGGCGGATTTTTCCACCGCCTGGCTGAGCTACGGCTACCGTTGAGCTTTCCACCTGCTATCTGCATTGCCCTCCGGGAAACCTGGTTCCCAGCAATGCAGTCCCCTACCCTCCATGGCTGTAAGGGGTATTACAGGAACCGTAGCAACTGTAACCGAGTGTCGGGTAGAGTTTTCGTTTATGTCCTAAACTCGGTCTGCAGGGAACATGTGCCCCTTCAAACCCCTCTTGAAGCTGTGGCTGTCAGAATAAGGACCACGCAGGAAATAACTGTGCAATGTATATCTTCCTCCAGATGGTGCAGTACCCCTGAATGTATTAGCTGTAATGATTGATCAACTCCCTAAACCTTTCCTACTTCTAGGAGATCTTAATGTCCATAACCCCTTGTGAGGAGGTACCGTGCTTCCTGGCCAAGGCAGAGATGTCGAAACTTTACTGTTGCAATTTGACCTCTGCCTCTTAAATACTGCAGCCACCCCACATTTCAGTGTGCCTCATGGTAGTTACTCGGCCATTGATTTATCAATTTGCTGACCAGTACTTCTCCCATCTATCCACTGGAGAGCACATGACGACCTGTGTGGTAGTGACCACTTCCCCATCTTCCTGTCACTGCCCCAGCATCAGGCACACGGACGCCTGCCCAAAACAAGGCAGAGTGTGGAACTTACACCTCTGCTGTCACCGCTGAATCTCCCCACACGGTAACATTGATGTGATGGTTCTGCAGATACTAGCACAATTGTTTTTGCTGCAGAAAATGCAATCCCTCGCTCTTTAGGGTGCCTGAGGCATAAGGCAGTCCCTTGGTGGTCGCTGGAAGTCGCTGATGCAATTAAGGAGCTTCGGCAATCTCTACAGCAGCATAAGCGGCACTCTTCTCTGGAGCACCTCGTAGCCTTTAAACGGCTCCATGCCTGTGTTCACTACATTATCAAACAACGGAAAAAGGAATGTTGGGAGAGATACGTCTCCACCATTAGGTGTCACAAGTCACCTTCCCAAGTCTGGGCAATGATCAAACGTCTTTTTGGGTACCAGGCCCCAACAGCTGTCTCTGGTGTTACCATAAATGGCGAGTTATGTACCAACGCAAATGCAATTGCCGAGCACTTTGCTTGAGACTCAGTGTCGGAAAATTACCCCCCAGCGTTTTGCACACTCGAAAGGTGGCTGGAAAGGAACGTCCTCTTTCACTACACGCTGCAGTGAATCTTATAACGCCCCTTTTACAGAGTGGGAGCTCCTCAGTGCCCTTGCCCATTGCCCCGACACAGCTCATGGGCCTGATCGCATCTACAGCCAGATTATTAAACATCTCTCGGATCTGGTGCATGGAGTCTTACCATCGCAATGGCGGGAGAGCACCATCATTCTGGTGCTCAAACCTGGTAAAAACCAGCTTGATGTGGATACCTATTGACCCGTCAGCCTCACTAACGTTCTTTGTAAGGAACATAGGGTATGTCGGCAGTTGGGTTGGGTCGTGGAGTCATGTGGCTTGCTGGCTCCATGTCAGGGCATCTTCCGCCAGTCGCTCTACCACTGATAATCTTGTGCCCATCGAGTCTGCTATCTGAAAAGCCTTTTCCAGGCAGCAACACCTGATTGCTGTCTTTTGTTGACTTACGTAAAGCATGCGACACGACTTGGCGATGTCATACCCTTGCCACATTGTATGAGTGGGGTCTCTGGGGACCACTCCAGATTTGTATCCAAAACTTCCTGTCGCTCCGTACTTTCCATCTCCAAGTTGGTGACTCCCATAGTTCCATCCATATCCAGTAGAACGGAGTCCCGCAGGGCTCTGTATTGAGTGTGTGTCTATTTTTAGTGGCCATTAACAGTCTAGCAGCAGCTTTCGGGCCCTCTGTCTCACCCTCTCTGTATGCAGACGACATCTACATTTCGTACTGCTGCTCCAGTACTACTGTTGCTGAGCGGCACCTCCAGGTAGCCATCCACAAAGTGCAGTCATGGGCTCTTCTAGCCAACGGCTTCCAGTTTTCAGCCGCAAAGTCATGTGTCTTGCGCTTCTGTCAGCATCATACAGTTCATCCGGAACCCGTACTTTATCTTAATGACAATCCACTCATTGTAGTGGAGACATATCAATTCTTAGAACTTGTTTTCGACGCTCGATTGACTTTGCTCCCTCATCTTTGTCAGCTTAAGCAGAAGTGCTGGCAGCACCTCAATGCTATCTGTTGCTTGAGCAACACCAATTGGGGTGCAGATCACTGTACGCTGCTGCAGCTCTACAGATCCCTTGTCCAATTCCGAATTGACTATGGGTGTGTGGTTTATGGTTTGACAGCGCCTTCAGCATTGCATTTACTCGACCCTGTGGGGTTCAATTAGCGACAGAAGCTTTTAGGACGAGTCTGGTGACCAGTGTACTGGTGGAGGCTGGTGTCTCTCCACTGCAGATCTGATGTGCACAACTGCTCATCATTTATGCAGCACACATTCATAGGTCCCCTGAGCATCTGAATTACTGTCTACTTTTCCCACCCCCGGCAGTCCATCTCAGTCATCGGCGGCCCGGATCGGGGCTAACGATTGTGGTTCGCGTGCAGTCCCTGCTCTCCAAACTGGAGTCCTTTCCCTTTACCACCTCTGCTTGTGGTCTGTTCACATACTCCTCCATGGTGTACGCCTCGGCCGCAGCTTCGTCTGGACCTTTTGCATGGCCCTAAGGACTCCGTTAACCCCGCTGCTCTCCTCTGTCTCTTCCTCTCGATTCTTGACGTGTTCCGGGACTCTGAAGTAGTTTACACCGAAGGCTCAATGGCTGATGGTCACGTAGGGTTTGCACATGTTCATGGAGGACATATTGAGCAGCATTCCTTGCTGGTTGGCTGCAGTGTTTTTACTGCAGAGCTGGCAGCCATATCTCGTGCTCCTGAGTACAATCGCTGATGCCCTGCCGAGTCATTTCTCCTGTGTACTGATTCATTGAGCAGCCTACAGGCTATCGACCAGTGCTACCCTCGCCACCCTCTGGTAGTGTCCATTCAGGAATCCATCTATGCCCTGAAACAGTCCCGTCGTTCCTTGGTGTTTGTGTGGACCCTAGGACATGTCGGAATGCCCTGCAACGAACTTGCTGACAGGCTGGCCAAACAGGCTACGCGGAAACCGCTTCTGGAGAGAGGCATCTCTGAAGCTGACCATCGTTCTTTCTTACACCAGAGGGTTTTCCGGCTTTGGGAGATGGAATAGCATAACAGCATGCACAACAAACTGTGTGTCATTAAGGAAACTATGAATTTGTGGAAGTCTTCCATGCAGGCCTGTCACAGGGAATCAGTTGTCCTCTGCTGGCTCCGCATTTGCCATACGTGGCTAACACATGGTTACGTACTCCATTGCGAGGACCCTCCTCAATGTCGCTGTGGTTCCCAATGACAGTCGTCCACCTCTTGCTGAACTACCACTTTTAGCCGCTCTATGGCAGACTTTTAACTTTCCCGGCAACCTGCCTTCCGTGTTTGGCGACAATGCCTCCACAGCAGCTTTAGTTTTACATTTTCTTCTTGAGAGTGTAGGTTTTAGCGCATGTCCTTTGTCCCCCTGTGTCCTCCACCCTAGTGCTTTTAGGGTGGAGGTTTTAATGTGTTGCAGAGTGGCTGGCTTTCCCTTTTTATTCTCGTGGTTGGCCAGCCACTGTAATCTGCTTTCATGTTTTACTCCCGTCTGTATCTAGCATCTCTCTCTTGTTTTCTTGTCCTCTTTTGTTCCTTCTAGTATTCATTGCCTTCCCTTCATTCTTGTGGCTTTTCCTTTATTTCTGTTTTGCGTTATATATTTTGTCCATTTTCTTGTCACCCTTGTGGCATTGTTTTATTAGGAACAAGGGACCGATGAACTTGTAGTTTCGTCCCTTCTCCCGCCTTTAAACCAACCAACAAACCATCATTCATGGCAGGAATATAGAAGACATGATTGGGCACTGACGTTTCTCGGTGGCCAGTAAATGTGAGCTGGTATATAGGTAGGCGGTCTACTGGTTCCATTGTCAGGAGGTCAAAGAGGATTTGTCTATATCGATTTGTGCTGTGGTCACCTAGCGTCTCATGCAGCACATTTAGGTCATCTAGTAGGGTAAATCTCTCTTAGGACATGAGGTATTGTAATACACAGATCGGAAGGGGATTGTCTGGTGGGTTGTATAGGCATACTGTTGTTACTGCCCATGCATTATACCCTTTAAGCTTGATCATGATGATCTCTGTATCTCGAAGCTGTGCTGGGGAGCAATTTCAGTTGCAGCTATCGTGCTAGGCACATACAGTGCGACTCCACCTCTACTGCCTGTCTTTTTGGAAAAAAAATTATTTCGGTATGTTGCATTATCGTCTGTCTGTTAGCCAGGTTTTGGTGATGCCGGCTGTGTGTATATTGTTACGTGAAATCACGTGTGTGAGGACTGTGCATGATCTTTAACTCCTCACAGATTGGCGAAGAGGAGAATCAGCTGATGATGGTGTGTGGGGACGGCATGTTGGTTTTGCGGCTTTTTTGTGGGGAGAATCCTAGTGTTTCTTGCTTTTGGTTATGTGTGAGTGTGGTGTGTTATGGATGGCGTTTGGAGCTTGTGTGTGCGCGCATTGCTCTTGAGATGTTTGGGCAGTGGGTGGCTGGTGTTATGCAGGTGTTTGCGGTGTCTAATTGTGTTGGCGGGCTGACTCTGTCTGCTGCTGTTACATGCAGGCAGTCACCTGACTGGGTTGCCTTTATGCTGTTATTAAGTAACTCTTGCGACACCTGGTTAACCGTTTTGATGATCTCCTCTCGCCTGTCTTGGAACAGAGTGACAAGTGCCCTGGAAGTGTTCGCAGGAAATCATTTTTTAGGACGATCGCCTGCTGTAGTTCTTCTGCTGGTGGGAGGGGCGTGGGTTTGTCCGTCATCTTGATGGAGGTGTGGAGCTCTTCTTTGCAGCTGCCTTGGGTTGTTTGGGGCACTTACATGACAGGGCCGAGTGGCCGCCATCGCAGAGCACTTCTCCGGGTTCTTTGTGTTGCACCTGTTCAGTTGATGGTCTTCACTGCACTGTGGACATTTTGGTTGGGCCTTGCAGCTCGCTATGGGGGCATACTGTCACTGAGGAGGTAATAATAATAATAATAATAATAATAATAATGAGGGTATGGCATTGGTGGCTGGGAGACCACTCGTGGGGCAGTTCGACCGCCACTTCACAAGGTCTTTAACGCCACTACGGTGACTTGCGAGTGAATGAGGATGAAATCATGATGAAAGATACACAACACCCAGTCATCTCGAGGCAGAGAAAATCCCTGACACCGCTGGGAATCGAACCCGGGACCCCGTGCACTGGAAGCGAGAACGCTACCGCAATACCACGAGCCGCGGACACTGAGGAGGTGATATGGTTTCTGAAGACTTTTTGAAAATATCTTACAGTCGTCTGCTGATGGTGTTGAGATACACCCTCCCATTTCGGACTACGTTCAGGAATTCGATATCCGCCCTCACAGCATATTCAACAAGCGAGTTGATTTTGGCAGGCATTGTCTTTTGTGTGAAGTCGTGGGGCAGATTGTCCACAATATATGTCACGGTCCAGTTGTCATCAATGTCACGTTTGTTGTTCCCTGGCGTTGCTTTTCCCATTCTGGTATCAGTGTAATTGCGTTGGCTGGGGGTGGGGGGGGGGGGGGTGGTCAGGTGTGGGGTGTCCTTGATACATGTTGGAGTTGTGTGGTGTGTTTGCCTGGTTGCAGCAGTAGTTTTGCCCCAGTTCCGTCCTACGTGGTTGTCACAGTAGGGTAGCTGCGGGCTGACTTGGCCTGCTTGCACATACTTCAGTATTCAGTTAAATTTTTGTAATGTTAACTGGTAAGAACCAATACTCTACGAAGGATATTACTGTATCCCGCTACTGCAGCAATAAAACATGAACGAGAGAAAAAAATGAAAATAAAATTTAAGTTGCAATGGAAATGTGCCATATACAACAAAACACAGTGCTCATACAATCGTCTGCCAACAGTAAAATGTGTCAAAGGCTTTAGAAAGGCTATGCAATACTTGATAACAACAAATTGCCTCTGATGAGCATGACGTCACAACTGTTTACATTGATTGGTTTGAGCAGCTGCAAGCAGGCTCATGCGTATGCGCAGTTGAGTCTTGTACGAGTAATACCTTCCCCCACTTGTGGCTAGAGCAGTGCGGCTGTATAAGCAGTAGCAGCAAGCTGCCAGATGCTACCTGGGAAAATCTTCCTAACGCGCCCAACCTGACAGATTCAAGCATGCGCAACAGTCCTGGATCTAAGTGGGGGGGGGGGGGGGGGGGGGTGGTTGTATCTGGCCCGAGCAGCAATTTTGGGGGCGCCAAATTCATATTCTTGGGGAAAGAAACCTCGTTTTACAAACCGCCTAGCATGCAGTGCACGTTGGTCTATCAATTATTCGTATGATTTTGAAAAGCATCCCCATTGCTTTTTGAACATTTTTGAACACATTCTAAGGTGATTTCTGAATGCATTATAAGTTGATTTTTGAAAGTGTGCATAGTGTATGTGGTGTACATGATGTCTGCCTGGGGAATTCCCATCGCATCTAGAAATAAAATCTCCTGCGTAGAAAAGGGGACAGGGCTATACGAGCTGAGCGGAATAAAGGGGAATGGGTACATGCCAATCGCTGTTTATGTGGTTGACTGGGTTTGCAAATGATCAGCATTGTTATAATTACTAGAAATCCATAGATTCAGACTACCAGAGTGGAAGTAAACTACTAACAGGTAAGAAAGATTACATATTATATTGTTGGTGTATCAAAGAAAATGTAATTTTGCCGGAAAATTTTTGTCCAGACCGCTACACTAGTAAAACGTGCCAGCAACCACCTATGCTCTATTCTGGGAGTAGTGCGGAAAGCGCATTTTACGAACACGTAATAACCCCTAACCGAAGAACGAACACGGGATAACTAAACCGATGATTGTGTCAGGATTAGTGAAGTCAACCGGAGAAGTAGTTTTGACACTGGCAGGAATAGTTACAGAATTAGTGATGACAAGATTGTTTGTTAAAACAAGGAAGGAGAAGAAACTGGGAAATCACACAAATTATGGAAGAATATGATGATTCCAAATTTATATAACAATTTCGTACTACTTCTTTTGGATCTCTTGCTTGAGAAGCTGGAGTGTGTGAATGAAATGTGAAATGATTTCTAACGTAAAGCTTTTTGCTTGTAGTAGGCCTAATAGACATTTGATATTGGTACTTCAGGAATTACATTCTATCGTGTTGTAAAAATGATCATGTGTGCCAAAACAGTCTGGCTTATTTGGTGTGTGTTACAATTGCTGCAATATTAGACAGGCCTATTTCGTTTCATCTAGCAGGCAGTGACAAATGTATCAGATTGCGAAACCACACCAGTACTATGTACTATTTGTATTAACAACTTTTTTTTGTATCAGACTAAGAAATTTCATTTTTTCATGGAGCAAAACGTTTGACGAACTCTGATGAAGTAATAGTCTTCTGCAGAAAGGAAGTCACACTATGTAAACAGGTGGCAAGATTAGAGAGAGAAAAATGCTAGAATGTAAGGATTGAAGAAACGTGTTCTGTCCTGTGTCTCTTGCCTTTACTGGTTTTATGTATCCTATATTTAATATTATGTCACACAAAACAGCAAGTTATATGCTAATAAGCAATAAAGAGTTTTCTGAACAGTTCTTGTTCTCCCAGTTACAAACAATGCCATCCTGTATTAATTGCAAGTTTTTTAAAAAAGAGGGGCAGAATGTCAAACCAGCCGACTGGAGGCAGGAGAGAGACCACAGGGTATATTAATTTCCACTGCCCTGAATATAGTTTAATGGCATCCATTACATAATGTACATGTTTGAATTCCACAGAGCAAAATACAGTGACGTGCGATAGAAACATGCTGTGTGAAGGGGCAGGGCACTGCACTTCGGCACACTTAAGACCAAATAACATATCTTACATTTCTTCGAACACACGTTTTATCCCCCCAAGGGGGCTCACCGCTCTTTGGTGAGTACGTGCTTGGCGACCACAGGGCCCCAGCCCTTGCAGCACCACTTCTCTTTCTATGCTGCCTGTCTCCTCGTCTCCTGTCCTTTACTTCTCTCCTGGGGAGGTCTCTCATGCCTCCTTGGGCTCTTGGAGCTCATTTGTGTTGGTTTGCATGTATGAATATTCTCTCTTCTACTGCTTTCTCCCCATACCGCCCTTTCCCCGTACCGCCCTATTTTTCCTCCGCTGCAGCATTTGAGGCCATTCTTTCTTTCTTTCTTTTCTTCTTATCTTTTCTCCTCCCTGTGTGTGCCTGTGGCCACCCACTGGTTTGATGCATAGCAGGAGACTGGATCACGGGTTATTCCCAGCCCCGTGTAAGTATGTAGGGCCCCCATGTACCCCTGGTACAGGCCAGGCCCAGGGAGGGGTTATTGCCAGAGCTGGTACCTTCCTCCTCTGCCAATTGGTCCCTCCATCTGTCATTTGAGAGGTGTGACCTAAAGTGGGGACAATTACCTAAGGCAGGGGGCTCCCCTTTGGAGGACTCCTGGCTGGAAGGAGCGCACCATTGGAGGTGCTAGCAGTTATGGGGGGTCTTCTTCCCAATGACTGATTTTCGTTTCTCTTCCGAGTGTTTCACATAAAAGAAAGTGGAATGAGGCTCCTGCCTCAATGCCTCTTCCTGTTGTGCCTCGATGTCTAGTGGTCTCACGTTTAGACGAAAACCAGACTTTTGCTTCTGTTATCCCCTTTGGTATACAGAAAGGCGTGGATGGCATTGCCAGCTCTGTGAAGTTATGCTCTCATCTCTGCAATGGAACTCTGCTTTTGGAAATTGATAGTGCTCACCAGGCCCAGAAACTACTAAAGTCCCAAATCCTCAACGAATATCCTATACAAGTGGAGGCTTACAGAACACTTAACTCATCCCGCAGTGTTATCTATACCCGGCTGTTGGATTGTTTGATGGAGGACGAAATAACTAATTATCTATCGGATCAGGGCGTTACTGCTGCTCATTGAGTTACAAAGAAGGAAGCTGCCGATTTCGTGCCCACTCACACGTTTTTCTTGACTTTCGATCAGTTAACGCTTCATACCAAGATAAAGACAGGCTATGAAGTCATCTGTGTGCACTCTTACATTCCCAATATGTTGAGGTGTTCAATCAAACCTGCTGCTTCTCGTTCTTGTCCCATCTATCGGGACGAGCGGGCTGTTGAGGAGATAAGGATGAAGAAAAAGGTACCTTTTCCTGGGGAAAAAACTGTTGGCGAGCCGTAAACCGAATCTCCCTTAGTATGGCAGCTACAGCACCATGTTAGCCTATTCCCCATCACACAAAGAACATGGCTACGCAAACTTGTGACTTACAGTTCAGATCGATGGTGACAAAGTCGCCTCGCCTTAAAGCTGACATTCCGTCTTCTACTTCCCGGGCTGCAGATTCTGCTTCCTGCTCTTCGCCCTCATTGGCGAAGACGGTTGCCACGCAGCCAGCCAACCATCAATTCCAAAAGGATTATTCCCGGGAAGATTTCTTGTGTCCCTCGAATTCGCAGCTGTCTGGCTCTTCTGCAAGTTGCCAAAAGTCAAAACGATTATCCAAAGGCAAACAGTCTTCCACCTCTCCATCTCGTCGGCCCTCTTCGATTTGTCGGCCCTTTTCAACTGATAGACACTGGGGAAACTCTGTTGAACCTGCTGAATTGATGGACGATGATCCTCCACCTGTCGATTCCAGTGGCCGTCCTCCCTCGACGCCTTGCCCTTAGCAGCCACCGAGGTGAGTGTTTCTTATTCATTCTCCAGTGTTCCTAAATTTTATGGCCCTTTTACAATGGAATATCTGTAGCCTTCAGTCTAACAGGGCAGAACTGCAGCTGCTCCTCCGATCGCAATGTCTGCTTGTAGTTTGTCTCTAAGAAACAGCTACGTCCTCAAGACCATTTTGCTCTTTCCCATTTTACTTCGCTAGGAATGGACCTTCCCCTTATGGCGGGGATTCCTGCTCATGGTGGGGCCATGCTGCTTCGATGAGATGAGATGATGATTGTCATCGTCCTATCCCCTTGCTCACCCACCTGCAAGCAGTTGCTGCCTGTGTTTTCCTTCCCGAATTTACCTTTTCCCTCTGCACCCTTTATACCCTTCGTCTTCTGCTGTCACTAGAGCAGGCCTGATGCAGCTTGTTGCGCAGCTTCCTCCACCCTTTCTGTTCCTCAGTGACACCAATGCCCATCATACTTTTTGGGGCTCACCTGTCGCCTGCCTGAGAAGTAATCTTTTGGCTGGTCTTCTGAATCATCTTACTTTTGTGTGCCTTAACACCGGCGAAGTCACGTTTCTCTCTGATTCCATGCACACTTATTCCCACTTAAACCTCTCATCTGCTCTGCCCAGCTCGCTCGATGTCTCAAGTGGTGTGCTCTTTCTGATACTTACACGAGTGATCACTTCCCTTGTGTGACTCGCCTGTACAGTCATACCCCGCCACAGCGGCCCGCTCATTGGAAATTCTCTCTTGCTGACTGGAGGCTCTGTTCCTCCTTGGCAGTCTTCGACGAACGGCAGTTTCCCAGCTGTGATGACCAGGTTGAGCGCCTCGTGGACGTTATTCTCTCGGCTGCCGAATCCTCTACCCTTGTACTACTACTTCTCCCTGTCGGGTCCTGGTCCCTAGATGGACCGTGGAGTGCAGCAGTGCAATTTGTGCCCGATGACGTGCGCTTCGTGTCTTTCACTGTCATCCTACGTTAACGAACTGTATCTGCTACAAGCAACTATGTGCGCAGTGCCGTCGCACAGTCAAGGAAAGCAAGAAATCATGCTGGGTTTCCTTCACCAACTCGTTCAACAGCTTTACTCCATCCTCTCTCGTTTGTGGTGGCCTGCGCCAGCTTTCTGGGGCTACCACCCACTCCTCGATCCCTTGTCTGACTGCGGCAGGAAATGCCATAGTCGACCCTGTAGATGTTTCCAACGCTTTGGGCCGGTACTTTGCAGAGGTTTCAAGCTCACCCCACTACCATCCTGCCATCCTTCCTCGGAAACGGGCAGAGGAGGCTCGTGCAATCTCTCTTCTCTCTTTGAATCGAGAATGCTACAATAATCCTTTTGTAAGAGGGAGCTCAAGCATGCTCTCTCCTCATCCAGGACTTCTGCTCCTGGGCCCGATACAGTCCATGTTCTCACGCTGCAGAATCTTCCTCCTGTGGGAAAATGCTTTCTCCCCAATATCTACAACCGTATTAGGACTGATGGTGTATTTCCCACACTTTGGCATGAAGCTATTGTTGTTCCCTTACCTAAGCCTGTTAAAGATAAATTTCTTCCTTCCAGCTATTGTCCAATTTCCTTTGCCATCATCGTTTGTAAGGTGATGGAACGCATGATAAATGGTCAATTAGTGTGGTGGCTCGAGTCACACCATCTTCTCACTAATCCTTAGCGTGGGTTCCAAAGGAGTCACTCAGCAGTTGGTCATCTCGTCACCCTGTTGACATTCATCATGCATAATTTTGTGCAGAAGCGTCAAACAGTGGCCATGTTGTTTGATTTGGAGAAAGCCTATGATACCTGTTGGAGGACAGGCATTCCACATACTATGCACACATAGGGCCTTCGTGGTCGTCTTCCCACTTTCATCCGGGAATTTTTAACAGAAAGAGTTTTCCGGGTATGTGTGGGTTCCTCCTTATCACACACCTTTTCACAGGAGAAGGGGGTGGGCCAGGGCTCCGTACTGGGTGTTGTCCTCTTCGCCATAGCCATCAACCCAATTATGGATTGCCTTCCAGCTGGCATTTCCGGCTCTCTTCGTTGACGACTTTGCTATTTATTGCAGCTCCCCGTGGACGTGTCTCCTGCAATGCTATGTTCTGGACCGTCTCCGTTCTTGTAGTGCCACAAATGCTTTTCGCTTTTCTGCTACCAAATCAGTTTGTGTCAACTTCTGGTGGTACCAGGCGTTTCTTCCACCGTCCTTATGACTGGGCCAAAATGCTCTCCTGTTTGTGGATGCAACGAAGTTCTTGGGGCTTACGTTTGATAGGAAACTCAGTTGGTCTCCCCATGTGTCCTACCTGGCTGCACGCTGCACCCGTTCCCACAGTGTCCATTGTGTATTGAGTGGTACCTCTTGGGGAGCTGACTGGACTGTCCTCCTCTGCATCTATCAATCTCTTGTCCGCTCCAAGTTGGGTTATGGATGCATTGTCTACTCCCCTGCATGGCCATCTATCTTGAGCCGTCTAAATATGATCCACCACCTTGGCTGCAGGCACAGGTTTGTTTTCATTTTGAACTCAGCTTGTTCCTGAAGGACACAACTCCGGAGCTGACCTATCGCTGCAAATTTCTCAAACTCCGCTCACAAGTTGCCAATAGCATATTTTTGTACACTGATTGTTCCAAGTCGGCCCACTGGCTTCTTGACCAGTGCACAATTTTTTCCACAGAACTTTTTGCCCTCTATCAGGCTGTTCACTATGTCCGGAGGCACCAGCTCACTCGCTGTGTGTTCTGCTCTGACTCCTCAGTGCTCTTCAGAGTCTGGATGATCCTGGTCCAGTTCACCCCATCATTTGACAGATCCAGAACTGTCTCCATTTGTTCACGGATGGGGGAGCCCAAGTGATGTTCATGTGGGTTCCTGACCATGTTGGTGTGCCCGGGAATGATGCTGCTGATGCAGCAGCCAAGGCCGCAGTCCATCTCGGTTGGTCCACCTCTTACTCTCTTCCTTCGCAAAATATTAATTTTCTCTATCAGTGTATCACATCACTTTGGCATGACCATTGGTGCTCCCTTCCCGGGAACAAACTCAGAGAAGTCAAACCTCTCCCAACAGCCTGGTCAACTTCCTCCCGGCCGTCTCGCCTTGAGGAAGTAATGTAAGCTCTGTTGCAAATGGGGCACCGCCGCTTTAGTCACCGCCACTTGTTGAGTGGCGACCCTGCACCCAGCTGTCCTTTCTGTAGCCAGCCATTAACAGACATTTCCTGAGCCTCTGCCCCTATTTTAGCCACTTAGATCTCGGGGTCGGGCTGCCACCCGCTTTGCCGGACATTTTAGCGGATGTTGTGCGAGCTGTGGCTCGGGTTTTAAGTTTTTTTTAAAAGCAGTAATATGACAAAAGGGATCTGGTTTCTACGTGATGACTCCGGTGTCTTGTCGATGTCTTTTAGATATTCTTCCGTAACGTCTTGACAATTTATGTTTGTTTTTTCTTCCTTTCTCTATTAGACCTCGGAACGGTTTTTTTTACCCTCGCGGTCCCAGCATTCAGTGGTTCTATACTGGGCGCTTATGACCTTAGATGTTTTGCGCCCTAACACCCCCCCCCCCCCCATCCCCCCCCCAAAAAGAAAAAAAACGTTATATGTATCAGACTTTTCAGAAAAATATGCACTACAAAATGGACATATTTTTGAAAAGTAGATTTTTAAAAAAATTTTTGCATCCTACCTCAAACGCTTGAGGAAGGCGGGGAGGGGGGGGACTATCTAGTATTGCCCTGGTTCGGAAATATCGTAGAATTGTGGTTGAACAGTCAGAGTTGTAGTGGGGAGGTGGGTAGTCTCCACATGACCCATGTTCACGTTTAGTGGTTTTCTGTTTCCTCTTCGTTTATTGCTCTCCCGCCAAATGAAAACGAAACAGATTTCTGTGACTGGGAGCTATCAAATGAATTAAAATACGTTCACATAATTACGGAAGGCAAAAATATATTATTAGTTTCAGGTTTTATTTTATTTCCACCCTTCTGACAACTAAGCATTAATCACCTTGCAGAACAACGAAGTTATTTTTTTTTTTTTTTTTTTTTTTTTTGCCGAAGAAATTTGGCTTTTATGAATCTTTTCTGCTGAGGCAGTCAATTTCTTCGAAATGAAGTGTTTAATTCCATACTATTGGCTAGTTCCAACAGTTCGCTGCATTTCTAGTGGACATTTTTATCTTCTAGCACACATAAAGAACCAAACATGAGATAATAATGGACTGGTACTCAAAGGAAATTTACATTTGAATCTCTACATACGAATGTGCGCTTTAAGCCGAATTATGCATTTTAGTACGGTTCACGAAATTCCGATGCTTGTAGAGTATCCTCTGAAGTCTTGTTTCTTTCATGACATAATGTAAGATCTTTTAATGTTTTACATGTACAAACATACCGGCTTCCTGCGTCATCGTAGCTGCTCGAGGGCAATGACTCCTGTTATATGGCACACGCTGCCAACTGCTGAAGTGAACCTATTTCTAATAAGTCTTCAAAAAATATTGTGTATGGTGGTTTGAATAGTGTTACTTTCAAAGTAGCTTTCCTTTTTCGCTAGGTGAACTATGTGCGAGAATGTATGATGAATTTGTTAAAACACAGACCTCACTCTTTGAGGACAAGCAATTAGAAGAATTTTGAGCCCAAAAGATCAGACATTTATTAAAAATTTTACTGGTTCATTTATGTTATGTATCTTAAAGTGTAACACGCCCAAAAAAGATCAACATTATATGTGGAAGCTTAGCTTGTCTTGCAGATTATCAATCTTCGAGACCAGTATTATGTGTAAAAGCTTTGCATTTCTTGTAGCAACACTATGTACATTATTTGAAACCATTAACTTCTCTTATTTGTGTGTTCATGCTACTTAAGTGATATTGCTATTGGCTAACTACATCACGTGTCCTATGCTGTCATCGGCTGGTGAGACCACATGACATGAGCTATGACTGGCATATAAAAGCGCATCGCAATTTGGATTTCAGTGCTTTGGAAAGTAGCATGTGGTGTTTGGTGGAATTTCAATTTATACCTTCGTAATATGAAAATATGCAGCATGCATGTTGCTGCACATCAAAGATCTTTCTAAAATGTGCTTTCTTCTCTTAGTTTCGTTTTCTAAAGTGCTGGGAAATTCTATGCATGCAGTGTATAAAACCATAATCATTCAAAGGATGGATAAGTTTCACAGTGGCGAGCATTAGTATACTGACACTTAACATGGAAAAAGTTTATTTTCATCTGAGGGAATGTGTATTTTTAACCGGGAAATTCGGGAATTTTTTTTCCTTGTCCGCGTACACAACCTGTCATCGCTTTAAACATAATTAAACTATGATAATTAACACTGGTAAGTCAGTAAGGCTGTACCCATCATCTTTTAGACTTCAGGTTACTAAAGCCAACACCTTTATCATTCAAAGGAGACAGAGTGCCACGTTACTAATGCCATATCACTTTCATTGACACCGAGTCATGTCCATGCCACACCACTGCCATGTATCTGTCACACCATGCGTCACATCACTTCTTCTGCCACGATGGTGGCCCTTCCTGCCTTTGGCAGACATGTCACCTTGTGCTAGAACACTATATTGAAGACACAGTCATCCTACACACCTGAGTCAGCCTGAGAAACCAACATTAGTGGAGCATTGTCTGAACACTGGGCATCACATGCTTTATGAGAAAAACGAAGCATTATCATTGTGGGACTGCTATTAAGAAAGCCACACATATCTGTATGGCAAACAATCTAAATGAAATCTCACATTTTGATTATTACATGCCAGTCCCAAATCAGTATTGGATAGGATTGAATTCAAATGAGAGCAACAAGAAACTCCAGTTACAGACTTTACAGTAGGACTTGCAGAATTTTAATTCAGCTTCTAACCACAGCAGCATCTGGTAGCACATTATTTCCCAACTGGAAGACATCACTTTGGCTCCCAGCAGGAGGCACTACAAACAATTGCCTCCAAATTTAAGAACTTTTCATTCATGCATGGTTCCTGCTCCTGGCCCCAGTACAATTGTCAGCCATTATGTTTCGCTACAGTAACTACAGCAATCACCTTAAGACATTTAACAGTTGTTTAAGTAAAATACTGAGGTCAGTCCAAGAATTCTATTTGCAGCAGATCTAGCAGCAACGTCTGAAAAGTCACATCTGCCAAATCAACATTTAAATACTTTTGTCAATGTTGCAAGAGTGACAGTTTCTTTCCAAATTTTGAGAGTTAAATCCCCATTGGCATTACCATTTCTTAATTGATGAAAATTAATTCGTATAAATTTGAAGTTCAGTTTGTTGAGTCGATATTTATCTGTTGTAGTGTGACTCCAATTTTTCCATAGTTGTTGCATGAAATTGATAACCAGGCAATGTTTTATGTCGATATTATTCCATTTATTCATTTACATTTCCACTATAACATGACCTTGAATGTGGACTCAACACAGACTAGGCAGACTAAATTGGACTCAGACGGGGCTCCTGCTGATGTGTATATAGCCTCCAGCAATAAAAATATTGAATAGCATTATTGATGCATGAACATACCTAAAATTATAATTAAAAGTTACCAATCTTCAATATTCTAAGTAAAGAATTTGTGTGGTTTTTACTAAATGTAGAAACATGTTTAACACTATCAGAATTTTGATGGAAGTATTTTTAATAGAAAATTTATTGAAATAGCTTGTCAACAACCAGACCACAGTCATTCTGAATTACATTTCAATTACTAAATAATTTTTCCACTAACATGTTAACTGAATCTTGAACAGAAGGTGAAAAATTTATAAAGGTCACATATGTGATTTATACTTCATGAATATTTCTAAACTGATTGCAAAATATTGTATTTTGTAGAATGTTTGAAATAGTAAATTTTTTTCATAAAATACGCTGCCTGACAAAAAATCCAAAGCACCCAGAAGATATGGTTGGATGTTAATGTATTTTATTGTGTGTACATGTGTGGGACCATCTCAGATGTCAACACCATCCAGGATATTGAGGACCAGTTACAACAGTTGTGGGCCAGCTTCCCTCAGGAGGGGATACAGCGGCTTTATGACACCATTTTCAAATGAACCAATGCACACGTCCAAGCCAGAGAGGAGTCCAACATCATACTGATAAGTGGGCAGTGTTGGGCTGATACTGCCAAGATCTTTGTAAATGTGACTCAAATTTGTGATATCATCACATACCCTATTAACCCACATTATCTCATTTCATTCCCTCCTGCCCTTCTGGGTGGTTCATTTTTTGTCAGGCAATGTAACAATATTGTGGCATATAACAGAATACATTTCTGTACAATTTACACTTGCCAACTGATAAAAGATCAAAATCGTGATTTACAAAAAAACAAAAACTTCACTAATTACAAAAATTTCCGTACTATGTAGTATGTATCCTGTACTTAATTAGAAAATGTGGATTGTAAACTAGTCTGACATGTTACACCCTATTTAGTTATTTATATTTCCTGTCACTGTCAGAGGAGCAACTTTGTTTTTCTCTTTGTGTCTAATATTATCAAACTATTTAGTGAATTTTTAGATATTTGTACTCGTGATGAGAGAGCAACTGTATCTCTCTGTCTGGGCGTAAAACACCTGTGTAGTTGTGAGGGTCATTCATAACTAAATACCAACATAAAAAGTGAACACAATGCATACTGCAAGCATGTGAAATGTCTGTAAGTTTCTGTTGCCAGTCTAGTGAAGAATGATTTGTTTGGTTCATGTTTACATGAACGTAAAATTGAAGGACAATTGAGATAGCATGTCTTCTTGAAGCAAGTGCTTTTTAAGAATTGTGTGCCATGATCAGAGTTTTACTTTCAGACACTGTGCATCCATCAAAAATACTCTCTCTGCTGAACAAACAATATGGTGGTAGTTGTACGAACTGTGCAAGTTTTAATGCATGGGTGTAAAAGTTTAAAAACAGTCACAAAAATGAAACAAACGAACACTGTGTCGGGTTTCTGGCAGCAGTATCAACCTCAGCATTGCATTGATTCACTTATTCAAGAAGAGTGACAACTTACAGTTGAAAAAAATCACTAATAATTGTCAAAGAAGTGTTCACACAACTCACTCCATCATTCAAAACAAACGAAATTGCTGTAAGACTTGCCCAAGATGCATTCCCACAGAGTTTACCATTCATCTCAAGGCTTTGACTTTTGCATTTGCACTGCACTCAAAAATTACTTCACTTCCAAAAGTAACCCATATTTGGACAAAATTTTAAACTGCAAGGAAACGAAGATGCAACATTTTGAGCCAGTGTAAAAGGATGCAGTGAAGACAATCTGTAAGAAATTCAAAATACAACTGATCACTGGTAAGGTCATAGTACCAATGTTTTGGAGTGGCTGTGGTCCGATTGTGTTGATTTTCAGAGGAGCGATGTACTGTCAACAGCATATATTAAACAGGCATGACTGAGAACAGTCAAACCTGACCTGTAGGGGAAAGATTCATGATAGCTGGTGAAAGATATGCACTCAAAGCAACACTAGACTTGAGCTGATGCTCCAAGATGTTGGCAAAATGGATTGGAAGCTCCAACATTATCATCCATGCAGCCCTGCCCTTGCGCCATTTGTATCCAATGAAAGAAGCTTTGTTTGTGGTGCAGTTTACAGCAATAAAATGGCAAAAAAAGTACAGATTGACTTAAAGATAAAGGTAAACAATTCTTTGCTGAATGTGCAAGAAGACTTGTTAGGAAAATGGACAATTGCTTTTGGGTTGTGCGGTAAAATATTGGCTATGGACTTGATCTTGTACATGAGTCATAACACTCGTGCCACTGAACATTCCCTGGTACTGTGGGATGTTTTAGCCTCGTGTTTGATTCTGACTTGCTAAGTAGGCACGTGTTGATTGGAACAGTCATCTGAGTACTTTGTAAAGCATGTATTGCCGTTTTGGTATTCGTTATTAAAATCAGGTACTTCCAGTGTAACATCAGTAGGTCTGACTTGATGATGAACCAGTTGGTTCAAAACTAGTTGCCAAATCTGTGTTCTGCAACTGTAACAGATTTGATATAGCTACACGAGATATGGAAAATATGTTGACTTAATGAACCATTGTTGTTCCATGGCTATATGTTACTTCAGTTACTGAATGACCATTGTATTATATTTAATTTCTCTGGTACAAGAGCAACAGTGTTTGTCTCACCATGTATTTGTCATCAGCATACTTAATTAAAGTAAATAAATACCGTGTTGGCAGAGTGACTCTGGTAGTGTCTCAGTATTTAAGTCTAAATCATCGATATAGTTAGCATATTGTATTTCAGTGATAAAAGAGCAACCATGTTGGTCATGCCACATATTGATAATCATGCACATAATTGGTTAATGTAAATAGATATCTTTCTGGAGAGTGACTGAGTCATTCTCAGCACGTTTCAGACAAGACCAGTATTGTTACTATATTTGATTTCACTGATACAAGAGCAACAATGTTTATCTTGCTATTTATTTATTATTATCAATATAATTAGTTAGTGTAAGTAAATACCTTGTTTCAAGAGTGACTGTGTAACTATCAACATATGTTTCTGCCTACAATGTTATATGAGGAGGTACCCAAAAGAAACAAAACTGTTTAAAAAAAAAAAAGAGGGGCAGAGTTTTCGCAGTACAGTGTTTCGCCACTAGAAGCACATAAGGTGAACATTATTAGTCAGCTGAGTGTCATCACTTGAGGAGATTACGACTAGTTTCGGAAAAGTGTATAGTGACAATTTTTTGTGTGACTGTTTTTTTTCTATGGCTGAGTTTCCTGAACAGCGTGTGCTGGTGAAGTTGTGCTTTTTGCTCTGCAGCAGTGGAACAGAAACTCTTGAAATGTTGAAAATAGTGTTCAAAGGTGATGCTGTGGGTAAATCTCAAGTGCATGAGTGGTTTGCTAATTTCAAAAATGGTCCAATGTCAGTTGACAACAGACCTCATTCTGGTTGTCCTTCCATAGCCTGAACACATGAAAATGTTGCAAATATTAGTGTGTTTATCAGTGTATGTCAATAACGGACCATTGAAGAAATTGTAGAGCTGCTGGGAGTGACTTGGAGTTCAGTGCAGCGAATCGTGACAGAGGATTTGGGAAATTCATGCCATGACTGATGACTGCTGAACAAAAACAAGTTCATGTCGAAGTATACTGTACTGTGAAACAAGTATCCTGAAATGATGTGAAGTTGTTTTCAAAAATTATCACAGGTGATAGACTTTGTGCTACGATCCTGAAACAAAGCAACAATGAAGCCAAAGTTCGCCTCACCTCAAGAAAACATGTCGGGTGAAATCAATGCTAATTTGATTTGAAATCATCCATTCAGAGATTTGTTCTGGAATGTCAGACAGTTAACCATGCTTTCAACTTGGAACTTTGAAAAGATAGCACAACAGTGTGCTCTGGAACAGGCCTGATTTGTATCAGGAGGGTGACTGGTTTTTCCATCATGACAATGCTGCTGCTCACACAGCCATGTCTGTATGACAGTTCTTGACCAAAAATTGTACGAAACCTTATTTCTCACTCCCCATACTCACCTGAATGTGCCTGGTGTGACTTTTTTCTTTTCCTAAAATGAAGAGAGACATAAGAGAAAACAAGTTGCAGAGGCGAAGAAAAAAAGACAGACGCACTATCAAGTGTCACAAAAGAAGATTTAAACAATGTTTTGAAAAATGTGGTAAAGGATCAAAAAAGAGTATTAGTGCGTGTGAAGCGTATTTTGAAGAATTTTTGCCTAAGGTTAAATAAGTTAAAAAAAGTGGTTTCATTTTGGTACCCTCTCAGTTACCCTATTTCTTGTTTCTGATACAAGAGCAACAATGTTTGCCTTGGCATATGTTTATTATTATCAGTATAATTAGTTAATGTAAGTAAGTGTGTTGTTGTGAGAGAGACTACATTACTCTCACCATGCTTCTGCCTGCACCAATGTACTTACCTTATTTCTTTTTACTGTTGCAAGAGAAACAATGTTTGCCTTGCCACATGTTAATTATTATTATCAGTATAATTAGTTGATGTAACTAAATGTCTTGTTGAGGGAGACTGCATTACTCTCACCATGTTTCTGCCTACACCAATATAGTTACCGTATTTCTTTTGACTGATACAAGAGCAACAACTTTGCCTTGCCGTATGTTTATTATTATCAGTATAATTAGTTAATGTAAGTAAATGTCTTGTTGTGAGAGAGACTACATTACTCTCACCATGCTTCTGCCTTCACCAATGTAGTTGCCATATTTCTTTTGACTGATACAAGAGCAGCAATGTTTGCCTTGCCATGTATTTATTATTGTCAGCATAATTAGTTAATGTGAGTAAATGTTTTGTTGCAAACGAGTGTGTGTTAGTCTCACCACGTGTTTTTGCCAACCCCAGTGTAGTTATCATATTGCTTTTCACTGATACAAGAACAGCAATGTTTGTCTAGCCAAATATCTATTATTTACTCGTATAATGCTGAATTATTCTTGTATGCATTTTAGTGAAGACCCAAATTAATTGTTTAATTATAGTAAATGTTACATTGTATAATAGTTTTGTTTTTTATTTGCATAGTTTTTGAAAAATGCCACATCCTTCTAGGAGGAGTTCAGCTGATTTCACTTTACGCAGTGTCATCATAAAAGCATTAAATTAGTACTGTTTTACTGTTTTGTATGGATTGACATGAAACAAGAAATGCAAAACAACATTTAATGCAGTGTGACATTGAGAGCAGTAAAGTTGTATTTTCTTCCTCAGAAGGTGGTCTAGCTGCAAATCTGTGATACCATGTTCTATCTTGCCATATCTAGAACAAATTTTTGTAATTTTTTCTAGTATTTAACTCTGCATAGCAGTTTGATTCTGGAATTTTGGTGACAATTCGTCAATGAAATCCCATGTGGCCCAGTTTACCACCATCGTCTCTGCAGAGTTGCCTCTTTTCTGTTGATGTGAATACGGGATGAAGTGGATCTGTAGTATCATAGCTTGTACTCACTGTCACCACACTGTTGTCATTCCATAAAGCCACTAATATATTACCGAGCGAGGTGGCGCAGTGGTTACACACTGGACTCGCATTCGGGAGGGCGATGGTTCAATCCCGCGTCCGGCCATCCTGATTTAGGTTTTCTGTGATTTCCCTAAATCGCTCCAGGCAAATGCCGGGATGGTTCCTTTGAAAGGGCACGGCCGACTTCCTTCCCCGAGACCGATGACCTCGCTGTCTGGTCCCCTTCGCCAAAGGACCCCAACCCCCACTAATATATTTGCTGAACTGTTAAATGTGAAGTCAAATGCCCTTTTAGGTTTTTTTTTCAGTTCATCTTCCTTCTGTGGATTACAATGTTTACCATTTCTGTTAGCTATTATTGTACTCTTGGCTGAAATATTTCTTAGCTGGAAGCCACACAAAAGATGAAATTCAGCCAATAGATCATCAAAGTGATATAATGTTAAGTAAAGTTGCCACTCTCCCTGTAGCGGAGATAGTGAGTTGCAAATAGGCACAACAAAAAAGACTCTCACAATTATAGCCTTCGTCAACAGTAGACAGACATCACATGACTGCAGTCTCAGGCAACTGAAACTATTAGTGCGGTTACAGTTGCCTGAGACTGCAGCTGAAAGCTATGATTGTGAGAGCCTTTTTGTTGTGCAAATCTGTGACTCAGCATCTCTGCTATATGGTGAGTGGCAACTTTTGTTCTCATAATATTGTTACATTCCATCCCAGATTTTCCATTGTTTGATTATCAGAATAGTATGCATACAGCAGCTCTTCTAGCTGGTTGTCATTTGTCATGTCTACTCCTTACCAAAGACATTGTCAGTATATTTTTCTACCAATGCCCTGGTACACTTTGAGCCATGTCAGAGATCCTTTACTGTGAGCTCTACACCAGAAACAAACCCGTATCTTATAGGTTTGCCGCTAGTAAACTGTTTTGCCCCATGCTGCCCAAAATAAGGATCCATATTTTGTAAATTTTTACATCCTGAATGATGATAAATTTGTTTAGGAGCATATTACATCAATTTTAGTGACTTACACTGGTAAAGTATGCTTTTATTGCTAAAATATAGTGTAAACACGTGTGTACTTACTACAGCAAAAGAGAAATGACAAAACTTTGTATCTGATTTTTGTATTCATAAAGCTAACGTAATTCTAGAATGATGTACTTCGACAGTCACTGAGGCTATATCAGGCATGCAAATATCCATGCAGTCCTTTGCCTCGAAATATCATTTTAAAATAGCAATGTGTGAACAGTTATTTCTCTAAGAAATTCTGTGTACAGAGAAATTGTACTTACTTATCAAATAGGTTGGGCAGACAGTCCATTTTCAGCAAACAAGTATTCTCATGCACACAGAATAATGCTTACTCAACAATGAAAGCTAAATGTTTCAAACGATGGTATGAGTCAGTGTATACTAATGCCACCTGTTGGAAGGTAGAATAAAGTAGTGGTATAAAAAGTTTTAAGCTCCTTTGTAAATATCATGCCTGAAGGGCAAAGGCAGTATATGGGTTAACATAATTAAATAATGTAAGTAAATTCTTTGTTGCGAGAGCGACTGGGTCACTCTCACCACGTGTTTCTGCCTACGTCAGTATAGGTACCTTCTGTCTTTTGACTAATACAAGAGCAACCGTGCCTGTCTTGCCATGTATTTATTATTAACATAATTAATTGATGTAAGTAAATATCTTGTTGCAAGAGTGACTGTGTTACTCTCATGACATGTTTCTGGCTATACCGTTATAGCTACCATATTCACATCTCTGTTTTCTTACCGTGTATTTAGTTTATTTAAAGAGGCAGCTGGGATAGCCAATACTTAACGTAGCTCATTACAGATGAATGTCACACAAAACTGACAAAAATAATTAAAACATAGGTTTTGGAACCTTTTTCCTTCATCGGGGAGGATAGATCAGGGAAGGGAAGAAAGGGGAAGCTGGGAATTTTGATGCAGGTCACCCAATCTAGGTTATGAGGTAATGAGGGGAAGGTACGCCGAGATGGAGGAAAGTGTAACACACAGCATGTCATAGGTATTGTGCCAGCTTCAAAGATAAGAATATAGATTGAGAAATAGATGTATGTGTGTGATAAATAATATTAATAACAGTAAGAAGAGAGAGATTACATAATAAATAATGAGAAATGGAAAAAAAGGAGTAAAGGACTAGAGAGAAGATAGAGTGCATTTCAACGTAGATTGAGTCCAGGGGAATGAGGCGATGAAACGATGTCTTGTAGCACAAGTTTCCATCTGCGTAGTTTCATAGGACTGGTGTCAGATGGGAGAATCCTAATGGCTCATGGGTAGTAGTTGATGTCTAGTTCCATAAGTTCTGTCGTGGAGCATGATGTACTCTGAATATTGGGCATTCCGCAAGTGGACAGTTAGTCTATACTGATTTCACATACTCAGCCAGTTTGGTGGTTGTCATTTCAACGTAGATTTATATTGTTACCTTTTTCATCTTTGTATTATTCATATGACCTATCTCACATATTCACCTTTACTGTTCTGTCTTCTATGCTTTGAAGCTAGCGCAGTACATATAATGTGCTGTCTTTCACTTGGTTTTGACAGCCTTTGCACAATCTTTCCTTACCTGCTCAATGCTACCTAGATTGTGAGTGACCTACATCCACCTTCCGTTCTTTCCCTTTTTCCCCCTCCAACATGTTTCATCCGTGATGAAACAATAATTTAGTTGGAAGCTAGCTTTCATGTATTTTTGTTGGTTTCGTGTGACTGTCAGCTGTACTGGGCTATGATAAGTAATGGCCAGCCCATCTCTCTCTCCTTGTACTTTTCACATTTGTGTAAGAGTCTTTCGTTTTAATCATCTATTTATTATTATCAACATAGTTAGTTAATGTAAATAAAAATCTTGTTGTCAGTGACTGTTTTAGTGTTTCCACGTGTTCGTCTTTGTCACCAGTATAGTTACTGTTTCTGTTTTCACTGTTGAAACAACAACACTGTTTCTCTAGCCATATATTTAATGTACTTTACTTCGGATGCTGGCCACATTGATGAACGCCAGATTCAGGGATCTCAGAGTTGCCACAGTGATTCAGTAGTTGTTTCAGATCAGATGGCTTTAGTCCTACACTTAGCCTTAGTCTAGTCCAGTCTAGTCTAGCCATTATACTGTCTTTATTTAACAATGAAATTTGTCGAACGGCTGTATGCTTCAATATGCAATCTTTAGGACCCATATGCATAACGAAGTACCAAAGCTGGTAGCGAAAACAAAATAAAATAACTTGTCAAGTGCGAATTTCATTGTTAAATATTTGATCAGCCACTGCCCCACGTGGTTCAGATTGATCAACAGATTGTAGTGTCAGGTGGCTGAGCTGTAGGTGAAGTCTGTAGACTGTGTGATGGAGTTGGATGTGTGTCTGTGTGACATTGAAGTCTTTGTTGAATGGTCTGCTGACCAACTGCTTAGTCATAGTGATGATTTCTATCTTTCTGTCCTGGAACAAGTTGCTTAAATTAGGCTTGAAGGTGAATGTGGTCCTTTATCACTGTTCCCTTCAGGATTTCATCTTGCTGGCAGGGATGAAGAATATGCAATCTTCAAGAGGGCAGAGGTATTGAAAATCTATTGAGTTTGCTATTTTGTGTCGGTTGCAGCAGGAATGTGATGTATGTGTTGTAGGCTTCCTGTCAGATGACTTTATGCTTGACTTGAAGCTTGCTGCATCTACCAAACTTGCGATGACGTCCACACATTAAGCACTTTGGGTTTTTGCCGGTGCAGTTTTCTGTGTTGTGCTCGAAGCTGAAGTATTTACCGCACTGGAAGGCTTGAGGAGATAGTAGGTGAGAGGTTCCACTTTGAGTAGCCTTAGAAATACATGTGCTCCTTAGAGGTTGTGGTCTTCTTTCGAGTAGTTGTGCTCCATAGACAGAATGACTTTTATTTCTGCAATTGGGTGACCATTTTTATTTTTATTTTACTGAAAGAACTCGCTGTGGTTTGGTGATACAATCTTCTGTCAGCTACTCTTATTGCCTTGTCTGTGGTACCCATTTGTTTGATCACTTCGTTGATGCACGAAGAGGTCATGCCTGGGCTGGGGGAAGCAGGGGCTCTGATCTTTTCCTGTGACTATGGTGGACGTCTGTGTTCCACTCTTAGGAACTTTTCAGTGTGGGCTGACTCACCTAAATGATTAGTTTTAAATGGAGCTATGCCCCTGTAACCTGTTAGTAGGAAGTGATCTCCATTCTGGAGTTTCAGCTGGGAGTTATGTTGCTTGAATTGGCCACATAGTGTATGCTGTATATCTCCAGGGACATTTTCAGTGATGTATATGAAAATATGTGTTAACCCTTCCCAGAAACTTTTTGTTCAGGATGTTAAGCTGTTGGAGTGTGAGCACTAGTTTTCAGATGTCATGTGACAAGCAGGATCCGTCAGAGTATGGCTAGGCTTCTGCCAATGACTCTGAAGGGTCAGTGGACTGAGCCTGAATGCCTTCAGTCTGAGCTAGTGGGATTAGAAATTTTGATTCCTTTACATTTTGTCGTGTTTTTTGTTTCAGTGTAAGAATGTGTTAAACTCTAAATCTGTGAGTTACCATGTTTTCAGGGCGTTTGTAATTTACATGAAATGGTTCAGAACCTCATGAAGAAATGAGCTTAAAGGGAAAATTCTGTGATGTTGCGGTATTATTGATTTTTATGCTGGATGAGTGATGTGTCAGTGGGCATGATTGTATCCTGATGCACGTTATTGTGTGTTTGAGATGTACCAGATCACGTCTGTTATACTCCTAACAGCTCTGTTCTTGAAAATGTGGATCTAATTGAAATAAGTTCTGCAGAGGTGCCATAGATCTCACGACCGTATAACAAGGATGAAAGATCACCATCTTCCAAATAAGGTATTTTGCCCTGCTGGTGATCTAGGTTAATGGGTAAAAATTATACATACCAGTCGAAATTGTGTTATGTGCATTCTTTGTATGTGCTTACAGTTGAATTTTAGGCCTAAATACAGTACTGCTTTTTGAGAGTTGTAATTCTTTTTGAGAGTTAATTAAAGTTACTTACTCAAGGGGCATTACATATGCAAAACTGCATAATTCAGGTGTAGTTGGCAAGGGTAATCAGCATTGTCATCTGTGATGAATGTCAGATGAGTGTGGACTCACATAGGAATTAAATTTGTGTATATGTTGCAGTCAAAACCAATTGTTTGTCAAATCACCTTTTCTGCAATAGAAAGTAGTTTATAGTGAATGCCTTTGTTGCATCTAGAATTTACTGCTACACATGTTTGAATTTTAGATAAAACCACTTTTAACTTAGAAGACTAGACAAAGTGGTTTTAGCTAGAAAAACGCGTTTGGGAGCAATAATTCAGTTAAAAGCAATTAACTGCTGATTGCAATGCTAAAAAAATATGTACTGTTTAGTATAGTGTCATCATTCACTAAAGCAACATTTTTAGGAACATCACAGAGCCATGACAACAGTATTAATTAAAACAAGTCGAATTAAAGTAATCATAAATTAGAAATATATTAGTCCGATACATTTAACGAAAGTAACTTGAGCTTAATAATCATAAGAAATTCAAAAAAGGGAACAAGTACGTTCACCTTACTTGTTATTGTAAGTCAAACAATTGTGGCATTTTGAGTTACACAGGCTGCCTTTTTTTCTTACAGAAGCATATTTTTTTTACATACATCCCTTGTTACACACAGCAAACAAATCCTTGGTCTGTTACTAAGGTTGTTGCCTTGGCAGCAGATACATGTTTCTGACACTTCGACTAGTATCAAGAATTGTTCTTTGGACTCGTCGAATTTGGATGCGAAGAAGCACATTTAGTTAGCTCATTTAAAAGGCGATTAGGTATTTAATAGGAACTTCTACATTCTATGCATATTGCAATAAAAATATTAAACCTTAAAACATTAATAAATTACTTGCGTATCTAGCAGCATTACACAGTGGCTCATTTTCAGTGCTTTGAACCAAGGAGCCACTGAAAGTGTTTGTGATGACATTTGTCCCTATATATTGCAATAAAGTTTAGCAGTATGAACCTACAAAACAATGTATTGGGTGTACCATACTTAATTCTGATCTTGTGCAAGTCTTGTTCACATTTTTGAAGAATCAGTTCAACAATATTGCGGAGATGGCTTTTGCTCTGTCAATATCAGGAACTTGTATAATTATATTTTCACCGATTTCTACAGGAGTGTGTATTGAATCTGTAGCCAGTTTCATTGTCTCGGTCTGTTTTTCATGTGTTCACGAGACTGCACTTGTGCTGGCCAGAGCTTATGCGTCATCTTGTCTGGCTGCAGCTGCTACCTGAGACAGGGCACTAGCTACAGCTGTTACCGATTCTGAGTCATGTAATATTTCCGCTTCAGAAGGTCCTAGTTTTCCTCACCTATCACTATTTATTTAACCTTCTTTTATTTAATGACTCTTCAAGAACATTTTTCCTTAATAACATCTAGATACAAGCTCAAAGTCATAAGCATTACATGCAGCCCTGCACCAAACACGGCTTTATGTGTGATTACTTAATACCAGAATGAAGTGCCCGATTTTTCATAAATTGTACAAAGCGAAGACCTTTTGGCCAATTTATAGTTAGTTGTCTTGCATTCACAATCCAACATTTTTTTCAGTGTCTTATTTAACAAAAGCAACAGACCTTGGCTAGGGCTCTGCCTTGGTTTTCTGTGAACTAGTTTACACTTGTGCCAAAATGAAACTAGCTCATTTATGACCGTATTAACAAATTCTCTGCCGTTACCAGAGTGAAATGCAAGAAGCACCAAATGTCAAAAATCGAGTACTGATGTGCCACTTCCACGGCGCTCTTGCTTTGCATTGCACGTATTTTGCACAAATTTTGTGAACTGTTCCTGATACACTGTTTTAAACTTAAATCCACATTCTTGGGTACGACTGTTCATTTCGAAACAATCCCCCTTTTTCTTCACACTCTTCTGGCGCTGGTATGTTTTGTACACAGATAAATATTATATCTATTGTTATGTTTGCATACTTTCTTGAAATTGCAGTTTTTAGTCTTTCTGGACCTTCATGGCCAATTGTTTCATGAGCTGCCACAATAATATTGAAAATTGCCCCACATACAGAGTGCTCTCCAAATAAGCACGTATTGTTGCTAGCCACGAGCAGATGCAGCAACAGATAGATAAATATGTAATAATTAGATAATAAAGAAATAAAAATAAGGCAATGCAAAGGTCTACATTTACTGAATTGATCTTGTCTTTTAAATTAGGTGCTGAACATGACATCCACGTGCTTCAGCGCGCTTTCGCGTGTTCCCTAACATGTTAATATACAATGTGCGCAAAACTCGCGCATCAGTTCTCAAAATTTCATTACGAATATTGTCCTTCAGGTCTTCTAACGTTATTGAGTGATTAGACTGCCCCAAAGAAAAGTCACAAGTGGTTAGGTCTGGCGAATGCGGCCACAGTCCTTTGTTGACAGCCCTTTCTTCTGGGAATCTGTTATGGATTCTTGAGATTGACTCGCGTGAAATGTGACGGGTCGCTCCATCCTGCTGAAAAACAGCATACGTACGTCCATGGGGGATCAACTGCGTAAAATTCCTCAAACACTCGCCTATACACAGCAGTTTTTTTAAAAAAATGCAGTGCACAGTCTGACATGCTGATACGTTACACGACGATCCGATGTTTTTCTCGGTGAAGAGGCTCCTCATTAATCGTATATAGATTGTGTAGTGAGCAGTACGTGATGTTCTGGGACTTAAAACGACCTGTCCAACGGAACCAGGCTCCATCACTCATCAAATACAACAGCGGATACAACACTTGCTTGACATAGCCACGTACAGCAAATGACCTGTTTTGCCTTATCTTCAAAATGGTTCAAATGGCTCTGAGCACCATGGGACTCAACATCTTAGGTCATAAGTCCCCTAGAACTTAGAACTACTTAAACCTAACTAAGGACATCAGACACCCATGCCCGAGGCAGGATTCGAACCTGCGACCGTAGCAGTCCCGCGGCTCCGGACTGCAGCGCCAGAACCGCACGGCCACCGCGAACGGCCCCTTATCTTCCTCCTCAGCTTCTTGGACACGCCATTTTGTACAGGTGCATTCCTATATGGAAAAGCACGTTGACAAGTCCTACGCGAAACGTTCGCGTGTTGCGATAATTTACGCGTCGACTTCTTTGGATTCTGGATAATCGCAGCAGGTGTACGAACGGACGGGGCTCGATTCTTTTTTGCATTTGCCACTGAGCCTGTAGTGCGCCACTTTCCCACCAAGTCCTACACACTGCTGTTTGATGGTATGGAAACGCTAGATAATTTCTTGCAAAATGTCCCACGTTTCCTTAAAGAAACCGGTAGAACGCCTCCACTATTGATTCTTTCTGGAAGAGGATACATACATACATCACACGTCTTAACCAAGTCGCAGCGGCTTTATTACTGACAATACAAAATGTAGTCGCGACAGCTTCGAAACAATAGAGGAGAATTTGCGGGTGACACCGTGGAGTCTGGTCGGGCCGGTTTGTCGTGCACCACCCTGTAGCACTTACTAGGCTTCTTATCTTCCGTGTTCCACAAACAATAACCTTGAATCAATGCGATCTTCAGTACTGTTTCTGTGGCTTCATTTTAAATAGCTAATTACGCTTCTTCATTTTCATTTACTACTTCATCATAAGTTTCTTTTGTCATCACAGTGGCACATTGGGGTGGTTTTAATCTTTTGTTCATAACATCCTTCTTTTCATCACTTTTCTTGGTTTAGATCTGCCACGTGAAATAAATAGGCCTAGGGGAGACTGGAGTAATGGCGATCACCTAAGGAAATTTTTACCACACAACTGCACTTACAGTTATGTTTTCAAACCGCGTGTAAGTCAGTAAGAATATTATGCACTTTTTAGTAATGTCGTTAAAGTATTTTACATTTTTAATTTATTATTAAGATGTTTTTAACCAAATTGTACCTTTTATTGGCATTATCCCTAGGTTATGGTAATGACAGTCAGTGTCCTAACATGGAGGTTACCATATTATAACAAATCAGACTACATAGATATATAAAAATAGCATACATTGTCGTTATTTGTTGCAGAAGTCGCACATGTAGCCCTCTGCACATCCCATCCTGAACATGCTTCACGAGCTTATATTCCACAAACTGTGCATCGAAATCGAAGTTTATCATCCACTCCAAATTGTCTACAACAAAAGCAAACTTACTCACTGTTACCAAAATCTTAATTTTCTGATCGATCTTGACTCAAACTTTTTCCATTATTGGAATCATCAGCGTCAAGATATCCAAGTGTCTCCCCATCGTTGTTTCTTAGGCCTGTTATTCCTTTTGTTTATAGTTTTCGAGTGGGGGCATGCTTTTTTAGGATTATTTCGTTTCTTCTCATGAGCTTTTTTCTGGTATTTTGTTTTCTTTTCTTCTCAAACCTTTTTCTTCATTGGGCTCGAGGTGAGAATTTGAGTGTCGCTTTTGCCTCGGTCTTTTGGAATTCAAATTATCTGGCCAGATGCAGCAACCAGGTAATGTAGAGATGTCATTTATTGGAACTATTGTGCTACCCTTCACTATGTCTAATGAATCATTCTGTTATTGTTCAATATTTTTTGAATAAGGGCAAGCCGTAGGTGGATTGATGTTACGATCATTTCCATTTGGTTCACTTGTAGTCGCCAGTGAATCATCTGATGCTGTGTTTAGTCCTGTTGGATCATCAACGGTAACTGATACGTTAGTCAGCTTTTGAAAAACAATCCCCACCAAGAAGTCGTCATCTGGATTGAGAGGATGGATCCTAACTTTTAGAAAATCACTAGTCGCCTTACAAATAGTAGCGACTGTTGAGTAAGCCATGCCAATATTCTCAACTACATCATAGGGAGTTATTTCTACAAGGTTTCTAGATTTCAAAAAAGATGACATTCTCTTTGACAGGCTGTAGCCTACAAGAAGTGTTGGGTGGCAAAGACACCTCACAATGGCGTGCTCTTTACAGACATTACAAGCCTCTATAGTGAATTCAGTATCTATTATGATTGTCCAAGATCAAGAGGCATTTTGTTCTCTGTACTCCCGTGTGTAAAATCGGAAAAATGCTTAATTCGAATCATAAACAGTTCTTTTGTGATCCGTCTTAATGCCGAACATTTCTTAGTAGAGGCAGGTGGGCCATTTTTTCCAGCAAAGGAGACATGCATTTATGCGGTAAAATAAACATTGGGGTTAATGCTGTCCCCCACAGTTCATGGAACCAACAGCTATAATATTTTTCCCTCTCTGCCAGAGTGTTATTGATCCTACTAGCATTTGCCTCATTTCAGCTACAGTTAATTCCATATGCTGCACAGCTGATACCCCGGTTCCATCTATTTTCCGTATATGTGCAATTTTCAGTTTGTGTTTTCTAATGGCATGTTACAAATTTTCAAAAAAATCTGTTTACTTCTACTGTCAGATGCAGCAGCTCTACCAATGCTAATAGCCTTCAATTTCCTCACACTGATGTGATGCCTCTGTAAGGAGCCATACAGCCGTTCTGAAACGCCCGCTGAACAATTGGGGCAGAACAGGTGATTGGGATTGTGGAAAGGTCCAAATAAGGTGTCTACGTATATGGATATGGTGTCTGCTCTTTCTCTCGCGGGAAGCGTGCGCGACAAAGTCCCTGCAGTCGCTCTATCCTCTGTGCCCTCGGTGGCTCAGGTGGATAGCGCATCTACCATGTAAGCAGGGTGTCCCGGGTTCGAGTCCCGGTCGGTGCACACATTTTCACCTATCCCCGTTGATATATATTAACGCCCGTCAGCAACTGAAGGTATTAATATTATTCTAATTTCAAATAAGGGGTCAGGCTCACTCAGAATTGTAATTTATTATAATTGAATAACACCTTTAAACCACAACGGCACATAGCCGAACCTTTAGAACTACAAGTTTGAAAAAGGCAATTATTTCACGGCTGAGGGCCTCCAAACAAAAGTCTTAAGTCAACAAAATAAAATGCAGTTAAAATAGCAAATAAAATAATTAAAATATATATGGTCTCACAGCTGGGCTGGAAAGCCTCAAGGCAAAAGTAAATGGAACAAACATATGCAAGATGCAATACGAGCAGCTGAAGGCCACAGTTAAATTTGAAAATTTTAAAATATAGTACCATAATCTTTTAAGGCAAAAGGCCGCAATGTTTTTGCTTAAAGAGTAATTTCAAGAACAAGGTTTTAAGCGGCTTAAGGCCCACAATTGATTTTTCAAAATTTAAAATACATAAAGTCCAGTAAAAACCAGAATTTTTAAATCATTAGCTATGATAGATTATTAACAGAGAATTAAATACCGATGAGAAGGACAATAAAGAAAACAGCACTCAGAAGCCTCCAGGGAGGTCGGTTTGTCCTGGTTCACTTGAGTGAGACAGGTGGTGAGCCCAGCTACACTTCATCCGTCGGAACCCAACCAGGGGACAGCCACGGACCGACGACTTGCTTGCCATCGATCAGTACATGAGAACTCACACAAAAGGTTATGAACGTGATTATCCACAATGAAATATGTATTAGCTGCCAAAATCACACACCATGTTGAACAGCAACAACAGGTGAGGAAACGATTCTGCCTGAAATTACGTTAGTGGCCAGGGCAGGTAACCAGAACACTAACGGCCACAAGGCAGAAAATTCCGCTTTGTGCACTCGAATGGTAGTCAACCAATATAGTTAATTGCACCGCATGGCGGGTAAATTTCAGCAAACGCTCGGTGTTGCTCACAGTAAAACCTCCCCAACAGCGAACCACACAACATGAATGGACGTGGCTTGGATAGTTGAAACCATCACTCAACTTTGACGTCCTGGGTCGCTGAACCACGAAGCTTGTAGTGATCGGACAGCTCCACACCCGCTCTGACACTGTGCAGGGACCGCCACCGGACCCAGACTACTGCACCGCGCGGAGATGACTTCCCTGGTCTGCAGCAACCGACCAACTCTCGCAGTATGCCAACATCTAAAATCTTTTAAAATCTTTGTCAGTGGAAATAACACAAACTACACACACGACCTGACAAACGCTTGCCCAAAGACCTGAACGCTACCCAACAGTAACTAAGCATGCACGAAGACAAATCGGAGTCAATGCGCGCGTGCGCGTCCGCACACACACACACACACACACACACACACACACACACACACACACACACACACACACACGCACACAGCCGACTCATGAACGATCGGCGAGCCCAAACGCGTCGTCCGGTAGGACGACCGACCGACGATCCACCAAGACCGTGGACGGGCTCAAGTGATGCGTGGCGGCAATGGTCGGGTGAGCCATGTCGATGCAGAGCTCACTGCTGCTCCAACCCGACTGCACTAGTGCCGCATTACAACTCCCCGACTGGCAGGTCCGGACTGCGCTCCAGACGCCTTCCAACTGACTGGCAGACCCGAACTCCGGACCTGAAATCCCTTACGACAGACAACGACTGGGAAGTAATAGCAGTCAAGTAAAGATACTATGAGAGGGGATATATCGATACGCGCTGCTATCACCGCTCACGGACAGGCAAAGCAGGAACTCAGTGACAGTAGTAATTTAAATTAACGTAGTGAGGTGGAAGTACGTTAAAAACAGGGTGTAAAGTAAGGAAGGAGTTTCAACCATTTCGGCCTTCAAGGTGATGGTCCCCATTGGGGTTTGACCTCCATTTTTTAAAATTCTACAGAAGTATGAGCCTTTTTGGGGAAGGACACCTTACGTGGTGTATCACCGGTCCTCAGTGCACTAAGACCTTGGTACTCATCATCGTAACGGCGTCGTAACTGCACTCACTTTTCATCAATTTGGGCCTAAACACCTGATGGGTTGCACAAGTTATGCCCATAGAGCGTCCCCATCTGCACCTACGATCATGATGGACTTTCCATGGCACCCGAAATCCAGCACAGTGGGCAGCCTGTTGTCGTGGGGTCGTTATGTACCCTCTAGGTTGTAGCCCCCTGACAACACAGGGATCATACTACACCCTCACCACGTAAGCCAAGGAGTAGATGCCCGTCTACCTGGGGCATCAGGACTCCCAACAACGGTCATCCTGGCAGGTGGCCCCTGCTGAAGGTGGGTGGCGCCCATGGGGAGAGCCCCTGGTCAGAGTGGGTGGTATCGAGGTGGACGTTTCTCAGATGAAACATCAACATGCATCAGGTCGCTCTGTGGCCGTGTCTTCTAGGAGGAAAGGTTCTGTCTCTGTCTCTGGTTCTGGTACTTCTGCCTTTCCGCCCTTGGCCACTCCTGGGAGGAAGGAATGGCTTGGGGCGAAATACTTCCCCCGCTATTTAGTCTGTTCTCGAACCGATGGGGGGATGTTCGCTACCTCCAAGCCCATGTTCTTTGTACAGCATATCGAGGATATCTTCGGAGAAATCGAGGCTCTTAGTAAAATGCGTTCGGGGTCCATTCTCATAAAGACGACCTCCGCTGCACAGTCGGCGGCCCTCCAGGCATGCGACCGACTAGGGGACATCCCAGTGTCCATTGTCCCACGTCTGGCGCTCAATAGGACGCAGGGGATTATTTTCCATCGGGACCTCCTGCTGCAATCTGATGAGGAGCTCAGGGCCAACCTGGAGCGCCGTGGTGTGCATTTCATTTGGCGAGTCCAGCGCGGCTTCAAAGATCGTCGCGTCGACACTGGGGCCTTTATCCTCATCTACGAGGGGGATGTTCTCCCAGAGAAGGTAAAGGTGATGTGCTACCGGTGCGGCGTGCGACCTTACGTCCCGCCTCCTATGCGATGCTTTTGATGTTTGCACTTCGGGCACATGTCGTCATGATTTGAAGCTGAACCCCTTTGTGGCGATTGTGGACGTCCTCTTCATGAGGGACATACATGCACCCCACCACCTCGGTGCGTCAATTGTCCTGGCCTCCACGTGCCTAGATCTTTCGACTGCCCTGCATATCAGAAGGAGAAGAAGATACAAGAATTGAAAACCTTGGACCGTCTGTCTTATTCTGAGGCCAGAAGAAATATGACCTCCTCCATCCCGTGATGTTGACAACGTCGTTTGCTTCGGTCGTGTCCACTCCTTCCGCAGTATCCTCACCCCTATTTCTCCCCCCTCCACCTCCTCACCCCATCCAGGGTCTATGCCTCCGCCTCCCAAATCCCTCCCTTCCAAATCCTCTTCCCTCGTGGCCCCTGCCCCCTCTGCCCCAGGGGCCACCCTTTCTCTTCCTCCTCCTCTGCCGCCTGAGAAGCTATCCTCCTCTCAGGCGTCCATCGGGGAAACGTTACCCCGGTTTCCGAGCTCTGGCTTTCAAGAAAGGACCCCGAGCGTGAGGACTTCCTTTGGGTCCGGCCCCCACAGCCCACCATCCTTGTGACTCATCGTTCTTCCAAGAAGCCCTCAAAGCAGCAGTCTTTATCCCCCTCTCCACCCCAGTGTGTTTCGTCTGATGCTCCATCCGACTGTCGCTGCTCCCGGCCATCCTAAGTTTCGCTGAGACGCTCTGCTGCCAGGCACTCAGCTGGCCTGTCGTCGGCGGACACTGCTGCCCCTCCTGCGCAACCCAGGAATGTGGCCACAGCTGGCGACGACTCAATGGAACAGGATCCACCTCCCGACGGTTGTAGCGATGTTCCCTCGAAACCCGGCCGTCGCGGTGTCCAGCTCTTCACCCGTTTCGTTTCCCCTTTCTGATTCGCGATGATTCTGTTACATTGGAAGATAAGAGGTATTCGATCTAATCGGGAGGAATTACAACTGCTCCTCCGCCTGCACTGTCCACTCGTCATTGGCCTCCAGGAAACGAAGTTACGCCCAACTGACCGTATTGTTTTTACCCACTATACCTTCGAGCGATCTGACCTAACCCCTGTGGACGGTATTCCAGCTCATGGTGGGGTCATGTTGCGCCTTCGGGACGATGTCTATTACCATCCCATCCCATTGACCACCCCACTCCAAGAAATAGCTGTCCGTATTACTCTTTCTGCCTTTACTTTTTCTGTTTGTACTGTCTACACTCCATCGTCATCCACAGTTAGTCGGGCTGACATGATGCACCTGATTGCTCAGCTTCCTCCGCCGTTTTTATTGTTTGGCGACTTCAATGCCCATCAGCCCCTTTAGGGTTCTCCTGCATCCTGTCAGAGAGGCTCCCTCTTGGTGGATGTTTTCAACCATCTCAACCTTGTCTGCCTCAATACTGGCGCCCCGACTTTCCTCTCGGACTCTACTCATTCCTACTCCAACTTGGACCGCTCCATCTGTTCAACCAGTCTTGCCCGTCAGTTCGAGTGGTATGTCCTTTCTGACACCTATTCGAGCGACCATTTCCCCTGTGTCGTTAGTCACCTGCACCACACCCCATCTCCACGTCCCTCGAGCTGGAACATACCGAAAGCTGACTGGGGACTTTACTCCTCCCTGGCGACCTTTCCGGACCAAGATTTTCTCAGCTGTGACAGTCAGGTCGAATACCTCACGGCTGTTATCATCAATGCTGCCGAACGTTCCATTCCTCATATTACCTCTTCTTCACGTTGCGTTTCAGTCCCCTGGTGGAATGAGGCTTGCAGAGACACTATTCGTGCTCGACGACGTGCTTTACGCACCTTTCGCCGCCATCCTACGCTGTCGAATTGAATTAATTACAAACGACTCCGAGCGCAATGTCGTCGAGTCATCAAAGACAGCAAAAAAGCTTGTTGGGCCTCTTTCACAAGCTCCTTTAACAGTTTGACTTCCTCTTCTGTCGTCTGGGGTGGCCTGCGCCAGCTGTCGGGCATTAAGGCCCACTCCTCAATACCTGGCCTGACTTCAGGTAATGAGGTACTTGTGGACCCTGTGGATGTCTCCAACGCCTTCAGCCGCTTTTTCGCGGAGGTTTCAAGCTCCGCCCATTACCACCCTGTCTTCCTTCCCAGAAAAGAGGCTCGGCGACCTTCCTTCCACTCGCTGAATCTGGAAGGTTATAATGCCCCCTTTACCATGCAGGAACTCGACCGTGCACTTGCACTGTCCCAGTCCTCTGCTCTGGGGACAGATGCCATTCACGTTCAGATGCTGACACACATTTCTCCGAGAGGCAAATGCTTTCTTCTTCGTACCTATAATCGCGTCTGGACCGAAGGTCAGATCCCCATGCGTTGGCGTGAGGCCGTTGTTGTTTCCATACCCAAACCCAGGAAGGATAGACACCTTCCTTCTAGTTACCGCCCCATTTCTCTTACAAGCTGTGTCTGTAAGGTGATGGAGCGCATGGTTAACATGCAGTTGGTTTGGATTCTTGAATCTCGATGGCTACTTACCAATGTTCAATGCGGCTTTCGTCGACGCCGCTCCGCTGTTTGACCATCTTGTGACCTTGTCGACGTTCATCATGAACAACTTTTTACGAAGGCGCCAAACGGTAGCTGCGTTCTTCGATTTGGAGAAAGCTTACGATACCTGTTGGAGAGAAGGTATCCTCCGCACTATGCCCAGGTGGGGCCTACGTGGTCGCCTGCCCCTTTTAATTGATTCATTTTTAACAGATCGAATGTTTAGGGTACGTGTGGGTTCCGTATTGTCCGATGCCTTCCTCCAGGAGAACGGAGTGCCTCAGGGCTCCGTTTTGAGTTTAGCCCTTTTTGCCATAGTGATCAATCCAATTATGGATTGCATTCCACCTAATGTCTCCGGCTCTCTTTTCATCGATGACTTCGCGATCTAATGCAGTGCCCAGAGAACATGCCTCCTGGAGCGCTGCCTTCAGCGTTGTCTAGACAACCTCTACTCATGGAGTGTGGCTAATGGCTTCCGGTTCTCTGAAGAGAAGACGGTTTGCATCAACTTTTGGCGATATAAAGCATTCCTTCCACCATCCTTACATCTCGGTCCCTTTGTTGTGCCATTTGTGGAGACAATGACGTTTTTAGGGCTCACACTGCACAGGAAACTTTGTTGGTCTCCGCATGTCTCTTATTTGGCTGCCCGTTGTACACATTCCCTTAATGTCCTCCGTGTTCTCAGTGGTTCGTCTTGGTGAGCGGATCGCACTGTCCTGCTTCGCTTATATCGGTCCATAGTCCGATCAAAGCTGGATTATGGGAGCCTTTTCTACTCGTCTGCTCGGCCATCCCTCTTACGCCGTCTCAACTCCACCCATCATTGGGGATTGCGTCTTGCGACCGGAGCATTCTATACTAGTCCTGTCGAGAGTCTTTATGCTGAAGCTGCCGAATTACCATGGACCTACCGGCGCGACGTACTGCTTTGTGTCGGTATGCCTGCCGGCTGTTGTCAATGCCCGACCACCCCTCTTATCAGTCCTTCAACGATTCTCTCGACCGTCAGTATGGGTTGTATGTGTCTGCCCTGCTGCCTCCTGGAGTCCACTTTCGTCGCCTGCTTCGACAATTGGATTTTGCCCTCCCTACCACCTTCAGAGAGGGTGAGAGCCCGACACCACCTTGGCTCCGGTTCACATTCATCTTGACATCAGCTCACTCCCAAAGGAGGGTACTCCTGATGCAGTGTATTGCTCATGGTTTGTCGAACTTCGTGCGTGACTCGCCAGTAACACCTTTATTTCCACTGATGGCTCCAAAACTGACAATGTTGTCGGCTATGCCTTTGTCGTCGGGGACATCACCTTTAAATACCAGCTCCTCGACCAGTGCTCCAGCTTATGGCCGAGCTTCTTGCTCTCTATCAGGCTGTTCAGTATGTCCGCCGCCACCGCCATTCTCCATATGTACTCTGCTCTGATTCACTCAGTGCTCTTCAGAGCCTTGGAGCTCCGTATCCTGTCCATCCCTTGGTGCAACGGATCCAGCAATCCCTCCATTCTTTTGCTGATGATGGCTCTCCTGTTAGCTTTATGTGGGTTCCAGGCCATGTAGGAGTGCCGGGGAATGAGGCTGCTGATGCTGCGGCCAAGGCTGCAGTCGTCCTGCCTCGGCCAGCCTCCCTTTGTGTCCCATCGTCTGACATGATTGGTGTTGTTTGTAAGAGGTTTGTGTCATTATGGTGGGATACTTGGTCGTCACTTCCAGAAAATAAGCTCCAGACCATAAAACCGTTCCCAACAGATTGGACAACCTCCTCCCGACCATCTCGGCGAGTGGAGGTCATTTTGGCCAGGTTGCGGATTGGGCATTGCCGGTTTAGCCACTGCTACCTGCTATCCGGTGACCCCGCCCTGCAGTGCCCTTGTGGTCATGCATTTACAGTGTGCCATGTTTTATTGTCGTGTCCCCATCTCAATCAATCTCGTGTTGTCCTGTCTCTGCCATCTACCTTACAGGAAATTTTAGCTGATGACGCTCGAGCAGCTGCTCGTGTTCTTCGTTTTATTACTTTGATGGACTTGTCCAAAGACATCTAACTCTTTTAATTATTTTATCTGTGTCTTTGTAAGAACTTTCTGGTGTTCTCCGCTCCCCCCTCCCCTTGAGTTTTACCAGATTATATGTGCACTTACATTTGTGACTGGGCGCTAATGACCTTAGTAGTTGAGCGCCCTAAAATCCCACAAAAAAACTGAAAAAAGTCGATCCATAAATTTAAGTAAACACAATCAACAATACAACAAGAATCAGCTTAATTTTTCAAGGAACTCCTCGACAGAATACCATGAGAAAACTCTCCAGTTTCGATTTCAAAGTGCGTGGATTACTGCTAAGATTATTGAATTTCAGTGTAGCTTATTGAAAAAAGATGTAGCAGTATACTGCACACCTTTCCACACAGGCGGTAAGGAAGTCTGATCCAGATGCAGGTTTTATTTCTGCCGAGTATTAACTGAGTGAAAGTTGCTTATTCTTGGGAATATGCCAATATTGTTAACAAGAAATGACAATAAGGAATATACATATTGAGAGGCCAATATCAAAGAAATGGTTCAAATGGCTCTGAGCACTATGGGACTTAACATCTGAGGTCATCAGTCCCCTAGAACTTAGAACTACTTAAACCTAACCAACCTAAGGACATCACATACATCCATGCCCGAGGCAGGATTCGAACCTGCGACCGTAGCAGTTGCGCGGTTCCAGACTGAAGCACCTAGAACCGCTCGGCCACACCGGCCGGCGCCAATATTAAAATATCCAGACTTGTGAACAGGGTCAACAAGAGGTTCGCGAACGTACACCACTTATTGTCCGAACCGCACGTTTCTGAGCCAAAAATATCCTTTTAGAATGGGAAGAGTGACCCCGAAATATAATACCATACGACATAAGCGAATGAAATGAGCAGAGTAGACTGATTTTCTTTTCGAACGATCACTCACTTCAGACACCGTTCGAATAGTAAAAATGGCAGCATTGAGTCCTTCAACAAGATCCTGAACGTGGTCTTCCCACGACAGTTTTCTATCTGAACATCTAGAAATTTGAACCGTACAGTTTCACTAACCATATGCTTAATCTGTGATATTAAAACGTCAGATTTTGTCGAATTGTGTGCTAGAAACTGTAAAAACTGAGTCTTACTGTGATTTAGTGTTAGTTTATTTTCTGCAAGCCATGAACTTAGATCGTGAATGTGAATTGCACTATTTGAAACCGAGTCAGTGTTGCTCACAACATCCTTTACTACCAAACTAGTGTCATCAGCAAATAGAAATATTTTAGAATCACTTGTAATACTAGAGGGCATATCGTTTATATAAATAAGGAACAGGAGCGGCCCCAACACTGATCCCTGTGGCACTCCCACTTGACAGTACCCCACTCAGACCCCACATCACAGCCGTTATCAACATTGTGAATAATGACCTTTTGCTGTCAATTGCTAAAGTAAGAGGTGAATTAATTCTGAGTTACTCCCCGTAATGCGCAACTGTCCAGTGTCTGGAGCAATATCTTGTGACCAACACAATCAAACGCCTTAGTTAAATCAAAAAATATGCCAAGCGCTCGAAACCTTTTGTTTAACCCATCGAATACCTCACAGAGAAAAGAGAGTATAGCATTTTCAGTTGTTAGACGACTTCTAGAGCCGGACTGTACATTTGATAGCAAATCTTGTGATACAAAAGGATCAATTATCATTTCATACACAGCCTTTTCAAAAATTTTAGCAAACACTGATGGCATTGAAATAGGTCTAAAATTGTCTACATTACCCCTTTCTTCCCTTTTATAAAACGGTTTTTCTACTGAGTACTTTAATCGTTGAGGAAAGTGATCATTCCTAAAGGAAAAATTTCAAATATGGCTAAATACAGGGCTAGCATGTGCAGCACAGCACTTTAATATTCTGCTAGACACTCCCATAATATCCATGAGAGTCCATTGTCTTCAGTGATTTAATTACAGACTCAATCTCCCTCTTGTCTGCATCACAGAGGAGTATTTCAGACATCAATCTCGGAAGGCATTTGCCAAGAAAGTTATATCGTTCCCTGTAGAAAATAAATTTTTATTTAATTCACCAGCAATTCTCAGAAAATGATTGTTAAATACTGTTCATATATCTGACTTATCAGTAACAGAAATATGTTCACTACGAACTGACTTTATATCGTCGACCTTGTGCTGCTGACCAGACACTTCCTTCACAATTGACCATATGGTTTTAATTTTATCCTGTGAATTAGCTATTCTATTTGCTTTCCACATACTCCTTGCCTTCCTAATAACATTTTTAAGCACCTTAAAATACTATTTGTAATGGGCTACTGTAGGTTGATTTTGACTACTTCTAACATTTTGATATAATTCCCACTTTGTTCTACATGATATCCTTATTCCACTAGTCAGCCACCTGGGCTGCCTATTACTGCCCGTACCCCATTTAGAACGTTCTAATGGAAAGCAGCTCAAAGAGCATGATAGGTGTGTTGAGGACTGCATTATATGTATCATCGATGTTATCGGCACTATAAACATCCTGCCACTCTTGTTCCTTGACAAGGTTTAAAAAAACTCTCTATTGTTGTTGGATTACCTTTCCTTCATAGTTCGTAATTAAATGTAACATTTGTTTGAGTAAAAAAGCCTTTTGGTGTTAAAATGTGTGCATCATGGTGTGAAAGGCCATTCACCCTTTTACTAACAGAATGCCCATCTACTAATGAAGAACGAATAAAAATATTGTCTATGGCTGTGCTACAGTTCGCATGTACCCTAATTGGAAAAAACAGTCTGCATCAGATTATATGTATTTAGGTGGTCTACCAACATCCTTTTTCTTGCACCATCACACACAAAATTTATATTGTAGTCACCACATATAACTAATTTCTGGTACTTCCTACAACGTGAATGAAGAACCCTCGCTAACTTGAGCAGAAATGATCTGAAGTCAGAGTTAGGAGACTTACAAACAACAACAATTAGAAGTTTAGTTTCACTAAATTCAACTGCCCCTGCACAACATTCAAATATCTTTTCAGTGCAGCACCGTGATACGTCTATGAACCCAAATGGAATACTGTGTTTTACTTGGATAGCCACTCCCCACCCCACAAGGAACTCCTTGAAAAACAGCCAGCTAAACTGTATCCTGGTAAAGGAAGCCTCTGAATTGCCAAAGTATGTAAGTGGTGCTCCAACATAACAATAATTTGAGTCAACATATGTAAGCAGTTAACTAACTTTATCTCTAATACTTCTTACATTTTGATGAAATATGCTAATTCCTTCTCTACGTAGAAACATGACGTCCTCTGAAGGTGTGCCCTTAGAGGGCAGCTGACTTCAATCTAAAAAAGGTGTGCCCTTAGAGGGCAGCTGACTTCTTTCTATAAAAGGTGCAGCTCTAACATCAACTATTACAGGAATTTTTCCATGAGTTAGCCCACCACCACCACCACCACCCACTACATTGTTTTTTCTTATAAGCTTTGCCAGCCCCCCCCCCCCCCTCCGCAAACCTATTGAGGTGCAGGCCATGCCTAGTGGATCCCGATCTACTGACTGATCCATTTGGCACCACTGATATGTAACCCATGCCCTCTGCCGTCAGCACCCTCCCCAGCCCCATGTTAACGCGCATAAAAGCCGCATTAAGATGAGGCCAATCATGACGCTGAAACAGTTGCACGAAATGCACGTTAGTGCCACCAGTTTGAGTAGCTATCTTTACCAGGTCACCACCTACATAATACTCCCCGTCCCTATCAAGACTGTTCCCTGCTCCACCCAGCATCACTACCGGATCCTCCTTCGTAAAACTGTTACATAACTCCCCTATGCTTTCAGTCACCTGACCAACCCCTGCACTAGGCTTCACAATGCTGGTGACCTGGTACTCATTTGCCAACACTTCCTGCAACTGCTGGTCCACACCTCTCCCGTGCTAACTACCTAGCAGCAGAATCTTCTTCTTTCTGTTAGACTTTGCAACTGACTGCAGAGGACTGCTGCATGTCCCCGACACCTACAGCTACAAGAGGCTCCTCTCCACTCAACTCTGACACTTGGTCAAATATATTGCATACACGCAAAGTGTAACTGCCTGAATACCTCCTCCTCCTAGCTGCCTTCTTGCCAACTGCCAGTTCCCATTTCCTACCACACTTCACCCTTCACCCTCCTGATCCTATCTAGTTCCTCCTTTGCGCGTTGTATCTGCACCTGAAGGGCACAGATCTTATGCTCCTGCTCCTCCATCAACTTATTTCTACTACAGATGCTGCATTCCTATGAGAGGATTTCGCTAGAATGCCCACTGGCTTCCCCACTGCATTCCACCTCAATGAAAATACTTTGAACATATCCCACACCGTAACTCACTACTCACAAACCTACGACAGAGCCCACACTTCTCACTCGTGGTAAAATTTTACACAGTTATTGAAAAAAAAAAAACTTACTAATAATACGCAGTGGATGAATGATCTAAATTGACGATTTTGCATAACGAATAACTGTTATCTAAATGATACGCTTTGGGTCCAAATCGAAGTCTTTGCATCTAAAATTATCTGTTTTGTGTCTTGTAGCAGATTTGTCAGTCTTATACTGAGGATCTTCTTTAGAAATAAAGGAAGGAGCGATGGTAACATGAAAATCTAATTTGCCATTACTGATTCTGCGTTTGCTGATTCACTAATATTTTGAACATTTGTGGTAACAGATTCACCTACAGGCTCATTAGCATCACTGTCTGTCCAGCCGTAATCAACTGGATTGGGATGATGAAGTGCACGTCATCAGTTTTAGAAGACTCAGCAGCTCACCTTCTGTGAATGTAGGTTTATTCGATAACACGGGAAGTGCAGCACGCAAACTGGGTGATGATACGATAACAATGGCCTCTAAAAAGAATTGCACATTCAATAAATAGTTCCGGTATTTCCCAGTATTCCGACAAATGTACGCAGTGCGTCCGCAAAGTGTTTCTGCAGTGGCGAGCTTCGCGTGTCTCGTCTAGTAGGCTAGCGTAAGGGGGGAGGGGGGGCGCGTGAGGTTGACAGCCGTCTGGCTAACATAATGAGCAACCTAAGCTCGTTGTGGAGCAGGATAAGCGAGACTAGGTCTCCGTGCCTGCAGTTCCTGTGGTAAATGGGAAGGATAGGCCTGACGGACTGTTTGAGACCTGGTGGGCGCGAGGCGCTCGGATAATTCCTGTGGGTGAATTCCTAAGGATTTAGAATATCAGCTCGTCTGACTGAGAACTGAGTGGGTCCGGATGAAAGTCACGCGGCAGAGATTGCCGCGGATAGGAACTGGACTCCCCTGCCGACACGTACCTGGCTGAGACCACAAAAATGTGTTCCCAGTCAGAGGGTGTGAAGACAGGGTTGCGATTTGTGAGATCCAGGTCCTTCCTCGGCACTAGTGAGTGCAGGATCCGGTCGTGCCTGGCGGAGGGGGCAGGGGTTTAGTCTGGTGGGAAGGGGTGAATGGATATGGATTATCCAAATGGGGTAAGACCCACCTCGAAGGGACGCAGCAACTTTCCGCAGCACACGTTGAAGGCTCCGTCCGTCAGGGAGCGGCAAGCATTCATACGGTGTCGACTCAGGCACCTCCTCAAGAACCGTAGGGGGAAGTTCGTCGTGGACGTCTCGTCGTCTTACGTCTGCTGTTAGTCCTCTCCATCACGAGGGGGTGCAGACGTGACCGTATCCATCACAGGCGACGAGGCCTCCTGCTCGTTTGCTGGGTCCGTCTGCGTGGCGGCGCCCACCCCCGCCGGCCGCCTCACAGAGGTGGCGGTGGCGGAGACACACTTCTTCTTGAGCACTCGCATCTCATCGCTGCTGGAGCTGGCGATGAACGCAGCGAGTTCTTTTTTCATTGCGGCAAAAGCGGCTTGGAAGCCGGCCAGGGCGTTAGCGGTGGCGACTTCACGGCGGCGTAGCCCACTTCCCTCGCCAAAGCGGTGTTGGGGTGGAGTGGGGGGGGGGGGTGGCATCTTAGCGCCAGACCACCGCAGGACGTTCCGTCGTCGGTGCTCCTTCAAGTTGCTGCAGCTTTGCGAATTTGCGGCGTGAGCTCCGCCGCAGTTAACGCATCTGGCAGCCACACCACGTGGCTTGGGCAGGTAGCGCGCGTCATGAGCTTCCGCTCACTTGAGGCACACAGCGGTGCCCTTACATGATTCGGCAACAGGCCCTACTCGCTGACATTTGTAGCACTGCAGCACGGTGCGCTTCTGCTGTGTTTTTCGTAAGAATAAATCGGATGTAAGCATTGCACCTTGTATTCTTCCACGTTTAGTGGAATGTCATTGGACATCGTTTCACGTGGAGCGGAAACCAAGCTGTCTCGAGTACAGTCAAGTTCGATAATAGGGATATGTTTTCTGTTATACGCACATCCGGCCGAGTGATAACACGGCACAACAGTTCTTCTGACGCGTTTATGTTGGACAGCGCTGGTTGGCCAGCGGGCCCAGCTAATCTGTAGCGATGTAACCAGTTCCAGTTACGATGGAAAAAAAAGAGACAAGCAGAGAAATAATATTGCTTCGAATGTCATTTAATTTTCAGAGAGAATCAAATAATATTCTGCGAAACGACAATACAGCACGCTCCTTAAAGGACCAGATGTCGCTTTTAGCTTAACAGTATTGTGATTAAAAACAACGGCGATGAAAATTCCTACCTTAAAACAGGGTCGTATTTTTGTGCGGTATGTGTGTGACGCAAAAGTGTACTGCAGGGGTTTCACCGTATAGTTGAATATTGAAGCCACTGACGGTATTCACTTACAATCGTTCGTCTGGTAACCTCTCAATTCCTTCCATGTCCAAATCGGAGAAAAACATTTCAGTGCAGGAACCGTCATCTGCAACATTTTCTCCTCTTTTTTTATGACGTGCTATTCTGCATCCCACGAGCGTTTGACAGTGACGTGTGCCAAAGCTTTGTCCATTAGTTCCAGTACGTCTGGCAGCTTACATGTGTTATTTCTCACGACAAATCACTTAACTTGCCTCCAGATGAGTTCTGTTGGGTTCGTGTTGCTGTCGTACGGCGGCAAACAGCATTTGGATGGTGTGCTCAGTCTTGTGAAAATGATTGTCCTCCATGTTTCCGCGATGACTCAGTCCAAATAATGAGTATTTTTCATTTTTGTCGTAAAAATGTAATTTGTAATTTTTCTTAATTTAAATTACCTTATAACAATCTTTTATAAAATATCCATAATTAAGAATTTACATTTGCAATAACTGGAATTTTCTGTGCAACATGTAATTAGACATCAGAAGACGTGCATTCTTAATTGAAATAAGGATTATATATGTGTTAATTAGCGCATATTTGAAGAATTTCACATTTAAAACATGTAGCTACTCCAAATTTAACGATAAAAGGACAATCAAAACGGTATTAGAACCCTCGATGAAGGGATTAATTCGGAATGACCATTCGATAACGCTATGCATCCCGTATTCAAAAATTCCTCGACTTCTGGAAATACAGTTCCTCGGAAAAGTTGAAATTGGATTTTCTCTGGAGACTTGTGACAGACACTGAGAACGACCTGTTTCTCGCCACTCTTTGACAGAGTCCCACGCGCGTGTTTCACAACGCAGCAGGAAGCAGCGTCAGACATTTTCACGCTAAGCATTGACAGCGCCACATTCAGAGCACATCAATACAGACACTGCGATTTTTGAAATAAAAGCTACATTCCTGAAATGTGATCAAGGAAAACATTGATGGCTATCGTAAATTAGATTATCTTAAAGTTGTATTTACCGTAACACAGTAGTGTAAGGTATCTTATACATAAGTAGGACCTAGTTCCAAGAGCGTAACAATATGTACATTTGCTATGGTTGCTGACCAATATCGCGTTTCCGTTTGTTTACATCAGGTTTATTCTTATGACGAACAAAGTATAATGGCTGTAGTTATGTTGGGACATGGGATTCAACATTGTTTCAATTAAAGCAGTGAAATTAATTAGTTGCAATTAAATACATTGCAGTCAGCAATATCACTGTAGGTGCTGCAAATGCTCTCTTCTTTCTTGAAGGCATAATTCAACACGTCTACATTTATTTGCGAACACCTTCAACAATGTTTCACTAGTAATCGAATGCAGATAATCAGTTGTTGCTGTCTTTAGTTCATATGTTGTTTTTGGGTTATTGTGATGCACAGTTGTCTTAGCCGTACCCCAAACAAAATAGTCGGCCGGAGACAAATCCGATGAGCGCGGGCCCACAGACCTATCATTATTACTCCGTCTGCGAAGATTTTACCTAAAAATCTAATGGACTAGTGTGCCTGTGCCGTATGAGCAGTAGCGTCGTCTTGTTGGAAAAATGAATGAATGATCTCAGCTTCATTCAGCAGGGCAATAAATGGATAAATTATCTGGCAACAATAGACATCGGAAGTGGCGGTAGTATCGAAAAAGATTGGCCCTATAATTCGCGTGCGCGTTAATGGCAACCGACACTCTGTTTTTCTCTGCGTGCAATGACGTTTCTCTCGAGGCATGTGGATTTTCTAATGACGAAATTTGTGATTTTTTTTTTTTTGGAAGAAATGTAGCCAGATAGGTGAGACAAAGCCTTATCAGTGAAAAAGGTTCATTCTAAAATACCAGCTCCATTTCGTTTGATCCGTACAATGTAACTGCTGCACAGCATTAATTTTATACATCCACAGTTCTTTGGTTGCGGCCTTACGTTCTGTCATTCGTGAGACTAGTCTTTTGGAATAACTTCATGTTATATAAATATACAAAAAATAGAAACACCTACAGCCGTCCTTATGATTTTATTTTATTTTGTCGCTAACAGCCAGAATATGACGCAATGAAGCATCGAAATTGGTAGCGACAAAATAAAGTAAAATCATAAAGATGGCTGTAGGTGTTTTTATTTTTTGTCATAACACTGACTCTGTCCCTCTCTTTTTTGACAAGAGAGAGAGCACGATTCCAAACAAAGTTCAAACAAAAACCTCCATCCCTGTTTACAAAGTTGCTCGCTAATTTAATCTCAACTGCCTCCTTAATAACACTGTCCCAATAGCTGGACGTGCATGCCAATATCTCGGTGTTATTATATAACATGGGGTGACTAGTATCCAAGCAATGTTCGGCAATAGCAGATCTGCTTGGCTGCTGCAATCGTGTGTGCTGTTTATGCTTAGTACATCGGTCCACCACGGTCCTGATACTTTGACCGATATATGCCATGCCACTACAACAAGGAATGCGATATACACCCGTCTGATGCCGACCAAGATCACCCTTAACAGAATCCAAAAGCACTCTAATTTTAGATGGAGGTTGGAAAACACATTTCAGATCGTATTTCCGTAAAATACGACCGATCTTGTTGGAAGTGCTTCCTGTGTAAGGCAAAAGGCAGTAGATTTAGGAGTCGACTCAGAATTGTCATCAGGCACCCGATGCGCAGTTGCTCAATAGCGCAACGCACGCTCAATCTGTCTATCACTATAACCATTTTGACGAAACGTAGCTTCAAAATGGGACAGCTCAACTGGCAAAGTCTCTGCGTCGAAAACGACATGTGCCCTGTGTACCAAGGTACGAAGTACCACTTCGCTGAGCCGGATGGTGACAACTATTAGACTGTGTGTGTACGCTTCCTGTAAACTGCATGTCCCAATGATCCATCGTCCTTCCTCCTAACCAAGACGTCAAGAAAGGGAAGGCAACCATCCTCTTTCACTTCCATCGTAAAACGAATGTTCGGGTGGATCGAGTTCAGATGTTCTAGAAAGGCATTCAAATTCTCCCTACCATGAGGCCAAACAACAGCAGTATCGTCAACATATCTAAAGAAACAGGCGGGTCTCAAAGGCGCCGACTCCAATGCATGCTCCTCGAAGTCTTCCGTACACAAATTTGCGATCACAGGAGACAACGGACTACCCGTTGCAACTCCATCTGTCTGCTCGTAATATTTGTCATTGAATAAAAAGTAAGTGGATGTCAACACATGCCGAAACAGATTAGTTAATTCAGCACCAAGACTAACCTCAATTAACCGCAAAGAATCAGACAGAGGAACACGAGTGAAGAGAGGGAAACCACATAGAAACTCACTAAAATATCAGTCATTCAACCGCAGTCCCTCCAAACGACGTAAAAAATCATATGATATGGTGTTCACACCGACCTACTTGTGGACTCAAGAGAGAAGCAAGATGCTTGGCTGCACGATATGTGGGACCGCCGATATTAGTCACTACAGGACGGAAAGGGACCCCTTCCTTGTGTACCTTCGGAAAGCCATATAGCCTAGGGGGAACACCACTATAGGTGTTAAGCCTCTTGATAGCGTCCTGCGACAAACCACTTTTCTTCAAAAGCCAGTTGGTCTTTCCATCAACACTTTTTCAGCATCCATTCTGCGACACGCTGAGTCACATAGTAAACGTTGCATCTTTTGTACATAACCCTGTTTATTTAAAACAACTACGGCATCTGCTGCTGTTACATTACTATTGGGTGGATGAGCCCTAGTCAACACACGGCATGCCTCCCTCCTAACCTCCTCTGCAGTGTCAAGAGGTAGTTTGCAAACTGCTTGTTCAATTGAACTAATAAAATAAACTGGCGCAAACTTTTCGGTGTGGGTGCAGAATTTAAACCCTTCCAAGCACGGATAAGGTTGCGTCGTCAAAAGATTTCTCTGTGAGATTTATCACAGAACGTCACCATACAGCATCAGACTCTGAGCGATGAAAACGTTCAAACTTTGCCAAATGCTGGGTAGTAATGGAATTGTATTCCCAGTAACCTTGAGTCCATGAGGCACCGTCTAACCAATCCCAAGTGAAATCAGACAATTTCGAGGCAACCATTAAATGGAAGCGAAACAATTCTTTGGAAACAGAATTTTAGTGATGCTCTGCGTCGTCTTCTGATAGGCATAGTAGATCTGGCCAGTGCAAGGTTGCTCGTCAGTGAGGATGGTTGCCGAGGTCTCCTATTAGTGGGTTCTGAGAGGTGTCGGCAGGTAGAATGCTGTGGCCATTTGTTCGAACCTCGTGCACAGTGGCAGGACGTCGGCGGCCACGGGGTGTCCTCCATCGGGAAGTCGCGCGGAGGTGAACTGCCGTCCTGAGCGCTCGTTTTTGAAGCGATTGCAGGCGCTGGACGTGGATGTGAGCCGTTTTTCCCCACGCTGCGGCTGCGTATTTGAGCAGAGGTCGAACGAGGCACTTGTATAATGTGAGGCTGACGTGGACTGGAAGTGTCGAAGTGGGGTTAGGCTAGGCGCAAATTGAGACGCATATAGCACGTGTGACGTGACACGACACTACAGCGCGACACGCACGTGCCGCACGAGTCGCGCGGGTGCAGCGCATATTGCGACGCGTACACCGTACTCCGCACGCGCCGACTGGCGACGCTCTGCGCTGACAGAACCGAAGCGCGCGCAACCTGTTATCTTCCTCAAACGATTTTACAGAAACTATTCACTGAAAATATATGATTTTTGCGTTACTTGTAGCTTTATATGTCAGCTTCGTGACGAAGTGCCCATCAAATCGCTAATGACCATTCTTATTGTGATGTACACATTTTAGTAAGACACTACGCAAAACTCAAAAAGTTTGCAACGAAAATTAAGGGTCGCTATGAGTTTGCGTTTGGTGGGTATTACACCATATGTTGCTGCGTATGAAATTTAGCTAACATGCTGAATTTTTGTTTAGATTTGGGAAGAGGTCTCTATCTGCCTCCGATCTCGAGAAAATGGATGGCATGTAACGCACTCACTTCGATCTCACGCCCGCGAGAATGAAATACTCGCAACATCTCTCATATCTCCTAAGCCGCTCGAGACATCGAAACGAAAGTTTGGCGAATGACAGCACACAAGGAGGAGAGTATTTCGTCAATTATTAACCACACGGAACTTTCTTATCTATGGCGATATATCAGTACTTATACTTCCCTTTTTTTTTTAATTCACTCCAGTGACAAATTTTTTAAGAGTTATCGACAGCTAGCGAAACAAGAGCTTCCTAGTATGAAAATAAACATGAAATTTCTTCTTTTAGGTTACTGCAAACCGATACTACGAGGTTTTTCGTTAGCTATTGAGCTCTGTGATTGCCAATTACTTGTTTAATGAGGCACTCCGTTTCGGAATTCTGTCTGAATAGCTGATGTGAGATGAGTTTGGCAAATTACATTGTGACAAAGGAAGTACAAGTAAACCAGTCACCAAGAGAAATGTGGCCTTTACTCATAAATGGTGATGCTTCTTCGAATGAGAAAAGGTTAACAACTCACACAAAAACAGATTGGCAATTCTGTTGGAATTTTGGTGGAATCCCAGTAACCCATCGTATTTTTAGCACTGAGCGACGGGAATGGAAACTTACCAAGGGATTTTATTCCTTCTCTTGATCTGAGCAGTATTAAAATAATGACGAGCGTTCCTTCCGGCGGAATGATAAGCACATGCCAGATACTGTTTACTCACCTAGGGTTTGCCAAACTGACAATGCGTGATCGCGAATAAAATAGTTGTTATTGAGAAAAATAAGCAATTGATCTGTCGCACAACGCAATGGTCAGTGTATTGTCAGCAGCGAAGGATAATGCGCGCGACAGGAATGCACAAGCTAGCCATGTGTGCCTTGTGAGATGGAGTTTGAAAAACATTGTGATGAAAGTAGATCTGCCTTTGTCGGCAGCAGATTTCAACAAATTAAATATATCTAATCATAACACTCTTTTAGGATACTCCAACTTTCGTAATAATACCGACCATTTTCTTCATTTGTGTAGCCTGTTGTTGTATAATTAGTTTATTAATGCTGATAATGTCCATGCAACAATTGAAATGCTTTTTCTCATCACGGCGAACCAATTAAAACATTGTTATTTGTGACTGCTTTTCGACTGTTTCTAGCTTGCAGTGGAAATATGTTGTTCACATGCATGTAGTACAGTGTGTCGTATTACATTATTACATCCATATCAGAGTAATCACATTGAAACTTCTATACTTCAGATCTTGGACGCTTTTTACCAGATGCACAAAGGGATCACGCCTGTGGAGATTATCCCTTTCTAAATTTTTGTAACAGATCGTACAGATACGCTAGCTTACTAGGCAGCGAGAAGATAACCTTGCTTTACTTTCCTGCCTTGATTCTTAATCACATGATTTTATAATATTCCTTGCTTCCTTATTCACTACCCTCTGTCCCTTCTTGCGATCTGAAAACATCGCGGAGGCATATGGTGCAGTTCCAGTGCCCAATGGCTCATCAGTTACTGAAGTGTACATTTTTCTTGACAGAAGAAAAACAAAACAAAACTATGCACATATAAGTAACAGAAAAGTATAACGTGCTAACGAAGAAAGCTTGAGCGTTTAAGTGGCGAAAAACGAAATACTACCCAAAGGCAATAAAATGCAGTACACAGTAAGGCAAAATTTATCGTATTGGCAATACTACCACTGCTGATATGCGCCGTTCCGATGTGAGCATATGGCCGTGCTACTTTTCCGCTCCCCGCCTCCAATTTCCCACGGTGCTAGAGAGGCACGACCGACGCGCGGCGCGAGAAACTGTGCCTCAACCACAACGCCGCGCAGGCGCGTGTCGCGTCCCAGTCGCGTCGCGTCGCAATTTGCGCGGTCCCATTTGAACCTGTGATGTTACAAAAACGCGCGCTGCGCTGCGTCGCGCCACACGCGCTATACTCGTCTCAATTTGCGCCTAGCCTAAGCAGTGGGTAGAGCAGCCTGAGTCTACACAGTGCTTTCCCCTGACGACCTCGAAGTGAGGGTCAAGGGGGGCGCCTTAGGTACTTCGCGGTGGCGCGCCGTTGCTGTAGTGGCGTGCCGCGACGACGAGTGTTCGGAAGACGCCACTTTGTCGCCCACTCCGTGAAGGCGTCAGTGGCCGTCTCAAGTCATCGCTGCTGCGCTTCGACACATCTGCTGTGGCTGTAGGTGGCCGTGTCATCCGTAGGTTGACTTGTGCTGTGCGCCGCGGGCCGGTGGTGTAGGGTGAGTAGACTGTCGGTCCAACGACCGAGCCCTCGAGTTGCACCTGCAAGTGTTCGACGTTGCATGGAAATTCCACTGTCTGCTCTGACACACACGTTCTGCCCTTGAGGTTGCTCTCGGTGAGCTTCGTGTGCGACACACAGACCCCCAGATCAAGAAACATGCACACGAAGCTGCCGTGCCACATGCAATCGAAGGCGTGTGACTCGTTGAGCAGAAGAGCGCTTAAATATCCACGTCGCTCGATGGCACCGAAAGCTCATGTGTGGTGCAGTAGTTGGTGTGTCGTCACATGTTGACTGCTGAAACCAAACTGTTCGTTCGGCAGGACTCTTCTACCTCGATGTGCACGGGCCGGCGGTAAGGTAGAGATGTTAAGACATTTTCGACAGTGCAGGAAGCAAGCCAATGGGTCTGTAATTCTTCGTGATGTAGGTGTCCCTCCCTGGCTTGGAAAGTTCAACCTCTTAGCATGTTTCCAACACGTTGGTATTTGCTAAACAGTGCCTGAGGACGTAGACTGCCACGCTGCTTCAGCATCTGCTTTTGGGGTGTTGTCTGGCTTGCCTACTTTCTTCCCGTTCAGGCGGCGAAGTTGGTGTCGTACTTTTTCCGTCGTGATGAAGTCGATGACGTTTTCTGGGCCGTTGTTGCGCACGTCGAGGAAGACGGGAAGACACTCCTCGACGAGCTGGATGTGGACGGCGTCGATTGGTTGTCCATTGGGGTGAAATACGCGTTGAACACGTCAGGTGGGTGTTGTGCCTTCGCGATCGGCTCACTGAAGAAGTCCCCGCCCGCTGGAGCGGCGGTATTTTCTGTACACGGCGCAAGTACCCTTTCACAGCCTTGCAAGCCGAGCCGTTTTCGAAGTCGAGTTGTTCGACTTCGCTCGGCCACTGTTCGTTGCGGATTTGCGTCGATGTCGGCCTTAAAGTGTCTGCACATGCGACTTAATTCGCGTTTCGTGGCTGGTTTTCACGTCCTCTGGCACTCACGCTGCAGCCTGTTTTTCTGCGTTGTTGCCTCGCAGATGTACACAGGCAGAGGGCGTGGTCTGCAGTCAGTTGCGTCATCACCTTCGGCCGCGCCGTCGATGATAGACTTGTTAACGTGTAGGTGTGCTGCACCCGCTCGGTTCTCCGCCGCGTCCGGTGTGACCTCCAGGGACTCGGCGACGGCATTTCGATTATCGTCCCAGCAGACGTCGCGTTCCAGTTCTCCGGCAATATCACCCAATCCATAAAATGCTTTAAACAATTCTGCACTTTTAAGGAAGTCTGTTACACTAGAATTGCTCATATTCAAGGGATGTAGCTTATTTAGAGCAAAAGCTGGTGTATTTTCTGGTGAAAATCGTATATTTAATGATGACATGAATGGTTCGATGTATGCTATTACAAGCGAACGTCGCCAGTATTCGTTGTCATGTTGGGATGGTGGATTGTTTCTGAATTTTTGCTTGCAAGCAAAACGTGGAACAGTAATTTCTATTTCCAGTTCCTCTGCTATAACTTGTGCTTTTGCAAATAATTCGCTAGTTACTCTGTCTGCTGCCTTTCGATCATTACTGAGCACGTCAAGGAATCCTCTGATGTGTCCCCCCACCGCGATCATATCTACAGACTTAGATTGCTGGGCATTAGCTACTGGTTCCAAAACTTCTGAGTATTTGGCTATTGTTTGTAAAGATAAGATAAACACTGGTTTGGTAATGGCTGAATGCAACTGATACACAGATTTCCTCGTGGCATAATTTCCCTCAGTAGACAATTTTTCTAGAGCCTTCTCAACCTCTGGGAAATTTTGAGAAAATAGTCTGATGGATTTATATTTTTCACACCATCTCGTCTCACACATTCTTGTTAAATTGGGAGCGTATTTCCTACGTGTACTCGATTCTCTAAAAAATTTTATAGTGTCTTTCACATTGGCGACAGTATTCCTAATTTCCGGCACTGCGTTTGCATCGTTCACCACAAGGTTGAGTTTGTGGCTTGAGCAATGAACGTACGATGCTCGATAATATTTCTTTATTAAAATGGCTTGTACACCACTCTCTCTACCTGCCATCGAAGCAAAATCGTACACAGTCTTCTTCTGATCAAGCAACTGTCAATTGCTTCAGCGATTGAAGACGCATTTTGTGACTTCAGTTCTTTAAAACCTACAAATTCTTCCCGGATTTTCACTTTTCTTTCGTCGTAGAACCGCACCCCTATTGATAGCTGTTCCTTCCCAGCTATGTCATCTGTTTCATCAGCCAAGACTGCATAAAATGTCGCTCTTTTAATGGCAATGATTATATTCTCCTTAATAACATCGCCACACACATTTATGAATTCATTTTGTATTATTGGCGATGTGTAAACAGCATTGCGGTGACATTTTTTCAGATGACTCCTTAACTCATCGTCGCCAGAATCGATTCTTAAGTTCAGTAAATCTAATAAAACACCTTCATCTGTCTGTTTTCCTCTAAGAGGCATATCATGTGTGCCGCAAAACACTATACAAGAAAGAATGGATGACAGTATTTGCCTGTTTTCGTTTTGATCACTCTTAGGTGCACATTCTGCTATTGGACGTCTACAGGTACATTTCCAAGAAAAGATTTTGCTGCAGCTGACGCTGTTAAGTAAATGTGGGTTTTAACATGTTTCCGAGAGTCTTCATGCATATCCTTTGTGGTGTCACCGCCAGACACCACACTTGCTAGGTGGTAGCCTTTAAATCGGCAGCGGTCCGTTAGTATAGGTCGGACCCGCGTGTCGCCACTGTCAGTGATTGTAGACCGAGCGCCGCCACACGGCAGGTCTAGAGAGACGTCCTAGCACTCGCCCCAGTTGTACAGCCGACTTTGATAGCGATGGTTCACTGACAAAATACGCTCTCATTTGCCGAGACGATAGTTAGCATAACCTTCAGCTACGTCATTTGCTACGACCTAGCAAGGCGCCATTATCATTTGCTATTTATCTTGTGATGCATGTACCGTCAGACCGATGTTCACCAATTATGGATTAAAGTTAAGTATACCAAAATCTCCGTACTTTTTACGAGACTCAACTCCTTTAACTGTTCCAGACCTCACGCCAGCCTGCGTGGGCTTAACGCGTGCCTTTCGGCTACCGGTCATTGTGGCTTGGCTGTCTTGCCAAGTCACAACATCCTTGAATCTTGTGAATGGCCTAATGATAAACGATCCCAAAACGCCTCCAACAGTGCCAGTGACAGGAGGGAACAAAACACAGTTCTTGCATAGGGCGCCTTTCACAAACTTGGAGTATACTAGCCATGGTGCGTATTGATCTAACCATGCATGATTAAATTTTCCTTGCAAATGGCTTGCATCACTTTCAAAGTCATAATTATTTGAAGGGATCCAAGGATTTACTAAGAGATCCTTCTTCTTGTCCACTGGTAGCCGGGTAGTTAGCCCAATAAACCGATCCAGATCCTTTTCATTGCAATAACTATTAATTACAATTGCCGTATCCTCTTTGGACACACAAGCTAGTTGGGCTGTTGAGTGGGAATAGTGAACAGGGGCTGCTATAGTTACAGGTGCTGCTGATTGTTGCTCAGCATCACCTTTAGGTGATGGTTGTGACACTTCATTTTTCTTATGATCGTCATCGCTTCCACTGCTACTATTCCGACTCCTTTTCCTTTCGTGAGCGGTAGTCCCTACAAAATAAATACATGTAATTTATTTTCCTACTACTTAGCCATAGAAAGAAAACAGGGTTAAGAGAAATAAAGGGAAGACTTACAGGAAATGGAGGAGGGCTGCCTACATTGGACCACCTTTAGCTTTGTCACCCCAAATCTTCAATATGTATTTAATTCAAACAAAATATACTGAACAGTAATGTACAAGCTATACTCTTCCATCAAATGATGTTAGATGTACTCATCGAAAAGCAGGCTTGATTGATTCTTGTCCTTACCAAATAAGGAGTTGCCCTTTAAGATCGATGTTCACGTCACAGACCTTTTCATTCTTGCAAACGTTCCACAGATTTGTTTTTATAGCAGTGTCACCGGCACCAGTTCATTTTCAACCGTGCCACCGTGCTGTCTCTGGCAACAATGTCGAAGTGCCTTCCTTACATCAGAATTGGTAAACACGATTCTTTTTCATCAAACGATTCCTGCTATTCAATCCCACAATGCGTATCGATTCCTACGATTCGTTCACGATTCTTTCTAGTCTGCGGTGGCACGATTCTTACAGAATGCCAAAACGTTCTACATCTTACTCATAAATGGCAGAACATGTCTGAAAATGTCAAGGTGGTTAGAAACACGCCTACATAGATAAACTTAAAAATCAACATCCGTGTCTAAATATAAAATTTTATCCACATCGTTAAAGCCGTTTCCGAGATAACACGAAATTCGCGTTTTTATATAAAAATGTTTTTTTGTGTAAAATCGCGTTCTTTTAGGAAAGACACACATAACATGTATATATATATATATATATATATATATATATATATATATATATATATATATATACAAGTAAACATAAAAACCAAAATCTTAGCTACATTCAATCATAACACAGATTTACGAGATGGCGTTATAAAAACATGTAAAATCGCGTTTTTATACAATTTTTTTTTGTAAAATTGCGTTTTTTCGAAACATACAGCTAAGTAAGTGAACTCAAAAAAGCAAAAACCTCTCTAAATACAAAATTTCATCCAAATCGTTAGAGCTGTTTCCGAGATATGCGAAATATTATACGGTATGTACAAGAATTGCTCGTTTAAATATATGTAAACTGTATAAAGAACGTGCGTTTGTGTTGCATTGCATCTGGAGCAAATTAGATGTACATATTTATTCATCATACTTTGATTTCTTGATTTTTAATCGTGTGTATTGGCAGCTGTGTATTCGCTGTATTTCGTTTCTGTTATCAGTATCTCATGTATGTAAAAAAACTTTTTCCAGTTCATGGCGGATTTTGGTACAGAACCCAGTGGTGAATTGACAGAAAACAAAACAAGACTGTTTTGTTTTCTGCCACGTGAAATTAGTCAACGGCCCACGATATTCGTTCCGTGCTTAGTTTGTTCACACGAGTCCCCCTCTTGACTGCTCTCTGGCGTTAGTAATCATTCGGCAAAGATTCAGCAGTTGCCATCGATGCATAGCGTTGTAATGAATCGTTGAAACTTGGAATCGTCACGAGACAGAAATACGCAATCGTTCTTATCATTCTTTTGAACGACGATTCGTGCCTACCACGATTCAATTCTTTATTTATATTCAGTCAAATGAACGATTCGTTCACAAATCGCCACAACTCTAATCACTAGCACCAAGCCATGTGGACACGGTGGATAGCGCAGCTGCAGGAGCTGCCCTAGCAAGCTCCCAGATAGACGCAAATTTTCAACTTTTATCCTTCACTACTGTCGTAGCCCAGAATGAAATTTTCGCTCTACAGCGGAGTGTGTGCTGATATGGAACTTCCTGGCAGATTAAAACTGTGTGGCGGACCGACACTCGAAATTGGGACCTTTGCCTCCGTAAAACTAGCCTTCTTCCTCAAGGAATTCAAATGTACAACACAAATAAGTCAACAATTTTCCGTTCGGCTAGAACAGTATACTTTTAAGTGCTTTCTGGAGGTATTTTATGACTAATATATAAATGTAATCGTAGGATTCATGATGTAAAAGTTTAAAAGGTAGCTTTATTCAGAACTGATAAGAGATATATTGAAAGTAACATGGTTATACACCTCCGCCTCCTTTCCCAATTGTAACTGCAAGTTACACCAAAAATTACATCCTTTTGACAGATCTTTGAAGCATCAGGGCTTTAAGCGTGGCATTTTCTTAGTGCGGCAATATTATAGAACTGCCAAGCACGGTATATTAGTTTTGGAACGATGGAATGCAGCAGGCCGTAGAAACAAATTGGGGGTTGACAACTAGCACTACAAGTGACCAAGGAACGAAATTCCAAACAGAATTGGGATAAGAAGCGTATGAGCAGAGCAAACACCAAGCACGGGTTTTTACCTCATCGTAGCTGCGCATGAGCAGAAACGCGTTTTTTAGCGCTCGAAAGTAGCTCTTTGGCAGTCGCTTGAACGAACATGATAATGCTACTGGAACATACAAAATTAAATTCTAATTTGAGGTGTCTAGTTACTGACTAATGAAAGGCACTAACGAACTATACTGCCTATACAGAAGTTTGATTTGTAACACAATACTTATAACAAAGACGAAGAGAATACAACAATGGCAGATGTTCTTGCTTCACTGGGTAGGGTCAATTGACCTCTGGGCCACACGGCTTTGACAGCATTTCTCACTAGTATAACCAACTTGAAGGTTTTAAGTTATCCAACTCTCCCCTATAATAAGTTTCAATTGCCAAGTTACTACTTCCACCTGGCCGTGAGCCGTGAGATATTATTGTTATTTGTGAACTTGTTAATATATTCACATCATTTACACTCCTGTGATTTTTAGTAAATGCAACACGAAGCAGACATAATTGTAATTCAAGCAACAATCAGTTTATGTCTGGGACGAAAGTAATTTGCTGTTGTAACACTCTCAAGATATTTCGAGTCACATTTCATTATACATTATTCGTTGAACATGTCAGTAGAGCTGTTCCAGCATAAATAGCATGAATTTGTTTATGCACCATATTGCAGTTTGTGTAGAGAACATCGAATACTAATAACCACTATTATTGCTTCACAGATTACAGTAATAATATCCACACACAAAATAAAATTTAGTTACACATCCTGCCTCTTAAAAAACGCGAGCAAAGAAGTAGGTAATGTAACCAAACTCGCCTTTTTTAAAAAAATTCCTGACGTCCATTTGATGGTTACAATAACTCCATGGACAATTAAAAGCCGGCCGAAGTGGCCGTGCGGTTAAAGGCGCTGCAGTCTGGAACCGCGAGACCGCTACGGTCGCAGGTTCGAATCCTGCCTCGGGCATGGATGTTTGTGCTGTCCTTAGGTTAGTTAGGTTTAACTAGTTCTAAGTTCTAGGGGACTAATGACCTCAGAAGTTGAGTCCCATAGTGCTCAGAGCCATTTGAACCATTTTCTTTTTTTTTTTTTACAATTAAAAAATTGGTAGCTTAGTTTAAATTTACACTGCTCCCCCGATGAAATACAATGCGATGTCGAGCCGAACCGAGCGATGACAATGGAATGGAATGAAATGGAAGCTGAAACCGTGCAATGAGCGAGGGTGGGGGGGGGGGGGGGCAGTTTGTTTTCAACAGTAGCATAGCGAGGTGCCCGTTTAGACTGCATGCTGCAAAGCGCTGTTTTCGATTATGTCCTGGTAAAAACTCAACTGAAGGGAGATTTTGGGTCTACCGTTATCGATTAATATGTTCTGAAAGAAGGAGATACACTGAATAACAATGTCTTCGTGTTCTAAAGGAGTTTTTTTTTTTTCTTTGGGAGAATATGCAACTTGCTCGTCAAAAATCCGAACGTGCGTTCCATTAACACTCTAGCCGCCGATAATTTCTTGCTAAATAATCTTTCTTCCTCACTTAGTAGCAATCAAGAAAATGGACTCATTAGATTATGCAAGTGAGCAAGGGCTTCAGGCATCCCTAATTGGGCTTTTACTGAAGTGCCCGGTTGTTTTTTCGATGATGGCCAGTTTTGTGGAACGTTCTAAAAATTATTTTATAAATCACTTGCACTAAATGTCTCGCCATCTACTGCTTGTCATAACCTGCAAGTGAACTGCTATTAATCTACAGTTAGCGTCAGCTGTAACTAAAAAATTATTAATAGTTTAGGAGCAGAAAAGCATTTTACATTTAAATATAATAGGAGAAACGATGTTGTTCGTTAGAAACTTCCCTCGTCATGATCCCTTACTGCCTACAAGTGAGTACGCTGTTCCTCGGCGACGTAACATGCCTGCGAATAGCAGAGCGGATTGCTTATCGCTAAATGTACTATTTCTATAAACTTCCCTGCCGACAGTAGCGTGCCAAAGACGATAAAATTACTCCCGGATCTGCGCGAACGAGTTCGAGTATCTTCTGGTAGAGGGGGCAGCTGTTGTTTGCCCCACGTGACTCTCCGCTCTGGTCCGGCAGAGGGGTAGCGTGCTCGCGCCTTGCTGCTCACAGCTTGCTCCGCGAGCACGTGCATTGAAACTTGGCAATTATTGGAACACGAAGAGTGTTTAAAAAGTAACGGGAAATTCTTAATTCCGCTTGTTGTATTAGTCCGATTTGCACTACTTCTTTTGTCACTGTCTTCGTAAACATGTCCGAAAAGTATCTGTACAATGTTGTGCATACTGGGTATTTATTGTCAGCTCTCAAAAAGGTTACATGTGTTTTGGTAGTATCAACGATTATTTGTGTTGTATATAAATAGCCTAGAGAATCTGTATTCAGTTTTGTTATAAGAATGGAATAAAGTGTGTCAAATTTCTAGAAATGTCGAATATTGCTTTTGATGAATCTGTTATGAGTAAAACAAGGGCATACAAGTGGTAAGAACATTTCAAAGCAGGCCTTAAAGGACAGCGGTTTTACAAGCATGGATGAGATTAAAAATACACAGTTACGGCTTATGAACTATTCCGAAGAAACTTCCAAATTTGTGTCGGGAATTGGAAAAAACACTGGCATAAGTGTATAGTATGTAATGGGGAATATTTTGAAGGAGATAACGTTATTTGTTAATCTACAGCAAAGTTCTTACGAAAAAATGAAGATTAATATGTGAACGCATCTCGCGTGTCAAGGTTTTTACTAGGAGTCCAGAATTGGTGTACATGTTTCGAAGTAAATTTCAGCTGTGTTTAGGATACCTATTGCGCGCGTGCTTTAAGCAATATGTCTTAGAATCAGGTGAATAGTAACGGAGATACAGATTTAGTGACACAATACATCCAAATGCTGCTTTTCCATAAGCATCAAAGGTTTTACGTGACTGAATCACATTGTATTAGTGAAAAATTAATTAATGTTACCATGAAGTTCTTAAATTATTACTGGTTTTGTACAACTAGTGATGAAGGTATTTACTGCATTGCATCACATTTACTGTTAAACAGCCTAGAGACTTCATAGCGTATGAGCAGAGTCAGGCTTGAAAGCATACACAACGAATTTTTTAAGAAATTATTCATTGCCTATTTACATACATCGTGTTTTAGAGGTCGTCATCAACAGTGTCGTCGTCCACGTCGCCAGTTTTCAAGTTAATAATTATGGCGTCTAGTACGTCTTCAATAATCCCATCTTTAACCCAGTACTGTCTTCCAAATTTCTCCACGGGGAGGCTCTCTGCACTCCTGCCATCTTGAGTTATCGTTTCAAAACCTGTAGCGCTTGACACAAGTGTTCGTATATGCTCTTTTCAGTTACTGCAAAATTTAGTTTGTAATAAGAAACGGAAACTCATAAAATTGCTTGATACCTTCTTTTACCAAGTGCAGTAACTTCGTCATGCAAATATCTCCAAGCATATTTCTTCGTTTGACAAAATTTTTGAGTTTTGTCCACGCCATTTGAATTGGATTTGAGTCACGATTGTACGCAGTGTGACCATGAGCTTCAAGTATTTTATTAATTTCAAATATTTTGTCATCTGACTTACGTTGTTTAATGAAATCAAATAATTTTGTTTTTCTCACCGACAAATCAGCTTCCACCACATTTTTTTTTTTTTTTAAAATAACGATTCAGTCATTCCCCTTTTAGCCCAGAATCTAGTCGGAGTTTTGTTATACTCCCTTGTTGTGACTTGAAGCGTTGTCCATAACAATAACACAGTTCGGTCGCAGATTCTGAATTACTTTAGTCTATATCCGATTTGAAAAATTTTCGTAGTTCATTTGCCCATGGTAGTCTCATGTTGCGCATCCCGCTTTATAAATTAACAGTGCGTTGGGTAAAAATCCATCTTTTGTTTCAATAATCCAGTTGTTGTCGCTAACGTTGTCCATAGTGCCACCAACGCCAGGGCCCTGCCAGCATTTTCTGTAAGTACGTTGCTGTCCACCCAAGTTTCATGAATATAAAAGAATTCTCTGCCTAGCTCCTTCAATTTTCTCTCTTGGTTCAGCTACTTACATCGCCAGTCAGTTATATCCGTTGTCTCTATCAGAATCTTTCGTTTACATACAGATCTATCCCAGGTAAATCCCATTTCACGCAGTGTCTTGTGTAAAACATCTTTCTGCCAAGGAAAATACATTTTATGTTTCACGGCAGTGAGTAATTTCCATAATGTCGACACTATTTTTTGCCGCCCGTGGTGGCCAAGCGGTTAAAGGCGCGGCCGCTACGGTCGCAGGTTGGAATCCTGCCTCGGGCATGGATGTGTGTGATGTCCTCAGGTTAGTTAGGTTTAAGTAGTTCTAAGTTCTAGGGGACTGATGACCTCAGAAGTTAAGTCCCATAGTGCTCAGAGCCATTTGAACCACTATTTTTTGGTTTATGTAAAAGTCCTCCGTCGTTTGTCGAATGACCGATTTTGTGAAACTGTCTGTAACAATGAGATTGTTTCCAAAATTATTGGTTTTCCTTCGTGGCGATTCCAGTGAACCATGCAGTTTATTTTCGCGTTTCTTGCTTATGCGTCGTATTGCGGCGAGGGTGACGTTTGCATAAATTGCATCCCCCTCATTGGGACTGGTAATATTAGCCAACAGTTCTTTTTGTGTCGCCTCCTTAACACACGCTGTAATAACGTTAGAGACGATCGAACGCTCGTTACTCCACAAATACCACCTCTTCTTCGCATTCCGCACATTTTCTTGCAATGCAGGGCGATTATCCATCACTTCCGGATACCGGAGTGTGCAGAATTAACTGACAGACACTGGCAATTATGATCCCACGAACAGAACGACGTTTATGACTGCACGCCGATGTACAGCGTTAGACAGGTGATGGGCAACTGATTTTGGGTGCCCCTGTAGGCCGGTGGCAGGGTTCTTCCGGAAGAGAGCGCTTCCCCCACCAAAAGCGCTGCTCGCTCTTGAGTTTACAGACTATACTATATTGCACATTTCGCGTTCTGTATTTAGACGGGGTGTGGAGGCGGATCTTCTGAAAGTTGCGGCCGGTCTGGTCGTAGGATCCTCTCACGTTTGCCACTGTAGGGTTTTGTGCGCTTCCGCGTCGGATGCCTCCATCCTCTCTCCGCTGCCTTCGCTTCGCTGCCTGTTTGTTTTGGACGACGTCTTCTAGTCTTTGTTTTTTTCTTTGTGCTCGTCATGCGATTCTTTCAGGATGCGTTCGAGCTGTGTGACTCGTTTCTGTGTCGCCACCTCGCGCGCCTCGTGCGAGCTGGGCGCGGCCGTGTCGGCGCTGGGCCCGGCGGGCTGGCTGGCTGCTGCGGGTGACAGACAGACAGACAGACACAGCTGGCGGACTCCACCCACCCACCGGCTGGTGGGTCAGTTTGGATTGCCTACGCTTTCGTTACCGCGCGCCTCCTGGTTCCGTAGAAGTCTTAAGTAGCCTTTCGCTGTTGTTCCTTCTAAAGTTGGGGTGCTCTTCTTAGTGAAATTCCTTTGGGTGGCTTCGTTGCTCTGCACTGGAGCTTTGAGACGATTCGTGAGATGACTCGCTTACTCCAGCCGTAACAGGTCTGGCCACCTAGAAGTTTCCAGCGGTTTGCTTAAACCAACTTCTTAATGATAGTATGTCGGCGACGACGTGTATGTCCTTCGAGGGGAAATCTCGTGGGAGGTGGAGTGCCAGTTTCAGAGCCTTATTTTGGATTGTCTGAAGGCGGCGTAAGTTGGTCTCTACTGTTTCCCACACTACCGCTGCATGTTCTAGCAGGGTTCGTATTGTTGCTTTATACAGGGCGAGACCTAATTGGCCAGGTAACGTTGTTGTAGGGCTTAGCACAGGGTATAGTAGTCGTAGCAGGCCTTGTGCTTTCGCCCTCACCTCTTCTATATGTTGGCGCCACGTCAGACCTTTGGCTATCGTGACGCCAAGGTATTTGACACTGGCGCTCGACTCTACTGGACATCCACATACTGAGATCGGTGTTAACCGCGGTGGGATGTGTCTTCCTGTGATCATTATGGCCTGCGACTTTTCTGCATTCGTCTGTGGGTCTCTGTTGTCGCCTTTGCACGATGGCTGGGCTTCTGCTGCGTCCGGAAACTGCGGTGTCGTCAGCGTACAGGGCAAATTTGACCTGCTCTGCACGCGGCAGGCGCGCTGTGTGTAACGAATAAAGGGTCGGGCCTATGACCGAGCGTTGTGGTACACCTGCGAGTATACGACGCTCTGTGGAAATTCCACTGGCAGCCCGAAAGTGAAACGTCCTGTCCTGAAAATAGCTCTGCAGGAGACTGACGTGCGGCGTAGGAACCCCCAGTACAAAAAGTTTGGCGCTCTTCTCCACGACCTGCCCGTGCCTTTGTAAAGGAGGTCGTCGTGCAACACGGAGTCAAAGTACTCGCATCGGTCAGTGGCTCTGAACGCTCTTCCGTTTGACGTACTAGTTGGTGGACCGGCGGAAGCCGAACTATTCATTGGGTGTGATGCCCTCGCTCTCCAATATGAAAGGTTATACATGCAGCGCCTCCACAGGCAAACACCTTTGATAGCGCTGGCAGTACGCTGATAGGACGGTAGTTCTTCGCCAAGCGGATGTCTTTCCCTGGCTTGGGAAGGGCTACCACCTCTGTTTCCAGCAGAATGGGAATGTTCCAGTCTGCAGTATGATGATCAAAGCATTGGCTAGAACATCTGCTGCTGTGGCCGGCAGTGGTGTCAGCACAGCGTTTGTTACGAAGTTGGGGCCTCCTGCCTTTCTGCTGCTAGTATAGGGCTGATTGGTGTGATCGCTTGGTCATCATCCGTCTCTGCCAGGAAGACGAGGAGGCGCTCCCTGACGAGCTGTAAGTGATCGGCGTTCACAGGGTCTTCGATCAGCCTAAAGTTAGCGGCGAAAGCGTCTGCCAAGGCGTTTGCCTTCGCATTCGGCTCGCTAGCGTAGTCGGCGCCGATCTGCAAGGGCGGTATCTTCATCGATCGGCGCTGGTGGGTCTTGACTACCATCCAGACGGTGCCGTCGTCGATGTTTAGTGGAGCTGTTTTATCTGCCCACGCTCGTTACCTGTGGGCGTCCACAGCGGCTTTCATATGGCGCCGCATCCGGTTTAATGTCCTCTTCATCGCCGGGTTGCGCGACCTTATCCACTCTCGGTGTAAACTATTTTTGTCCGTAATTTCGTCCACGAGGTGTTGTGGGGGCTGCGCTGTTTGCCTGAAGTTACCGTCGTCCTCTGTCCTCGCCGCTACAGCAGCTGTGTGGAGGCTTGGATGATGCCGCTCGTGATATGTTGTAAGGGAACTTATGCACCAACTAGGCTGGGTCGGGTGTTTCCGCTAACGTTTCGGCGACTAACTCTTTTAAGTGGGGCCACTCTATTTTCTGCAGTTCTAGTCCTCTGCCGTCTGGGAGTGCGACGTCTACTTCCAGTTCGAATATTACTGGGAGATGATCTGACGACATCGGCACCCTAGTGCTTTCAATTACGTTGTGACATTCCTTTTACAATGATGATGTCCAGTACATCGGGATGGCTGCGATGCATCAGGGGTTCGTGCGGGCCGACAACTACCGCCTCGTGACGTTCGGCAAAACTTTGTATTCGGCTGTCACTTATGGTAATCCGCCGCGAGTTCCACTCAGCATTCTTCGCATTAAAGTCCCCTCCCAGTAACACTTCACCTGCGAGTGCTAGCAGTTTATCGATGTCGTCACTGTCGAGGTGAGCTCTTGGCGGCCTGTAGACGGCATCAAAGGTTATTCGGCCTTGAGTGGTGCCCACGGCTACGGCTGTTGCCTCTGTTGCTGTCAGTGGCGGCAGTTGTACTTGGTGGTGTTTCAGGCCTCGTCTGACACAGACTGCCGTTCCGCCCCCACCTGTTGGTAGATCGTATCTGAAGCACACGTAGTTTGCTACGCCAACTCCGACCCCAGGCTTCAAATGCGTCGCTGAGGCTAAGCAAATGTCTATACATTCGCCTCGGAGCGTTTGCCTGAATCCCGCGTCTTCTGTACGCAGACCATTCGCGTTGAACACGCATAGCTTAATTGCTCGGAGCGGCTCCGCCATGCTGCTCTTGTAAGAATTTCGTGTGGAAGGCCTGGTTAACCCCAGGAGTCGTTCTGGCAGGGAGCTCGCTGATCACGTCGAGGACGTGCTAGCGGGCGAGCTGCGTGCATTGTCCTGAGTCGCAGTTGTCAACTGCGCCTCCATGGTAGAAGTGTATAAAGCCATTGGCATTGTTCCTTCTATAATCGGAGTCGGTCATCATAGGAAAGTCTGTTGTTCTTGTCTAAATCCTGTTCTGCACTTGGACATTTGTAAAGAAAGTCTGTACTTCAGCTCACACTTGCTGTTGGCGAAGTAGGTCTGGCCATCGCAGTGTTCCGCGCCAGTGAGGTCGCTGGCCGAGTTCGCGCAGTTGTGGGTTCGAGAGTTGGCGGCCTTTTCTTCAAATTTTTCTGCGGCGTTTTGGAACCGCCGCCTGAGAGAAGGGACGTCTGCAATGACGTTAAGTTCCTCCGCTTTGAAGTCGCGTGGGAGATGTAGTGTCGTATTGTGAACTGTTTGGTGGCAGCGGATGTTGGTCTCGGCAGCGTTGCCCCATACTACCGCTGCGTAGTCACAGCGGGCTGATGGTGGTGTGAGACAGAGTTCTTCGGGTAGTGTTGAGGTGGGGTTGATCACCCCATACAGCAGTCGTAGCCATCCCAGTGCCTTTCTACTCATCTCCTCTGTGTGTTGCCGCCACGTTAGACGTCTGTCTATTGTGACGCCAAGATATTTGGCGCTGCCCTCCCACGGACTGTCAGCTGTGGTGCATCCTGGGGAACGGGGCGCAGCGCGACGATTAAGGCCTGGCTCTTTTCAGAATCGTAAGCCAGACGCCATTTTGTGGCCCATTCTTCTCGGGCCGTTGTTGCTGTCTGTAGGCGCTGCTGAAGTGTGTGGAGGCCGTTGCTGCGGCTGTATACAGCAGTGTCGTCTGCGTAGAGAGCTAGTTTGGGAGGCTGTAGTCGCGGAAGGTCCGACTTGCATAACAAATCGAGGATCGGGCCGATAATCGAGCCTTGTGGTACACCCGCAATTATCCGGCGCTATCTGCTCGAATGTGCAACGTCCTGTCCTGCTGGTAGCTCTGCAGGAGACTAACATGTGACACGGGAACCCGCAGTGTGAGTAGTTTATACAGGAGCCCATTGTGCCACACTGCAGTAGTTGATGCGTGGTGGAATGACCCTTCCGGAATCCAAATTGATCGTTGGGCAGGAGGCCTTCCACGTCGATACGGTTGCCCAGACGTCAGAGGTACAGCCTCTCGAAGATCTTAGAGACCGCTGGCTGCAAGGTGATCGGGCGGTAGTTGGTTGTTCGCCCGCCAGTGAACCTCCCCTGGCTTGAGGAGGGCCACTCTGGAAACATGCCTGTTGTGAGGATGGAGTTGTAGATCTTCGTGAGGCGCACAACTGCCATGGGCGGAAGTTGTTTAATGAGTTGGTTGCTGACGAGGTCAGGACCTCCTGCCTTTCTGCCGCTGAGCTGGAGCAGCTGGAGCTCGACCTCCTCTTCGGCGATCGGCTCGATGACGGTTTCAGTATCTTCGGCCGCCATGAAAACCGGAAGTCGTTCCTCTACGAGCGCCAAGTGGTGTGGTTCGATGAGGTCTTCCACCGCGGTTTGCAGCGAACACATCCGCGAGGGCGTTGGCCTTAGCGGCGGTATTTTGGCGGTGCAGCAGATGAATCCTTTCACCGCTTACCACACTATGCCGTCCTCCGTTTTCAAAGACGCGACTTTTCGCGCCCATCCTTCGATCCTGTGGGCGTCGGCGGCCGCTTTGATTTCCCAGTGCATTCTATTCAGCTGCCGTTTCGTAACTCGATTTCGGGTTTGCTGCCATTCGCGGCGGAGTCTATTCTTCGCCGTGATGTCTGCTCTGAGACGCTGCAGGAATTCCCGGGTCGTCGCGTCTTAAGGGAGTAGATGCTGCCACAGCTTCGGCGACTCCTCGGGTGAGGTGCAGCAGCGCCGCTTCCGCGCCTCGTTCGTCTGGGTCCGGCGCAGCTTAGATTTTGGACACGTGTGAGGTCGAGGCTGCGTTTGGTCATTTGGACAACACCGGCGTTAAATTCGAAGAGCACTGGTGAGTGGTCGGACGCCATCGTGGCCCTCTTTGTGGCGGAGACGAAGTGCCTCACCCCTCTGACGATGGCTACGTCTATCGCCACTGCTCCGTGCTGCTCGGCCACTCGTAGTCGGCGGCCGTTTGTATTTGTAGTTCTTGAGTTCCAGACGATGTTCTTGGCGTTTACGTCGCCTCCGAGAAATGTGGTTCCAGGGTGGGAGAGTAGCGTAGCGAAGTCGCCTGGCTGCAGGGATCCTCTTGGCGGTTAGTAGATGGCCACGAAGCTAATCTTGCCTTGGTCTGTTCGTATGGCAACTCCTGTGTCTCTGTCGTAGCAAGTTGTGGCAGGTGTATTCAGTGGTGGCGTAGCGTCCTCCTTGCATACACTGCTGTGCCGCCTCCTGCAGTGGGTCTGTCGTCGTGGTAGCAGTGGTAGTTCGCGACGCCCACCTTCACACCGGGTGTGGGGTGTTTTTCCGCGACGAGACAGATGTCCAGATCGTCAAACCATAGTTGTGTCTACTCATGGTTTCTGTTGTTGGAGATGGCCATGGTAATCGTCTGAGTAATTTTTTCTCCAGACGCCACGTATTTGTTTGGGAGGTCCTCAATGACATGTAGGACCTTGCCTGCCAGCAGCTGCAGCAATGTCTCTCCCTTTCGGACTTCACATGATGGTGCAGTGTTCTTCTTAAGTGGAACACTGCTGTAGTGCGGCTGAAGTACTGGTAGACTTTGTCTACCTTGCTTTCAAAATGTGGGACTTGTGCGTCCTTTCCGTTTCTTGTTAGGGTTAAGCTTGCGGTTGTCTAAGCTGCCCTGCTTCGTGGGCATGGTAAACGATGATGCTTGCTGCAGTGGTGGTTTTTTTCTTTCATTTTTTTCAGCAGGTGTGTCTTGGTGCCACGTCATTCTCACGTAGCTTTGAGGATTGGATTAATTAGGCATGGCTGCATCGTCTGCTGGCCGTCTCAGTAGGTCCGGCCAGCGAAGTGTGCGTCGCCAGTGTGGACGTTGTCCTAGGCTCCTGATAAGCGGGTTGTTTGACGCCCCCGCTTACTTGTAGAACTTTGTGGCCGCTTCCTCGAACCTCCTGCGTAGCGGAACGATGTCGGCGACCACGTGAGTGTCCTCCGTGGGAAAGTAACGAGGGAGGTGGAGTGCCATTCTGAGCGTCCTGTTTTGCAGGGTTTGTATCCGCTCCAGATTAGAGTGCGCCGTGCTGCCCCCCACACTACCGCCGCATATTTGAGGAGAGGTCGAATAACGGACTTATATAGTGTGAGGCGGACGTGAGTAGGCAGCGTGGTGGTGGGGTTTAGCAGTGGGCGGAGCAGTCTGTCTGCCTGATGTTCTCTACGTGTGGCCGCCAGGTGAGGTGGCGATCCAATGTGACGCCCAGCTCTCTTGCGTTGGTGCGGGGCGCGGCTGGTAGTGGTAGTCGCAGCAGCTGCCGTACCGTCCGTCAGCTGAGGGCTGACGTGTCCATGCGTTCGCGCGTGGTGCTGGTTGCGGCCTGGCGGTGCTGCGACCTGTTTGTGGCGCGCTTCTCTGGGCTTCCCTCGCCGCTGACTGTGTCCGGGAGGCGCCGCCGCGCGGCGGGTTACGGGAATCCGTGGTGGTAGCAGCCTCGGCAACTGCGTTGTCTGAAACCATTGTGGCTGCCTAAGCGGCGGCTGGCGGTGCGTCTGGGTGCTGCTGCCCTCTGGTGGCGGCGCGCTGTACTCGCCGGCGGAATTCGGATGTCCCGTTTCTCGCATTGTCCCCTCCGCGCTGCTGCTGTCCTCGGCCGCGCTCGAGGAAAGCTATATGCTTTTCTCAGCCCCTGTGGTTTCCACCGCTCCGGGCGCACTTCGGTGTTAAATCCTTGTGCGGGACGCCTTTAATCGCGCAGTCGCGAGATACGTGCTCCCCTTCACATCTCACGCAGCACTCGTCCTGGCCGCAATGCTTCTGTACATGTCCTAGTTGTTGACACCGGAAGCACTGTACGTACGGTTGCATCGTGCGCCTGCTGCGCTGTGTGTTCGGGGCGTATACGCAGAACCGCGGCGAGTCTATTCTCGTCTTTGGGTTCTTCATCTTTGATACACCGCTGACTGCGTATCCCATTTCTTCTTTTATGTGACTCGGCTCCGTTTTAAAGGAGAATCCTCTGTAGACTACTTTCAGCGGTATCTCCCTCGTAGTCGAATACGTGTAGAACTTTATGATCCGGCCAGTGACTTGTTTGTTAAGAGTCATGTAGTCTTTTGTACTGTTTGTCTGAACCTTGTAGAGTTCACCGGATACACGAATGACAAAACTGTTTTCGCGTAGTACGTTCTGTAGCAGTTGCTGCAGCTGTCGGAAGGTGCAGAGTAGGCAGGAACCAGTAGACGCGGTTTGTACCGTTGTGGGGGGCGCGGGTGACATTTGCTCGTCGTTCTCGCTGTCATCGTCGCTCAGTGCGTTGAACTGGTTTTCTACCGCGACCGGCGCGGCAGTTAGTTTGTTGGTGCACGTGGCAGGTGTTCTGACTGTTTGGAAGCCGTCCACGTCCACTTCCTGCTGCTGTGCTCCGTAGCGTTTGATGCATCCTTTGGCTGCGGTCTTTGTTCGCGGGGCAGGGTCTATGACCTTCCGAAATTTGCAAGCGTTCGGCGCAGGAGTATCCCCGTCTAAGTGTCTCCTCTTATTCTGGATCACCTGGTGCTCCAGCTCGACGATTTTGCTGCTTCCTGCATCGCTGGCGTGCGCGGTCGCTGGTGTGTTAGACTTTGGTAGTAAGTCTAACAGAGTGTTTAACGCTGCCTCCTTCCTCTGGGTTTGCAGGAGTTGTTGGAGGTATTGTGCTGACTGCGCTTTCTGGTTCGGCCACTTCGCTCTCGTCGCCGATAACGTAGAAGCTGCCTTGTCCATGCATGCTCACGGGGGAGCGCGAGTGCTCTCCCGACGTACTCCTAAAGCGTGCAGGGACGCGGCCCTGGCCGCAGTGTTCACATTACCGAGTGGTGGAGCGGAGCGCTCGGCGCGTGCGTCTCACGCGGAACCGCTAACTCGAGTGTGCGGGCGAGTGTGGAGCTATATCCTGTCTTTGTTTCGCATGTTTTGGAAGTAGGTTTTAATAGCCTTGCGCCGTTTTTCCTGCATCAGGTCTGCTTTATATTATTGATGATGCTTATGAGTTTCGATGCTGTTCTGCTCTGGAACTTTATGCTTGCTGCGCGATTTTAACGTCGCAGCAAGTCTGGTCAGCGAAGCGACGCCCACCAGTGTGGTCGGCTGCTGAGTCCTCAGACCAGCTGGTAGAAAGTTGTCGCTGCGTCCTGGAATCTGTGTCGAAGCGTCTTGACAGCAGCGACGTTGTGGAGCTCCTCTGTGGGGAAGTCCTTAGGCAGGTGGAGTGCCTCTCGTAGCGCCCTATTTTGAACGGATTGTAGGAGCATTAGGTTGGTGTCGGCCGTGTTTCCGCACACGACCGCGGCGTATTCCAGCAGCGGCCGTATGGCGGCCTTGTACAGAATGAGGCCGACGTCTTTCGGCAGCGTTGACGTAGGGTTGAGCACTGCGTAGAGCAGCCTCAATCTACCCAGTACCTTGCCTCTGATGTTTTCCACTTGTTGTCGCCATGTGAGCTGCCGGTCTAAGGTGACGCCTAAGTACTTTGCGGTGTCGTTCGATGGGTCTGGCATTCCACACACTGAGACTGCTGGCGCGTTGTGGTGGAAGGGGCGACTTGCTACGATGATTGCCTGACTCTTCTAGGCGTTTTAGGCTAGGCGCCAGTTCTTTGCCCACTCCGTGACCTCGTCGGTGGCTGCCTGTAGACGCCGCTGCAAGACTAGACGCTCCAGCTGCTACTCAAGGTCGCCGTGTCATCCGCGTATAGTGCCGTCTGGACGTGGTTTGTGCGTGGCAGGTCGGCGGTGTAGAGGGAGTAAAGCGTCGGGCCGATGACCGAGCCTTGAGGTACACCCGCAAGTATGCGACGCTCCGTGGAAACGCCACTGGCTGCACGGACGTCAAACGTGCTTTCCTGCAGATAGCTTTGCAAGAGCCTCACGTCCGACATACGTACCCCCAGCACAAGAAGCTTGTACAGGAGGCCGTCATGCCATACGGAGTCGAAGGCACGAGACACGTCCAGCAAAAGAGCGCTGAAATACTTACGCCGGTCAACGGCTCCGAACTCTTCCTCCGTCAGGCGCAGCAGCTGGTGCGACGTCGGGTGTCACCGTCGAAACCCGAACTGCTCTTCAGGGAGGAGTCCTTCGGCGTTTACGTGGGCCAGCAGGCGGACCAGGTAAAGCGTCTCAAAGACTTTTGAGGTTGCTGGAAGGAGGCTGATGGAGTGATAGTTTTTCGCCAAGCGAGTGTCCTGCCCTGGCTTGGGAAGTGCAACTACCTCCGTATGCTTCCAACAGGCTGGGTACACGCTGGTGCGCAGTATCCCGTTGAAGATCGTAGCAAGACGATGCGCCGCGGTGTCGGGAAGCTGCTTTAGCAACATGTTTGTGCGGTTATCTGGTCCACCTGCTTTCTTGCGTTGCAGGTGGCGAAGTTGCAGCTGTACCTCTTCCGGCGAGACGGGCTGGATCTCGTCGTCCGCCGCACGTTCGCGGAGAAGTACAGGGAGGCGGTCAGCTACTAAGCGAACGTGTTGTTCGTCGATGGGCTCTTCAATTACTGTGAAATTTGCAGCGAACGCGTCCGCCAGTGCATTTGCCTTGGCGTCTGGTTCGCTGACAAATCTGTAGCCCACTTGAAGAGGTGAGATGGGCTGAGTGCGGCGGAGGAAGCTTTTCATTGTCTTCCACGCCGTCCCGTCCTCGATGTGCAGCCCTTCAATTTTGCAGGCCCACTCGGCGTTCCGGCGTACATCAACATCGGCCTTGATGTGGCGGCGCAACCTGTTTAGCTGCCTTTTCGTGCCTGGGTCCTTGGTCAGCTGCCATTCCCGTTGGTCTGTTTTTGGCAGCTATTTGGTGTCTGATGTGTCGTGGGAGTATGAGCAGCGTGTGTTCGTCAGCTGCCTGGCGCCTCGCGGGTGTTGCGGCCGTTGCTGCCTCCGTAATGGCTCGTGACAGGTGTTGTTGTGCGACTTCTGCACCTTCAGCGTCGGCGTCGGGTATTTTCTCCAGAGCTTCTGCGACGTTTTCGCGGCATTCTTCCCAGTTGATGCCCCTGAGGTCGATCCGCGTCGTCGCATCGGCATTATTTCAGCGTCGAGCGTAAAGGTCACCGGCAGGTGGTCGGATGAAAGTGCGGTCCGGGTGCTGGCTGCCACATGTTGCCGGATTCCTTTGAGGATAATGAAATCCAGCACGTCTTCACGCCCTCTTGCTGGGAAGATGTCGGTTCGTGTGGTCCCACGGCGATCTCGTCATGTCGTTCGACCACGCGTTGTAGCCGGCGACCGCTGGCGTTGGTGACGCGGCTGTTCCATGTAGCGTGTTCTGCGTTCCAGTCGCCTCCCAGTATGATGTTGCCTGGGAGGGACAGGAGTTTGTTAGCGTCTTCTGCGTCAGCAGATTGTTCATGTCTTCGCACTGCAGGCGTCGGCTGGGCGACTTGTAGACGACGCCGAATGTAATCTTCCCGTGCGCCGTATTTACTGCAACAGCGGGTGCTTCGGCGGTCTGCAGCGGCAGCAGGTGGATTTTGTAGTGGTTCAGTGTGCGCCGTACGTATATCGCCGTCCCTCCTCCCTGGGTTGGCCTATCGTCGCGGTGACACGTGTAGTTCGGAACCCCAACACGGACGCCGGGCTTCAGAACTGTCTCTATTACGAGAAATATGTCCACATTTTCTTGACATATTAGATCGTGAAATTCTGCTGCCTGCTCTCGTAGGCCGCGGGCGTTCCAGAGGCATACTTTAAGTTCTCTAGGCGCTGCCATGCGGGGTTGTGGTGCTGGTTGAATGTGTTGCCTGCAGCAGTGCGGCCGTCATCTTGGTGGGAAGCTCGCTTGTGATGTTTGCGGCGAGGGACATAAATTTCTCCACCATTGCGAAGATCCGCTGTTCCATCGCCATCACCGTGCGCTCGTAGCTGGCCCTCAGACTGCCGATGGCGTCGTGGCGGTCGGCATGTGGTGCGTAGTTGCGGCCTTGTTCTGTCTGGCAGACGGCAGGCTCGCCGCTATTGCTGATGCCGACAAGATGGCGCGTGGCTGCCTGGGAGCGGCCATGCTGTCGGCGCTTTGGCAGGCCGGGGAAGATGGCCGGCTGGTTTAGCGGCGGTGCCTCTTGGCCACCATTTTGTGCGGCTGGCGCGGAGTTCTCCCGGCGGCGCGCGCTCTGATTGGCGCCCGGGCTGCTGCGGGGCGCGGCTACCTGTGCACTACGCCGGACGGTGGGCGGGCGTCGTGTGCCGGCGGTCGCATGGGGTGGGGCTTGGCTGCGTCCGCGCATGTTGCCGGTTAGCGGGGAACGGTGGTAACTGAGTCGCTCGCCGCTCGGTGATTGCTCCGTCTCTGATGATGGCCACGCTCGGCGGTGCTTGCCCTTCATTTTGCTCGCTGGCTGTCTTCGGCTGGGACGGAGTCTTCTCGGACTGGGACGGTGTGACGTGTTGCCTGGGCGGGACTTGGAGTTCATTGCCCCACGACGGCGACCTCCGCGGCGACGACAACCCTTTGTTCCTTCTTCCGGCCGGCGCCGCTCTGTCTGGCGTTTCCCGCCAAAACTGTTCCTTTCTTCGGCGTCTCCGCTTTCCGGAGGCGCGCAGCAAAAGCTTTGTGCCGCGGGCAACCACGATAGGACGCCACGTGCTCCCCGCCACACAGTTTACATTGCGGTTTAAAGTCTTTGTAAGGCTCACTCTGAACATCGCAGTCAGTTGCAGCATGAGGAGCGGCAGAGCGAACACAGTATGACTGCGTACCACAAAGTTTGTCCACGTGTCTAAATTCCAGACAGCAATAACACTGGGCATACGCGGCCGTTTGGCGCAGGTTTTCAGCTGTAACTTCACACGCACCTATTGAATAGTTCGGGGTTTTTGTCTGTACTGTCGGCGCACACCAGCACTAGAGGGCCACGCGTGGTGGTCTTTGGAGCCCTCATTTTAGTGACTGATTGCACCACGTAACCTTGATCTTCTAATCCTGCCTTTACGTGTTCGTTGGAATACTTCATCGGCAGTCCTTTGAACACGACCTTCAGAGGTGGTTTCCGCGACGTGGAATCATTTAAGAGTTTGTGTACAACGTGCGCGTAAAAACCACCGATTTGTACGACAGTGTCACCAGCTGTTCGCACACGATAACTGTTTCTATTTAACAAATTATTGAGCACGATTTGCAGGCTACGATAGTCCTTGTACGCAATCACTTGCGGTGGACGAAGACGACCTCGTGGAGCGCTGTTGTCTTGCTATTCTTCCTCCTCGCTGTCTGAGAGAGTGTGGAAAGTGTTGGCAGTGTTCACTGTCGGTGCTGCAGACGTCGCAGTCTTTTTTGGTTGCACAAAACCGTCCTTGTCGACAATACTGCGTGAGCGAGCATTACGCCGGCCGCGGAGTGTTGATGGCTGGCGTGGAACGTCGATGCTCTTCTTTTTGGGGAACGTGTGTTCCTCGTTTTGTTCATTGGTGCTCCCGCGTTTCCGTGATTTCGGCGCGCAGCTACTTTTGTTGGCAGTGTCCTGCTCCATTGGTTCAGCTGACGGCGTGGTGCTGTCGGCGGAGGTTGTCGGCTGCGGTAGCAAGTTGATGAGTGTACTGCAGCGCTGCACCAGGGCACTGCGGCGCGCGGTCGACTGCTGCCATCTCCGAAGACTGCGCCGAGTGCACGGAAGGCTCGAGCTTGTCACCAGTAAATTCGGTCCCGTACCCGAGCACGTTACACTGTCTCACACGCGATGGTCGGCGCCGGTTGCGTCGCCCATTTCAGGGGAGCACTATCAGGTAACGCGGACGAACACCTGATGTGCCACACACACCTCCGGGAGCGTGCAGGGACGCGGCCCTGTCCGCAGTTTCACTTTCGGACATCACAGGATGCTACGGCACGGAGAGCTCGGCGCGCGCGTCCGACTCGGCCGGCATCCCAGACTGGAATAGCGGGCGAGGGGCCGCCGGCCGGCCTTACAGCCCCCGACCCCTCCCGCGGCGGCTGCTGCCGGGGCCGGTGTTGCCGGCTCGGCTGCCGCGGCCGCTTCCGCTACGGCCGGCTCATCGAAACCTTCAAATGTGTGGCAATTCCTAAGGGACCAGACTGTTGAGGTCATCGGTACCCTAGACTTACACACGACGTAAACTAAGAACAACAGACACACGGCCATGCCCGAGGGAGACGGGCCAAAGTGATATTTTGGAGTATCGGTTATAACGATTACAGTTACTTTTTATATCTATTATTTTTAACCGTTATAAATGTCAGTTCTCACTACCTGATTCCCTTGACGGCGCTATAGTTAAATAACTACACTCCGTTCATCATAAAAATAAACCTGATGTAAACATTACACCATGTATTCTTCCGAATTTACTTGACCCTCATGAGATTCTGTTTCACGTGGAGCGAAAGCCAAGCTGTGTCCAGTACAGTCAAGTACGATCATAAGGATAAGTTTTATGATGTGTTACACGCAAATAGACTCAGCGATGACTCTGAACCACAGTAAAGGATGAGGAAGGGGGAGAGAGCGGTGAGAAGTGCATGTTGGAATATTGGGGGGGGGGGGGGGGGGACCAGGCCACTGCTTTCAATTATTGCCGGGGGGGGGGCACAAAGTACCTTGGCCCGCCCCCCCCCCCCCCCCAGTCGGCGCCCTGGATTCCCCTGTAACAATCAGAGTAATACTGTAAGAATAAAAGTAATACATTAATATATAGAGATTTAAAACAAAAAGAAACACCTATTCTTCAGGGGCTCCTCACCATGCATGTTCGTGAATTGAAGACCAGTAAATAAATGCTTTTGAACGTGTACTTTGCATACTACTACAGCCAGTCTCGGTAAATTACGAGTACACACACACACACACACACACACACACACACAGCTCAAAAAGTAGCCAAACAATCTCCACAAAGCATGTGTTTGTGACCCCCACAAATATTTTTATTGCACTTTTCGCATATTGATTTTGTCATTCTTCGTTTTTTGTAAGGACAGTATGCACATATTTTTCTATCGCCATGAAGACGGCTAGTTTGTTGGATAGGTTGTTCGTAGCTATTATCAGCTGGTTGCATCACATTCAGGCATCTGCATATCATACTGTTCTGCAATCGTGGGATTGGTTGTGCGAGTCGAATGTGCATCCAAGGCGACATCAATTCGCCACCCAGTGACATGTCGAATGCAAACTTTGTAGGTGCTCTTTGGTTATTCGGAAGATTGGCAACATAGATGACATAGGAGTTGTGAATAGCTATGTTCACCATGCTATAGAAAAGGGAGAGGGGCCAACGTGTAGTTTTTCTACCACAATACATATTACTGCACACTTTGTCCAAGGTATCCACTGCTCCTTTTGTAGAATTATAATTCATTACAATTTGTGGTCTGCCAGTTTCTTCATTTATGCTGTTGTCATAATGCATCGTAGAAATACGAATAACCATTTTATTTTTCTTGGTTGGTTTGAACGAAACTGCGGTGACGTCCTCGGAAAACAAGAAGAAGCTTGAGCTGGGGCCCCTATTCATGAAATTGGGATCTCTAAAACCCTTCGGTAGTTCTCGCTTATTTTTCTTTATTGTCCCAAGCATAGTTATTCCATGACTGGTTCAGTAGCATACCTCTTGCGAAGACCTTACTGACCAGTTTTCACACGTCAAGTTACGGTTAGTATTGCTCTCAGGCTCCACAAGTTTAGTAGTGATGAATTCGCCAAAGGACATTTCTCTTGGGAGCGTTGTTTTGCCGGTGTTTATTTCAGCATTGAACATGTAGCTTGTTGAATGATCGCGTATAATAAAAATTTTAACGCCGTACTTATTGGGTTTCGATGCAAGGTAAATCTTGAAAGGACAACGCCTGGAAATCCAACCAGCTACTCGTCAATAGTAACAGAAGGGCTTGGTCTGTAGTTGCTTTTACAATTTATAAGGAATGGGTCCCATATGGCAGACAACAGGGCCAATCTGTCTATTTCGCCTTTCTGCTCTCGTTTATTTGACATCGAATCGCAAGCCATTTATTAGAAACTTGAATCTTGATGATGTGATTGTCCCTTTTAGCAGCACTCATCACAAGCAATCCACACAGGGATTCGAATTCAGTCAGCATTTGTTACTTATTTTGTGAAGCTCGGCGAATCTTTGTATTGAGAACGTTGTTTTTATTTCATCGTAGCTACCACCTTTCCAGGTACTAAGAATCTCACTCTTCTCAGGTGACACAAGAGGTGATGTAATGGTTGAGCTGTTAGTTTCAGATACCCTTTTTTATGACGCCCTCTTCGTTTGTTTTTGTGCATGGATTCAGAAGTTGAGGTTGAGGCCTGAATGATGTGGTTTGCAATTTCCTGTTCCACGTCGTCGAAGGGTCGACGATTGATGTAATCTCCATCTGACTCTGAATTCGAGGAAGGCTCATAGTAGGGTCGGCCTCTTCTGAATGATCATCAACCCATCTTCACAGTCCTCTTCCTCCGACGGCAGCACGTCGCCCAAATCTTCTTCTAAAAGTGCTCTAATTTCGTCATGATCCAAGCATCTTGTACTCGAAGCCATGTTCTACAGACAAAATCAAGAGTGTTGTTATTACTACCAGAATATGTGACGAATTTACTAATGGAACTACACTACTTCTAGTAAATGTGCGCTGTTACTGCTACCCCTTCGTCATATCAACGAAGGAATTTTATTCTGTAATGCTACCCATTAGTCGCTCTAGCGAATATGGTTTCTTCTCTTACTGCTACTCACTCGTCGTATCGAAATCTAAACTGTTGAAGGAAACTCACCAGGGGCTGCGTGCCGCCGACTGCTCGTGCCGAGGTCGCGTAGACTACTAATCACTCGAAGCATAGCTGAGCGCGCACGACGCTAGGCAGTGGTGCTGTGGCTCAGCACAGTAAACATCCTTGCTTATTCGTCGCATCATTCCAGGGTTAAAAGTACAAAAGTGTTAAATAAGAGTGTTACCAATTATTATATGAACACAGTTGATGTATTAATCACAAAAATACAAGTACATTGCCATAAAATAAAAGAATATTTTTTTCACTCAAAAACAGAAAGGTATGTCGTTTGCCACATTCTGGCCCGTGCACGGGGCAGATAGGGGTGGTAAGTAAAAGTGATTATAAAAACGTATAAAACTATCCGAAATGCAGAAAATATTGGCTTCTCGGTATTTATTTAGTTTAAAGTGATTGGTAATGTCAAACTACAGTTTTTCATGTATCCTTTTCTTAACGCTATTCACAAAATTCACACACTCATCATCTTCGCTCTCTATTCCTGCACAAGAATCGTGTGCCCATTTTTTGCACATTGAACAAGCGACCCAACCTCCAACTGATTTTGAATAAAAGTCTCAACAATATAAACATTCACAGTCAGAACATTCCTCAAAATCGCTCTCTTTCGTTTTGGATGCTCTCTCCTTCTTTATTACATTTATCTTCAGGCCCTTTCCTTTCTTTCTTGAATTCTTAATTTTATTCTCTTTCGCAAATACCTTTTTCTTTGCTCTTTCTTCTTTGGCGAAGTTCTTTTCTTCTTTTTCCTTAATAATGGCTTCTAACTCTTTTTTTGTACGGCGAATCATTTAAAACAACGGTCTTCCCCCTCTTCCGTTTCGCTCTTTTCGTGCTTTCGTTAGCTTTTGGCAAGGGCATCAGAATTTCAGGTGGAAACTAACAACACGGCCTCCTCATTTCATATGTCATCCGAGAGCACCCAGGACTAGAACAATTAGCCTCAATAACTTTGTCATTCTTAGGCGGCAGTTCATTGTTACTATTCACTGAAACCTTGCCAGCTTGATCATGCAACCCGTTGGCGTCATCTTTTTTAGCTGGTGTGCTAGGTGAAGGCAATTCCAATTGTTCAGCTCCAGATACAATAACCTCTTTATCTGACTGCCTATCAAGTCGGATGTCGGTTGTGTCTGCCGGGAGGAAATCTGCAACGTTGAATATGAATGGGTCCGTGGGCCATATTCCAGTATCTTCGAAATCTTTAATATCGGTTTTCATTGTTGCACTTTTGATGAAAGCTGAACCAAAAAGCGTCGAAATTTGAAAGATGTAAGACTTCCCCTGTGTTGCTTCGTAGCCATTTTCGAAGCTCATCACTATGATGAAGACTTAAGACTTCCCGGTTCTTCCTATATTAGGTGGCCAGTCAACACCTACCAAGAACATTGACGTTATAGACTACGCGAGGGAGAGTGGCGTTTCGTTGCTATGTTTACCACCACATTGCTCTCACACACTTCAGCCGCTTGATGTTTCTCTTATTAAGCCTCTGATACCTTAGAAAAGTCCACAAATTTTCGAAACCATACAAAGAACGACACTGCGGTCATCCATCGGGTGCTGTGGATCTCAGCCCAACCTCCTGGTGGCAGTTCTAAATCAGATTATTTCTGCGTCTTCTTTTGTGGAAAAATATGTATTGGAGACATGTAAGCTCCTCTTGCTGACATACAAATGAGGCAGGTTACAGTTTGGCCACCTTTTGCAGATGTTAACGATCCTACTTGATGTTTCCCCTTGCAAGCTGTGATCTTTAATTGGTTTTTAGGGTTAACTGAAACGCCTGTTTCATCGGAATTAAATATTTGAGAAGCCATTAGTTTGTGTTGGTCAATTACATTTTTTAGTAACGAAAAAAACCTACCAACAGCTACTTCATTAAAACCCATGGCTGTAGCACCAGATGTTGGTTCGGGTTTGCAGCAGGACGTCTTTTAAGGAATCCGTTGCTCCAATCTTCGCCTGCAATTTCATTTTTAAATCTATGAACAATGCCATTTCTTACAGCCATGTGATAAGCTAGGTTACGCAAGTCTTCGGCTGTTAAGCCAAATAACCTAGCCTCCATACTTTTTAATTACTTAACGAGATCAGGTTCGTGTTCTTCTGTAAATACGTTTTTAAACTTTCCAGCCATTTTATCAATTTTGTAGTCAAAGCTTTCCCTTCTTTTTTAACATATTTTTCGAGAGTAGTCTGGGGAACGTCAGATTGGTTTGAAGCCTTAAAATACAATGGCCAGAATTAATTGCCACCACAGCATTGTTCGTGGCCCCAGTAGACCATGACTGCCTATTTGTTTTTCTCTTATATACTCGAACCATCTGAAATCGAAAGCAAAATAGATTAGGAGCCTAATAAAAACGATCTCTTTGTTAAAAATGTAGCGGGGCGGTTTAGGTACATGGTTTAGGTTATGGAGGTAAGGCCACTAAACAAAATACGAAAACAAGCATTTAACCGCATGAAACTAAAGTTTATTAAACGTTTTAAGCATCCACTAACAATAGTCGTAATTAAGTAGGTATACCATTTATTGCTTCCAATTCGCCAGAAGTTACAAGGCAGAAGCAAAAATTAGCATGTTGCGAGACTATGTGTACTCATTTAATTGCAACATAGTAAACCAATTGTATGAGTTGCGTTGTGTTTTTATCAAAATAACACCAAAGAACATCCATCATAGAGAAAACATAGAAGAGAAAACAATAGGTCAGAGACTGCGCCGAAGACAATAATTACAAATGGCAATCACTCGCACATAGCATTCCCTTGAACTTCACCACTCCTCCTTAGTGTCAACGGTAGCCGGCCGTTGTGGCCGAGTGGTTCTAGGCGCTACAGTATGGAACCGTGAGACCGCTACGGTCACAGGTTCGAATCCTGCCTCGGGCATGGATTTGTGTGATGTCGTTAGGTTAGTTAGTTTGAAGTAGTTGTAAGTTCTAGGGGAGTGATGACCTCAGCAGTTAAGTCCCATAGTGCTCAGAGCCATTTGAACCATTTGTCAACGGTACTCTGTGTTGAAACGGACACGTCGTCCGGACCGGGTCACAGCGGGTCGTGCTCAGGCTGCCGATGGTGCATTAGAGGTAGCCTCAGACGTCCATTGAGGCTGACCTGTGACGTGCAGTGCAGTAGAGTGGCTGGAGCGTCGGTCGCGTTCGTCACGTTCATTGTGTGTGTGTGTGTGTGTGTGTGTGTGTGTGTGTGTGTAGAGAGAGAGAGAGAGAGAGAGAGTGCGGAAAGCTGGCTTGAGCCTGTCGACGGAGACAGTGGTTGGTGTACCCATCATATCGACATCGACATCGACTGTCTTGTCCTCCCTACTGATGACACGATAAGGTCCGTCGTAGGGTGGCTGCAGCGGCTTGGGTACTGCGTCATGCCGTAAGAAGACATGTCGGCATTCCCGTTGCTCGTCGAACACAAATGGCCGACGGATCAGTTGCTCCCTTGGAGCAAAGGGGCGTAGTTGCCGGATTTGTGCACGCAGCTTCTGTACAAAATCTGAAGTGTCAATGCCGTTGTGTGGCACATTAGCAAAGAACTCGCCGGGAAGTCGTATCGGCTGGCCATAAACGTGTTCTGCAGTCGTGGCGTTAAGGTCTTCTTTCAGCGACGCACGGAGATCCAAGAGGACAATGGGCAACGTCTCCGTCCACCCCTGTGAGTCGTGACGTCGAAGCGACACTTTCAGTTAGCGGTGCATGCGTTCAATTAAACCATTCGCTGACGGGTGCTAGGCTGTAGTTCTAATGCGCATTGTACCCCGTAGGATAGTGAGTGCTTTAAACAAATACGACTCAAAATGTCTTCCTTGGTCTGTTGTGATTTGTAACGGCACTCCGAAACGGGCGATCCATCTCCTGAAGAATGCAGTCGCGACAGTTCGGCGGTGATGACGGCGATCGGGAACACATCGGGCCAACGTGTAAAACGATCGATGGCTGTAAGGCAGTAGGTGTATCCTTACGATGGTGGGAGAGGTCCTACTAGGTCTAGGTGGACATGATCAAATCTCTGATTCGGATGAAGAAATGTGCCAAGAGGTGACCTAACGTGCCGGCTAACTTTATTCCGTTGGCAAGCCAAACATCGTCCTACATATTGCTTGCAATCTTTGTTCATGTGTGGCCAGGCAAAAGCTCGCTTCACCATGTTGGTAGTGGCTCGTATTCCAGGGTGCGACAAGTTATGTAAAGAGGCGATTGCCTGTTGTCGCCACTAATAAACCGAGACCTTTTGTGACTATTGACTTTCGCCTTCACAATACAGCGACACAGTTGACAGTGGCAGTGTAATACGGTGAAGTTTTAGGCCTGATGGTTGCGCCAACAAATCTCGGAGCTCACTATCAGATTGTTGCGCTGCAGCGACAGCTTCAAAATCAACTGTTTCAGTGACTGCTTCAATCCTGGACAGTGCATGAGCTGGCACATTTAGTTCTCTTTCGACGTGGGCAATATTGGTGATGGACTGTCCGATATAGTCGAGGTGTTGGAGCTGACGTGGCGATGCCTTCTCAGGACGCTGGCGGAAAGCATATGTTGGTGGCTTATGGTCTTTGATGAGAGTGAACTGCTGTCCTTCAACAAGACGAAATTTCTTAATAGCAGCATATGCAGCACACAGTTCGCGATCATATGTGGACCAATTCTGCTGAGATGGCGATAGCTTTTGACTGAAAGAGGCTAAGGGTTGCCAGTGTCCGTCTATTTGCTGTTGCAGTGCACCACCGATTGCAGTTGCAGATGCGTCAACCATGAGGGCGAGAGGTGCCTGTGGAACAGGGTGCGCTAACAGTGTAGCTTCTGCGATGGCAGTCATCAGCTTGTTAAATGCCAACTCGGCCTCACTGTCCCACTGGAGTTTGTCTTCCGGCTTCGGTGAACCTTGCAAGAACTTACTCAGTGGTGCAGCTAGGAAGGCACGATTGCGAACGAATCGACGGTAAAAATTGCTTATGCCAAGAAATCTACGTAATTCTTTAACCGATGTAGGCTGGGGAAAATTCAGTATAGCGTCTACTTTCTCCTGTGATGGCCGTACGCCTTGAGCGTTGATAGTGTAGCCTAGGAACTGTACTTCAGCTGCTCCAAAAATGCACTTCGACGGGTTGATGAGCAGGTCATGTGCACGTAAACGAGTGAAGATCTGTCGTAAGTGCGATAGGTGTTCTGTTATGTGAATATTGACGACGGTTTGGTCATGTCAAATTCAGAGGCAGAGGTCTTACGTCACGTGTCACTTCCTCCATTAGCCGTTGAAACGTTTGGGCAGCATTACAAAGTCCAAAAGGCATTCGCGTAAATTCAAAGACTCTGAACGGCGTGCAGACGGCAGTTGGTGCGTTTTAACAGATACCTGTGACACCTGACGACGTTGCTAAGAGTAAGTCCAATGTAGAAAAGATTCGCTTACTGTGGATAATCAAATTGAAATCTTCGATATGCGGGACTGGATAACGATCTGGAATGGTTCTGGCGTTGAGCTGTCTGTAGTCGCCACATGGACGCCATCCGTTATTCTTTTTTGGTACCACGTGTAGAGGAGTTGACCAGCTACTGCTCGATGGGCGGCAGATTCCTTGTGCTAGCATGTACTAGAATTCCTGCTTAACTATCTTCAGTTTTTGGGGGGTCAAGCGGCGCGGTCGAGCATGTAGTGATGGCTCAGGTGTAGTCAAAATATAGTGCACTGTGGAGTGCTGCACGCGTGCTAGGGTGGGAGTTTGGCACGTGATCTCCGGGAACTCTCTGAGGAGGAACAGAGTATCACAAGTAAGCTCTCGTACTGCTGTGTCTTCCACACAACGCACTCGACTTTGCTGGATTGGTTGGTAGTAGTGTCAAGAAGGCGTAGGTGACGGAGGTCAGGCAGAAGTCCTTAGACGCCAGATAGGCATCTGGCCCAGACGGTATCCCCGTAAGATTTTATGTTGACTATGCTACAAATATAGCACCATTCTTATCCGTCATGTATCAGAGATCATTGGAACCGCGGTGGAAGAAGGCCCGGGTCATAGCAATCTATAAAAAGGTTAGAAAATCGGATGCACATAATTACCTGCCAATTTCACTGACATCGATCTGTTGTAGAACCGTGGAACATATTTTGTGTTCAGACATAATGAGCTTTCTAGACTCTGAGAAGCTCATCTGCAGAAACCAGCACTGTTTTAGGAAACAGCGGTCATGCGAGACACAGCTGGCCCTCTTTGTGCCAGATATACAACAGGCTCTAGATGAGAGGGTGCATCGAGGCTGCGCGGCCCGCCCGGGACCGTAGCCACGGCTGTCGGGCGGGCCCCGCCTCTCGCTGCCCGGCGGACTGTCCGGGCCCGTCAAGTCTGGCGCCCGCCAGCCGCTGCACTGCTGCGGACGCGACTCTCATCTTTGTGACAACCAGCAAGGAGGTTTTTCCTTCTGCACAGTATTTACCGACACAAAACTTCACCTCTGGCCTTACTGTAAATTAACTGTAATGCCTGGCACAGCGTGATTCCTTAAATCTGCTGTGTTGCTTGTAATTGGTAAACTAATTTATTGTTACGCGCTTGTAATTAAAAAAACTAATAATCGAATTTTTGCAATACATAACGAGGAAAGGGCTAATATTTAAAACTTTTATTGACAGACCTGGAAGACAGCTGTATATCTCGCGGAAGAACTAATCTTCTTTTGAAATAAGCTCATCTTATTCTCGCCAGCTACAGCTTTCCCAAGACAGAGTCTGGCTTCAGACTTGGCTAATTTGGCACATATTTTCTTAAAAATCTGCGGTTTAAATGTATTATTTCAGGGATCAAACACAAACACTGTTTCGAATAGTTCATTAAAAAGGTTACAGTTTGGCAAATATCTTTAAATTCCGATCAAGTTCAGTGCTTCGACATCCTACACGATTTCCTACAAAAAATTCATCCCTCTTCGGATGAAAATATCGAGAACACAATGGAAAAGCTTCCAAAGATTATTTTTCTGTTGTGTCTAGTAACAAGAGCTGGATTCGAAATCTCGTATAAAAGACAATAATTTTCAAATTCACGTCAACTGTAATTAAAATGAGCAGCTCCCGGAATCTTTCAGTGACTGTAAATGACAGAAATGTTATAAATCTTTGTCACGGATAAGTACCTAATGAAACTGAAAGGCGAAAATCCCAACTGTACCAAAAAGCAGTAACGAGATACCTGCCTCATCCAAGCATTTGTCTGTGAAGGCTTTTCCATCTTACACTTATATTAAAAAAAGTAGAGAAACAACCTTTTCGGCGAAAGTAATCGGAAATTGTCTTGAACTTCTGGGATTCCTGTCTTGAAAGTTACGTGCCATTCAAAGCAGGCGGATCCTTCTCAATTAATTCCAAGAAAGGGTTTAGCCAGTTAATTCCATAATAAAATGTTATAGGCCAGGAGAAAAGCGTAAAATATTTTAATATTGCGTACTAGACGTACCCCTCTTGATGTGACACAACTGAAATGTAAACCATAAAAAGCACTAGGAATTTTAAACATTTGCTTGGAATTCCGTTACTTGTATGTCACACTAAGTACTTTTTTTTTAGAAGACGTGAGTTCACAGCTATCAGATTTCTGTGACGGAGTGTCACATCACCAAACGTTTAGGAACTACTGCTCTACGGTATCTGCAAAAATGACATCACAGTTGTACGATAGAGCCACGAAATTATGTTGAATGCAAATGTATTCGTTAAAATCAAAAGTTAAAACAATGAAGGAACACAAACTGCAGGCAGTAAAGACAAACGAAGTTCATTGGAAATTTTCTTTTTTCATGTAAATAAAGCAACATTCTTCTTGTAACGCTATAACGACCTTCTGGCTGAATTCATTCCTCAAACAAGCAATTAAGACGTTAGAGATTTGTGGTAACGAGAATAAGATGTTATGGAAACCTATGTGAAACTTACAATGCCGTTGCAGTGCACCACAAGCAGGTCATTCACATTATCTGTAGATATTCCATTACGTTTATCGGTAATAAGTCCAGCTCTACTAAGTACCCTCTCACTAGAGGCAGGTGCACAAAGGACTTCTCGTGATACTTGCGACAGTCTAGGATGCGTTGTTGTTCTCCATTTCCACCACTCCAGAAGTGACTGCTCTTCGTCTGGTTTCCCCATTAAGAGATACATGGAAACGTCGTCGACAGTTTCCTCCTCCCCCGCCCACGATGTAAAGACACTCTTTGCACGTTTTGAAGATGTCGATGGCAAGGCTCCGTCCTCTGTGTGACATTCTGCAAATAATGCAACATGACTGCATGAAGGTAGCTGTTAATAAAATTGATGCATTTTTCACAACTTTTCTTCAGGGCATGATAAAGTATTTATTTAGCGGACCTACATAACACCACATTCACCTTCAAGTGCTGCACATCTGGAACGTACTGCGTTATAAACTTCCTCTCTCTCTCTGTTGGTGAAAGTTGTTTCAGATGTCACGCCTGTGGTACTAGAAATGTTGCAATCAAATGCAGTGACTTTATTTCCATTTTTTCTCTTAAAAGTTTCTGTGCGCGTGCTTTCAGCATTGCTACTTCCTGCAAATGATTGCTAATATTGAGCCACACCGTCTTCTTTATATATGATCTCTTATTCAGCTCTGGATGTTTACGATTTATAACTAAGAATTTAAATTTTATTTGTTTATAACAAAATCGTTTTACGGGTATGGGAGTGCTTACCGCACAGTCTCCAGCATTCTCAGTACAGTGTTCCTGTAGCTGGTACACCCATAGCACAAGCAGCTCCAAGATCGGACCACTGTCAGCTTCCATAGCCTTTGTAGCAACTTGGAATACCTCCAGAAACTGAATTAGTTCGTCAACTATCCTGTAATTCCAGTTCTCAAACAAGTGTATTTTCCCGAATTCACATAAAACTTCAGCAATTTGTTCATGCTGCGCAAATACAGATTTGACCATGACACACAAAGTATTCCAGCGAGTATCAACTTGTTGCTTTACGGTAAACTCAAGCCTCGAGTCTTTCATATGACCACTCCTTTTTAAATAAGTTACAATATTTTTTGCTGCTCCCAGCGATGCGTAAACATCGGGATAATGTTCCTTCAACCATTTGTCCTCAAAGGTGTGGCGCAGAACAGTGCTAAGGCAGTGAATGTTGCATGGGAAGCGACAATACTTCTCAAGTGCCTTTTTCATATTTGTCCCCTGATCAGTAATAAACGTAACTTTCGACAAATAACTTGCAAATATCCCTAAGTTGCTCATGTTTGTTTCGATTTCCTCCCGTATATTTGTAGCACTTTTGTCCACGTCAGACGGGATCTCTGCAACGAACAGAACCCGATTTTTCCACTGCAACTCTCGCGAGATCGAATGTGCGGTAACGGTCAAATGATGGGTTTTAGTATGCGCATCTGTCCACATATCAGGCGTACATGAACATGCACCATCCTCCATGTCGTGCAATACATGAGGGATCATACCCGCACGGTATTCGTCTGCTACTTGTTTTACATTTCTAGAAACTGTGGAAGGATGAGGAAGCGCGTCGGTTGCACTTGCAGTGGGGTACTGTGCTCCTACTTCTAACAGCCTCTGTGCAACGTCTTTAAATCCCTCTCCTGCAACTGTGCTGAACGACCGCAGATCTCTTGCACACATTCTTGCACACTTTTCCAGAACAACAGATTTTGCTGACGCTGGAAGGTTGCTACTCCTGTTGACACGTATTCAAAGAAGCGTTGCAGGTATTCAGATGTCGCAACAGGGTACTGGTACTGCCAGCACAGAAAGCTCATAACTTACGGCAGGCACTACACTCTGCATAGCCTACTGATTTATTTTCATAATCTACAATCTGTGTAAAGTTTTGCCATACCACGCTATCTCCTAACTTCTTCAAACGAGTGTAGGCTCCCTCCACCATTTTCCTTGAAACTTGCTTCTTCTCTTCTTCACGTTTTCTAATTTTTGGACGTTGGGAGGATATTTGCTGTTCGGTATGTTTTTCTGACATAATAATGATAATGTTTTAAAAATCGCCGGCCGCGGTGGTCTCGCAGTTAAGGCGCTCAGTCCGGAACCGCGCGACTGCTACGGTCGCAGGTTCGAATCCTGCCTCGGGCATGGATGTGTGTGATGTCCTTAGGTTAGTTAGGTTTAAGTAGCTCTAAGTTCCAGGGGACTGACGACCACCGAAGTTAAGTCCCATAGTGCTCAGAGCCATTTGAACCATTTTTTAAAAATCAATGCCCATGACAATTGCGACATCTTGCGCCCTGATCACTTCAGTGTCTTGCGCCGAACTGCCTGCATGTCTCCATTCCCGGCGCTGTTGCTGCGGGCCCTGTTGACTCTGGGGCCTCGACGGCGCATCGCGGCTCGCGCCCTCCGTTCCCGGTGCAGCAGAGCTCGACTGCCCGCGGTGCCGGCAACAGCACGGAGCGGTCGGCCGCAGGCGAGCTGGGGCGGGTAAATGTGGCGCGGTGCACGGCTCTGTTCCGTAGGACTTTACGGTCACTTGTAGGTGTAGGTGTAGGAGTGACTTCAGTTGATAAATTTTCCTAGCAGCTTCGGTGTTTTCAAGGTGCACTTCGAAATTTGGCTGCAGCCGCTTTTTCGTTGCTCCTTCGTCTAGTGTTGCCATCTGGGCTACTTTCAGTTCTGGGAAATTTAGCTCCAGTAATGCTTGATGCACCAGTGTCGGGTCCATGGTAGCTAACGGCTTTTTAATGACCAATTTCAGTGGTTTGCTAGGAGTCAGTTGATGAGTGTAGTACTGAATTTTCTCATTCCTGAGGAGAGTGATGAGTTTGTGGTAACCCTGCGGAAGGGAAAACTGGTATGTGACCCTTCCCCTCTGGAGTGCGTCTTCATGGACCCCTCTAGTTTGGGTTTAATAACCGCGAGGATGTTCATGTAGTTTTCCGTGTCGTAGACAACGATTGGCGGTACGCGCGGTGGTTTTTCTGTGGTTTTTGCGGGAGTTGGTCTGTCTCTAGCGTCATCGTCTTTGAGTGCACTAAATACATTAGATGTAGCAACTTGTGCTTCAAACTGTGGGTCTGTTGGTTGGGAGTCCATGGCGTCCTCGTCAACTATCAGGCATCCAGGATCAGAGTCCAAGGCAGAGTCATTATCGGATAGGATGTCATCTGTCTTCCTTTTCGGGTGAGAAACTTCCTCACAATGGTTGGCATCGATTGGTCGTTTCTTTTTGTTTCGTTCATCCCCCATTACGCAGTCGTGTGTGTGCATAGTCTGTATGATGTTCTGTGTGCTCTGTTTGGGCTCTATGAGATGTGCTGGCCGCGGATGCCCCAGTGGGCGCCGCGGCGGGCGGGGGTGGGGGAAAAGACGTTTCTGAAATATCAGACAGTTGGCTGCGATGCGTTTTTAAGTCTGCCTTGGCCTCTGTGAGCACGGGCTGGTCCCACTCGAAGGGGGACCTGACTCACCAATACCCTATTTACCAACCTAAACCCAGCTAATCTGGAGTCGCAAAGCATCTTAAGCAGTGTCGAAGATGTGGCGACACAACTATTTTGCGTCTTGACGCCCGAGTCCGGGCGCAAGTCGGCGATCAAGTACACGACCCCCAAGCAGGGATAATGGCTTGTACCGACAAGAGCGGCAGTCGGAATTTCCAAGCTGAGTCACACAAAGGTGGGGGGGGGGGGGGGGGGGGCGGCCCGTAACAACAACGTCGGTCCGCTTCGCGAGCTCAACTCTGGCCGGCGCCGCCGCAACCACCACCACCGCCACCGCAAACTTGACGGGGCTTACGCCCACAGAAACAATGAAGGATCGCTATAATCCTGCCTTCAGGTTGAATGGGAGGTTCGAAATGGGATCGCTATAATACAAGAATGCTAAAAACTAAGAGAACCGAACGTCAGCTACTAGCAGAGACCTAATGACGGTGAGACCGTCAGTTGGGGAGATATAGGTGCCGAAGGATCAGCACCGTACATAGTTGCAGTTTAAGGCAGACCGAAAGGGCAGGGCCCTTCAACAGGGGGAAGAGATGGTGTAGCATCCCATAGAACTTATGGCATACTCCATCGATGTGGGGTTCCCATATGAGTCTAGTATCAAAGGTCAGACCGAGGTAGGTAACAGTCCGCAACCACGGAAGGCGACGGCCACGGAGTTCTACCCGAAGTTCAGGCAGAACTCGCTTATGAGTGAAAAGTATGGCCTGCGTCTTATTGGAGTTGATCTTAATCTTCTTTTTATTACTCCACTGTGTGATCAGTTTGAGATGATGGGTGAGATTATGAGCAATAAACTGAAGATTGCGGTGAGAAGTGGAGAGAGCAGTGTCATCCGCATAAAGGGCCAGTTGATTGGAGACGTGAGACGGGATATCATTGGTATAGACGGCATATAGATCCGGGGAGAAGATAGACCCCTGGGGCACTCCCGCTTCCACGGCCTGGACTGAACTTCGGCTCCGGCCTTGGGTGACGTAGAATGACTGCCTGGTAAGAAAACGCCGAAGAATGTGTGTGAGGTGGAGACGGCAGACATGATCAGCGAGCTTGAAGAGCAACCCCTCTTGCCACACCGGGTCAAAAGCTTTCTCGATATCGAGAAGTACCGTGCCTGTGCTCTGACGTTCCAACTGTCCCAGGCAGATGGCGTCGTGAAGGCAGATCAATTGGTGAACCATGCCATGGCCAGCCCGAAACCCAAACTGCTGGGGAATGAGGAGGGTATGTGTATCAAGAATGGATTGATGGTGAGGAAGGATAATGTGCTCGAGGATTTTACCGAGGGAATTAAGGAGGGAAATGGGACGATAGTTCTGCGGGAAAAGACGATCCTTGCGGGGCTTGGGGAGGGCAATGACACGAGCCAGTTTCCAAACAGAAGGGAAGTAGTTGTAAGAGAGACAGCTATTGTAAAGATGGACGAGGTAGTCAAGTACAACAGAAGAGAGGTGGTGGAGAAGGCCTGGCCCAATACTGTCGGGTCCCGGGGCCTTACGGGACGGAATGCGACGGATGTATTCTGCCACCACTGGGAGAGTGACTGGGGGAATGGCGGTTGGGATACGATGGCGAAGGAGCTGGCGGACCTGGCGGTGGACGCGGATCTCGGGAGCGTCAGTTTCGTCGTCGTCGTCGACGACGTCGAAGTGAAATTGCCACCCAAGAGTGTGTGCCAGAGCCTCCGCCTTGTCCTGAGACGAATAAGCTAAACCATGGTGGCCGTGGAGGGGTTGAGAGAGAGGGGGAGTAGATGCAGTGTTCTTTATGATACGCCAGAGTCAGTCACGACGGTTGTCCACCTCATGAAGGCGTTGGTTCCACGCCTGATCATGAACCTGTTGGAGACAGATGCGAAGCTCCTGTGCTAGCGATTGCCAGATCCGCTTGTCAACTGGATCCCGGAGGCGTTGCCACCAGCGACGTTTGGAGCGAAGCAGTTCTTGGACATCCGGTGGGAGGTCCTGTCGACGAGAAGGCAGGAGGATCCTTTGGAAAGAAGCGCGATAGCACTCTGTAAGAATTGTCGTGAATCGGTCTGCCGACTGATGGTTGTGACTGCGGCGAATAATGGGTGAAAGCTCAAGTACGTGTAAGTCAACGAGCCGCCGATAGCACTCTCAGTCGGTTTCGATCTCAAAAGCCGGACGGAGCTGGTCCTGAGGGCGAGCATCCAAGAATTCGAGGACCACCGGATTGTGAGGAATCGAATTCAGAGACCACAGTAATCCGGTGAACCCATAGGATGTCTCGAGCCAAGAAAATGTCCAGAATATCAGGATGGTGGAGGGCCGTGTTGTGGAAGAGCGTAGGAGATTCCGGGGCGACACGGATAGCAGCATTGGCTTCAAGATACTGAAACAGCCGCCGTCCATTGGCATTGGTGGAGCGACAACCCCACATCCTGTGCTTGGAGTTGAAGTCCCCCCCGCCCCCTCCTCACGGACCTTAGGGCCCAGGCACAAGAGGACATCCAAGTTGGCTGGAGCAAAGCACGGGCAGGGGAGTTGTAAGCCGCGACGAGAGTTAAGGGCTGACCGTAGAGCTGGATATCAATCGCCGTAGCATCCAGGTGACTGTGGTGTGGATCCTGGCGAAGCTGATGCGTGAGACACTGCTTGACCAAGAGAAGGGTACCACCCCGCGGCCGATTCGCACGATCAGACCGGTAAAACATAATAGTTCAGAACGGCAAACTGCTGATGAGGCTTCAAATGTGTCTCAGTAATGAGGTCAACATCGATCCCCCGATCAGTGAGAAAGCCCTCAAGAGAACGTCTCTGGTGAAGAACACTGTTGGCGTTCCAATTGACAAGACGAATCGGACGACGCAGATTACGGTCCATCAGAAAAGTAGGAAATAAAAGCGGAAAGAACTATCATTAATTTACTGAAAGAATCAGAAGCTGCACTGAGTTGTTAAATGGTGGAGCGGACGATAGAGATGGGTTTATGGATGTTGAATTGCTGCAACAAGGCAGCGAGACCAACGAGATGGTGAGAAAAGGGGGAAGCAAAGATAGGGGGGGGGGGGTGCAGAGGGTTCCGGCGAAGGGCCTGCAGCCCCCCAAGCAGGAGCAGGAGAACGGGAAGCGATCACCGAACGTGAAGCAGGACGCCGCGGAGGCAAGGGCGCCGAGGCGGCATCAGAAAAAGAAGGCGGTGGAGCGGCACGACGTGCCCGTAGGTGCAGAAAGTTGGCAGTATCAGCTGGTGGAGCTGCCGGTGTCGAAGGCACCGAGGCCGAAGGAGTAGAAGAAGACCGAGAGTTCGCCAGGGCATTTTGGTAGGCTGAACACTTGAAATAATTGGCAGGGTGGGCCTGACTGCAATTGCAACATTTGGGCTGATCAGTGCGCTGCTTCTGACAGAGACATGTAAGATGATCCCCGGCACACTTGACGCACCACGGCATACGGCCGCAATTGCGGGAGCCGTTACCAAATCTATGGCAATTAAAGCATTGCGTGAGTCCAGAAGATAAGACTCCACGTCGATGTTCATATGGAAGAGAAACTTGACCTTGTACACGTCGTAGACATTCGGCGTGCAGTGAACGACGACTATGAACAACGGCCATTACACATCAGTAAGTTTGACCTGTGCGTCCGGCACCTGCTGATGCATGACGGTGACAAACTTGACAGTGAAGCACAGCTGCTCCAGCGCCACCTTAATGTCAGCAGGAGGGGTATAGGGCTCAAGGTGTCTGACAACGATCTTCAAGATCTTAAGAGGGTCGAGATCATAAATGTGATACTGGATAGATCGAGCTTTGAGGTAGTCGAGCATGTATCTATAGTCAGACGGATGTTCAAATTCGTAACGGATACTTCCCCTCTTATACTGGCAGGTAAAGGAGCCCTGCAGGTGCCCCCTGCAATTCCCAGATACGATCCAAATAATTGATCGTGTCATGAACAATGATAGGGGGCACCTTGGGGTTCTTGACAGAATTGGCAGCTGGCGGTGGATCAGGAGAGTCCTGTTCAGCAGGGGTAACGTCAGCCAAACCTATTTAAAACCGGAACACTGACCTCAAGGGCGTCAGCCATGTCGACAAGGTTGGTGTCGGCCGTTGCAAGAGTAGCAGAAGCGTCCTGAAATACCTGAGGCGGAACAGGGTCCTGACGGTCGGTAGGTGGCTTCTTCCTATCAGGTGCCCTGATTCCGCCGATTCAGAGTCCGTGGCCGAGGGGGGATGGGCATGCTTACGGGAAGCATGCGAGTAAGGGGCATCCCGCGACTTCGTAGATGATTTTGCCGATTTTCGACGCGCAACAGGACCAGCAGAGTCAACAGAGCCGGGTGGAGGGGCAGCCAGGACGGCGTCGTTGACACCGTTAGGTTTCACGCCGGCGCGGCGCCTGGCCCTACACTACTCGGGCGCGGGACACGGGGCTGCGCCACGGGCCCTGGACTGGACATTTCCCTGATCTCGGTGGGAGCAGGGGTGTGGGAACCCTGCTGAACACTGGCCTGCTGTGACTGAGCAATCGCCTGAGTAACATGAACGATGGCATCTTGCGTGAGCTGAATGGAAGGATCTGATAGGCGACGATGAAGAGAACGAGAGGAAGAGAGACCTGATTGAGAAGAGTAAGAAAGCAACTCCCGCCGACCTGAGATGTCTGAGGTTTTTCTTCCCCATTTGTTGATTGAAATGCCGGCATCCTATTGATGCCCTGTCTTTCGAAATGGTACCTGTGGGTTGGGATTGGTCCTTTTGTCTGTAATGGCTTGGGGGTGTTCTCCTGGTATGTGAACTTTGTTTGATCTGTAGATGAGGGTTACCTAGTTTTATGTTAAAGATGGTTGTGATGGGAGTAGATGACATGTAGCATAGACCATCATCTGAACTGACGGTGAATGGTAGTGATGGGAGTTCTGTGGCTAGGGAAAATATCTGGTCCCAGGGAACTAATGAGGGGGAAGGGTGAGGAATGAGCTGTTTCGTAGAATTTTGTTGATTTGATTTTTGTGAGGTGATTGAATGTTGGTTGGCCTAGCATGCCTCTAATTTCCTCATTGCTGGAGAACAAGGGGGCATTGGTGATTATTCGAAACGTTTTGTTTTGTACTACTTCTAGTGAGGCCAGATGTGTGTTTTCCGCCATGCTCCAGACGTCTGATCCTACCAGTTATTCTTTATGGATCGTAGTTTTCCAGATTTGGAGCTTCGCCTCTGTTGATAAGCCCCTACCCTTGAGAAGGGGATACAGTTGGTAGAGCCGAACAGAACCCTTGTTTTTGGCGTCTGTGATGTGCTGTTTAAACGTGAGGTTTTTGTCAGTGTTCAGTCCCAGGTATCTTATCACTTTTTTCCATGGGAGTTGCTGTCCATTATGGTTGAGATTTCTGATAGGTCTTATGATCCTGTGTGTGAAGATTAAATCTGGGCGAGTGCCAGGCCATACTTTCACTTTCCACAAGTTACACCAGTGATTGACTTTATTGAGGTGCCGCTGGAGGCTACATGTTATGCAATTGATGTTGCGCCGACTGTGGTATAGCGCTGTATCATCAGCGTAGAGTGCTATATTCCCACTCGGCTCTTTGGGGATATCGTTTGTGAACACAAGATAGAGGGGGGCCAAGCACAGATCCCTGTGGGATACCCGCTTCTATTTTCGTTATTTGGCTTATCTCTCCATCAACTGAAGCGAAAAACCTCCTGTCTGTCAAAAATGAGAGCCATTTTTAGCAGGTGATTTGGGCAGTTAAGCTTTGACAGCTTGTAGAGTAGGCCATCATGCCAGACACGGTCAAACGCCTTCTCTATGTCAAGGAATATGGCTGCAGTACTGTCTTCATGTTGTTTCTTGGCACAGATGTTCTCCACCAGGCAGATGGCTTGCTGGGTGGTGTTATGGCCAGAACGAAAACCGAATTGTTCGGGGGTAAGGATAGAGTTATCATTTAGGAATTTGAGTAGGGCGTTTAGGATGAGATTTCGAGAAGCTTTGGTAGGTGATTTAATAGGGAGATAGGTCGATAGTTTTGCGGGAATAGATGATCTTTATTGGGTTTGGGGATTGAGATGATCTTGGCGATTTTCCAGGCTGAAGGGAAATATTGTAATTAGAGACAGTGGTTTAGGATATTTGCTAGATGGGAGATGGCAGGTTGTGGAAGGTGTTTAAGAAGTGGAGGTTTTATGAGGTCAGGTCCAGGGGCTTTTGCATTGCCGATCTGCCTGATGTAAGCTGTTATTTCTCGTTCGTTGGTGTCTACAAAGGTGGTGTCGATCCTGTCATTAAGTTTTTGTTCGAGGTGCCTCTCCCCTCTCCTCTCTAGTCTCTCTGCTTCTTCCTCGTTATCCTCCGCTATGTTTTCCTGGAACTGGAGTTTGTAAGTGTCTGACAAGGCGGCCACCTTATCTGCAGGGGTGTAAACCAGCTGCTGTTGCCCATGCACTGGTGTTGTGGCTGTCTGGGGTTGCTGTCTAGCCTTGATGATTCGCCAGAATTGCTCCGGCTTTGATTCAGTTGCCTGCAGGCTTTGTTGATACCTGGTGCACCAGAGCATATGTAATCTGGTTTTTATTTCTTGGGCCATTTGGTCCATTACCCTCCTGTATTGTGGGTAACAGTATGTAGCCACCGTTTCCTGGTTCGGTTTTTGTCGGCTATTAATTGGGCTAGGCCTGGTGGTAGGTTGTTCCTGCCCCTGTTATGAGTGATTTTGATGGTTGTGACTTGGGCAAAGCTTGTAATGACGTTAGTAAAGTCTGCCGTGGCTTTGTCTGTTCCCTCTGTCGATTCATATTCTGGTGCTTGGTCTGGTATATGTTGTGCCACAAGCTTTTTATATTGTACCCAGTTAGTGTGGTTCGTGGTGTGGATGCTGTCTGTGGGTATGATATGGTCATTCTCAAAACTTAAGATGACCGGGCTATGGTCAGAGTTTAGAGTGCTGATGACCTCTGTAGTTGTGCCCAGGTCAATATTTTTCAGTAGGAATATGTCCAGCATGTCTGGCAGATTTGAATTGTATGGGAAGTGGGTAGGTTCGTCTGAAACTGCCACTTGAACTGTTGAGTGGGTATCCAGGTATCTCAGCAGCTGATTCCCACTTATATTTCCAGTACGGCAACCCCATGCCCTGTGCTTGGCATTCAGGTCCCACCCTACTATGGTCCTGTTGTTCACATTTAGTAAGCTGTCGAGGTCACTGTGATGGAAGCGTTCGTTTGGGGGGGGGGGGGGGGGGGGTGATAAGTTGCCACCAGGACTGCTGGGTGCTGATTTAGCATTATATCTATGGCAGTGGCCTCTGTGTTAATTAGTGGAGGGATGGTAATTTGTCGATGGCATATCTGGTGTTTTATGACGACTCCAGTTCCGCCACCTGGTCTGTTAGGACGATCAGTCCGGATTAATATGTAATTTTTAACTCTAAATTGCTCGTCAGGGGTAAGGGGAGTCTCATTTAGTAGTGCTACATCGATGCCATATTCTTCGAGAAACATTACCAGCTCATATCGGTCGTGGAACACTCCGTCTGCATACCAGATGACGATGGTGATGTGTTGTTTGTTATTCGCCATCGGAAAACAGTGGGAGAATGGTGGTGAAAACATTGACCTTCGTGAAGGTGTCTGGAGCTGTAAGGATTAGGCTAATTGCTTTTTTCACTTTCGTGAAGAGGTCAGTGGTTAGTAATTTTTGGATGATGTTAATGACCTTCTTGAGGAAGTCCCAAGGCTGTTTTTGGTTTGAGCTGTTCTCGTGGTATGTGCTGTTCTCCTGGGTGTTTCGGTCTTGGTTGCTATGCGGTGATTGCTGCTGTGTTGAAGATGCTGTGATCTCAACGTTGCTGATACTTGATTCTATGTGGGAGGTTGTGGGGGAGATGGGGGCTTGCATGTGCTGCTGGGATGCTGCTGGCAGTGGTGGAGTTGCTGTGGTGGCTGTTGCCAGTGGTGGCAATAGGTTGCTTCTGTGGAGGTTGCTGCTGATGATGGCGTGGGTATGGGGTGTGCTGGGAATCTGTATTGATGGCAGGGTTTGTGGGTAGAGGGGGAGTTTTCGTCCTCTTGGGGGAGGGCCGTGGGACCTGGGTGGCAGCTGGTCGATTGGGTGGGGTTGTTAGGCGTCTTTGCGCTACTGGTAGACGCTGAGGTCAAGGTTGGGCATTTGTTTTTGTCACCTTGGCCAGCTGGGGTTTTGTTTTAACCACTTGGGCTAAGGTACTGTGTTCTGCGAGTGGTTCTGTTGTGCACTCTTGTGGAGGAGGTGGTGGAGTGGCTTGGTTTCTAGAGTTTCTTCCCTCGATTGCGAGTGCTGGTAGTGTGGGGAAGTGCGCCTCATCCAAGATTGGTGGCGGGGGCGAGGGTGGAGCATTTTTGGCTGTTGTCGTGTGTTTCGCTTCCCAGGCCTCTACAAGCTTAATGTGAACAGGGCATCCGCCGTAGGATGCAGGGTGATCCCCGGTGTGTCTGTGGGTTTTGTGCATGTATTTGACAAGTGTGGTCCAGCACACTTTACACTCTTTGGGGCCATGTTACATTGCTGGGCCCCGTGTCTGAAGTGAAGGCAAATGCTTTGTGTTGGACCTGCTGGCTTTTTTAAAGCTCTACTATGGTGGTCATATGCAGCAGTCTTTGTAGCTTGAGTATCTTTCTAGATTCCGCTGTATTTAGCAAGTTAACTTGAAAATTTCTCGTCTTCCTCCGTGGGGCAGAGATGATTCTACCTTCTGCATCTATATGTGGTTGCGTCACGTGGTAGATACCCAGCACCTGAAAGCCACTTTCAAGTAGTGCCTGCTTTACTTCGTCTGGGGTCCAGTGTAGTGTTAATCTTTTTATGACCACTTGTAGCGTGTGTTTGGGGTCATCACTGTATGTGTAGAATTCAATTTTTGTTTTACAGAATTCCTGCTTCAGGAAATAGAAGTCATCTGAGTTGGTTGCTTGGTAGACAATACTGTCTCCCTTGTATGTCGTGCTGAGGGCCCCTTTTAGCTTGCCTTATATTTTGTCGATAAATGTTGTGTACCCCTTTGTCTCAAAAACTGTAATGTGGGGTATTTTTCTTCCTCTGGCTTGTGGCGCCTTTGATATTTGGGTGGCTCGTGTGGTTTTGTTTTGCGGTGCAGGCTGGGCAGTGTCCATCACTTCTTCTTGTGTTATAGTTTGCTCCTGATTTGTTGTATCGCGCCCAGTTCTTTCTTGTGGGATGTTTTTCTGGTTGCCTTGCGCCACTTTTTGGGCTGGCACCGGGATGTTTTTGGTTGCAAACAACTGCTGCTGCTCTTGTTCATGTGTCAGTTTTAGACCATGTGGATTTTGTTCTTGCCTCATAAGAGTTACTCTCTTTCCGTTTCGGAGATGGAGGGCGGAATTTGGTTCTATTCCAGGTGTTGAGGAATTAGAGTTGCCGTCAGAGCCAGAAGAGTCAGTATCTACTACGAGCTTATCTGCGTCAGAGCTGCTGCTCAGTAAAGATGAACGAATTGGTGAAATTAGCGGGGGAGGTGGGGTAGTGGATGATGTTGATGGGTTTGCTGGTATGTCCATTTTGGCCTCCTGAGATTGGAGGTCGTGTGGGCGCTCCATGGAGGGAGGGGGGGGGGGGGAGCCACGAGATGAAATGGTTTTCTAGATCTTACCTATACTTCGACAATTTCAGCGCCGATAAACTTTCCCCTACACCTGGCAGGCGCGGTATACCACCATGGGCCACACAGACAGGCTGATTGACTATGTGGCTCGGCGGGTCCCAGGACTGCGGATTCCCTAGCGCCTTTGGCACTGAAATTCTCGAATAATAATGACGATTTATAGCCACCTTCTTGAGGCGCGATGTTCGTCTCCTCTCCTTTTCTTCTCGAGCTATGCCATCTGTCAGAACGAGAGCTCCAGTAGTCTAGAAATCCGCAGCAGGTTGTGTGTGTGCAACACGACTTTTGCTTTTCTAGATTTGACAATGTTGCTTTTCTAGACAGCACACACTCGCCACGTCCGGAAATCCAGAAAACAGCGCGATTCGATAGCCCTATCGATCCGGCAAAACACGCCGCTACAGCTCGAGCACACAAGGCGGCGGCCAAGCACACGAGAACCAAGCAGCGAGGCGAGCTCGAGACAAAGGCCGCGAGAGCGCGCGGTGGGAATTTCCAAGGAGCGGCGCGGAGCACAGGTAGACGCACGTCCGTCCGCTTCGCAGTCCTGCCTCGGAAAATAGGGCCCCAGTGGCGCCTGGCCTGGCCTGGCACCCCCCGCCTTGTGCAGTCCAATGGCGAGGACCTCTTCTTGACGGTCCTCGGGGATGTATGAAGTTCTAGCAATACTGTTTCGCCTTCTCACTGAAATTTATCGGAACAAAAAACAAACATAGACATGTACGAGACATTGGCTGAATTTTGGCTGCAAAATTGATTCCTGTCTGCTATGTGTGTACATATCGGTTTTCGAAATCTCTTGACCGAGATTGTCATGTGCAGTAGTCTTTCTAGCTTGAAGATTTTTTGTGCTTCTGCGGTGTTCGGCAGATTTACCTGGAAATTTGCCATTTTTTTTTCGTGGCTGTGGGATGACGTCGCCTGTTCATGTGATGATGGTGACTGGTTTTGCCATTTGGTATACTTCCTTGACTGGGAAGCCTTTGGCAATGAGTGCTTCTTTGTCTTCTTCTGTGGTCCAATGGGGTGTGAGGCGCTTGATGACAACTTTTAGTGTTCCTCTCGGACCATCGCTATAAGTGAAAAATTCCAGGTTTGGCTTTCGGAATTCTTGTTTTAGGTAATGAAAATATTCTGGGTTGGTCGCTTGTTAGACTATGTGGTCCCCTTTGATGTTGTGCTGAGAGCGCCGGTTAATTTACTCTGTATTTGGCCAATTAGTGTGGTGTACCCTTTGGTTTCGTAAACCGTAATTGGTGGAACTTTTCTTCCCCATTTTTGTTGTGGTCGAGGCGTTTGCGTGGCTCCTGCCCCTGGGCACGGTGAAGGTGGTTTGTATGGTGGCTTTTCTGCCTGTTCTGAGGGGCCTCCTGGGTGTTTGCCTCGAGAGTTTACTGTTTTTGGTTCGGTTGCTGCGGTATCATTGTTTGTTATAGCAGCTGCTTCTTTCGATTGTTTGGTTTGTGCCTGGGTTGTCTGTTGATTTGCCTTCGTGGTTGCACCTGTTGGCCCTTGGGCCGATTTTGCGCATTCTTTTTGCGTCTCTGTGCTGGTCTTTCGTGGCTGCTTAGTTTCTGCAGTTGTGTTCTTTTGTGCTGTTAGGTCTGGTGCCGATTTCGACATGTCAGTGGCGCTTGCTGATTGCTCAGGGGTGTACTTGAGGAGCCTGCGACTGCGCCGTGGGACCTTATACACCGGTGAGTCGTGGTTCTCCTCTTCTGAGGCCGAATGGGCGTCTGTGTCAATAACGAGACTGTGTGCTGACAGACTGTTGTCGGTGTCAGAAGCGTCGCCCGATGATGACGATGGGTGAGTTGATGGGCCTGGTGATTGGCAGGGTGTTTGGTGTGGTTTAGGAATTGGTTTACGCTGTTCAGCGGATGGAAGTGATTCCTGCAGTTGTCCCATGATGGGGCATCTGCGAGATGTTACTTATTTACAGGGTTTGGTGGCCCTATATTCCGACAATTTTGTGCTGGTCGTATTTCCCTATACCGGGCGGGCGCGGGATATTGCTAACCACTGCGTGGCGTAGACATTCGGCCACGGAGCGCAACGGGTCCCTGGACCGCTAAGAACACTATCGCCTACAGCACAAAATTCTCGGAAAGAAGTTTTCTTTGTTCTGCGCCTCCTCTTCTTTCTTCCCTAACTAGCTGGCGGCGCGATACTACTGTCTTCTCGGAGAGCTATCCCATCCTCGAATTTGTGGTGCACTGATCCAAGAACTGCGCAGTACGGACTCTGGGCGTGGGCAACACGAACAATACCGCCAACGACAATTTGCTTTTCCGTGACAAGCATCCAGCCACCACGAACCGCCAGCCCAGAACAACACTACGACCCCTCGCAGCCTAGCGAGCCAACAAGCACGGCGATACAGCGAGAAACACGCAAGGCGATGGACAAGCACATGACACTCCAAACAGAGAGGAAGCCTCGGTCAGAGACGGCACACGTGGTGGTTTTTCCGGGTCGGGCAAGCAGTAGCGGAGCGCAGCGCAGGAGCGTCCTTTCGCTACGCGAGCACGACTCGGAATGGCCTGGCCTCGCCTGGCCGGCACCCGCCGGAGCAGTCGAATTCTCTGGGTTTCCGCCCTGTTTGCAAGATGATTCAGCGCCCGGTGGCCCTCTGTCTTCTGGTTTAACTTCCCTGAATCTCGAGAATCGTTTTGTTTTGTCTTTTGGTTTTGAAGGCGTTGTTTTGCCCCAATGTATGTAAGGGGGTGGGAAGGGCGGCTCTTTATCTAGGTGGTGGTGGTTTTTGCAGTGAGTTTTACGTCTCACGCAGAATTAGCTACTGAAACTGACGATGAATTGCACTAACGGGTGCTTTTTGACGTGGTTGATCTTCCCCACTGAGGGAGTTGATAAAATGAAATTCTGAGTGATGGCATGAGGCATACAAGTCTATGGATTTGTGCTTGATGATGTGATAGATGGTAGGATGACCAAGCATGATCCTGATCTCTGCAGTACCACGGTACATCTGCTATTATTCTTACAACTTTATTCTGTAATCTTTCTATTTTGGTTAGGCTTTTATCTGCCGCCATTCCCCATACCTCTGAGCCATAGAGCACAGCTGGCAGTATTACCACTTTCCAGATTTTTATTTTCGCTGCGGTGGCGAGCTCTCTACTTTTGAGTAACGGGTATAGTTGCAACAGTCTTGCCTGGCCTTTGTTACAGGCTTCTGTTATGTGCTGGCTAAAGGTTAGCCTTTTATCGATCTGAAGGCCGAGGTACGTTATTGATTTTTTCCAGGGCAGCTGTTGATTGCCAACTACCATGTTTCGCAGTGGTGGTTTTGTTTTGTTGGTGAAAAGAGTGGCCGGCACTTTTAAGCGTTAATTTTAGTTTTCCACAGGTTGCACCATCTGATAACACGGTCCATATGGCGCTGGAGCCTGCACACTATGTAGTTGAAGTTTCCTCCACTGTGGTATAGTGCCGTGTCGTCAGTGTAGAGGGCTATTTGTCCCCCTGGCTCTCGTGGCACGTCGTTTGTATATAGTAGGTATAGGATGGGACCTAGCACATAGCCTTGTTGTACTCCTGCTTCTATGACCCTAATGGGACTGTCGGCGCCATCCAACGAAGAATAGAACTTCCTGCCTGTCAGGAACGACCTAATAATTTTTAGTATATGCAGAGGGCAGTTAAGTTATACAGCAGGCCGCCATGCCACACCGTGTCGAACGCTTTTTCTATATTGAGGAAGATGGCACCAACACTGTTCCCCTGTTGTCGTTCTGAACATACGTGCTCCACCAGGCGAATGGCTTGCTGTGTGGTGCTTTTGACCAGCACGAAATCCAAATTGTTCTGGGGTAAGGATGTTCTTGGTGGTAAGGAACTGTTTTAGTGAGTGTTGAATTAGGGTCTCAAGGAGTTTGGAGAAGTGGTTGAGGAGAGAGATGGGTCTGTCGTTTTGTGGGAATAGATGATTTTTGTTTGGTTTGGAGACTGAAATAATTTTTGCGACCTTCCAGGGTGAAGGGAAATAATTCAATTTTAAGCAGTTATTTAGGATAGCGGTGAGGTGGGATATGGCTGACAGAGGAATGTTTTTCAGGAAAAGTGGTCTGATATTGTCAGGGCCTGGGGCTTCAACGTTGCCGATTCACCTGATGAGACCACCTACTGTTCGCTCGCTGGCTACGTCGAACGAGGTGTCGGACCTTTGTTGGAGTTTCTCTGCTATGTGGCGTCTGACCTCTCGTTCGTTTCTCTCGACTTCCTCCTCCTCGTCGTCGTCGATATCGTTTTCTTGAAATTGGGGTTCGAGAGTGCGTGACATGGCGTCTGCTTTCTCTGCCGGTGTGTAAACTATGCCGTTTATGCCGTGCAGCGGATTTACGGTCTTCTGTGAGCTTCTTCTTGTCTTGATTTTGTTCCAGAACTTTACTGGATTTCTCTCTGCTTCCTGTAGGCCTCGCTGCCATCGCTCGTATCTGAGCAGTTGAAGTCGTGTTCTTATTTCGCGAGCCATCCTCTCCATGGTCCTTTTCTCTTGTGGGTCCCGGAATTGTTGCCACAGACGTCTCGTGCGCTACTCGTCGCTAATTAGTTGTACGAGGTCGGGAGGTAGATCATCGCGTCTGTGATGGTGTGTGATTTTTATTGTGGCCCTCTCGCTGCATGTCGTCACGATGCGCGTAAACTTCTCAACCGCTGCGTCGATGTCTCGCTTACGGGGCATTTCTGGGGCAAAGTCTGGTATATGGTGGTCGACCAGTGCTTTGTACCTGTTCCAGTTTGTGCTGAAGGTCACTCTCTTCCCCTCTGCAGGGTCTGCCTGTTCGTTTTCGAGTCTCAGGATAACAGGGTCGTGGTCGGAATCCAACGCGTTTACGACGTCTGTCTCCGTTATGAAGTTAAGGTTTTTGAGCAGGTGGAAATGGGTTGGTCTACCTGGCGGTGTTATCTCTACTTCAGGGTGAGCGACTAGGTATCTTAGGAGTGTCCTACCACTGGTGTTCGTGGCTCGACAGGTCCATGCCCTGTGCTTTGCATGTAGGTCCCCTCCTATGACGACTCCGTGGCTTTGGTTTAGGAGATCATTGAGGTATATTGCAGATACATTGCGACCAGGAGGGTGGTATGCAGCAATGAGGTAGGTGGCTGGTTATTTATCATCAATTCGATGCCTGTTGCTTCTATATGCTGGAGCTGTGGTAGGGATATATGTCGATGGCATATATGTTGCTTAACTAGTACTATCTTCCCCCCACCGTGTCGGTTGCGTCTGTCAGTCCTGTATGTGACGTAATTTCTGACCCGGAAGTTGTCTGCAGGTGCTAGGTGGGTCTCGTTTACGAGTGCAACGTCAATTCCATATTCGTCGAGGAACAGCTCCAGCTCATGTCGTTGGTGGCGAATGCTATCTGCATTCCAGATGCATATATCTCGATGCTTGTTCTGCCGTTCCGTTCGTTGCTCATGTCTAGGCATCTGCCCATGCAGTTTTGAAGGTCCTGTGGCTTTTGCCTTAATGCCTTCTGTCTCAGCTTGGGTTTCCAGAAGCAGGTTATTGTTTGATTTATAACATGTTTATATATATATATAGGCTGTTACAAAAAAAAGTACGGCCAAACTTTCAGGAAATATTCCTTACACACAAATAAAGAAAAGCTGTTATGTGGACATGTGTCCGGAAACGCTTCATTTCCATGTTAGAGCTCATTTTAGTTTCGTCAGTATGTACTGTACTTCCTCGATTCACCGCCAGTTGGCCCAATTGAGGGAAGGTAATGCTGACTTTGGTGCTTGTGTTGACATGCGATTCATTGCTCTACAGTACTAGCATCAAGCACATCAGTACTTAGCATCAACAGGTTAGTGTTCATCACGAACGTGGTTTTGCAGTCAGTGCAATGTTTACAAATGCGGAGTTGGCAGATGCCCATTTGATGTATGGATTAGCACGGGGCAATAGCCGTAGCGCGGTACATTTGTATCGAGACAGATTTCCAGAACGAAGGTGTCCTGACAGGAAGACGTTCGAAGCAATTGATCGGCGTCTTAGGGAGCACGGAACATACCAGCCTATGACCCGCGACTGGGGAAGACCTAGAACGACGAGGTCACCTGCAATGGACGAGTCAATTCATCGTGCAGTTGACGATAACCCTAATGTCAGCGTCAGAGAAGTTGCTGGTGTACAAGGTAACGTTGACCACGTCACTGTATGGAGAGTGCTACGGGGGAACCAGTTGTTTCCGTACCATGTACAGCATGTGAAGGCACTATCAGCAGCTAATTGGCCTCCACGGGTACACTTCTGCGAATGGTTCATACAACAATGTGTCAATCCTGATTTCAGTGCAAATGTTCTCTTTACGGATGAGGCTTCATTCCAACGTCATCAAATTGTAAATTTTCACAATCAACATGTGTGGGCTGATGAGAATCTGCACGCAATTGTGCAATCACGTCATCAACACAGATTTTCTGTGAACGTTTGGGCAGGCATTCTTGGTGATTTCTTGATTGGGCCCCACCTACGCTCAATGGAGCACGTTATCATGATGTCATACAGGATACTCTACCTGTGCTGCTAGAACATGTGCCTTTACAACTACGACACAACTTGTGGTTCATGCACGATGGAGCTCCTGCACATTCCAGTCGAAGTGTTCGTACGCTTCTCAACAACAGATTCGGTGTCCGATGGATTGGTAGAGGCGGACCAATTACATGGCCCCCACGCTCTCCTGACCTCAACCCTCTTGACTTTCATTTATGGGGACATTTGAAAGCTCTTGTCTACGCAACCCCGGTACCAAATGTAGAGACTCTTCGTGCTCGTATTGTGGACGGCTGCGATACAATACACCATTCTCCAGGGCTGGCTCAGCGCATCAGGGATGCCATGCGACGGAGGGTGGATGCATGTATCCTCGCTACATCTACATGACTACTCTGCAATTCATATTTAAGTGCTTGGCAGAGGGTTCATCGAACCACAATCGTTCTATCTCTGTACCATTCCACTCCCGAATAGCGCGCGGGAAAAACGAACACCTAAACCTTTCTGTTCGAGCTCTGATTTCTCTTATTTTATTTTGATGATCATTCCTACCTATGTAGGTTGGGTTCAACCAAATATTTTCGCATTCGGAGGAGAAACTTGGCGACTGAAATTTCGTAAATAGATCTCGCCGCGACGAAAAACGTCCTTGCTTTAATGACTTCCATCCCAACTCGCGTATCATATCTGCCACACTCTCTCCCCTATTACGTGATAATACAAAACGAGCTGCCCTTTTTTGCACCCTTTCGATGTCCTCCGTCAGTCCCACCTGGTAAGGATCCCACACCGCGCAGCAATATTCTAACAGAGGACGAACGAGTGTAGTGTAAGCTGTCTCTTTAGTGGACTTGTTGCATCTTCTAAGTGTCCTGCCAATGAAACGCAACCTGTGGCTCGCCTTCCCCACAATATTAACTATGTGGTCTTTCCAACTGAAGTTGTTCGTAATTTTAACACCCAGGTACTTAGTTGAATTGACAGCCTTGAGAATTGTACTATTTATCGAGTAATCGAATTCTAACGGATTTCTTTTGGAACTCATTTGGATCACCTCACACTTTTCGTTATTTAGCGTCAACTGCCGCCTGCCACACCATACAGCAATCTTTTCTAAATCGCTTTGCAACTGATACTGGTCTTCGGATGACCTTACTAGATGGTAAATTACAGCATCATCTGCGAACAACCTATGAGAACTGCTCAGATTGTCACCCAGGTCATTTATATAGATCACGAACAGCAGAGGTCCCAGGACACTTCCCTGGGGAACACCTGATATCACTTCAGTTTTACTCGATGATTTGCCGTCTATTACTACGAACTGCGACCTTCCTGACAGGAAATCACGAATCCAGTCGCACAACTGAGACGATACCCCATAGGCCCGCAGCTTGATTAGAAGTCGCTTGTGAGAAACGGTGTCAAAAGCTTTCCGGAAATCTAGAAATACGGAATCAACTTGAGATTTCCTGTCGATAGCGGCCATTACTTCGTGCGAATAAAGAGCTAGCTGCGTTGCACAAGAACGATGCTTTCTGAAACCATGCTGATTACGTATCAATAGATCGTTCCCTTCGAGGTGATTCATAATGTTTGAATACGGTATATGCTCCAAAACCCTACTACAAACCGACGTCAATGATATAGGTCTGTAGTTCGATGGATTACTCCTAATACCCTTCTTAAACACGGGTGCGACCTGCGCAATTTTCCAATCTGAAGGTACAGATCTATCGGTGAGCGAGCGGTTGTATTTGATTGCTAACTAGGGAGCTATTGTATCAGCGTAATCTGAAAGGAACCTAATCGGTATACAATCAGGACCTGAAGACTTGCCCGTATCAAGCGATTTGAGTTGTTTCGCAACCCCTAATGGAGGACATTTTGAACATTTCCTATAACAAAGTGTTTGAAGTCACGCTGGTACGTTCTGTTGCTGTGTGTTTCCATTCCAAGATTAATGTGATTTGAAGAGAAGCAATAAAATGAGCTCTGACATGGAAAGTAAGCGTTTCCGGACACATGTCCACATAACATATTTTTTTCTTTGTGTGTGAAGAATGTTTCCTGAAACTTTGGCCAAAGTTTCAGGAATATATATATATATAATGTGTGTGTGTGTGTGTGTGTGTGTGTGTGTGTGTGTGTGTGTGTGTGTGTGTGTTTGTATTGTTTATGTGATAGTGTGAACTAATACCTAAAGTGTCTGGTTAACGTTTTCTTAGGGTGCTTATAGTTGACATGTAGTGAGTCAGATCCCAAGCTAGTGATGGTCTGGTATGGTGAGTTTTCTGCATTTGAGTAGAAAGACTGAGTTCTTTGCTGGATGACTGTAGTGATTGTGGGCATGTTTGTGTCTCTGTGTACGAGTGCGTTTGATACGAACCAGGGAGCGTCTGTTATTATCCTGAGGGCCTTGTTTGTCACTATTTGCACTTTCCTTAGGCGAGTGTCTGCGGCCATGCCCCAGACCTCGCAGCCGTATAGTATTGCAGGAAGGACCACCATCTTCCTGATTTTTAGTTTTACTTCGGTGGTCAGTCCATTGCCCTTTAGCAATGGGTATAACTGATACAGCCTAGCTGAACCCCGATTACATGCGTCGGCTATGTGGGAATTCCATAAAAGTTTGCTATCGATCTTTAGTCCGGGGTACCTTACTGTGTCACACTAGGGGAGGTTCCTGCCGTCAATGGTGAGTTGACGGTTGGGTGGCCTTCGCGTGGTTCTGAACATTATTGCGTTGCACTTGGTTGGATTGAGTTTAATTTTCCAGAAGTTACACCATTGTGTGATCTGGTCGAGGTGCCTCTGTATGTTTAGAACGATGGTATTTATGCCAGCCACCCGAACCCAAATTAAGTGTCATCGGCAAACAGGGCTAGATGGGTGCTGTCCCACTTTGGTATGTCGTTAGTATACAAACTATACAGGACGGGCCCCAGGACAGAACCTTGGGGCACTCCTGCCTTGATTGACTTAATGCTACTCTTACATCTATCCATGAACACAAAAAATTTCCTGTTACTTAAAAACGAGTGGAGGATCTTCAGCAGATGGTGGGGACAGTCATATTGGTGGAACTTGTATAGTAGGCCGTCGTGCCAGACACGGTCGAAGGCCTTTTCAATGTCTAAGAAGACTGCCCCCGTACTTTGCCTGTTTGCCCTAGCTTTGCAGATCTGCTCCAACACACGGGTGGCCTGTGAGATAGTGCTGTGTCCGGCACGAAAACCAAACTGCTCTGGGATGGTGATGTTCCTTTCGGTGAAGAAGTCGTGGAGTGGCTTTAGGATTAGTCGTTCGAGAACTTTGCCTAGTATGCATAGGAGGGATATGGGTCTGTAGTTCTGGGGAAATAGGGGATTTTTGTCAGGTTTGGGAAGTGTGGTAACTTTGGCTATCTTCCATGCAGATGGGAAGTGGTTTTGTTTCAGGCAGGCGTTGAGGATGTTAGTTAGGTAAAGGAAAGCTGAGTTAAAGAGATGTTTGAGCTGTAGTGGCTTTATGCCGTCAGGGCCTGGGGATTTGAAGTTGCCGATCCCGTTTTTTTTCACCACCGGAAGGGTGGGGTGGGCTCATATAGGGCTTACTGCTCGTTTGGAGCGTTCGCTTATCTTACATTTTTCTGTGGTGACAAACAATAATTTAGATCCCTTCCGCAAATTACATCAAATAAATTTTATGTTTTGTTTTTATATTTCTTGGTTTTTATGTTCTTATTTGTTTTCTTTGTTTGCTGTGGGGAGAATACACAACTCCGGCATTTGCCTTACGGCTGAGGGAAACTCGTGAAAACCTCAGCTGGAGTCGGGTAAAAGTCCTTAGAATTTTCTTCTATGTCGTTTTGTTATTTTATTCTGTTGTCAGATGTTGAGGCAGATATTTGTTTTCTGTTATTGCTTTTATGTCTTCGTTTTTGTCTGGGTATTCTTGTTCAGTTGCTATTGCTATAATGTGAGGCGGATAAGGGTATTTATATGCCGGTGCGTTTAAATGGTATGGTATTACCGTGATTAATGTCTTGATGTCTTGATTAGTTGTTAATCTGTCATTTCCGTATGTTGCCATTTGTTTTTTGATTCTGTCTTTTATCGAGCCTGTTTCGAGTGTATTGTGGAGTGTTGCTGTTGGTTCGTATTGTATTTGCGCTAGTTTCCTTAATATTCTTCTGTCTGTAGCCTTTATCCTGTTGCACTGTGTGGTTGTGCCGCCCCACACTACTGCTCCGTACTCCATTATTGGCCTTACGTACATTTTGTATAAGTGCAAGACTGTTCTTGTGCTCGCTCCTCCGTTCCTGTATTTCAGTAGCTGTATTCTATTTGCTTTGGCGTTGGCTATGCTTATTTTCAAGGTTGTATTTTTCTCCCAGTTTAGTAGGCTGTCAAAGTCCAACCCTAGGTATTTGGCGGTTGGACTTGGCTTTATCGTTTGTCCCCATAACGATATTCTCACATCGTCTGGGTTCTGGAGTCTGTGTCTGGTCAGGAGTCGGTGTCTTATTACCAGTACTTGTGATTTTGTAGGATTTGTACGGATCCTCCATGTTGCTAGCCATTTTTCTAATATTTCGACATATCTGTTTGTTTTTATTGTTATCATCTCAGTGGTTGCCGCTTGACACCATAACGCTGTATCGTCGGCATACAGGGCTATTTGTTCGGTGATTCCAGTCGGTTTTGAAATGTCGGCTGTATAAAGATTGTAAAGTAGGGGTGAGATAATAGCCCCTTGTGGTACACCTGCTTTGGGTTTTAGTGTGTCAGTGTAAGTACTTCCGACTTTTACTATGATCTATCGTTCCGTAATCATGTTGTTTATTAGTTGCACTATTTCTTTCGGTATGTTGTGTTGTAATAGTTTCTTTAATAGCCCTGCTTGCCACACTTTATCAAAAGCCCGTTCTATGTCGAGCATTAGTACTGTTGAAATCATACCTGTGTTTATTGCTTCTACACTGTTACTAACTAATCTTATTATTGGGTCAATTATACTTCAATTTTTACGAAAGCCCGCTTGTTCTTCTGGTATTATGCCTTTCTTATCCACGAATTTCTGAATTCTCTGTGTGAGGATTGCCTCAAATGTTTTTCCTATCACCGGCAGTAACGTTATCGGCCTATATGATTTTGGGTCGTGTTTCGGTTTTGTGTTTTCGGTAGCATTCGTATTTGCCCGTTTTTCCCCTGTTGTGGTGTCTTTTTGAGCCTTATTTTTACATTAAAGAGTTTCTGTAGGGGCGGTATTATTGTTTGCGGTGGTATCATTCTGAGGTGGTGTCTGGTGATGCCGTCAGCGCCGGGGGCAGTGACTTTACCACCTGCTATGGCCTGTTTTACTTCCTGTGTGGTCATGTCTACGAGCAGTGCTGTCTCATCTTCGTCGTAGGTCGTGTAGGTTGTTTTTTCCAGCTCTGTTTTTGTTTCTATTTCCGTTTTTATTTCGTGTTCTTTGTCGAATTTGTCGTCTTGCGGATGTGTATATACGTCTTTTAGCGCTCTTAGGAATGCGGCTGCTTTCTTCTTTTTGCACTCGTGATTTCGTCGTTTATTATCAGTGGTGCTTCGTGTGTTTCTTTCTGGTTCGTCAGTCGTCTAAATTTCTTCGAGAAGTCAGCTGGGTTTTTCGGGTCTAGGTGCTGTATTTTTGTGTCCAGTTTTCTTGCCCTAAAATCTTTGAGTTGGTGTTTTACTTGGTCATTTAGCCTATTCCATTGGTTTTTGATAGTAGGGTCTTTAGTGCGTCTGAACTGCACGTATACCTGTCGTTTTTGTTTGATTAGTGTTAGGATGTGTGTTGGTATTACTTTTTTTCCCTCGATTATTTTTCGTATTGGAGCACTTGTCTCCACTGCGTCTTGTATCACCTTAGTTATGTGCGCATTTAGGTTTTCTAGTTTTTCGTAGTAATCTATCTCTTCGTTAGTTGTGTTCAGGTTCTGGTTGGTGTGGTCTAAGTATTTATACCTGTCTATATTTCTTGTGTCTTTGTACGTTTTTATTTCTGGTTTCGTCTTTTCTGGTGGTTGAGCAGCCGACATGAAATGGCTGAGTCTATACCCATGATGCATTTGAAGAGCCAGCGTCCTTGAAAAACGCTCTGTCTTACGATATGATCCTTTGTGGTGCGGATTCGGGGATAATGTGGTATTGGCTGGGGTCGGTTTTCCCCTGGGTAGATGATGATACTTGAGGCGGCGGCGATGATGATGTAATTTTATGTTTGCGTATGAATACGTATGACTTTCGCCTGAATTGGCGATGGATGGTAGTGATTGGTGCTCTCTGGTCAGGGTTTTCATCCCTTCCCAGAGAGTTGATGAGTTGGTGTGGTGATGCGTTGGATGATTCATAGCATTTTAATGATTTTTGCTTTATGAGATGATAGAATTAGGGCTGTCCGAACATTGCTCTAATCTCCTCGTTGCTCGAGAGCCACGGAGCGTCCGCAACGATTCGGAAGGCTATATTTTGGATAATTTCCAACTGTTTGAGGTTGGTGTCTGCTGCCATGCTCCACGCTTCTGATCCATAGAGTATGGCTGGCAGGATGATGGTTTTCCAGATTCTGAGTTTGGCAGGTACTGTGAGACCCCTGCCTTTTAGGAGTGGATATAACTGAAAGAGCCCTTGTATCTAGCCTCTCTGATGTGATGGGTGAATGTTAGATTTTTATCCAGTTTTAGCCCTAGGTAGGTAACTACTTCTTTCCAGGGTAGTACCTGGTCGTTGTGTGTGATGTTCACTATGAGGTGTTTGATTTTGTGGCTGAATAAGATAGTCTGGCATTTGTCTGCATTGATCTTTATTTTCCACAGATTGCACCACTTTGTCTAGGTAGCGTTGTAGGCGGTAGGCTAGATAGTTTATGTCTCTGCCACTGTGGTATAATGCAGTGTCATCTGCATACAGGGCAATGTTACCGCCCAGCTCCTTCGGCAGATCGTTGGTGTATAGTAGATATAGGAGGCGGCCAAGCACAGATCCCTGTGGGACACCCGCTTCTATTTGTTTTAGGTCGCTGTTTGTGCTATCTACTGTAGAGTAGAATTTCCTTTCTACAAGGAACGAGTGGACTATTTTAAGCAGGTGAAGTGGGCAATTCATCTTCGACAGTTTGAAAAAGCGTTCGACCGGGTTTGGCATGGCGGTCTGCTATACAATGTCCAGGAAAATGGCAGCTGTGCTATTACCCTGACTCTTCTCTGTGCAGATGTGCTCCACCAGACGAATGGCTTGTTGTATTGTGCTATGCCCTGCACGAAATCCAAATTGTTCAGGGATAAGGATATTGTTGGCAGATAGGAATTGTAGTAGGGAGTTTTGGATGAGGATTTCGAGTAACTTAGACAGGTGGTTGAGCAGGGAAATAGGTCGATAGTTTTGAGGGAATAGATGGTTTTTATTTGGTTTCGGGATTGAGATTACTTTAGCAACCTTCCAGGTTGAAGGGAAATACTGTGCAGTAAGGCAATTATTTAGGATGGCAGTGAGATGGGAGATTGCTGGTTGGGGGAGGGCCTTAAGGAAGGGTGGTTCGATGTTGTCAGGACCAGGGGCTTTTGCGGTGCCGATTCGCCTGATGATAGCTGCAACTACACGTTTGCTGGTCAGTTCGAAGGCCGTGTCAGACCTGCCGCGAAGTCTGCGATGGAGGTATCGTTCTACTCGACATTCCAGGGCATCTGCTTCGTCCTCGTCGTCCTCTATGACATTCTCCTGGAATTGGAGTTGGAGGGTGTTTGACATGGCAGTCGCTTTGTCTTCCGGTATGTATACCAAGCCGTTCTGCCCGTGTAGTGGTCTGTTGGCTTTGTGGGGTTGCCGCCTAGCTTTTATTATCCCCCAGAACTTTTCAGGATTACTTTCGGCTGCCTGAAGACTTTGTTCCCACCTGGAACATCTCAAGAGTTTCAGCCTGGTCTGTATTTCATGGGCCATTTGGTTCATGCGTCTCCTATCCTTGGGATCTCGATAGATCTGCCATCTTTTGCGTGTGCGGTTTTTGTCTGAAATTAGTTGTGCTAGATCTGGGGGCAGGTTGGATCGTCCATTGCTGTGTGTAATTTTGGTGGTGGCAGCCTTTCCACACGCCTTGATGATGTTTGTAAATTCCTCTATTGCTTGATCTATTTCCGCGTGGGTTGGCATGTCTGGTGCATGGTCTGGGATGTGTGAGGCGACCAGTTGCTTGTATCTTTCCCAGTCGGTGTACAGTGTTGTGTGTACTCTGTTGTTGGGTACGTCCTGGTCTCCCTCAAATCTGAGTACCACAGGGCTGTGATCGGAATTTAGACTGTTGACCACATCTGTGGTGGTTGCAAGATGGTTATTTTTAAGCAGAAATATGTCGAGTATGTCTGGTTGACACCTTGAATCGTATGGGAAGTGAGTGGGCTCGTCTGGAGAGACGACCTGCACTGCCGGATGGTTGTCAAGATATCTTAATAGCTGATTTCCACTGCTGTTCATGGTGCGGCAACCCCATGCCCTGTGCTTGGCGTTGAGGTCCCCTCCTACTATTGTGTTGTGACTGCCGTTCAGAAGACCGTCCAGATCGTGGGGAAATAGTCTTGTGCTGGGTGGATGGTATACTGCCACCAAGTGTGTGGGGCGATTGTTGAGAACAACTTCTACTGCTGTTGCCTCCGTGTTAATGAGTCTTGGTACAGGTACCTGGCGATGGCATATGAGCCGTTTTATTAGGATAACTGTACCGCCGCCTTGTCTGTTAGTTGCTGACCTGAAAGGTATCGTCTGGGGTGATATGTGTCTCATTGAGGAGAGCTACATCGATTCCGTGGTCATCTAAGAACATCTCAAGTTCAAACCTGTCATGATAGACGCCATCTGCATTCCAGATGGCGATGGTAATATGCTGCTTCTCATCTTCATTTGCCATTGGAGAGCAGTGGTAAGGTGTTGAGCTGCTGCTGCTGCTTCGCACTTGAATTCCTCTTCTTGAGGATGGTAAGGAGGAGTCTGTTGTCGTTGGACATCTACTCCACTTAGATGGGTTGAAGTTTGCTGGGACGTTTAGGAATAACTGGGACATTAGTGCGTAATGGATACTAATGATTGCCGATCAGGGACAGGCGGTAGCTCACGTGAATTATGTTGTGCGTCGGCTAGGGGCCTTTACTTGACTGGCCCTGTCGACGCCTGGGACTGTCAGTCAACGATTGACAGGGCGAATATTTGATGATGGCGATGATGATGATGATGATGATGATGATGGGTGTTGGGCGCAGTAGGAGGGGAGTATTCAAAGTCCTCCTGGCGTCAGGGTACCTCTTCTTATCCTTCTTCTTCTTCTTCTTCTTCTTCTTGTATGTGTCTGCTTGTGACACTTTAGGATCTGCTTGTGACACTTTAGGATCTGTCACATCCTCCCAGTTGGCGGCTTCGGCGTCTTCGGCGGTCCTCGCCCCTTGTTCTTGGCTTGCGTTCTCTTCTTGTTGTTCTATTGAGACAAAGAGAACTTTCCACTCGACAGGCATGAGAGGAGGGCGGGCATTGTAGGACCTGAGAGTGTCCAAGTCAATGGACACTACGTTCTGCAGCTGCGTCTTGGAGAAGGGGGGCAAGGGGCCTCCTCCATGACGACTTGGGTTGCCTTGTTCTTCACCGCGACTATTGTCTGTGCGGCTGCGTCTTGTTTTTCCACCCTCGTGGCTTCCTGTATTCCTACAGGTTCCACAGGGGCGGCAGTCTGCGTGTCAGCACCCTTCTTCTGTGCTGGGTGGGGCTGGCTGGACAGTGTATCACGGAGACTGTACACCAGCTGCCGAGCCTCGGCTAGTTCGGCTTGTAGTGTTGCCCTCTCTTCCGCCATTGCGGCTTTGAGGGCAGCAATTTCTTCATCGGCGGCGGAGCGGACCCTGCGCACGCCTCGCTGACTGCGTCCGGTGGGACAGCCACGTCATCGGCCACCTCGGATCCGCCAAAGGCGGGGGTGGCGAGGACGCAACGGCCCCGGCTGTATCCGCCTTCTTGGTGGTCTTGTGTCTCCGTCTAGCTTTATCACCGCGACTCCAGTTCTTGATGTAGCTGCAGCCGCGGTAACTCGCCGCATGAGCGCCGCCACAATTGGCGCAGCAGCGTGTGGCGTCTTCCTTCGCGCAGTGGCGCGAATCGTGTGCTTGGGCACAACGAAAACACGCCACTGCATTGCGGCAGTACTTGGCAACATGGCCAAGTTTTTGGCAGCGATAACACTGCTCCTTCCGCTCCGCCGTCTTCTTGCGTTCCCCGTCTTCCGATGCGCCGAGCACGAGGCCCAGTAGTTGCAGCAGGGCAACAGCTTTGCCTCGCTTTCCGCGTCGTCCATACATGCTGGGGAGCTAGCGCTTAACATGCAGCGATCAGCTCACCTCCGCAGCCTAAACGGGAATGTGCAGCCTGCTGCTGCTCTCATCTTTTACTTTCCCCTCTTTGGGGAAGTGTGAGGGGGAGTTTGTAGCCTTTCGGCTTTTACTCCCCTGTGTACGTGTGTGTGTGATTTTTTTCTGTACCTTTTTGGTGTCTGTGATATGTGATGACTGTTCTGTATGTGTCTGATATTTGCCTGGGGTTGGCGAGATGTTTGGTGTTGTATGGGCAAGGAGCTGGAATTGGGATTTGGTATTGGGATTTTCTCTTCGACTTAATCGTCGAAGATCGTCATAGGGCGCTTGTACTTGTCGCGGGACATGTCATACCGACCTAGGGAGTGGAGAGGGCGTTTCCCGATCTGGAAGATCCCTCATAGAAGGCCCTTGCCAGATCTTGGAAACGCTCTCTCAGGAGTGGGATTTCGGCTGCGGCATGCAGATCATCTGTGGGGAATCCAAGAGGTAAATGCAATGCCCTCCTGAGGGCGCGGATCTGCAGCCACTGGTGTTTGGGGATACGCGGCAAAGCAGCACCTGGACATACAGAGCACGCATATTCCATTACAGGCCGGATCAGGGCCTGTGCAGCCGGCTGCTGCTTTCACTGATGTTTGACCTCATATTTGGCCTCATGTTTGAGAGCCGGTTTTGTGTAGAGGGTATTGTCTGCAGACATTTCCTCCTGCCTAGAGTGGAATTTGTGCTGCTAATGTTGGCCTATTTTAGGTATGGCCTGTGTGTCCAGTGAACACGATTCTTGTATGTCCTGTGGGGCAGACTGCTGGTTTTCATGTCTCTTTTTGTTTTGTTTTGTTTTTTGTGTGTTTTTAAGGTGTTTTGTGTGTTTTTTAAACATTTATTTTTATGTGTATGTATTTTGCGTGTATTTTTATTTTTTTGTGGGCTTTTCGTGTTTTTGTCATCTAGTGTAAGTATTTTTGGCCTCTTACACCTAAACTGTAGTAGGTCATATTGCCCTAGACTGCTCATTTTGTGAGCGGTGGGCCTGCCTGTAGAATGCTATGGTGAGTTCTTTGAAGCGCTCTCTTAGTGGTTTTAGACCTGTTACGTCGTGGAGATCGTTTGTAGGGAACCGAGTGTCAACGTGTATGGCTCTTTTAAGTGCCATGTTTTATATGATTTGGAGCTTCTTCAGGTGATACTTTGCTGCGTAGCCCCACACTGGGCACGCATATTCTAATATGGGCCTGACCAGGCTGCAGTGGACCCTGATTCCAATGCCGCCGGAAAGGCCGCTACTGGCGTTTAAGATTGGATACAGAACCTGCAGCCTGGTGCTTGCCTTTTTCCTCAGGTTAGCTATATGTGTTTGCCAAGTGAGGCGTTTATCTAGCATGACCCCGAGGTACTGCGCAGAGTGCCTCCATGGTAGATTCCTGCCTTGGAATGTCAGCACGGGGGGAGGTCGGTATGTGGGAGGTCTTTTCCCTAGCTTTTTTGTAAACATTATCGCTGGGGTCTTGTCGGCATTGAGCGTGATCCGCCACTTTTTGGCCCACGCCTCCGTTTTTTTTTTTAAGATGCACTGAAGGCGCGCGATAGTGACATTGCAATTTCCACTGAGAGAGAGGAAGGCGGTGTCGTCCGCGAACTGTGCATTTTTAACATGGTGGGCTGTGGAGGTGTCTGCTGTGTAGCAGTTGTACAGGGTGGGCCATAATGCCGATACCTGGGGTACTCCCGCTCGTATGTCCCTTTTGGTGGAACATTTGCTGTCGATTTTGACTACAAAAGTTCGTCCTGTGAGGTAGCTTCTTATTAGTTTGACCAATGCCCCAGGGAAGCGCGCGACCGCTACGGTCGAATCCTGCCTCGGGCATGGATGCGTGTGATGTCCTTATGTTAGTTAGGTTTAAGTAGTTCTAAGTTCTAGGCGACTGATGACCTCAGAAGTTAAGTCGCATAGTGCTCAGCGCCATTTGGGCCATTTTTTTTTTTTTTTTCTCCAAGCTTTTGGAAATCAGCGCGATCGCGTGATCTCGTTAAAGATGTCCGTTAGGAGCTCGATTGCAACAGGCGGTAGGTTCTTTAATATTTCATTTGTGAGCACGTCGCGGCCAGGCGCTTTTTTGTGGGTAATGCTTTTATGGCGCCTACTACGTCTTCTACCGAGAAGGGTGGCAGTGCGTCGTCTTCGTCATCTTCTGCTGCGAGGAAGACCCTGAGTTGTCTTCTGACGACGGCTTCGTGGGCTCCATCCTGTGCCTCTGCCGGTTGGAATTGTCTTTCAAAGACGTCTGCGAGTGCGTTTGCCTTGTCAGCAGCGCTAAACGCGAGGCCGCGCTCGCCGTGCAGAGGCGGCATTTTTGCGCGTCTTTTAGTAAATTGTTTAGTTGCCTGCCACACGCTGTTGTCCTCCACCTTAAGGGCGGACAGACGAGCAGACCATTCGTTATTTCTGTGCTCATCGAGCGCTGCTCTCAGCTCTCGTTGCAATCTATTTAGTAGTCTCCTAGTACCTGGATTTCGGGTCATTTTCCATTCTCTCGCGACCCTATTTTTGTGTCGTATTTGCGCAAGCAGGTGCGGTGGGAGTTGCCTACTTTTGGGTGCACTTCCGGGGGGGCCTCGGGGTGGCCGCTTCCGCTGCTTCCAGGATCGTTCGAGTCAGGTGTTTGAGGGCCTGTTCTGTGTTGTCCCTGTTTGGAGGCGGGGTGTGGGCGATGTCCACCGTTAGTCCATCTCTGGACAGCTCCCAGTTCGTTCGTTTGAACGATGGGTGGCCGTTCTGCACCGGAAGCCACTCGCCCACGTCTATTTCGAAGAGTACGGGATTGTGGTCGCATGACATTTTGTTCAGCGAACTCGTGGCCACAAAGCCCGTAATCCTTTTCGTTATAGCTATGTCTATAACGTCTGGGCGTTCTCCGTTTCGAGGGAAATGTGTGGATTCTTCGGGAGCCCACACATTGAGTTGGTGGATGCGTGTAAGTCTCTGTAACTGGCGGCCAGCTCTGTTGGTTCGCCTAGAATTCCAGTCACAGTGTTTTGCATTGAGGTCTCCCCCAATTAGGAGTTTACCTCGTGGCTGGGTTAGTGCCGCTATGTCGGGTTCGTGGAGGATGACGCTTGTTTGCTTATAGACTGCCACTAGCGTGAGGGAACCGGTGGCAGTTTGGATTTCTATGGCTACCACCTCCATTGACTGTGTGCCGGGGGGGATTAACTGATGGTGGGGGATGCCTCGTATTACGTAGATTGCAACCCCGCCTCCGTGTGTTTGCCTATCCTTGCGGTAGCTTGCGTAGTTTGGTGCCGAAGCTTTCACCCCCGGCTTGAGGTGGGTCTCCGACATCGCCTATCCATGGTGGGGGGTGTTGGGGGTTTCGGTGATTTTCGCAGCTAGTTGCGAGGACATTTGTGACATTGTGGCTGATATTTCGGCGAATCGCGCTGTTAACTGCTGCATCGTGGAGAGTGTCGTCGTTACTGCCCCCATGAGCTGGTTCATAGAACTGGCTAGCAGCGCAATGCCGCCTTGGTTTGCGGGAGTTTGGCTACTGCACGTTTGCTGGCCACTGGCGGCGGTGTAGCAATTTGCCCTTTCTTCAGTGGTCTGCTTGTCATGCCTTCTGCAACCCGTGGCTGGCGGGCGCAGGTCCTTCCGGATTTGTGGTTTGGTGCCTGTCGACGGTGAGAGGGCAAGTCGGATCGGTACTGGCTTGTTCTGGGGTGTAGTTGGTTGGGCTCAATACGCGAGAATATTGACGCCCGTCAACTACACTTGCGTGGCGGTGGGTTGGGGCAACGGTCTCGCGCAACATTCGCTCCTTCCTGTTCTGTTCGGTTGGCTGGGGTCGGCCCCTCCAACTGTTTCTCATAGCCTTCCTACCTTTCTGTGGCTGTTGCTGTGCTGTGTGAGCCTGCTGCTTTTCTATTGCTCTTAGGATGGTGAGGCATCCGCCATAGCTGGCTGGGTGGGGGCCCTTGCACTTATAGCAGACTGGTTCCCCTCCATCCTCTTTTTTTTGGGGCAATCTCTGGATTGGTGGTTTCCTGCAAGCGCACGCAATGTGGGGCCATTGTACATTCCCTAGCTACGCGATTAACTCCCTGGCAGTTGCAGCATTACCTATACTTTTTTTTTTTTTTTTTTTTTTTTTTTGTCGTATCTTCTCGACTGTTACGTCAAGTGACATGATTTTCTGCACCTGGAATATCTTCCTGTTTTGGGGAGTTTCTTTTAGTATCGCTAGTTTCAGGGGCCATTTTTTATTAACGAGTGTGACCGCGGTCCGTCGAAACCCTGTCCTATAAGTTCTTCCTTTACTTCCTCCTGGGACATCTTTTCCGAGGTACCTCTGATCATTGCCTTAACAGGCTTTTCGTCTACTAACCTAAAGGTATAGTAAGGGATGTTTTGTTCTTGCAATACATCCCTTACCTTCTTGTACTCTTCAGATGTTTTGACGAAAATTTTTTTCGCCGCCTCCAGATTTTGTGCTGAATTCTCCGTTTCCCGGAGAGTTTCTCAGCAAATCTTAAAGGGCCTTATATGACTCTGGGCACTCCGCTATTATCGGTATTTTGAGCTTTTTCGTTCCTGCTTTGACCCGCACGCAGCCCCTCCAGTATGACCTCCGGTCAATCAGTTCAAACCGATTTTTGCTTTCTATCGGGGGGAGGGGGGGGGGGGAAGGGCGGATGCTCCTGGAGTGAGGAGCGGCGATCCGTCCTTCCGGCTTGTTCGAATGGCGGCTCGTTGCTCGAGATGTCACCTGGGAAGACTATGTCGTTCTCTCTGTTTCTTCAACCATTGGCATGCCTAAGGGGGCACTTTACTGCGCCCCCATTTTTTCTGCCGGGGGGACCACCAATGAGTCTTCCGCTTTGCTCTTTCGCAACTCCTGCGGGCTGTCGGCGTCCCTAGCAGTACGATTCCTCTTTACGGGGGTCCTTTCACTATCCAGGAACTGCTGTCTGGGTGTAGGTGTCTCTTTAGGGAGGATGTTTCTCTCCCTGCGTTGTGGGGGACTTTTCCTGGCTTTCCTCTCTGGTGGGAGTTGAGCGGGGGGGGGGGGGGGCAAGGCTTTGGTAGGGAGGGAAAGTCCTTTGGTTGACGGTGGTGAGCTCACCAAACGTGTGGGTGTGTGTGGTGGTGGTGGTGGTGGTGGTGGTGGTGGTGGTGGTGGTGGTGGTGGTGGAGCAGAGTGCTGCTTGGTGTCGCCCTCTAAAGTACGATAATTGTGATTAAAGAGCCTCCCGGTTGGGGAACAACTCTTGCTCCTACTATCTTCGAGGGAATCATGTCAGGACGCCGAAAGGGAGACAAGCTGCCAAGAGGGTGTCGGGTGTTGCCTTCGTTGTCACCGTTATAGGTATCCAGCAACAACACCGACCCTATCAGCCTACCAAGCGCGGGTGACTGGCCAGTGACCAGGCCCTGACTTGGGAAATGCCCTACGCCTCGGAGGAGCAGGTGGAGTTCCTGCGGCAGCAACAGATGCTCGAAATAGCCGGAAAACCGTCCCACGATAACAAGAAGGCACGCACCAGGCCGCGCCAACCAACAGCAAGCAAAGCACAACGACAATTTGCCAACAAGCTATTGCCCCAGCCGCTGGTGCCAAAGCAACTGGACGTGAGTGATCGTCTGGGCTTTAATAAAAGCGCAGCCGAAAACACTCCTGTTTTGTCTCCCGTGCAAGCGGGGGCCTATGGCTGACAGTGCGCGAGTAAGAGGAGCAAGCTCAACCCTTGACTGCCACTCAGCAAGTGTGCAGCCACTGACGCTGCAATGACGAGCGTGTCCTTGGCTCGTGGTGGTGCAGTTTAGACAAAAATTTTGTCATTCCTGCGGTTCCTGTAAGTGAGAGAAAGATATGTTACCACTCTTGTTGATTGGTCCTGTCTGGTGTAACCTGAAACAGGCGACATGGTCCCCATTACAGTTGCAGCACGTCGGTCAGTCTTCCTTCTTCTTCGGGCAGTCCCGCGACGGGTGCTCCTCGGCGCACTTGCAGCAACGCTCAGGCATCCTGCAGAACTTTGCCACGTGGTCCATGCTTTGGCAGTTAAAGCACTGGGCTCGCCTGCCTTCAGCACGGAGTGGCTCGACTTTCACGTCGAAGTCGGCAATGTTTTCAACCTGAAAAATTTTCCGGTTGTCCACATTGTCGACTAAAACCACAAGGAACAAGGGCATGTCCTTGTGGGTCCTGAGCGACCTCATCAGGCCGACATGGCGGAACCGGCGTTCCTACAGCGGCAGCTGGGGGAACTCGGCTTCCAGACCCATCTTCAGCGGCAGGTGACGAAAGACGACCTTCAGCTGCTCCGTACTCTCTGTGAAGCAGAACAACTTCTCGGTCTCACAGAGTTGCACGAGTTTCACATGGTCCTCGACGCACTCTGCTCTGACCTTGTATGTGTCGGTCCCCGCGATCATCTTCCGCGGTTTTGCGACGGAGTAGCTTCTCTCTGAGCTCGGTATAGCCCTCACTTCACTGGATGGTAATCAGCGGTGGGCGGCGGGGCGATTTCGTCGCCGTAGTCGGTGTGGTCCCGTCCCCGTCGGTCTCGGCTACTTCCGGTAAGTCTGCGAACCGGTTTGCAGCCTCGACCTGTTCCGGCGTCACCGGTCCAAACGCTCTGGCTCTCGCTGTGTGGCGCCGGGAGGGCGCGATGAAGCCTTCTTCATCCGGCTTCCTCGGCGATGCGGTCGTCGTATTGCGGCGTACCCTCCTCTTCTTCCGCCTGGCGCGACCGGAACGGCTTCTGTAGCCACCACGGCTGGTGCGACTGCTGGCGCGGCAGCTGTAGTGGCAACTGCGACAGGCAATTGCTTGTCGCGACCCACAGGTAGCAGGGACCGGAATCTCGTCAGTACCTCCACCATGTCCGCATCGGTTCTCGTGGCCAGACGTTGCATGCAGATGCAACTCTCATCGGGAGTCAGCATGGCGATGGCGGTGGCAAATTCCTCCTTTGTCAGGGGGGATGGGCGGCTCGATGCGTCGTCTCGGCAGAGAGAGTGTGCGGGCGCGGCGCCGTCTGTTCGCGGAAATTTCCACGTCCGTCCGGCGGCCGCGAGCAACACTCTCACTCGTCGTCCTCGTCGGTGATGGGGGACCAGACGCTGCCGTCGTCCGGGAAACTTCCCTTAGGCCGCCATCTGTCTCACCCTGCGTCTCGCCGGAGCGATCGTCTCGTTCTGGCTCCTCCTCCATGTCGTAACCCCCAACACGACAACTTTTCCTCTTTAGAAAGAAAGACATGACAATTTGCTTTCTCAGAGAGTGGGGTCACGCCACGTGGATTTTGCCGCACGAGTTCCTAGTGGCCCTTGCAGGCTGATGTCAACTCTGAAAGAGAGAGAGAAAACGCTCGTTAGCGAGAACACGCAAGGTGAGTAGCCAAATACGTGAACCCGCGCAACCGATCGCTACAAAATCACGAGCGGAGGCTTCAGCACAGAGCGTCCGCACACTTCGGCAGCCACAGCACAACTGCGAGTGTGCAGCCGCTTCGCTTGTACCTGACGAGCTGTCCTTTGCTCGCGTAGGAGCAGGGTAAACAATGTTTTGTTTTTCCTGCAATGCCTGCGGTTTTGGTTATGGTGCCTTACTTATTGGTTCGGCCTATAGGGATGCAATTGCATCCTGCCTGCTGAGGGTTGTTAATCCCTCGTTAGGTCAGGCTAACGTGTGGTTGGCCTTTGGTGTATGTTTTGGCCCAGATCCTGTATGAGCCCGGTTTTCTGAACTCTCGGCCTTGCTGTAGAACAGTCGTGCAGACTGTCTGAAACGGTCCCACAGTTGCAGGATGCCGGTCTGTTCATGTAGTAGAGTGGAGGAATATCGTCTTGGAAGGCGCAGGGCGAGCTTCAGAGCTCTGTTCTGCACCCTCTGCAGTGTGCCTATATGAGTGTCGGCTGCCATGCCCCACACCACTGCTGCGTACTCTAGTACTGGTCGGACCAGCGCTAGGTACAGGGTGATGCCGTGCTGGGGGCCAGCGTCGACGTGGGGTTAAGCAGGGGGTATAGGGTGTGAAGTCGCCCTATAGCCCTGCTCCTAACGTCCTGGACGTGTGGTCTCCAGGTTGAGTGTGACCCCGAGGTATTTGCCGGTTTTACTCCACGGCACGGGGCTTCCCGTGATAGTAATCGGCGGCAAATTGGGAGGCAGCAGTCTTCTAGTGAATACTACTGCCTGGCTCTTTGCGGCGTTCTGCTTGAGCTGCCACTTGGTTGACCACGCGCCCATGGTGTCGCTGCCAATCTGGAGGAGGCGTCGCATTTCCCTCGCGGTGTCGTCAGCGTAGAGTGCTAACTTCACTGGCGCCACGCGTGTGGCATCTGTGGTGAAAATAGAGTACAACAGGGGGCCAAGGACGGACCCCTGCGGCACTCCTGCTCGTATCGGCCTGTGGGTCGAGGTGCCATCATCTAGTCGGACGTGGACCGGTCGGCCAGGTAGGAGCGGATGAGGACTCCATGTGATGTCGGTACCCCGTGCACAAAGAGTTTGTACACGAGGCCGTCGTGCCACACGGAGTCGAAGGCCCTGGAGACGTCAAGGGTATTCCGTGGTCTCCAGGGCGCGCATGGCTTCTTCCACCAGCCGCAGAAGCTGGTGGGACTGTGGAATACCGCTCCTGAATCTGAACTGTTCGTCTGGGGTGATGCTCTCGACCGTCATATGTCGGAGCAGCCTCTTGGCGTACAGACGCTCGAACACCTTGGAGAGGGACGGGAGAAGGCTGGTTGGCCTGTAGTTTTCAGCCTGCCAGGTGTCCTTATTCGCTTTGGGTATGGCTACCACCTCAGCGTGTTTCCACTGAGAGGGGTAGATCCCAGAGCGGAGGACCTGGTTGAAGATGCCTGTAAGGAGCTGGTAGGCCCCGTCCGGCAGGTTTTTCAGCAAGTGATTGTTGACGCCGTCGGCGCCTCCCGCCCTTTTGGCGTTGAGCGTCTGTATCTGTTCTGCCACTTCCTCCTCTGAGATGGGGTCGATCCTGTCCCCTTCTTCTGTCGCTGCTAGGAAGATGGGGAGCTCTTCCTCTACTCTGCCAATGTGGGCCACATCGAGATTGTCATCCATTGCGGTGAACGACGACTCGAAGTGGTCAGCCAACAATCCTGCTTTCCTATCTGGACTGCAGACGACCATCTGCCCAGCCTGCAGCGATGGGACTCGCTGCCGCCGGCGCAGGAAGGACTTGACGACTCGCCTAGCACTGCCGTCCTGTGGGTTGAGGGTGGCGACGAGGTCGGCCCAGTCGCGTTTTCTATGTTCCTCAACCCCCGCCATGATCTCCCTTCTCATCCTGTTTAGCAGGCGTTTGGTGGCAGGTTGTTGCGTGAGTTGCCACTCACGGAACACTCTGTTCTTCTCCCTATAGTCTCTCGTATGTGCAATGGGAGGCTACGGGCGAAATCCTTTGGCTGGCTTGGGGGAGGAGGTGATGCTTCTTCAGCTGCAAGTAGCGGCTGGCGGTTGAAGTACTGTAGTACATTGTCTGCCCCCACTTCTGTGGGGTGTGGTGCATCCGAAAAAAGTTCCAGAACGTTCTCCTGAAACCTCTCGCTGTCCATTCGGTGGTAGTTCATACAGCGGGGTGGGAGGGTGGCCCCCCTTACGTCGATGTCGTAGACCACTGGTAGGTGGTCCGACGACAGTGCACACCGGGTGGTGGCGGTCATGTGGTTCCCAATGCCCCTAATAAGGGCGATATCGAGAACATCTGACTGCCCTCGGTGTGGATAGATGTTGTGGTCCTGGGGTCCGAGCGCGATGGCGCCGTTGCGGAGGGCGGCACGGAGGAGTCGACGACCGCTGACGTTGGTGAGACAGGAGTTCCACTCCGTGTGCTTAGCGTTAAAGTCGCCAGCAAGGAAAACCCATCCCCCTATCGTCAGTAGCGTGTCAAAGTCTGCCTCCAGGAGATTACCGCGTGGCGGCCTGTAGGCGGCCACGAAGGTGATCTGTCCCACCATGGAGGAGACATTGACCCCTGTGGCTTCAAGGGTTGCCAGGGCTGGGAGATGGACCTGGTGGTGTCGTAGGGAGGACCTGATATAGATGGCAGTTCCTCCTCCGGCGGTTGGTCTGTCGTGGTGGTAGCAGGCATAGTTAGCTACCTTTACATGGACTCCTGGTTTGAGGTGAGTCTTGCACACTAGGCACAGGTCGACTGCCTCGTCCTGTATAAATTGGCGAAACTCACCGTGTTGTTTAACCAGTCCGTTTGCGTTAAATACGCATACCGATAGGCCATGGATCTGCTGTCTATCCATGGTGAGCTGATGAGGGAACGGTGACGGCCTGGAGGGCCCCCGTTACTGCCGTGACGAGCACTGGCAGTTGGGTCAGTAGTGTGTTGAGTGAGCGTAGTAGCTCACCCAAGCTGGCTGCATCTGTACCTGGAGAAGTGGCGGCTGCGTGGGCGGGCGCCGAGGCGGCGGTTACGGTTTGCGGCTACGACGCCGCTACCGGTCGCCGCATGGAGCGTTCCGCACTTTGCAGTGGGTTGCTGGTGGTGGGGTGCACTTGGGGTTGTCCACGCACTGTGTTGTTGGACAAAGGCATGTCCGCCATTCCTGAGTCCTCTGGGGCTGTGAAGGTAGTCTCCGCATTTTGGTGTTAGGGCAGAGACTTCTGTGTTTGCTGGCGCGATGGGGTGACAGTGGTCCCCTTGGCAGCGGCAGCATAGTTACTGCCTGGCTGTACTTTGCGAGAGGGGGGATTTTTGCCTTGGGGTCTGCTTCTGCGGTTGAATATAGTGCAGCCCCTGTAGATCGCCACAGTTGCAGCACTACGGGGATTCTTCCCTCTTTTTTGCGCAGTCACGGGTTTGATATTCTCCGGCGCATTTAACGCAGCGAGATGGCATGCTGCAATAATATGCAACATGATCCAGGCCCTGGCATGAGTAGCACTGGGCCCTTCTACGTTTTGCGCGTAGTGGCTGGATCGCCACCTTCACCCACGCTACCCTCTCTGCCTGGAATGCCGGCCGCGGTGGTCTAGCGGTTCTAGGCGCTCAGTCCTGAACCGGGCGACTGCTACGGTCGCAGGTTCGAATCATGCCTCGGGCATGGATGTGTGTGATATCCTTAGGTTAGTTAGGTTTAAGTAGTTCTAAGTTCTAGGGGACTGATGACCACAGATGTTAAGTCCCATAGTGCTCAGAGCCATTTGAACCATTTTTTTCTGCCTGGAATATTTTCTTGTTATCCAGGTTGTCAGGGAGGATAGCCAGGAACAGTGGCATGTTTCGCTTTGTCCGTGGTGACGTCATAAGAGTCACCGAGCTGACTGGGTAGCCCATGGCTACCAGTTCTTCCTTGAGGTGATCTATCGGCATCTTCATTGGCAGGTGGCGAAGGACCACCTTAAGTTGTTTCTGGGGGTCGGCGTTGTGGGTAAAGCATTTGAGCTTCTCCTGCTCGACTACTTTCATTGCACGACGGTAATCGTCCATCGAGCGGACGGTTGGTTTCAACAGGTCAGGTCCCTGAGTCTTTACTGCTAGGGAGGGGATGACGTTAAACAACTGTAAGAAGGAATTGTAATCTTCCTTCCACTGGACAGTGATCGGAGGCGGTGCAGGCGCACGTTTTATGGGCGCCTGCCCCGTCTCCATGGCCTCGTTGTCGTCTTGAACGGCTGCAAAGGAGTTAGTCGTCTGCAGCGGCGCCACGGTTTCGAGCGTCTTTGCCCGCGCCGTGTGCCTCCGCTTGGGGACGACAAACTCCCCCTCTTCTTCCTGGGCGGCCTCCTCACCTGTGGCGCCCTCTGGCGCGTGTGGTTTCTTCCTCTGGGGCAGCCTGTGAACAGAAGAAGGTCCGCTTGCGGGTGGCTCGTCATCGTCCGTCGTCGCTGGCCTCTTGCGAGACGGCAGCGCGACGTCCATTGCTTCTTCATGCAGAAGAAGCTGTTCCAGGTTCGCTTCTGGAATTCCTGTGCCGTCTTGTGCTGCAGACGGCAGGTCAGCAGCCTCTTGACTGGCCTGCACCGGAGGGGCGGCCAGCAGAACATTGGTTGCTTGGGAAAAACCAAGACTGGTGGCTCTGCTCCCTTCAGGGCCGCCTCTGGCAGGACAGCGTCCTCTTGTTTGGACACGCCTGGCGGGGCTCCCGTCGGTACACAGACCTCTTCTCTGGCTGAGCCTGGCGACGCAGCGGCAAGTTCGTATTTCCTGAACCTTTCGTAAGCCTTCTCAGCAGCCTCTCTTTCAGAGGCTGTGGTGGCTTTGGCCAATCGATTCATGATGGCAAACAGTTGTAGCCCGGTTAACGGGATATATCCTGGGGACGTAGCAGAGGGCACGACCGTGGTCGTGGCCTCGGTTGCCGCAGGTGGTGGGTCGGGTGCGGCCGCCGCCTGAGCGTGCTCAGATGGGGCGGTAGCCGCCGCGTCAATGCTTTGTGCTTCCATGGTAGGGAAGGCAGGAGAGGAAGAGACAGAATCTAATCGAGTGACCGCGGACTGGTCCCACATGAAGGGGGTCCTGGCTCAGAGCGTGCCCTATCGGTCCCTAAGGGCAATACAAACTGATGCTGATCAATTTGTATTGCAGCTGAAATAGCAGAGAACACAACAATATTGCTGCTAACACACTCGCGAGCGAGTCGTTAGCTCTAGCAGTTCGCTGTTGCTTGCGCCACGTGGCCGCCTTCACAAAGGCGCGCGGACAAAGGCGCACGGGGACAAAATGCGCGAGCGAGAAAATGCGCAGCGAAGAGCCCGAGCGACCTGACGCTACGGCGGCTCAGCGCAGCCGGCTCGCTCGCTGTTGCATATAACTTCCTTCCTGTAGGATGTTGAGTGAGAAGGGTCTTGTCCTTGGACATTTCCTTCAGATGAACGGGTTTGGGCTTGGGTTAGCTTTTGTTAAATGCTCCTAACTATGTGGTTTTTCCTGACGTTTATGCTGTTTGATTTTCTCAGCTCTGCAGTTATTGCAGGATTGCTTTCGGTCTTTTGTATCGTTCCTGTACTTGGGGGTAGTTTCCAAGTTCTTTTATGAGGGGGTTTTCCGAGTTGCTCGCGGTTTCGTAGAACGCGGCAGCGAGTTCTCGGAATCTTTCTTTAAGGAACTTCATTTCCGTTGCCTCGTGTGTGTCGGCTGTTGGAAATCTCGTTGGGACATGTAGCGCGCGTTTTAGTGCCCTGTTCTGAATCCTTTGCAGCGTCACTATGTGAGTTTTTGCTGCGTAACCCCAGACAGGGCAGGCATACTCTAGAATGGGGCGGATGAGTGTGCAGTAGAGTCGTACTCCTGTGGTTGCAGCGAGACTGCTGGTCATGTTAAGGAGGGGTAGAGGGTGTTCATTCGAGCACTGCCTTTCCTGCGGAGGTCCTCGATATGGCGCCTCCAGGTGAGACGCTGGTCGAGGGTTACCCCGAAGTATTTTGCAGTGGCCTTCCAGGGGATCTCTCTCCTGTGGAGTCGCAGTGGGACGTTTTAGCCCCTTCGGTGTGGGAGGGAGTGCTTTCCCTTCCTCTGTGTTAACATTATTGGCAGTGTTTTGTCTCTGTTTATGGTGATTCGCCATTTCTTGGCCAAAGTTTCTGTTTTGTCGAGCAAGTTTTGCAATCTGTTGGTGACGATTCTTCTGTTACTGCTGCTCGCGAAGAAAGCTGTATCGTCAGCATATTGCGCTGTGTGTGTGTGTGTGTGTGTGTGTGTGTGTGTGTGTGTGTGTGTGTGTGTGTGTGTGTGTGTGTGTGTGTGCGTGCGCGCGCGTGTGTGTGGGGCTGTCGATGTGTCGGCATTGTACAGATTGTACAGTACTGGGCCTAGCACCGACCCCTGTGGGACTCCTGCGCGTATGCTACGCTTTGTGGACTTAGCATCGTCTACTTTGACGCTAAAGGATCTGTTGGATAGGTAGCTACCCAGTAGTTTAACGATATGGCCAGGGAATCCTAGTGTGTACAATTTGTACAATGATCCAGTGTGCCACACACTGTCGAACACCTTGGCTATGTCTAGTAGCACGAGGCCACAGTAGCCTTTCCGGTTAAAGGCTTCTGTGGCGGCGTCGACTACTCTCATTAGTTGTTGTGGTGCTGAGTGCTTATTGCGGAATCCGAACTGGAATTGGGGGAGCATTCCTTCTCTGCGTATGTGTTGTTCTATGCGAACCAGTAGGAGGCGCTCGTATAACTTACTGAGCGTGGGCAGTAAGCTTATGGGTCGGTGGTTCCTGGGGAAGATGGGGTCTTTTCCTGCCTTAGCGATAGCGACCATTTCGACATGTTTCCACTCTTTAGGGAAGTTTTGTGATCGTGTGATCTCGTTAAAGGTTTCTGTAAGCTTTTCTATCGCTAGCTGGGGCAGGTTTTTAAGCAGTTAATTGGTGACGAGATCGTGGCCTGGGGCTTTCTTGGTGGACAGTTATTTGATGGTTTTGGCTACCTCCTCCGGGGAGAAGGTAGGTGCATTGTCAGCGACGTCATCTTCTGCTGCGAGTAATGCTGCTAGTTGTTGCCTAACTATTCTTTCATGCTCGCGGTCTTGTGCCACTGCTGGTGTGAATTGTTTTTCGAAGACGTCGGCGAGTGCGTTGGCTTTATCTTGGGCGCTGAACACTAGTCCTCGCTCGCCGTGCAGAGGCGGCATCCTAGCGCGTCTTTTAGTGAACTGCTTGGTGGCTTGCCAGAGGCTATTGTCCTGCACTTTTAGTGTCGTGAGGCGGTTCGACCATTGCTGGTTTCTGTGTTCAGTGAGTGACGCCTTCAGCTCTATTTGTAACCTATTGAGCAACCTCCTGGTGTTTGGATTTCGCGTTGGTTTCCATTCCTTCGCGACCATGTTTTTGTGTCTGATCTGAGCAAGCAGCTGGGGTGGCAATCTTTGGGTCGGGGGAGGGGTTGTATTGTGTCTGGTTGTAGCGCCCAAAGCTGCTTGCAGGATCGCGTCGGTAAGACTTTGCAAAGATAACAGGATTGTGGTCGGATGACATTCTGTTCAGCGAACTCGCGGCCACAAAACCTGCGAGCAGTGTCTAAAACGTCTGCCCTGTTGCCGTTCAGGACCCCACACATGTAAGTGGTGGGTGCGCGCGATGCTTTTAAATTGTCGGCCGGCTCGGTTTGCACACCTGGAATTCCATTCTGTGTGTTTTGCGTTGAGGTCTCCCCAACTACGAGCTTGCCTCTAATTTGCCCTAATTTGGCAAGGTCTTCTTTTTCTAAGTTGCGTGTGGGAGGACGGTATGCCGCAACCACAGTTACCGGTCCTGTGGTTGTCGTTACCTCGATTGCTACTGTTTCCAACTGCGTCATGTCTGGTAGATATACTTGAGGATGTGGTATCCCCCTTTTAATGTAGATTGCTACCCCGCCCCCTGCAGTTGGTCGGTCTCGTCTGTAGCTAAGGTAGTTTGGTGCCCTTACTCTGATTCCCTGTTTAAGGTGAGTTTCGGACACCATGCATACATCGATGTTTTCGTCCGCCAGGAACTCTTTGAATTCGAGTGCCTGTTGGACGAGGCCATTTGCGTTAAACGTGCACATTCTGAGTCCCTGGATAGCCGGCCTATCCATGGTGGTGACTGATGACACTGGTTGCGCAGTTTCCTGCGTGGGCCTGACTGAGAAAATCACGGCCGAAATACGATCGGCAAAGCTCGTGGTCATTGTTCGCATGGGCATGTCCATGAGTTTAACGATTTGTGTGAGTGCGGTGGAGAAGTGTTGTGTTTGCGCATTTGTGTTGTTTTCGTCAGGTTTGGGTGTGTGTGTGTCTGTTTGTGAGGTTTCCTGTTTGGCGCCTGGTCTGCTTGTTTTGGGACAGTCTGTGGTTGAGGCGTAAGCGCCGCTGCATATGTGGCGGGGGGTGCTGTCAATGTTGGCGAGTGCGTTTGCTGTCGCGGGTGTGATGTCTACAACAGGTCTGATGCCTTTCCTGCGTGTCTCAGCGTTTGCGCTGCCGTGCTTTTTGGCGGACTTTGGTTTGGCCGCGGCCTTCGTGTTCCCTTGTCGGCGCTCGCGTGCGCGTTTTTGTGCAGGGCAGCCCTAGTAGCTGGCGGTATGCCCTCCGCTGCAGTTTGCGCACTTGAGGGGTTCATTTTTCTCCCGTTTGCAGTCTCTGGAGGCGTGGTCCCCTGCGCAACGTACACATTTAGGTGGCATGTTACAGCTAGCACTAACGTGTCCTATCATCTGACAGTTGAAGCACTGAGCTGCTCTCGAACATTGTTTTGGTGGTTCTGGAGTTAAAACCAGCGCCATCAGTCTTTGTTCTTGGAAAATTTTCCTATATTGGGGGGTATCCACTAATGTGGCAACGTAGAGCGACTTTTCTTGGTTGGAGCCGTGTCGCCTGACGGATTGTACGTCATAACCTTGCGTGGTTGGCGGACTTTATCTTTGGGAAAGCCTCTAAATACTGCTTTCAGCGGCTTTTGCGCTCCGATGGGGTAGGTGTAGTGCGGGACGTCTTTTTCTTTGAGCGCGGATTTAATGGTGTTATAAGCCTCTAGCGTCCGTGCCGTCATTTTGATTGTATCACCTCCTGCTGATGTGGCCTGGAAGTGGTCGCCACCTAGCGCGTCTTTATTGGTGGTGTACAGATCTTTGTACGTGGTAGGGAAGGTGGCCACTATGGGTGGGAGTCTGACATTTTTTGGCCGCTGTGTACCGGTCTGTCGTGGGATGGGGCGGGCGGGTTTTCCGCATCGTCCGGGAGTGCTGCAAATGGGTTCTGTGTTGCCTGAAGGCCGGTCTGTGTAGGTGATGTGGTGTGGCGGGCGGTTTTGCGTGCGAGTTGGAATTCGCCGTCTGTGCCCTGTGTTGTGTCTGTGGGAGGGGAGTGTGTTTTGCCTATGTTGCTTGGGGCGTCGGGGCTTTGTCGGGAGAGGGTTTCTGTTGCAGGCTCTGCTTCTACATCGGTAGTTTTGAGCGCACAGGGTGTGGTTTCCCTACTGGGGCCAGCAGTCTCGTTTGTCCCATTGTCTCCGCTGGGGCCTATTTCGGGGTCGATGGTGTGGGGTACTTCCGGAGTTGTCTGTAATCTGAACTGGGGGAACAGTGGTGGCGTGTCTGCACCTCTGCTTCCTTTGGTTTTCCGCGCAGGTGACTTTGCGCGTCGTTTGGTCCGGATTTTAGTTCCTATCCTGTTGTTTTCGGGAGAATTTTCTGTTCTCTTTCCCGCTTTCTGTTGTGGGGTTGGGGAGGACTTTCCTTTCGGGTCTACGTTTTTCTGCTAGGTCGTTCCTAGCCTTTTCCCTACGTCGTTCGGTTTTCATGATCCTCATCATAAGTTTACGTTCCTCTTCCGGATCTAGGTGAGGGGGGACGTTTTGGATGAGCGGATCTCTTATTATGGAACCTAATCCTCGTCTGTCGGATCGGCCAATGGTGAACCATGTCTCTGAGGACTGCGTCACTTCTAGTATGACCGTGTCTTCCATTTCCGGGAGCGAAAACGGGGGCAAAGTCAAGGGCTGCCAAAGGAGTGTTGGGCGCTGCCTCCGTTGGCACCGTTATTCGTATCCAACAGCGCACCAACCCTAACGCCTGACACGCGCGGGTATCTGGCCTGCGACAAGGCCCTGACGTGCTGAGTACCCTAACACTCGGAGGAGCAGAGATAATCTCCGCGGCATCTGAGATGCTCGAAGTGGCCGGAAGCGCGGCCCGCGGCAGCGAGAAGACGCGCACCAAGCCGCGTCCACCCACAACACGCAACGACAATTTTGCCCACAAGCTGCCGGTAAACCAGCCGCCTGTGTCCAAATCTTCTCGCAACTCCGCTCCCGATTTGAGGAAAATCAGGAGCTCGGAAGCCTCAGTGCACGTAAATGTCAGGCCTAAGCGCAGACAAACGAGCGACTGTTCCCGCAAGCGGGTTCCTGTGGCTTGGTGCAGTACCGTATGCGCTCCTGCAGCCCAGCACGCAATCACCGTACAGTACGGCTGTCACCAAGAGACTGTGCAGCCGTCGTTGCTCATGTCTGTGCATCTGCCCATGTGGTTTTGAAGGTCCTGTGGATTTTGCCTTAATGCCTTCTGTCTCAGCTTGGGTTTCCAGAAGCATGGTTTTGTTTGATTTATAACATGTTTGTGTTTTTTTGTGTATTTTGTTTGTTTTAGTGTGAAGTAGTACCTAAAGTGTCTGGTTAATGTATTCTTAGGATGCTTATAGTTCACATGTAGTGGGTCAGATCCCAAGCTAGTGATGGTCTGGTATGGTGAGTTTTCTGCATTTGAGTAGAAAGACTGAGTTCGTTGCTGGATGACTGTAGTGATTGTGGGCATGTTTGTGTCTCTGTGTATGAGTGCGTTTGGAACGAACCAGGGAGTGTCTGTTATTATTCTGAGGGCCTCGTTTTGCACTATTTGCACTTTTCTTAGGTGAGTGTCTGCGGCCATGCCCCAGACCTCGCAGCCGTATAGTATTGCAGGAAGGACCACCATCTTCCAGATTTTTAGTTTTACTTCGATGGTCAGTCCATTGCCCTTTAGCAATGGGTATAACTGATACAGCCTAGCCGAACCCCGATTACATGCGTCGGCTATGTGGGAATTCCATAAAAGTTTGCTATCGATCTTTAGTCCGGGGTACCTTACTGTGTCGCACTAGGGGAGGTTCCTGCCGTCAATCATGAGTTGACGGTTGGGTGGCCTTCGCCTGGTTCTGAACATTATTGCGTTACACTTGGTTGGATTGAGTTTAATTTTCCAGAAGTTACACCATTGTGTGATCTGGTCGAGGTGCCTCTGTATGTTTAGAACGATGGTATTTATGCCAGCCACCCGAACCCAAATTAAGTGTCATCGGCAAACAGGGCTAGATGGGTGCTGTCCCACTTTGGTATGTCGTTAGTATACAATCTATACAGGACGGGCCCCAGGACAGAACCTTGGGGCACTCCTGCCTCGATTGACTTAATGCTACTCTTACATCTATCCATGAACACAAAAAATTTCCTGTTACTTAAAAACAAGTGGAGGATCTTCAGCAGATGGTGGGGACAGTCATATTGGTGGAACTTGTATAGTAGGCCGTCGTGCCAGACACGGTCGAAGGCCTTTTCAATGTCTAAGAAGACTGCCCCCGTACTTTGCCTGTTTGCCCTAGCCTTGCAGATCTGCTCCACCACACGGGTGGCCTGTGAGATAGTGCTGTGTCCGGCACGAAAACCAAACTGCTCTGGGATGGTGATGTTCCTTTCGGTGAAGAAGTCGTGGAGTGGCTTTAGGATTAGTCGTTCGAGAACTTTGCCTAGTATGCATAGGAGGGATATGGGTCTGTAGTTCTGGGGAAATAGGGGATTTTTGTCGGGTTTGGGAAGTGTGATAACTTTGGCTATCTTCCATGCAGATGGGAAGTGGTTGTGTTTCAGGCAGGCGTTGAGGATGTTAGTTAGGTAAAGGAAAGCTGAGTTAGGGAGGTGTTTGAGCTGTAGTGGCTTTATGCCGTCAGGGCCAGGGGATTTGGAGTTACCGATCCCGTTTATGGTTGAGCAGTCTGTTTGGTAGGACACAGGCTCGAATACGGTCTCAGGGCGTCTTCTCAGGATTCCTGCGACTGTACGGATGACTGTCTCTTCGTGCTCGTCGGCGTCTCTCGTCGTCAATTATGTTCTCGCGAAACTGCAGCTCCAGCGAGTTTGCCATAGCTTCTGCTTTTTCAGGGGGATCATAGACAAGTCCATTTTCGCCGTGGAGCGGTTTGATGGATTTTGTCGTCTCCTTTCGCGACTTTACGATACGCCAAAATTTCTGTGGGTTGTCTTGTTTCCTCAAGTGTCCGCTCCCAGCATGCACTTCTGTACTCGCACCCTCACTTCTGAGCAAGGCTGCTCGCTATGCGCCTGTCGATGGGGTCTCTGTAGGCCTGCCATCGTTTCCTGAAGCGGCGTTTAGTGCGAAGCAGCTCTTGTATTTCCTTTGGCAGGTCTTGGCGCCTGTTCATGTGTCTAGTCCTAGTGGTTGTTTGCCTGTTGCAGACTTTTGAGATGTCTGTAAAGTGCTCCACGGCGTTTTCTATGTCCCTTCAGCTGTTGAGCCTAAGGGGCTCTGTGGTGTGAAGGTCAACGAGAGTCCTGTATTAGTCCCAGTCAGTTTCGTACGTGTAGTAGGCCTTGTCTGCTCCTTTGTGTCTGACACCGGCTAGCTCTAGGCCTATGGGGTTGTGGTCAGAGTCGAGGTCATTGAGCTCTACTGGGTTGAGTGCCCAGTGGAAGTTTTTAGTCACAAATATATCCACAATGTCCGGACGGACAGTTTCGTATCTGTGGAAATGGGTCGGTTCGTCGGGGGCGACGATGCTGACCTCGTTTCGGTTTAGGATATACACTCCTGGAAATTGAAATAAGAACACCGTGAATTCATTGTCCCAGGAAGGGGAAACTTTATTGACACATTCCTGGGGTCAGATACATCGCATGATCACACTGACAGAACCACAGGCACATAGACACAGGCAACAGAGCATGCACAATGTCGGCACTTGTACAGTGTATATCCACCTTTAGCAGCAATGCAGGCTGCTATTCTCCCATGGAGACGATCGTAGAGATGCTGGATGTAGTCCTGTGGGACGGCTTGCCATGCCATTTCCACCTGGCGCCTCAGTTGGACCAGCGTTCGTGCTGGATGTGCAGACCGCGTGAGACAACGCTTCATCCAGTCCCAAATATGCTCAATGGGGGACAGATCCGGAGATCTTGCTGGCCAGGGTAGCTGACTTACACCTTCTGGAGCACGTTGGGTGGCACGGGATACATGCGGACGTGCATTGTCCTGTTGGAACAGCAAGTTCCCTTGCCGGTCTAGGAATGGTAGAACGATGGGTTCGATGACGGTTTGGATGTACCGTGCACTATTCAGTGTCCCCTCGACGATCACCAGTGGTGTACGGCCAGTGTAGGAGATCGCTCCCCCACACCATGATGCCGGGTGTTGGCCCTGTGTGCCTCGGTCGTATGCAGTCCTGATTGTGGCGCTCACCTGCACGGCGCCAAACACGCATACGACCGTCATTGGCACCAAGGCAGAAGCGACTCTCATCGCTGAAGACGACACGTCTCCATTCGTCCCTCCATTCACGCCTGTCGCGACACCACTGGAGGCGGGCTGCACGATGTTGGGGCGTGAGCGGAAGACGGCCTAACGGTGTGCGGGACCGTAGCCCAGCTTCATGGAGACGGTTGCGAATGGTCCTCGCCGATACCCCAGGAGCAACAGTGTCCCTAATTTGCTGGGAAGTGGCGGTGCGGTCCCCTACGGCACTGCGTAGGATCCTACGGTCTTGGCGTGCATCCGTGCGTCGCTGCGGTCCGGTCCCAGGTCGACGGGCACGTGCGCCTTCCGCCGACCACTGGCGACAACATCGATGTACTGTGGAGACCTCACGCCCCACGTGTTGAGCAATTCGGCGGTACGTCCACCCGGCCTCCCGCATGCCCACTATACGCCCTCGCTCAAAGTCCGTCAACTGCACATACGGTTCACGTCCACGCTGTCGCGGCATGCTACCAGTGTTAAAGACTGCGATGGAGCTCCGTATGCCACGGCAAACTGGCTGACACTGACGGCGGCGGTGCACAAATGCTGCGCAGCTAGCGCCATTCGACGGCCAACACCGCGGTTCCTGGTGTGTCCGCTGTGCCGTGCGTGTGATTATTGCTTGTACAGCCCTCTCGCAGTGTCCGGAGCAAGTATGGTGGGTCTGACACACCGGTGTCAATGTGTTCTTTTTTCCATTTCCAGGAGTGTAGTTGTGCAGTGCCCTACCACAGTCGTTGCTGACCCTACAACCCCAGGCTCGATTTTTGGCATTCAAGTCTCCACCAAGTATGACTTTGGGGCCTGAGTTTAATAGTAAATCTATGTCGTTAGTGGGGATGTTCCTACCAGGGGGGTGATAGACTGCAACTACTATTACAAGGCCTTGTTCTGTTTTGATTTCAATTGCAGTTGCCTCGACTCTTTCGAGTTGGGGCAAGTCGCCTAACCTATGAGCTAACCTATTTTTAACTAATACTACGGTGCCGCCTCCAGGGCGGTTTACTCTATCATTCCTATAAATACTAAAATTTCTTATATCTAAGGTCTGTTGTGGGCGCAGGTGCGTCTCTGATATGAGCGCTATATCGACACTATTGTCATCGAGAAAGTGCTCCAGAGTTTGCTTCTGATTCGAAATGCCATTGGCATTCCAGTTTATTATGAAGAGTGATCTTCTTTGATTACGGTCCATCAAAGAAAGACAAGATAGATGATGCTATTATTAACAGCTTTGACAGCTTGTCTGGGACTGCTTGAACTTGCTCCACCGTTGATTTGATGGTGCTGATTACTTTGGGTATGTTAAAGGAACCCAGCACGCTGGCTAGCCCGTGCCGTTGGGTCAGTGTATAGTCAGCTGCAGCTGAGTTGCCTGGCGGGAGGCTCCAGGCCGACTGCGCGCGGCCGGCGGCCGGCAGTGTGTGCCTCGCCGCTGCGGGAGGGAGTGGGGGGCGGTGGCTGAGGTGGACGGGGTAGCAGCAGGCTGCCTGGCGGCAGTCGCCGCCTGGCCTTGTTGCTGACAAGGGAACATCCCCATCGCACCCCCCTCAGATTTAGTTATAAGTTGGCACAGTGGATAGGCCTTGAAAAACTGAACACAGATCAATCGAGAAAACAGGAAGAAGTTGTGTGGAACTATGAAAAAATAAGCAAAATATACAAACTGGGTCGTCCATGCGTAAGATAGGCAACATTAAGGGCAATGTCAGGCGAGGAGTGCCGTGGTCCCGTGGTTAGCGTGGACAGCTGCGGAACGAGGGGTCCTTGGTTCAAATCTGCCCTCGACTGAAAATTTTGCTTTCTTTATTTTCGCAAAGTTATGATCTGTCCGTTCGTTCATTGACGTCTCTGTTCACTGTAGTAAGTTTAGTGTCTGTGTTTTGCGACCGCACCGCAAAACCGTGTGATTAGTTGACGAAAGGACGTGCCTCTCCAATGGGAACCGAAAACATTTGATCGCAAGGTCATAGGTCAACCGATTCCTCCACAGGAAAACACGTCTGATATTTTGTATACGACACTGGTGACAGCATGTGCGTCGCATGACAGGAATATGTTGTCGACCCACCTAACTAGTACACTTGGCGAATGGGTGAAAAGATTCTTCTACCTTGCCCGATTTAGGTTTTCTCGTGGATGTAATAATCACTCCAAAAAAAGTGATGAAAACATAAGTTTTTCACATAAACTGAAAATAAAAAGTTAAAATTTTCAGTCGAGGGCAGATTTGAACCAAGGACCTCTCGTTCCGCAGCTGTTCACGCTAACCACGGGACCACGGCGCTCCTCGCCTCATATTGCTCTTAATGTTGCCTATCTTACGCATTGACGACCCAGTTTGTATCTTTTGCTTATTTTTTCATATTTCCACACAACTTCTTCCTGTTTTCTCGATTTATCAATATTCAGTTTTTCAAGGCCTCTCCACTGTGCCAACTTATAACTAAATCTGAGGGGGGTGCGATGGGGATGTTCCCTTGTGAGAGCGTCCGCGCGAGTTTAATATGGGGAAGTTCTTGGGATTGATAGCAGGGGCTGGACTTGCTTTCCCAGCTTCCGCTTTTGGTTTGTTCTGCCTGGATTGCGTGACAGCGGTCCACGTGGGGCATTTTTTGTAGCTAGCAGGGTGTTTACCCTGACAGTGAACACATGTTGGGTCAGCTTCCCTAGGCTTTTTGCACAGGGAGGTAAGGTGTGAGCCTGCGCACTTTACACAGCGCGGGTCCAACCTGCAGTTTCGGCTGCCATGGTGAAACCTCTGGCACCGGTAGCGTTGTTGTGGCCCTTCCTTCCTGCTGTAGGACTCTATTGTGCATGTGGTGTAAAGAAGCCTGTTTACCTTGTAGATTTCGCCTGCATTTTGTCCCTTGACAGTGGTGGCGATATAGTTTGGCGTTTTTACCAGTGTTGGTACACCGTTTACATCCTTCCGTTCTTTCATTTGTATGACGCTCTGGACGTTAAAGTTGAGGTCTTTGAGTGCATCATGTATTTGAACCGGATAAATAAAGCTGGGGAGTATCTGTATTACGACTTTCTGGAGCTTTGACGGCTCCAGGTCGTAGGTGTGGTACTGAATACCGCGAATAACTAGGTTAGTCAAGACATGCTGATGGTCCTCGGCGTTATTGAGTTGGTACTTTACTGTGTCGCCCCTATATGCGCACTGGATCTTGCTTTTAAGCCCGGGCTCTACTTCCTTCACAAAGTCTATGTAGTCCTTTGTGCGGTAGCTTATGATAGGGGGGATACGAATCTTTTTACCCTGGGGTTTAGACGTCCCTGGACGGGGAGCGTCAGAAGCGTCCTGTGGGAGTGCTTCGAACCTGTTTGCTGTGGGGACAGTCACCACATCCATTTCTTCAGCGTCATCGGGTGGAAGGGGAGCAGCCAGTGCTGCAGCCTCGTCTTGCAGGGCCTGTCTTTTGCTACTGCCTGCAGACGTGGTCCCTGGTTCGCCTGCTTCCTCGTGTTATTTCTGTTTACGTGTCTGTCTGTGTTGTGGCATGATCAGGCTGTGGTAGCCCTTATAAGAGCTGCCACAGCGGGCTGGGGTAGTTAACTGCCCAGGGGCAGTAAGCTGAGACTTCTGGCACGAGGAAAAACCACCAGGCACCACGCAATGACTGTCAGTTGCACCTTCGTTAACACCGCAGGGTGTCCAGTGCAGAGCTGACCCTATGATACACGACCGCGGGTTACCGGGCAGCGCCACGGGCCCTGGATCGGAAAAATCTCCATTCTCGGTGGATGCGGGGAGGATGCCCCGCAGCGTGATGTCGTGGCAGTGGGAAGAACAAGACAATTTTGCTGGCTACATGCTCAGTGAGCAGTGGAGCCTCGAAATATTTCCCACGTCGAATCTCGGGCGTATCGCACAAAGACGGCGGCAAGCACACGAGAGTCCAAGCGAGTCGGCGTCTCAGCACGGCGGCGGCGACTGTGCACCCGGTCTCTCTTCTCTCTTTTTGTCTTCTACCGATAGAGGGGGGGTGTTGGTGGAGGTTATTGTCGCATTTGGACATTTCCTCCTCTTTTCTTGTGTGGTGTTGTTAATGCTGGTCTTTTGTAAGTTGATATGTTTTTGAGAGTTGTTAATTTATCTAATTGTGCTACTGCAGGAGTAGCGACTTTGGTCTGTTGTATCTGTCCCTTTGCTGTTCATATTGCCCCGCAGGAGGCGGTGTGGCTCTCTCAGCAGCTTGTAGGATCACTCTTGTGATGTAGTCTAGTGCCTGTTCTGCTGTCTCTGCAGTTGGAGGCGGGGTGTGGGCAAGTTCAGCTGCTACTGCGTTGCTGAATTGATCTTTATTGATGCGCTTGTACGTCGCATGCCGTTGTGGGATAGAGAGCCATTCTCCCTTGTCGACCTCAAAAATCACGGGGTTGTGGTCCGACGACATTCTGTTTACCGATGTCGCGGATACAAAGCTCTCCAGATTTTTTGTGATGGCTGTGTTGAGGACGTCCGGTCTTCCTCCGTTCTTTGGGAAGTCTGTCGGTTCCTCTGGGCCCCATATTTGTAACTGGTGTGTGCGCGCGAGTCGTTGCAGTTGTTGACCAGCTTGATTTTGGTGTCTCGAGTTCCAGTCCGCGTGCTTGGCGTTTAGGTCCCCTGCTATTAATAGTTTGCTTCTAATACGGCTTAGTGCAGCTATGTCGTCCTCTTCTAGTCTTTGGGAAGGGGGGCGATACACTGCAACGACTGTTAGGGGGCCAGTTACTGTGGCCACTTCAGTTACCGCCGTTTCTATTTCTGCTGTATTGGGGGCGTATATTTGGTGGTGTTTGATTCCTTTTTGGCACATACCGCGACCCCGCCTCCGTGAGTGGGTCGGTCGTTTCTGTAACAATTGTAGTTTGGTACAGAAACTTAGTCCAGGTTTGAGGAATGTTTCGCCCACTAGGCATATGTTAACGTTTTCGTCCTGCATGAATTCTCTAAACTCCATGGGTTGGCGAGTAAGGTTGTCTGCGTTAAACGCGCATATCTTCAGACCTTCTATATTAGGTCTTCTGTCCATGGTGGGGGACAGGCTTTCCTGAGGCTGTCGCTGCTACAGGCGACTGCTGTGCTGCCGATCTGAGGTCGGCCGGGAGGTGGGTCAGTGTTGCTAGAATACCTACTAGCTGAGTCATCTGCGCCTGTAGCAGTCGGATGGACGACGCGAGTTGTTGGATTGCAACAGACTCGGCTGCCTCTCGAGGACTGGTTTGTGGCGGTCAGGGATGACGGACTTCCCTAGGACTTTCGTCAGTTTGGGGAACCTGGTTACTGCTGTGTTGTGGTGGTGGTAGGTGGTTCGGCGGGTCAGGTGGGTCACCGGTAAGTGCACGGGAATAAGCGGTGGAGGCGAAGACCTGTGTTTTCACGGTGTCGTTTTGTCTTCTCTGGGGAGGTGGGTGGCCTGGGTGCTGGTGTGTTTTTGTTGTAATTCGGTGTTTTGGTGTTGTTTTTACCCCTCTGCCTGCCCCTTAGAGCTCTGTACTCGGGACACCCTAAATAACTGGCTGAGTGCGTTCCGTTGCAATTTGTGCACTTTTCTTTTCCCTCCCCCCTTGGTAGTTTACACTGGTCGTATGTGTGCTGTTCAGTGCATCTGACGCACACCACTGGCATCGTGCAGTCTCGCGCGATGTGCCCAAGGGCCTGGCAGTTGTAGCAGCGCCCTGGGCCCGATTTCTTTTTTAGTTTTACGGGCGTGACCTTTAATGCCAGTATTCTTTTGACCTCCCAGATCTTACTATTTTGTGCAGAGTCTGGGAGGGTGACCGTATGGAGGGGCCACGATCAGTTCTGTCGCGTCATCACCACCGAGCTAACCTCAAGCCCTTCCTCCAGCAGGAACTGTTTGATGTCCGCGGTGTCAGTGGTGTGTGGTACAAAGCGGAACACCAGTCTAATTGGCCTTCTCGCTGCTAGTGGGAAGGTGTAGAACTGTAATTTCCGTTCCTCGAGCACCTTCCTCACTGCCTTGTAGTCGTCAACGTTCTTTACAGTGATTTTAACTTTGTCACCGCCAGTTGTCTTGGCGGTGAACCTGCTTTCCCCTATCGTGTTCGTTATGACGTCGTACAATGCCTTATAGTTGTTCTCAAATTGCACGACTATCGGTGGGATTCTGAGGCTTTTTTGTTGTTCGTTTTCCTCAGTGTCATCTGCTTGTTGCGACTCATCTTGCGCAGTTTCTCCCATCACATCGAATCTGTTGGCGGTGTGGATTGTGGCTGGTGTGACTAAGGCGGGGGATCTGCTGGCGGTTTTTCTCGCCAGCTGGAATCCATCGTCATCTATCTCCTGCGTGTCGGTCCCTGCGCAGCTTCCGCATCGCTCGCTCCCCTCAGCGCACCCCTCGGCAACGCTCCGAGGTTCCTCCGCTCCGGCATTCCCTCGCGGCGGCGAGCCCGCGCCGGCGGTATCGGTTTCTTTCCGCCGCCCGCGTCTTCGTGCTTTTGCGCATTCACCTCGGCGCGCAGCCGCCCGGCCGCCTGGGGGAGCGCACTAGCCGTCACAGCGCTGGCGCTTTGTTCGGCTGCTACCTGGCCCTGCTGGCCGCCGCTACAGGTGGCCCGGTCGGCCTTTGTGTTGGCAGGCGTGGCCGGCTCAGGCGCGGCTGACCCGGCCGCGTCCGCCACTTCCGGCCGCCGCGCAGCGACGGGTTTGCGCGAGGTGGTCTTTCGCTTCTTTACCTCTGACCCAGTTGTGACTTTCTTGTTTCGTTTGGGTGATTTCTTTGCCTTCGCCTTAATTAGGCGGCCACTCGGTGGTGTTTTGTCACCCATGGGCAATATTCGCTGTTGTTTCCAAGTTCTTTCGAGCTTCTTTTCATATTTTCTGTTATCCTTGCCGGTGAGGCCCGCGATTGCGTTAAGCAACAGCAATCGCGAGCTCGGGCTCATACCGCCCTGGCTGCCCGTTAGGTCCGTCCTGTTGACTTCGTAGCAACCAGGGGCGTTTTCTTTCTCTTTTATCCTCAGTTTTACTGGGATCTGTTCCACGTTGAGACGCGGAATGGTTGGCTGCCAAGGGGTGTCGGTGTCTGCTTTTTTGTTGGCACCGTTAGGTATTTGGCAGAACGGTCCGACCCTAACAGATGTGACACGCGCGGGTATCTGGCCGTTGACCAGGCCCTGACGGGCAATTTCCCTACTCTTGGGGGGAGCAGAGCTAATCTCTGCGGCAGCAGGAGTACCTGTCGCAGCCGACGTGCTCGAACCGGCCGAAAAAGCGAACCGCGGCAGCAAGAAGACGCGCACCAAGACGCACCAACCCACAGCTCGCAACCCACAACGGCAATTTGGCCACAAGCTGCCGACAAATCAGCCGCCCGTCCCGCAATCTTTTTGCAACTCCGCTCCCGATTTGAGAAAATCAGGAGCTCGGAAGCCTTAGTGCCGAACCGTCCAGCTAGAGCGCTAGAACAATCAGCGACTAAACCCGCAAGCAGGTTCCTATGGCTGAGTAGCAACGAAGAGGGAGAGTACTAGCGCAGCCCCGCAGACGCGTCCGCACTCTCCAGAAGCTACTCAGCGAATGCCGGCGACGAGTACTGCATTCGTGCTTTCCTCACTGCCGAGGAGAGCATATGCGATGGAGGGTGTTGTCCTTCGGGACATTTCCTCCTCAATGCTGTATGTGTAATTTGTCTTAGTTGTGTGGTATGTCATGTTATAGTGGTGCAGTGTGTTAGGTGATTCTGTGCTGCCGTATAGGCTGTCTTAATTTGTTAGCTTAGTTTTTGATCGTCTGTGTCTGTCCAATGTTGTGTCGTACTGTCCCAAGTTTTTAATGACTCTGTTGTCAGCTCTGGCCGTGTTTTCGTAAAAGCTTTCGGCCAGTTCTTTGAATCGCACGTGGAGCGTTGGTATTCCAGCTGCTTCGTGTAGGTCAGCAGTGGGGAAGCGGAAGGGAAGGTGTAATGCCCTTTTAAGCGCTCGTTTTTGGACTGATTGGAGTTTGCGGAGGTGCCAGTGCGCCGCGTATCCCCAGACAGGGCAAGCGTACTCCATTATGGGTCGTATTAGTGAGCAGTATGTTCTGACTCCTATGTCAGCTGCTAGGGTGCTGTGGGTGTTTAGGATAGGATACAGCATTTGCATCCTACCACTAGCTTTACGGCGCAAGTCCTCGATGTGAGCCTGGTGTCAAGAGTGACTCCAAGGTACCTGGCGGTTCGTCGCCAAGGAAGTTCTTGGCCGTTCAGCTTAAGTAGGAGCGGCTGTTGGGCGTGAGCCCGTTTGCCTAGTTTACGGGTGATCATTATGGTTTGTGTTTTCCCCTCGTTTAGCGTGATGCGCCATTTTTTAGCCCAGCGGCCGGTCTCGTCCAGCGCTGATTGCAATCTTCGCGTAACCCTGTCTCTGTTCGGGTTACGCGTGAAGAACCCTGTGTCGTCGGCATACTGGGCAGTGTGCACCAACGGTACGGTCGGGAGGTCGGCAGTGTACAGGTTGTACAGTACCGGGCCCAGTACCGACCCCTGGGGCTCGGCTGCCCTGATGCGCCGCTTTGTGGAGAGCGACGACTCGATCCTAACGGAGAAAGTGCTTTGATAGAGGAGCCCAGTGTGCCAGACAGAGTCAAAGGCAGCGGCTACGTCAAGTAGCACTACCCCGCAGTAACTTTTGCGATTGAAGCTTTCGGTAGCTGCTTCGACGACCCTCATTATTTGCTGGGGCGCGGAGTGTTCCTGCCGGAAACCGAACTGAAAGTCAGGCAGGATTTGTTGTGTTTTGACGTGGTCGAGAATGGGGATGCGTAGCAGGCGTTCGTAAATTTTGCTAATGGTTGGCAAAAGGCTGATTGGTCGGTGGTTCTGCGGGATAACCGGGTCTTTACCGGGTTTCGCGATCGCGACGACTTCTGCGTGTTTCCAGCACCTTGGAAACTTGCAGAGACGCGTGATCTCATTGAAGATATTTGCGATGTGGGCTATGGCAGGAGGTGGGAGGTGTTTCACTACTACTTTGTTGAGCTGGTCGTGGCCTGGGGCTCTTTAGTTGGGTAGCGACCTGATTACTCGGTTCACGTCGTCGGGTGTGAAGAGCGGTGTGTTTTCTTCGTCGTCGTCGGCATCGTCCGCCGTAAGGAATGTGGCGAGCTGACGTCGAACGACGGCTTCGTGGGCCCTGTCCTGCGCCTCTGTTTTTCAAAGGCATCTGCCTGGGCATTTGCCTTATCTGTGGTGCTAAAGACAAGTCCGCGCTCGCCGTGCAGAGGTGGCAGTCTGGCGCGTCTTTTGGTGATCTGTTTGGTCGCCTGCCAGAGGCTGTTGTCGTCCACGCGGAGGCCGAAAGTCGCGCCGACCATTGCTGGTTGCGGTGCTCAGTGAGTGCAGCCTTCAGCTCTCGTTGTAGGCGGTTCAGTAGCCTCCTAGTTGCGGGGTTTCTAGTAAGCTTCCACTCTTTGGCGATCCTGTTTTTGTTTCTAATTTGGACAAGCAGGTGCGGCGGGAGTTGCTTAACAGGGGGAGGGCCGTCCGGTGGCCGTGGTGTGGCCTCCTTAGCTGCTTGCAGGATCGTGCTGGTGAGATCTTGGAGCGCCTGTTCTGCAGAATCTGCAGTTGGAGGCGGGGCCTGAGCAATTGCTGAAGTTACGTCAACTTTGAATTGCTCCCAGTTGGTGCGCTTGTATGAGATGTGTTGTTGCTGGAGAGGTACCCAGTCTCCTACGTCGACCTCGAGAATCACAGGATTGTGATCGGAAGACATTCGGTTAACCGATTGCGCGGTCACAAACCCTGTTATTCTTTTTCGTGAGAGCTATGTCGATGACGTCCGCCCTCCCCCCGTTTCTTGGGAAGTGGGTGGGCTCCTCTGGACCCCAGATGTGAAAGTGGTGGGTGCGCGCGAGTCGTTGCAGTTGACGACCAGCTCTGTTTGAGTTTCGCGAGTGCCACTCTGCATGTTTGGCGTTCAGGTCACCGCCAACGAAGAGTTTTCCTCTAATTTGACCTAGGGCTGCTATGTCGTCCTCTTCCAGAGTGTAGGACGGAGGGCGATATGCTGCAATCTCCATTGCCACTGTTTCAATTTGCCTAGTTGCTGGTAGGTGGACCTGATGGTCGGGATTCCGCGTTTGACGTATGTTGCTACCCCGCCTCCAGCGGTGGGCCGATCGGTCCTGTAACAGTTGTAATTGGGTGCCGCTGCCCTTACACCCGGTTTTAGCGTCTCTCGGCCACCATACATACGTCTATGTTTTCATCGTGTGGGAAATCTCGAAACTCGTTGTTTTGTCCGACGATACCGTTTGCGTTGAAGACGCACATTCCTAGTCCTTGGATGTGGGGTCGTCTATCCATCACTGGGAGGAGGATTTCTCTGCTGTAGTCGCATTGTTATGCGACCCTTGGAGTACCAAGTTAATGGCGGTTAGTACTTGGGCGTTCTGTTGCCTGATTTCGTGGAGCAGTTGCGTTAGGAGGCCTAACGTTTGGTCCACGACTCCTGAGGGCCGTAGGGCATTTGCACTCTCTTCAGAAGTGCTGGGCTGAGGGCCTTGTGACGTGTACTCAGTTGCCGCTACTGGCTGCAGACTGGACTTGGGAGTTTGAGGGGAGGAGGCTTCCCTGGACGTTTCTCCGTTAGCGGGGAACGGCTGCTGGGCTAGGTGTATTGTGGGTGTTGTTTGTTGACTCCTGTCAGTGCCTACGACACTCGCGTAGCTTGCGCCACCTCGCGGTCTCGATCGAGTTGTTGGTCGTGTTTGTCGCGGTTGTGGGTTGGTCGGCGCTCTCGAGATCGTAGGACCGGCGCCGCGGTTGGTTTTTTGTGTGGCGGGGATCTTGGTGCCTTGCGCGCGTAGTCGGTGTTCTTTTTGCACTCGGCAACCTTGGTAGAAGGCGCCTTGGCCAGATTCTTCGCATAGGGCGCACTTGCTCTTAGGATCACCTCTCTGTAAGGAGCACTCTGAGGTGGGGTGCCCTTCTGCGCATTTCATGCACCGAGTTGGCATGTCGCAGTGCTTGGCAACATGCCCTAGTCCTTGGCAGTTGTAGCACGTTGCCACTTTTCCTGCGTAATGGTTCAATAGTGACTGGCACTGACAGGACGTGGGTGATTTGCTTTTGCCTGTTTTGGGGAGTGTCAGGCAAGTTGGCTTGATACAGTGGCCACTTGTTACCACTGTAGGCTTCTTTCATATGGGTGACGCTATTAACTTCATATTTACTTCATAACCCTGTCTCTGCAGGTCCTTCCTAATAGCGTCAGTGCCAACTTTGTGGGGTAAGTCCCTGGTTAAAAGTTTCGTAAGTCGTCGCTTGGCTGTGGGGAAGGTGTAGTGGGGGACTTTGTGTTCAGAGAGCAGGGCCTTCACAGCGGTGTAGTAGTCCAGCTCCCTGAACATTAGCTTGATTTTGTCCCCTCCGGCGGACTTTGCAGTAAACTGCTTCTCGCCGAGGCAGTTGCTAATGAGGGAGTGTAGCTCCTCGTAATTTTTGTTAAATTCGGCGACTATGGGAGGGAGTCTGTGTTTTGGTGCGGGTGTGTGTTGTGGCGCATCACTGTTCGCAGGTACCGCTTGGTCCTCGTCTGACAGCGGCAAGAACTTATTGCTTGTGGAAGCAATACCTTTCACTTGCTGGGGTGTGGGTAGGCGGGCGGTTTTCCGCGCTTTTTGGAAGCCATCTCCGTCGGTGCCGGGTGTTTGGGACTCTGTTGTGTCTCGGGATTGGTGGATGACGAGGGGGCAGTCTGACTCGTCTCCGCTCCCTGAGGGGGAGGGAGTACGTGGCTTGGTGGTGGGCGGTTGGTTTGATGCAGTTTTCTTCGGTTGCTTGCGCTTGACAGTTTTTTTGTGCTTTTTGGCACTTTTCACTACGTCCTTTATGCGCTTAGCTGGAGCTGAGGGCTCTTTAGCATGTTGCGTCTTGTTTTGAGCGGGAGGAGGGAGTTTAGGTACGGTTTGTTTGGGTTGGGCTGCGGGGTTTGGCTTGGGGAGGATGCTGACTGGGAGATGTTTCCTCTGCGCAGGGGTAAGGTGCTGCACCAGCACTTGTGCCTGCCCTGTGCTGATCATCTGGGTGGCCATGGACATCCTACCGCTGGTAGGTGGGAGAGATGTGCTCCTTTTTGTAGTGTACTCTCCGTTAGCATGTCGCACGCAGGTAAAGGAGGCTATGTCAATGGCTGCCATGGGACTACCAATCGCCACCTTAGTTGCCGTCACCGTTAGGTTTCCGGCGGCAGAACTTGGTCCTATCTCACTACCAGGCGCGGGACACTGGCCAGAGACCAGGCCCTGACCTGTAGATGCCCTAACGCTCGGGGGAGCAGAGCTGTTCTCTGCGGCAGCTGAGGCGCTCGAGCCAACCGGAAAAGCGGCCGGCGGCCGCTGGCGCTTTACAAACGGGCCTTGGCCTTGGCCCGAGGTGTAGGAGTTTAAACTTATTGCAGTCGTTACTCCTGTTCCTGGTGATGCGATGGTGATGTGGCCTCACTGTATGGTTTGTCCTCCCGTGGTCCGGTGTCTGTCCTGTCCTGGCTACTAGCATGCAGGCATACTAGTGGACTTCGATTTTTTGGGTCTTCTTTGTCTCACGAGAGACGTTCTGCAGCGCTGTCTGCAGACAGCTTCCTCGTGCCGTCGCGAACCTCATTCCTCAGCCGCACGACTGCGTTCTCTAGGATGTATTCCCAGTCGCGCGGCGTGAAGACCGGGTTCGCGTTGATGGTGTTGAGATCTTTCTTGGTGACGAATTCGAGCAGAATTGCCCGATGTCCGCCAAGTATCTCAAACGGCCTGTGTGGGAGCGACGGCTTCCGTACCCCTTCCGCCTGGGCGAAGAGGCACGGGTTCTTTTGGGCGTTGAAGCGCCCATCCCGTACGATTGTGGCAATCTTCTTCAGCACGTTTGGCATGTTCGTGCTGTCTGGGAAGGGTATGATGTCCGTGCGAAGAATGCCTTCCTCTTCTTGCTTCCCTTTCTGTGTTGCCTTCCCGCCTGGAGTTGGGGGAGGAGAGGACGGTGCCACGTCCATGGGCGTCTCCCCGGTCTCCTGTATTGCTACAGGTTCCGGGGCGACGTCCGTTTGAGTGGCCACGTCCTTCTGCGACGGTAGGTCCGTCTGCGTGACGGCGTACACCCCCACCAGGCGCACCGCACGGGAGGCGGGCGCGGGGGCGGGAACCATCTTCTTGTTCAGAACCCGCATCTCCTCGCGCAGCTGCTGGAGCCGCCTATGAACTGCGACCAGCGCGGCCCGTTCTGCCGCAAAGGCGGCTTCGAGGCCGGCCGTGGCGTCGTCAGTGGCGGCTTCGGCTTCGTGACGGCGCGGCTCGCACCCTCGCCAGAGCGGGGGGGGGGGGGGGGGGGGGGGGCAGGGCGGCCTTCGTGGCGCTTGTTACGATGTGAGCCGTAGCGAGTCGAGCAGAGGAGTGCGTCGCGTCGTCGCGTGCGCGGGCGGCGGCCGTCGCTGCACCTCTCATCTTTTACTTTCCCCTCTTTGGGGTAGTGTGAGGGGGAGTTTGTAGCCTTTCGGCTTTTACTCCCCTATGTACTTCTGTGTGTGATTATGTCTGTACTTTTGGGTGTTGGGATTTTCCCTTCGACTTAATCGTCGAAGATCGTCATAGGGCGCTTGTGCTTATCGCAGGACATGTCATACCGACCTAGGGAGTGGATGAGGCCGTTTCCCGACCTGGAAGAACCTTCATAGAAGGCCCTTGCCAGGTCTTGAAAACGATCTCTCAGGAGTGGGATTTCAGTAGCGGCATGCAAATAGTCAATGGGGAATCCAAGAGGTAAACACAGTGCCCTCCTGAGGGCGCGGTTCTGCAGCCTCTGGAGTTTGTCCAGGTGCTGCTTCGCCGTGTATCCCCAGGCAGGGCACGCATATTCCATTACTGGCCGGATCAGGGCCAGGTACACATCAACTGCTACTGGGCATGGAAGGGAGCTGGTTGAGTTCAGGATAGGGTATAGGATGGACATTCTGGCGCAGACCTTCCTGTGGACCTCGTCTATGTGGGGTTCCCACGTGAGACGATAGTCCAAGGTTACGCCAAGGTACTTGGCGGTTCTGCGCCAGGGGAGTAGGGTTCCATTTAGGTGAAGATGGAGGAGGGGACGTTGAGGAGGTTCGCGCCTTCCGAGCCTGCAGGTAATCAGCATTGCCTGTGTCTTCTCAGAGTTGATGGTGATGTGCCAGCGACGGGCCCAAGTTTCTGTGTCATCCAAAACCTTTTGTAGCCTACAGATGACCAGGTCCTTGTTCGCGTTTCTCATGTAGAAGGCAGTATCGTCAGCGTACTGTGCAGTGTGCACCAGGGGGGCCGTTGGAGTGTCCCTCTCGTCTCGTCTCGCTAAACTCACAGACATCCTCTGTCCGGAGATGGGGGAGGCTAAGCTGTGTTGTCGTAAGTGTGGCCTCTCGTTCGAATGGGCCTCTGGCTACCCCGCTAATTTTAAATTAGCGAAGTAGTTTATTGCTGGTAGGTCTTCTGGGGCAGGCTGACGCCTGTCGGAGCGCCACTCCTTTACCCACTTCTCTGTGAGCAGGGTGATGTGTTCCAGTCCGAAGGGGTGAAGGTGGAGCGGCTGTTGAGCAAAATCAGCTCCTTCCTGGTTACCGCCTCATGCAACATACAAGGCATGTGCCTGAGGTCGCACGCTTGGTGAGGGAGTGGTGGCTTCGCGTGCGCCGGCGTGAAGGGGTACGGGTTTTCCCCGTGAGGGTACGTCCCGTCCTTCAGCGACGCCACGCTCCGCTCGTCTGGGAGCGGGAGGGGCAGCTCTTCGTCGGTTACCGCTTCTTCACCTTGCGAAGAAGCGGTCGGCATCTCTTCTTCGGACGATTCTTCCACGTCTGTCCCCAGGGGAGAAGACAGCGCAGGCGTCCCGACGTCGACTTCCATGGGCGACGCCACCTGCATTGCTGCAGGAGGCGGGTCGGTGGACGTCTGGGTGGCGGCGTCTACCCCCACTGGCGGCCTCACAGGGGCGGCGGGAGCAGGGACAGGCGGCGCCTTCTTGAGAAGCCGCAGCTCCTGCCGGTGTACAGCCACGAGCTCGTCCTTCGTTGCGGCCCTTTCGGCCGCGAAGGCTGCTTGTAAGTCGGCCAGCGCTTGGTCGGTGGCCGCTTCGACGCGGCACGAGGCGCGCCCCTCGCCGGAGCGGGGAGGCAGTGCGGCCGACTTGCCGGCAGGCACCTCAGAACTTGCTGTGGTGTGCTGCCGACGGTAGCTGCAGCTACGCGAGTTGGCGGCGTGAGGACCGCCGCAGTTCGCGCATCTGCTGGGTGCTCCGCGTGGTTTGGGGCAGTTACGGGTGTCGTGTGCCGCCGCGCATTTTAAACACGCGACTGCGTTCCGGCAGACACCCTCCACATGCCCCAACTGCTGGCACTTGTAGCACTGCACACGTTGCAGCGATCGCTGCTTGCGCTTCGGCTTCTGTTGTCGCCTGCGGCCGCGGGAGCTCCCCAAAGCACTGATGAGGTGATCCAGCGCGGCTGCTAACTTGTTGCCCTTGCGTCCTGCCATAACTTGTGGTTGGAACAAAGGCGTGCGCGAGCGACGGTAACGATGCGAGCCGCAGCGAGTCTAGGCGTTCGAGTGTCCTGCACTGCACTGCACTGCACTGCAAATCTCTGGTTTCATCTACCAGGAGGGGGACAGGTAAGCAGCGAAGCTGCTGTTCCTGTGTGGACCTCAAGAACTATTGTATGGCCTCACTGTTCGGTTTGGCCTATGTGAGCGGCCGCGTGAGGGCGGACGCTGCGTCAAAAGCGTCATAGGGGCTGCGGAAGAAACTACAACCGCAGCAGATCATGCCAACGAGTGGTTGGTCTGCGGTGGACTTGGTGTCCCAGTCCGCGTATAAGACGACTGCCAGAGTGTTCTGCAGAGGCATAGAACACCCTGGCGGACTGCCTGAAGCGATCCCGCAGCAACGGGACGCCAGCTTCCTCATGAAGCAGCCTCGTGGAATACCGAGGCGGCTTGTGGAGAGCGAGTCGCAGCGCCCGATTCTGGACACGTTGGAGCATCGCAACGTGCGACGGAGCACCATTCCCCCACACCACGGCGGCGTACTCGAGTACCGGCCGGACGAGGGCCAAGTACACGGTCAGGCCGTGCCGAGGGGGGAGAGTGGATGAGGGGTTCAGCAGCGGGTAGAGCGCCCGGAGACGCCCAATCGCCCGCCCCCTGATGTCTCGGATGTGCGGCAGCCAGGTGAGATGCCTGTCCAGCGTCACACCGAGGTATTGGCCAGTTGGTGACCACGGGATGGGGCCTCCCGAGATCGAGATAGGCGGCAGGGCAGGAGGCAGCCGTCTCCGAGTGAAGACGACCGCCTGGCTCTTTGCGGCGTTAAATTTGGTGGACCACGCCCCCAGGATGTCGCACGCAAGTTGGAGTCGGCGGCACATCGCGACCACGTTAATGCTGCGGGTGAACAGCGCAGTGTCGTCGGCTTAAAGAGCCAACTCCACGCGCGCCACCCGCGGTGCGTCAGCGGTGTACAGGGTGTACAGCAGGGGGCCGAGAACCGACACCTGCGGTACCCCTGCACGAATCGGCCGGTCGGTGGAGGTGCCGCCGGCGGCCCGGACGTGGAAGGTGCGGCCCTCGAGGTAGGACCGCAGTAGAAGGGCGTGGGACGTCGGGACCCCATGTACAAGGAGCTTGTACACGAGGCCCTCGTGCCACACGCAGTCGAACGCCTTGGAGACGTCGAGGAGCACCGCCCCAAGGTACTCCCGCGACTCCAGCGCCCGCATCGCCTGTTCCACCAGGCGTAGGAGCTGTTGTGTGGTCGAGTGGCCCCACCAGAATCCGAACTGCTCCGCTGGAAGGAGCCCTTCAGCAGTGACGTGGCGCCACAGCCGCTCCACGTACAGTCTCTCAAAGATCTTGGAGAGAGACGGGAGCAGGCTGATCGGCCGGTAGTGCGCCACCTGACGCGGATCCTTGCCGGCCTTCGGGATAGCCACCACTTCCGCGTGTTTCCACGCGGAAGGGAAGATCCCGGAGCGGAGTACGCAGTTGAAAGTGTCCGCCAGTGATTGATGGAGTGCCGGCGGCAGTAACCGCAGGAGGTGGTTCGTGACACCATCGGAGCCACCCGCCTTCCTGGGGTTGAGGCGGCGGAGCTGGAGTCAAACTTCATCGGCGGTGATGGGTGCGATCACATCGTCAGCGGCCCTGGCGGCGAGGAAAACCGGCAGGCGGTCTTCCACGAGACGGACGTGGTCGGCATCGAAGACGTCCGCGACCGGGCGGAAGTTGTCGGCGAACACGTCTGCGAGTGCGTTGGCCTTGGCGTCCGGGGCGCAGACAACATCGCCGCCGACGTGGAGCGGAGAAACAGGCTGATGGCAGCGGAGGAAGCGCTTGGTGGTCCGCCAGGCACTCCCATCAGTCGTGTTCAGGGTGGCCACAAGGCCAGCCCAGTCACGGTTTCGGTGTTGGTCGATAGCGGCCCGGATTTCGCGCCGTGCCCGATTGAGGCGACGCTTTGTCGCAGGCTGGCGAGTGTGCTGCCACTCACGGAAGAGACGGTTTTTGGCCGTTATAGCCTCCAAGATGTGCGGAGGAAGCTGCTGGGACATCTCGCGAGGCCGCCGCGGCTGTCGAGGAGACGCAACGGCAGCAGCGCTGAGGGTGTGCCGCGTAAAGAAGGCCAGCGCAGCATCGGCCCCCTCCAGGGCAGGATCTGGAGCACCGTCGAAGCGACCGAGCAGTTCGGCCTGAAATCGGGCCTCGTCAATGCCGCGGAAGGTGCGGCGGTCAGGCGGCAGGGAGGCGCCGACGACGTCCATGTCGTAGACCACCGGAAGGTGGTCAGAGGACAGGGCGCAGCGGACAGTAGCCGACGTAAAGTGCCCGACGCCTTTCAGGACTGCGACGTCGAGCACGTCGGACTGGCCTCTGTTGGGGAAGAATGTGTGGTCAAATGGACCCAGGACGAGAGCGCCGTGACGTTGGGTGATGCAGAGAAGGCGTCGCCCGCTTACGTTGGTGACTCGAGAGTTCCATTGCGGGCTCTTGGCGTTCAAGTCACCCGCAATGAACAGTTTCCCACGCAGCGTCAGCAGGGCATCAAGGTCGGCCCCCAGGAGCTGGCCCCTCGGTGGCCTGTAGACGGCGATGAAGGTAATGACCCCCACCGTGGTGGTGACAGCCACCCCAGTGGCCTCCACCGCAGCTAGAGGCGGCATCAGGACTGTATGGTGCTTCAGCGAATTCTTCACATATATGGTGGTGCCTCCGCCATGGGTGGGCCGGTTGGTGCGGTAGCAGCGATAGTTCGCCACCCCGACGGCCACGCCAGGTTTCAGAAACGTCTTGCAGACGAGACTGATGTCTATCGCCTCATCCCGGAGGAATTGGCGGAATTCCCCTTGTTGGGGAACCAAGCCGCGAGCGTTAAAGCCGCACACGGTGAGCCCATGGACGTGCTCATTCTTCATGGCGGTCAGCAGGAACATCGCCAGCCTGGAGGACGGACGTGACGGCGGTGACGAGCACCGGCAGCTGCTCGAGCAGCTGGCTCAACGAATGCAGGAGCGTACAGAGCTCAGCCGCATCAGGAGCCGTGGGGGCCCCTGGGGCGGCCTCCAAGGCAGGAACAGCAAGCTGCGGTGGGACCGCAGAAGGCGGCGTTTGCGGGGGCACGGCCCGAGGGGCAGACCGCTGTCGCGTGGCGTCAGTGGCCGGACGTTCCGCCGCAGGGGCGGTACGCCGCGGCCGTCGGCGGCGCCGGCGGGAGGCCGCAGATGGTGCGGGAGGCGTGGGTGCAGGGGCAGCAGCCACATCAGACGAGGATAATAGGGTCGCTACCGGTGCTTTCATCCTGGCCTTTGAGGGCGACTGCTTGCCTGATAAAGTCAAGGTCATGATATACCGGTGCAATGTCAAGCCCTATGTCCCGCCCCCTATCCGATGCTTCCAGTGCTGGAAATTCGGACACATGTCCTCCAGGTGAACTTCCAGCCCCACGTGTCGTGATTGTGGACGACCTCCGCATCCTAATGCTCCATGTGCTCCGCCTCCCACCTGCGTTAACTGTGGGGAGCATCATTCTCCCTGCTCACCAGACTGTACGGTCTATCAACGAGAACGGAAGATACAAGAAATTAAGGCCTTGGACCGTTTAAGTTACCAAGAGGAAAAGAAGAAATTAGAACGACTCAACCCCGCACCTATGTTGAGGAGTTACGCTACCGTCACACTGCCGCCACCAGCTCCTGCACAGACTCCCTTCTCTGTTGGCCCACAGAGAAATCAAGTAACGTCTGCCCCACCGCTGGGACAGGCCGCTCTCTCTTCCACTGCTCCCAAAACACCGAGTTTGGGAGCAGTGCGCCCCAAGCAACCGGGGACGTTGGTCCCCACCTCTCAGCCGGAGCGGCGACAGCCCTCTCCGGCTCCTCAGCCGGGGAAGCGACAGCTCCCTCCGGCTGCTCAGCAGGAGACGCAACAGCCTCCTCCAGCCTCACTTGTTTGGAAGGGATCCCTTGGGGGCGTCCCTTCCACGGACTTCCCCAGTGTCTCACAAGACACTAGCCAGTGGCTGAAAAAGCCACCAGCTGCTGGTCGAAGGGCTTCACGCTCTTCATCTGTTCCTGACAATGCGTCAGGACAGCCCTCCCAGCATGCCAACCCTCCTCCCAAAGACAAGAGAGAGAAGAGGAAGCTCTCCAAGAAGGATAAGGACCCAGTGGTTCCCGCACCAACGCTCCCTGTCAGCTCAGCCTCTGAGGACGAGGTCGAGCTCTTTGCGTCCCCTGATGACCTGGATCTCGCCGTCTCCTCAGAAACGATGGCTGTAGTGACGTCCATCGCTCAGTCGGTGGCAGCATGTGACCCTGCAAAGTAATTTGCCTTTTCAGTGCCTGAATGCCCCTACAGGACACGCTTTGTACAATCCTCCAGTGGAATTGTGGCGGTTATTTTAGCCATCTCCCTGTGCTACGACAGCTTCTAAGCCTGACACCTGCGTTCTGCATTGCCCTCCAGGAAACTTGGTTCCCGGCAATGCGGACCCCTGTCCTTCGTGGATACAGGGGTTATTACTGCAACCGTAGCAATGGAGGCCATCTTTGCAGATGACCTCCATGACTGCACGGTAGTCCTCAGCAGATGTCGTGAGAAGCCGGTAAAGATCATTGCCAGCAGTCCTGATGCTGGCAGTGGGCGCCACCCGAATGATCTTCTGCTCGAACAGCTTATAAGGGCCGTCCCATTGGACCACAATCGGCGGGGGGCGCGGCGCAGCAGGCCGGGGCGGAACCCCGGCGTCGTCCGAGACATCATCAGACGCGTCCTGGAAGGCGTTGGCGGTCGGCAGCGGCAGCGCAGGCTGTAGGACAGCCGCCCGTGCCGTGTGCCGCCTGGCAGGGGTGACGAAACCGTCCTCATCAAGGTGGCGCGCTGCAGCAGGCCCTGTGGAGGACCTCTGCTCCCTCGCGCACACCGTCGTCGCGACCGTCTGGGCCACAGTGGCAGCGGCGGCGCGGGAGGCCTTAGGGGCCTTCTTCTGCGGCTGAGCAGTGTCGGAGGCTTGGGAGCGGACGTCAGAGTCGTCAGCCGCGTCAGCACGGTGCTTCCGGAGCGCACGAGCATCGTCAGCGTCACGTCTGTCTGCGTCAGCAATGGCCTCCGCAAGATTTGCGACTGGCAAGTCGTCGTCGTCGGCAATCGCGGCGGCCTCTTGAGCTGGCTTTGCACCCGCCCAGACCGCGGTAGTGCCCTTCGCGCAGGGCGGGGCAGAAACTGGCGTGGCTACGGGTTCTTGATGTTGCAGGGCCGTAGGAGCAGCCACGAGCGAACCGACGTCTTGCATGGCCGGTCCCTGTGGCGCACCCTGTGAGACTGCCGTCGCCAGGGACGCAGACTGTGCGCCTGGCAAGGCCCCCACCGGCTCACCTGCCGCCTGTCGCCCCGTGCCCGGCAGTGCAGCAGCCTTCCGGATATTGCAGTATGCAAGCACGGCAGCTACGTCGTCCTCACGACTGGGGTAGTCACCCCCATGTGCAAGCTTGTGCATGCGCACCTGGGAGCGAGAAACATCACCAAAACAAACGTCCAAGTCATCGTCAGGTAGTCGGCGCCAGTTCGTCATAAGTGGGGGGCCGGATGGGGCCGCCGACGGGAACAACTCAGTCGCCTGAGCTGACCCCGCCGGACAGCGATCCGCCACACCCTTCGCTCGATCGTCAAACACGTCCTCTCGCAATGCCATCGCAGCTCCGAGTGCGTGCGTGCATGTGTTGGAGTGTCCATCCTCCTCCTGCAGCTCTCTGGTATGGACAACCTCCTATGAGGTGGTCTTCAATATTGGAGTCTGTTGTCAATTGACATTTACTCCACAAGTATAAAGGTAAAATTGGCTGGGATAAAAAAGGGTTTGCTAAAACTTGTCTGAGCTCGACAGGATAAAATACAAAGAGTGCTAGAAAACTAGCGGCGAGAGGAAGAGGAATGTTTGTTCTTCTTCTGCTTAACTCTCGGAATAGCAGCGATTATACGCTGCCAGTCATAATCGGTAAAAATAGGGAAGCGGTTTATAAGGTCCAAGTCCCTCTTAGGAATGACGGCGGTCAGATTTGCAATTGCCCATCCGAAATCATAAGCCTTATGGGGTAGAGGTGGTTTAGGAACATTGGAGGCGGTAAAAGGGTACGGGGTATTGTGATGCGCGAACGTCTTGTTACGCAATGATTTTGCGACCATCTTCAGCAGTTCAGGCGCAGTGATCTCTGTCTCTGCTGGCGGCGTGTGGACTACCTCTTCTGTGTCCAGGTGTTGGATGGGCGCAGCTGTTGTGACTTCTCCCAGCAGCGGCAATCCCGCCTTGTCCGCGGAAGGGCAGGCGGGCATTTCGATGCCTTTGGTCACGTCATCTCGTATTACTGGTGGAGCTGATTCGGAATCTTGCTTCCTCTTGGCCTCCTCCTTCGAGGAGGGGGCAGACATCTTGGTTGCCACCTCCATGGGCACCCCCACAGCGCCCTGCGTTACCGCAGGAGCCGAGGGAGCGTCCGTCTGCGTGGCGATGGTGGCAGTCGTAACTTCTCGCCCCTCGCGAGACTTACAGTCCAGCAACTCGCGCCCCCCTGCGGGTTCGGGGGTAAGAATAGGCCCGCGGTATTTCTGCCTGTCGTAAGAGGCGACTAAAAGGAGTCTCAAACGTTTTGGCCTTAATGTGATGGTCCCCATTAGGGTTTGACCTCCATTTTTCCAAATTCCACAGAAGTACGAGCCTTTTGGGGAAGGACACCTTACGTGGTGCACCATCAATCCTCTGTGCCCTCAGACCTTGGCACTCTTGATCGTCTTGGCGTCGTACCTGCACCCTCCATCCCTCATTTTGGGCATACACACCTGATGTATTGTGTCTGTACCGCCCTTAGTGCGTCACCATCAGCACCCACGATCACTATGGACTACCCATGGCACCCGAAATCCAGCACGGTAGCCAGCCCGTTGTGGTGGGGTCGTCATGTACCCTCTAGGTTGTAGCCCCCTGACAACACAGGGATCGTACTGCCGATGCCTGAGCTGACACCTCCCCACGTAAGCCAAGGAGTAGATGCTCGTCTCTCTGGGGCATCGGGACTCCCGGCAGCGGCCGTCCTGCCAGGTGGCCTTTGCTGTGGCTGGGTGGCGCCCGTGGGGAGAGCCCCTGGTCGGAGTGGGTGGCATCGGGGCGGATGCCCCGCAATGAAGCAGGTGAAATCTCAATCTGGTGGTCGCCCGACCGCCAATGTCTCTAAGCGTGGTAAGGTGGAATTTAACGCTGTGACATATAACCCAAAGTCGTTCCCTTCCCTAGCCACACCATGGGAGGAACGTAGGGCTGCAGACAGACAGGAGCCGTATTCGCCACGATACCTTGTATGCAGCAGAACTGATGGGGATTCGTTTTTGGGGACTAAGCCTCTTTTCTTCGTGCACAATCTCGAAGATAAGTTTGGGGAAGTGGCGTCTCTTTCCAAACTGAGGAGCGGCGCCATTTTGATACAAGCAGCTTCATCTGCGCAGTCCCAGGCATTACTCGCCTGTGAGAAGCTCGGTGACATCCCCGTTACTGTCACTCCCCATAAGTCCTTAAATTTGGTCCAGGGGATTATTTTTCATAAAGATCTTCTGCTACAGTCTGATGACGAGCTATGTGAGAACCTGGCACGACGAGGTGTACACTTTGTCCGTCGTGTCTTTAGGGGGCCGAAGGATAATAGGGTCGCTACCGGTGCTTTCATCCTGGCCTTTGAGGGCGACTGCTTGCCTGAGAAAGTCAAGGTCATGATATACCGGTGTGATGTCAAGCCCTATGTCCCGCCCCCTATCCGATGCTTCCAGTGCTGGAAATTCGGACACATGTCCTCCAGGTGCACTTCCAGCCCCACGTGTCGTGATTGTGGACGACCTCCACATCCTAATGCTCCATGTGCTCCGCCTCCCACCTGCGTTAACTGTGGGGAGCATCATTCTCCCTGCTCACCAGACTGTGCAGTCTTTCAACGAGAGCGGAAGATACAAGAAATTAAGACCTTGGACCGTTTAAGTTACCAAGAGGCAAAGAAGAAATTAGAACGACTCAACCCCACACCTATGTTGAGGAGTTACCGTCACACTGCCGCCACCAGCTCCTGCACAGACTCCCTTCTCTGTTGGCCCACAGAGAAATCAAGTAACGTCTGCCCCACCGCTGGGACAGGCCGCTCTCTCTTCCACTGCTCCCAAAACACCGAGTTTGGGAGCAGTGCGCCCCAAGCAACCGGGGACGTTGGTCCCCACCTCTCAGCCGGAGCGGCGACAGCCCTCTCAGGCTCCTCAGCCGGGGAAGCGACAGCTCCCTCCGGCTGCTCAGCCGGAGACGCAACAGCCTCCTCCGGCCTCACTTGTTCGGAAGGGATCCCTTGGGGGCATCCCTTCCACGGACTTCCCCAGTGTCTCACAAGACACTAGCCAGTGGCTGAAAAAGCCACCAGCTGCTGGTCGAAGGGCTTGACGCTCTTCCTCTGTTCCTGACAATGCGTCAGGACAGCCCTCCCAGCATGCCAACCCTCCTCCCAAAGACAAGAGAGAGAAGAGGAAGCTCTCCAAGAAGGATAAGAACCCAGTGGTTCCCGCACCAACGCTCCCTGTCAGCTCAGCCTCTGAGGACGAGGTCGAGCTCTTTGCGTCCCCTGATGACCTGGATCTCGCCGTCTCCTCAGAAACGATGGCCGTAGTGACGTCCATCGCTCAGTCAGTGGCAGCATGTGACCCTGCAAAGTAATTTGCCTTTTCAGTGCCTGAATGCCCCTACAGGACACGCTTTGTACAATCCTCCAGTGGAATTGTGGCGGTTATTTTAGCCATCTCCCTGAGCTACGACAGCTTCTAAGCCTGACACCTGCGTTCTGCATTGCCCTCCAGGAAACCTGGTTCCCGGCAATGTGGACCCCTGTCCTTCGTGGATACAGGGGTTATTACTGCAACCGTAGCACTTACAATTGTGTGTCAGGTGGAGACTGCGTGTATGTCCTTACCTCTGTATATAGTGCTCCTGTGCCCCTTCAAACATCATTGGAAGCTGTGGCTGTACGTGTAAGGACTAACCAGGACATAACCGTCTGCAGTGTCTATCTCCCTCCAGGTGGTACAGTCTCCCTGACCGACTTGGCTGCACTTGTCGCCCAACTCCCCACGCCTTTTCTTCTCCTTGGGGATTTTAACGCCCACAATCCCCTGTGGGGTGGAACGAAGGTTACTGGCTGAGGCAGAGAGGTCGAGAATCTCATCTCCCAACTCGACCTCTGCCTCTTAAACACTGGCGCCGCCACACATTTCAGTGTGGCGCATGGCACGTTCTCGGCCATAGATCTGTCATTGTGCAGCCCAGGGCTTGTACCATCTGTCCACTGGAGAGTCCATGCCGACTTGTGTGGTAGTGACCATTTTCCCATCTTCCTTTCCGTACCCCAGCGTCGCTCCCATGACCGCTTGCCTAGATAGGCATTTAGCAAGGTAAACTGGGAAATGTTCTCCTCTGCTGCCACTGTTGACTCTCTCCCCCACGGTACCATCGATGTGGCGGTTGAGACACTGACTGCAGCGATTGCTTCCGCTGCGGAACGTACCATTCCTCGTTCATTAGGGTGCCCCCGGCGAAAGTCAGTGCCTTGGTGGTCTCCAGAGGTCGCTGAAGCCATTAAAGAACGTCGGCGGGCTCTTCAGCGACATAAGCGGCACCCGTCTTTGGAGAACCTCATTTTTTTCAAACCTTTCCGTGCTCAGGCACGGCGGCTCATCAAAAGGCGGAAACAGGAGTGCTGGGAGAGGTACGTTTCCACCATTGGTTCCCGTACTTCACCCTCCCAGGTGTGGATGAAGATTCGGCGCATCTTTGGATTGCAGCACTCTACAGGTGTCGCAGGGCTTATCATCAACGGGGCGGTATCCACCGATGCCGATGCAATCGCCGAGCATTTCGCTCAGCACTATGTTCGGGCCTCTGCGTCGGGGAATTACCCGCCCGCGTTTCGCGCGCTCCAACGCCGGGAGGAAGGCAAACGGCTTTCTTTTGCTTCTCGCCACCCTGAGGCGTATAACGCCCCATTTAGTTTGTGGGAACTGCAGAGCACCCTGGCACAGTGCCCCGATACAGCCTCTGGGCCAGATGGCATCCACAATCAGATGCTCAAACACCTTTTCCTGGACTGTCAGCGGTGTGTTCTTGCCATCTTCAACCGCATATGGGGCGATGGTGTCTTTCCGTCGCAGTGGCGGGAGAGTACCGTCATTCCGTTACTGAAGCCTGGTAAGGACCCACTTAATGTGGATAGCTATCGGCCCATCAGCTTGACAAATACTCTGTGTAAGCTCTTGGAATGCATGGTGAGTCGACGGCTGTGTTGGCTACTCGAGTCTCGGGGTCTTCTGCCTCCGTGCCAGAGCGGCTTCCGTCAGGGCCGTTCCACTGCCGATACTTTGGTCTTTCTTGAGTCTGCAATCCGCACTGCTTTTTCCAGGCGCCAACATCTCGTCTCCGTCTTTTTCGATCTCTCCAGAGCATATGACACGACGTGGCGGCACCATATTCTCGCCACGTTGCACGGGTGGGGTCTCCGGGACTCTCTCCCCATTTTTATTCAGAAATTTTTATCTATTCGGACATTCCGCGTTTTAATTGGCACATCCCATAGTTCACTTCATATCCAGGAGAACGGCGTTCCACAGGGCTCTGTATTGAGCGTGCCCCTTTTCCTTGTGGCCATTAATGGCCTTGCAGCAGCAGTAGGGTCGTCTGTCTCACCCACGTTATATGCTGACGATTTCTGCATCTTTTTCAGCTCCTCCACCATTAGTGTTGCAGAACGTGGGTTGCAGGGAGCCATACGCAAGGCGCAGGCGTGGGCCCTAGCCCATGGGTTTCAATTTTCTCCTGCAAAGACCTGTGTTATGCACTTTTGTCGGCGTCGTACTGTCCATCCCCACCCTGAGCTCTATCCTCAGGATGCCATGCTCAGGGTTGTTGACACTTACCGTTTTCTGGGATTGCTGTTCGATGCCCGGCTTACTTGGCTTCCACATATTCGTCAGCTCAAGCGTCAGTGCTGGCAGCATCTGAATGCCCTCCGCTGCCTAAGCAACACAACTTGGGGTGCCGATCGTCACACGTTGCTGCAGCTCTACAAAGCCCTTGTGCTGTCCCGACTGGATTATGGGAGTGTGGCGTATGGCTCAGCATCGCCCTCAGCGTTGCAACTGCTGGATCCCGTTCACCACTGTGGGGCTCGACAGGCGACAGGAGCATTCCGCACCAGTCCTGTTCATAGCCTCCTTGCTGAGGCTGGGGTTCCTCCACTTCGTATTCGGCGTCAACAACTGTTAGCCAACTATGCTGCCCACGTCCATTGTTCGCCCCGTCACCCTAACTATCGTCTCCTTTTCGAAAATGCGGCAGTCCATATCCCACACCAGCGGCCACGATCAGGCCATACCATTGGGATCCGTGTTTGGTCGCTCCTTAATGAACTCGAGTGTTTGCCTCTCCCATCTGCTTTCCAGGTCCACCCACATACACCACCTTGGTGTATTCGTCGGCCGCAGCTTCGGCTGGAACTTTCCCGATGGCCGAAAGATTCAGTTCCTCCTGCAGTCTTGCGCCGCCAATTCCTTGCGCTCCTAGGCGCATACCATGCCTCGGGGGTTATCTATACCGATGGCTCGATGGTTGATGGCCGTGTGGGGTACGCTTATGCTCATGCGGACTATGTCGACCAGCGCTCCTTGCCGGAAGGCTGCAGTGTTTACACCTCAGAACTGACAGCCATTTTTCGTGCCCTTGAGCATATTCGTACCAGCACTGGACAGTCCTTCGTCATTTGCAGTGACTCGCTCAGTAGTCTACAGGCTCTTGACCAGTGCTACCCACGCCATCCCATTGTTGGTGGCATCCAGGGGTCCATCCACGCTCTTGAACAGCGTGGTCGTTCGGTGGTGTTCATATAGACCCCGGGACACGTTGGGATCGCGAGAAACGAACTCGCCGACAAGTTAGCCAAAGAGGCTACCCGCAAACTGCCGTTGGAGATCGGCCTCCCGGAAACTGATCTCAGAACCGTTTTGCACCGTCGGGTCTTTGGGTTGTGGGGAGACGAATGGCGCACTCTGTCTGCACCCAACAAGCTGCGGCAGGTAAAGGAGACAACGACTGTGTGGGGTTCCTCCATGCGGGCCTCTCGCAGGGATTCTGTTGTTCTGTGTAGGCTCCGCATTGGCCACTCTTGGCTGACGCATGGTCATCTGCTGCGTCGAGAGGACCCCCCTCATTGTCGCTGTGGTGCGAATATGACGGTGGCCCATATATTGTTGGACTGTTCTCTTTTAACCGCCCTCAGGCGAACTTTTAATCTCCAGGGTGCTTTATCATCTCTTTTAGGTGACAATGTCTCTATGGCAGATCGGGTTTTAAGTTTTATTCGCGCAAGTGGCTTTTATAGGTCCATTTAACTCTTGTAACATCGCCCTCTTTTGAGCTGTCTCTTTTAATTAGTTTTGTGTTGTCATTCGACTCCACCCTAAACTTTTAGGCTGGAGGTTTTAACATGTTGCAGAGTGGCTGGCTCATCCTATTATTTTCGTGATCACCCAGCCACAGTCCTCTGCTGTGCAGCTTTAATTCCTTCTGCCTTTGTTCTCTCTGTTATTTTTGTTGCTGTGCTCTGTTTTCCGTGTTGTCTTACACTGGACCATGGGGCTTTTCTTCCCCCGGAGTTTTTCTTTTAGTGCTTCGCTTGACTGGTGGATAGTTTCCCTGTGCTCTGTGTTTTTATGAAACAAGGGACCGATGACCTTTGTAGTTTGGTCCCTTTAATCTTTAACCCAACCAACCAACCAGCAACTTGCGAAGCTGCGCGAGCTGGAGGCGTACCTCGTCCACCTCGGCCCGAAGTGCAGCCCTCTCACCTGGCATGGCAGATTTGAGAGCAGCAACTGCGTTGGCGACAGCATCGTCGATCTTGTAAATGCTGTTGGGATTGCAGCAGCACAGCCCTCCACCCGCGCCAGCACCGGCAAAAGTGCCAGTGGCGTGATGCGCGGGCAGAGAATTTGCCGCTTCTTGATTCCTTGTCACCTCTTCTTGCGCAGTGGTTCGCCGTCGGTGTGTGTTCCGCTCCCTCCCGCGGCCACGGCTCTTAAGATAACTGCAGCCACGGTGGTTGGCGGCGTGGGAACCGCTGCAATTACAACATGTAGCAGCGGCTTCCCTGGGCTTCTTACAGTCGCGAGTGAGGTGCGGCTTTGCACACTTCGAACACGCGTCTACTCCTGTGCAATCCGCGGCGAAGTGCCCCAACTTCTGACAGCGGAAGCACTGTAAAGGTTTCTTCCTCCTCTGCTTGCTGTTCAGTCCGAGCGCTTGGCCCAGGAGGCTGACGATTGCGGCAGCTTGTTCTCCTTGTCTTCCATGGCGTCCAGACATGTTGGCGCAGCGAGTCGAGCAGCGGAGTGCGTGCCGGCCGGAGTGTCCGTCTGCTGCTTTCACTAATATTTGGCCTCATGTTTGAGAGCCGGTTTTTGTGGAGGGTATTGTCTCTGGACATTTCCTCCTGCCTTGAGTGGAATTTGTATTGTTGGCCAATTTAGGTATGGCTTGTGTGTGCAGTGAACACGATTTTTTATATGACCTGTGGGGCAGATTGCCGGTTTCCTTGTATTTTTTAATATATTTTTTTTAGATATTTTTTTGTATTTTTAGGGTGTTTTGTGTGTTTTTTTAACATTTATTTTTGTGTGAAAAAAAAATAAAAAAAATAAAAAAATTTTATGAATTTACGTGTATATATATATATATATATATATATATATATATATATATATATATATATATATATATATATGTGTGTGTGTGTGTGTGTGTTTTAAAATGGGGTTTTCGTGTTTTTAATTGTCGTTTAGTGTAAGTATTTTTGGTCTCTTACACCTAAACTGTTGTGGGTCGTATTGCCCTAGGCCGCTGATGAGCTCATTTTGTGAGCGGTGGGCCTGCCTGTAGAATGCTATGGAGAGTTCTTTGAAGCGCTCTCTTAGTGGTTTTAGACCGGTTATGTCATGGAGGTCGTTTGTAGGAAACCGATTGTCCACGTGTATCGCTCTCTTAAGTGCCCTATTTTGTATGGTTTGGAGCTTCTTTAGGTGGTATTTTGCTGCGTAGCCCCACACTGGGCACGCATATTCTAGTATGGGCCTGACCAGGCTGCAGTAGACCCTGATTCCCAGGTCGCCGGAGAGGCCGCTACTGGCGTTTAGGATTGGGTATAGGACATGTAGCCTGGTGCTTGCTTTTTTCCTCAGGTTGGCTATGTGTGTTTGCCAGGTGAGTCGTCTATCTAGCGTGACCCCGAGGTATTGTGCAGAGTTCCTCCATGGTAGATTCCTGCCTTGGAATGTCAGCACAGTGGGAGGTCTGTATCTGGGAGGTCTTTTCCCTAGCTTTTTCGTGAACATTATCGCTTGGGTCTTATCGGCGTTGAGCGTGATCCGCCACTTTTTGGCCCACGCCTCCGTCTTGTTTAAGATGCACTGAAGGCGCGCGGTTGCGACATTGCGGTTCCCACTGAGAGAGAGGAAGGCGGTGTCGTCCGCGAACTGTGCATTTTTAACATGTTGGCTTGTGGGGGTGTCAGCTGTGTAGCAGTTGTACAGGGTGGGCCCTAAAACCGATCCCTGGGGTACTCCTGCTCGTATGTCCCTTTTGGAGGAACATTTGTTGTCGATTTTGACAACAAAAGTTCGTCCTGTGAGGTAGCTTCTTATTAGTTTGACTAATGCCCCGGGGAAACCTTGGGTATATAGCTTGTATAGTATACCTATGTTCCAGACCGTATCGAAGGCTTTTGCTACATCTAGCATAACCATTCCGCAGTAGCCTTTGTAGATCTGTGCTAGGGTAGCGGCCTCTACTACCCTCATCAGCTGTTGTGTTGCAGAGTGGTTTCTTTGGAAGCCAAACTGCTCTTTCGGTATTATCTGTTCCCTAGAGAGGTGCTGCTGAATAGGGAACAACAGAAGGCGTTCATATAGCTTGCTCAGGGTAGGGAGAAGACCAATTGGCCTATAGTTTTGCGGGAAAAGGGGGTCCTTACCAGGTTTCGCGACCGCGATTACTTCCGCGTGTTTCCACGCTTTTGGAAATCTGCGAAATCGCGTGATCTCGTTAAAGATGTCCGTTAGGAGCTCGATTGCAACGGGCGGTAGGTTCTTTAATACTTCATTTGTGAGCACGTCGTGGCCAGGCGCTTTTTTTGTGGGTAGTGCTTTTATGGCGCCTACTACGTCTTCTACTGAGAAGGGTGGCAGTGCGTCATCTTCATCGTCTTCTGCTGCGAGGAAGACCCTGAGTTGTCTTCTGACGACGGCTTCGTGGGCCCTATCCTGTGCCTCTGCCGGTTGGAATTGTCTTTCAAAGACGTCTGCGAGTGCGTTTGCCTTGTCAGCAGCGCTAAACGCGAGGCCGCGCTCGCCGTGCAGAGGCGGCATTTTTGCGCGTCTTTTAGTAAATTGTTTAGTTGCCTGCCACACGCTGTTGTCCTCCACCTTAAGGGCGGACAGACGAGCAGACCATTCGTTATTTATGTGCTCATCGAGCGCTGCTCTCAGCTCTCGTTGCAATCTATTTAGTAGTCTCCTAGTACCTGGATTTCGGGTCATTTTCCATTCTCTCGCGATCCTATTTTTGTGTCGTATTTGCGCAAGCAGGTGCGGGGGGAGTTGCCTACTTTTGGGTGCACTTTCGGGGGGCCTCGGGGTGGCCGCTTCCGCTGCTTGCAGGGTCGTTCGAGTCAGGTGTTTGAGGGCCTGTTCTGTGTTGTCCCATTTCGGAGGCGGGGTGTGGGCGATGTCTTCCGTTAGTCCGTCTCGGAACTGTTCCCAGTTCGTTCGTTTGAACGATGGGTGTCCGTTCTGGATCGGAAGCCATTCGCCCACGTCTATTTCGAAGAGTAGGGGATTGTGGTCGGATGACATTTTGTTCAGCGAACTCGCGGCCACAAAGCCCGTAATCCTTTTCGTTATAGCTATGTCTATAACGTCTGGGCGTTCTCCGTTTCGAGGGAAATGTGTGGATTCTTCGGGAGCCCACACATTGAGTTGGTGGATGCGTGTAAGTCTCTGTAACTGGCGGCCAGCTCTGTTGGTTCGCCTAGAATTCCAGTCACAGTGTTTTGCATTGAGGTCTCCCCCAATTAGGAGTTTACCTCGTGGCTGGGTTAGTGCCGCTATGTCGGGTTCGTGGAGGATGACGCTTGTTTGCTTATAGACTGCCACTAGCGTGAGGGAACCGGTGGCAGTTTGGATTTCTATGGCTACCACCTCCATTGACTGTGTGCCGGGGGGGATTAACTGATGGTGGGGGATGCCTCGTTTTACGTAGATTGCAACCCCGCCTCCGTGTGTTTGCCTATCCTTGCGGTAGCTTGCGTAGTTTGGTGCCGAAGCTTTCACCCCCGGCTTGAGGTGGGTCTCCGACATCAAACACACGTCTATGTCCTCGTCTTTCAGGAATTGCTTAAATTCCTGTACCTGTTTGTGAATACCTTCAGCGTTGAATACGCAGATGGTTAGTCCTTGGATATGTAGGCGCCTATCCATGGTGGGGGGTGTTGGGGGTTTCGGTGATTTTCGCAGCTAATTGCGAGGACATTTTTGCCATTGTGGCTGATACTTCGGCGAATTGCGCTGTTAGCTGCTGCATCATGGAGAGTGTCGTCGTGACTGCCCCCATGAGCTGGTTCATAGAACTGGCTAGTAGCGCAATGCCGCCTTGGTTTGCGGGAGTTTGGCTACTGCACGTTTGCTGGCCACTGGCGGCGGTGTAGCAAGATTGCCCTTCATTCAGTGGTCCGCTTTTCGTGCCTTCTGCAACCCGTGGCTGGTTGGCGGGCGCAGGTCCTTCCGGATTTGTGGTTTGGTGCCTGTCGACGGTGAGAGGGCCAGTCGGATCGGTACTGGCTTGTTCTGGAGTGTAGTTGGTTGGGCTCAATACGCGAGAATATTGGCGCCCGTCAACTACACTTGCGTGGCGGTGGGTTTGGGCAACGGTCTCGCGCAACATTCGCTCCTTCCTGTTCTGTTCGGTTGGCTGGGGTTGGCCCCTCCAACCGTTTCTCCTGCCCTTCCTGCCTTTTTGTGGTTGTTGGTGCGCTGTGTGAGCCTGCTGCTTTTCTATTGCTCTTAGGATGGTGGGGCAGCCGCCATAGCTGGCTGGGTGTGGGCCCTTACAGTTATAGCAGACTGGTTCTCCTCCATTCTCTTTTTTGGGGCAATCCCTGGATTGGTGGTTTCCAGCACAGCGCACGCAATGTGGGGGCATTGTACAGTCCCTAGCTACGTGATTCACACCCTGGCAGCTGTAGCATTGCCTATACTTGTTTTTCTGTCGTAACTTCTCGACAATTACGTCAAGTGACATGATTTTTGTTACCTGGAATACCTTCCTGTTCTGTGGAGTGTCTCTTAGTATTTCTAGTTTAAGCGGCCAGTTTTTCCTAACGTGTGTGACCGTTGTCACGTCAAAACCTTGTCCTACAAGCTCTTCCTTGACCTCCTCATGGGACATCTTTTTCAGGGTACCTCTGATTACTGCCTTAATAGGCTTTTCATCCACTAGCCTAAAGGTGTAGTAAGGGATGTTTTGTTCTTGCAAGACATCCCTTACCTTCCTGTAGTCCTCAGACGTTTTGACAAAAATTTTTACTTTGTCGCCGCCTCCCGATTTTGTGCTAAATTCTCCGTTTCCGAGAGAGTTTTTTAGCAAATCTTCGAGGGCTTTATAGGACACTGGGCATTCCGCTATTATCGGCGGTATTTTGAGTTTTTTTGCTCCCGCTTTGACCGGTGGTCGTACTGGGGGGGCTGCCTGTGGGTCAATCGGTTCGAACCGATTTCTGCTCTCTATCGGGGGGGGGGGGGGGGGGGGTGGGGGTGCTGGAGTGAGGAGCGGCGAACCGTCCTTCTGGCTTGTTCGAAGGGCGGTTCGTCGCTCGGGATGTCACCTGGGAGGACTATGTCGGCCTCTCTGTGTTTCTTCCACCATCGGCATGTCTAAGGGGGCAGTTTCCTGCGCCCCTCTTTTTCATGATGGGGAGTCCTCCGATTTGGTCTTGCGCAAATCTTTCTGACTGTCGGCGTCCCTAACGCTACGATTTCTCTTCAGGGACGTCCTTTCCCTATCCAGGGACTGCAGTCTGGGTGTGGGGGTGTCTTCAGGGAGGATGTTCCTCTCCCTGCGTTGTGGACGATTATTCCTGGGTTTTCTCTCAGGGGGGAGTTGGGCAGGGGGGGGGGGCAAGGCTTTGGTGGGGAGGGAAAGTCCTTGGGTTGACGTTGGTGAGATCACTAAACGTGTGGGTGTATGTGGTGGTGATGGTGGTGGTGGTGAGGGTGGAGCAGAGTTCTGCTTGGTGTCACCGTCTACAGTGTGAATAATTGTTATTAGCGAGCCTCCCGCTTGGGGAACGACTCTCGCTCCTACTATCTTGGAGGGATCCATGTCTGGACGCCGAATGGGAGACAAGCCACCAAGGGAGTGTCGGGTGTTGCCTTCGTTGTCACCGTTATACGTATCCAGCAACAACACCGACCCTATCAGCCTACCAAGCGCGGGTGACTGGCCAGTGACCAGGCCCTGACTTGGGAAATGCCCTACGCCTCGGAGGAGCAGGTGGAGTACCTGAGGCAGCAACAGATGCTCGAAATAGCCGGAAAACCGTCCCACGACAACAAGAACGCACGCACCAGGCCGCGCCAACCAACAGCAAGCTAAACACAACGACAATTTGCCAACTTGCTGCTGCCCCGGCCGCTGGTGCCAAAGCAACTCGACGTGAGTGATCGTCTGGGCTTTTATAAAAGCGCAGCCGAATACACTCCTGTTTCGTCTCCCGTGCAAGCGGGGGCCTATGGCTGACAGTGCGCGAGTAAGAGGAGCAAGCTCAACCCCTGACTGACACTCAGCGAGTGGAGTGTCTGTCTCTCCTTGCATATATGATTTCTCACCTATGTCTGTTGACATTTCCTTCTATTTGAGTGTTCTATTTTTGTGGCATGTTGGTTATGCCCCTAACTTTTGGTTGTGGCCTAACTTTTTTATGCGTTGTTGTTTTGATATAGTGTTTGGTTCAGTGTAGGATTGATTTTGGTCTCCTGAATTTTGTTGGGGTGTTGGGGTAATTCCCTAGTGTATTTATGAGTGGGTTTTCGGAGTTGCGCGCATTTTGATAAAACGCGGCCGCGAGTTCTCGAAATCTTTCAGTCAGCATTTTCATTCCCGCGGCTTCGTGTGTGTCTGCCGTGGGGAATTGAGAGGGGACGTGTAATGCCCGTCGCAGTGCCCTGTTTTGAGTTTTCTGCAGCCTCGCTATGTGCGATTTGCCTGCATATCCCCACACCGGACAGGCATACTCGAATATTGGTCTCACTAAACTGCAGTAGAGCCTGACTCCAGTTGTTGCTGCGAGGCTGCTACTGCAGTTTAGCAGTGGGTATAAGTCATTCAGCCTGGCGCTTGTCTTATTTCTGAAGTCGTTAATGTGTGTACTCCAGGTAAGGCGCTGGTCTAAAGTGACCCCCAGGTACTTTGCAGTTTTTTTTCCACGGGATTTCACGCCTGTGGAGACTAAGTGTTATGTTTTGTCTTTGGAGGTGTGCAATGGGTCGTTTGCCTTTTCGTTGTGTGAACATGATTGCTTGTGTTTTGTCACTGTTTAATGTTATCCTCCATTTCTTGGCCCATGTGTCAGTGTTGTTGAGGAGGTTTTGTATTCTTCGTGTGACAAGTGTTCTGTTGGTGCTGGTGGCAAAAAAGGCCGTGTCATCTGCATACTGGGCTGTGTGGGTCTGTGGGGCAGTCGGTGTATCGGCTGTGTACAGGTTGTACAGCACGGGGCCTAACACCGAGCCCTGAGGGACTCCAGCACGTATGCCTCGTGTACTCGATTTGGCAGTGTCTACTTTGACACAGAATTTTCGATTTGCTAGGTAGCTGCGCAGTAGCTTAACGACTTGGCCGGGGAACCCTAACGTGTAAAGTTTGTAGAGTAGTCCAGTGTGCCACACACTGTCGAATGCCTTGGCTACATCGAGTAGCACTAGGCCACAGTAACCTTTCCGGTTGAAGGCGTCTGTGGCGGCTTCGACTACTCTCATAAGTTGTTGGGGTGCTGAGTGTTTATTGCGAAATCCGAATTGGAATTGGGGGAGCATTTCTTCTCTACGTATGTGTCGTTCTATGTGAACCAGTAGGAGGCGCTCGTAAAGTATGCTGAGAGTGGGGAGTAAACTTATGGGACGGTGGTGCTGGGGAAAGAGTGGGTCTTTTCCAGGCTTAGCGATCGCGACCACTTCCGCGTGTTTCCACTTCTTCGGGAATTTTTGTGTTCGCGTGATCTCATTGAATATTTCTGTAAGTTTTTCTATCGCTAGCTGGGGCAGGTGTTTTAGCAGTTCATTGGTGAGGTGGTCATGACCAGGGGCTTTCTTTGTGGGTAGGGATCTGATGACTTTTACTACCTCCTCGGTTGAGAAGGCAGGTATATCGTCAGCGACGTCGTCTTCTGCTGCGAGAAATGCAGTTAGCTGTTCTCTGACTGTTCTCTCATGTTCTTGGTCTTGCGCCTCTGCTGGGGTGAATTGTTTTTCGAAGACGTCGGCTAGTGCGTTGGCTTTATCGTGGGCGCTGAACACTAGTCCTCTCTCGCCGTGCAGAGGCGGCATCCTAGCGCGTCTTTTAGTGAACTGCTTGGTGGCTTCCCAGAGGCTGTTGTCCTGCACTTTGAGAGCCGTGAGGCGGTTCGACCATTGCTGGTTTCTGTGCTCAGTGAGCGACGCCTTAAGCTCTCTTTGTAGGCGGTTGAGCAGCCTCCTGGTTATCGGATTTCGCGTCAGTTTCCATTCCTTCGCGGTCCTGTTCTTGTGTCTTATCTGGGCAAGCAGCTGGGGTGGCAATCGCTGGGTGGGGGGTGGGCTGAGAGGGGGGTTGGGTGTAGCGCCCTTTGCTGCTTGCAGGATCGCGTCAGTGAAATTACTCAGCGTTTGTTCGATGTTGTCTAATGGGAGCGGGGTGTTTGCGAGGTCTGCTGTTACTCTTTCTTTGAATTGTTCCCAATTGGTACTTTTGTGTGTGAGTAATCGCTGGGTGGGCGGGAGCCACCCGCCCACGTCGATTTCAAAGATTACAGGATTGTGGTCGGATGACATTTTGTTCAGTGAATTCGCGGCCACAAAGCCTGCGAGACCTTTCGTAACAGCTATGTCGAGGACGTCCGCCCTGTTACCGTTCAGGGGAAATGTGTGGGTTCCTCAGGGCCCCACACATGAAGCTGAAGCTGGTGGGTGCGCGCGATGCTTTTCAGTTGTCTGCCCGCTCTGTTTGCACACCTGGAATGCCAGTCTGTGTGTTTTGCGTTGAGGTCTCCCCCAACTACGAGCTTGCCCCTGATTTGCCCTAGTTTTACGATGTGTGCGGCGGCCGGTTGCGCGCGCGCCCCATTGGTCGGCGGCCGCAACAGGACGAGCTGGTAAAGGGGCGGCGGCGGCGGCGGTGGCGGCGGCGGGCACGCACACGCACTACGCTGCTCGACTTGCTGCGGCTCACATCGTTACCGTCGCTCGCGCACGCCAACACCACTAGCCCATCGCCATGGCGAGAAGCCGGAATGGAGGAAGAGGCAAGATTTCTGCTGCTGTTGAGCTCCTGCTAAACGCAGTCGGGAGCAACGGTTGCTCCCCCCTGCGGGTTCGGGGGTTAGAATGGGCCTGCGGTATTCCTGCCTGTCGTAAGAGGCGACTAAAAGGAATCTCAAACGTTTCAGCCTTATGTGATGGTCCCCTGTCAGGTTTGACCTCCATATCTCAAAATTTTTCCGAAGAGCGAGCCGATTGGGGAAGGGCGCCTTACTTGGTGCATTGTGTCCATCTTTCATTGAGAACTTTCGCCAGCTTATTCGTCGTTGCGTTGCTGTCCTGCCTGCTCTACTTCTCTTGGGCATAGATATGCTCCTGCGCCCCCCCAGGGGGTCCACAACACTTTTGTGAACACGTGCGTAGCGAGCACGGGACCCCGAGCTAATGTGGCCCTCCTTCCTTTCCGGGCTGCATACCTTCCCTTCCCTTTCCGCATCCCTCCCCGTCCCCCATCTTCGCCCCCCCCCCTCACCTCTGGCTCTTTCCTTCCCTTTTTCCCCCTCTGGGAGTATGGTTTGTGCCTACGTCCGGAGACGGACGCTCGAAACTGTTCCAAATTCCTTGCTTTCTACACTTACAAGTCCTTGTCCTTCCTCTGTCCTTCTCCTTTCCTTCTCTCTTCTCCTTGACCTTTTCTCCGCTGCGGCGTTTGAGACCCCGTCTTCTTTCCTTTCCCTTTCTCTTTTGTCCTCCCTGTGCGTGTCTGAAGGCCGACCCACGCACTTCCATGCGTAGCCGGTGACGGGGTAACGCGTAATTCCCCGCCCCGGGTAGACAGGTAGGACACGTACGTACCCCCTGGTAACGGCCAGGCCCAGGGAGGGGTGATTACCCAAGCTGATACCTTCCGAAAGTGCCGATTGGTCCCTCCGTCCGTTTGTCGGGAGGTGTGACCTGAGGTGTGAACAATCACCTAAGGCGGGTGTGCCCTCGGTGAGGGCCCCCACAAGGGAGGAGCGCGCCATCGAAGACGCCGGTAATCATGGGGGATTCTTCCGCAATGGTTTCCTCACCTTCCACTATGTCTGCTCACAAACGTAAGTTCACTGAGTCTCAGCCACAGACGGTTCTTCCATCGTTGCCACAGTTCCTTGTTGTTTCTCGGTCTGACGAAGGTCACGACTTTTCCACGGTCAACCCTTTCATTATTCAGAAAGGTGTCGACGCAATTGCGGGTCCTGTAAAGTCTTGTTCCAGATTACGGAATGGCACCCTGTTGTTAGAAACACACAGTGCCCTCCAGGCTCAAAAACTGCTGCGTACTTCTCTGCTCCGCACCTTCCCTGTCCGGGTGGAACCGCCCCGTAACTTAAATTCCTCGCGTGGAGTCGTTTATACACGCTCCCTCGATGGATGGTCTGACGAAGAAATTCAGCACTACCTGTATGACCAGGGCGTCACGGCTGTTCATCGGGTTATGAAAAGGGTTGACTCGAACATCATTCCAACCCGCACTGTATTCTTGACATTTGACAAAGTTCAACTCCCATCAAAAATCAAAGCAGGCTATGAGATAATTTCCGTTCGCCCTTATGTCCCAAACCCTACGCGTTGCTATCGATGTCAGTGGTTCAATCACACCAGCCAGTTCTGTTCCAACCCCCCTGCGGGTTCGGGGGTAAGAATAGGCCCGCGGTATTCCTGCCTGTCGTAAGAGGCGACTAAAAGGACTCTAAAACGTTTCGGCCTTCTGTGATGGTCCCCTCTTGGGTTTGACCTCCTTTTTTTCCAAATTTCCGTTGTTAGTGCGTGCCATTTGGGGAAGGACACCTTACGTGGTGTTTTTCTATTGGTCCATCATGCTCCACCATCTTGCATGTTACCTATTGTCGTGTGGGGGGGGACTACGCCCAACATCTTCTGGGTTGTCTCCTTCTCGCCTTGTGCGCACTCTTCTTCTTAGCGCCTACGACAACTGTGGACCCTTTCAACACCTAAAATCCAGCACGGTAGCCAGTCCGTTGTGGTGGGGTCGTCATGTACCCTCTTGGTGGTAGCCCCCTGACCACGCAGGGATCACACTACAGATGCCAGAGCTGTTTCCTCCCCATGCATGCCAAGGAGTATGTGCCCATCTTGTCTGGGGCACGGGGACTCCAGGCAACGGGATATCGGCCAGGTACCCGTTGCTTTGGCTGGGTGGCGCCCTTGGGGAGAGCCCTCGTTCGGAGTAGGTGGCATCTGGGCGGATGTGGCGCAATGAAGCGCAATAAATCACACCAAGCTGGTGGTCGCACGGCCACCAGCGTCTCTAAGCGTGGTAGAGTCGACTTTCATGCTGCACAATATGACCCTCAGTCGTTCCCCTCGTTGGCTGCGCCATGGGAGGGACGCCGGTCTAGTGCCAAGCGGGAGCCTTACGTACCGCAATACCTTGTCTGCAGCAGGACCGATGGTGACTCCTTTCTTATGACGAAGCCTCTGTTTTTTGTGGAACATCTGGAGGATAAGTTTGGGGAAGTGGCGGGGTTGTCTAAAATGAGGAATTGGTCCATCCTCCTCAAGACGTCCTCCCCAGCCCAGTCACGAGCGTTGCTCTTGTGCGATAAGCTGGGTGACGTCCCTGTTACCGTCACTCCCCACAGTAGCTTAAATATGGTCCAGGGGATTATTTACCATCGTGACCTCTTGTTGCAATCCGATGACGAGCTGAGAGCCGACTTGGAACGACGTGGTGTGCATTTTGTCCGTCGTGTCCATAGAGGACCCAAGACAAACAGGGTGGCCACCGGTGCCTTTATCTTGGCCTTTGAGGGTGATGTCTTGCCCGAGAAGGTCAAGGTGATGGTTTACCGTTGCGACATCAAGCCATACGTGCCTCCCCCGATGCGGTGCTTCCAGTGCTGGAAGTTTGGGCATATGTCCTCCCGTTGCCCATCCAGCGCTACATGTCGAGAATGCGGACGCCCCTCTCATCCTGATTCACCATGTGCGCCTCCGCCTGTATGTGTCAACTGTGGGGAGCACCACTCTCCATGCTCGCCGGATTGCCCCGTTCTTCATAAGGAGCGGAAGATAATGGAATTTAAGACCCTGGACCGGCTTACTTATCGAGAGGCTAAACAGAAATATGAAAGGTTGTATCCTGCTTCCATTCGAACATCTTATGCTGCAGCCACGTTATCGTCGCCCACGCGAGCGACGGTTGTCGCTTCATCTGTGCCGCCTTCAGTGGGCCCTCGGGGCCATGTATCTCTGTCTGCCCCCCTCGTGCCTGGGGGCAAGCCTTCCTCTGTTGCCCCCTTAGCAGTTGGGGGCAAACCCTCTTCTGTCGCTCCCCCCACGCTTACTTCGGGAGTGATCCCCCTGCGGGTTCGGGGGTTAGAATAGGCCCACGGTATTCCTGCCTGTCGTAAGAGGCGACTAAAAGGAGTCTCAAACGTTTCGGCCTTATGTGATGGTCCCCTATCGGGTTTGACCTCCATATCTCAAAATTTTTCCGAAGAGCGAGCCGATTGAGGAAGGGCGCCTTACTTGGTGCATTGTGTCCGTGTTGTGTTGAGAACTTTCGCCATCTTATTCGTCGTTGCATTGCAGTCTTGCCCGCTCTCCATCGCTTGTGCATGGATGCGCTCCTGCATGCACTTTCTGCCAAGCACTGTGCAGGGCCATTTTCTGCACTGACGACGCCTATGGACCACATGTCACCTAACATCCAGCACGGTAGCCAGTCCGTTGTGGTGGGTTCGCCATGTACCCTCTTGGTTGTAGCCCCCTGACAACACAGGGATCGCTCTACTGATGCCTGCGCCGTTCACTCCCCACGTATGCCAAGGAGTAGATGCCCATCTCCCTGGGGCATCAGGACTCCCGGCAATGGCCATCCTGCCAGGTGGCTATTGCTGTGGCTGGGTGGCGCCCGTGGGGAGGGCCCTCGGTCGGAGTAGGTGGCATCAGGGCGGATGACCCGCAATGAAGCGTGGTACATCATCTATCGCTGGTGGGCCTCCACCAGCAGTCTCTAAGCGATCGAGGTCTAACCTCAACGGGAAGAAATTTGATCAGAGATTGTTTCCCTCCCTAGCTACTCCATGGGAGGAACGTCTTGCTAAAGAAGGCAGTGGAGAATATTCACCCCGGTACCTTGTGTGTACGCCGGTTGATGGAGAATCGTTCGTGTCGACCAAGCCCCAGTTTTTTGTGGAGCATTTAGAGGACAAGTTCGGGGAGGTGGAGGGCTTGTCCAAGACGCGCTCTGGTTCTGTGCTCATCAAAATGGCATCCTCTGCCCAGTCACGGAGGTTGCTCAATTGTGACAAGTTGGGGGATGTTTCAGTTACCATCACGCCGCATACGAGTCTCAACATGGTCCAGGGTATTATATTCCACAGGGATCTTCTTCTGCAGTCCGACGATGAATTACGCGCCAACCTCGAACGACGAGGTGTTCACTTCGTCCGGCGCGTCCATCGGGGTCCGAGGGATAATCAGGTGGCCACCGGTGCCTTCATCTTGGCCTTTGAGGGTGATGCCTTACCCCAAAAGGTTAAGGTGATGGTTTACCGTTGTGATGTGAAACCATATATCCCTCCTCCGATGCGGTGTTTTAAATGCTGGAAGTTCGGGCACATGTCATCTCGCTGTACTTCCAGCATCACGTGTCGGGATTGCGGACGTCCTTCGCATCCTGATACTCCATGTGCCCCGCCTCCTATCTGTGTTAACTGCGGAGAACACCATTCCCCCTGCTCGCCGGACTGTAGGATCTTCCAGAAAGAAAGGAAGATAATGGAATATAAGACTCTGGACCGCCTGACCTACACCGAGGCAAGGCGGAAATATGAGCGGCTACATCCCATACCTATGACATCCACCTATGCCGCTGCAGCACAAGCGGTCCGATCCTCTCCCGTATCGTCACGTACTGTTGCCTCTCAGCCGTCTTATTGCACAGCGTAAGCAGGAGTGCTGGGAGCGGTATGTCTCCTCCTTGGGCTCCCGTGTCTCCCCCTCGCGCGTGTGGTCCCGGATCCTGCGGATTTATGAATACCAGACGCCTATGGGTGTACCTGGGCTCTCCTTGGACGGCGCTGTCTGCACGGACGCTGCCGCCATTGCTGAACAGCTTGCCGCGCATTTTGCGAAGAGCTCGGCGACTGCATCTTTCCCCCCGCCTTTCGCTCTCTAAAGGAGCGAGCCGAGCGGACGCAGTTCTCATTTCCCACGCGTCGTTCTGAAAAATACAATGCTCCTTTCAGCGAGAGGGAATTCCTCGCTGCCATCGCCGATTGCCCTGATACAGCACCAGGACCGGACTGCATCCACGCGCAGATGCTGAAGCATCTCTCCCGGGACTGCCAGAGACACATTCTCGCGGTATTCAACCGCATTTGGAGCGAAGGCGTGTTCCCGTCGCAACGGCGAGAGGGTGTTATTGTCCACATCTTGAAGCCCGCTGCAGACCCACTGGCGGTGGACAGCTATCGCCCCATTACCCTCACCAAGGTTTTGTGCAAATTGCTCGAACGTATGGTGGGGCGGCGTTTGTGTTGGGTCCTGGAGTCACGCGGTCTCCTCGCTCCATCCCAGGGTGGCTTCCGTCGGGGCCGGTCTGCCACGGACAATTTGGTGCGGCTGGAATCTGCTATTCGTAAGGCCTTGGCCCGACGTCAGCATCTCGTTGCTGTATTTTTCGATCTGCGGAAGGCGTATGGCACCACATGGAGGCATCACATCCTCGCCACGTTGTATGAGTGGGGTCTTCGTGGTCGGCTCCCGGCTTTTCTTCAAACCTTTTATTGCGCCGCTCTTTCTGGGTGCAAGTCGGTGCCGCCTCTAGTTCATCTTATATACAGGAAAATGGGGTCCCGCAGGGCTCGGTGTTGAGCGTCTCCTTAGTTCTAGTGGCCATTAATGGTCTGGCTGCAGCTGTGGGGTCGTCGGTGTCTCCTTCCTTGTATGCCGATGACTTCTGCATCTCCTTTAGCTCCACAACTACGGGAGTCGCCGAACGCAGGCTGCAAGTAGCCGTTCGCAAGGCAGCATCATGGGCTCTGACTCATGGCTTTCAGTTCTCTGCTGCCAAGACTCGAGTAATGCACTTCTGCAGGCGTCGGACGGTCCACCCTCATCCTGCACTTTACCTCGACGGCCACCTACTTGAAGTGGTGGACACTTGCCGCTTCTTAGGTCTCATGTTTGATGCCCGGCTCACATGGGTTCCTCATGTTACTCAGCTGAAGCAAAAGTGCTGGCGGCACCTCAACGCCCTCCGCTGCCTCAGCCATACATCTTGGGGTGCGGATCGCTGCACGCTGTTGCGATTGTACAGAGCCCTTGTGCAGTCCAGGCTTGATTATGGGAGCCTGGCCTATGGGTCTGCATCACCCTCAGTGTTGAAGTTGTTAGACCCCATCCATCACTGTGGGGTTCGGCTTGCAACTGGCGCATTTCGTACGAGCCCCGTGGATAGTCTACTGGTTGAGGCCGGGGTTCCCCCACTGCGGATTCGCCGCCGTCGACTGCTCGCCGACTATGCTGTCCACGTTCATTGCTCGCCAGGCCATCCCAATCGTCGCCTGCTTTTCCCTGTCACGGTCCTCCATCTGCCCAAACGGCGACCTCGGTCTGGGCTTTCCATAGCTCTCCGCGTCCAGTCCCTGCTGTCCGAACTGGGGTCATTCCCTCTTCTGCCTCCCTTCCGGGTCCGTGCACCTACGCCTCCCTGGTGTTTGTCCCGGCCGTCCGTCCGTCTGGACTTGGCACAGGGACCCAAGGACTCGGTTCCGCCTGTGGCCCTCCGTCGCCGTTTTCTGGCGCTCCTCGTCTCATTTCCGGGCTGTGAGCCTGTCTACACTGATGGTTCCCTGGTTGATGGTCGCACTGCCTACGCCTTTGCTCACTCTGCCCATGTTGAGCAACGCTCCTTGCCGGCTGGCTGCAGTATTTTTACTGCAGAGCTGGTGGCCATTTTGCGCGCTCTTGAGCATATGCGTTTCTGCTCAGGTAGGTCCATCGTGATCTGCAGTGACTCCCTGAGCAGCCTTCAGGCCATCGACCACTGCTATCCCTCCTCTCCTCTGGTGTCCTCCATTCAGGAGTCTGTTTCCGCCATTGCCCGTTCTGGTCGTTCGGTGGTCTTGGTTTGGACACCCGGTCATGTTGGCATCCCAGGCAACGAACATGTAGACAGGCTGGCCAAAGGGGCGATCGACGCCCCGGCTTTGGAGGTTGGCCTTACGGCTCGCGACCAGCAGATGGTGTTGCGCCGTAAGCTGATTGGGATGTGGGCTGCTGAGTGGCGTGGCATGACAGCCCCGAATAAACTGCGGGCTGTCAAGGAGACGACCGCCGTGTGGCGTTCCTCCCTGCGGGCTTCTCGCAGGGACTCGGTAGTCCTGTGTCGGCTGCGCATCGGCCATACATACCTGACGCACGGCCATCTGTTGCGTCAGGAGGATCCCCCCTTGTGTCGGTGTGGGTCCCGGCTGACGGTCGGCCACATTTTGCTGGAGTGTCCTCGACTGCACACACTCTGGCAATCTTTTAATCTCCCGGGCACTTTGGCTTTGGTTTTATCTGACGATGCCTCCAGGGCTGATGACGTTTTAAATTTTATCCGTGGTAGTCCGTTTTATGGTTCGATTTAGGGAGGTCCTGCACCTTTCCCTTTCTGTGTCTTTTGTCCTTGTGTCTGTTGCTGTTCTGGTGTGCCGTGAGATGGTTGACTCTTTCCCATTTTTGTTCTCGTGGTCAGTCAACCAGTCTCCGGCCATCTTCCTTTCTTCTGTTTCTTTCTGTCTGGTGTGCCTCTGTCCTGTTCTTGTTTGTAGTGTTTGTTGCTGCATTTGTGTTCTTTTAGCGCCTCGGGGGACGTCTCCTCCCCCTTTGGTTTTTACCTTCTCCGTCGATTTTGGGCTCGCCTGATTTTGGAATGGGGGACTGATGACCTTCGCTGTTTAGTCCCCCTTAAACATCCCAACAACCACCACCACCTAGGTCTGGGCTTTCCGTCGCTGTCCGCGTTCAGTCCCTGCTGTCGGAATTGGGTTCATTCCCTCTTCCGCATCCCTTCCGGTTCCGTGCACCTACGCCTCCTTGGTGTTTGTCCCGGCCGTTCGTCCGTCTGGACTTGGCACAGGGACCCAAGGACTCGGTTCCGCCTGTGGCCCTCCGTCGCCGTTTTCTTGCTCTCCTCGCCTCATTTTCGGACTGTGAGACTGTCTACACTGATGGTTCCCTGGTTGATGGTCGCACTGCCTACTCTTTTGCTCATGCTGCTCATGTTGAGCAGCGCTCCTTGCCGGCTGGCTGCAGTATTTTTACTGCAGAGCTGGTGGCCATATTGCGCGCTCTTGAGCATATGCGTTTCTGCTCAGGTAGGTCCGTCGTGATCTGGAGTGACTCCCTGAGCAGCCTTCAGGCCATCGACCGCTGCTATCCCTCCTCTCCTCTGGTGTCCTCCATTCAGGAGACTGTTTCCGCCATTGCCCGTTCTGGTCGTTCGGTGGTCTTGGTTTGGACGCCCGGTCATGTTGGCATCCCAGGGAACGAACGTGTAGACAGGCTGGCCAAAGGGGCGATCGACGCCCCGGCTTTGGAGGTCGGCCTTACGGCTCGCGACCAGCAGATGGTGTTGCGCCGTAAGCTGATTGGGATGTGGGCTGCTGAGTGGCGTGGCATGACAGCCCCGAATAAACTGCGGGCTGTCAAGGGGACGACCGATGTGTGGCGTTCCTCCCTGCGGGCTTCTCGCAGGGACTCTGTAGTCCTGTGTCGGCTGCGCATCGGCCATACATACCTGACGCACGGCCATCTGTTGCGTCAGGAGGATCCCCCCTTGTGTCGGTGTGGGTCCCGGCTGACGGTCGGCCACATTTTGCTGGAGTGTCCTCGACTGCGCACACTCCGGCAATCTTTTAATCTCCCGGGCACTTTGGCTTTGGTTTTATCCGACGATGCCTCCATGGCTGACAATGTTTTACATTTTATCCGTAGTAGTCGTTTTTATGCTTCGATTTAGGGAGGACCTGCGCCTTTCCCTTTCTGTGTCTTTTGTCCTTGTGTCTGTTGCTGTTCTGGTGTGCCGTGAGATGGTTGACTCTTTCCCTTTTTTTGTCATGGTCAGTCAACCAGTCTCCGGCCATCCTCCTTTCTTCTGTTTCTTTCTGTCTGGTGTTCCTCTGTCCTGTTCTTGTCTGTAGTGTTTGTTGCTGCATTTGTGTTCTTTTCGCGCCTGGGGGGACGTCTCCTCCCCCTTTGGTTTTTATCTGCTCCGTAGATTTTCGGCTCGCCTGATTTTGGAATGGGGGACTGATGACCTTCGCTGTTTAGTCCCCCTTAAACATCCCAACAACCAACCAACCTAACTCGTGAATCACCTCGGCGTCGGGGAATTGCGGGAGGCCCATGGTGATGGCTATATCAATCATACCCGGTCTGCCAGACAATGGGAAGCACGTAGGCATGGGCATGGACATTGACTTCTTCAAGAGCCTGGAGGAGTCGGCGGGCGCTATTGTTGGTGTTTAGCGAATTCCAGGCAGCATGCTTAGAATTCAGATCCCTGGCAATGAAGAGCTTCCCAGGATGGCAGAGGAGAGCCCGAGCATCTTCCAGGTCCAAGACGCAGCGGCGACTGCGGTACACCGAGATAAACGTGATAAGTCCTGTGTGGATGTCGACCCCTGTCACTTTGATGAACTGCGTGGTGGGCGGCTGGACAACATAGTACTTGGTGGAACGTTTGACGAAGATAGCAGTGCCTCCGCCCCAAGTTGCTCTGTCCATTCGATAGCAGCAATAATTAGGAATATTGCTTCATATGTCCGGTTTAAAAAACGTTTAATTGACAATGCAGATGTCAATATTATGGTCAATCATGAAGTGCTGAAGTTCTCGCATATCGTGTGTCAGATTATCCGCATTTTATCCCCCCCCCCCATGAACCTTGGACCTTGCCGTTGGTGGGGAGGCTTGCATGCCTCAGCGATACAGATGGCCGTACCGAAGGTACAACCACAAAGGAGGGGTATCTGTTGAGAAGCCAGACAAACATGTGGTTCCTGAAGAGGGGCAGCAGCCTTTTCAGTAGTTGCAGGGGCAACAGTCTGGATGATTGACTGATCTGGCCTTGTAACATTAACCAAAACGGCCTTGCTGTGCTGGTACTGCGAACGGCTGAAAGCAAGGGGAAACTACAGCCGTAATTTTTCCCGAGGAGATGCAGCTTTACTGTATGATTAAATGATGATGGCGTCCTCTTTGGTAAAACATTCCGGAGGTAAAATAGTCCCCCATTCGGATCTCCGGGCGGGGACTACTCAAGAGGACGTCGTTATCAGGAGAAAGAAAACTGGCATTCTACGGATCGGAGCGTGGAATGTCAGATCCCTTAATCGGGCAGGTAGGTTAGAAAATTTAAAAAGGGAAATGGATAGGTTAAAGTTAGATATAGTGGGAATTAGTGAAGTTCGGTGGCAAGAGGAACAAGACTTTTAGTCAGATGATTACAGGGTTATAAATAAAAAATCAAATGGGAGTAATGCGGGAGTAGGTTTAATAATGAATAAAAAAATAGGAGTGCGGGTTAGCTACTACAAACAGCATAGTGAACGCATTATTGTGGCCAAGATAGACACAAAGCCCATTCCTACTACAGTAGTACAAGTTTATATGCCAACTAGCTCTGCACATGATGAACAAATTGATGAAATGTATGATGAGATAAAAGAAATTATTCAGGTAGTGAAGGGAGACGAAAATTTAATAGTCATGGGTGACTGGAATTCGTCAGTAGGAAAAGGGAGAGAAGGAAACATAGTAGGTGAATATGGACTGGGGGGAAGAAATGAAAGAGGAAGCCGCCTTGTAGAATTTTGCACAGAGCATAACTTAATCATAGCTAACACTTGGTTCAAGAATCATGAAAGAAGGTTGTATACCTGGAAGAATCCTGGAGATACTAAAAGGTATCAGATAGATTATATAATGGTAAGACAGAGACTTAGGAACCAGGTTTTAAATTGTAAGACATTTCCAGGGGCAGATGTGGATTCTGACCACAATCTATTGGTTATGAACTGCAGATTGAAACTGAAGAAACTGAAAAAAGGTGGGAATTTAAGGAGATGGGACCTGGATAAACTGAAAGAACCAGAGGTTGTAGAGAGTTTCAGAGAGAGCATAAGGGAACAATTGACAGGAATGGGGGAAAGAAATACAGTAGAAGAAGAATGGGTAGCTCTGAGGGATGAAGTAGTGAAGGCAGCAGAGGATCAAGTAGGTAAAAAGACGAGGGCTAATAGAAATCCTTGGGTAACAGAAGAAATATTAAATTTAATTGATGAAAGGAGAAAATATAATAATGCAGTAAATGAAGCAGGCAAAAAGGAATACAAACGTCTCAAAAATGAGATCGACAGGAAGTGCAAAATGGCTAAGCAGGGATGGCTAGAGGACAAATGTAAGGATGTAGAGGCTTGTCTCACTAGGGGTAAGATAGATACTGCCTACAGGAAAATTAAAGAGACCTTTGGAGAGAAGAGAACCACTTGTATGATATCAAGAGCTCAGATGGCAACCCAGTTCTAAGCAAAGAAGGGAAGGCAGAAAGGTGGAAGGAGTATATAGAGGGTTTATACAAGGGCGATGTACTTGAGGACAATATTATGGAAATGGAAGAGGATGTAGATGAAGATGAAATGGGAGATAAGATACTGCGTGAAGAGTTTGACAGAGCACTGAAAGACCTGATTCGAAACAAGGCCCCGGGAGTAGACAACATTCCATTAGAACTACAACAACAACAACAACATGCAACGATGCGGAGGTCGTCCAGTTGAGGGACTTTAGCCATGACGTGGTGTAGCTGAAACCTCCTGAGTTTTCCTGGACGGCTCTGCAGATCGCCGATTCCACGGTGGAAGCAATGAGCTATGGCAGTTGCGAAAGCTGTTTCGTGACTTCTGTCAGCATAGATGTGACTTGAGTAAGAAGCCCAATCAGCGTCTGTAGATCCAATGTCATGGGAGGCTGCGCAGCCGCAGCTGGAGGTAGGTGAGAAGCAGGTGGCAGATGTCCCTATGCGTCCGTGTTCATTGGTGCACCTGTGGGAGTTGGTCGCTGTACAGCATCTGCCATGCTGACACCCTCCCAAAGTTTAGCTGAGTGCCATTCCATTAGATTCGGCCAAGTCTGCTTGTCCACATTCGGCGGGGGCTGACGGCGGCGACGACACTCCGCCGCCGGAGTAGTCGGTGGGGGGAGACCACGCTGGTGTCTGCTCTCCTGATTGTGTTTACTGCAGGAGCGGTAATTCGATGGATGTGCCCCACCGCACAGGCCACAGATGAGCGGGTCTCCCAATTTGCGGGTGCATTCCTTGCTGGTGTGTCCGCCGCCACACTGCACACACATGGGAGGTATAGTGCACAGCTGGGGTATGAGCCCATATCCTTGGCAGCAGAAGCATTATACAGGGTCTCTAGATTTCCGCAGTTTCTCAATCGTCACACACAGGCTGTAAAACCGTGTGACTTGAAATATTGCTCGGTGGGTAGGCATATCGGGCAAGATAACCACCCTATGGCCAGTAAGTCGATTGGTGCCCGGCATCCTGTGAAAGTCCACGCACGTGACAATGAACCCCATTGACTCAATCAAGCTCTTCCCTGACGTCTTGATTTTGCAGGAACTTCGGGATTTTCTTGATCAGAGCCTTGATAGTCGGTGGCCGGACAGTTGGAAACGTGTAGTTAGGGATGCCATCACGTGCCAACTTCTCCATGACAAGGACGAAGTCGTCAGTCGCTGACAGATTGAGTTTCAGCGTGTCCTCCCGGTTTGCCTCATGTGGAAAGGCTGTGAACAATGCTGCCGGAGCCAGTCATGAAACTGCTTAAAGTCACCTGTAAAGTGCATCACTATGGGCGGCACCTTCTGCTGAACTGGTGGCGGCTGTTGGTCGGCGTCATTCATTTAGGCATCGTGGTCGGCTCGTTGCTGTCGCTCCATTACAGACGCGCTACTTCGTCTCTCATGCTGCCGTTGTCGGTCAGTTACGGAAGCGGCTACTTCGTCCTATGTTGCCCCAGCGCCCTGCAGTGCCTCGAAAGCATTGGAGACAGGGAGCTCCCTAACGACGATAAGGCGTTGCCGCCGCGCCTGGCCCTTCTTTGGTGTTTGTTGAAAACCATCTTCCTGCGCGCCGCGCCTCCCGCGCTTGCTACCACCAGTCGAGTTAGTGATGTCGAGCTGCACGGACACGCTACTCTGCGATCACGCGACCGCAGCGCCTGCGCCGGCCGGCCGCGCTCCGGTGGGGCTTGCCCCGCAGGCCACCCCGCCATCAGCTGGTGGGCCTATGACAGACCAACCTGCACACAGGGGAAGTAATATTACACAATGTGCAGAGCAGCACACGGACGCCGATATGGAATACTCCTCGGATTCTGACGCAAGCAGCTTCGTAGATGCGCGTGAGCGCCGACACCAGCGAGAAGATGGGGCGAGAGGGGCCATCCGTGATCGCTCCCCAGCAAGCCGTTCCTCGAGGGGGGACGCACAGGAAGATGGGTTTCAACAAATACCAAATAAGCGCCAGGCGCGGCGGCAACGCCTTATCGTCGCTAGGGAGCTCCCTGTCTCCAATGCTTTCGAGGCACAGCAGAGCGCTGGGGCAACATTGGACGAAGCAGCCGCTTCCGTAATGGACCGACAACGGCAGCATGAGGGACGAAGAAGCGCGTCTGAAGAGGAGCGATAGCAACGAGCCGACCTCTCGGCAGTCCGCGCCCGCCCGCTACACTGGCTGGGCCTTGCGGAAACCGAAACAGGGACAAGCCAAGAAAACACATTACCACAGGTAGGGGAGATTCCAACACAAGACGAGCAGATGCCCTCAACCTCCCAGGACACAGAACTATGGAGGGAAAAAAAGGGCGCGAAAACAGACCCAACCCTTGAAACTCCAAAGAGTAGACAAGAACTTCGAAAGCAAAAACAGGTTCAAAGCCCTTCCGTTGCTAGAAGGGGAACCAACAGGACAGGTGAACGCAAACACAGATAGGGTGCAATACACCCCAAGAATGGAAAAACTACGAGACAACAAAAAGCCCCACCCCTTGTGGGTTCGGGGGTAAGAATAGGCCCGAGGTATTCCTGCCTGTCGTAAGAGGCGACTAAAAGGAGTCTCAAACGTTTCGGCCTTAATGTGTTGGACCCCTAAGGGGTTTCACCATTACCTTTCAAAATTTTCTGTTAGTGCATACCATTTGGGGAAGGATGCCTTACGTGGTGTATTATATATCCATCTTGCCCTAAGATCTGGCACACCCGATATTGTCATGGAGCTGGACTTCCATCGAGCTTCCGGCCACATTGGCTGCAGTGTTCCGGGTAGCATACATTCCCTCCATTGTGCACTTCTCCCCCTGCGGGTTCGGGGGTAAGAATAGGCCCGCGGTATTCCTGCCTGTCGTAAGAGGCGACTAAAAGGAGTCTCAAACGTTTCGGCCTTATGTGATGGTCCCCTCTCGGGTTTGACCTCCATCTTTCTAAATTATTCCGAAGAGCGAGCCAATTGGGGAAGGGCGCCTTACATGGTGCACTGTATCCTTCGTGCAATTAGACCTTTAGCCGTATTTCTCGTCGTTGCAATGGTGTCCCGCTCGTTTTCGATCTCTTGGGCGATTACCACGCTGCACTCTGCAGTGTTTCTTTTAACTGTGACAACGACCTTGGCCATTTTTGCACCTAAGATCCAGCACGGTAGCCAGTCCGTTGTGGTGGGGCCGCCATGTACCCTCTTGGTTGTAGCCCCCTGACAACACAGGGATCGCTCTACTGATGCCTGCGCCGTTCACTCCCCACGTATGCCAAGGAGTAGTTGCCCATCTCCCTGGGGCATCAGGACTCCCGGCAATGGCCATCCTGCCAGGTGGCCTTTGCTGTGGCTGGGTGGCGCCCGTGGGGAGGGCCCTTGGTCGGAGTAGGTGGCATCAGGGCGGATGACCCGCAATGAAGCGTGGTACATCATCTCTCGCTGGCGGCCAGCCGTCAGCAGTCTCTAAGCGTTCGAGAGCCCATTTTAAAGGTAACGTTTATGACCCCAAATCGTTCCCCTCCCTCGCCACACCATGGGAGGAACGACAGGCATTGCGTGACACTGAGACGTATTCGCCCAGATATCTTGTCTGTACCAGAGCTGATGGGGAATCTTTTCTATCCGTGAAGCCTCAGTTCTTTGTAGAGCATTTAGAGGACAAGTTTGGGGAGGTGGAGGGCTTGTCCAAGATGCGGTCCGGATCGGTGTTGATCAAAACGGCATCCTCCGCCCAGTCGCGGGCCTTGCTCGCTTGTACTAAGCTGGGGGATGTCTCTGTCACTATCACGCCCCATAAGAGTCTGAACATGGTCCAGGGCATTATCTTTCACAGGGATCTGCTTTTACAGTCCGACGACGAGCTGCGCGCCAACTTGGAGCGCCGAGGTGTCCATTTCGTCCGGCGCGTCCACCGGGGTCCGAGGGATCGTCAAGTTGCCACCGGTGCCTTCATCTTGGCCTTCGAGGGTGACACGTTACCTGAGAAGGTCAAGGTGATGGTGTACCGTTGTGATGTCAAGCCGTATATCCCTCCCCCGATGCGGTGCTTCAAGTGTTGGAAGTTCGGCCACATGTCTTCACGCTGTGCGTCCGACCTCGTCTGTCGCGATTGCGGTCGACCTTCCCATCCTGATCATCCCTGTGCGCCGCCTCCAATCTGTGTGAACTGTGGTGCACACCATCCGCCTTGCTCGCCAGACTGTCCGATTCTGCAGAAGGAGCGGAAGATCATGGAAATAAAGACTGTCGACCGCCTGACGTACACTGAGGCGAAGCGGAAATATGATCGGCTTCATCCGGTGCGCATGACAGCTTCTTATGCCGCAACTGTCACTCCTTCTACAATTCCATCCGCTCCAGTCAGCTCTCAGAGTCGAAGTCCACACCTGCCCCCTTGATGGTGGGGGGCACTAAACCTCCTGTTGCTCCTGCTCCGTCTACTTCAGGAGCAACACCCCCCCAACCATCAGGGACATCAGTCCCCCCTTCCCAGCCGGAGAAGCGTAAGACTTCTTCGGCTACTCTCATAAGGAAGGGGTCCCTTGGGGACCTTCCTTCGCACGCTCCGACCGGTTCCAAAGCCGACGGCCGCAAGTGGCTCAAACAACCGCCAGTCCCTGGTCGTCGGGACACACGGTCATCGTCTGTCCCTGAGACTGACCCAGTGACGCCCTCCCAGCCTGAAGCACCCAAGGCGCAGCGCGAGAAGCAGAAGAAAAAGAAACTCCCCAAGGCTACCGACATTGCGGTGGCACCCATTCCACCGCTTCCTACAAGCTCTGCGTCTGAGGATGAGGTGGAGATTCTGGCGTCCGCTGAGGACATGGATCTCGCCGGTCCCTCGGATGCAGTAGATGGCTGTTGTCCAGGTGGTGACTCCGTAGCAGCAGGAGCCCTGGAGGCGTAAACTGCCTCCCCAATCCCTTCACGCCTTTCCCATCCATGGCTAATACCATCCTCCAGTGGAACTGCAGCGGTTTTTTCCACCATCTAGCTGAGCTCCGCCAACTTATCAGCCGTCATCCTTTCCTTTGCATTGCTCTGCAGGAAACTTGGTTTCCAGCGATGCGAACCCCCGCCCTCCGTGGCTATCGGGGTTATTTTAAGAACCGGGCAGCTTATGAAAGGGTGTCTGGTGGCGTCTGCATATATGTCCTGAACTCTCTTCACAGCGAGTTTGTACCTCTACAAACAGCTTTCGAGGCTGTCGCTGTTCGGGTGTGGACGCCCCAGGCCATTACTGTCTGCAGTATTTACCTTCCACCTGATGGTGCTGTCACGCAGCATGCCCTGGCTGCTCTGATAGCCCAACTGCCGCCACCTTTTTTGCTGCTGGGCGATTTCAATGCCCACAACCCTCTATGGGGTGGGACTGTCGCCGATGATCGCGGTCGGGCCGTGGAGCGTGTGTTGGCTCAACTCGACCTTAGCCTCTTGAACACCGGTGCTCCCACGCATTTCAGTGTGGCCCATGGCTCGTTCTCGGCCATCGATCTCTCTATTTGCAGCCCTGGACTTGTCCCATCCCTCCACTGGAGAGTGCATCCTGACCTGTGTGGTAGTGACCATTTTCCCATCTATTTATCACTGCCCCAGTGTCATTCTTCTGGGCGCCTGCCCCGATGGGCTCTCCACAGGGCTGACTGGCCAGCTTTTACTTCCGCTGCAACCATTGAGTCTCCCCCACAGGGTGACATTGACGAGGTGGTCCGTGCTTTAACCACGTCCATCATTTCAGCGGCCGAGGCTTCCATCCCCCGTTCTTCTGGCCTCCCTCGGAGGAAGGCTGTCCCCTGGTGGTCGCCGGAGATTGCTGAGGCTATTCGCGACCGTCGGCGGGCTCTCCAGCCTTTAAGAGGCTCCGTGCCTTCGCCCGTCGTCTTATTGCACGGCGTAAGCAGGAGTGCTGGGAGAGGTACGTCTCCTCCCTGGGCTCCCGCGTCTCGTCCTCGGACGTGTGGTCCCGGATCCGGCGGATTTATGGCTCCCAGACCCCTATGGGTGTCCCTGGGCTCTCCTTGGCCGGCGCTGTCTGCACGGACGCTGCCGCCATTGCTGAACGGCTAGCCGCGCACTTTGCTCAGAGCTCAGCGACTGCATCCTATCCCCCCGCTTTTCGCTCTCTAAAGGAGCGAGCCGAGCGGACGCCGTTCTCATTCCACACGCGTCATTCTGAAGAATACAATGCTCCTTTTAGCGAGAGGGAATTCCTCGCTGCCCTCGCCGATTGCCCTGATACAGCACCAGGCCCAGACTGCATCCACGCGCAGATGCTGAAGCATCTCTCCAGGGACTGCCAGAGACACATTCTCGCGATATTTAATCGCATTTGGAGCGAAGGCGTGTTCCCGTCGCAATGGCGAGAGGGTCTTATTGTCCCCATCTTGAAGCCCGGTGCGGACCCACTGGCGGTGGACAGCTATCGTCCCATTACCCTCACCAACGTTTTGTGCAAATTGCTCGAACGTATGGTGGGGCGGCGTTTGTGTTGGGTCCTTGAGTCGCGCGGTCTCCTCGCTCCATCCCAGGGTGGCTTCCGTCGGGGCCGGTCTGCAGTGGACAATTTGGTGCGGCTGGAATCTGCTGTCCGTACGGCTTTTTCCCGACGTCAGCATCTTGTTGCTGTATTTTTCGATCTGCGGAAGGCGTATGACACCACATGGAGGCATCACATCCTCGCCACGTTGCATGGGTGGGGTCTTCGTGGTCGGCTCCCGGCTTTTCTTCAAAGCTTTTTATTGCGCCGCTCTTTCCGGGTGCAAGTCGGTGCCACCTCTAGTTCCTCTTATATACAGGAAAATGGGGTCCCGCAGGGCTCGGTGTTGAGCGTCTCCTTATTTTTACTGGCCATTAATGGTTTGGCTGCAGCAGTGGGGTCGTCGGTGTCTCCTTCTTTGTATGCCGACGACTTCTGCATCTCATTTAGCTCCACGACTACGGGAGTCGCCGAACGCAAGCTGCAAGTCGCCGTTCGCAAGGCAGCATCATGGGCTCTGACTCATGGTTTTCAGTTCTCTGCTGCCAAGACTCGGGTTATGCACTTCTGCAGGCGTCGGACGGTCCACCCTCATCCTGAACTTTACCTCGACGGCCACTTGCTTGAAGTGGTGGACACTTGCCGCTTCTTGGGACTCGTGTTTGATGCCCGACTCACATGGGTTCCTCATGTTACTCAGCTGAAGCAAAAATGCTGGCGGCACCTCAACGCCCTCTGCTGCCTTAGCCACACGTCTTGGGGTGCGGATCGCTGCACGCTGCTGCGATTGTACAGAGCCCTTGTGCAGTCTCGGCTTGATTATGGGAGCCTGGCCTATGGGTCTGCATCACCCTCAGTGTTGAAGTTGTTAGGCCCCATACACCACTGTGGGGTCCGGCTTGCAACTGGCGCTTTTCGTACGAGCCCAGTGGATAGTCTACTGGTGGAGGCCGGGGTTCCCCCGCTGCGGATTCGCCGCCATCGACTGCTCGCCGACTATGCTGTCCACGTGCATTGCTCGCCAGGCCATCCCAATCGTCGCCTGCTTTTCCCTGCCATGGTCCTCCATCTGCCCGAACGGCGACCTAGGTCTGGGCTTTCCGTCGCTGTCCGTGTTCAGTCCCTGCTGTCGGAATTGGGTTCATTCCCTCTTCCGCCTCCCTTCCGGGTCCGTGCACCTACGCCTCCCTGGTGTTTGTCCCGGCCGTCCGTCCGTCCGTCTGGACTTGGCACAGGGACCCAAGGACTCGGTTCCGCCTGTGGCCCTCCGTCGCCGTTTTCTTGCTCTCCTCGCCTCATTTTCGGACTGTGAGACTGTCTACACTGATGGTTCCCTGGTTGATGGTCGCACTGCCTACTCATTTGCTCATGCTGCTCATGTTGAGCAGCGCTCCTTGCCGGCTGGCTGCAGTATTTTTACTGCAGAGCTAGTGGCCATCTTGCGCGCTCTTGAGCATATGCGTTTCTGCTCAGGTAGGTCCGTCGTGATCTGGAGTGACTCCCTGAGCAGCCTTCAGGCCATCGACCGCTGCTATCCCTCCTCTCCTCTGGTGTCCTCCATTCAGGAGACTGTTTCCGCCATTGCCCGTTCTGGTCGTTCGGTGGTCTTGGTTTGGACGCCCGGTCATGTTGGCATCCCAGGGAACGAACGTGTAGACAGGCTGGCCAAAGGGGCGATCGACGCCCCGGCTTTGGAGGTCGGCCTTACGGCTCGCGACCAGCAGCTGGTGTTGCGCCGTAAGCTGATTGGGATGTGGGCTGCTGAGTGGCGTGGCATGACAGCCCCGAATAAACTACGGGCTGTCAAGGAGACGACCGATGTGTGGCGTTCCTCCCTGCGGGCTTCTCGCAGGGACTCTGTAGTCCTGTGTCGGCTGCGCATCGGCCATACATACCTGACGCACGGCCATCTGTTGCGTCAGGAGGATCCCCCCTTGTGTCGGTGTGGGTCCCGGCTGACGGTCGGCCACATTTTGCTGGAGTGTCCTCGACTGCGCACACTTCGGCAATCTTTTAATCTCCCGGGCACTTTGGCTTTGGTTTTATCCGACGATGCCTCCATGGCTGACAATGTTTTACATTTTATCCGTAGTAGTCGTTTTTATGGTTCGATTTAGGGAGGTCCTGCGCCTTTCCCTTTCTGTGTCTTTTGTCCTTGTGTCTGTTGCTGTTCCGGTGTGCCGTCAGATGGTTGACTCTTCCCCTTTTTTTTTCTCATGGTCAGTCAACCAGTCTCCGGCCATCCTCCTTTCTTCTGTTTCTTTCTGTCTGGTGTTCCTCTGACCTGTTCTTGTCTGTAGTGTTCCTTGCTGCCTTTGTGTTCTTTTAGCGCCTGGGGGGACGTCTCCTCCCCCTTTGGTTTTTATCTGCTCCGTAGATTTTCGGCTCGCCTGATTTTGGAATGGGGGACTGATGACCTTCGCTGTTTAGTCCCCCTTAAACATCCAACAACCACCACAACAACCACCATCTTTGCCCTCGTGATGTACATGGATATTTCGACACCCAACATCCAGCACGGTAGCCAGTCCGTTGTGGTGGGGTTGTCATGTACCCTCTTGGTGATAGCCCCCTGACTACACAGGGATCGCTCTGCTGTTGCCTGAGCTGCTACCTCCCCACATATGCCAAGGAGTAGATGCCTATCCCTCTGGGGCATCAGGACTCCCGGCAAAGGCCATCCTACCAGGTGGTCTTTGCTGCGGCTGGGTGGCACCCGTGGGGAGAGCCTCTGGTCGGAGTGGGTGGCATCAGGGCGGATGACCCGCAATGAAGCGTGGTACATCATCTCTCGCTGGTGGGCCTCCACCAGCAGTCTCTAAGCGATCGAGGTCTGACCTCAACGGGAAGAAATATTATCCTAGTGGAGATTATTCACCCCGGTACCTTGTCTGTACACGGGTTGGTGGTGAACCTTTTATGCCAACCAAGCCTCAGTTTTTTATGGAGCATTTAGAGGACAAGTTTGGGGAGGTGGAGGGCTTGTCCAAAATGCGCTCTGGGTCAGTTCTCATCAAAACAGCATCCTCTGCCCAGTCATGGAGGTTACTCACTTGCGACAAGTTGGGGGATGTTTCCGTCACCATCACTCCCCATAAAAGTTTAAACGTGGTCCAGGGTATTATCTTCCACAGGGATCTTCTTCAATAGTCTGATGATGAACTACGCGCCTACCTAGCACGACGAGGTGTTCACTTCGTCCGGCGCGTCCATCGGGGTACGAGGGATAATCAGGTGGCCACCGGTGCCTTCATCTTGGCCTTCGAGGGTGATGTCTTACCCAAAAAGGTCAAGGTGATGGTTTGCCGATGTGATGTGAAACCATATATCCCTCCTCCAATGTGGTGTTTTTAAATGCTGGAAGTTCGGACACATGTCATCTCACTGTACTTCCAGCATCACATGTTTTTATGGAACAGGTATGCCTCCTCATATTTAAAGCGCACAAATGTAGATTTTATCGGCACCACTTTTCATTATGGTCTATGTATTGTTCTTAAGTTGTATACAGTTTGCCAGTGTATTTATGTTTTTCCTATTTTTGATGCAGATCTGATGATCGTCATTAATGACCGAAACCGGTAATCTGTTAACACAAAGTTTGTGACCGTAGACGTAAATTAAAGGAAAGTTAAATACTAACCAAATGCGATGTTGCTTAACTCCGGTGATCGGACGAGAACCGCTGTATTCAACATGATATGGCCGTTGGCGACGGCATAACGTAATGGCACGCCACAACTCGTCTCCGGCTCTTCTCTACACACCTAAACAATCGCAATTTTCGTCAGAAATCAGGCCATATTTGAAGCAAGAACGTCGTTCCGCCGCTGTGCGCGCACAGAGGACACTTACCACGAAAGGCGCTACAGAGCGTAACGCCAGCGCCCTAGACGCCTCAACAAATGTTCACAAGAGGCCCATATTGTCCAGCGTGCCGAAACCGCCTGCCAAGTAAGCAGATGTAGCCCCACATGCCTACATCAGATGCTGCTCGATGAACCGCCGGCCATTGGCTTTCGACACTGGTGGAGGCCGCACCTTGTTCCCACTGTGTGGTGCAAAGCCTGCACACGACCCAGTGAGCCAGATCGCTGGTCGATCAGCAGCGATCGGCTTGTTACCTTTGGCGCGTCCCCGGGCATGAGCATCTTTGCTTTTTCGGCTGGGGCGCGCGGGACGGTGAGAGGCTAGAGGTGGGCCAAACGGTTATTCTGGAGTAACCGTTATCACAGTTCCAGTTATTCTTTGATAACCGTTATCGTTAACGGTTATTAATAACTGCCAAGTTATTTTTCGCTAGCGAATACCGATAACTCCGACAGTTAAATAACGACATAGTTGGAATCCATCAGTTTAGTTATCAGTATAACAGTATAACTGCGAGTAGTGTGAAATAGCAGGAATGTCGTATGAATCGTGTCATAACCTCAGCTTATTAACTCCGGGTACATTTTAGTTGATGTTAGAACGATTATTAGTGTTTCAGATTATATGTTTGTAGGTTATCGGTCGCTATTAGAAATACTATCTTCGCAGCTGCGACAGAAAGTACGCGGAACTTCGCCAAAGCACTGTTTAAGTAAAATGTTAACAACGTGCGTTTTTAAGTATGAAGTAATATGTAAACTGAGTACTGTAGGTTAAATTCTAAGCTTAATTTCTTGTGCTGCTCACATAATAGAATAAAGTGTACAACCTTGTAATACAACAAAAAATATACGTAATGTGACAGATTCGTTTACTCCTGTGCTGTAAAAGCTAGTCCTATTGGGGAAAGTGTGAGTACGCTAATCCAAGTTTTATGTCAGATTTGCAAACTGCTCGATTTCTCCAGCGACAGCATGTTTATAACATATGAAGACATGCAGATCGAAAAGGTTGACAGTGTTACATTTCTGGGACTACAACTCGATAATAAATTCAGTTGGGAAGGGCATACCACATTTTTTCATTCTATTATTTCATAAGGGAACATATTCTGTGGTAACTCATCAAACGTAGCAAAAGTTTTTCGCATGTAAAAGCGTGTAATAAAAATCGTTTGTGGTATCAATTCAAGAACATCATGTAGGAACCTGTTCAAGGAACTTTGTATTCTAACCACTGCTTCCTAATATATTTATTCCTTAATGAAATTTGTTATAAGTATTTCCAACCAATAGCTTAATACATAATATCAGTACTAGAAATGGGAACAGCAATCTACATAAAGACCTAAAATTACTTACCTTGGTCCAAAAGGGGTCCAATATTCAGGAACATGCATTTTCAATAAGCTGCCAGCAAGTCAGCAACCATTAAAAACTTGGTTTCAGATAAGGCACGGTTTACAGTGTGTTTGAATGACTATTTGATACATAAGTGTCTGATTCCACCCATCATCAGTATGCCGGAAATGTCTATTTTAAGTGTGTCTATGATGTCACTACATACACATGGCAACAAACACGAAGATACATATAAATAATACAATAACATTTCCCACCAAAAATACAATCAAACCAATGGGACAACTGCGGGAAGTTGGGGGTTTTAGGGTGAGGACAAGCTAGTAAAAAAAACACACCATGATCCCAAAACACAAAATGAACAAAAAGAAAAAAAATACAGCATTCTGCTACACCAACAAAAATCTGCAGGAATCGGACACTTCCCTTGAACAATATAGGTCAACTATAGGTGACCATACCAAAACACCAATACCCACAACTAAAAGTACGAAAATTGGAATCAGACATTTCCATTGACCTACATAGGTCAACCTCAGATGACGATACTAAAACATCAACACACACAATTATGAAAATGGGAATCGGTCATTATCCGGTGACCTATATAGGTCCACCACAGCTACTGATGCCAAAAAACCAACACCTACAACTACGAAAAATAAAACCACAATCCCAAAAGTCCACAAATCAATCATCCCTACATAAATTAAATCACATTCAATACTTCATAAATACACAAAACATCACAGCTAGAAAAAAAAAAAAAATATTTACCACCAGCAAATTCCGGCACTGCAACCTAGATCGACAGCCCCCCCCCCCCCCCACACACACACACACAAAAACCAACTCATAAACACCGTGCCGTAATGACATTCACACACCACAACACCTTTACGTCGAAGTAGACGGGTGGAATCAGACGCTTCCAGTGACCCCTCCTTCTACTCTGTAGATGAATATCGTAACAGAGACTGATAGACCAGCTTAGGTAAAAATTCTGCTATATTTCAGTTTTGACAGCACTTGGTTGCAACAGTCAAGATCGGGTATTCTGTGTACGATAAATTTTTTTTAAAGTACGTAACTGTGTTTTATTCTGTCAGTGTACCAATTCTGTAAATATTAGCAGTTACTGTGATATACTCACGTATTTTGACAATCTCCTGACAAATGATGAGGATAATAATTATTATATTCCACTGTATTATTTATGCTTTCTGACATGTTATTTGTCATTCGTGATGGCCAGCGGCTATTTCCGTAGCAGTACGAAAATTTTTGTTCGCTCCAGTTACTATCCTCTCTGGAAATATCACCTGGAACTACGACCTTTAACTGGAGTCACCGAGTCAGGAACGTCTAGACACACAGTTATTCCGTTACCAGCTTCCAGGTTATCTGTGGTGCTAGCCCGATAACTACCAGAGAACTAGAACTACGAGCCAATAACGATAACTGCCAGAGGAGAATACCGGCTCTGACAGCTATTTCCATAGTCGCTCGAATTCCTTAGTAACTTTCCTTGTACTACCCGTCCAAGCTAAATTAACACGTAAGGCGGTGGCTTAAGGGAACGACCGTACTTGTTAATGCCTGTACTGCAGCTCCTATCAGCCACGGCTCGGACATTAACTTTATTTAATTGTTTATGCTAAAAGTAACGAAGGCCCACGAAATAGTACACAGTTCTTATCAACAGATGGCGCGCAGTCTCAGTTATTCCCATGGTCTATAGAACGCCTCCAAATGCGCAGTACGATCTTCGGTCAACAGATGGCGCGAGGCACTGTTGACACTAAACAGTTATTGAAATAACTGCCAGAATCAGAGGAACGGTTATCGCAGTAACTGTTACTTCTCAGTAACCGGTTATTTCTATCAGTTACGTTATTTTTTGCCACCTCTATGAGAGGCAGTCAGTTTGGAGCGGCCGGTGAGACTGGCGGAGTTGTGGTTCGAGGGTGAGCACGTCTGTGATGTCTGTTACGTTGGGGCTGTTTGCTAATCGTGAAACTCCTGCAGCGGTTACCGGTTGCCTGGAAGGCATTTCGTATAAACTGTGCCAAGCCTCGCAGTGAGGGGGGAGTCCGGAGTTGGTGTTGGCCAAGATGTTTGTACAAATTGAGGTGCCTGTGTCAGAAGCACAGCGTGGGCTTGTTGTTTGCTTCGTCCTTCTGCCAGCCACCGCAAGAGGATGTTCGGCCGGAATGTCTACAGTTTGTGGTGAGCATAGTGTGAACAAGTTCTCGTAGCATGTGCTCCCAGCCTGACTCTTAGCCTGTCTTATTTGCGGGTGCCGACCCCTTGTCTGTTACTGCCTCCGGGTGTCCTGTAACATTTCACAGCAAAATTGTGTTTTTGTGGTATTGTGTGTTTCTGGCTCAGCTTCCGCCTAGAAAGAGGAAAAATTTGGAATTCCTTAATGCTGCAATTTAAACATATATAAAAAAAATTGTTCTTTCAGAATAAGCACCTGTTTCTTTGGGACACTGCAGTTCAAACAGGAGTGGCGTAATGTTAATGAGCATTTGTGATTCTCCAAATGAAGTGTATTTAATGTCTTGCAGTTTTCTGGGGCATGCAGCTGTGTTACTGAACTCATTTTGAAGTGTTTTTGACTGCTCACCCCCTGAAGTGTATTCTTCTGAGTAGTATTGTAAGGTTTTTTGGATATTTGTCAGTGGGGTGTATTGATTCAATTTTGTTTTTCTCCTTTGAATTACGGAGAATTGTTTAGTTTATCTGGTTATTGGCTTAACTCGCGGTTCACGCACTAAATCAGCTGATATGGAAATTGTTTTTTTATTCCTGTTTCATGTCAGACAGATTCAAATGTAATTTCATTTATGTTATTTGAAATAAATGTGTTGGATTGACCTTAATGAATTATGTGCAATCGAAGTAAGGGACCCAGTCCTTCATTAGTGCTTAACAGTGGCGTGTGGTTCGGGTTGTGAGCCCCGTGCTCGGACCACCCAGCAAGGCATGACCTAAGTGCTGCCTGAGAGATAAGAGATTGTCGGGCTGGAGAGCGCCGATGTAAGTTCACACACAGGCAGCACAGCTGGGCGTATTTGCAGAAACTGCCTCTACTTCTGTCCAGACTGGTCCCGACTTTGCTCCCGACAGTCGATCGCTGCCCACGGAGTTTTTGCCCATATGACAGGACAAGGCCGAGAAACATCTGCGACAGCTGACGAACCGTGAAAAGTTGAGGAAAACGGAAAATAAGGTAATCTTTAACAACACAAGATAAACTTTTATTTACAAATTTGGAAAATTACGTTGCTGTAAAATAATAGGCTCTGTGCTATTTGATAAAATATCTGTGGATTCTGCAGTTTCGTTATTTTCCTGCCATTTTTGGCAGTTTTCTCTCGCATATTTTGCCTCAAATTGAGATAATTAATTTTGTATCGTACGTTTATTACAGTTACATGAATTTGTTATGGAAGCGTGAAAGGAGGGAGTGATGGGAAGAAGAGTGAAAAAAATAACGGAGCCAGCAGCACCATTTTTCATCTTTTCTTTCTTGTTTTTCATCTTTTCAACTTGTTTTTCTTCTTTTTATTTTTTATGCGCCGTAATCAGTTGTGTTGGCATCTTCCATTATTCCACTATTATTACAAAAATGAAAAACAGGCCATGGAAAGCAAATGAAAGTAGGTGATCACGAAACAGTCGTCTGTAGTAGGAGTTTCTCCGAACAGGTGACTTAAAACAAATGTTCCAAAACTGAAACGAATATCCTCTTCTACTGGAAACACCAGTACCAAAAAAGGGGAAAAAATCGTTCGTTGTGAAAGTTTGAAACTCAACTGGTTATGAGTCACCGCACCCATCAACCATCTCTGATGGAAGGTGAAACTGCAACTTTGCTGACATAACGTAGCATTGTCAAGTTGAAACTCCACTTGCAATCAAAAACACGCGAAAGACGCCTAGTTCCTCCTACGTAAAAGAAATTCAGCTAATAGTGAAAATGAAAAAAAAAGAAAGTAATTCGGCAGATAAAGAAAGGAAGTAAATATCTGGTAATTTTCTATCGGGTAATTTTCTAAATATCGCACTGGAAAACACATCTCATAAATCCTGTCTGAATCGGGATGGTTAAAAATCTGGCATAATTTTCTTCATATTATTGTGTACGTTGCTTCGTTCTGTGGGCATTTCAAAGGGAAGTCAAAAACTGAATAATTTCCGTCAGGTGAAACGAGAAAATCGCATATGCTGAGTGGGCAGAAGACTGGAAAGGACCTCCATTCCGGCACCAGAATGTGGAGCTCGTATATTTGTCGTGCATTCATTCTGTTAGTGTGTACTATCATTGATCATCGCTATGTGTGTCCTCAATGTAGACACATCTGGGATACAGCCCGCGCAAACTTGTCTTCTGCAGAGCAGTGTTCACAGGGCTCTGCGGTGTGAGATGTATCGCATGAAGCTTCACATTCATGGCCACAGTGTGATAAACAACTACGTACCACAGTCCTGGTGCGCCTTTTTCGAGGTTAAGGTTATTTGTCCTTTTGTGAATTGCTCTGGAATTTGTTGGCCGCCTATCAAGTTGTTGACGATTTCGGTTAAAACGTCGGCAATGATGCCCCAGTAGGTGCGGTAGAACTCTGTGGGATTGCCGACAGAAGCAGGTGACTTTCGGTGTTGGCTGCTCATCATTGATGTTGACCACGCTTTCTTTTTCTACGAGTTCTTCCAGGTTTTCTATGTCATAGTTCGTCAGGACATCAGGCAAGCTGTCTACGAGGGCGTCTGTTGCGATGTTGCTCTTTTCTTCCCGCTGGAACAGCTGGCTGAAGTAGCGGGGTGTCTGCTCTAGGATCTCCATGCCGTTGTTACCGTTTTCCGTCGTCTGTTTGAAGTTCTTTAATTTCTATCTCTCTTGTCTTTATTATGATTATGCTGATGTGGTGTGTTGTGGCCGGTTCATCCGCTGCCGACCACATCGGTTGGCATGCCGTTATAATTTCCTGCCTTTCGTCTTCCTGGAGGTTTACGAGCTTTCCTTTGATCCGCCGTAGTTTTTGCAAGCACTCTGTCTCGTTGTTTGTTGAGGTATTTATCGCGTCCCTCATGGATTGGGTATAGAAGTCTGTTGTAGACTTCTTCCACATGGTCTTCTCAAAAATGGCTCTGAGCACTATGGGAATTCACATCTGAGGTCATCAGTCCCCTAGAACTTAGAACTACTTAAACCTAACTAACCTAAGGACATCACACACGTCCATGCCCGAGGCAGGATTCGAACCTGCGACCGTAGCGGTCGCGCGATTCCAGACCGTAACGCCTATAACCGCTCGGTCACTCCGGCCGGCATGGTCTTCTCAGCACTGTATTTTATAACCGTTCTTCTGACCATGGGTTTTGCGTTTGGTCCACCATTCTATAGATCATTCTGCTCTCTCTTTCCTCTTCAGGCATTCTTTCCAGATTTGATCGATTTCTTTAAGCTGTCATGATGCTTGTGGACATTGTCCCAAACCTTTGGCCTCTGTCTTTCTTGTGGTATGGTAGGTACATTTTAGCGGTCTGGCGGCTGTGGTCTGAGAAGACTACTGGTTTTATTTCCGCAGCGTATATTTTCTGGCTTAAATTTCGAGATAAGTACGTTCTGCCAAGTCTACTTTTTCTTTATATACAAGAGTCATTCAATAATTGAAGAGACAAATTGGTCTGAGGAACAACCTGTCAGTAGGGCTTTAAGTTGGCATCACTGGGATGAGCCCTGATCAGCTGATGTATCAACATTGCTTTGTTTATAACCTCAAAAATACATTTCAAGTTTGCGAGTCCCCTTGAACCGTCCTCATTAATTGACCAACATTCTGTTAATCGTTTTTTACTTGCTGAAGCCGAGAAACCAATGAATATATACTGTAGTATCTCTAAAGTTTATGATGAAGGTTGTATGAATCGTGAAAATTTTTACAAGTGGGTAGAGCAGTTCAAAAATGGTCGCGACTCAGTGCGCGACGAACACCGTTCTGGCCGCCAGTTGCAGTTTCAATTCTGTCACTTGAAAATCGAATATTCGCGCCGACCGCCGTGTGACTGTGGAAATGATAGTTCATAAGGTTCAAGTTAGTATTAGTACAGTTGATAACATTATTTGTAACAAGCTAAAGTACCGCCAAACAGGTGCAAGATGGGCCCCAAAGGAGTTGACGCCTGTACACACGGAAACAAGGTTGAATGTGTGCACATAGCTAGAGGAACGTTATGAAAGAGAAGGTGAGCACTTCCTCAACAAAATTTTAACTTGTGATGAAACTTGTGTTCACTATTATTAGCCAGAATCAAAAAGACGAAGAATGGAGTGGAAGCTCACCAACTCACCTGTCAAGAAAGAATTCAAAATCTAAGCATCAGCAGGAAAAGCCATGTTGACGATGTTTTGGGGTGCTAAAGGTCCATTTTTGTGGTTATCTCGAAGAGCAGCGTACAATGAACAGCCAATACTACTCGGATTTGCTTTTAAACAAGGTGAAGCCAGTCGTTGACCTCAGAGGAGAGGTGTGATTCTCCAGCAAGACAACGCACGTTCTGATATTGCTCAACTAACCCTTGAAACCATCGACAAAATGGACTGATAAGTACTACCTCACCCCGTTACAGTCTTGATTTAGTACCAAGTGATTTCCATTTGTTTGGTGTACTGACGGAGGCATTACGTGGGAAGAGGTTCTAGGACAAAGACAAGGTAAAGAGTTCTTTGGAGTTGGAATAAAAAAAGCTTGTAGCCCGTTGGAACGTGTGCATAAATGTTCAAGGAAATTATGTTGAGAAGTAGAAAAAGTATTGTTTTGTAAAAATAAACTCTTTTGTATCCAGACCAATTTGTATCTGTAATTACTAAATGACCTCTTATATATGTATATAAAAGCGTATTAAGAATAATTGTGGATATTCCTCCACCAATTGACAGTCTTCTTACATTTCCAAATTCAGTGTTTTGTTTGATTAAGATCGGTGTGCCGTTAGTTCTGGATCGGTGTGTGATATCACGATGTAACCTGGAATTCCTTCTATGTTTGTGGATGCAACTTCATGCAGTAATGCTGTGTGTCCTGTGTTGTAGAGAAGGAAGTCCTTTAGCAGATTTATTTTTGCTGACGACATGATTTTGTTGACATTCACTGTGAATACTGTTCTGTTACCGGTCTCTTCAGCCTCGTTTTGTGTCGTGTGCTTTTCTGCCTGTTTCTTTTTTTCCCACCGCTTCTGCTTTTAATTGATTTTTGAGTGACTTCATCAACTTTGCTGAGTTTCAGAATTTTCCTTGAGGTGGTTCGTTCTGTGCTTTATCTCTGCTCATCTCTCTTGGTGTGATACTTGAGTGTTCCGTCACTGTACCATTGCACTCCATGTCTTTGGCGGCTGCTTTGGCTCTCGCCGGTCTCAGCTGCACCTCGGGTTCCTCGCCGCTGCCGCCACTGACCCTTCTCTTGTTCTGCTGGCCGGTGCGGTGCCTGGGCGGACCGTGGCGTCTCCTGACCTGTGTCGGCCGGCTGTGTTGCTCTTCAGTGTCTGTTACTGGGAGCGCGGGCAAGTCATTCAGGTAGCCTGACGAACCAGAAGGCTGAGTTTTCTCTGGGCAGATGTGGCGGTCGTTTGCATGCGCTGTTGCCCCCCATGTGGTCCGTGGCGTGACATATACAGCAAGTCTGGGGCTTCCCGCTCGGTCTGTGTACACCGAGGGTTCGTGACAGAGACTAAAGACGGAAAGTTTTTTCGTAGGTTCATTTTGACTGTGCACTCCCCCGAGTCCACGTGCATTCTGTAAGTAGTTGGACCATTTCTGCCTCGTTAGTCCTGTCACATTTCCGTACAGTCTCAGTTTTGATTTGCTCCTCCGGCACTTCAAGCGGCAGGTTGTAAATTTTTATGAACCTGTCTCCTTACCCGCAATGCTGAGTCGTTCCATCGCTGGTGCTCCCGTCCCTCTGACAAAATTTCCGTTCCCATTGCTTTTTCCCAGTATTCTCTCTATATATTCATGGTCGCGAACTTTTACAGAGAGTGTGTTCAGAATAAAGGCCGGAAAATATCACTGGATTACAGCTGAAGGCAGTTTCGCGTAACCTGATAACCAGGCGTTGATTTCAAGCGCCGTTGATTATTTAGAATTTCGATGAAATGTACACTGTATAATTTCACTGCGATTAACTGAAGCCTTGATTTACCAGGAAAATGCTATACACAGACATCAGAAACTACGAGCTAGTACTCAGTAAAGCGAAGGAAGGGCTCGCACGGTGTCCACCTCAGCCGGCGGCCGAGGGGAGGGCTCGGTCGGCCCTTTGGCGGCCGGCGGCTGCTCGGCGGCCGCGAAATCCCCGCTACCTGTGGTCGCACAATAGAGCAGCTGCAAGCGCCTTGCCAGGCCGGCAGCGAACCACGTGTTAACGGGGCCCGACGTTGCTTAATTTCGGTGACGGGACGAAAACCGATGTGTTCGGTAAGGTAAGACCGTTCGCGCCAGGCTGTTCTCCATGCTCACACAGTCGCATTTTCGGCTGACATCGGGCCCTATTTGACGCGAGAGCGTCGTTCCCCCACTGCATGCACGGGTGCCACTTGCCCCTAAGGCGCCGCGTAGCGTAAGCCCGGCGTCCTAGCGGCTCCACGAGACACACCTCTCTCCAGTGTCCAAGAAGCGACTGCCGAATCAGCAGACGCGGCCGCACCTGCGTGGATGAGACGGTGCTCGGTGCACCTCCTGTCATTCGCCTCCGATACTGACTAGGTACGCATCTTGTTCCTGCTCTGTGGCGCGCATCTTGAGCATTGCTGAGCAACTTGTGGCCTAAGCGCTGCCTCAGAGACGTGAGACTGTCGTGCTGGGAAGGGCCACTGCTTTCAGTCGCAGGTATTTGTGTAAGTTGCCAGGACTGCACACTGCATTCGCGTCCATCCCTTTCCGTCCCGACTGGCGCCCGTTGAGCCGGCCGCGGTGGCCTAGCGGTTCTAGGCGCTTCAGTCCGAAACCGCATGATTGCTACGTTCGCAGGTTCGAATCCTGCCTCGGGCATGGATGTGTGTGTTGTCCTTAGGTTAGTTAGGTTTAAGTAGTTCTCAGTTCCAGGGGACTGATGACCTCAGATGTTGAGTCCCATAGTGCTCAGAGCCATTTTTGAGCGGCCGTTGCCTCTCGGGTGTTGGCCCATATGACTGGAGAGGCGTGGGGAACATCTGCAAGGGGCGCCAGCCGTGAAAAGCTGGGTAAAACGGAAAAGAAGTTAACCAAATGCACGTTTCCTTTTGTTTGGGATCAAAATATAAACATTTACTTACAATTTTGGAAAACCTCAGTGCTACAAAAAATGGGCTCTGTGCTATTTCAGAAAATATCTGTGGAATACTAGAGTTTCGTTATTTTCGTTGCATTTTTGGCAGTTTTCTTTCACATATTATTCCTCAAATTGAGCTCAGTAATTGTGTATCATACATTTATTACAGTGATTTAACGCTAATGGATGCACCAGTTCGGTACCATGCAAAAGGAGGTCGTGGGGAGAAGGGAGGAAAAAAAATGAAGGTAGCCAACAGGACCTTTTTTAAGCTTATATATACTTTTATCTACAAAAACAACAGTACACTGATCCACAGAATTCCATTTTCGTTGCAATGGGAAGTAAAAGTATTAGTTTATGTTGGTTGTTAGCTTTATTTGTTGAACAGTGTCTCTTGATTTTCTGTTTTCCTGATTTTTTTTGTCCGTGTTTTTCTCTGTCTGTCATTTCTTATATGGAGGTACTTAGTTTCTCGATGTCTTCCTTGTTTTCCTTTGCCCAGTTAGTTTTCATCGTTTTACTCATCACTATGTTAAAAATCTTCTTGATCAGCCTATTTTCGATCATCCTATAAATGTGCCCATAGAATTTAGCCCTTCTGTTACTGATGATGTCTGTAATTGTCTCTGTACAGTTCTTTTGTCGGTCTTTTTACCCAGATCCCCTGTCCATGAACTGGCCTGATCTCTCTCAGAATTTTCCTCTTTTGCTTTTCCATTTCCTTGATTTTCGTTCTTCCCTGATTACTGTCGTTTCTGAGGCATGCAAGGCTTCTGGTAAGACTACAGTTTTGTAATGTCTTAATTTGGCATTAACGGAAATACTTCCTTTGTTGTAATGGTTACATGTAAGTCTGTAAGCTTTTTGTAGCTTTGCAACTGTTTGTTCATTGGCTGCCGAGTTTAGTCCTGTTTTCTATTTTAGTCCTGTTTCCGCTCCCAAGTATTCGAAACTTTTTACTTGTGCTATCTTTCCATACTTTGTTACCAATGGGTTTGTCTGTGAATTTTGTGTCCATGTACTATGTGTTTTGCATACGAAATTTGTAGCCCTGTTCTGCCTGCGATTTCATGTAGTTTCTCTAGGGCTTCTTTGGCTTGTTTTCTGTTATTTGTTATGATGGCTATATCATCGACAAAAACCAGACATTTTCTGTTGTTGGTTCTGTTTTCGCGTCTCCCCATCTTTACCCCATTGACTCCCTTGGCCCGCGTCCAAATTATATTTAAATAAAATGGGTGACAGGCCATCTCCCTGTCTCACTCCTGTCTTGATTTCGAACGGTTCCGAGATCTCTCCCATGTTAATATTGTTCTCTGCGCGATCTTCCCTTCCTGAACCCTGCTTGGTACTCTCCGATATGTGGATCTATCTGAGGTTCTAGGCGCTTTAACATAGCTTTGGATAGAATTTTGTATGTAACAGGCAGTAACGAAATTTCTCTATAGTTATTAGGGTCTGTTTTTTCTCCTTTCTTGTGGAGGGGTGTATTAGGGCTGACTTCCATTCTTCTGGCACCTTTTCTGTTTCCCAGATGTTTTTGATTATTCTATGTATTTTGGGTGTAATGTTTTCGTAGTCTGATAGAGCGCATTTATATATTGGGAAACACTATTTATGGGTGATGTTTTTAGAGTGGAAGCGTGGAAAAAGCTCTTTCCTACATAGAATTACTTTTTAATTGACTCTTTTGTCACACGTTATTTTTCACACGCGGGAGAACCACTATTCTCTAGGACACTGGATGGACTTTGTGGAGTAAACAGCTATGACATTCCACTTTCACGTGGAGCACATCGCTTCGTGGGGTGTGAGAGGGGCGAGAGGTTGTCTGCATCGAGGGCAGGAGTAGGTGGGCGGCATCTGCGTCGCTCACGAGGTGTGTCGACGGCGTCAGCTTCGATCACGGGTTGCGTGGATGGCGCCAGCTACGCTCACGAGTTGCGGAGAGCGTCTCTGAAGGCTACGTTCAGTGGGGTCTCCAGGAAGCTTTAGAAGGTGGCTTGGACACGATGAGTTCGTAAGCTTACGCACTACTTAACCTTAATTATCCTAAGGACAAACACACACACACACACACCCATGCCCGAGGGAGGACTCGAAGCCCGCATCTCGTGGTCGTGCGGTAGCGTTATCGCTTCCCACGCCCGGGTTCCCGGGTTCGATTCCCGGCGGGGTCAGGGATTTTCTCTGCCTCGTGATGGCTGGGTGTTGTGTGATGTCCTTAGGTTAGTTAGGTTTAAGTAGTTCTAAGTTCTAGGGGACTGATGACCATAGATGTTAAGTCCCATAGTGCTCAGAGCCATTGAGGACTCGAACCTCCGGTGGGACCAGCCGCACAGTCCATGACTGCAGCGCCATTAGACCGCTCGGCTAATCCCGCGCGGCCACGATGAGTTTCCTGACGGACCTGTGGGAGGAGAACGAGGGTGCAAAACATCAGAAAAGTACCATCTCCTTTTTTGTGATGACTGAATGGTCTGTCGTTGACATTAGCCACTGTGTGGCTATCTGTATAGACTGTGGAAAAGCTTGAGCATCAGGGACGATGAGTGCCATGACTGAAATGGCTCAGTGGTCAGTTCTGTTTATCAGTGCTACCATCTTTTTGCAGGTGTCCCAGATCCCACTGCATAGAAGACGGCGTTCTAATGTTTCCGTTTTTTTACAAAATTCACATTCATCCGAAGGACACAGACTGATCTGCACCAGTCTCTCATATATGGAGACGGTTCTATGGACAACTTTGTACCACGAGTCATTGGTGTGGCATGCTCCGAGATTTTCGTCGAGACTCGTGGCCAGTGGTAGTCTGGAAGTTTCTCTCGATTTCGGTTTTGGTGGTATTCCCACTTAGCACGCCATATATTTTGCGTGTCGACCTGTGGCTGGGGTTTTGCACCGTCGTGATCACGTAGGTTTTGTCTATTGTGAACTGTTTTACATGAGGTAGGTATTCGGTTTGGACTGGCGCGTCTTCGGACTGTGGTCGGTAGCTAGTGACGAGTGTGGCTGCAACGTTGTCTGCATTTATTTCATCAGTTTTCAGCGTCATGTGTGGTGACAGAGCAGTGCGTTTTGCTTTCATGTCCGCTTTCTTCCGTTGTCAGGAGGCACGTTGTCTGAGGGACTTTGAAGATTTCTCTTCTCGCTAATAGATATTACACAGCGCCTGTCAGAGACCGTGCTATTTCCGCCTGTACGTCTACAATTTACGCCATGTATCACGCTTTCGATAGGATCGTCACGCTGATCACCTATCCTTCGTGTGATCATCACGTTCTTGTTGGCATGCGTTCTGCAGAGCTGTCTTATGTTGTGCAGAATGCTACGCCAGATGTTTGCCGCCATTTTCAAAGAACATTTCTGCAGATTTACGGCGAGTACTTGGTGTTTGTCGGCTACTTGGTATCATAACCTCGTCGCTCTAAGACCTTCGTTTCCGATGGGATGCAACACCGTTTTCCTGGCGTTCGTCTTCGCACCTGTAGCTTTTCGAATGACTTCACGGTCTGCTGGGTTTTCTCAGTGCCTTCTCTGTCAGCTGCGAGGACTTCCATACCGTCTGCATAGGCCGTGCAAGTCGCTGTGGATCTTCCTGTTTGGTAGCGTTTGATGGTACTTCCCACTTCACTTAGCGGAATATCTAATGGTACAGCCAATACGGCCATGGACAAAGGACGTTCTTGGCGCACAGATTTTTGTATATTTGTTCTTCCTGACGTCCATCCGTTTATTGTAATCTTTGAATTGGCGTTTGTGACGACGTTCTTGATGACTCGTACGACTTTTGGGCCAAAGGCAAGTCGCGTGAGTGTCTTTGTGAGGCAGCAGTGACTGATCCTATAAAAAGCCTCGTGGGAATCGATCAGTATTATCGCTGATGTAGTATTGGTTGTTGCTGCATGCGACATTATGTCCCTGTATGTGGAGACGGCATCGAAGATGCTCTTGTCCAGCACTGCACGTGTCTGCCAAAAAGAAGCCCGTCGCAACGTTTATTTTTTGTGCGGACACTTTATCGGCATTTAGCAGCGTTATGGGCCTGTAGTAGTGGATATGTTTAGCTGCCTGTTTCTTGGGGATTACAATTACCGTTCTTTCTAGAAAGTGGGCGATATTTTTGTCCCGTTTATAATTTCGTTGGCCACTTCCGCGATGAATTCGCCCGTTACCCAGAAAGGGATATAAAATTCGGCTGGGATGCCGTCGGCTCCCGGTGCTTTTACTGTTGCACTGCCTCTTTAGAAAACCTTTTGCTCGTCCTGTGTAATTTGTTGTGTCAGGTGGGCTCGGTCCGAGTTCGTTAGAACTCGCCGGGTTTCCTGAAGGATTTGCATGACTTCAGTGTTGCCTGTCTCGTCTCTGCTGAAGACGTTTGTAACATGCTCTTCAGTGTGGCCTATGATTTCACTCTTCGTTGTCAGCTTTTTCCCTTCATTGTCACAGAGCTCTGTGATCGTCTTGGCGCTGGTCCTTTGTCTCTCTCTCTGTGCAGGTGTTGCAATGTGGCAGGTTCATCTCCCATGAGGCCATGGGTGTTTACTCTTTGGATTTCTCGTTACTTGATGTTGGGAATTCGTGTCCTCAGTTTCCTCACGCGCTTCGGGTACAGGTGGCCGTCCTCAGGTGCGTTTAGAGCGACTTCGTAGAAGTGTGCCATATTTCTTCGCCAGAATGCCTTCCCTGCGCTGAATCTTACTAACGTTCTTCTGATCACTGGCTTGGCGTGTTCCACCTGCCACTCTGTGGTCGAACTGTGGCTGCCTTGCCTCTCTGTGCATGCTTCTACTGTTTTTGTAATTCACTACGTAAGTTCTCGTTCAGCAGATGCTGCGTGTTCAGGTTCTGTCTTCCTCTGTTTCCCACGATTTTCTTTCGCGGGAACTGAATATTACACTGATAAGCGCAGTGATCAGAAAAGATGGCTGGGCAGACTTCTATGTGTGTGAGAGAGACCTGGCCATATCTGTGCTCACATACACCCTGTGTAATCTGCGCGTCCCCTGTTGTAGTGGAATGTGAATTCCCTGTAGTGTTTATGTTTGACGCGTCTTGAGACGTCCAGCTTGGGACGTCTCATGAGTTCTTGGAGCTCTACATATAGATTGGGTGCTGGGATCTGATCTTCAGGCGTGGTCACACAGCTGATGTCTCGTCCTAGCGTAACGATGATGTTACCGTGTAGGAGGAGCTCGCAGAAATCGTTATTGAAGAATTAGCTTCTGGCTCTTCTTTTTACGTCCATGATGGGTAGTGTGTATATATATACATATAGACAAACATGGTTCCCTCTATGTCGATTGCAGTTCCATGGCCTTCGACCATCAGTTTAGCTCTTCCATTTTCTATGCCCTGTGTGACAAAATTTGTAGTTCGATGTCGAGTTTCTGGATCGATGTTGGTGGAAACGTATCTAGGTACCAATTCTATTCCCGAAGTTACTACCTCTTGTAGCTTTATTATGTTGGCTGCTCTGTGCCTAGTATCTCCTTTTATTTCGGTTCTCATTTTATTTATGTTGCACGAGATAATCTTGTAGCTTCCCATCACGTACATTTATGCATTAGGAGTAATTTACTGGAATATTACACTGAAGCGTTATAGAAAATGGTATACGCATGCGCATTCAAAGACAGAGCTATTCAAACAGGGAGAATACGGCAGTGCGGTTGGCAACGCCTATACAAGAGAAGTGCTTGGCGCAGTTGTTAGATCGGTTACTGCTGCTACAATGGCAGGTTATCAAGATTTGAGTTTGAACGTGCTGTTACAGTCGGCGCACGAGCGATGGGACACGGTATGTCTGAGGTAGCGATGAAGTGGGGATTTTCGTGTACGACCATTTCACGAGTGTACCATGAGTGTGAGGAATCCGGCAAGACATCAAATTTCCGATATCGCTGCAGCTGGGAAAAGAAACTGGAAGAACGGGAGCAACGGCGACTGAAGAGAATCGTTCAGTGCTGGGCCATCAACAAGCGTCAACGTGCGAGCCGTTCAACGAAACAGCATCGATATAGGCTTTCGGAGCCTAAGGTCCACTCGTGTACCCTTGATGACTGCACGACACAAGGCTTTACGCCTCGCCTGGGCGCACCAGCGCCGACACTGGACTGTTGATGGCTGGATACTTGTTGCCTGGTCCGACGAGTCTCGTTTCAAATTGTGTCGAGCGTACTGACGTGTACGGGTACGGAGACAACCTCATGAATCCAGGGACCCTGCATGTCAGCAGGAGTCTGCTCACTCTGGTGGAGGCTCTGTAATGGTGTGGGGCGTGTGCAGTTGGAGTGATATGGAACCCTGATACGACTAGATACGACTCTGACAGGTGACGCATACGTAGGCATCCTGTCTGATCACCATCATCCATTCATGTCCATTGTGCATTCCGACGGATTTGGACAATTCCAGCAGGACAGTGCGACACCCCATACGTGCGGAATTGCTATAGAGTGGCTCCAGAAACATTCTTGAGTTTAAACACTTCTGATGGCCACCAAACTGACCACACACGAACGTTATTGAGCATATCTGGGAGGCCTTACAACATGCTGTTCAGAAGAGATCTCCACCCCCTCCCCCCCCCCCCCCCCCCGTCGTCATACGGATGTATGGACAGCCCTCAAGGATTCAAGGATTCACGATGTCAGTTCCCTCCAGCTCCACTTCAGGAATAAGTCGAGTCCATGCCACGTTGTGTTGCGGCACTTCTGCGTGCTCGCAGGGGCCTACACGATATTAGGCAGGTGTACCAGTTTCTTATGCTGTCGTTGTTCTGGCTGTAGAGTGATTTTCGCGTTTTGCATTCCTCTCATTGGAGATGGTGTGTCCGATTCCTGTATCCGCCTATTCTTTGCCATGGCTTCAGCTTCGTTGTCTATTGCGTGGTCTTCTTGCTTCGGACAACGATTGCTGGTCGTCGTTCGCCTCTTTCGGTTCGTCGTCTGATTCTTTGAGGATGCGTGCGAGTTTCGTTAGTCGTTCCTTTATCGCCACCTCGCGTGCCTCGGTGTATGAGGTGGGCGCGGCCGTGTCAGCGCTGGGCCCGGCAGGCTGGCTGTTCTGAATGACAGGCAGGCACAGCTGGTGGCGCGGCGGCGTGCGTGGCCTTGACCCGCAGGTTAGTGGGGTCGGGGACTGGCGGCCGGCTCGGCCTCCATGTAGGTCTCGTTACAGTCGGAGCGCAGGTGCCGCGCCTCCCCTACGCTGCTGCCGGGGGTAGCATTCATTTCACGCTAAGTGAGGAGAGCCCTACGTCATAGTGACGTAGGCACGCGTCATCATGTTTCACGAGTTGTCCGATCGACTGTTGTGTGTATGCTGTCTACATCGGCTGTTGTCTGCCCCTTTGATCTGCATTGCTATTTGTTTGTGTGGTTTCATTGTCGTCTTGTCCGGTGTTGCTTGCGTGAACGTCGTTCTGAACAACGTTTCTGCTCACATGAATTGTATACAATTCATTGGCTTTTATAAAAATACGAAACATTTTTATTTCTCCCTATTTCACGTTTTTATCCACATGATTTACGCACGATTAATCGGATTTAAAAAAATGACTAGACAGTTTTCTTAACTTTCGTTATGGTTATGATTCCTTCATTCAGATATTCGTTCTGTTCGTGAAACACAATAAAGTTTCTTTGGATTGCAGCTTAATAATTAATTATTTCACGTTTCTGTCCACACGATTTACGCACGATTCATCGGATTCAAAAAAACGTTCGTTATGTTCATGGAACACACACGTTTCTGTACACACGATTTCTATACTTTCGTTATGGTTCCTTCGTTCACACATTCATTCAACTCGGATAAGCATATCACACAAGACCTGTCACTTCGATTGTACACATCACACATGTATTTACATTTACCTTTGACGTTATCGGTACAACTGCAAAGATCGATATATGTACTCATGTAGTCAATTTAGGTCATTTACGTCACGATGACGCGAACCTACGTCACTATGACGTAGGGCTCTCCTCACCTAGTGTGAAATGAATGCTACCCTGCAGCTGGGGCCGGTGTTGCCGGCTGGACGGCCTCGGCTGCCGCGGCCACCACCGCCGTCGCTTCCGCTACGGCCGGCTCGGCGTTTGTGCGCGCTATAGATCAGCCTACCGGTTACTCTGGAGTATCAGTTATCACGGGGCTAGAGTTAAATACCCATACTCTGTTCATCATAACAACAAACCTGACGTAAACGTTACACCATGTTTTCTACCGGGTTTGCTCAAATCTCATGAGATTTCGTTTCACGTGGGGCGAAAGCCATGCGCAGTACAGTCAGTTACGATCATAAGGATACGTTTTATGATGTGTTACACGCAGATAGACTCAGCGATGACTCGGAACCACAATTTTACACGCGCATTTGACTTATCACTGACCAGCCAGCTGGTCTAACTAACCTGCAATGATGGGAACAGTTGTAATTCAGGCGTAGAAAGAGACGAGCAGAGAAATAATATAGCTTCGAATGTCATTTAATTTTTGAAAAGTATGATATAATAATAGACTAAATTCCAGCACTACCGCACGCTTCTTAGGTGACCAAACGAAAAGCATAAAATGCTCTCGTTCCCATCTAACATAGCAATATAATTACAAACAAAAGTCATGAAAATTCCTAGCTTAAACACAGGGTAACATTTCTGAGCGACCTAGGTGTGATGCCAATCCATACTGCATGGATTTCACCGCATTGTTGAATACTGAAGCCACAGAAGGTATTACAGTTCAAATGGCTCTGAGCACTATGGGACTTACCATCTGAGGTCATCAGTCCCCTAGAACTTAGAACTACTTAAACCTACCTAACCTAAGGCCATCACACACATCCATGTCCGAGGCAAGATTCGAACCTGCGACCGTAGCGGTCGCGCGGTTCCAAACTGAAGCGTCTAGAACCGCTCGGTCACCGCGGCCGGCGGTATTACAGTAAAACTTCGGTAACACGAATCCGAAGGGACCGAAAAATCAGGAGTTCGTGTTAAAAAATGGTGTTATGTGAAAAACACAGATTTTAATAAGTATACATGTACAGCAGTACACTAATGTGTAATACACTGCACTATAAATCACGTTATTGTAGACTTATAACACTATAAAGTGACTGTAAAATCCAGGTACTCACAAATTATGTACGTTCCTTTCTTGGAAAAAATTCGGTCATGGTTCTCTGACGTTCATGGGAACGATAATATTTTGTAATTTCACAACCAACTGTAATGATAGCGTCTGCGAACCCAGCAGTGACGTCGGATGTTGAAGCGAACCGTTCTAAACAGTCCAAGGCTGTAAACATCTACTGACGGGTAGGTGGAATGGTATCTGTGTTCTCTTCCCCTTCACTTTCTTCTGATGGCCCTTCTTGCACCTCGTTCACAGCATTTGGCACATCCGATTCCACAGAAGCACATACGGCAACATCGTCGTCTACACTAATGAATTCTTCGAAACTAGTCGCAGGGATCGCAACGTCCTGCAGAACTGTCCATTCATCAGGTGAAGTGGCATCTTCTAACTCGTGGACATATTCAGTGTTGCTATGCCTCCAAGCTCTGTTAAAGCACTTCCCCACATGATGTGGCGATACTGAGTTCCAGGCTGCTGCGATGGCTTTTATTGCGTCAAGCAGATTCCAATTTGGGGTTGCACTACTGTTTTCAGCAGCACGAGTTGCAGCTCTTACAAGTCGCCTACGATAAGCTCTCTTTATGAGAGAGATAATGCCTTGGTCCAAAGGCTGAAGGTGGCTTGTGGCGTTGGGTGGAAAAAACTGAATCTTTATGTTGGATAGGTTCAGATCATGAACGTTATGGGTAGTACATCTGTCCAATGTAAGAACAACATGTCTATTTTGAGCAACCATTCGACTTTGGAAACGAAGAAGCCACTTGCGAAATGATTTGCCATCGATCCAAGCTTTCTTGTGGGAAGAGAAGATGCAAGGCGAAGTGTCAATATTTATGTTTTTAAAACAACGTGGTTTCTCGGATTTACCGATAGCCCAGGGACGAAACTTCTCACTGCCGTCAGCATTACAGCACAGTACAACAGTCACACGTTGTTTGCTTCGTGCTCCACCGTGACACTTATCACCATTTATCCCCAGGTTGTTATTTGGAAAAAGATTGTAGAAAAATCCAGTTTCATCCATGTTAAACACTTCACACGGGGCATACTTTTCCCTCATTTGGTTGAATCCAGGCAACCAGCTGTTCGCACTTTCTTCATCAACTTTATTTGCTTCACCACAAATTTGTACAGATGAAATTGAATATCTCTTTTGGAACCGATACAACCAACCAGCAGAATAACGGAAGTCTTCGATGCCCATATCTTTAGCAATATCATTTGCTTTTGACTGAACCACAGGGCCAGTTAAAGGTATGTTAGATGCACGCATATGATTTAACCATTCTAGCAGTAACGTCTCGATGTCTTCATACTTGGCGGTACGAAGTCGTTTGGATTTTTTTCCATAACGTGATGCCGCAGCATTAATAATTTTTTCTCGATTCTTAATAATCGTAGATAAAGTAGGTTTAGGTATTCCAAACTGATCTGCAATTGCTATTTTCTTGGTACCACGGTACACATCCATCTAGAATCTTAAGCTTTAACTGTACATTTAGAGCTGTCTGTTTCCTCTTTGCCATTTTCGCGTGCTACGGTACCGGTTGTAACTGTAGTTTTTATTCAGTATTCCAACTCGATATGGCTACGACTATAGTTCAATTCTTTTATCTTGGCGGTTCGCGCATGCCCGTCCAGACGCGGGAGGTTGCTGCGTTGCCAGTTGTACGCGCCAAGAGAAGCAGCGCCATAGTACAGTTCACAAACTTCGTTAGGGGGGAGCGCGCAGTTTATGGAAGTAAAAGCCATCACGGCCGCAATAACCCTTTCGCTGCTACAGAGACGTGCTCCCCGCATTCCGCGATGTGCGCGATTTTGTCATCATTCCACTGTTCGCCTGTGCAGACACATGGTGTTTCGACTGCTTTGACACACTTTATCATTCGATTTCACAAAAACTATTTGGCCCAAAAATTTGATTTTTACACATCTTCTTGACTGATAGCTTCCCCCCATAAATGACTTACCTCTGCAAACTCTTAAAAATTTCGTGCACTGGTTTACTACATCAAATGCTGCACAATAACTGCGTTGAACATCCAAACAAAATTAAAACTCCATAGCGTATACTTTCCGTTTGGTCGATTTTAGTTGCCACAAGAAATTTCAAAAAATTACATTCAAACGAATAAAATTCGTGAAGTAAGACACTTCGATATTGTTTTTAAAATAAAGAAAATATTGAGCACCGATCAAGGTTTGAACACAGAACCTTTTGCTCGGCAGCCTCACACAATAACCATTATGCTAACGCAGCTCGCCATTCAATGGGACTCCCGGAGGAGTTTAAAATATCACGCAAAATACCGACAAACACTGTTGGTATGACTATGAATTACTCACGTTTCGTCGAAGTACAATAGGAAATAAACAATCACCGCTGTTCTTTATTGCGAAAAAGCGGTTAGTGAGAATGATAAAAACACCTTTCCTTGCTATCGCCTTAATTAGGAAGCTTATTGCTTGTTTGATTTAATTAATTAATAGAATATGAAGCAATTGGTATGTATAAAGAATGCTTTTTCCAAACTTTCTATAAAAGAAAGTCTGCTATCAAGACATTGCTTTTGTTCAATTACTTTATTTATGACTGAACGTTTCTAAAACTGAAGACACTCGTCCGTGCTCTGCATTGTAGTTGAGCTCTGGCAACGTCGTTCTCTGTTCATTGGCTGGCTGTGTTTTGTGACGTCAGACGCGCATAACGAACCTAAACTCGGCCGCCAACATAAATGACGCGCACTTTAACAGAACACCTGTCAAATATGGCACGGAGTACATTCCTAAATGCTGCTGCACACATTATTGAATGTCTTACAATGTACAGCAAACGCTGATTGTTGAGGTGATATCGCGGCTACCGACCTACAATACGTTAAAAACGAGTCAAGAATAAGTATAATTAGCTTCATAGCTACATTTCCTACATTCATTTCGGAAAAAAATTACGCTTTAGAATACTCTAAGGTCGGAAGTTTGTGTTACAGTGAAATTTAATTACTCTAGGAACTGACACTTAGTTCGTAATTCGCCTTAACCGAAATTCGTGTTAACCGATAAAACATACTGTAAGAACTAATGTATTCCTGGTGGGACCAATATTTTTTTTCGCGTTAACTGCGAGTTCGTCTTATGCGAGTTCGCGCAAACAAGGTTATACTGTATTTACAGTCGCTCGTCTGGTAATCTCTTAGCCCCTTAGTTCCAGGAGTGAAATAATTTCTTGGATTCGGGTAACGATCATTTGTTCTAGTACATCTAGCAGTTTAACATGCTTGTTATTTCTCGCGATGAATCCGTTGAATTGGCTCCAGATCAGTACTGTTGCATTCATATTGTAATACTACAGTGGCAAATGTAAAAATGCAGCATTTGCAGGGTGTGCTCGATGCTGTGAAAATGATTGTTAAGTAACCCAAAATGAAGGGTTAAGTTTTGTACATAACAAAGCCTCAACATGGTAGTGAGTGCATGTGGCAGAAAGTGTTTCAGTGTTGCCTAACACAATAGAAAATGAACTGACTTGGGCTCTTTGATAACAGAGAAACATGTGTTATTCAAATGTGTTCATGTAGTATGCTCTACTACCAGTAGGCCCTAATGTAAGTAAATCTATACTTTTATTTAAATACCGCTGACAAATATCTGGCCGGATATTTATTGGAAACACTTATATTCGATCTAAATATGCCTCCATGAAATGTTTAATTTGCCATACATATGTCTGAAGTGTAAATATTTTATTGTGTAAATTGATGTGCTTAGTACTTTGTAGAAAATGTTTCGACGTCAATGACAAAAGACCATCAAACGTTAATGATATGGTATAATTCGAGCAGATGGTCAAGTATTTTCCATTTCAGATTACCTACAATACTCAAATACTTCATTAAGTGTAAAATCTCAAAAAAATATCAACATGTTGAATACTCTTTACAATACTTGATAGCTTTCCGTACTATGTACGAGATAAAACACAGAGTATTTCCGCACAGTAATGTAACAAATTATTAGGCACATTCTTTGAGAAGGTTGGAGATACGCTGCATCTTGCGTTACTGCAGACATGAGTTTGCTACGATGACGATGATGATGATGATGATGTCCTGTATTCCTTGACAGACGTAGGGGAACGTTGCGGGATGCGTGCACCGCCATACTAGACGAGGTCCTAGTGGAGGTGGTTTGCCATTGCCTGCCTCCAACCGTAATGGGGATGAATGATGAAGACGACACGACAACACCCAGTCATCTCTAGGCAGGTGAAAATCCCTGACCCCGCCGGTACCCTGTGCTAGGGAAGTGAGAACGCTACCTCGAGATCACGAGCTGCGGACGAGTTTGCTATACTGCCTAGAATTAACACAATGTATCCTTACAAAATACTGCACATTTGTGTGTACGAGAATACTTGTTCACTTCAATGATTACCCTCTCTGGAAGTATCACAGGCTTCTACGATCTTTAACTGGAGTCGGAAACGCAGTTACAAACTTCTAGGTTACCTGTAGTGGGAGCCCGTTAACTCCCAGAGAAGAAGAATTGTTAGCGAATACGATAACTGCCAGAGGAATATACCGACGTTTGACAATTATTTCAATAGTCGCTCGAATTCCTTATGGTCACTATTGGTACTATCCGCCCAAAGTATGTTGACAAACAGCGCGGTGGATCAACGACCTTATGTATGAAATGCCTTTACGGTCGCTCCCATCAGCCAACGCTCTGACACTAACTTGATCGTGCTGGAAATGGAAAATGGAAATGAGCGTTTGGCGTCATTGGCCGGGAGGCCCCTCGCGGGGCAGGTCCGGCCGCCATATCGCAGGTCTTATTACATTCGGCGCCACATTGGGCGACCTGCACGCCGGATGGGGATGAAATGATGATGAACACAACACAACACCCAGTCCCTGAGCGGAGAAAATCTCCGACCCAGCCGGGAATCGAACCCGGGCCCAGAGGACGGCAATCCGTCACGCTGACCACTCAGCTACTGGGGCGGACATTGTGCTGAAAAGAGTGCGTAGTGTGAGCGCACCGAAGACTAGTACACAGTTCTACGAACAGATGGCGCGCGGTCTCACAGTTATTTACATACAACGCCTTCAAGGTGGTCTATCCCTCTCCTTTGTGGCCAGATCTCAGATGATGAGGAAACGTAGTACGAGCTTCGGTAAACAGTGGCGCGATGCACTGTTGGCAGTTATTGAAATAACTGCTTGAATCAGATAAGCGGTCATTACAGTAACTGCTACTTCTCAGTAACCGTTTATTTCTATCAGTTACGTTATTTTTTTGCTACCTCTAGTCCATGGGCTCTGGTTCATAAAAAACTACGGCATAACTAGCTGCCTGCTCCGAACCGTTTTCAGTGGTTTCGCGCGGCAGCTGGGCACTCTCTTGTGTTTCGTCCTCCTCTATTCTGAGCTCTTCATACATGCACTCTTCTGTATCGAATGCGGACGGTCTCTGGTATTCGCGGTCAAAGGCGCGCTGCACCGTGGTGTTGCTCGTCATGTTGCTCATTGAAAAACTCACCAAACAGTTGTGAACAAGACGACGATCGCTGACGGCGAGCGGTTACGGCAGGCAGCTGACGCTGGCGCGGCGTGATGGGACGTCGGGCGCCGGCGGCTCGACGGCTGGGAGTCCCCGCTGCCTGCGGTGCACAGTGGAGCGGCGGCACACGTGTTCCCAGGCGGTCATCCATACAAGTAGTAACACGTCACGGTATTGCTTAACTTCCGTGATCGGACGAGAACGGGTATATTCAGCACGTTACGGCCATTGGCGCCACTACAATGTAATGGCACGCCACAAGCCGCCGTCGGCTCTTCTCCAGACACAGACAATCGCAGTTGGCCGCAATCGGGCCATACGTACAGCACAATGGCCACTTGCCCCAAAGGCGCTGCGTAGCGTACGTACTAGAAACTTGGACATGACACGCATCTTGTGCCCAGCGTCTCGGAAGCGATTGCCGAATTGGCAGCCGCGATCCCACCTGCATGCGTGAGACGGAAGCTAATGACAGTTGGTGTGTCGAGCACCGACAATGGCGAGGGACACATTTTGTTCCAATGGTATGGCGCAGGGCTAACACGCTGATATTTGAGTTATTTGCGAAAACTGCCCACTGCATTGGCGTCAACCCCCTTTCGTCCCGATTTCGCCCGACTGCCGCTGTCTGCCTCTCGGGGTTTGGTCCATATGACAGGAGAGGCACGGGAGACATCTGCAAGAGGCGCCAGCCGTGAAAAGCTGGGGAAAACGGGAAAGAAAGTAACTAAATACACCGTTCCTTTTTTTTTACAACAAAATATAAAGTTTTATTTACAAATTTGGAAAATCACAGTGCTGCAAGCAATGGGCTCTGTGCTATTTGAGAAAATATTTGTGGAATCCTACAGTTTCGTTATTCTCCTGGCGTTTTTGTCATTTTTCCTTCGCATATTATTCCTCAAATTGAGATCATTAATTTTCTGTCTTACGCTTATTACTGTAATATAATGTTTGTGGAAGCACCAGGACGGTAGCATGATGAGAGAGAGAGAGAGAGAGAGAGGGAGGGGGGTGGGGGCGGGGGGGGGGGGGGGGAGGAGCGGGAAGAAGGGCGAAATTTATACCTATTTATTTATTTTTTTCTGACGGTCCTCCGTTCTCTCCTTACAGCCCGGCCTTCTGCTCTTCATAATTGCCGTCTTTTGAGAGCTTCTCTGGTTTTATGTAAGGATGATATTGGCTCCCGCGTGGACGAAGAACGGTATCGTCCGTTGAACTCGGTGGTACAGCGGCAAATGTTTGCAAGGTATAGATACCACGAGGCTCCCAGTGACTGGAAAAATTGACAACAGAAGCACCTATTTTCTTCCCCCCCCCCCCCCCCTTCTTTTTCAACAGGTGGTTTCTCTGGATGTTCCAACCCTTGAGGACAAAAATTGGAATTACGTAATCATAATTCAAAACTTCCTTCTCATCGGTGAAATTCATAGCGGTGTGCGCAGCTGATAGCGAGAACTTCCTGAGGCACTAAATAGAGTGTTTCGTTATGTAAATAAAAGTAGCGCCGTTCATTCGACGCATAAAAGAATGGTGTCCAGTAGCCAATGGGGGCTACAGCATGTCCCTCGTAATGGAGCAATGTCTTCAGAACACTAGATCAACAAACTTAAAATATGAACGCGTCTTCACCACTCCTTTTTATGTCTATGCGACAGTAAGAGCAAAAATAAAAAAAGAGAGAATAATCACAGCACAAATCCGTCAACAAAGCATGTCGACGGCGATATATAAAAAGAAAGGATAAGATACATGCCGACAGCGTGTCACGTTACAGAACACAAAAAATAAAAGAAAAATAGCACACTGCAAATGAGATCACTTCCAATGACAACGTTGTTTGGAATCAAAACGTGTCCATCGCCGCCGGCCAGTGTGGCCGAGCCGTTCTAGGTGGTACAGTCTGCGACCGCTACGGTCGCAGGTTCGAATCCTGCCTCGGGCATGGATGTGTGTGATGTTCTTAAGTTAGTTTTAAGTAGTTCTACCTCTAGGGGACTTATGACTTCAGAAGTTATGTCCCGTAGTGTTCAGAGCCATTTTTTTGTCCATCGCCAAAATAATAAAGAAATAGAACTTCGTCAAATTTAATATGTTTGTAACTCACTAGAACGGAAAAAATAACAAAAAATAATCATCGATCAAACTGAAGCAATTTTACTAACACCTCTTCTGAGCGCATATGTAGTAAATTTGACCATCTTCTTGAAGGCAGTAAATGTGTTATCCAATCACTCTCCCTAGATGAGAGGAAAACTGAAACGTTTTTCGGTACGTTGCATTCCTTTCTGTGTCATTGTACTTTCCAGATCGGGCGGGAAATCTATTCAGTAGGTGTTGAAATCAAAATTGAGAATTTGGAAGTTTCATCAAAATAGGGCAAAACTTTTGCGTTACGTTAACATTCTCTCTTTATCTTTCACTTCACGGACTTAACATTGAAACTGTGAAGAAATTTGTGAATCAAAATTATGAATGTGTCAATACCTTGTTGAATGCACAAGACATAGGAACATGCAAAAAATTTGAAAAAGTCTCTTGATAGGTTGCACAGACTCGTTGAGTGTTGCTCTCAGTCCACAGGTAGGTAAGAAAGACAAGTTTAACAGTCAGTTTGAGAAAAAACGTGAAATGGGTAGTATGTCCGAGGATCCAGATCGTGGCATTTCGTTTGGCGTTGGTGTAAGCCTTGCATTGCGGCGCGGTGGCGTCTGTCGCGGTCACGCGATGCCTAGCCACTCAGCTAATGAGCTGCGTCACGTCCCGCGCTGTGTCGCAGACGGCGGAGACTTTTGCCACACAAACCGGTATTCGAGGGTGTCCTCCTCGGCGCACACTGGACGCCGATTGATTAGCGAACTGTAATTCCGAGTTGGTCGAAATTGTACGATTCACTAGGTTGTACCACGTCGCAGGCACGTCTGCGGGAATGACATTAGAGGAGATATTTTTCTATGCGGCGTTCCAGGTGTACTGTGGTGGACGGCGTTCTGTTGGGTTCCCTCGAAGAGCTCTGATGACATCACTAACGATGCATCCACGTATGTGACTACTGAAAACGTAGCTGCCGTAGAGATAGGAGTGGCGCATGTAATTTAACATTTCAGAAATGTCTGGGGCAAGCACCGAGCGTGGGCGATATTCACTAAACAGAACTGCTGTCGTAGAACGAGGCCCCTTCTCAGTTGTCACAGCAGTCCAGCCAATGAACAGCACTGCGCGCTTCACGTGGAGGTCCACCAAACGCAGAGCCCCCACTGTCCCGCTCAGGGAGCACGTGTCCTTGGAAACTTTAAAAATGTTCCCCTTCCTGAACACGCAGTAGACTGCCCGTTCTATGGCACATTCATCTATGATAACACTTTTTCTGTGGTGTTACGATATTGTTGGTAGGTCGCACTATTTTGCACACGATGTAACATATACGCTATGTCTTTTTTTTTAAAAAGGGCATTCCGTCAGGAAACAGCGAACCGTCAAAGGTTGAGGGTGAATACGCTGTACACTTCTAACCGCTGACGTTCTCTTTTATGTTTGCCGTCTGAGTGATGGCAACGACGCACGGTCTGTCGACCGCACTTTACTTTTCATCCGTCGCAACGATATGGCGAACGACATTTAATCATTAGTTCAGCACCTCCGTTTCTCTGTGGCTTATTTTATGGACCCTTCTCCAAGTCCGTGTTTTTACCTGTCGTTCCTTCCGTCGATTGCGCTTACTCGGTAGTCGTTTTTAACTCCTTTTTAATCATCGTGTGCTACGGTTCTGACATGGACTCGTATGGCCCTAGTTGCTTTTGTAGTTCCATTTTGTTTCTGTTTTGTTTTGTTTTAGGGCGCAAAAACATGTTAGCGCACTGTCCCACAAATGTTTACAACACACACTCTTGAGCAGCGACGACGAGGTAGCGCATCTTTAATGCTATTCGGCTGATTTCCACGGCTCCTCCTCAGAATCCGGTGTGTAGCGTTTTAGTAGAGACGACGTGGCACAGTCAACGTCTCTGTCCTCCATTTTGATCGCTCTGTAGGGCAGCAGTGCCACGCATTTTGTTCCATCATCTACCAGTCACAGCCCTCCGTCCTCTCTTCTGAGACTTCAAAAATTTTGTGCCTCCACAGCAGGTGGTATACAGCGCTTGTTATAGACTTTACTATTTCTGTCGGCACATTTATAGCTTGTGCCATTTACTACGCATCTGACAGGATGGTCATGTTGATTAACTTTACTTTCTGTTCTAGTGTTAGGCGTCTGTAATACTGAGTTCTCACGAGGCCTCTGATGATATTTAGAATGCTCCGCCATTTTTATTGGGCAATGCTGTCGCTGGACACCTAGCGCTTTGTGGTTTTCAGTGACCCAGTACCACGGCCTGGGCCCTATTCTGTATCTCTCCGCCATTTGCCGATCGATTTGGTACTATAGCGCACCGAACGGTCTTGTTTTCGAAGGAGAGCCAGAAAAGTATTCTACAAGCATTTCGGAAGCGATGCCGAACGGTCCTAGCGAACCGAAACGCTGTTGTCAGTTATCCTCGCACCAACCAATCAAAAGCAATCTGCCTCAGATCCGCACTGCGGCGCCACATCGGCACGAAGCCGAAGCGGCTAGCAGCCAACACAGGCACGCTATTGTTCACAATACCAAAGGGTATTATACGTAATACTATTCACATTTCGCTGACAGCGTGGTTCCGTGAATGCACGATAATGATAGAATATTGACTGTGTTCTGGAAACTGTCATAAATGTCACATTGTGACATTTTATCCTCGTTCACATCGACGTCTTGTTTTCGATTTTACGTCGCCGGGAGCGGCGTGTGATGGCGGTAGGGGGGGGGGGGGGGGGCTGTGACGCGGCCCGCGGCTGCTGGCTGGGTCTCTGCGGCTTGCGGGGCTGCCACGGTCAGCTCTTCGCTTGCGGGCAGACTCTGCCCGTTACAGCCCTGGCACAAGTCGTGGTGTTTTCACTGGTTTTACGCAGCAATTGAGCCAGCCCTCTGTTCTTTCCTTAATTTTGTCTCGTGAGCCGTGTCGAGTAATAACATATAGAGCACTGTGGTCCTGGTCACTGAATTCAGTTACACCCATGTGGCCCCCGATCATCATGAATGATGGTAAGCGCTTTCTCAAACCAGTGCAGACAAATTTGACCCCTGAGTCTACTTCGTGTATGTGTCCCTCTCCCCCAGAAGTCCCTGATCATGGACAGCATGCTACCTCTTCACATGACACTTCAAACAGGAGGTGGTACACTTTTATGCTGTGAACGCCGTAACCAGTCTACGTGATCCTTGTGTCACTCACAGTCCTGTAATCGAACTGGCAGATGCCTGTGTTCACACTAGCTAGCATCTCACACGTGACTTCAATTTTTAATTTGAAAAACAGGCTGTGCACGCTAAAATCTAGCTGTAGTCCTTCAATTAGCATGAAGTTCTAAAGATTGAGGAAGAGTAATCATTCTTCGATGTCGAACATGCACTGTACTGTGGTATTCAGGAGCAGTTGGACAAAATATGTTCTACCCAACTCTGCATTGCTGCCCAGTTTATTGAATATGGCTGATCCAAGATGGCGGCCTTAGATCTGGCAATCTCACAGTGACATCATGGCAGAAAGTTCAAATTTTGTCGGGAAAATAGTGAATGTAGCCCAACTGACCTAACCTAAGTCATCCAACCACTACCTCTTCCTTGGAATTGGCGAGAAAAGGACTCAGTCTGTGCTGCATTGCTGGATAGCATTGACGTAAATCTTTATTTTGCGTGCAGTGTTTATGTAAACAGTTTTAATTGTCATAGGCAGTAGCTCCATCAGTGTGTTCACCATGAGATTTGGAGTCCAGCTGACCCAGTTCGCAGTACCGCCACCAGAAAGCCCTGTCGTCCCTCACCCTCTCCCCTCCTATGGAGTAATCCAAGATGGCGGTCTAAGGAAAAGCTTGCAGGAAAAGGATTCAGTCTGTGTCTAGCCGCTGGACTGGGAGGACGGACGTAATTGTGTACTGTGCTGGAGGAGGAGTAGTATATTAGCATCTGAGGAGTGTTTCAAAGCATTGACATTTGGTGAACACAAATACGTTTCATGAAATAATGAATATGGGCTAAATTTTGCTTCGCATTCCATACTGATAAATGTGTGTGCTCTAAATGTAGATCATTTGATAAAAGACCAGTCAGTCTTTTGAAGTGCAAGAAGCAAGATGTTCACCCACTCTGGGCCGTTCGAAGAGATCGCGCGCCGGAGACTCGGGCAGGCAATGCACAGGACTGCCTACCAGAAGTCTCCGCTCCGGCTTATGGCGCGGTCACGTGGTAGCCGCTAAGCACTTCTCATCGCGTCGGGAATACCTGTGGCCTCCTCCCTTCCCAGCCCTGGCGCGTGGATACCATTTCTCCTTGAACATGAACTGCTTCAGGAGTTATCACTTCACAAAATGAGAGAGAGAGAGAGCGGAGAGCGGTTTGCAGATGATGTGAGAATATTTAAACAATTACACGTTTTATTCCGAGGAATACCACCACTCACTTGAACATGGACTCTAAAAGAGGAAGATCGTGACCCAATTGGGAAACCATCCCAGAGACACTCCGTGCGCATTTGTAGGTTCAAATGGCTCTGAGCACTATGCGACTTAACTTCTGAGGTCATCAGTCGCCTAGAACTTAGAACTAATTAAACCTAACTAACCTAAGGACATCATAGACATCCATGCCCGACGCAGGATTCGAACCTGCGCCCGTAGCGGTCGCTCGGCTCCAGACTGTAGCGCCTAGACCCGCACGGCCACTTCGGGCGGCGCATTTTCAGGAAACACCCTTGTCTTTCAGCATGAGCTGCTTCAGGAGCTACTAAATGCTATTGAATATCTCTCTAAATACACTTCCAAACGATCGCTGCACAGTAGTTCGCTTCAGGTTTGCGATGTATACAACCACACTCGAACATGGACTTCAGAAAGATAGCGGCACACTTGTGAAACCTGTCTGACATTTCACACGCTTTTATGGGGAAACAGATCCTGAAGCAGATATCAGCCGCAACATCTAATTTTACACGCTGAAACGATGGTATTAGGAAGTCGAAATAAATATCTCTGTAACTCTAAACAGGATGCTCACCACTTTTCGAGTTTAAGTTACTTGTTTGAATGTGCTTCCAGAGAGAGAGTCCTACAGCTGCTGTAGTGTTTATCACTGTTCTGAAACAGTGGTCTTGGTTTATATTTTTTGCTGTTGGAGTAGGAATGTTATCTTTGCCTCACTTCTCGAAGCACACACTGGTGTCTGAGCACAGATGGGAAAATCAGAACAGTTACACAAACGGAATTCGAAGCATTGTCCTACACATGAGAAAAATGGCTATAATTTTCCGTGTCCTACAGCTGCTGGTCTGAAGATGCTCTAAAGCCACAATGGCGGATGGAGGACAGCATCTTGCCAGAGATGGATGGTCTGCTTGAACTTGTTTCTGAACACTCGAACAAAGAAGACATCACGTTACTCTCAGAACTTCACATAGATACGTTCACCCCATCTTACTCGAACCAGTCTCTAGAGGTGCCTATGCCTCATACAAAGAATGGCTTGTGAACGAATGAAGCGTTCTGATTGTATGCCAGTTTGGAGGGTAAATTGAGTAAGAGCCAGTGCTCCCACACGCAGCGGCAGCAGTTTTTGTTGCAGACACAAATTACGAGACTTTCAATGGCAAAACTATTTTGTACAGATCGAAAAAGCATACGGCAGCAATATTGCACTGACAGTTAAACCTTGCAGAAATGGTCTTCAGATTTTGAAATACGGAAAGGCCCTTCCCCAATTACACTGCTCTGTTACTGTCGAGGAAAGCTTGGATACCTCAGTGTGAAACTACTACTACATCGATGTGGTATTTGGTGATATGGATGGGTTGGAGATCAAACACAATTCGTATCCTGCACCATACAAAATCATCACTTCTGCATCCTGTATAATGCTATCGATCAACAGACACTTGCACATATACCGCGGAGACAGACAGCATAAGCACATGCACTGTATATAGTCCTCGCAATACTAGAGGTCGCTCAGTCATCCACCGCAGAAAACGGTCACGAGTCGTCTGCCCTCCCCCTCCCCCCCCCCCCCCACACACACGCACACCCCCTCGCCCGACGCGCGACCATAGCGCCCTCAGTGGACCATGGTCATTCTCCGAACTGTTGTACTAAGGCTGGGCTGGTTCCTCACGGCACGAAGACGTTACTGTTTCTGGCCCCACCTGCTTGCTTGGTTTCTACACCCATATCAAGACTCTGGGATTACAAGAACACATGAATTTTCGACTAGTTTGCTAGACTACCATGCCATTTACTTGATGCTTCTCGATATCAAGCACATAGCAGTATGCTACGATCGCTATCAGTATGCTACCGATCGCCTGCACAGTATAATTCCGAAGATAAAGACTGGAAATTACACTCCTGGAAATGGAAAAAAGAACACATTGACACCGGTGTGTCAGACCCACCATACTTGCTCCGGACACTGCGAGAGGGCTGTACAAGCAATGATCACACGCACGGCACAGCGGACACACCAGGAACCGCGGTGTTGGCCGTCGAATGGCGCTAGCTGCGCAGCATTTGTGCACCGCCGCCGTCAGTGTCAGCCAGTTTGCCGTGGCATATGGAGCTCCATCACAGTCTTTAACACTGGTAGCATGCCGCGACAGCGTGGACGTGAACCGTATGTGCAGTTGACGGACTTTGAGCGAGGGCGTATAGTGGGCATGCGGGAGGCCGGGTGGACGTACCGCCGAATTGCTCAACACGTGGGGCGTGAGGTCTCCACAGTACATCGATGTTGTCGCCAGTGGTCGGCGGAAGGTGCACGTGTCCGTCGACCTGGGACCGGACCGCAGCGACGCACGGATGCACGCCAAGACCGCAGGATCCTACGCAGTGCCGTAGGGGACCGCACCGCCACTTCCCAGCAAATTAGGGACACTGTTGCTCCTGGGGTATCGGCGAGGACCATTCGCAACCGTCTCCATGAAGCTGGGCTACGGTCCCGCACACCGTTAGGCCGTCTTCCGCTCACGCCCCAACATCGTGCAGCCCGCCTCCAGTGGTGTCGCGACAGGCGTGAATGGAGGGACGAATGGAGACGTGTCGTCTTCAGCGATGAGAGTCGCTTCTGCCTTGGTGCCAATGATCGTCGTATGCGTGTTTGGCGCCGTGCAGGTGAGCGCCACAATCAGGACTGCATACGACCGAGGCACACAGGGCCAACACCCGGCATCATGGTGTGGGGAGCGATCTCCTACACTGGCCGTACACCACTGGTGATCGTCGAGGGGACACTGAATAGTGCACGGTACATCCAAACCGTCATCGAACCCATCGTTCTACCATTCCTAGACCGGCAAGGGAACTTGCTGTTCCAACAGGACAATGCACGTCCGCATGTATCCCGTGCCACCCAACGTGCTCTAGAAGGTGTAAGTCAACTACCCTGGCCAGCAAGATCTCCGGATCTGTCCCCCATTGAGCATGTTTGGGACTGGATGAAGCGTCGTCTCACGCGGTCTGCACGTCCAGCACGAACGCTGGTCCAACTGAGGCGCCAGGTGGAAATGGCATGGCAAGCCGTTCCACAGGACTACATCCAGCATCTCTACGATCGTCTCCATGGGAGAATAGCAGCCTGCATTGCTGCGAAAGGTGGATATACACTGTACTAGTGCCGACATTGTGCATGCTCTGTTGCCTGTGTCTATGTGCCTGTGGTTCTGTCAGTGTGATCATGTGATGTATCTGACCCCAGGAATGTGTCAATAATGTTTCCCCTTCCTGGGACAATGAATTCGCGGTGTTCTTATTTCAATTTCCAGGAGTGTATTTCTCTAGAAACCCGAAAGTTAAGCGAGGTGGAATATGCTGAAAACCACTGAGAACTATGAACTTATCTCTTTACATGAAAACTCAAAAAAATAGAGGAAACTGATCGTTCAGAAAGATAGTTCCACTCGTGAACACCGATGTAACAGATTAGAAATCATCCTTATAGTTAACAAAGTCAACGAAGGTGTTTCTCATGTCTAGACATCTAGCAAACGTGCCTTCCACCCATCTTTCACCATCTATATGCACACAATACACACCACAACTCATGTTCTCTCAACCAAATAAAGGCGGGAAATGTGCAGAAGCAGTCAACCAGTCAACTTACATGGGAGAGAAGAACTATCTAGCACAAACACACGTCCATATTGTATATTATCAATTGAAGACATAAAGTCTGAAAATGAATCCGTGATCATATTTGCTTTGGCACTTTATTTTACAGGTCCGTCCTGATCACATAATTTTTTTACATTTCACTATGACCAGTTTAAACTACTGCCACCTTCAGATCATAAAATCAGGGTGTCCGGCGATTTTAAGAAAAAAAATCCCTATGTTTTCCAGGGTCTTGTTGTGCTTAGTCCCTAACAAATTTGTCCATGTATAGGAACATAACAAGGGCTTTACTACTAGTTGAATGAAAAAAAATCTTGAAATAAATGTTTTATTTTAACAAAAAGAGAAACATACCAGTGTTTGACAATATAATTCAAGTGTCAAAAGTAGCATGGACAAAAAAATCACAAGTTAAGAACAGGTTTCAAATGAAATAAAACATTATTATTAAAACATTTCCGTTATGAATATATAGATGTTGGTAGCACACGAGGGTATAAAAAAGGCATCATCCACTTCAGTATAAATTATACTTTTCACAAGCACCTCTAGAAATAATATTCACATACAATTTTAACACAATAATTATTGAAAAATGGTAACATTTGTTTGGTAACGACACATATGTGAACACTAACTCTAATCACAGACAAGCATTTTGTAATGATATAGCTTCTTGTTCGATCTGACCAATCTCTTTATCAGCACTTTCTAAAAGTTTAGCTTTTTCTTTTATAGCTCTCGTAACTTTTCATTAATATCTTTCCTCTTTCTCTCATTTTCTTGTGAGGACGTCTCAGCTGCCCTCTTCTCCGCTAGTGCTTCACTGCATCTACTATGTGCATTTCGGTAGCTCTGGATTAATTGTTTCGTGATGGGTACGGATCCAGCACCACCAGCAACCTTGACTACATCATTAGCAGTACATCTGCATATACATGGATACTCCGCAAATCACATTTAAGTGCCTGGCAGAGGGTTCATCGAAGCACCTTCACAATTCTCTATTATTCCAATCTCGTATAGCGCGCGGAAAGAATGAACACCTATATCTTCCCGTACGAGCTCTGATTTCCTTTATTTTATCTTTGTGACCGTTCCTCCCTATGTAGGTCGGTGTCAACAAAATATTTTCGCATTCGGAGAAGAAAGTTAGTGATTGGAATTCCAAAACGCAGTCTTTGGTTAGCCTTCCCCACAACATTTACTGTGTGTTCCTTCCAATTTAATATGTTTGTAGTTGTAATTCCTAAATATTTAGTTGAATTTACGGCTTGTAGATGAGAGTGATTTATCGTGTAACCGAAGTTTAACGGATTCCTTTTAGCACTCATGTGGATGACATCACACTTATCGTTATTTAGGGTCAACTGCCACTTTTCGCACCATTCAGATATCATTTCTAAATCGTTCTGCATTTTGTTTTAATCTTCTGATGACTATTTTAGTCGATAAACGACAGTGTCGTCTGCAGTCAACCAAAGGCGGCTGGTCAGATTGCTGTTCCTTATCTGTATAAACGATTTGGGAGACAAAGGGCCTATATCACTACCTTCGGGAACGCCAGAAATCACTTCCGTTTTACTCGATGACTTTCCGTCATTTACTACGAACTGTGACTTCTCTGACAGGAAATCACAAATCCAGTCACAACTGAGACGTTATTCCATAAGCACGCAATTTCACTATGAGCCGCTTGTATGGTACAGTGTCAAAAGCCTTCCAGAAATCCAGAAGTACTGAATCGATCTGAAATCCCTTTTTAAATAGCATTCAACACTTCATTTCAATAAAGAGCTAGTTTTGTTTCACAGGAGCGATGTTTTCTAAACCCATGTTGACTGTGTGTCAATAGACCATTTTCTTCGAGGTAATTCATAATGTTCGAACACAATATATGTTCCAAAATCCTGCTGCATATCGACGTTAACGATAGGGGCCTGTAATTAAGTGGATTACTCCTACTACCTATCTTGAATATTGGTGTGACCTGTGCAACTTTCCAGTCTTTCGGTACGGATCTTTCGTCGAGTGAACGGTTGTATATGATTCTTAAGTATGGAGCTAATGCATCAGCATACTCCGAAAGGAACCTGATTGGTATACAGTCTGGACCAGAAGACAAGCTTCTACTAAGTGATTTAAGTTGCTTCACTACTTCGAGAATATTTACTTCTACGTTACTCATGTTGGCAGCTGTTCTTGATTCGAATTCTGGAATATTTACTTCAACTTTTTTTTTGTGAAGGCATTTCGGAAGGCTGTGTTTCGTAACTCTGCATTGGCAGCACTGTCTTCGATAGTATCTCCATTGCTATCACGCAGAGAAGGCAGTGATTGTTTCTTGCCGCTAACATACTTCACATACCACCAGAATCTCTTTGGATTTGCTGCCAGGTTTCGAGACAAAGTTTCGTTGCGGAAACTGTTATAAGCACTCGCATTGAAGTCCTCGCTAAATTTCGAGCTTCTGTGAAAGATCGCCAATCTTTGGTACACAAAACGGGTTAGAACACTGTTACCGAAACAACGAAACAAACATGCCAAATTTAAACAGACGCAAAATCCCAATGAGGATCAGCTCCGTCGTTTGTTAATTTATTTGGTATAAATCGTTCAATTGCTGCCGATACTATTACTTTGAATCCAAGCCACATCTGGTCTATACTTGCCTTATTAAATTGGAAGGAGTGGAGATTGTTTCCCAGGAAGGCGTCAACTGAATTTTTATCTGCTTTTTTGAATAGGTATATTTTTCGCTTATTTTTCGGGGATTTGCTTGTTACTAACTCAGGATTATTTGTTGCTAAGAGGTCAAGTGTGTTTTCACAACCGTTTACTATTCGCGTTGGTTCATGAGCTAACTGCTCGAAATAATTTTCAGAGAATGGGTTTAACACAATTTCGGATGATGTTCTATGCGTACCTCCGGAATTAAACATGTATTTTCGCCAACATATCGGGGGTACATTAAAGTCACCACCAACTATAATCATAAGAGTCGGGTACGTGTTTTAAATCAAACTCAAGTTTTCTTTTGAACCTTACCTCAACTGTATCATCTGAAATGGTAGGTCGGTAAAAGGATCCAGTTATTATTTTATTGCCGGCCGGAGTGGCCGTGCGGTTCTAGGCGCTACAGTCTGGAACCGTGCGACCGCTACGGTCGCAGGTTCGAATCCTGCCTCGGGCATGGATGTGTGTGATGTCCTTAGGTTAGTTAGGTTTACTTAGTTCTAAGTTCTAGGCGACTGATGACCTCAGAAGTTAAGTCGCATAGTGCTCAGAGACATTTATTATTTTATTCCGGTTGCCAACAATGACCTCTGCCCATAATAAGTCACAGGAAGTACCTACTTCAATTTCGGGACGAGTTAAACTACTTCTAATAGCAACAAACACGCCACCGCCACGCGTGTTTAGCATACCCTTTCGGAACACCGTTAGATTCGTCGCAAAAATTTCGGCTAAGCTTATATCCGGCTTCAGCCGGCTTTCAGTGGCTATAACGATTTGAGCATCAGCGCTTTCTATTAGCGGTTGGAGCTCTGGTACTTTCCCAACACAGTTACGACAATTTACAACTGTTATACCAATGGTTCCTGTATCTACATTCTTCCTGTGTTTAGCCTGCACCCTTTGTGACTGAAGCCCTTCTTGTGTTTTTCCGAGACCCTCTAACTTAAAAGACCGCCCATTCCACGCCACACAGCCCCTGCTACCCGTGTAGCCGCCTCCTGCGCATAGTGGACACCTGACGTATTCAGCGGAACCCGAAACCCAACGACTCTTTGGCGCAAGTCAAGGAATCTGCAGTCTACGCGGTCGCAGAACCGTCTGAGCCTCTGATTCAGACCCTCCACGCGGCTCTGTACCAGAGGTCCGCAATCGGTCCTGTCGACTATGCTGCAAAGGTCAGCTCTGCTTCCATCTTGCAAGCAAGACTGGTAGCCTTTACGCACACGGAGTGCACATACGTTTTCTTATCCTACTTTGCCTTTAATATTGGCAGACGATTCCCGGATGGTCCAGCTGGTTCTCAGTTTCCTCCGTGAAAGTGGTTTTTATTCTCAGTTTTAAAGTTTTTAATCTCACTCTGTAGTAGGGGCAGGGCGGTGAGGGTGGGGTGTCTCCCACTGTAAGCTGTGTTTGGAGATTCCTGACTCCCTCCCTGGCCAAGATCCTCTTTTATTTCCCTTTTGCTCTGTTTTTATCACTTTTTAGAATTGGTTGATCTCCTTTTACAATACGCACTTCTACATTCTAGCGGTTGAACGCTTTTGAATGGCAGGTGGTCTTGCCTCTACTGCATCAGAGGTGTGACATTTCCTGCCCCTAGCATAGCCTTGGGGTTGCTCACTTCCCTCATTTTGTTTTTATCATTGGCAATACAACAGCACTTTTACGTTTTTTAGCTGTTTACCTTTTATCGTTCTGACTTTTCTGAGATGTCAGTCTGTCTCAATGGACCATATTTGAAACAAGGGACTGATGACCTTGCTGTTTGGGTATGGAACCAGAAAAGTTAGTTGATTGAGTTGAAGGGATCAATGTCCAGTTTCTGAGGTCCTAACAGATTTGTGATCTCACTCAAATCTATTTTGAAGATACCCTAAAATTTTGGAGAGACAGAGTATCACTAATTTTTTCACTAACTCTCTGACCATAGAGTGGAGGGATGTGTTAAGAAAAGGCACCAAGGAGGCAGCCAACTGAAATTTGGTCAGGAATGGCTCAACGAGGGCAGCCATAGTCTCAAAAAAAGGCGAGACGGGCTCCCAGCATCTTGTCTCAAAGAATCGTGCACTACTTTGTAGCTATGGTTCTTAGGTATTCCAATATTGATCTTAGGTTTAGGTTTTACCTCTCCCTGTTCCGTCTTAAGCTTTTCTATTTCGTTCACTTACTTCAGAACTCCTGTTAAAATCTGCTGAGCCCTGACTACCACCATTTTATTTTCCACCTACCGCCATGCACAAACCTTCTGGGGAAAAACAGAAGTGCCTGTAATACTGGTTCAATCAGCTCTGCGGGAGGGAACATTGATGAACAGGTTATAAAGAGTGAGTCGCGTAAGATGTAACACCCCCATTATTCCGGGGCGACAGCACGTATCGACAAGCGGTGTTCGGCGAATCATAGCCAACTATGGGGCACATACTTTGGTACATGCACAATAATCACAACGTTTATTTTGACCGAGATAATGAGGCAAGTACATGTTTTTTTTTTTTTAATGGGACGCTGTACTTTTTTCACCATCATTGGAACGCTCTGGAAAAGACGCGTATAGTGATGTAACGCATGTTTCTATTGTGGTTCAAACTTTGCTTAAAAGACGCTGGGGAATATTGTACGATTGAAGATCGAGGCGGTCGGAAGCGGCTGCATTACTGTAAACACACCTGGCGCGACCCGGAGGCCGAGTTGCCGTGCTCTATACAGCATGCACGGCCTACGCTACGTAGGTTACTGGTCATTGACACATGTTGTTGTTGTTGTTGTTGTTGTTGTTGTTGTTGTTGTGGTCTTCAGTCCTGAGACTGGTTTGATGCAGCTGTCCATGCCATTGACACATATCATTTAATAATACAACGGTACCTACTGATAACGTTCACAATTCATAGTGTTCTTAACAAAAAATGGCATTGTACTTTACTTAAGCATGTACTCAAACGGTTTACCCTCGACTGCAAGACACATCTATAATCGACGTTCAAGAGAATGAGTAACAGATGAAAGGTCAGTGGATGATATGGCGGAGCAAGCTGTGACGATTCAAGGGCGCATGTCATTTGGCATTGTTGGGGCTTCGCGGCAGACCACATCTTTCAGTGTTCCCCACAAAAAGAAATAAAGTGGAGTCAAATCGGGAGGACCTGCCAGGCCATTGTACTGCAGAAGTCCGTCCAATCCAGCGGTCAGGAAATGTCTCGTTCAATATTTGACTTTCAGCACGTGAGGAGTGAGCTGGGCAGCCGTCCTGTTGGAACCACATACACAGGCGCTCATTGAGGGGTATCTCCTCTAGCAGAAGGGGTAGAATGTTCCTAAGAAAGACTCCATATTTATTTCCATTTAATACTCCTCTAATGAAATAAGGTCCTACGATGTAATTTCCTACAACGCCGCACCACACGTTGACGCGCCATGGCCTTTGGTGCTGTACATGACGCAGCCAATGTGGGTTCTCAGCTGCCCAGTAGTGCATGTTACGTAAATTTACATTCCCGTGATTATTGAATGTTGCTTCGTCGGTGAAGAGCACACGTTTGAAGAATGTATTATCATCTCGCAGGCGTCGCAGAGCAAATCGACAAAATTCCATACGACTTTCGAAATCGCGTCCTTAGAGTGCCCGATGGAGTGAAAGGTGATGTGGGTAAACTTACGCCGGTGCAGAATGCGGATGACACTCGTCTGGCTGACCCCACATTCCGCGGCAAAACGTCTCGTGCCACAATGAGGATCGATAAACGTCATCGCCAGAACAGCCTCTTCGTGGTCTCTGTCGGTCGCAGTCTTCTTCCTCCCCCTTTGTTGGCTGTTACAGCTGCCTGTTCGCACTAGTGTAGTAATCATTGTTGCAATGGCCTGGCGAGTAGGACACCGACGATCAGGATACATATCCCTGTTCCGCCGTACGGTTTCGACAGCATTCCTACGACATTCGCCATGCAGAAGTAACATGTCTAACTTCTCTTGATTTGTGTACATATCTGGACGTAATGTTCCAGCAGCAACTACGTCTGGATAGGAGACTCACGTCCTACTGGTACAACGTCGCACGACCTACTAGTTGTACGACGCAGCCTGCTTTCCGGGTCGCGCGAGGCGTGTTTACAGTCTGCAGCCGCTTCCGACCGCCTCGACCCTCAATCGTATATTTCCCAGCGTCTTTTAAGCAAAATTTGAATCACATTAGCAACATTCGTTACATCACTGTACGTGTCTTCACCAGAGCGTTCGAATGATGGTAAAAAAACGTATAGCGTCCCATTTAAAAAACATGTTCTTGCCCCATTATCTTGGTCACTATACGCGTTGTGATTATTGTGCATGTACCAGCGTATGTGCCCCATAGTTGGCTATGATCTGCCGAAAACCGCTTGCCGATACGTGCAATCACCCCCGGAATAAAGGGGGTGTTTCGTCTTACGCGGCTCACCCTGTATAATGCTCTCAAAAACCGAACAATGTTCCAACGAGCACTAGCACTACCTGTCTTGAAAGCACCATGAACTGTGCGCAATCCACATGTACCAAAGTCCAAAAGCATGGGATCTTGCAGATTACTTAGAAATTTAAGCTTGTTCTGTAATCCTTTTATAAATGCCTTGTTAACATTAGGGCCATCCATGGACACTTGGACAACCTGCGTTGGGTTGGACCTGCTTCAAACGCTTCAATTAAATTTTTTGCAGCACTTTTCCCTAAAAAAAATAAAAACAGTGATGTGAAGTACCTGCTCAGTACCTGTCCCGACAAACTGTCCCAGAAACGTACAAAGAAATCCATTTGTTGGTTTTGGCTGATCTTGTTAAGGCTCTCATCAAAGTCAAGTGTGACAATGTCACAGGCAGCAACAGGATCTTGTAGCTGTTTAGTGAAAAATGGACCCAGTCCAAACACAATTTCATAATTGGCTTTTGATTTTTGAAGCTGTATTTTGGAGGTATAACCTTCTTAGGGGTTGTTTTACTCATTGTGTCTGGCAATCTGTCGTAGCAGATGTCCTCTAACAGTAACTGTAGGTTTTTGCTATAAAGTAAAAACAATATGTAATAAAGTATTGTGTTTCATTTAATATTTATTACAATTTTAAAATAAAGGCATCTTGACAAAATCTGAAACAAGTTGTAACATACTTACAATAATGAAATAAATTATGCACAACAAGCTACATGCTCTCTGTCCAAAATCACACAAAGTACTGACTTCATTCACTGATTGCAGTCAACATTATAAAATAATTCAAGAAACCACATACTTGTGCAAGACTGTGTATGAAAAACGAACACATAAGATTCCAAACGACACAATGGAAATCCAACGGCTATTTTAAGCTGCTCCACGTGCAGTTGGCTAAAGATAGTCGAGATACTATCTCAACAATCCCGAACAATCCTCAGCATTGTTTAAAAGGATTATTTGATTAATTAACAATTAAAACTCTTTATCCTAATAAAAATGATACATTTCAATGATTAACACATGAGTGAATTCTACACTCTATATTAACGGTATCGTGTATAAACGCTTAGGTGTGAAATGTTAACAATACACTTGTTATATTTACCAATTACATAAGATTAATGTCATATAAAATGTTCCTGCCAATTAACGGACTTCTACACATTAGTGTAATTAAGATTCCGTAATTATTTTCTTCGTAACTTTTTCACAAGTACATATTTCCATACACATGTATGTCAGAAACTACTGTTCATGGTTAAAATTTACGTCTTTAAATTAGTTTCAATTAGACTGTTACTTTTCAGAGGCTATATCACTGTCTGGAAACACATCTGGTAATAGACTAACAAGACTGGCAATGTCCCATGAAGCCTGGTGTCTCACAGCAGCCAACAGACACAGCCGGATTTCCGCCTTGGTCACGGCATCCCTCTGTGTGTAGCCTAGCATCGTAGGCCGCCGTCAAGAACTTGCCTCAGATTAGGACCTGGCTGCTCGGCCACATCGTGACTGCACGACGCACTCCCTGCCTGCATCGCACAGAACTAAAAATACACAGACATTAATTAGAGATAGTACTTTTCTCCATTGCAATTAATAATTTACTTTTATAATGCACCTACCAAGTTCAGTGCACTGTCACGATTGTCCTTTTCATTGTCAACATTGATGGTAAGCTGATTGTGTTCAGCAGTGGCAGGTGGCACCACTGTGGGTACGACTGATGCTGTAGAACTGGAAGCACAGCTGTGTCCGTCAAATAGCTTCAATATAGGCACTGTTCTCTTTCTAGCAGCCTCAGGTCCAGTGTGCTTCTTACCCCTTGCATGAATGTACAAGGCCTCCTTGCCCATATTGCTTAGGGAGAAGTTCGTTTTGCAGAGCACGCAACGAACACTGAAAATTTCAGATATGTGCTCAGTGGTCCACCAAATTTCTGGATCCTCAGCCCAGCGAGTTTTGAAAGCACACTTCCAGTTCTTTGGTTGCGACCTATGTTAACATATGCATTAGAAATAAATACATAAACAATATAGGCCCTAGTGAGACGTGTCCAAAAACGCACAAACACATTCAGACACTATTTTACGCATACCACTAAAACTCTAGAATCAGTTTTATTCATACACTAACAGAGAGCCGGCTGCTTCGCTCTCGAAGACTTACAGACAGCATAGATTTTATTTGTTCTTCTTTAATCGAATTTGTATTTTGTAATGGTCATTTCTAAAACACATTTCTTTATCAGTAACGGATAAGTCAAATACCTATTTTCATAGATTTATCTTTAAAGTATGTTTCATGTAACAGAATATTATGAAAATTCTCATTCTCCTTATTCTCGCCCTTAGGGGTTGAATTTTCTAAATCACTGAAACACATATTTACTTATTTCTAACCCAGAAGTCAAATAACAATTTTCATAGACGTAGCTTTAATACTGCTTTAGTTGTTCTTTAACAATGATTCATCAACGCCCGGCCCAAACCACTAAGAGTAGAAACTTGAAATTTGAGGAAGGTGTTGATCTTACACTGTAGGCGTCGTTTAAGAAGGGATTTTTCGAAATTCCACTCCCAAGGCGTGAAATTGATTTATTTTCAAAAAAATGTTCACTCTGTCAGTCAATCAATCAGTCAGTCAGACATAGAAATAACAGCAATCAGATGGATAGCTATTGGCCTGCTTCACTAATAATTTTTCGGAATGCATCTAAAACAACGTATACAATAATAGGTGCCATACTAGGCATGATCTATATTCATCGATGTTAGATAAACACCGAAGTTTTGTGGGAAAACATCGATGTTTTTACATTGATGTTAATTCCCCTAAAGCACGAAAATGAAATCGGATCATCGATGTTTCCAAATTCTACTCGTTGATCGAATACAATTTTGGTATACTTCAGGATGCCAAGCCACAAACGAAATACACACATCAAAGAAAGTTTTGCATCACCCCGGTTCCCAGAACTCCTGATGATAGACTTTGACTGTGGATATTGTATCACAGACACAGTCCCTTTGACTGTTCAGAGCTCTCACTATACCCGCCCAAAGATGTAAACAACGATACATGAGCAGCGCCTGTTGAACCGAGGGGATTCGACAGCATATCAGTTCCCGTCATTCCACCAGGAAGGAGGTACCCAGCTCGTGTTGTCTGTAGTTCAACCATGCCTAGACGGTCAATACCGCGGTTCGATCGCGTCCACATTGTTACTTTGTGCCAGGAAGGACTCTCAACAACGGAAGTGTCCAGGCGTCTAGGAGTGGCCCAAAGCGACATTGTTCGGATATGGAGGGGATACAGAGAGACAGGAACTGTCGATGACATGCCTCGCTCAGGCTGCCCAAGGGCTACTACTGCAGTGGATGACCACTGCCTACGGGTTATGGCTCGGAGGAACCCTGACAGCAACGCCTCCATGCTGAATAATGCTTTTCGTGCAGCCACAGGACGTCGCGTTGCGATTCAAACTGTGTGCGATAGGCAGCACGATGTGCAACTTCACTCCCGGTTTTGAGATATACGAGTAATTTTCCGTATCTTCTCTGTTAGACGAGTAATCGCCGTTCTTCCTAAACTGCGTAACTGCCGAAAATTCTTCAGAAATTAAGAAATTAGGCCACTTTAGACTGATGCTTTTTAGGAACATTCGCGGATGTTCAAACAAAAAAAAGTTCAAATGTGTGTGAAATCTTATGGGACTTAACTGCTAAGGTCATCAGTCCCTAAGCTTACACAATACTTAACCCAAATTATCCTAAGGACACACACACACACACACACACACACACACACACCCACACACCCATGCCCGAGGGAGGACTCGAACCTCCATCGGGACCAGATTTAACTCTTTCACGTGCAACTAATTTGACCAAAAAACAGCTCTAGAAGTACACGACTTACTTTTATTGTCAAAAATGCATACAAGCTACATATTTATAATAGAATGAACATAATTATTACCATTGTACACAAAAATTCAGTTTTTATAATCATTGTTGGTCACAAGGGAGGTGGTTCATTTTTTGTACCACCGTCCATCAAGATGCATGATAGGGAAAAGGAAGACAAGCTTCCAAGACTAAGCATAGAGAAACCTTACACACACTACACATCCAGCCAGTGCGAATTTGTTGTTTCTTGGAACTACATGCTGCACATCTCCTTGTAGATCTTTCTGGCAGATCAGATGAACTTTCAAGACGCACAGATTTCGGAACATTGTGTTTCTTCTTGTTGAACTGGAGATGGCTGCTCAGACTTCGCTTTTTACCTCTTGAAGCTACCAAGGCAGGTGCTACTAAATCCCTTGCGATTTCTCTTCCGAAGTCGTTCAGAGTCATCTTAGGCAACTTCATTTCTTTATGGATGATGAAAGCATTCACCACGGTGGCATCAATAAAGTACCAAAATATTCTGTGCCACCACTTTCTCCTCTTTGTCAGTTTCATATACGCCCTTCAGCTGGTCAGATTTATCTACACAATTCATGTTGGCATTGTAGCGGAGAGAGCAATGGGGCAAGAAACTTATTTCATTTCCATCTTTTTCCTTTCTTGTAACCTCTGTTGTTTGAGTTGGATCATGGAAATTTGAAAGCAGATAGACGGATCTCTTATCTTTCCACTTCATCACACTAAGGCCTGTATTCCTAGTAGCCCAATCATAGTCACCCCTTTTCATTTCCTTGTCACTTTTCAGCATGAGTAAAGATTTTCTACTTGGATTCACTGTACCACAAGCATGTATTTTGTTTTCTTTCAAATCTCGAAGGAGATCTGGGCTACTGAAATAATTATCAAAGTAAACTCTGTTTTCCACAGCATTATCTTTCTTTCCTGTTTAATATTTTCAGTGAGGTCTCACAACTCTTTCTCCCAATTTGGATATTTAAAGGTAAGGATCACAATTTCCATGCATAGCCAGATTTGTCTGCTAGTACCCACACCTTGTAGCCTCCCTTGATAGGCTTCTTTGGCAAGTACTGTTTTATAGAAGATCTTCCTTTAAATTTAATCATAGATTCGTCCACTACCATACATTCATTTGGATTAAGTGCTTTCTGAAAGTTATGTGAAATTCTTTCTAGGAAAGGACGGAAGTTATAAAGTTTATCATAGTTAGTGTTCCCTCGTTGTGGCATTTTACTATTGTCATTCAAATGTAAGTTGGTGAGAAACCATTCGAAACGCCTCCTTGACATCAGCTGACTCACATAACTACCATGTAGATCAGCGCCTGAACTCCAGTAGTCTCTGTAACTAGGAAGTGGTTTTATGCCCATCAAGATATTTATCCCTAAGAAAGTTTTTAATTCTTCCATGGATGCTGGCACATAAGGTTTACCAGTAGTCAGAGACGACTGTTGCGCATATAAGTTTGTCTGAAACAAAAATAAATCCATAACATCATCTGAAAGCAGAACTCCAAATAACTAATATGGTGATGGTGTGCCTAGCTCCACAATAAAAACACTGGGACAACGCTGGTAAGTAAATGCTGGGCCATCAGCAGGGCGTTCAGTGTTGCTCTACTTATGTTGAGTCTTCGACTGATGATCAGAAATCTCGGATGGAGTTTGATGCACTGTGACGGTTTCACTTAGCTCAGTCTCTGGTGACCTAATCACTGAAACGGTAGCTGGGCACTCATCCTCAGAATCACTTGACATTGTCTGGAACCAACCACATCCAAAACTATTCTGTTTGATTCTGATACAAGAATTGTCATTGGTGTCATCACTGTCCCCACTATCAAATGATATGTCAGATGGAATATCCTCTTCAAGGGCTTTCAAAACTTCAGACTCAGCCAGCTTTCTCTGACCCCTCATTATTACTGAAAAGTAAAGAGTAAGATTTACCTATGTTTAAAGTAGACTGACTGTTGTGGTACAGTGGTACAGTGGTACATATTTTGAACCGATGAATAATTAGCTACATTTTAATAATTTCTCATAGAAATAGTCTGAACAACACAAAAAACTACAATAAGCAAATGAACTTACATTTTCCAAAAGAAATTTTGTTGGAAACTTCCGTTAGAGGGTAACTAATAACAATGTTGCGCAAACAACGTCTCCACAGTGTACTTGAGCGCACCTGACGTAGAAATATGAAGTACTGGTGCTGCTACAAGAACCCAGTAACAACTGCCATCTGGTGCATACATCTAAGAACTACAAAGAACATGCCCTGCTAGTAGTTCAAATAATCTACCACGAGAATGCGCTGTTCTACACATCCAAATTGGTGGTACAAATAATGTACCACCAGACTTGAAAGAGTTAAGAACGCACAACACAGCACAACAAACGTTAGCACAGGCACTGCAAGGTTACCACTGGAACTGTGACTGAAGCCGTCTGCTTCGCTGGGCAAGGCTCGAATCCGTACGGTTCGGCAGTACTACCAAGTGTTAAAATTCCAAATAAAACATAAAGCCACACCGTAGTTGCTGTACAAACTGGATATCATATGTAGCAAAACCAAAAGTAATTTCCACCATTGCGCTAGTAATAAAATAATAATGTATTCATAATAACTAAAAACTCGTCAAATTAATTAAAAAATCGGACTGCTATAGGTAAATACTCGTAATCGCCAAATACCACAATAATAATCTATTGCATGCCATATCCTCTACTGTGCCTTAAAATGTGATCACAAACTAACTAGCAATTTAGTTGACTTAGGCTGCCAAAGATCGGAAATAAAATAACTGTACAATGCGCCAATTTCCCCTGTGCACTCACATAGTTTGTGAAAAAATGAAATCAGATTAAGTAGCCGATTAGGAGATACAGACTCCCTAAAATCGCCCAAAATTGTGAACCGAACGATTTCATAGCAAGTTTATAACGGCGTAACTAAATAACTATTCGATATCGCCACATGCGGCTGTGTACACACGTAATATAGCATGTCCTCAAATATATGTGACAAAATAACCGCATCTGAAAATCGGCTAAATTTCGGAAAAGGCCGATTTCATTAAAAGTTTGGACTGCCGTAAGATACGGCAATTTGTCGAATATTTTGGAGCCTGTATATGCCATTTAGCTCATTACCGAGCGTTTTTTTCGGATCAAGTTGAGGAAATGCTATACTATGTATGAACACGGGGGCATGCGGCAACAGCATGTAGTCTTTTAGTTACGTTGCCCAGAACTTAGTATGAAATTGGCAGATTCGCAAATTTAGTCGATTTTCCGAAGTCTGTGTCACCTAATTGGCTCACTAATCTGCGTCCATTTTTTTTTTCACATATGTATTTGAGGATGTGTTACACTATGTTTCTGCACTGTGGCATGTAACGACAGCTTATTGCCCTGTTAGTGAAAAATCGCCAACCCGCAACTATTTCCGACCTTTTGTAGTCCCAATCTACTAGCCCTAATGCGCTAGTTAATCTGTAATCACATTTTAGATATAAGCGTTTGTTATGCAATGTGACATTTCACGATGATGAGTAATTACTTGTGGCGGTCCGATTTTTGATTTGCCTTGATATGTTTTACGTTATTATTATTTAGATAGGTCTATGTATAATTTTCAGAAGAGTGTTACGAACACAAATTTATTTTATTGCCAGTGAGAGGGTGGCGATCACCGTTTCTTGGCTATATATTTTCTCCAATTTGTACAGTAACTACGGATTGTGCGTACGGTTTCTTTCGTAATGTAACAGTTGGTAGTACGGCTCTTGTCCCCCCTGCGGGTTCGGGGGTTAGAATAGGCCCGCGGTATTCCTGCCTGTCGTAAGAGGCGACTAAAAGGAGTCTCACATGTTTCGGCCTTATGTGATGGTCCCCTCTCGGGTTTGACCTCCATCTTTCTAAATTATTCCGAAGAGCGAGCCAATTGGGGAAGGGCACCTTACATGGTGCACTGTATCCGTCGTGCAATTAGACCTTTAGCCGTCTTTCTCGTCGTTGCAATGGTGTCCCGCTCGTTTTCGATCTCTTGGGCGATTACCACGCTGCACTCTGCAGTGTTTCTTTTAACTGCGACGACGACCTTGGCCATTTTTGCACCTAAGATCCAGCACGGTAGCCAGTCCATTGTGGTGGGGCCGCCATGTACCCTCTTGGTTGTAGCCCCCTGACAACACAGGGATCGCTCTACTGATGCCTGCGCCGTTAACTCCCCACGTATGCCAAGGAGTAGATGCCCATCGCCCTGGGGCATCAGGACTCCCGGCAATGGCCATCCTGCCAGGTGGCCTTTGCTGTGGCTGGGTGGCGCCCGTGGGGAGGGCCCTTGGTCGGAGTAGGTGGCATCAGGGCGGATGACCCGCAATGAAGCGTGGTACATCATCTCTCGCTGGCGGCCAGCCGTCAGCAGTCTCTAAGCGTTCCAAAGCTCACTTTAAGGCTAATGTGTATGACCCCAAATCGTTCCCCTCCCTGGCCACACCATGGGAGGGAAGAAAGGCTGTGAATGAGAGCGAAAGATATTCGCCCCGGTATCTCGTCTGTACCAGAGCTGACGGGGACTCGTTTGTGTCTGTGAAGCCTCAGTTCTTTGTCGAACATTTAGAGGACAAGTTCGGGGAGGTGGAGGGCTTGTGCAATATGCGGTCTGGATCGGTGTTGATAAAAACGGCATCCTCTGCCCAGTCACGGAGGTTGCTGAATTGTGACAAGTTGGGGGATGTTTCCGTTAGCATCACGCCGCATAAGAGTCTGAACATGGTCCAGGGTATTATATTCCACCAGGATCTTCTTCTGCAGTCCGACGATGAATTACGCGCCAACCTCGAACGACGAGGTGTTCACTTCGTCCGGCGCGTCCATCGGGGTCCGAGGGATAATCAGGTCGCCACCGGTGCCTTCATCTTGGCCTTTGAGGGTGATGTCTTACCCGAAAAGGTTAGGGTGATGGTTTACCGTTGTGATGTGAAACCATATATCCCTCCGCCGATGCGGTGTTTTAAATGCTGGAAGTTCGGGCACATGTCATCTCGCTGTACTTCCAGCATCACGTGTCGGGATTGCGGACGTCCTTCGCATCCCGATACTCCATGTGCCCCGCCTCCTATCTGTGTTAACTGCGGAGAACACCATTCCCCCTGCTCGCCGGACTGTAGGATATTGCAGAAAGAACGGAAGATAATGGAATATAAGACCTTGGACCGGCTGACCTACCCCGAGGCTAGACGGAAATATGAGAGGCTCCATCCTGTGGCAATGCCGTCAACCTACGCCGCTGCTGCATCGACGGTTCTCCCGTCATCACGAATCGGCTCTAAGATCGATCAGCATCGACCGGCCCCCTTGCTTGTGGGGGGCACTTCACACCCTGTTGCTCCTGCTCCATCTTCTCCAGGAGCAACACCCTCCCAACCTTCGGGGACATCAGCTCCCCCTTCCCAGCCGGAGAAGCGTAAGACTTCTTCGGCTGCTCTCGCCAGGAAGGAATCCCTTGGGGACCTCCCTTCGCAAGTTCCGACCAGTGGAAAAGCGGACGCCCGCAAGTGGTTGAAACAACCGCCAGTCCCTGGTCGTCGGGCCTCGCGGTCGTCGTCTGTCCCTGAGACTGACCCAGTGAAGCCCATGCAGCCTGAACCGCCGAAGGCACAGCGTGACAAGCAGAAAAAGAAGAAAGTCCCCAAGACCAACGGTATTGCGGTGGCACCGATCCCACCGCTTCCTACAAGCTCTGCCTCTGAGGACGAGGTGGAGATTCTGGCGTCCGCTGAGGACCTCGCTCTTGCCGGTCCCACGGACGCAATGGATGGCATTTGCACGGATGCTCCATCGGAGGCAGCAGGTGACCCAGTGGCGTAATCTGCCTTCCCAGTCCCGTCACGCCTTTCCCAGCCATGGACAACACCATCCTCCAGTGGAACTGCAGCGGTTTCTTCCACCATCTAGCTGAGCTCCGCCAACTTATCAGCCTTCACCCTTTCTTCTGCATTGCTCTCCAGGAAACTTGGTTTCCAGCAATGCGAACCCCCGCCCTCCGTGGCTATCGGGGTTATTATAAGGACCGAGCAGCTTATGAAAGGGTGTCTGGTGGCGTCTGCATATATGTCCTTCACACTCTGCACAGCGAGTCTGTCCCTCTCCAGACGCCTTTAGAGGCTGTCGCTGTACGCGTGTGGACGCCACAGGCTGTTACCGTCTGCAGTCTTTACATTCCACCGGATGGTGATGTCTCGCAGCATGTCCTGGCTGCACTGGTCGCCCAATTGCCGCCACCTTTCTTGCTATTGGGTGACTTCAACGCTCATAACCCTCTGTGGGGTGGGTCAGTGGCAACAGGTCGAGGCGCCATCGTTGAGCATTTATTGTCGCAGCTCGATGTCTCGCTGTTAAATGATGGTGCCTTCACACACTTCAGTGTGGCGCATGGCACCTACTCCGCCATTGACCTTTCAATCTGTAGCCATAGCCTCTTACCATCTGTCCAGTGGAGTGTGCATGACGACCTGTGTGGTAGTGACCATTTTCCGCTCTTTTTGTCACTACCACAGCGCCACTCTTCTGGGCGCCCTAGCAGATGGGCTATGAATAAGGCTGACTGGGACTTGTTCTCCTCCACTGCCGCTTTTGAGCCTCTCTCTACCGATGACATTGATGCGGTGGTTCAATCGGTCACCACCGGCATCGTTACTGCCGCCGAATCTGCCATTCCCCATTCCTGTGGGTCCCCTCGGCGGAAGGCTGTGCCTTGGTGGTCGCCTGAGATCGCTGAAGCGATTAAAGATCGCCGGCGGGCGCTCCAGCGTCACAAGCGACACCCCTCCCTCGACCACCTTATCGCCTTCAAACGGCTGCGTGCGCGGGCCCGCCTCCTTATCCGCCAAGGCAAGAAGGAGTGCTGGGAGCGGTATGTGTCCACAATTGGCCGCCATGTCACTCCATCGCAGGTCTGGGCCAAGATTCGACGCGTCTACGGCTATCGGCCACCTGTCAGCGTCCCTGCGCTCTCACTGAATGGAGCAGTTTGTACTGACTCCGACGTCATTGCAAATCGCTTAGCAGAGCATTTTGCTATGAGTTCCGCTTCTGCGAATTACCCCCAGGCCTTCCGCTCCATTAAAGAGCGGATGGAACGTCGGAGCCTTTCGTTTCGCACCAACCACCCAGAATCTTACAATGCTCCATTTAGTGAGTGGGAATTTCGCAGTGCCCTCGCTGCTTGCCCTGATACCGCTCCTGGGCCAGATGGCATCCACTGTCAGATGCTGAAACACCTTTCAGTGGCCTGCCAGCGGCGCCTTCTCGATCTTTACAACCGTCTTTGGGTCGAGGGGGAGTTTCCGTCGCAATGGCGGGAAGGCATTGTCATCCCCGTTTTGAAACCTGGAAAGAACCCTCTGGAGGTGGACAGCTACCGTCCCATTAGCCTCACCAACGTTCTTTGCAAGTTGCTTGAATGGATGGTGAACCGGCGCTTGCATTGGGTACTGGAGTCTCGGGGCCTTCTGGCTCCATCTCAGGGTGGGTTCCGTAAAGGCCGCTCCGCCGCCGACAATCTGGTGAGCCTGGAGTCGGCCATCCGTACTGCCTTTTCCCGCCGTCAGCACCTGGTCGCTGTCTTTTTCGACATGCGGAAGGCGTACGATACGACGTGGCGTCATCACATTCTTTCTACGCTTCATGGATGGGGTCTTCGGGGTCCTCTGCCGATTTTTATCCGCAATTTTCTGTCGTGTCGTACCTTCCGCGTGCAAGTCGCGGCCTCGTATAGTTCCTCCCACGTCCAGGAGAACGGTGTGCCACAGGGCTCTGTTTTAAGTGTCTGTCTGTTTTTAATAGCCATTAACGGGCTTGCTGCGGCCGTGGGAAATTCTGTCTCCGCTTCCCTGTATGCTGACGACTTCTGCCTTTATTACAGCTCTCCTGGCATTGCAGCTGTTGAACGTCAGCTACAGGGCGCTATCCGTAAGGCGCAGTCTTGGGCTGTAGCGCATGGGTTTCAGTTTTCGGCAGCCAAGACCTGCGTTATGCATTTCTGCCGGTGCCTAACAGTCCATCCTGAGCCGCGGCTTTATCTTGCCGACGAACTCCTTGCTGTGGTGGAGACCCACAGGTTTTTGGGGGTGGTTTTCGATGCCCGGTTGACTTGGCTGCCTCATATCCGGCAGCTTAAACAGACGTGTTGGCGGCATCTAAACGCTCTGAGATGCTTGAGCAACACCCACTGGGGCGCCGACCGCTCTACACTTTTGCGGCTCTATCAGGCGTTAATCCAGTCCCGTCTGGATTATGGGAGCCTGGCTTATGGCTCAGCATCCCCATCTGCGTTACGGATGCTGGACCCGATTCTCCACAGCGGGATACGCCTTGCCACTGGTGCTTTCCGCACAAGCCCTGTGGACAGCGTACTAGTGGAAGCAGGTGTACCTCCACTGCGGTTCCGACGCCAACGTTTGCTGGCCGCTTATGCTGCCCATGTTCTAAGCTCGCCCGGGCATCCAAACTATCGTCTCCTGTTCCCGCGGTCGGTCGTCCGTATGCCAGAACGTCGGCCCCGGTCTGGTTGTACAATAGCGGTCCGCGTCAAGGAGCTTCTCTCTGGGCTCCAGGGTTTCACTGTTCCACCTCCTTTCCGGGCTACTTTGCATACACCCCCATGGTGTGTTCGTCGCCCTAGCCTTCGGCTCGACTTGGCACAGGGCCCTAAGGACTCAGTCCCTCAAGAGGCCTTCCGCCGCCGCTTTTATTCCATCCTGGCCACGTATCAGGGCTCTGGTGTTGTTTACACTGACGGTTCGATGGTTGCTGGTCGTGTCGGATATCCGCTCACTCTAGGGGACCTTTCCGAACAACGTTCCTTGCCGGATGGCTGCAGCGTTTACACTGCTGAACTGGTCGCCATCTTTCGTGCCCTAGAGTATATCCGCTCCTGTTCAGGTGAGTCCTTCGTTATCTGTAGCGATTCCCTGAGCGGTTTACGAGCTCTCGACCAGTGTTTCCCTCGTTCTCGTTTGGTGATGGCTATCCACGAGTCTCTGCATACTCTCGCCTGTTGCGGCCGCTCTGTGGTCTTTGTGTGGACCCCCGGTCATGTCGGTATCCCGGGTAACGAACATGTTGACCGCCTGGCGAAAGAGGCCACCGGTAAACCATCTCTGGACGTTGGCCTCCCAGAGACTGATTTGCGGGCAGTCTTCCGCCGCAAAATCTTGGCGCTATGGGACGATGAATGGCGCGAACTGCCAATGCGCAATAAACTCCGTGCTGTCAAGGAGACGACGGCTGTGTGGCGGTCATCCCTGCGAGCCACTCGCAGGGACTCAGTAGTTCTTTGCCGGCTCCGCATTGGCCACTCCCGGCTGACACACAGTTATTTACTGCGCCGGGAGGACCCTCCTCTATGTCGCTGTGGGGCAGCTTTGACAGTGGCCCACATTTTGCTGGCCTGCCCCCTTTTAGCTGTGGTCAGGCAGACATTTGCGCTGCCTGCTACGCTCCCTGCCCTTTTAACAGACGACTCCACTATGGCTGACTTAGTTTTACGTTTTATTCGGGCAGGAGGATTTTATCTTTTACTCTGAGTGTTTCTGTTGTATTTTATTGTTTTGTGTTGATTCTGGCCTTTGGCCTATGGTTTTACACTGATTTTTTAATGTGTTTCTAAGTGGCTGGCCTTTCCTTTTTTATGTCTATGGTCGGCCAACCACCGTCACACTCTGTGTGGTTTTAGTTTGTTTTGTCTTGTCTTTGTCTCAGTATCCCTTGTTCTGTATCGTCTGTGATATCTTCTGTTCCTTGCTTTTATTCTCTGTGGGTGTTCTTTGTCTTTGGCAAAAGGGACCGATGACCATGGCAGTCTGGTCCCTTTAATCCCCCAAACCAACCAACCAACCATCACATTGAATATAGACAGTGATCGGTGGGATGTGTATTAACAAACCGAAAGTGTGGATGCACATCTCCTGCGGTGGAAGCTAGTAATAAAATCACTGAATCTAGAAAGTGATTTGGCTAAGGAACATGGCATGAAGCCAGTGTTTGCAACTCCCTCATGCCCTCACTAGATATTTCTCCAGTATTTGTAATACTTTCAATCTCAATGCCAAGTCAGAGGTTCTACGATATATCCACTGGGTTATAGGCGATGGTTGGTTGATAATTATCACGCACACTAGACGTGATGAATCACTTTAAAAAAATACAGTGCTGGATTGGGGTCTTAGGGAATGAACAGTGGCTTTTCAGATCCATAATCATACGCCTTCTGGTAGAAATGCTGTATGCGATTTGGAATCAAGTCTTTCCATTTAACCACATACCTGCGTTGGATCCTATGGAGACGCCTTTTAATGATTACAGCTACTAGTGAATGTATCCGTGGCACTCCCATATCTCAAAACGAGTCATCTTTTGCTAACCTATCTGCTACAGTAAAACTCGAACTTGGTGTTTTAGGCAGTCCCTATGCATCTTGCAACTGCTCCTCAGACTCCGCCCTGCCATCTCTGCAGCTCTGTGCGTGTGATCATTCCAGTTTAAATGGGAACTGAGCAGAAGTTGGAGAGCGCTGTATCCACCATCTTCTGCAACCCGTACAGAAACAGGGTAAGGTGAGTTAGTGCGACAGGTCCGTGTTTTGACCATTTGGTGTAAATGGAAACATGTCGTAGCTCCGCCAACTGTGTACGATGTGTAAGGCCAGCACCAAACAAAGCGTCCTCTTGCATCACGAGGTCGTAGTATAAAAGGGCAGTACAGGAACTGGGAGGAGGATGAGGATTTTGTTACTGCATTGCGGTGCATCTCCAAACTACGTACAGGTGCTGCAGTCCGAAGGAGACCTGCGCCTCTGTGTGCATCACTCATCTGTCACCCAAACGTTGTCTCTGTCATGTACCACTCAACAGAGAATAAAAACCATGGACCATAAAAAACTCAACTAACTTTATGCAACAGAGAACTCATATATATCGAAAACAAATACTGGCTATCAAGCATATGGGCTAACCCCATGGAACATACAGGTATTGATCTACTCAGTCACCTGCGCAGACCAGTGTAAAGTGTCGTTGCCTGTACTGTAGGAGGAGGACCATATCCCGCAGACCATCAGTCGGTAGAGAGGCTCCCTGTGCCCCTGTGTCATTGTCTGAAACACTGTTTTTTACTGCTGTAACAAGTCCAAGCAGTGTATGACACAACTTTGTACACTGCCATACATTTTGTTATTTTCCACCTCAAGGTCTGTGTCAGGTTCTGAACTGACATTAACAAGTTTCGATCTATTGGCTCACACAGAAAAGTAGACATCTCATCATGTTGTTGCTGCTGCTCGCACAACACACACACACACACACACACACACACACACACACTCACTGTGTGATTGAAATGAAAGACATTCACAACATAAGGAAACTGGAATGGTTTTGCGGCATTGTGGAGTGTTTCCAAACTGCTGCCTGAAGGTGGTTGACGACCTCTATATTTAAACTATCATTCACAGTTGCGGGATAGCTGATGTCTCTGTGATCCAATTCGATTGATTCCTCACAGTGCAGTCATGTACATAATCACTTTTACGGTGCTAGCCATCCCCAGAAGGTGTTGCCCCTCCACCAAGACTCTTTCTCCTTCTCAAACAAGCGATGTCAGTCAATCATTATGTGGTAATCAACAGCGTACCAGTAGGTGGATGGGACTGAAGAGACACCGTTGATGTACTGTAATAATGAGCATCACAGCTGATAGTGCTGTCACTTTTAGCAATTTTAATTTCAACACCAACCAATAGGCCTATAAACTTGACAGATCAGCTGAGCATCCCCAATCCAGGTCATGTGACCCTCCTGGCAGATATATTGTAGCAGTGGGTCAAGTGCAAATGCATAAAGCGTCATAGGCAAGGGGCAACCTTGTCTTACCAACTGACTAACTGTTGTCTAAGTTCATTGATACAGAGTAATGATAACACTCGACATGGCACATCGCAAAAAGCTTTGGGTCATGTGTGTAAATTTATGGCCAAAGCCCATCGCAACCATCCCACTCTGAAAATAAACATGACTGATGATCATATCAAACGCATTCTGAAAATCGACGAACATTATCGTCGCTGATCGTATCTTACTGCATTTTACAAAAGTGATGCAGTCCCTGTAGGCCAGGATGGCATCGAATAGGTTTCTGTCGCACACGGTACACGTTTTGTGTTCACTTACAACACTCAGCATGACTTCTCGCATTCTGTGTGCGACACACTTCGCTGTGATCTTATAATCGGCGTTCAACAACGTCATTGGTCAAACAGTATTGATGTTCGGCGTCACATATGTTTTCTGAATGAGCATAATGCATCCCACTGCAAATTGCGGTGTCAGAGGAGTGCCATTACGAATGTCTTTAACAAGTGTAATTTACGTGTTGCTTGAAAGGTGAAAAAATGGCAAATAAAACTCAGTGGGAATGCCGTTCATCCTAGGAGATTTCCCGCTGGGACTCTGCTTGACAGCTGCATCCAAGTTGACGTACGTAAAACTGGCAGTGACTTAAGCTCTCTCTGTCCGACCTGAAACACGAGGAATCCTCTGTAAAAACCTGCACAGTGCATCGGAATCGACATCCACACCTTGAAAAATGGCCGGAAAACGTTAGTGAATTTTCCTACACGGTGGCAACTGACAGGGAGTCTTCGTACCATCCTGTGTGATACAGGCGTCAATGACCACCCTCTCGCGCATTTTCCGCTCCCACTCCTTAGGATCACTCTTCGTAACTGATCATCTGCTCTTCCGCATTGAATTTCTTAAAACTCAGAACAAGGTGTGGCTGGGTCGTTACTTGCTGGGCGGGGTCCTATAAACAGGTTTGATGAAACTGTGATGTCGACCGACGCCAATGTGCCGCTTAGCGACTAAAATTGATTTAAAAAGTTCTAATTCCAGGTTTGGTAGTTCCAACACGCCATTCGACGGCACTACTGTCAGCGTTTTCGGGCTGCAAGAGCTTGTGCCACATTCGGCACAAGCGTGAGTAAAAGGTTGCGTGAAATGACCATCCTCTAGCAGGCTGCAATTGAACTTCCAGATTTTCTTGCAGCGAGAATGTCGCGCATGTGGAAGAAGAATTTGACAAAAATAACTGCAATGATCAGAAAAAATAACTGGGTTAATCTCCGACCCAGTAACTGAGGCTGCTAGTGACGATAACACACACATTCTGTCGAGATGGCTGTGTCTCGTGACACAAAAATATGTAAACTGACTTTCGACAGGGTGGAGCACCGGCCACTTATCTTGAAGTCGAAAGCTAGTAATGAACGTGTGAAACTCCTAACACCTACTGGGGCACGGTTGCTGATCTCAGTCATCAATCACTGCATTAAGATCACCACCAATTATTAAATTTGCGTTGTTCTGAAGCAAAAGATGAAGAAGCTCCTGCATATAAAAATGGTTTCCTGCCGGGTTGTTGTTGCCAGGAGCAGCATAAACATTCACAAGAACAACGCCTTTAGTAGTTCATGCTATTGTGTGGCCATTGGGCAGACATTCAGTGTTTGTGACAGTAAAACCAGTGCAGAGCAAAGTAGCAGTGCTGGTGCCGTCGTCGGACACCACATTATGAGCAGTTATCAAATCAGTAAAACCCTGAATAAACGTCAAAGCCTCACGAGTCACTTGTTGTAGTATGGCAATGAGTTTCACATAAAAGAGTCTTTAAAGCTAGTACTTTATGCGGACTACGCAATTTGTTGACATTGACTACGAGGGCAGTTCAATAAGTAATGCAACTCATTTTTTTTCTCGGCCAATTTTGGTTGAAAAAACCGGAAATTTCTTGTGGAATATTTTCAAACATTCCCGCTTCGTATCGTATAGTTTCATTGACTTCCGACAGGTGGCAGCGCTGTACGGAGCTGTTAAAATGGCGTCTGTAACGGATGTGCGTTGCAAACAACGGGCAGTGATCGAGTTTCTTTTGGCGGAAAACCAGGGCATCTCAGATATTCATAGGCGGTTGCAGAATGTCTACGGTGATCTGGCAGTGGACAAAAGCACGGTGAGTCGTTGGGCAAAGCGTGTGTCATCATCGCCGCAAGGTCAAGCAAGACTGTCTGATCTCCCGCGTGCGGGCCGGCCGTGCACAGCTGTGACTCCTGCAATGGCGGAGCGTGCGAACACACTCGTTCGAGATGATCGACGGATCACCATCAAACAATTCAGTGCTCAACTTGACATCTCTGTTGGTAGTGCTGTCACAATTGTTCATCAGTTGGGATATTCAAAGGTTTCTTCCCGCTGGGTCCGTCGTTGTCTAACCGAACACCATAAAGAGCAAAGGAGAACCATCTGTGCGGAATTGCTTGCTCGTCATGTGGCTGAGGGTGACAATTTCTTGTCAAAGATTGTTACAGGCGATGAAACATGGGTTCATCACTTCGAACCTGAAACAAAACGGCAATCAATGGAGTGGCGCCACACCCACTCCCCTACCAAGAAAAAGTTTAAAGCCATACCCTCAGCCGGTAAAGTCATGGTTACAGTCTTCTGGGACGCTGAAGGGGTTATTCTGTTCGATGTCCTTCCCCATGGTCAAACGATCAACTCTGAAGTGTATTGTGCTACTCTTCAGAAATTGAAGAAACGACTTCAGCGTGTTCGTAGGCACAAAAATCTGAACGAACTTCTCCTTCTTCATGACAACGCAAGACCTCACACAAGTCTTCACACCCGAGAGGAGCTCACAAAACTTCAGTGGACTGTTCTTCCTCATGCACCCTACAGCCCCGATCTCGTACCGTCGGATTTCCATATGTTTGGCCCAATGAAGGACGCAATCCGTGGGAGGCACTACGCAGATGATGATGAAGTTATTGATGCAGTACGACGTTGGCTCCGACATCGACCAGTGGAATGGTACCGTGCAGGCATACAGGCCCTCATTTCAAGGTGGCGTAAGGCCGTAGCATTGAATGGAGATTACGTTGAAAAATAGTGTTGTGTAGCTAAAAGATTGAAGAATAACCTGGTGTATTTCAATGCTGAATAAAACAACCCCTGTTTCAGAAAAAAAATGTGTTGCATTACTTATTGAACTGCCCTCGTATATTCCACCGACTGGTGTCAGACACCAGACACAGTAAAAATATGCAAGAAACAAATTTACGTGGACAACGAGGCATGCATTTGCACTGCCAACCAATCAGAAAAGTCGCACATCAGGTACCGCTTTTGGGTCCCACCATTTAATTCCATGTCCGCCGCCCAGTCAAACAATTCGCTAGAGAACAGGGGTGGATGGGCTCCCTCTGTGTCCATGTGAAAGAAGATCGGCGCTCGAAGGAGTCGCCGTGGTAGATGCAACGCCTGCGGGGTAATCCAACCCAGAGTCCTGCAATTGTAGGCTGATGCGTCGTTGATCGGATTCCGCAGATTTTAGTTTACCTGCCAACTGTACAGTTGACACGTCCGAAATGATCTCCATTGTCGTATCGACTTCCGCGGCAGTGTCCTTCTTGTGAGGATGAGCTTATTAAGTTAACCAGCAGCCTCGTCCAGCCTGGTCTCCGCGGAACTCACTGAGGCCGACGCCTCTCGGTAATCGACGTCCGCACGTTGCGTGGGCCGTTGCGATTTCTTTTGTTTCGGCTAGAGCTTGTAAGGTGGAACGCACGTCACTGCCAGAGACTGGCTGCACCCCTTACGAGAAAAGGATTGCGACTCCAAAACACCCGAACTACTGGCGCTGCGGAACCGGTGGGTGGTGTTTTCTCTTTCAGCGGTCGTTTTCCGCCGCGGCTTGTGTTCCTCGGGGGTGTCACCGCTGTACTGACGGTGGCCGAGGACGGGGGCAGCAGTGGCCGCTCTCTCGGGCACAACAGAAACGGGTTCTGGTTCCGACTGTGTTGCGGCTGACAGTGTGGGCTCAGATGCTACTCATGGCGCAACTGTTTGAACAGCCTGTGGGTCACTCAGTGGTACTTCTGCAGTCACAGACAGAGAAGGAGCGGGGGCTGTGATGCCTATGACAACCGCTTTGACTGCAGCCTCATCGTCTCCCACGCAACGCGCTTCAGCGGGGGTGACGCGTAGTGCGACCCCACCCACGTGACCCCCCCCCCCCCCTGTCCGGCTAGCTTGTGACGGTCTTCTCGAATATGTATTGTGCCATTACAGAAAGAACATGTTGCCAGTTGGCCACTGTAAGTGGTAAAGGCCCAGTGACCAGCAACAAAAATAAACAATAGGATATGTTGTCTGACAATCATTTGGACATTTCGATAGCGTTTTCAGCCTGATAATGACAGGCAGAAAAGCAATTTTCTGTAGTGACCGACAGCACAGTACCTTACGGAATGAACTGTGAGAAACAGTTTCGTTACGCACGTCAAAGGGCACGTTAAATACCCGAAGAGTTCGGATACAATAAGCTACGTGTGACAGTAACACGTCACTAATCGTTCCGTCAAGGAGCTTAATTTTTTCTGACGCCTCCTTTTATGCTAACTAACGGTTCACACATTTCGGAAGTGGACAATTTGAAGAATAACAAATTTGCAAACGCATGTAGTTGAATATCAAGAACGTAACTTTTCTATAATTCCAAGTCACGGTTTCCGAAAGAAGTCGGCAAACGCAGGGACCTGTAAAATGCGTAATGATATTCTTCTGACTAATTTCGGAATTATCGCGTTCCATTTTTTCTTTTTTTTTTTTTTTTTTTTTTTTTTCATCAGTCTACTGACTGGTTTGATGCGGCGCGCCACGAATTCCTTTCCTGTGCTAACATCTTCATCTCAGAGTAGCACTTGCAACCTACGTCCTCAATTATTTGCTTCACGTATTCCAATCTCTGTCTTCCTCTACAGTTTTTGCCCTCTACAGCTCCCTCTAGTACCATGGAAGTCATTCCCTCATGTCTTAGCAGATGTCCTATCATCCTGTCCCTTCTCCTTATCAGTGTTTTCCACATATTCCTTTCCTCTCCGATTCTGCGTAGAACCTCCTCATTCCTTACCTTATCAGTCCACCTAATTTTAAACATTCGTCTATAGCACCACATCTCAAATGTTTCGATTCTCTTCTGTTCCGGTTTTCCCACAGTCCATGTTTCACTACCATACAATGCTGTACTCCAGACGTACATACTCAGAAATTTCTTCCTCAAATTAAGGCCGGTATTTGATATTAGTAGACATCTCTTGGCCAGAAATGCCTTTTTTGACATAGCGAGTCTGCTTTTGATGTCCTCCTTGCTCCGTCCGTCATTGGTTATTTTACTGCCTAGGTAGCAGAATTCCTTAACTTCATTGACTTCGTGACCATCAATCCTGATGTTAAGTTTCTCGCTGTTTTCATTTCTACTACTTCTCATTACCTTCGTCTTTCTCCGATTTACTCTCAAACCATACTGTGTACTCATTAGACTGTTCATTCCGTTCAGCAGATCATTTAATTCTTCTTCACTTTCACTTATGATAGCAATGTCATCAGCGAATCGTATCATTGATATCCTTTCACCTTGTATTTTAATTCCACTCCTGAACCTTTCTTTTATTTCCATCATTGCTTCCTCGATGTACAGATTGAAGAGTAGGGGCGAAAGGCTACACCCTTGTCTTACACCCTTCTTAATACGAGCACTTCGTTCTTGATCGTCCACTCTTATTATTCCCTCTTGGTTGTTGTACATATTGTATATGACCCGTCTCTCCCTATAGCTTACCCCTACTTTTTTCAGAATCTCGAACAGCTTGCACCATTTTATATCGTCGAACGCTTTTTCCAGGTCGACAAATCCTATGAAAGTGTCTTGATTTTTCTTTAGCCTTGCTTCCATTCTTAGCCGTAACGTCAGAATTGCCTCTCTCGTCCCTTTACTTTTCCTAAAGCCAAACTGATCGTCACCTAGCGCATTCTCAATTTTCTTTTCCATTCTTCTGTATATTATTCTTGTAAGCAGCTTCGATGCATGAGCTTTTAAGCTGATTGTGCGAGAATTCTCGCACTTGTGGGCTCTTGCCGTCTTCGGAATTGTGTGGATGATGCTTTTCCGAAAGTCAGATGGTATATCGCCAGACTCATATATTCTACACACCAACGTGAATAGTAGTTTTGTTGCCACTTCCCCCAATGATTTTAGAAATTCTGATGGAATGTTATCTATCTCTTCTGCCTTATTTGACCGTAAGTCCTCCAAAGCTCTTTTAAACTCCGGTTCTAATACTGGATCCCCTATCTCTTCTAAATCGACTCCTGTTTCTTCTTCTACCACATCAGATAAATCTTCACCCTCATAGAGGCTTTCAATGTATTCTTTCCACCTATCTGCTCTCTCCTCTGCATTTAACAGTGGAATTCCCGTTGCACTCTTAATGTTACCACCGTTGCTTTTAATGTCACCAAAGGTTGTTTTGACTTTCCTGTATGCTGAGTCTGTCCTTCCGACATTCATATCTTTTTCGTTGTCTTCACATTTTTCCTGCAGCCATTTCGTCTTAGCTTCCCTGCACTTCCTATTTATTTCATTACTCAGCGACTTGTATTTCTGTACTCCTGATTTTCCCGGAACATGTTTGTACTTCCTCCTTTCATCAATCAACTGAAGTATTTCTTCTGTTACCCATGGTTTCTTCGCAGCTACCTTCTTTGTACCTATGTTTTCCTTCCCAACTTCTGTGTTGGCCCTTTTTAGAGATGTCCATTCCTCTTCAACTGTACTGCCTACTGCGCTATTCTTTATTGCTTTATCTATAGCGTTAGAGAACTTCAAACGTATCTCGTCATTCCTTAGTACTTCCGTATCCCACTTCTTTGCGTATTGATTCTTCCTGACTAATGTCTTGAACTTCAGCCTACTCTTCATCACTACTATATTGTGATCTGAGTCTATATCTGCTCCTGGGTACGCCTTACAATCCAGTATCTGATTTCGGAATCTCTGTCTGACCATGATATAATTTAATTGAAATCTTCCCGTATCTCCCGGCCTTTTCCAAGTATACCTCCTCCTCTTGTGATTCTTGAACAGGGTATTCCCTATTACTAGCTGAAACTTGTTACAGAACTCAATTAGTCTTTCTCCTCTTTCGTTCCTCGTCCCAAGCCTATATTCTCCTGTAACCTTTTGTTCTACTCCTTCCCCTACAACTGCATTCCAGTCGCCCATGACTATTAGATTTTCGTCCCCCTTTACATACTGCATTACCCTTTCAATATCCTCATACACTTTCTCTATCTGTTCATCTTCAGCTTGCGAGGTCGGCATGTATACCTGAACTATCGTTGTCGGTGTTGGTCTGCTGTCGATTCTGAGTAGAACAACCCGGTCACTGAACTGTTCACAGTAACACACCCTCTGTCCTACCTTCCTATTCATAACGAATTCTACACCTGTTATACCATTTTCTGCTGCTGTTGATATTACCCGATACTTATCTGACCAGAAATCCTTGTCTTCGCTCCACTTCACTTCACTGACCCCTACTATATCTAGATTGAGCCTTTGCATTTCCCTTTTCAGATTTTCTAGTTTCCCTACCACGTTCAAGCTTCTGACATTCCACGCCCCGACTCGTAGATTATTCAATCTTTTTCTCATGGTAACTTTCCCCTTGGCAGTCCCCTCCCGGAGATCTTTTGCCAATGGAGAGATCATCATGACACTTCTTCAAATACAGGCCACATGTCCTGTGGATACACGTTACGTGTCTTTAATGCAGTGGTTTCCATTGCCTTCTGCATCCTCATGTCGTTGATCATTGCTGATTCTTCCACCTTTAGGGGCAATTTCCCACCCCTAGGACAAGAGAGTGCCCTGAACCTCTATCCGCTCCTCCGCCCTCTTTGACAAGGCCGTTGGCAGAATGAGGCTGACTTCTTATGCCGGAAATCTTCGGCCGCCAATGCTGATTATTTATCAAAATTTAGGCAGTGGCGGGGATCGAACCCGGGACCGAAAATGTTTTTGATTATGAATCAAAGACGCTACCCCTAGACCACGCGTTCCATAGTACTCACTAATATAATGAAACAGCGCAGAAGAACCGGCGCGGAGATGAACACGCTGCCGACAGCGAAGCACTCTTGAGCGCCAGCCCGCGGCACTACACCAGAGGGCGCGGTGTCAACACGTGGGCAGGCAGCCGGGTGGTAAGCGGGCCCGATGTTGCTTAACTCCGGTAGTCGGACGAGAACCGGTGTATTCAACACGGCAATGGCCGCTGGCGACGGTCTAACGTAATGCCTCACCACAAGTCCGCTTCGGCTCTTCTCCAGACCCACGCTATCGCAATATTCCGCGGAATCGGGCAATATTTATTTGATGCCAGATCGTCGTTCTGCCGCTGTGCGTGCACAGTGGCCAGTTGCCCCGAAGGCAGCACCTAGCGTACGCCTGGCGCCATAGGAGCTTCGACATACAGTAGAAAACTAAAGTCTACATACACCCTAAAAATAACTCATGAAGTCAAAATCAATCAAGAAAATATCATGTATTCACTTTCTGTGACATAAACAGACACGTTAGGAACTGAAAAACACATATACACTGCATAATTAATAATACTTCCAATACTGACATTTTGAGCATACAAATGAAACAGCGGTTAAGTTCTAAAGTTTTAACTTAGCGCTTGCGTCATGGTCACTATTTGTAAGTTGCGCAAAAAAATGGTGTTATGTGTAAGTTGCGTGAATCTCACTTTGAATAAGAAAATGTTATCTGGCATAGAAATCAACGTAAAAGATTGGGTCGCCACCGACTCTAGCCACACGACAAATGAAGGGTTCGACTAAATAGGAAAATTAATTAATTTAATCCTAAGAAAAAAACTCATAAAAGAACATTCATTGTACTATCACTCATAAAGAATGGTATGTAATTACTAGTTTGGTCTACGCATTGTCCACTTTAATCAAATATTAAAATAAAGTAAATAATGCATGAACACTGTGCATAAGAGCAGCTTGCAGCAGCACTCCTGAAAACAACATCTATTCTAAAGAATTTGTTTTAAATAAAAAGGTAGCACTACTTATTTAGCTTGTGCGCATGGAAACGCTATGGATGGGCTAACAAGGAAATAACAACGTAAATGGCGTAGTTAATAGAGACGTAACATCGGTACACAGGATAAGATTGTTTTAAGGAATAAATAGTTTTGCCACCATTGTTGTAATGCATCTACACAACTGCTGTTCCCTGGTAACTAGTACAATTTCTTGTGAAACGGTCCACGATTCACGACACACTCGTATGCCCACGCGGTTGGCGGAGAGACAATTTATACAATTAAATTACCAAATAAGCAGCAACCAGTCGCAAAATCATGTTTTCTTATTTTTTTGTTATTTTTCTGTTATTTACTTTTGCAAATCTATTTCAACTGATTAACAGCCAGCATCGGTGCTACGAATACAAAAATAAAAATAATTAATAGCAGTGACCAAATGAATAAATGTACATAAAGCAACGTAAAACCAATTTAATGTACATAGACGCATTAAACCATTTAAAATGCACCTGCAAATGTACCTTTCAACGAATATGTGCACTGAGTAGTAACACTGTCTTAAGCAGAGGTCAAACATAATAACGTGATACATCGAGAATGGACTATGACAATGGGAAACCATAAGAGGGGCGCTGCAAAGCAAACCCGTCCTCTCAGCGAAAAGATACAGCTAAAATAAAAATAAGAAGAAATGACATACAAAGTGAGGTAAAATATAATGATAAAATACTGAAATATTTACAAAAAATGGATATATTGACGAAGGTTTTGTCAAGCACATAGTACAGTTACGTACGCCAAGAAGCGATTGTACAAATTAGTAAAAAAGGGAACAAACATAGGTGAGAAGCACATAATAGAAAAATTTTAAAATTACGTTTTGGCATTATGATTAATCATATTATCGAAGAGCAAAAGTTAAAACGGTGTTGGCATCCATCTAGCGTACAGTTAATGATATTCAGGAGGATCAGATTATTTTCGGCAGGTGGCGGCACATTGCTGAATGCACATGTAAAGTAAACTAAGTTGAGATAAGAAAATTACGGACATGAACGAAACGAACGTATTAAAGAAACAAGACCAAATGCAGAAATAAAGTGCTAGCACACTTCATACATGGGAAAATTAACACATGCTCGATAGGATGAATTGAGAACTCGCAGAGGCTCTTTCGGTGTGCTCGTATATCATGAGACGTAAATCCACACCATATGCGCCAGAGACTGGGACGCCGTCGTGTCGTGTCGTGTCGTGTCGCAGCGCAGCAGCGTGAAGGGCAGCCAGCTCCCCCCTCCCCCCCCCCCCCCCCCCCCCACGTGACGGAGCGGCTCCACGGCGGCAGTCGCTAACCAGCGACCACCGCGGGGTACTCCCACACCCAAATAATCTGAAGGGTGCTCCACTAGACGATTGCAAGGCGCAGGGACTGGCAAATTGTTGTTACTCTTAAAAAGCAAAACTGTCGCGAGAGTCCCTGCGTTGCGATCGGGAAGCACCATCCAACAACATCGTCGCACCGCGCGGAAAAAGGAGAACACCGAACAAGAGGATCACCACAAGGGCGCAGAGGCGCAGTTGGTAATATATACCCCTCACGCTGCCGCAGAGCCCGCACACGACGCCATTGCGACCACACGCGTGGCGTTATCGTCTTCCTGTGATCTTTGATCTCGCCACTGACGGCGTCGCACCACCGGAGGGCCGCAAGCAGTACCGCAACATCAACTGGGACCACCTAGGAGAGACAGTCGCCGCCATGCCTGACCCAGAGGACGAGGGCGCCGATGCGGCCATTGCCACATTCACGCGTCTGACGCACCAAGCGGCAGCTGCAGCAGCCACTCCGCGTAAACAAAGACGCCCACGGGATCAATTGAAGCAGCTCCCACCAGACATCCTCCAGGCCATCCAGGAGAAGAGCCGACTGCTCCGAGAATGGCAGATTGCGCGGCAGCCGGCAACGAACGCCACCATCAACCGCATGCGTCCCGAAATTAAGTACGCAATTGCAAACCACCGCAACCGCGACTGGGCTGGAAGAATTGCCACTCTCAGGATAGAGGAAGGATCCGCCTGGAGGGTGACCAACAGCTTCCTGCAACAACGTCAGCGAGTGCCGCCGCTCCAGGTCGCCGGTGACGTCATCACCGACCCCGACGCCAAACCCGGCTCGTTTGCCGACCCTTTCGACGCCAATTTCACGCCGGTGGAGGACGTCGTGGACGAAGAACACGTCCGTTTGGTGGAACAACGCCTTCCTGTGTACCTGGCGCACAGATACGTGGACGACGTCATCGCGGAAGTGACGGAGGATGAGGTCGCGCAACAGCTCGCTCGCCTGCAGAGAAGGAAGGCGGGAGGGTGCGACAACACAGCAGCGAGCTGCTGAAGATGCTGCCGCCGAGCGCCGTGCGGCAACTTACGAAGATCTGCAACTCCGTGCTCGGGACTTGCAGCTTCCCATCTGCGTGGAAACATGCGGAAGTTGTAGCTGTCCCCGAGGCCGAGAAAGACCTGCGGCTGCCGCAAAACCACAGGCCCGTCAGGCTGTTGCCTGCAGTTTCGAAGGTCTTCGAGAGGCTGTACGTCAGGAGGCTGTGGCGACACGTCGGTGAGGAAGGCCTGCTCCCTGACAAACAGTTCGGCTTCAGGAGGGGCCACTCCATGCAGCAGCAACTGCTTCGACTAGTAGAGCAGGCGATGGGGGCGCTGGAGCGTCGCTAGTATCTTGGGGCGGTACTTCTGGACGTTTCTAGAGCCTTCGACAGCGTGTGGCACGACGGCCTTGTGTATAAACTACTTACACAAGGTCTCCGGTGTCGCACGCCCGCCTGCTCAAATCCTACCTGACTGGGCGCACCTTCCACGTGCGCGCCGACGACGGGACGTCAACAGCACGCCCCATAGCAGCTGGAGTACCGCAAGGGTCCGTCATCGGCCCCTTGCTCTACTCACTATACACCGCCGACGTTCCGAGGAGGCAGGGCGTGCACGCTGCGCTCTACGCGGACGATACAGCGCTCTACGGCAGGCTGATGCGTCACCGCCTGCAATCGGCTTGCGAGGTCCTTGGGGTTTTGGCCACCAAATGGCGGCTCAAGTTCAACGCAGCCAAAAGTCAGGCGGTGATCTTCACCAGAAAGAAGATTCCTGCCGACCTCCAGCCGCTCAGCATCATAGGAGGCCCCATCCCACGGTCGAACACAGGACACTACCTAGGCGTCACTCTGGACCGGCGCCTGACGTGGAAGGCGCACAGCAGGGAAGTAAGGGGTAAAGCGCTTGGCAGATTGCGCTCGTTGTATCCCTTACTCAACCCAGCGACGACCCTGCCCCCACACTGTGGCATAACTCTGTACCTGACACTCATCAGGCCTGTGTTAGAGTAAGCTGCCGTGGTGTGGGGCAACGCTGCCGACTCGTCCATCGCCAGGCTGCAGACGGTCCAGAACAAGGCGCTTAGGTTAGCGCTTCACCTGCCACGAGACTCCACAGAGTAGCGAGTCCCGCTGGTCAAGCACCGATTCCGGCAGGTGGCGCAATGTTTTTACGCGGCCGCCCGGATGTCGGAGAACGAGCTCATACGCACTTTGGAAAACCAAGTGCACTGGCGCCCGACCACAAGGTGGCCAGACCTGTTGCTGGAGTGAAGGCACGCCGCAACACGACGAAGATGAAGTAAAAGGACAAACGCAACGTGAGGAAGATTCCGCCGAGAGGACTACTACAAACTCCCCCAGGCAGAAATAGGAAAGGCGTGATCCGCTCACCCTACAACACACCGGAATAGCATGCTCCGTGAATTTGCGTAGCGGTGACCCTCTCTCTGCCCCACCCTAGTCTGTTAGGGCAAAGGCTCTTCCAGAGCCCAGTCACTGGCTGGACACCCGCGAGGAGAGGTGTAAACTAACCTCCCAAGGCGGGAAACCCGCCCTCACACAACACCACAGCCGACCAGCATTGCGAAGATATGGAGGCTTGGCCCATCGGCCCAGGGGTCACCTGTCTCTCCCCCAGACACCCCCGTCATCAGCCATCACTCCCGTGACGAGATCACAGCAGACGAGGACAACGAGGACTGGACAGTGCAGCGCTCCAGAAGACGAAAGCGAAAATCAGACGGCGACACCCCCTCTCCTCGCCACCCCAGAGATCCGAGAAGGCAGCGTCACCGACCCCAGTCTCCAGCAACCCGTCCTAGGAGAAATTCCGCACCTGTTACACCGGAAACCGGACCTTGGGAGGACAACGAGCCGGTCAGGCCTTCTGTCGCGGCAAAAGCACCAACCACTGCGACATATTTCCTCAAAAACTTGCCTGATAAGACTACCAACAAAAGTCTGTCATTGCAGATCAGGGAGCACATCAGAGACTACAGCGGCTCCCTTAACGTCTTCAGGGACGGAAGGACCGCGAAACTCATTGCAGGCAAACACTATGACGTTAACTATATGCAAAGAACTCTTAGGCAATTTCTCCCGTCCAACGTCACAGTGGAGAAAAAGTTGAGCAGGCCGATTGCGGGCCCTTACCGAAGCCTAAACCCCTATCGTTCAGTGCAGTCATAAAAGACGTGTATTTCGATGTCGACAAGGACGATGCGATTGCTGAACTGAAACTTCAGGGTCTAGAAGTAAAGCCACCATGGCACTTCAAGTCGCGCAGAACAGGGACACATGGCCCGATGTTCAGGGTCATCTCCCACAACCAAAAGCACATAGATTTTATGCTTGAAAAGCCGTGCACATATTCCTATCGCACCACAAAGTCGAGCCCTCAAACCCACCAAAACTCCAACCTATACAATGCCAAAGGTGCCACCAATTCAACCGCCACACCAAAGACTCCACATCCACCCCAAAATGCAGTCGCTGCGGCGGCAATCACCATCTTTCCGAATGCGCTAACGACGACATCTGCACCCCTTCCTGCGCAAACTGCGGAGGACCACACTCTGCAAGATCCTTCAAATGCAGGGAAAGGCCTCCAACAGCCATAAACGAAACACTTCAGGCCCCTCTTCAACTGGCTGACAGCTCCTCCTCACAAGGAGATGTCCTGAACAACGACGACTTCCTTAAAGCCATGACATTCACCTTGACCAACCTCTTCCAAGGCCGCAAAGAGGAAGCAATATACACAGTCCGACAAGTGGCGTTAGGCACACCATAGACTACCGCCCCAACAGGCACAACTCCAACCTGATGTTCGTCAATGCAGGCGGCATCAGGAACAAAAAAAACCTACTAAATGACATTCTAACCAGGCAGGACAGTGACATCGCTGGCATAGCCGAGACATGGACCAAACAATCACACAATATCAACATTAACAGAGACTACGACACCTACATGAAACATCGACCAGACGGTAGGGGCGGAGTCGCAATACTCGCAAAAAAATCCCTCGCGACACAGGAAACCCCGCTCCCTATCCAATTCAATCACCTAGAAGCAGTAATGGTCACCATCCCTCGGCCAAGACGCCGCCGACTGCTGATAGTCTGTCTATACGTCCCCCCAGGCACGGAAATTCCGAGGGCCTTCCTCAGATATGTGGCCACTTTCCAAGAATACATCCTAATGGATGACCTTAACGCTAGACATGAACTCCTTGGCGACACAGGCAACAACAGAAACGGCGAAGCACTCCTGGACTTCCTAACCACGAAAACATGACTAGAATACCGATGACGACTTACACCTTGGTAGGACACGGTGGCAACTCCCTTCCCGATCACATCCTACACAGTCCCAGTTCGTCAGACACCATTACCGCAGCGACAATAGGAGACAGCATTACGAGTGACCACCTCCCAATTCTCTTCAGCACAACCGCAATTAACCCTCCCCCTCCCCTACAAACCTCCACAACTATACGACTATACTGAAAAGCAGACTGGAATAAGTACCAAGAGACGATAAATAACGACCTAAGGGCACCACTGACTATTACTAACGACACCGAGTTAGACTTAATTAACGATAGAATCGTGGACACAATAAAAACAGCCATTGAGACAGCCATCCCCACCAAGGCCATCGAGCGCTGGGAACCTCATCTTCCCCCTGACGTACTACTTCTCATCAGACGCAAAAGACAACTACACACTGAAATAGTAAGGACAAACAACCCAGAGCTCAAACCACAATGGAACAGACCGAAACGCGAAAATAAAACGACTTGTCTCGGAACATCGACAAAACCAGTGGGACAACACATGCAAACAACTTGACCACAGACAAGGACGCAAGTTTTGGACAAAATTCAAAACACTTACAGGACAAAACACGGACAGGAAATACAAACTGACAATCGACAAGACACCCACTACCAACGACAAAGAAATTGCGGAGGCATTCAAAGAAGCTCTGGTCAATGCCCACAGTTTCCCCTAGGACAATCTCTTCGACGAACAAGTCAGACATAGAGTCACGAACGAACTTCCCCTCCTCCTCCACATGTCCACTGTGCCCTCCGATAACGACGACGACTCACTTAAGGGCATAACGGAAAACGAAGTAGCAGACGCCATCATGTCGGGCAAGAACTCCGCCGCAAACGAAAACGGCATCCAAAGAATTCACCTCAGGAAATACCCCCTTACGACGTTAACCCCCCTACTGACTGTACTGTTTAACTACTGCATGACGCATGAAACTACCCCCACAGCGTGGAAAAAAACGAAAACCGTAATCATACACAAGTAAAGAAAACCGAAAACAGACCCGAAATCCTACCGACCCATGTGCCTAATAGACGTGCTCAGGAAAACTTTCGAAAGGATAATAACCGACAGACTGATCAACTATGCAGACAAATTACAAATAATCCCACATCTCCAGTCAGGATTCAGGAAGAGACACTCGACAAATGACGCCCTACTAAGACTTACCACAGACATGACAAGACACCAGAACCTGGGACAATGCACACTCGCGGTCTTCCTAGACATCGAGCGCGCATTTGACAAGAGCTGGCACGACGGCCTACTCTACAAACTACTGAAACTAGGATTGCTCCCTAAGACAGTAAGACTCATTCAATCGCTACTACTAGACAGACAATCCCAGGTACATGTAAATGACGAAACGTCATCACCCTTCTCCCCACAAGCAGGAGTAGCGCAGGGTGGAATAATCTCCCCCCTGCTATGCTCACTATACACTACGGACGTACCACCCACCACCAGACGCAACGAACAAGTCCAACTCTATGCAGACAACACGGCGTATTGGAATTCAGGACCATCAACAATCACAATCAACCGAGAAACGACGACCTACTTGACGAAATTACAACAGTGGATGCAGAAATGGCGCATAAAGCCAAACCCAAACAAAACTCAGCTAATCCTGTTCAGACACCGCGACATACCCAAAACGACGAGACAACACCCAGAAAATATCACTCTGTTGGTCATATTCAGTCTGGTTCCCCACAGCGATAAAGCCAAGTACCTAGGAGTGACTCTAGACAAGTACGTAAACCTGGAAGACCATGTCAAAGAGACACTCAACAAAGCAAGACGACGCCTGTCCTTAATTAGACGAGTCCAGAGAAAATTCCATGGCTGCAGTGATAAAACAGCAATTAACACCTACAAAACATTCGTCCCTCCCCTCTTCGAGCATGCAGCTGCCCCCCTAGCCTGTATGTCGCAAACAAAGACAGAAAGACTATATCAGACCGAAAGACGCATTTTACGTTGTATACTGAGACTGCCCCCGTACCACCCCCAGACGAGAAGCGTACGATGAATCGAAGGTCACACCCCTGCGGATGAGACTCGCGGTCCTCCGCGCACGTTACGGCCGACGCATACTAAGAAGTCGCCCTGACCTCACTCAGCTATTCACAAACAGACCAACACAAAAATAAACCGAAGTTCAAATACACATATCCACCCCGAACAATCATACACAACATTCTAACACCACACCCAAACACCATTCACGACCATGAACTCTCGGCACAAATGACACTAATAGCACAGGAAACACCAACACCACTGCACCTACTGCCACTAGATCCGGATCTGGATCCCGATCCAATGTGAACTCCCACACAGCCGAACAACCTAAATATTGCACAGCCATAGGCCAGGAATAACAACAAACTGGTCGCCCATTTATTCATAAACATAGTAATTAAAACATTAATATTTCACCTTGTCAACCATCCAAGTATTTATGACCCTAGTAATTGTGTACCAACTATATCATAATTTTATCTAAATTCCAAATTTCTCTCTCTGTTAACTTTATTCTAGTTCTTAATTCTTATTGTCAATCCTATCACATAATTGTAGTATTCCATGACGTTCAAATACACATCAGCAAACTGTACATATGTCCAGATATCAAAATGTCCGATTGTGGAAACAATATACACAAGGATAGCAACAATTGTAAATATATGAAAATGTATAACAATAACTGTATATTAGAAGTAATTAGATGTAAGACATAGCTGTAAGAATGTTGTCAATAAAGAAAAAAAGCAATCAAAAATGTTAAGCTAAGGCCAAATAGAGCGAGACGCTCCCAAGTGGCACACCCACTATCCCTCAGGTGTGGGAATGAAAAGTATAAAAAGAATAAATAAAAAACACCATCATATATCTGTTGGTGCAGCCGACAAAGACGGCAAAAGCCCGATTAAAGGGCGTCGACACAAACTTAGTCACAATAACGTAATTCATAACACCAATCTATTTATCTCCCCCCCCCCCCCTTCGTTTTTCCATTCCCATCAAGCAAATGCTCGGCGAAGAGCTTCCAAAAATGAACTCTCCTCACCGCCACCTACTCTTTGACAAGGCAGATGACAAAAGATCTCCATATCCTCTAGCAAATCAAGATAATTTCCCTTTTCTGCTCTGTGTAATAACCTCACATGCGTCTCAATTCGAGGAAGTTCATGTCCACTATTTATAATGTGGGCTGCAAAATTCGACCTATCAGCCGCGTCCTTTCTGTCAATGGCGACGTGTTCAGCAAATCTAGTTTTAATTTTTCGTCCAGTCTGACCTACGTAACATGCTTTACAGCTTGGACAAAGTACACCCGACTGGTGTAAAACTTTTACTTTATCTACGCCATGACCTAAAATTTGTCCCAAATTATTCTTAGTTGAAAAAGCAATCTTAACCTTGAGTTTCCTAAAAACTGCTGCAACTTTAAGACTAACTGCCCAATAGTATGGCAAAGAAATATATTTCATTGCTTCATTTTCCCCTACAATTACTTCATTTGATCCCATGTGTTTATATTTATTGGCAAATTTTTCATAAATTTTTTGAGCAAAGGGTAGCGGTTAATCATTAGATTTAGCTATGGAAAAAATAATTTCTAACTCAGTTTTACGTTCCTCTTCAGAAAGTGGGGTACAGAAAACACTATTAAATGCAAATCTGAAAAACGCCGTTTATGCTGATTGGGGTGGGTTGAATGATAGTTTATGATACAGTCAGTATACGTCTTTTTTCGAAATATGCCAAAATGAAGCCTTCCGTCACTATTCCTCATGTATAGATCCAAAAAACTGATAACCCCATTCGTTTCAAGCTCAGATGTGAACTTTATTTTAGCATGTAAAGCGTTAAATGAGGATACAATTTCGTTAATGTCATTCTCATCGCCACTCACAAACAGTAATGTATCATCAACGTACTTAACGTAAAAGACAATTTTCTTTGCCAACTCAGGAAAGGTTTCAAGGTGATTGATGAACACATCAGCTAAAAAACCAGAAATCTCGTTTCCCATACTGAGACCGTCTTTTTGCACATAAATTTCGTCGTTGAACCGGAAAAAGTTGTATTTGAGCATAAGAGACAAAAGGTCTATAAACTCCTCAATTTCATTGTCTGTCAAATTACTCAGCATTAAATTATTTTTCACAATATCAATAGTCTCATTTATCGGGATATTAGTGTATAAATTAACAATATGCAGAGATAACAGCTTCATACTAGCTGTAGTGGGGATGTTTCTAACCTGCTCAATTAATTCTTTACTATTCTTCACAGAAAATTGTTTACGGAATCTAAAGTGTATTTTTAATTTGTTTAAACATTTTTGCGCAATTTTACTGAAGGGACCCTCTATATTGTTCACGATTGGTCTCACAGGGCACCCTTCTATATGGACCTTAAGTTGGGCCCTTAAAATAGATGTGTGTGGGTTCACGTTTCGCAAAGCCAGCTTCTCAATCGGTGTAAAAATGTCTTTATAATACCGGTAACTTTCACGCATGGAGAGCAAACCTTTCTGCCTACCTGAAAACTACAGGGGTTGGCCATTCTGTACAACTACCGCTGATTCTCTGCAGCAGACTAAACCACCGTATAGCAACATGAAACACACCAAATTCATTCATTCACACCTGCCAGAGAGCTTTGTATCACCGGAAAGTAAATGAAATGATAACGAAAGGGGACTACAGGGCCCTTTCATCATCCCAAACATCCCAGAGAAAACTGTGTCGTGAATTTTCTAGCCATGCTAGGAGATTCGCCAACAGTCTTCGAAACAAACGTAGCTTGAGAAACAATTAACGCAACAGGCAAACAGCAGTTCAAAAGAAACGACTAATCTACAATATTTAAATTAATTTTAGATGACTTTAGTCGGTAGCTGTGACCTCATGTAGTCTGCAAATCAAACAGATTAAAATAAATGAGATGTATGTTGCTGCAATAAGTTGGATTCGATGATGTCAGCTTCCAATATCAAACATGAGATATCATTTTGAAAATTTCCGTAAACAGTTATTAAAAGTTAACACAGAGACATACATCAAAGATACACAAGGTATACTGGTTTACAAAAAAAATCACAATATTACAAGATTAAAATCATGAGTGCACAGCTATAACGATATTCAACAAAAAATAATAATTAACACACACACATGCATAAAAGGTACACAAGATATACAGGTTGCGAGGTGCCAGGGCTAGTAGTGTATTTAACACTTAAGTCTTCGAGAATCTTCATATATAAATGATGCTCTAAGCCCCCCCCTATTCTAACTCCGACTTTTGCTGTTGCACATGGATTAAAAAGAAACGCGAACTGACTGTAATCGACCCTGCAAGTGGAGTAGAAAAGAGTTTGGCACCTGCAATAATTTAATTTGATAAATAAGTTAAATAAAGGAAAGTTTCATTAACGTAGTGAGAAATGAAAGGGTTGCTCTACCGATTAACAGAATGAAAGTTCTGTCGAAAATAACAATATGATTTATTATTACTAAACTCAAAATAATGAACAAAACACATGAAACATTTACAATACATCAAATTGGCTCAAATTGGATACTCAAATAAATGCTGTGAAGGTGAAGTTGTCCCTAAACTAGATTGTGACATTTATGACGAAGTGGTATGTGGAGCCAATTCCTTGCAACTCAAATGTTAAGAGAAACACACAGCCAACCCAACATTAATTGCTGCTACAGTAGTGAGAACTCAGACAATGAACATCCAAGACAGAACCACGTAAGAAAAGACGGGAACAGGCGCGCTCTGCTGAGCTGTGATTATCACCTAGCAAAATTGCCTGCTTTGCCCGTGCTGCGGACGTACATTACCAAGCTGTCTTCTTAACTGCAAGGACACGATCTGGCGTACCGGAGGCGATGGCTGGTTGCTTCGACGTCCCGTCGTGGTGATGATTATGTCGCGAGTATAGCCCGAAACAAATTATCCTGGTCTGGTTGTTCCAGACTAAAGACTTCCCAGCAATACAAATGGCCTCTGAGGGAGACGAAGAAGGCTCGCCACACAACCACTGACGGTACAATGATTGATTTCAACAAGCTAAGTCACACAGTAACTCCGATACAGTCAACTTTAGCCAAAACTGCTCAAGACAGACAACATAGGCCTCTTGTACGCAGAATGCTCAATTGCCAACTGTACGCGGAAAGTTACGTTGAAGTCGAAACTTCAGCAACTTCGTCAAACAGTTACAATTAAATAAAAGTATATTAGACAGCCAACGGAAGGCAGGCTGTCCAGAGCAGCGAGAGCTCAGTCTTGTAACCTACTCTGACCGAAAGGCGAGAGCCGACCCCCACAAGAGCACCCGTACAAACCGTACACAGAACATTCCCGCCCCCACGACAGTGGCCATGGTTAAACGTTCCAATCAAAAACTCGAAAACCGGCGGAAAATTCCACTCTACTGATGTTAGCGAATGAATGGGCATAAAAATAGAAATCAAAATCAATTTATCCTATAAGTAAACACATAAAAGATTGTCAAATAAGTCAAGTTATTTGCCCATGGCCATAATTACTCATCTTACTAATTGTCATACGATACTCGCAATCATTGACCCATTACTCACCACTGTCGCTAGGGATCCTCACATACCTTCACTTTATTTCACACTTATAGGTTGTTACCTTGATTATTTATCAAATATATAAATTGCTTGAGTTTAAAAGCTGTTTCAATATTCATCTTCCAGGGCTTCCATATTCTGGTATCCTTAAACGTACCTAGTAGTAGGTGGTGGCAAATTACAACTTCCAATCATCTTATAAGGTGGCATCACTGAAAGTCAAACACTATTAGTCTCACTTCACACACAAAACCATTAGCTACAAGTCATCAAAACGTCTCATAAACATCGCAGTACATTTGCAAAGTCTCACTGAATCATCCTCACCTGTGGGGAATAAGCATACAACAACTGTAATTTGTCATCAAGAATTACCTTACGACTATTGACTCGCCACGCCAGCACACCTTTTTAGTCACAAAAAAAGCCACATTACTTTAATGGGAAACGGTTCATCTGAGCCTCATGATCATTCACATTCAGACGTTATAAAGCTGCGCAACACTATTCTCTTGTGCTAAGAAGAAGAAGAAATAACTATACACATTTTGGGGAACCCTTTACATTTCATAGAAAATATACACTTTAATTTTAATCACACCAGAGTGAATCAAAACATTGGAAAATATACACTGTAATTTTAGTCACAAAAGAATGACTACGAGAAAACGATATGGGCAATACGTTCATTCCGACCTCCGAGGGGCAAGATCTTCCGCTTCTTATTCAATATAAGGTTTTACATTGGAGATGTGGTGCAGGCCCATCGACTTACGAGAGCGGAAGTTTTCTACTTCAAGCGCATTCGGACATGAAATCCGATTGATTCTGTACGGCCCGTTGAATAAGAAAAAGAACTTCTTTGGCAACCCAGCCCGTTTATTAGAGAGCTTGTGCGAGCGTACAAGTACTTTCTGGCCTACGCGAAAAGTTATGTTCCGCACCTTCTTTTGTAGGCTCTTACCTGAGAGTCGGCGGCACTCTTTATATTTTTCAGGGCAAGCTCCACAATTGCAGATCTTCGTAACCTGGATTCTGCTGGCCAGAGAACCACCTCTTTTATTTTACTCGGAGGCTCCTTGTTTTTCAGGACCAGAATCAGTGGCAACGTCGTCGACGCATTTGGCAATTCATTTAATATGTTCTGGAAACCGGATACTTTCGTGTCCCACGTCCGGTGGTCACGGTGACGGTATAACCGACACAATTTTCCAATCTCCTTCATCCACCTTTCACAGGAATTTGCTGAAGGGCAGAAAAGGGGATAAAGATCGGTTTCTCCGAAGCATATACTCCCAGTGACGTGACCTGAATTGTGGCCCGTTGGCCGAAATCACACGCTTCACAGTGCCAACCTCTCGTAAGAAGTGATTTGCGAACGCGGCAGCTACTGCCTTCCCGGTGTCCCTACGCAGCGGGGTGACGCAGACGAATTTTGACGTCAGCTCTACTGCCACACAAATGTACGCAAATCCGTTCCTATAACGCATTAGCTGACCGAATGTATCTACTGCTGCGAGATCCCTGAGTTTACTGGGAACGATCGGGTGTCTTGGTGCGGCAAACGACAGAGTGGGCGGCTTGGCTTGCTGACAGGGCTTGCATACCCTAATTACTTTACGTATACGCCGAAGCATATTATTAAAGTAACAGGTTTCCCGCAGCTTCTCCAAGCATTTCCTTGCACCAAAGTGACCGTAGCTCAGATGGACGTACCACACAAGCTTGTTCACTAGTTCCTCCGGAATCGCTAACAGCCACCTGGAATCATCCAGAGCTCGCCTCTTTGAATGGGATGCCATTCCGGATAATATAATACTGCCTGATGGCCGCGTGGGATTTATCATGTCATTTCTATTTGATGTCTTTGTCTTTGATATCGTCCTTGTATTGTTCCGCCCCGATATTGCCTCGTGACGCAGTGACATAATTCTCGAATGCCACATTTTGAAGGTATAACACACTAAAATTGTTCTCATCAATAGCGTTATCCTCAGCATGGGTGAGCCCGATAGGCATCCGAGATAGAGCATCAGCAATGATCTTGTGCTCCGGAATGTAGTCTGTCGTGAAGTGGTATTCCTAGAGGAACAGCGTCCACCGTCCGAGTCTACTGTGATTGATCTTGGCGCTCATTAGGAGTTGTAGTGCTCGGTGGTCGCTGTACACCGTAGTCGTGCGCCCGAACAAATAGTAGCGTAATTTCTTGAACGCCCAGACAATCGCCAGGGCTCCAAGCTCCGTGACAGAGTAGTTCCGTTCACTCCGCGAGAGCACACGGCTGGCGAACGAGATAGTTTTCCAGGTGGACAGATCTTTTCCACCATCCGTCTGGAACAACACCGCTCCCAGCCCCATCAGTGAACTATCTGTCATCAGGCAAAACTCCTTATTCAAATCCGGATGCGCGCGCAATGGAGCGTTAAACAATGCATTCTTTAATTCGTCAAATTCGCTCTGTACTTGTTCATCTCACATCCAAGCGGTGTTCTTACCTGTCAGTGCACATAAACGAGGGGTGGACAAAACATTGGCATTTATAAATCTCTTGTAGAAATTGCAAGGCCTCAAATAACCGGTGAGCTGATGCTTTGACGTAGGCGTCGCGCACTCCGCAATCGCTGAAATTTTTTCGGGATTCGGATGAATCCCATCCGCCGACACAATATGACCCAGAAACTTTATGCTTTCGCACCCGAACTGGGATTTGTCCAGATGCATGGTCACCCCCGCTTTGTCGAATACTTCGAGCAATCGATTTGGAACCCGGTTGTTATTCCCATGACATCTCTGCAATGAGAATGTCGTCCACATTCACCGTTACGCACGCTTTTAGGTCGTCAGGCAGTATACTATTCAGGCCTCTTATGAAGGTGGCTGAAGAAACATTGAACCCGAAAGGGAGGCGTCTAAACTGGTAGCAACTCCCATAGCAGAGGAAAGCAGTATATTGCCGGCAAGACGAATCGAGCATAATTTGCCAATAGCTGTTTCGGAGGTCCACGAATGACAATACTTTCACGCCATGAAACCTTTGCAGCAATTCCTCAAGTCCTTCTGGCCTACCTGTCTCGGACATGATGACCGTATTTATTTGCCGCGAGTCCAACACCAAACGCACTGACTTGTTCCGCTTTGGCACTACGAGTAATGGCGAGTTATAGGAGCTCCTAGCTCGCTCTATTATACCCTGCTGCAGCATCCTACTCATTTCGCCTTCCACACTGCTCTTGTGCACCAATGGGGAGAGATAGGGCTTAACAAAGAACGGAAGATGGATTTCTGTACCGCTTTACGGTGCGCGACCATCAGTTGCCCCCGGCGAATCCGAAAATACTCGGGCATGGCTTCTCAGAACGCGACACAGTTCCACACGGTTCGCTTCCGTGGCTCTCGCACCACCAATACACCTTTCCACAGCCCTCGTGAAAACATCGTTCCTACCTCTCTTAGGATGGCGAACACCTACTGTTCTGATGTTTACATTGCCATTCTGCTCGTTCTTAAAATTACTACTAGTGTTATTACCATTTCTGTTATTACGTGCTTGCTCCTCATTGGCAGCCACACGCTCTACACGTTCCAAATATTCAATGAAACGATCCAGATTGTCTCTAGGCGCAGATATAATTCTAGTTTGCCAATACCATGGCAGTTTGGCTTCAAGGCCTAGTATTATCATTTCAGGTTTTAGCCTTTCGGCCAAATGTGACAAACGTGAGATTCGTGACCTGGCAAACACTTTAATAGATTCCTTGCCTACATTGAAGCGTTTTCCACTCCAAAATTCTCTCAACACTTCATTTTGCTTATTGCTAGAAATGGCTCTGAGCACTATGCGACTTTTCTGCGGTCATCAGTCGCCTAGAACTTAGAACTAATTAAACCTAACTAACCTAAGGGCATCACACACATCCATGCCCGAGGCAGGATTCGAACCTGCGGCCGTAGCGGTCGCTCGGCTCCAGACTGTAGCGCCTAGAACCGCACAGCCACTCCGGCCGGCGCTTATTGCTAGACCAATACTCATTAATGAAAGCTGTTTTAAATTCCGCTAATGTTTTACACTTCAACATAACATCAGCTGACCAACGCATGGCGTCACCTGCTAAATGGCTTCTAATAAATGAGATTTTATCTCGTTCAGACCAAGTTGGTTGAATCACATCTTCAAAATCGTTCCAGAAATCTAGCGGGTTGATATTTTTATCTGGATCGAACCGCAAGAACTGCCGACATCCGATAAAAGCGGCGTTTGCAGCTACAACTTTTTGCATACTACCATTACCAGAAGTTACTGAAGCTACTTTACTCTCAATGTTAACAATGTTAGTACTAATATTTTCTATTCTCATTTCAACATTATCTACTCTCTGCACAATATGAGTAGTATCAGTTTTGATTGCGTCTACTTCTGCTTGACATATGTTTACTTTTATATTAACATCTTTAAACCTATCTGAGCACAGTTAAGATTCCGCCTCGATCTTTTCTGTTAACTTGTGCTCCAGCTTCGCATCTTCCATTTGGAAGTCTCTGCGAACCTCAGCAACTTCGGATTTTACTGTTTTATACATTTCAGAAAATTGCTGAGCAACCTTTTTCTTAATATCCTCATGATTGTAATCAATTTTATAATTCAAACTGTCCAGATCCTCTTTCAACTTATTGCAACCAGCCTTGAAGGTATTGTCCATTACCTCCAATCGTTTATTAAAATTAGTTTGGCTGGCCACAATCCTGTTATTTACCTCAATTATATCAGATTTTAATTCAGCTGTCATTTTAGCATTACTGGCTGACATTTTTGCATTACTGCTTTCAGACTTTAATTCAGCTGTCATTTTAGCATTACTGGTAGCTATTGCTTGTAATATAACAGTTAAATCAATAGCCCCAGTACCTTTGGGTTGCTCACTAGCTGGCTTTTTATCACACTCAGGTGACAAAAAACTAGCTCCAACACCAGAATCATCAGAACTAAATGAAACTTCTGATTTATCGGTCATATCTAACCTCTCCTTTTTAAACTCTACCACCTCTGATGACTGTTTCATTTTTAATTCGTCAGAGAAACTATCATCCAATAAATTAAAAATTTCTGCTTTACTACAGGGGTCTCTATTATTGAATCATTGCCCCTTTTCACACTACTGTCAGGAGACGATACTTCATATTTCACTTTAACATTACTATTTTCATGCGTATTTACACTTGAATCGTTGTCTGTATTTACAGTTCCCTCAACAGTCATAGGTTCTGATTTAAGTTTAACCTCAGTTTCTTCTGGCGGTTCCATCATCGACAGTCTTTTAGTGCAGGTTAGTAAAACTTTTAACAGCTTTTCACTTAACTTAGTTCCTTCTGCACGACGTATGGCGTTGCCGGCGCGGCGTACCAGGATTACTGATGCGACGCGGCGCGTTGAACTGCAGACGGCGCTTTGACAGCTGCTGTGTGTTTGCGTGGCCCCCAACTGCAGGCGCGGCTCAAGTTTCTCCGGCGGACAACTGCAGTGAGGCGAAACTGGCTTCTCGCGATGCCGGCAGCGCCGCTAGACTCAGTGACAGCTCCGTCAATCCAGATGCGTTGTTAACCCAATTGCGTCGTCCACATGCAACGTAACACTATCACTGTTCTATTACTCAGTTGTGTGTCGCATTTCACTCCCGAATTCGAATATTTAAAAATCACTTTCACTTTTACTCAGTTTCTTTCCCGGCCGATTATCAACATATGTGGGGCGGAGGGGGAATAATTGTTATAAATATGTTTTGTTTTTCCCGGCCGATGCACCATATGTGGGGCGGCGGGTGGAAATACTGGTTATAAATGTTTTGTATTTATTTATTTAATGCTGTTGTTTGCCGTTCTCAACACTGGCTCTCTAACAACAATATTGGCAACCAGAAAGTGATTAGCAAAATGTGAAGCCTGTAATTAGAATTCCTAGTGCCCACTTCACGTGAGAAATACATTTATAGCTACAGCTTATAGCTCTGAGGAATTAGGAGATTGTCTGGGATTCATAATCAAAAACCATTTTCTCTAAAATGTTCACTATATTCTGAAAGTCATAGACCAAAAAGAATCCACACAATCCAACTACCAGAGCAGTTCAGAATCTAATGCGCTGTTGCAACTATAACTGTTCGAATTAAATGTTTATCATCAAATTATGGCGAGCATTCACTTAATGTTCATCAAGCGCCACGCTAAATAATGGTAGAATGTCTGTCCCACGGCAGCATGTGAAAATACGACATACGGAAACTGAAGATAGATCATTAAAGTCATCCCAGAATTAACACTTCACTCGAAATCGATTTCATGGTTACACGTATCCCGAGTAACTTATTAGGGCATCCGAGACTGTTTATAGGAATGATACCAACGCGACGCGACTCCCGGCACAGATGGTGCGCTAATCAGCGTCTGGAGAGAACTGGGGCCTTCCTTTTTCGCGCAGCGTTCTTATATACTGTATATAGCCGCGATGCGGACGGCTGAGGGAACGCCTGATCAAATCCGCTCTCCTGACTAGGCGCTGGGCTATCGAATAAATCATTGCTTCCTTTGCTGATGGCCGATGAAGATCTCAATTTAAATGTGCAATCACCACACAGGTAAGTAATCATAATAAAAGTCTGACGTGGCTAAGTCAAATATTTTGGGCGAGAGAATTAATTTAATTACACTACACGCAGTAGACGTACTCTGAACTTGCCCTTTGGAGATACGCTATCGCTATAGTTTTATAGTTATTCAGCTGAAACTTCTCACATCTTCATGATTATAGCGGATCTCCCTTCTACTTAAATTTAAACATCCTAGCCTTATTTATTCGCCTACTTAATCTGTCTTGCTTCCTTAATTTCTAAGACAAAAACCAGAAAATCATGAATTTCAACTAAAATTTTAATTTGTGAGATCCAGAATACTGTTTCTACTAAATTATTATGCAAATTTTTAAGTTTCTAGCTCTTTTCTGTTGCGCCAATGATTTTTCCAGAAAAACGTCCCAATTTCGAAAATGGTTAAAGTTATTGAACTGATATTCAACACATATTGATTTAGTATTACTCCTGACATGCTAGAAACGTTTCAGGTTATTTACTTGATTTTTAAAGTATTGCGCAACATTTATGACGTCAGAGCTAGTTACAGCGGACTGGCTGGCAAACAATGGAAAGACTGATGTGAATTTTATACGGCGTGAGTATGCTGCTTCCCTACAAGGTCGCGACTCAGTCCTAACGTGAAATTTCAGACAGCCCACCTCAGACTTCTTGCGCAAAACACATTCCTCAAAAATTAGACTGACAGGGTTGCTCCCGGCAACGATAGTCATAACACCGCCAGCCACGTCGATTACGACGCGGTGGGCGTTTATAAAGTCAGTCCCCAATATCATTGCCACGCTCATTAGCGGCATCACAAAAAAAAAATTGAATTCAAACTCATGACCTTGCCAAACGAAGTTTACTCGAGTCTGTACTTTAATTTTAACACTTTCCATATTACGCGCCCCTGACTGTGGTTCCTCTCACCTGGAAAGTCGGCCAACTCCCCGTTTCCTCAGACTTCCGAAACACCGCTTCATTAATAAGCGAAAAGGGGCTGCCTGTATCGAGTACACATCTAAGACTGACTCCCTGAAGGTAAACAGACACGACTGGGTTTACCGCGGGCACACCAATACTGAGGCCCTCCCTCAACAAATCTTTCCTAATATCGTCTTCCTCTATCAAATGATCATCAATAGCACCGGTCCTCATTAAGTTGATGCCAGCCGAGTCAACCAATAGTCATTGATCCCTTTGATTAGGGGCATTTGGCGGATTGTGCCGCGGGTTTGCGGGACGAATCTCAACACCCACTGGCGGACCACCCGTACTGTTCATGGCTCCCCTGTTGTTGCTTGTTCGATAATTATTCTGTAGTCGGTCACGACTACCGTTCCTAGGTCCGTTATAATTGCGCCTAAATATCTGCTCATTACCATATCTTCTAAACTCCCTGGGGTATCTTTGATTTCCTCTCGGCGAATGATGACCATTGGCATCGTTTGTTCTGCCCGCGTTCCGTGAGGAGTCGCGACGCTGCCAACGCTCGTGCGCTCTGTAACTCTGAGGCGACCCGTTACGTCTGGCTGTACGGCTGCAGCTTCGCTTGCGCGGCCGCTGCTCGTAGGCGCTCTGACCGTAATTCTGCGTGGTGCCATTCGCTTCGCACTCAAGTTCTAAAAGGAGATTGCGAAACCCCTCTACATCATCCTTACATCGTCCTGCAAGGATAACGTGCCGCAACTGCATTGGAAACTTTCCCAGGCAAATACGAATAATTTCCGCAGGTCCATAAGGATCGTCAAGATGTTCATTCGCCTGCAGCATGTGGTCGAAGATCTGCACAGGGCTGGAGAATTTCGACCGGTTTAACACTGGTAGCATAATGAGTCCGTGTTTTACACGACTCTGCGCTGCCACTTACCAATAGATCGACAGGAAGTGTTTACGAAACTCCCCGACACTGTAGCAATTGCGCGCAATTGACCTCATCCGCGCCGCTGGCTCACCTTCGAGGTAGCCGCACATATAATCTATTTTGTGGGCAATGGGCCACGTAGCAGGGAGGGAGAACTCGAACTGCTGTAACCAGGCCCGCGGGTGAATCCCCGTAGCCGAGTTACGGAAGACTTCAAACTTCCTCACCGTCAGAAGATGTTTAAAGTCAAATTCGTGAGTTTCCCTTCGCGAACGTTCCTGAGGGGATCCGCGCCGTTCCCACCTGGTACGAGATCCGTGATCGCGACGATGATCAAATTCGCCATCGTTCTCGGAATCATCGTCGGAGTAATGGCCCTTTCGTTCATTTCTTTCAACTTTATGGGCCATTAACCCTTTTAGGTGAAGTTCTAAACGGGTCATGCGCTCACATAGTCCCTCGGTAGCCCCTCTTTGTTCTATATTTATTTCAGACCGTCCACGCGGACATTTCGTTATCGACCGTATTTCGTCCGCATCCGATGATGACGAGGTAATCGTTTCCCTATTATTGTCAGACTTACGCGCTACTGCGTCTGAGATCCTGGATATTTCTTCTCCCATCTCTCGGTGGGCCGTGTCTTGTGTTTGCATAAGCCCTTTCTCTCGCTCGAGAGCTATTATCGCCTGGCTGAGGGTTTCTACCTGCGCGCTAAGGTGGACCGGGCACTTAGCCGCAGTGTCCTCTATTCGGGACACAAGAGCCTCGTGGGCACTCTGGCTTTGTTCTGCTCAAGCGCGCAGATCCCCGGCGGAACTTAGTCCTACTCAGGACTCAAGAGCCGCGTATTCACTCCGGTATTGTTCTGCTAGCACACGTAGATTCCCAGCGAACCTTTCTTCTTGCTCCATCACCCGCTTACTAATTTTGACTAGCTGCCCCTCTTCTAAAGCGGAGATGGGTTGGTCAATGATCGCTAGTTTCTCCCCAACACCCTGTACTATTCCACTACTCAATCTTCTATTTGCTTCCTCGACATCCCTCCTATTTTCTTCTACGTGTTTTATATTCGCTTCCTCGATATGTCTAATATTACTGTCCAGTAATTGTCGTAGCATAGTCTGTAATGAATTTGCATCTATCGCCTGATTCGAAATCACAACTGCAGACTCAGGATGGGAAAACACTTGCACTTGCGTTTTCCGCGTTTCGTTCCTGGTCGGACTCGACGTTTTGATCTAGTCCTTGTTCAGGGTTATTGTCTGGCTGGTTTTTCCGATTGCGGCTCCCTGAACAGCTACGCGTCTCCATCATAAGGATAGTTACTCCACGCTCCAAAATACAACAAGAATAATAAGTTATTGAGACTAAAGAAGGCACGATCAGCATTTATAATTATATGTTGAATCTCTTTCTCAACCTCATTTTTATTATATGGAATCGATCCCAGGTACTTAAATTTCTCTACTCGTTCAAAATTGTGTCCATCCATACTGACAGTGGTAGGGAAATCCTGTTGGCGTGAGATGATCATATATTGGGTTTTCTCGTCGTTAACAACGAATCGCACTTTGCTTTCCACTTTCATGAACCTAGTGGTGCCAGACACTATCTGAGTGAGTCTCCCATAATCACCACATCATTGGCAAAGTCCAAGATTGTGTCAATTCCAATCATACTCATCTCCCTATCATTACCAATTTCACGTCGTAGCTCTCCCAGTGCAATGTTGACTAGCACTGGGAACAAAGGATTTCCTTGTCTCAAAAACGTGTTGAACAGTGAAAGGCTCTAACATACAGATACAAGCTGCCAGGTATGGTTTGGAAACAAAATAACATGCTTCAATCACTTTGATGTATTTTATTGTGATGCCCAACTCCTGCATATCCTCCATAATACCGTCCGATTAATGCTGTCGTAGGCCTGTCGGAAATCTATAAATATGAGGTGTAATTCTCTATCAAATTCATAGTACTTTTCCAGTAGCTGTCGTAGCGTAAAGATGTAATCTATTGTTGAGCGTACTGCCATGGATACACATTGATATGGTCCTATGATCTCTTGTAGAACAGACTTCAGGCGACTAAGTAGCAGGGAGGTTAAGACTGTGTAACCTCTCAAATAGCGAGATTCCTCGATAAATGTCTACTTTTGTGGCATCTCCTGTTTTAAAAATGGGGCATACAATTGCACTCTTCCATTCGACCGGGATCTCCTCTGATTTCCAGATTCCGACAATAAGCTGTCTCAGCGTATCCAATAAAACTTCCCCTTCGTGTCTAACCTGTTCTGCACTAATAGCACTACCACCTGGCTCAGGTTCAGGTGCTTCCTCTTCCTCTGTATTTAACTCCCATTCGGGTTCTATTCTTCCTTCTGGAGCTTCTACATTTAGCAGTTTTCTGAAATGCTTTCCAAACTGATCACTTCTGAGTATGTTGCTTGTGTGTCTTCTGACGGGTGATTTAACCACTAAAATCTCTCCTCCATTCTATCTTTAACAACCGTTTGGCATTCGTCATCAAACCATGGTTTGTTTTTGGGTTTAGGTTGTCGTCCTTGTTCTTCCTTTGTACTCTGTATAACCACTTCCTTCAGTTGCGTTCATATGCCTTCTACATTATCCGGGGCCTCTGTTTTTATAAATCTCTTTCCGTGGGAAGTAGGTGCTACTAATGATAATTCTTCTAAGATCAGCAAAATTTATCAACCTAACACCGTTATCGTTGGTGATTTCGTGTAGGCTTTTCGACCCAATTGTGGGACGATATTCATTTTCTTTTCAAATTTGTGCATTGAGGTCACCCAGGACTAAATGGATCGAATGGCGTGGTAGTTTGTCAATAATGTCCTCCAAATCAGCATAAAAATTGTTCTTTATTTCATCATCCGTATCCTCCGAAGGTGCATGACAGTTAACAATGCAAATCTTGAATGGTGATGTCTTCAAAATCATCACTCAGATCCGATCATTTATTGGGATCCATTTACTAACTGCTGAGAAGATCTTGTTGTGAACAGCAAATCCCACTCCAGAGGCCCAATCCGGCCGTTCCTCATTGCTGTTGAATAGCGTGTAGTGATCTCCGACCTTCATGATTCCTTGGGGGATTCTTGTTTCTTGTATAGCTGTTACGAGGCACTTACGGTTGCGTAGTACTATGTCCAGTTGCTTCATTCCTCCTGTCATGCTTGATCTAATGTTGCCGGCCGAAGTGGCCGTGCGGTTAAAGGCGCTGCAGTCTGGAACCGCAAGACCGCTACGGTCGCAGGTTCGAATCCTGCCTCGGGCATGGATGTTTGTGATGTCCTTAGGTTAGTTAGGTTTAACTAGTTCTAAGTTCTAGGGGACTAATGACCTCAGCAGTTGAGTCCCATAGTCCTCAGAGCCATTTGAACCATTTGATCTAATGTTCCAAGTTCCAATTCGCAAACCAAGCATTCCATTGATCATTCCATTGTCGTCAACATTTTGATCAGTCCGGTACTTTCTTTTGCCTTTTTCTTTGATCTCATACTTTAGGGCTGGTAGGTTATCAGCCTTCCGAGGTCAGTGCTGGGGCTGCCATCCACGGTTCTGAGCCACCCAGTTTGTGATCAGAGAAGCTTTCTCCTAGGAGAGTTGTGTTCACCACGGCTCAAAGAATCCCACCTACCCTTGGTGTCCTACGCTGTTGTCCATCATTGGATCTTCCACTTTTAGGGATGATTTCTCAACCCAAGGACATAGGCTATCTTAATGCCCTAATCTCTATCCGCCATCCAAGGAGGCCGTTGTAATGGAATAGGGGGACTCCTTATCTTGGGAGTCACTCGGTCACCAGAGCCTCGTCAGTTTATAGCAGGGTGCACCACGTGGAGCTGAGGATGGCATTTGGATGAGAATTTCTCACCTCTTCAATAAACACTAAATTCCCAACTCCAGCTCCAGACATGCAACCCCACACAAGAGTATTTCCACCAACATACTTTACTGACGGGACAAAATTTCTCTTCTTCCAACTTTCATTCCTTTTTCGCCAAACCTTTTGCTGTCCATCACACTAGAGGATGTTAGTCTTAATCTCATCCGTGAAAAGTACTGTATTCTAAAGTATGGAATCTTTATTTCAGCGCAGAGTTGCAAATTCTGGGCGCTTCTGTTCGTTTACCCTGCTCTTTTTACTGAGCTGAATAACATTTTTCCTCACCTCCACTAGTATTTCGGTCCTTTTTCAATCCATGTTACGCAGTCGACTTATGTACTGCAATTCACGTCTATTATATCAACCAAGCACACCACTTGCACTCTGTTCACTGAAACGTCTCTCTTGTAACTAACGACAGACAGACTGGAAGTGTGTGTTGACTTCTGTATCGCAGTAAACAAACACTGCTGCATCTGTCACTCTTGCAGTGCGCGGTACCGGTCTGAAGACGTTGGTTTATGTTGTTGTGGACGTGGACGCCAGCACAGAGTTGCACGTCTACCTCTGTGCATCCAGGCTGTACGCAACATGCTACAAAATGGGGGGTGATGTAGACTTTAGTGTCCGACTGTATGTCCACGAGAGGCACCGTATGCCTGTCGTCATCCCAGAAGAGATTACCGAATCAGTAGCCCCCCCCCCCCCCACACACACACACACATGCGTGAGACAATGCTCGTAACAGCGGCTCGGCTGTAATTCACTTCCTACGCTGGCAAAGGGCGCACCTTGGTCCTGCTGTGAGGCTTACGCGGGGCCGAGCAGAGTATGGCCTAAGCGCTGCCTGAGGAACGTGGGATTGTGGTGCTGGGAAGCGCCACTGCTTTCAGTTGCAGGTATTTGAATAATTTGAGAAACCTTCACACTGCATTCGCGTCAGTCCCCTTCCGTCATGACTCGTCACGACTGGGGAAAACGGAAAAGAAGGTAACCAAATGCACCTTTGTGTATAAAAGTTTATATATTGTTGTTAAAAACAAATTTGTAAAATCACGTTGGTACAAGAAATGGTCTCTGCCAAAAGTCGCAAGAAAATAACGAAACTGTAGGATTTCACAGATATTTTCTGAAATGGCACACTTTTCCTTCGCATTTTATTCCTCACACTGAGATAATAAATTGTGTATCATACATTTATTACAGTAATTTAATGCTTGTGGAATCATCAGGATGGTAGCACGAAAAGAGGGGATGGCGAGAATAAGGGAGAAAAAGATCAAGACAGCCAACAGGACCTTTTTTTTTTTTGTAACGTACAGTTTTTAACATACACACATTATATGTGGAGACAGGCGTTATCTCGTTGTCCTTTTGTTTGTTTTGTTGTATTGTCTTTTGTTAAAATCGTAGGATATTATTTGTTGATTGTTCTTCGGATGATTTTTACATAACGTAGTCATGCATTTCGTTAAACAGCTTCATTGCTTTGATTTGTTGTTTTACTGTAACGCATTTAGGTTTCACATAGATGCTGCAGGATCGCATACATCCGCACATATAGAGCCCTATTCGCGATACGTGGCAAAGGGGGAAGCATACATGTGAATAATAATGTGAAGGATAGTATTATGGTCGTGCGGTAGCGTTCTCGCTTCCCACGCCCGGGTTCCCGGGTTCGATTCCCGGCGGGGTCAGGGATTTTCTCTGCCTCGTGATGGCTGGGTGTTGTGTGCTGTCCTTAGGTTAGTTAGGTTTAAGTAGTTCTAAGTTCTAGGGGACTTATGACTACAGCAGTTGAGTCCCATAGTGCTCAGAGCCATTTGATAGTATTATGCTACTTTTTGGTAGATAAATCAATTTTACACACATATTGGTGAGACTAAGGACATATAGCCTGAAATATACATTCAGTTACTAAAAGGACTACGAAATCTACTAATTTTGGCACATGATGATCAGAAATACACACACACACACACACACATATATATATATATATATATATATATATATATATATATATATATATATATATATATATATATATATATATATATATTATTGGTGTTTTGCCCTTAGAGAGCGCATTTGGACTAAACTACATGGCCAGTTCCTTTTCCTGCCTTCCTTGCTGCCCAAACTTCCCTCATTCGCTCGCTGTGTTTCTGTTTCCGGTCCTCTGTCCACGCTTCTTGTCGGCTTTGCGTCTTCGGCTTCATCTTGATTGCCTTTTTGGTTGCCCATATTTCTTTCATCTTCTGGCTGTGATCTTGCTTGCGTTCTTCGGTACATTTTATGCCTGTTCGTTTGTCGCATTGTATCTCATGTAGTTTACTTTTCTTAATGATGTTTCTGAACTTTATTCTGTCGTTTATTGTGTCTGCTGTTATGTTGAGCTGGTTCAGGTCGTTTTCTACCTCTGCCACCCATTTTTTGTTTCTAGTGGTTACCCAGTCAAAGATCTGTTTGGTCAGCCTGTGTGATGGCATTCTGTATAGGTGTCCATAGAATTATAGTCTGCGTTTTCTAATCTTTTCTGTGATTGTCTCCGTATGTTTGTACAGTTCCTCTGTAGGTTTCTTGATCCATATTCCATTGTTGTTAGTTGCGCCAAATATTTTCCTAAGTATTTTCCGTTCTACTTTTTCTAACTGTCTGATACGTGTATGCCCTAGGATTAGTGTGGTCTCTGCTGCATATAGTGCCTCGGGGAGCACCACCGTGTCGTAATGGCGTAATTTGGCTTTTTGTGAGATAGACTTCTTGTTGTAATGATTCCACACTACTTTGTATGCCTTGTCCAGTTTAGTCTTTCTTTCTTCGTTTGAGTCTCTGTTATGTCCACTCATTTGTAGTGTTTCACCGAGGTATTTGAAGTTTGCCGTTTTGTAAATCGTGCCATACTTTGTGTTCAGAGATGAGAGTTTCTTTGTGCTCATAAACTGTGTCTTTTCGTAAGAGATCTGTAGTCCAGTTTTGGAAGCGATTTCGTGCAGTTTTTCAATAGCGTCTTTTGTTTCCTTTATACCTTTCGTGACAATCGCCAAATCGTCTGCAAAAGCCAGGCATTTAATCTGTAGGTTTCCTAAGGTTATCCCCTGTTGTGATGTTTCCCATTCTTTTATGACCTTATCTAACACCAGATTGAAAAGGAGAGGTGAGAGGCCATCGCCTAGTCGGACACCTGTGCGAATTTCAAAGGGCTCTGATAGTTCCCCACAGAACTTTACTTTGGAGGTCGTGTTGGTTAAAGTTTGCTCTATGATAGCTCGTGTTTTGTTGTCTACTTCGTATTCTGCTAGAATTTTGAAGAGAGTTTTCCGGTCGATAGAGTCGTACGCCTTTTTGAAGTCAACAAAGGTAATGATCAGGTTCTGTTTGTGTTGTAAAATCGTTTTCAGGTTCCAAATTTGTTCCGCACAAGACCGCCCTTTACGGAAGCCTGCTTGGTATTCCCCAATCAAGTGGTCGGTTTGGCATTCTAGTCTGTTCAGTAAAGCTTTAGAGAGGATCTTGTATGTGACCGGTAGTAGGGATATTCCTCTGTAGTTGTTCAGGTCAGTCTTGTCACCTTTTTTGTGTAGTGGGTGTATCACGGCAGTTTTCCAGTCGCCAGGAATTTTCATGGTCTTCCAGATATCTTCCAAGATCCTGTGGATGTCTTTGGTGAGTTCTGGGTCTTGCAACTTCCAGATTTCCGCGATGATGCCATCTTCTCCTGGTGCTCTACGATTCTTGAGTGACTTTATTATTTCTTTAACTTCTTCTAGAGTTGGAGGTTCACTATCTGGATTGTATGTGCTCGTTTCTGTCATCATTTCTTCCATGGGGGGGGGGGGGGGGGGGGTTCCGTGTTGAGCAGTTTTTCAAAGTACTTTGCCAGAATGTCACAATTGTTTTTGGTCTTGGTTTCTAGGGTTCCATCCGGTCTTCTGAAGCACAAGTTGGGTGGTTGATATCCAGTCATATTTTCTCTGAACGTTCTGTAGAAGTTTCTTGTATTGTTCTTCATGAAGTCCGATTCGATCTCTGTCAGTCGCCGTTTGTCATACTGTCGTTTTTCACTGCGAATGATTTTGCTTGATTGCTTCTGTGTTTTCAAGAAGTTCATCCAATTCTCTTGGGATTTATGGCTACTAAATTTTTTCCATGCACTGATTCGTTGGTCAATAGCTTGGTCACATGTGTGGTTCCACCAACGGTGTTTCCGTGTTCGTGGTGCTTGTGCTAGTTTCATGGCCTCTCGGATTCTTCGTGAAAGTTGTGTCCAGTCTGTCGTTTTCTCCATTTTAATTTTGTGTAATATTTGTGTCTGGTTTAAAGTAACGTATTCTGGATCTGGTCTAACAATTTTGTTCTTCTGGAGCTTTTTCTTGGGCAAAAGACGAATCCTGATCTGTAGTAGGTGGTGGTCTGAGTCGAAGTAGCCTTTACGGGTGTCTATGTTCAAAATTTCTTTTTGTGAGTCTTTCTGCACTATTACGTGGTCGATTTGTAGTTCTTGCTTTCCGCTGGGGAATTTCTATGTGGTAAGTTTTCGTGTTGGTTTCTTGAATTTTGTTGACATAATGGCGAGGTCGTGGCTTTTGAAAAAGTCTATCAGATGTTTTCCGTTTTTGTTGATGTCCTTGTGTGGAGTATGTTTTCCTGTGATATGTCTGTACATCTTTTCTTTTCCGAGTTTGGCGTTGAAGTCACCCAGTATTATTTTGACTCTATGTGCAGGAATTTTTCTGATAGTTTCTTCCATTGTCGTCCAGAAGTCATCAATTTCGTCCGGGTTTTTCCTGTTGTAGTCATTAGTCGGTGCATGTGCGTTGATTATTGTGTAGGATTTATTGGCTGATTTCACTGTGATGGTGCTGATTCTTTCGTTTGGTGACGAAAAGTCGATTATGCTGTCTGTGATGGACCTGTGTACTGCAAATCCTGTGCCAAAAAGCCTTAGGTTTTTCAGTTGTCTCGATGGTTTTCCTTTGTATATTCTGAAATACTCCGTGTTGAAATGGTCTTCGTCTGTGAATCGTGTTTCTTGCAGTGCACATATTTTGATTTGAAATTTTTCAAGAGTGTCTGTCAGTTGTTTCATCTTTCCTGTCTTCATCAGTGTGTTCACGTTGAGTGTGCCGATGTAGTGTTTGCGTTTGGTCTTGAGGGAGCTTGAGAAGCTCCGATTCTTCTCATGATGTCCGTGAGCCTCCGGAATCCGATGCTCACGACAATCCCAGTCTATTGACTGGGGCCCGGGGTAATGAGATTTTTCTCGTTGTACCATCATGATGTTTAGTAGTTGGATGTATGGCATGCTGCCGAGTACAACCTGACTTTCCAGATCAGGAGGTTGGCTGAGGCCGCCACTGACATGTGGAGCAGACGCCTTTTGTAGCCGCCCACTGTGGGAACAGACGCTACTAGTAGTTTTGGTCCACCCCGAGTATTTCATTTCCTCGGTACCACCTATATCTAGGAGGCATTCCCCTATCCGCCACCTGGGGAGGCGCTCGGTTGCGGGTCTACTAACCGCCCCGATATATATATATATATATATATATATATATATATATATATCTAAATACGTGATTGTTTTATGATATATTATTGTATTATTAGGGATGGGGAGGTATATGAAACTGAGAAATTGAGAGGAGAAAACGAAAGTGTGAGTGTAGAATGTTAATGATAGGGGCTGGGGACCAGGGGGAGAGAGAGAGAGAGAGAGCGCAAGGACATTTATATACGAAAGATACTTCTTAGTCTCCAGTGTTACATTGAAAACACTTGTTATTTACACTTTTGCACCGAATTATGGCAGACAAAATGGTTCAAATGGCTCGGAGCACTATGGGACTTAACATCTGTGGTCATCAGTCCCCTAGAACTTAGAACTAGTTAAAACTAACTAACCTAAAGACATCACACACATCCATGCCCGAGGCAGGATTCGAATCTGCGACTGTAGCAGTCGCGCGGTTCCGGACTGAGCGCCTAGAACCGTATGGCTGACATTTTGTTGCCTTATTCATGATTGTGCCAATGAGGAAAGAGACACTGGAGAGCGACAGTTGCTCATATGGAAACACTTTGGGGCAAGACACTTGAACACTTTCGCATGCTTTGAACACACATTTTGGCACACTGCACTGTTCTTGACGTTGGGGAAGGATGGGAGGATGACGTCGTCGGCGTCGGGGACGTGGGTATCGTGGGAGGGCGACCGCCTGGGTTGTGGAAGATGTCTCTGAACTCGGCGACCAGCGGGACCTGCAGGGAGCTCTGGATGGACTCGCGGTACTTGCCGCCTTGTTTGGCCGTCTTGTGTTCCTCACACGGGTCTGTGAGGAGCTCCGCCTTTTCCGTCCGCCGTTTGTTGACGATGGCGTATGCTGTCACAGCAAGGACCGACATCGTGGTCAAGCGCTTTGGCTTGGCGAACGGTTTTGCCTCAGGGACGGTGACTGACAGTTTACCTTTCGTCGCTGTACGCAGCTCGTTGTCTAGTGGCTAGCATTGCTGCCCCTGGGTCACAGGGCCCCAGGTTCGGTTCCCAGCCAGGTTGGGGATTTTCTCCGCCCGGAGACTGGATTTGTGTTGCCCTCACCTTTTCATCATCATTCAGGAAACGGCGAGACTTGATAGTGGGGGAATTTATACGGGCGCTGATAATTACGCTTTTGAGCGCCCTACAAACCAAATTATCGTCCTCGTCATCTTTCGTCGCTTATTTTGATGTGGGCAGCCGGTTTTCTACCTATCACCCATACTTCCCTGCTCCCTCTGCATTGAAACCGGTGTTCTATGGCGTCAGTGTGATTGCGGAGTTCGCAGTTTGGCGATTCCAGCATATTAATGTGCGCCAATTTCTCGTTAGTCGGCACTGTCTGGTGTTCGATTTTGCACCAGGAATCCCTAGCGTGCACTGGTAAAATCCGTTCAGAGATCCTCTTCCAGACTTGTGGCCAGTCGTTGTCTGCAAGTTTCATCTCTAGTTTGGTTTGGTGAGTCTTCCCCCTTAGGGCGCCATAGACCTTCCGTGCCGTTCCCTGTTCTGGGTTGGCCACAACAGCGATGGCGTAGCTCTTCTCAATCGTAAGCTGTTTTAGGTGACACAACGAGTGGGATGTGGCAGGTATCGACTGGTGCCTCTTCGCTTGTAGGCGTTGAGCAGGCTGGACGTAATGCCGTTCGCGTTCTAGTTTTCAGCGCTCGGTGGAGCAACAGTGCTGCGCATTTTGTCTTGACGTCGGGCAGTCCGGGTCCGCATTCTTCCCTCGACAGGAAGCACATCGCCTGGGAGACCGAAGATTTCGCGCCTCCACAGCAGGTAATTGGCCGCACCTGCTATGCCTCGCGCAATTTCTGCCGGTGCACATAGAATCTGAGCCATGTACCAGACTTTCGACAGGATCGTTTCGTTTATAAGCTGAATTCTTTGGCTCAGCATCAGGTTTCTGCTCGTGTGGGCGCTCACGAGCCCTACATCTACATCTTCATCTACATCTACATCCATACTCCGCAAGCCACCTGACGGTGTGTGGCGGCGGGTACCTTGAGTACTTTTTTTTTAAATTATGCTGGGTTCCTGCACGCAAAGGTATACCTCAGATCCACTTGGATCTTCAACAGTGATATTAGTGGTGATCGTAGCGTCTCATAAAATACGTGTGTCTGGGCGGATACTCGGCCGAAACTTCTTGCGGCCCCAAAACGCAATTCATCTAGGCGCAGTTCAGCCTGTAACTGTAGCAGGGACTCTCGCGAGTTCGAGTCAACTAGATCGCCGACGCCCATTAGGTAGAGATTCATGTCCTGCGTGACTGGCAACTCAAAACTGAGTAATGACTCCAGCTCCACGCTATCAAGGGTGTGACAACACGCTGTATAGTCTTTTTCAAAGGAGAATTACGCAGTAGTACTGATAAGCATAATATGGTAGGTACTTCCTCACTCCAGGATCCGCCTAACTTGAGCGTCGTAACTGGCTTCAACCAACTCGGTATATTGTGTAAAATCAAGTTGGAAGTACCTGTTTTGGCGCTTCTCAATGAACCAGCTCAATCCGGGAACTAACAGCAGTTCGTTGGTTAAAGGATCGTTCTTTTTTTGTGCTTCCTTTCGTACTTTGGGATTTGGGTGTTAGATCTGGTTTTATTTAAAACGATGCGCCAGTTTTGTGCTGCCATTTTGAGTGGGCACTGATGAATTTCTTCTCTGAATGCTCTATGCTTATCTGTCACTCGGTAGCACTGTTTGGCCGTTCTTAGTCTGCCATTACCTATCGGCAGTAGTACTGTTGTTCTCAGATTTCGTTTTGCGCCTGACTCTCTCTCTCTCTCTCTCTCTCTCTCTCTCTCTCTCTCAAAACATTCCACGATTGGTTGAATTTTGTCGATTTCTAGGTTTCAAATGGCTCTGAGCACTATGGGGCTTAACATCTGTGGTCATCAGTCCCCTAGAACGTAGAACTACTTAAACCTAACTAACCTAAGAACATCACACACATCCATACCCGAGGCAGCATTCGAACCTGCGACCGTAGCGGTCACGCGGTTCCAGACTGAAGCGCCTAGAACCGCACGGCTACACCGGCCGGCGCCGATTTCTTCTTCACTCTGTATGAATAGGCCCATATCATCGGCGTAGGCAATGCATGTTATAGTTAAGGTTCCAGGAGTGTAGCCTCTCATATTGACTGCCACTTTATGTAGTAACAGGACCATGACTTTGTAAACAGTCCCATTTATAATGGGCAGCCTTCTCTGACGGATTTCCCTATTGGTATGGACTTGGATATCCATCCGTTTATCGATATTGTGGAGGTGGCATTTGTAACAATGTTCGTAATGATTTTTGTGATATTGGGTCGAAATCCGAGGTGTGTGATTGTTTTCAGTGGGCACCGGTGACAGACCTGTCGGAAGCTTTGTGGAAGCCGACAGAAATGATCGCTTTTGATGTTCTGGTTGTTGCGGCGTGGGCTATGATGTCCCTATAAGTGCAGACGGCGTCGAAGAAGTTTCTGCCAAGCACTGCACGTGTCTCTTCATTGCTGCTATCTTGTAGTCTGAATTTAGTAGCGTTATCGGTCGAAAGTCTATTTTCTTGGCTGCCTGCTTTTTAGGGAGCAGAATCACCGTCCCTTGTAAAAATATTGGTGGCATTTCAGTCCCGTTTAGAACTTCATTCACAATTTCTGTAAGAATGCTTCCGACTGTACCCCAAAGCAGAGTGTAAAATTCCTTTGGGATTCCGTCTGCGCCTGGAGCTCTTCCATGTCTGGTGTATTCGAGGACCGCTATCTGACATCGTCTTCTGTCACATTCTGAGTTAAAAGTGCCCAGTTTGCGCTGATAAGGATCCGGCAGATTTCTTACAGGATCCTAGCCATTTCCGCGTCGTTGGTATCTTTTCCTCGGAACAGGTTGTCGAAATGATGTTCGACGTGATCCATGACGTGTCTTTTTGACGATAGCCTGTTCCAGTACTTGTTTGCTGTTTGCCTTCTGTCTCCCCCTGTGCAGGTGGTGCAGCGTGGCAGGTCCATCTTCGATCTCGCCGTTGTTTTGACAGCGGGCGATGACGCCTTTCATCTGCTCCCTTTTCGTGCTCGGTATACGCGCTATCAGTTCTTTAATCCGCGGCAGTGGCTGTTCGTTGTCCGTAGAGGTACCCATTGCGTCTCGTAGGCAACCTCCGTGAAAGTCTGCCGTGTTTCGTCTCCAGATGGTCTTCTCAGCGCTGGACTCTCTTAAGTTTTCTTATTTGTGGTTTGGTGAGTTCCACTCACCACTCAGTGGTAGAGTTGTACTCGCCTCGCCTCTCTCTGCATTCAAGAAGTATTCCAGAAATTTGGAGTTTAATCGCAAGTCACCTCAACGACGATAAATGAAGTTTCCAGGTCCCTCTTCCTGCTGACAACTTTCTTCTAATTTTAGGCGCCTTACTAACTCCTGCTGTTCGGCGCACAGGTTAGGTACCGAGATGTGTCTCCGAATGCAATTACACACTCGAAGTCACCTGCCAGCACGATGTTGTTGGTGCGAAGTAGAAGCTCGCAGATGTCCTCATTGTAGAACTTGATTCTAGCACGTTTGTTTTCAGTTCCCGACAGTACGTATATCTTTACAAACCGCGTATTTTCTATTTTTACTGCTATTCCTCGTCCGTCGGGCTTTAATTTTACGTCTCCAGTATTGAGACCATGTTTGACCAAAGTCGCGCTGCGTGGGATTAGCTGGGCGGTCTTAGGCGCCGCAGTCATGGACTGTGCGGCTGATCCCGGCGGAGGTTCTTTTCCGAAATCGAAATATTTATAGCTTTTGGGAAACAAAAGCAATACCGACGATTATATCAGTATGTAATTAGTTCTGCCAAGTATAAATATAGATCCATCTGTCTGTCCGGTAGCTTCCTTTCACGCTTACTGATTGCTATAGAAACAGTCCATCGCCATGGTAGTAACAAGAAAGGAACGATGCAACGAGAATGTGAATGTACGCTAATCATTTCTTTGTGATCACTCCATCTGTGCCTACTTTAATTACTACAACTGCATACCCAAAAGACAATAAGGAAAAAATAAATGGGTTTGTGAATGTTTGAAAAAAAGAACGACATACTGCATATTAATTTACTCTCTAAAAACATTAGTTAATAAATTGTAGCGACACAATGTTCAAAACATAACTGGAAACACGTTCACTACATAGAGATAAGAACATCAATGATTGACCTGTCATCTAAAGTCGACGTACAATTTTAAAATTTTAGCAATAAGGAAATGAATTAATACAGAATGCTACACTTGTAACGTATGTTGTTGTTCTAAATTGTTTAGCTCTGGTATTTACAGGGTCACTGAGAAAGCATCCTAGGTTTGGGAGGGAAAAGCCGTAATTTATCTGCACTACAACAGAAAGAAGGACAACTTAAGGAAAAATAATGTAATGTGTGTTCAAGCTCACAATCGACATTGACGCAGGAAGTTCCTGTGACTTAGTATGGGCAGAGGTTATATTCGACAACCAAAATAAATTAATAACTAACTCCTTTTACCTACCCCCTTTCTCAGATGAAACAGTTCAAAGAAAACTTGAGTCTCATCACAAATAGGTACCCTACTCATACAATTATAGTTGGCAATGACTTCAATCTACCTTCCGTATGTTGACAAAAATACATTTCCATACCCTATTGTAAATAGAAAATAACTTCCGTAATTGTTCTAAATGCTTTTCTTAAAATTATTTTTAACAATTAATTGACGAGGTCATTCAAATTGTAAATGGTTACGTAAACACGTTTGACCTCTTAGCCACAAATAATCCTGAGCATCACGAAGGATACAGGGATTAGTGAACACGCAGTCATAGCGAGGCTCACTTCCATAACAAAGAAAATCACCAAAACTAAATGCGGAATATATCTATTTATAGAAGCAGCTTGAAATTGGTTGACGTCTTTCTAAGAGATTGTCTCCAGTCCTTCCAAACTATGTAAATGAAGACCATATGTGACTTAAGTTCAAAGAAATAGTATCAACAACACTCGAGATATTCATACCAAATAAATTAATAACAGACGGGACTGATCCCCCCTGGTACGCAAAATACGACAGAAAGCTGCTGCAGGAGCACCGCAAAAGGCACGTATAATTTAGACGAACGCAAAATGTCCAAGATTGGTGAAGTTTTACTGAGGCTCGAAATTTGGTGCGGATTTCAATGCGAGATTCATTTAATAATTTCCACAACGAAACTCGGTCTAGAAATGTGGCGGAAAATCCAAAGAGATTCTGGTCCTATCTTAAGTAAACCAGCGGAAAGGCTCAGGAAGTACCTTTACTGCGCGACGGCGACGGTAATGTTACTGACAGTGCCACTGAAGTGGAGTTACTAAATGCATTTTCCGAAATTCATTCACCAAAGAAGACGAAGTAAATATTCCAGAATTCGAAATTAGAACAGCTGCAAACATAATTTAGAAGTAGATATCTCTGGTGTTGCAAAGCAACTCAAATTACACTATCAAATAACTAATGTTGCAGAGGTACCCGAACTGTCAGTGACCGAGGAAATGATCAAATATCTTTTCAAAAAGTCTCTAATGTATAAGAAAAGTAGGTCTAATACATTTGTTTCTGATATTCTTTAGTAACAATTAATTTTCAATAGTAAGCTCCTTGCCTAGTTTCAGTTGCTTTTATTGGCCTGTTGAAAGATAATCAACAATTTAGTAGGAAATTATAATTTTTAAAGGACTATATCTAAATGTACTCAAGTAGATTTACATCTACTATAAATGTTTGTAGCTAAACTTAAATAAAAAATATTTGAGGTGCCAGAATTGTCAACCTTAGGATCAGATCAGTTTTGGGATGACAATTTTAGGTGCAATTCAAAGGTTCAGTTCCCATTTTCTTTTACAAAAGCTTATACTATCTGTTTAACAAACCATGATATTTTAGGTGATAGTTGCGACTCTGAAGCTTCAGCAAATAATTTTAGGACTCACAATTATTTAATAGTATGGCCATAATATTGGAAGGTAGAAAAAAGTTATCTTAACGTGACAACAATAGCGATACTTTTGTGAGGCTTGAAACACACTTTAATTTTTACATTAAAGGCTGATTCCCATCACACTTTGCACAGGTTTTGGACCATCAAAATGATAAATGACCATTTACCATTTTGGCGTGTGTAAAATCAGCCTAAACACGCTCAATTAATGTATATTCTATTTACATTTACAACTTAATATTAGCGCCGATAATGCTGCTTCAATGTTTTAATAATTTTAACTCAGTAATCTGTGAGGACATAGTGGTCTTCAGTTTTTAATACATTATTTTTAACGTATTTTAGTCCAGTATCTGAATATGGGCAATGGCTTTCAAGCAAGGCCTAATGTTGCCAGTCTCTTCATAATTCTTTACGATTCTCTCTATTCTGTCGTCCAGCTTCAGGTACTTCTTCTTCCTTTTCTTACCTTAAAGATTCATTTCCAATTTCATGTACATGCAGTTTGTGAGCTCTGCTTTCTTTATCAAGCAGTGCACCAAATAGTTGATTCTAGGGTGAGGGTTTCCAGTAATACTACTTATTTTGTTGTGCCACCGTTCAACAGCATTCGTCGCTCGGTGCCTTTTTCCGAAACCGGCCCACATTTCTATTGCCATATCCTCATTCTCTATCCAGTTATCCACAAAGTACTCAAAAAATTGAGAGAACGTTCCGTTATCAGGAGCTTCTGCATTAATCTCAATCCATTCATTGCTTACGTTCTCCGGTTTTACAAATGCCAGCGCTGCACACATGCTGACGTGAAGTCTTAAATCCTCGTTCTGGCGGTACTCCTCAGATAAATGGAGAACTCGAATTCTTCTCCATAAACTCTTCTTCATATGGAAATAGAATCCATTTATTTCCATTGTGGGAAAAACTTGACGAATGGCCGATATCGCAGCTGCCTCAAAGTCGACGTTTACTTGTTTAAGACACCAGTCAGGGACTGCCTGTTTTATCAGAAGAAACAGACGAACATATGTGTCTTTCTTCTTATTAGGGAGCAGTGCAAATACAGTAGGAAGAGTGTTTGTTTCTTTAATAGGGCCTCCTAAGTCTACGTGTATGGTGTAGAGTTGTGCAAACTGCTTGCTGCAGCTCTTAAATGTTCCATCCATAAAAAAAATGGGAACATGTTTTTAAACTTTCTTTTCTTTTGCTTCCACTAAAAATCATTATTCTCTCCTCTAATCTATCTTCTTCCAGAAGAAAACTACTGCCATCTTCCATTTTAATAGATCTTCATGAAGATCAATTTCATAAGAGTTCTTAGGCTCTTGTTGATTCCCCCACACTTGACTCCATCGACGATGCACGATTCTCTTCATAGATTCTGAATTAAGTATCACTGTTACAAAGTCATAAACTTTATTATGTAGATTTTCCATTTCATCCGCTTATATCTCCGATAACTGTGTAGTTTCTTCTCAAGACCTTCTCTTCGCCCTTTCCACTTGCTTTCTCACTTTCAGAGCCACATTGTCAGGTGGTCCACAGAGATGTTCTAATACGTTCAGCACTTCTCCATTCCTTGAAAGCAGCTTCCCCTTGCAATGATCCGCTTTTTGGCGTAAGCACATCCACGCAACAACACCTTCTTTAGATTCCCTCTGTTTAAGATACGCGTAACCTTCGTAATGAGCAGGAGGCCTGCCCTTGTTCGTTGTAATAACTGCCATACTGACGTCACGTTAGGTACTTCGAAAGCAAACTGGGTGGGTGGGTGAGGAGGAGTAGGAGGAGGAGGAAGTAGGGGAGACAAGGGACGCAGCCCTTCGGAGCAGGTAAAATCGTGGCTACTGTCCGGCGTGGCAACTGTCCGCACACCTTTGCTGTGGCCGTCTTGTTTGCACGTGGCGCTTCGCACATTAGCGCTCCGGCGTAGCTAAGCTGGCAGTGCCGTTCTGTTGCTGAGTATTCACGTTTTCCGTTCGTGCCAATTGCGCAAGTCGTTGGCTCCCCGGGAACTTGTGCTCAGTGGAGCTGGTTATTGAGCACGTCTGAGGATGTCCGCTGTACTGCACGACCGCCCGAGTCCTCCTATCGTTACGAATGACGGCACGTGCTCTTTCAAGACTACTGTCACATACGTGACGCCTGACAAGTAACACTGCCCAACTTCGACTCGCCAATTCCGATAACTTCGAATGTATTTTAGTCTAGTTCACAATGTGAGACTCGAATTTTTTTACACGTGCGCAACGGACGTCGAACTGGTGAGAACCTTCCTGAAGAAAACGCAGTTGTGATCTTTCTGAGCACATATCGTCGAAGCAGCAAGAAATATGGAAATTGTAACAAAGGCGTTGAAACATAGTTGCTACTGTACTTTACAGCTGTAAAGGTTTTTCAAAATTTCCGCTACCAGTTACAAACTTTGTCAACTACTGTATTATTTATTTAGCGACATGTTTCGAGGTAAAGCTCACCTTCAGGCTAAATGGCATTACAAATACAACTTTAAAATAAGGCCATACTGATATTACACAGTCTTTTCGTAAATGCTGTGGTCATCCTGTGGGAGAAGAGAAAACTTAGTAAGGGGGTGCTGTCACTTTGGAAGCTGGACTGATGTTTGCACGAAAAAGTTGGAAGAATCCCTATCTACCGCTATACACGCGCTCCGTCCGCCGTATGACGCTTGTCATACGTGACGAGACTGTTCTTTGCAATTTCACAGTGCATTCACAGGATTTTGAAATATATCAAAACTTTTAAAGATGTTATTGCACAGTTTTAAAATACAGTAGCAACTATGTTTCAACGTCTTTGTTTAATTTCCATATCTCGTGCTGCTTCGACGATATGTGCTCAGAAAGATAACAACTGCGTTTTCTTCTGGAGGGTTCTCATCACTCGTGCCACTTCGGCGTCTGGCATCTCGATGGGCAGATTGTAGACCACCGTTTGCCTCACTCTGCAACCGGCGAACGAGTTCTCGACGTCTCTTACTGCATCGTCCCTTTGCTTAAATTTTCGTATTCCACCGTGGGCGGTGACCAAAGTTTCGCAATGTATCGGTGCTTTGAATTTCAAGAGGAGCCTGTAGAGCGTCAAGTCCAGCATCAGCCGTTCGATTTCGTCCTCCTCTACCCTAAGCTTGTGGAACGTCCTCTGTTCGATTTCGAATGCAGTCGGTCGTACGTATTCACTATCGGACGCGAGTTGCACCGTGGGTATTTGGGTGGTCGTACGTAATCGTGATGACTGGTTGGTCCCCAAATCGTTGGTGGCTGGCGGTGGCGGTGGGCGGCTGCGGCTGGTGCGGTGCGGGCGCCGGGGGCGGTGGCCAGGGCTCTGCCTCTGGAGGAGGTTGGTCCCTCAAACGCAGGGGGTAGGGTTGCTTATTGGGGACTCCATTTATTTGCATAACATGGGGCACCATTTTGGACTTCTGAGGGCCCTTGAGGCACTAATATTGGCGCTTGAGGCACTCATTCCTGGTACACTTAAAATATCAAGAATAAGAGAAATCTGTTAAAAGTCCTAACTTGCTCGTATCCTTATTCTTGATTTTTGAAGTAATCCCAACTTATTCATGACCTACAATAGCCATTGGTCCTCGTACATTGCACCAGCGTGCTGGTTGTACTGTTGCTAAATCCTAGAGTTAGTTGCGAGTAGGTCGAGCCTATCTATCTTTTCAAAATATTTCTTGTTGCCTGAATGATTTGAGTTTCGACTATGGGCATGGCAAGTTCTGTATGAATTTGGTCCGTGTTTGTCCACATGGTGCATTTAATACAAGTTTGGCTGCTCATCATGGGGAGATACAAGCAAGTCCAACAAAAGACCGCTACTTGTGCTCCAGAACAGATGCCTCAAACATCATGGGTTGTATGATGGCCTAGTATATGTGAAGTTTTGTTTGATAGTGCATTTCCTTGCTTGCACGTAGATTGTAACTAACCTGTTTCTACGGGTTATTGCCGGTCGCGGTGGCCGTGCGGTTCTGGCGCTGCAGTCCGGAACCGCGGGACTGCTACGGTCGCAGGTTCGAATCCCGCCTCGGGCATGGGTGTGTGTGATGTCCTTAGGTTAGTTAGGTTTAAGTAGTTCTAGGGGACTTATGACCTAAGATGTTGAGTCCCATAGTGCTCAGAGCCATTTGAACCATCTACGGGTTATTACGTTAAGATTAGGGTCGCCACCGAGTCTAACTATACAACTAATCAAAGGTTTGGCCGAGTCGGAAAATAAATTAATTTGATTGCAGACCAAAGACTCATGACAGTGCATACATTGTGATGTCGCTCATAGGGAATGCGATGTAACTAATAGTATTGCCCGTGCACTGTTCACGAGAATCAAACATCTAAAATAAAATAGAAAGTGCATGAACACTTTGCATAAGATCATCTCCCGGCAAGACACCTGAAAATAAGACTTAATGTAAAGCATTTGTTTTAAAATAAAAGGGGAAACTAAACACTGGACCTGTGCGTAAGGAAACGCGTTGGATGTGCTAACGGGAAAGCTACGAGGTGAGTGGCTTAGGTGCAAAAACGTAACCTCGGAATACAAGAGAAAATTGTGGATAAAATCATTTATTGCTAAGATGTGGATGTGAGGCATGTACACAATTCCTGATAACATTAATTCCTAAAACATTAAAGAAAAGCATCGATACATTCACCGTTATAATCTACACCTAAAATCATTGGTGTGAATCATTCATACAACTGCTGTTGCCTGATGACTGATCGCAATAACTCGTGAAACGGTACACGTTTCGCAGTACACCCGCGTGCCCACGTGGTTTGTGGAGACGCAAATTCTAGGTGTCGTGGCCAAGTTGCAACAATATCACATCACACAATCATGAACAGTTAACATTCTTTAAAACAAACATGAGATCGGACAGTTAGTGATGACGGTAGCCCAACAAACTCTAATGTTCAACCACGTGGTTGGTTCCCCACGGACGAGCAAGGAAAATTTACGAGAAGGAAAAGCTATTAATATTTAGAAAAAAGGAAAGCTTATACAGGCACAGCTGAAGGCAAACAGACATTCATACAGAAGCGAGTGCTCACTTCTTATCGACACCTTTGTGAGGTCGATGGTTTTCTGGTTTCTTTAGGTCTTTTCCTGTTTTTGGCATTGGAACAATTTTGGAAAGTAGTGTTGTGAGAGGCAGGCGTTAAGGATTCTGGTAGGAAGTTCTATGGGTTTTCTCGGCAGGTGTTGTAGTTGGGTGTTAGTTATTAGTTCCGGTCCGGGTGCTGAGTTTGTACCAAGTCTGCTTATAATTATTTTTATTACTGCTGGTGTGGTTGGTTCTGGTTGGTCGCTAGGCGATGTTTCCCTTATATTTCGGGCTACGGCCATAACATGAAATTGGAATTGGGTACCGTCTTGTTTGGGTGGTTCTTCTGCCTCGATTCTGGTTTGTTGTTCGTACGTTGTGGCGAACAGTTCCGCCTGGCGCAGCGCATCAAAGACTAGGTTGCTGTCTTGCAGCGAGGCCGGTTTATGTGGTCTGGTCCCTCTGATATTTGTGATTAATTTCCAATCGTCCCTATTCTTAAGTTGCAGTGTGCTCATTCTATCTTCCCAGGCTTGTGCTCTCCATTCCAGCACGCGGCGATGGATCTCTTTAAGAGAGAAGAAGTCAACAGACTGACTGTCTTTTTTTTTGTTACTTTTTGTTACTCTGCTTATGGTATTTGTTTCTCTTATTTATTTTTAAGTCCATTTGCTAAGTTTCCTTTCATTCTTTTAGTTTTTAAGCATATTGATATATTTTTCCTTTATTCGTTACTGAGCGTAGTCCTTGTGTTCCGTTTTCATTGCTATTTAGTTTTGTACAAGTTTGTTGTGGCAAATAATGACACGACTGGTATTTCTCTGATGTCATAGTTTTAGTTCACTTCCAATGTTATATACTAAAAATGAGCCTAGTTACTTACATATTGATCACATTACATTATATCTATTATATTTACATATTTGCATTTAAGGTATGAAAACATGGTACAACCAAAAGGAGGTAAAGCTTAAGTTCGACCTTTAAGCAGAAATCACATACTACACTCCTGGAAATTGAAATAAGAACACCGTGAATTCATTGTCCCAGGAAGGGGAAACTTTATTGACACATTCCTGGGGTCAGATACATCACATGATCACACTGACAGAACCACAGGCACATAGACACAGGCAACAGAGCATGCACAATGTCGGCACTAGTACAGTGTATATCCACCTTTCGCAGCAATGCAGGCTGCTATTCTCCCATGGAGACGATCGTAGAGATGCTGGATGTAGTCCTGTGGAACGGCTTGCCATGCCATTTCCACCTGGCGCCTCAGTTGGACCAGCGTTCGTGCTGGACGTGCAGACCGCGTGAGACGACGCTTCATCCAGTCCCAAACATGCTCAATGGGGGACAGATCCGGAGATCTTGCTGGCCAGGGTAGTTGACTTACACCTTCTAGAGCACGTTGGGTAGCACGGGATACATGCGGACGTGCATTGTCCTGTTGGAAGAGCAAGTTCCCTTGCCGGTCTAGGAATGGTAGAACGATGGGTTCGATGACGGTTTGGATGTACCGTGCACTATTCAGTGTCCCCTCGACGATCACCAGTGGTGTACGGCCAGTGTAGGAGATCGCTCCCCACACCATGATGCCGTGTGTTGGCCCTGTGTGCCTCGGTCGTATGCAGTCTTGATTGTGGCGCTCACCTGCACGGCGCCAAACACGCATACGACCATCATTGGCACCAAGGCAGAAGCGACTCTCATCGCTGAAGACGACACGTCTCCATTCGTCCCTCCATTCACGCCTGTCGCGACACCACTGGAGGCGGGCTGCACGATGTTGGGGCGTGAGCGGAAGACGGCCTAACGGTGTGCGGGACCGTAGCCCAGCTTCATGGAGACGGTTGCGAATGGTCCTCGCCGATACCCCAGGAGCAACAGTGTCCCTAATTTGCTGGTTAGTGGCGGTGCGGTCCCCTACGGCACTGCGTAGGATCCTACGGTCTTGGCGTGCATCCGTGCGTCGCTGCGGTCCGGTCCCAGGTCGACGGGCACGTGCACCTTCCGCCGACCACTGGCGACAACATCGATGTACTGTGGAGGCCTCACGCCCCACGTGTTGAGCAATTCGGCGGTACGTCCACCCGTCCTCCCGCATGCCCACTATACGCCCTCGCTCAAAGTCCGTCAACTGCACATACGGTTCACGTCCACGCTGTCGCGGCATGCTACCAGTGTTAAAGACTGCGATGGAGCTCCGTATGCCACGGCAAACTGGCTGACACTGACGGCGGCGGTGCACAAATGCTGCGCAGCTAGCGCCATTCGACGGCCAACACCGCGGTTCCTGGTGTGTCCGCTGTGCCGTGCGTGTGATCATTGCTTGTACAGCCCTCTCGCAGTGTCCGGAGCGAGTATGGTGGGTCTGACACACCGGTGTCAATGTGTTCTTTTTCCCATTTCCAGGAGCGTATTTACATGGAAGAAGATCTGACAGTTGAAGGACGATAGGTGAAAGTAGAGATGAGTGAAAGGGTTTATTAGAACATATTATAACTTTATGGCACTTAGGAAAAAAAGAGCACTTTAATCTGTTCCTGTTATTTCCGTGGTGTGTGGGGGGCTGTAACACTGAACACTAAACCCTAGGGTGTATACACAGACAAAACACTTCCCTTTTCTTCTTGCTGCATCGCTTGAAACACTTTTGGTGCACTTTTATTTTCACTTTCTTTTTGGCTTTATACTATTATCACTTTGATCACTGCACTGCACTTTGGAGGTTGCTGCGATGCTGTGGCAAGGCTCGTTGGTGGTCACGTGATGCCGAGAAAGACGTCGTCGATGGCTGCCTGCAGGGGTATCCGGAGGAAGTTCTGGAAGTTCTCGTAGTTCCGCCTGTTCTGCTAGGCTTCCTTATGTTCCTCCCAGAGGTCCATCCGGAAGTCGACGTGGTCTGTCTGCCGCTTGGTCACGATGGCGTGGCCTGTCATGCCGAGGATCCACAGGGTTGCTAGTCTTTTCGGCCTGGGAAATGGTTTGATGTCGGGCGCAGTGATGGCTGTGGTTGTTATAGCCTGCTGGTCCGTTCTATTTTCTGGCACGTTTCCCATATGCTGACCTCGTTTTTGCATGTGAAGCGGTGATCTAATGTGTCAACACAGTTGCATGCTTCACATTTGTCTGATTCTGTCAGTTTTATCTGGGCTAATTTTTGGTTTGTTGGTACCGTCCTATTTACTATTCGGTACCACCTCGCTTTCACATGCTTTGGTATCGTGCTTTCCGTGATGTTCTTCCATATTTGTGGCCAGTTGTGATTTGGAAACTTGTTTTCCATTTTGTTTCTGGCAGGCCTTCCCCTCAGCGCCTTGTATATTTTCTTCGCTGTCCTGTGACTGGGATTTGCCACGGTTGTCATTGCGTAGCTCTTGTCTATGTAGTATTGTTTTATGTGGCAAATCTTATACGGGGTGTGGCTCGTGTTTATTGGCGGTCCTTCCGATGTGGGTTGCATGCTTCTCCTCAGCGCTGCTGTGATGCTGTCTGGGTTCTTCTCCTTGATTTCTAGCGTCCTTTTTAGCAGAAGCGCCGCACGTTTCGTTTTTACTTCCACAAGACCGAGTCTTGCTTCTTCCATCGGTAGCGAGCATGTTTTCTGCGCCACTTTGAAGATTTATCTTCGCCACAGGAAGTAGTATGCGGCTCCCGTTATTTCCCTAGCTATTTGTTTGGGTATGGTCAGGATCTGTGGCAGGTAATAGGCTTTCGATAGGATCATTGTATTTATAAGGTCTACTCTTTGATGGAGGGTTAGTTTTCTGTTTGAATGGATTCTCGTGAGGCCTCGTATTATATGTAGTGCGTTTCTCCAGTTGTATGTAGCCATTTTCTGTGGGCAAGGCTGCATGAAGATGTTGAGTACTTTATGGTTTTCGACTACTTCATACCACTGATTTGCTGCATTTATTTGCTTATTCCCAACTGGCAGTAGCACTGTTTTCTTCTTGTTTATTTTTGCTCCTGTCGCTTCTTCGAAAGTCTGCAGTATTTGTTCCAACGTTGTTATTTCTTCATGTTGTTTGATGAAGATTCCCATGTCGTCTGCATAGGCTACGCAAGCCACTGTTTTATTTTCCACCGTGTAGCCCGCTATGCTATTGGCGATCTTCTTCAATAGCGGGTCCAGTGCTAATGCAAAAAGGGCCATTGACAGGGGGCAGCCTTGCCTCACTGACCTGTTTAGCGCTATGTATTTGGTTGTCCAGCCGTTTATTACTATTCTGGATTTGGCATTCTTCAGTAATTTGTCGACAATGCTGCTAAATTTTGGTCCGAATCCTAGCCTGGTTAGCGTCTTCATCAAGTAGCTGTGATCGATGCTATCGAAAGCCTTGTTGAAATCTACGGATATTGTGGCTGTTGTACTTCTGTTGGTCGCTGCGTGTGCTATCACGTCTCTGTACGTGGAGGTAGCGTTAAATATGCTTCTACCCGGCACCGCACATGTCTGCCACGGGCTTATCGCTTTGGTCATGGCAGTTTTCATGTTGTTTGCTAGGCATTTGGCTATTAACTTATAATCGGCATTCAGGAGCGTGACGGGACGGTAGTCTTCACTTCGTCGGGCTTTTTTCTGTTTTGGTATCAGTATGATCGTCCCATCCATGAGCGTGGCTGGTATCTCCGCCCAGTTGAAAATCTCATTTACCATCTCCGTCACTTTCCCTCCGATTATGTCCCAGTACGCACTGTAAAACTCGGTCCGGATGCCCATCGGCGCTCTTCCTTTGGCGCAGCTCTGACGTCATCTTCGTCGACGGTCTCCGTCAGTTTTTCTCTGTCTGCCTCCGTTAGTATCCGTGTTGTATGTTGCAGAATGTTTGTTACTGCCTGCTGTTTTATTTCTTCTTTTTGGAAAAGTTGTTCTTGGGGGTTCCGGTTGCGAAGCCATCTGGGTCTTGCTTTGTTTTTCAGGTATTTGATCTTGGATAAGCGGTGGAAGGGTATGGAGATTGGAATGCTGGAAGATCGCCTTTGTGGATGCGCGTGTATGCTGTTTTAATTTTGTCAGTCAATGTACCTGTTGCTTCTTCAATTCGTTGCTATGAGCTGAGATCTATTGTTGGGCGGATGCTGTTTCTGAGCCATCTTTCAAATTGTTCCCAGTCTGTGGTCGTGTTGTGGCGCGATTGAGGTGGTTCTACTGCGTTGTCTGTGTGTCCAACTACAGGGAGGTGATCGGAAGTGAGCTCTTCCATTGTCCTCAGGCGAAGGTCAGGATCCAAGTTTTTGGTGATGAATACATTAAGGACATCAGGCTGGTGTCGGTGGTTAAGGGGGATGTAGATCATCTCTTCTGAGGCCGTTATTACTGCATGCAGACGTCCCTCTAAATCGTGTAGCTGTGTATGGTTGCGGGTTTTTTTTTTTTTTTTTTTCTTATTCTTGAAGTGAGACCAACTGTGTGAGGTGAAATGACAAGTTTAATGTCGCAATATTTCTCACCAAATTACAGCTTTCCACACAGTTTTCAACTCTCCAACATAAAAACAGCTCAATGGATAACGCATCTTGCCAACATCAAAAAGTGAAATAAGTTTATACACAACAATGTTAAATATTAACTCTCTGAAAGAACATTAATCTTAAGCACAATATTATGGAAGTTTAATTGGAAGTTTCTTTACCAAATTGCTCCTTCACATATGTTATGATGTTGGCCAGTACTGCGAAAATCGTCTGATTCCGGTTCAAAGTTCGGTACTATTTAGGACGACAATCAAGTCTACGTGGGATGGTTACTAAAGTGACAAATTTGAGCGCAAGATTGCCCAAGGCTGCTCGAGTTTACAGTGGACACAAGTTGGTGAACCAACAAAGTTTACGCCTCTGCATGCGGTATTTACCTTAAGCTGCGACGTGCTGCTGTCTGCAAGGCTGCTCTCTCCCACTGAAATTCCTACAAAACTAATCTGCCCTTTGCTGAACTTTCCAGCAAAAACTTTCCCTATGTTTCTCGTTATACGAGGAAACATGTACTCAGCCCTAGTCTTATTATGTGGCGATATACACGCACATGGTTGGAGCAGCGTGCATATTCTAGTGCCCTCTCAGTTCTCGCAAGAACAATTAACTAATTTGGCTGGTTCGTTTCTCAACAGTTGGAGCTAAACATTGCAACAGCTAATTTTAGCTGGAGTGCAGCCACTGTGAATGCAGTGTCCACATCAATTTCTTCTCTGTGTCGTACGGAGCGTTAAGTGCTCTGTTCTGCACTTGACACCAGTTCAGAGAAGAGTCCCCAAAAGTTTCTCTCTTGTCCTACTCATGGCCAAACTGCCTCCCTCCACGGGTTCCTTTTTCACGTCACGGTTTTTTTCGACCAATAGGAGAGTTCCTCTCATTTTGTAGGAACACCCTCTACCAATCACTAAGTCCCTTCTATCAAACTGCATCGAAGCTACAGTAGTTTTCTCCTTCCTAGTGAGTTTCTGCCAATCGGATGTTTTGTGCCTGTTCTAGACGCCTAAAGTACATTGACCTTTCCATGTGTCGCACTCGCTGGACGAAAATGCGTCACTTGCTTTTGTTCGTATCCCGTTGGAATTTCGAAGCGCAATTTTCTAAAGATTCTTCTCTGCTCTTGTACCGATGCCCTCGCTACAGGCGGCCCTCCAGCTTGAATCACCTAGCCCAGGGTCGCTGTCCTCCTTTCTGCCACGCCTTTAAGTGGTTGCTGGCGTAACTCCCACAGCGCGGCTTCGCTACGCCTTTGTGGAGCTGGCTTTTCAAAACTAAAAGCGACTCAACTCGTGTTCCCTGTTCTACCTTCCACTCAAAGACATGCATTGTATAGGAGTGGTGTGTTAATTATCGTCGATTGACTGTCATACCTTTTTGCATTACATATTGATGGGAAAATGTTCTCATAACTGTCGATTTACGTTAGGTGTCTTCTTCACCTTCTCATTGTGAATAGTAAAGGTCTCATGTAAGGTGCGAATCTGACCATTTATTCTGCCACCTTACAGCTGATTCCCACGTGCATTGTTTCTACATAAATTCCAAGCAGTATTTTTGGCATTTAGATCCCCACTGAGTAATACAACCTCGTGATTGTCGAAGATCTGGAGAAGGTAATTTTCGTGGAAAATTGCCCTGGGACAGCCACCAGGGTGATCTTGCCTTGCAATGTTTCGATAGTGACTATTGTAGATTCCAAGGACGTAATGGGCGGTGCAAGTTCAGGGTTATGTCTGATGTGCGATCGGAGAAATATGGCTGTCCCTCCTCCCTGTGTGTTGGTACGGCTTGTCCTGTGGCAAATCATATTTCGCAATTTGAAAGTATCTGTAAGGGCGCAAGGGCGTCTCCTCCCATACGCATTTAACCTGGTTGATCATCTCGAAAAAGGTAGAGATCCCAGCGGTTAATTGGTTAGTGTCGGAATGTCTTGCTTGTTGTGGTTGGTTGTTGGAGGTAGTGGGCTCGTTTGGTCGAATTTTTGTAGAAGTTCTCCTTCCCCTAAGGTAGGCTTCTGCAGGTGTGGGCATTAGTGTTGTCTTAATGCATGGCTGGGTAGTTGTGGTTGCTGGTGCGGTGGTTTCAGGTCTTTTGGTGTGATATGCCCTGATGGACATGCCCTGATGGACTTTGGAACTCTTCACATCCTCTGAATGAAGCAGGGTAACTGTCTTTATTGTAGTTGACACAGTGTGGGGTGGCGTTTTTTGGTTGCATACAATCTCTCGCCCTGCGGTCTTCTCCAGATCGTACACACCTCGTCGGCGTTGAGCAGTAATTTGCAGTATGAAAGAATCCCTGGCATTTTTTACTTTGAGGTGGGCCATCTTTGCTCTGGCATGATTATATTGATACCTTTGTGTCTGATATGCATCTTACGTGGTAGATTGCATCGTTCTCGGGTTTCTTGTTGAGGGTGACGCGGAAGACGTCCATGGGGCGTAAATCTTTAGTTTCATTATCCCTCTTCTTCTCTTGGCGTGCGTCATGCGGGTGAAAGTTTAGTAATCTGAGATCTTCCTGTTATGTAACCGTTTCGAGGAGACCTTCTATGACTACTTTGAGGTGTCGTTCGCTCTGTGGTTGGTGTGTGTAATTATGGATGGCGGAAGAGATCCTGAGCAGTTCTTTGGTTCTTGATAGTTTCAAAGTGGTATTTGATAGTTTTACCCTTGTAGACGGCTTTAATTGGTCTTTCTGTACTTTTTTAATGCAGTGTTGAGTGTTAAATAGTGGCCTTCATACTGGATTGTAATTGGCGGTATTCTTGGTTTCTCAGTGTAGTTTGAGGAGGGTTTGTCGACGTTTTTGGTTGTTATCAGCAGTTCCGGTGGTGTCTGCCGGTTGTGCACATCCTGTTAATGGTTCAAAACGGTTATCCGTACGTACATTAAACTGTTTGTGTGGTGCGCTGTCGTCACCGGAATTTTTCTGTTTGATTGTATTCCGTGGAGGGGGGGTTTGAAATTCCCCTTACCCATCGTCTTGTTCCATTTCTTCTGGTTCGGTTGATTGGTTTGAAATTCCCCTTTCCCACCGTCTTGTTCCATTTCTTCTGGTTCGGTTGATTCATGGTCAGAGGAATGAAAATATCTGGTGTATTTTTCGTCGTCGTTCGTCTTGTGTTCGCTCGCGTCATTTGTCGTTCTGTGATTGGTCATCTTGGAGTCACGGCTGGCCGCCATTTCACTGATGTGTTGCACCTGGAACTTTAGAATCGTCATCTGTCAGACGCAGGGCCGGCTCGGCGTTTTTTTTTTTTTTTTTTTTTTTTCATCAGTCTACTGACTGGTTTGATGCGGCCCGCGACGAATTCCTTTCCTGTGCTAACCTCTTCGTCTCAGAGTAGCACTTGCAACCTACGTCCTCAATTATTTGCTACATGTATTCCAATCTCTGTCTTCCTCTACAGTTTTTGCCCTCTACAGCTCCCCCTAGTACCATGGAAGTCATTCCCTCATGTCTTAGCAGATGTCCTATCATCCTGTCCCTTCTCCTTATCAGTGTTTTCCACATATTCCTTTCCTCTCCAATTCTGCGTAGAACCTCCTCATTCCTTACCTTATCAGTCCACCTAATTTTCAACATTCGTCTATAGCACCACATCTCAAATGCTTCGATTCTCTTCTGTTCCGGTTTTCCCACAGTCCATGTTTCACTACCATACAATGCTGTACTCCAGACGTACATCCTCAGAAATCTCTTCCTCAAATTAAGGCCGGTACTTGATATTAGTAGACATCTCTTGGCCAGAAATGTCTTTTTTGACATAGCGAGTCTGCTTTGGATGTCCTCCTTGCTCCGTCCGTCATTGGTTATTTTACTGCCTAGGTAGCAGAATTCCTTAACTTCATTGACTTCGTGACCATCAATCCTGATGTTAAGTTTCTCGCTGTTCTCATTTCTACTACTTCTCATTACCTTCGTCTTTCTCCGATTTACTCTCAAACCATACTGTGTACTCATTAGACTGTTCATTCCGTTCAGCAGATCATTTAATTCTTCTTCACTTTCACTCAGGATAGCAATGTCATCAGTGAATCGTATCATTGATATCCTATCACCTTGTATTTTAATTCCACTCCTGAATCTTTCTTTTATTTCCATCATTGCTTCCCCGATGTACAGATTGAAGAGTAGGGGCGAAAGGCTGCAGCCTTGTCTTACACCCTTCCTAATACGAGCACTTCGTTCTTGATCGTCCACTCTTATTATTCCCTCTTGGTTGTTGTACATATTGTATATGACCCGTCTCTCCCTATAGCTTACCCCTACTTTTTTCAGAATCTCGAACAGCTTGCACCATTTTATATTGTCGAACGCTTTTTCCAGGTCGACAAATCCTATGAAAGTGTCTTGATTTTTCTTTAGCCTTGCTTCCATTCTTAGCCATAACGTCAGAATTGCCTCTCTCGTCCCTTTACTTTTCCTCAAACCAAACTGATCTTCACCTAGCGCATTCTCAAATTTCTTTTCCATTCTTCTGTATATTATTCTTGTAAGCAGCTTCGATGCATGAGCTGTTAAGCTGATTGTGCGATAATTCTCGCACTTGTCAGTGAAACGTCCCCTTAGAAAAATTATAGATGACTGTGCTTAAACTGACACACAATATTTTTTTAGCGCAACGCAATCTGACTTTCAGAAATCCCTACAAAAGAATGGCCCTGACTAACATTAACCTATACCTTTCACAAATCACTTACCTCACAAAAATCTTCGTTACTCAAGCTACTGCAACACAGCGAGCGCCACTGCTGCCAGCTAAATAATAGATTGAAACTGCTGAAGGCACTAACTACTGATAGGCATAGTTAGCAAATGAAAGATTTTAATAGAGAACAAACAATGTATTTACCTTTATAGTGTTGAAAAATCATAGTATACATAGCAGTTCATGACATCCAGTCTTACAAATTTCAAAACTCCGCCATTTCTCTCCCCACATCCACCACTGCTGGCGGCTCACCTGCGCAACGTTACGCGCTGTTAACATCCAGCTGCCCAACACTACAATGGCAGATATTCCAACAACAATGCAAACCAGCCACAGGCTGCACACAGCACATACAGAGCGCTACGTGGCGTTAACAATATAAAAACTTAAACAGCCTACTTACATAGCCCCCATGCTCCCCATAAAAAGATTTTACAAATTGTTTTGGGCAGTGGCCAATACAGATTTGAAGAAATTTTTCATAATTACATTAACAAAGATATCAAATGCACACACTTATTGATACAATGTTAGTCAAAAGCTAAAATTTTCTCACAGTCTATAAAGACAGTCCTGATCGTTCATCACAGTAAAATAGCAGTGTTTTTCTCAATGTCTGAGCAGTAAAAGAAAATGCACATGGAAGTAGTGGATTTCCATGCAGTCTTGAAGAAGTAGTGTTGTCCTTCCAACGAAAAGACAGTGCTGACTCTTGACATGCAAACAGGTAATGGGCCACAACAGAGCAAACCCACCGCAGAGTGAGTCGAAGATTTGAAGAATATTGGTAGGTAAGTCATCACAGAGTAGACCCACTGTAGTCCTTGTAGAGATGGCCAGCAGCCATCTGCTGCGACTGTGCAGGTGCACAATCACCATCGAAGAGTCTTGCGGAGAATATAGCAAGTCCATAAACCACCACTTGTGCACTCACACAGTTTTTGGAATTGTCCGTAGAACCAACAATGCTGTTTTCCAGTCCCTTGCTGAATTATTAACACACGTGCAAGCACTATCAGTCCCTACTTCTCACATATTGTCCATATACTATGACCAACAGAAACGTGTGCAGTGAAATGAAACTTACAAGTTAATAATACGATGAACTGGTGTCAATTACAATTTTATAACATAAGAATACAATTACAAAGGTACAAAATACATCATTAAAAACATAACAATACAGATAACATTTGTAGTACAGGCTTTACAAAAGAATCAAAATAACATATACGTCAGTGTTACAGGAATTATGACATGAGTACATACATAAAAGATCAGAATAACTTTCGAAACATCAACTTCACACATGAGCATTAAAACAAAACAGAACAAATAATGTTTAAACATCTTTACAAAGTAAATAACATAGTATTAGAAAAATTCTACAACATAACAACATCAGCTAAACACATAAAGACAGGAAAAACACAAATACACAAGGGAACACAAACACATAGTGGGATAACACAAGGAAAGGACAGGGTTTCTTTTACTCCAGTATTTTACAAACAGAACTTTCTTTACTTCTCGTAGATCTCCCTTCGTTCTTCATTATTTCCAAAAAGTCCTATCTATACCTGCTTTCTGTACTTTTTTCATATGACTTCTCAATGCATTTCTTAGAATTCATCGCAACTCATCCTCTTATATAGTCAACCCCCTCTTAAGCTAACTTAAATCTACTGAGCTCAGATGCTAAACTAAGGGACGAGGCAATGCAGCAGCACAGAACAATTAACAGAAACAGCAATGATCAAAAAAAATGGAAAATTGCAAAGCAAGCTACAGTAAATCTAAATTACCAAGCAATGCAACGTTACAACTAATATGAGACAATGTGCAGCAACAAGAAAAATAAATCAGTAGTAAAACTAGCTTATCAGAGTAATACAAAGTGAAATTTAGTAGCACTATGCCTGGCAAACAGCAGCAGTAAATACAATAACTTATATCTGAACATGACATAGCTCAAGCAGAAAAAATATTACACTAAAGACAACAATGCAGACAAGGGAAATGTATATTCACATCTTAATGTCTATATAATTAAAGTGCTGCACCACAACTTATTCTACAAAAGAAATTACCAAGTACTTGAAAAGAAAATTCTGTATGCAATTCCTGTGAAGGGAAATATTTTTTTTTTTGTGCTCCTTCGTTTTTTTTAAGTACATCATAAAGTTACTATTTACTGGATCTGTAGGCATAAAATATCTATATTAGTACATCTATAAAATTTTATTTTAACCAATGCTGCAATGCAGCTAGAAACTAGATATTAAACAAACTAAGTAAATAAATACATAAAGCAAGCCATATGGCATTTCTCTCAACTAGCAAGATAATAGCCGTGAAATGTTTCTCATCGTTTCATTAGGCATTTTAGTAAATATAAATTAAGAGCTCCACAGTATAATCATATGTTTTCAAGTTTGAGTGTGTCGTATTTGCGATCCTTTCTACAAAGGAATGTCAATAGCGAGCATAATGGCCTCCCCTTTTTTTCTTCTACCTGTGCCTCTGAAAAGGCACACACTAATGGCTTTTTCTCCAGGCATCTGACACAGCTGGGTGCCCACGACGCATTACGTGCAGGTGGTCACTTAACTTTCTTACGGAAATATTTATGACAGCAGTTTCCGCTACAGTGACAGTCTCATATAAAAATATTTCACAGGTCAAGAATTTGCGTTACAAATCTGTAGAAACAAAATCCTATTGATATAACAGAGTCCAAAAAAATTTTCATCGGCATTGTAATACATTCACGCATTTACATACATTTCATAACTCTTAAAGTACGATTCTTGGTTTCCAACAACCTTTCTCACAAACCCGAGTCCCTAACCACTACTCATTATTCCTTACCTTATTCGTCGACACTTCTTCAATATTTCATCATAACAGATACGTAGCATACTCAAATAACTCATATAGCATCAGCTTATTGATCATAAACATACCGCAACAGCATAATACACATAGTCATCGTAATAATAACATCATAACACCTAAGTCAACTCTCAAAATCGTCGTAGCTTCCTCCAATAATTTCAAAACCTAAAAAAAAATTCTCTGCTCATTTCAATAGTGTCATCTACCTCAAACATACTTTAAAATCATGATCCCATACCAAATATGACATTCAAAGCTCTTGTAATATCACAATGGTTCCAAAAAATATGAACATTTCACAAAGTACAGACAAAATACAATTTCATAAGTGTGAAGTTATCCAATTGTGTAATTACGTAAACATCTGTCACTGATTTAGTAAAATAAATATTTGTCTCTCTCAGTTAAATGATCAGATAGCTGTGTAATTTGTGTGTTAGACAAATATGGTACTGATGTGTAAAGTTGTATAAGCAAATACCATATTAGCTAGGGCTCCTTGTGCTTGCCAAACACATGGTACACAAAGTAGGCATGTACCCCCCTGAGGATTAATGTAATTATACCCTCAGGTGTTACAGATTACAGCAATGGAATGAAATGTATCACGGAAAACCTTTGAATCATTGTACTTCAAATATCTTTAAAATTAAATGATTTAAGTACAAAATTAATCACTCAAATACGTGTCCTGTAGCGCTAAACTGTGCGTCTTCTTGTAAGATAATCTCTGTGGAAGTGTCGTAGTTATCGTCTTCCGAAAGCTAAGTTCTGCAGAAGTCAATGTACTTACCTCATGATAAACAAAAGTGAAATGCTTTGCGTATAGATACCGTAGTTATTACGTACCTTACCATGTTCAAGAAAGTACTATAATGTAACGTATTGTTGTGCTACAAAAAAGGCTGTCTCATTGTAGCTATACTACAAAAGTTACTATTAAAACGTGTTTTACTTTCCAGAATAATACAGAGAAACTGTGCAGATATAAAACAGATACACCGCAAAAACAACATTGTAAATTGTCACTCATTAGTAGCGTCGTGATAAAATCGTGTAGCTGTCACATAAACTAACCACTGTGTCATCTGGTATCTCACAGAAAGTACTTTAAATCCAGAATGTATTTTCAAGTAAACCAAAATGTTGCATTAAAATCTCATTAGCAGTACTGGTAAATGTTCTAAGTATGTAAGCCTTATAGTCGTTACGTAATCGTGCAACTAACAAGCAATAATGTACACACACAATAACACTGTGTCGTCTGTTCGCAATAACAATGCATTCGTAATTTCTGATTAAATAAGTTCTCTTGGTTTTTGACTGGATATTTAACTTCAAACATTGTTGCATGTTAACAGATTCTAAGTCTGACAAGCATACTAGTAATGGAACGTGAAAAGTTATATGGCAAAGACAAAGTTAAAAAGCAGATTATCTTTTAATAAACGGTTTTACATGTGAAATGTGGTGCAATCCTTTACTGTTCCTAGTACGCAGATTTTCAACTTTAACGCAATTATCATATGGTATACGTCGGATTCTGTAAGGTCCATTGTAAACTAGAAAGAATTTGTGACTCAAGTGTTTCTTCTTATGTGATAATGAATGAGCTTTAATGAGAACTTTCTGACCAATATATAATTTCTTTGCATTTGCTTTACTGTGTAGTTTTCTCCTTTTGTCTGCTGCAGATTTTATATTTTTAATAGCCAAATCAATTATGTCCTCGTGTCGAAGTTTACGTGTATTCGGGAAAGGTACATACTCTCTGATTCTGTTCGGTGGTTCTTCATTCTTCAGTACAAGAGTAGGTGGTAAAGCAGTAGAATCATGAGGCATTTCATTCAGCACATTTTGAAATAAGTGTAAATATCTGTCCCAATGCTGATGCTTTCTGTGACAATAAAGTCTGCAAAGCTTGTTGATTTCTTTCATAATCCTTTCAGACGGGTTACAATGTGGTGAGTAAAATGAAATAAAAACAGGTTTGATTTTATGATTCCGAAGCATGCGTGACCAAACAGGAGATCTGAATTGTGGTCCGTTATCTGAAATGACTTTAGCAACGTGGCCAACTTCACATAAGAAATTTTTAATAAAGGCGTTGGATACAGACCGTCCAGTGGCTTTACGTAACGGAGTGAAAGAAACAAATTTTGAAATAAGTTCAACAGCGACTAGACCGTACGAAAATCCATTCGATGTTCTGACAAGGGGTCCCAAGAGATCAACTGCAGCAAATTTTTTTAATTTAGAAGGAATGATAGGAAACAACGGAGCACGATGTGAGATAGTAGATGGTTTCGCCTTTTGAGAAAGTTTACAGATAGACAAGACTCTTCGAATTCTCTTTTCCATATTGTTAAAATAACAAGTCGTTTGAAGAATATGATAACATTTTTGTGGACCAAAATGTGCGTAGCTGAAATGAATGTACCAAATGAGCTTATTAACAAAATCGTCTGGAATGCAAAGTACCTATAGCTTGTCATCAACAGTGCAGCGTTTGAAGAGTATGTTGTTTCTGACCAGGTAATAATGCCGAATCTGAGTATGTGTCTTTTCATACCATTTACTTTTGATGTCTTTCCAAATCGGATCTTTATCTTGTTCATGAGCAATGTCCTTTAAAGATGTGGTGACGAAGTTTTCAAAGGCGACTTTCTGAATGTAAAGAATACTGAAATTTTTCTCGAGGTTGCCTTCTGTGTTACTTTTCTCAAGCCCAGCCGGTGCGCGTGACAGTGCGTCCGCAACAATGTTCTCCATGCCGGGAATGTAGACTATTGTGAAGCGGAATTCTTGCAGAAACAATGCCCAACGTTTTAACCTGTCATGATTTAATTTTGAAGACATAAGAAATTGTAATGCACGATGATCACTGTATACTTTTACGCGCTTACCAGAAAGAAAGAAACGGAATTTGTTAAATGCCCAAACGATAGCTAAAGCTTCTAATTCAGTAACGGAATAATTTGTTTTCAGATTTTGTTAGCACTCGGCTAGCGAAAGTAATGGTTTTCTGAACAGTAGTGTCATTTTCTGTGGCTTCTTGAAATAAATGGGCACCAAGACCGACTTTAGAAGAATCCGTGTTAAGGCAAAAGTCTTGTGAGAGATCTGGGTGAGCTAGTATTGGCGCGTTAAGTAGCGATTCTTTCAAAGAATTGAATTCCAACTGTGCTTGTTCGTCCCAGTTCCAAATAGTATTCTTTCCAGTGAGAGAACAAAGTTTTGGGGTAACTAGAATTTGCATATTCAGAAAACGATGGTAAAAATTGACGAGACCTAGAAAACTGCGTACTTGTCTTTTTGTGGATGGAACTGGAATATCTCTGATTGCTTCTAACTTTTCAGGATCCGGCTGAATGCCTTCAGAAGAAATAATATGTCCCAAAAACCTCACCTTTGACCTACCGAATTCAGACTTTTCCCAAGTTAACTGTAATTCCAGATTCTGCAAAAATATGTAACACGCTGTTGAGGATGCGATTGTGTTGTTCCCATGAGGCTTCTGCTATCAGAATATCGTCCATATATAAGGTGATGTGACGTTTTAAGAACTCAGGTAATATGGAATTTAGCCCGCGAATGAATGCTGCCGAAGAAATGTCCAAACCAAAAGGAAGTTTCCGAAACTGATAACAAACGCCGAAACAAAGGAAAGCTGTGTATTTTCTACATTCTGGATGAAGTTCGATCTGATAAAAGCTGGATCTGAGATCAATAGAAGACAACACTTTTACACCATTAAAATTTTGAAGAAGTTCTCCTAACGTTTGCGGCCTGTCTGTTTCAAGAATGATGATAGTATTGATTTGTCTAGAATCTAAGACAAGCCTGATCGATCCATTTTTCTTCTCAACAACATGTAATGGATTGTTGTATGAGCTTACTGCAGGCTCAATAACGCCCTCGTCAAGCATAGATTTTATTTCTGTTCTAACACAGTCCCTATAATGTGCTGGAATTACGAATGGTCTAACACAAAATTTAGTATGCTCACGAACACGAAATTGGTATTGAAATCCCTTGATTGTTCCTGTTTTGTGAGTAAAAACTATGGGATGTGCTTGTAAAATCTCAAAAAGGTCTTGCCTATCACTGTCATTACAATTCTCAATTGTTCGAATTTTATTCTGAATTAACTCATTAGTATCAAATGCGCCGTCGATATCATCCCTGTCAGTACTTGCAGAGTGATTGTTAGTGTCAAGTTCCGTCGAAAATTCCGAACTGTTGTCTAACAGGAGGTAAAGCCGATTAATTTCCTCGTCATGGTTTGAGAGCCAATCTTCAAATTTCAAAGCTATTGACCTACCTTCTTTCTCTAAACTTATTTCAGCATCGTGAAAGTTTAAGATTACTTTGTATTCATTCAAAAAGTCTACTCCCAATATAATTTCCGTCGACAATAATGGAACAATAAGAAAGTTCATAGAGAAGCTGTGGCTTTGACAAAAGAATTCTAAGTTGGTTTGTTGGCGTACATCTACACTTTTTCCAAAGATTGCACCTTGTAATTTAATCTTACGTAACGGAAGTGTGCGACAATCGTTCGATTTGTTGCATTTGCTAAAGGCTGTTTCACTAATTACTGAAATGGGACTGCCAGAGTCAAGTACTGCCCTGCTGTAAATTTTACGTCATTTACTGTAATGTGAATCACAGGATATGCAATGTTGTTATGTTTTACGTCATGTTCCAGGAGTAAGATGTCCCTAATGTCTTCCATTTTTACGTAATTACTAGCTACGGCAGCTGCGTCGTTAGTTTCATACTGGCTGCCAGCGGTATGAGTCATTGCCTATTGTCTCTTTGTTGGCGCGCGTCGTTATTGGGGTTTGGAGACCTAACTTCTACAAATTCACCTTGTCGAGAGGGCCCTGCCCTGTTTAAATCCCGCCAGTTCTGATGCAATTCAGGTCTGTCGTTACGATCATATCGTCTGTCGTCATGTCGGTAGATTCCATAGTTTCTTTCTTGTCGGTCACGTGGTGGAGAATTTCTCCCTGAATCGTAACTGTGCGCTGGACCGTTGCGTCTAAAGTTATTCTGTCTCTGTTGATAATATTTATTTTGGTTCCCATATTGTCTGTTTCTCTGATTGTCTCTATGATAGTCATTACTGCGGAGAGGTCATCTTTCCCTGTAATTATTACTACTCTGCCAACGGTTGTCATACGGGTGGTGTCTGTTTTGGTCACGATTTGTGTTGTGAGAATAGCCTTGTCGTGTCCAGTTATTATTTCTTTCATCGCGGAATTGCGACGGATGTGACCCGTAATTGTTGTGTTCCTGTTTTCGCATTCCGCGATTGTCAGTGTCAATTTCTAATTCTTGTAAGCGTCCCTGAAAAGCTTCAATGTCGTCTTTGCAACGTCCTGCCAAAATAATATGTTGTAAATGTTCAGGTAATTTGATTAAGCAAATGCGGATGAGTTCTGAGGGGCTGTATAGGTTTGACAGGTACTGATGTGCAACATGTCTTCAAAATATTTCACAAGACTGGAAAATTCAGATTGTTCGAAATGTTTCATCATTATGATGGTATGTTTTACTCGGTCTTGTGTAGCTTGAGACCAATATGCTGAGAGGAAGGCAAGATGAAATTCTCCTTCACTGTGACAATAGTGAATGACCGATCACATTCTTACAGCTGGTTCATTCTCTAAGTAGCCACACATAAATTCTAATCTGTGTTCTAACGACCAGTTGGGAGGAAAACAATGAGAGAATTGATGGAGCCATGCTTGTGGATGAATGTCGTTGCCAGAATTCTTAAATGTTTTGAATTTACGTGTAGTAATGAACAGCTTATAGTCAAAATCATCATGTCGGCGAGTCGCATGTCGGTCATTGTTACATCGTTTCGGCAGTTCCATCTCAAAATTCGGTGTTATTGTTTTGTGGTTGTTCCATATTTCTAAGTCCCTCTTCCCGTGTTGGAGCGCGAGTGTCCTCTGAAATATGTAATTTTTGTATTACTTGTGTCAGCTGATCTTGTACTTCCTGGATTTCTCTTTGGTGTTGCGTATTAGTTTGATTCTGATTTTGGTCGAATTTCCTAATTTCTTCGCACTCTTCTGTGTCATTAAAGACTACCGGTTTTGTGTCATTCAGATTATCATCTACCTTCGTAGATAAATTATTTAGCTGATCCGAAAGTTAAACTACTTTCTCTGATAATGAACTAATGTCCTCCATGTGTCTTTCTACTGTGTCCTTTAAGCTTTCCTGAGTTTTTGCAAGTTGCGTAACCGAATCGGTAGCTGCAACTGAGTCAATTTTAGCTTGCAAGGTCTCATGATTTTCATGAACAATAATATGCAGTTCTTTTATGGCTGCTTCGTGATTCTGTAATGCATTTTCATGCCGCGAAAAAATAGGTTGAAAATGCTCACAAATTTGTGTTTTTACGTCGTTACAGACTTTTTGACATTTCGATTCGATTTTATGTAACTCAGTAGTTAAATCTTCACGTGTTTGTTCAAGTGTGGTGTGAAGATTTTGTTCCATTGCGTCTAACTGTTGCTGTGTTTGTCTCTGGTGTTGTTCCATTGTGTCTAACTTTTGAAGATTTTGTTCCATTGTGTCTAACTTTTGAAGCTTTTGCTGTGTTTGTCTCTGGTGTTGTTCCATTGTGTCTAACTTTTGAAGCTTTTGCTGTGTTTGTCTCTGATTTTGTTCCATTTGTTGCATTAGCTGTAATAACAATGCATTAGTGTCTGGAATCTGTTCCTCTACGCTTTTCGGCAGTGCATTTGCACCGGCAACATTCACATTTTGACAAGCAGAAAATGTGTCTTGACTTATTTGAGAAAACGGTGAGGACGCAAAACCTGAATCTACAGCATTTGCAATATTGTGTTCTGTCATTCCCGATTCCTGAGGCGAGCTGCTGCCGACCGATCGATCGATAATGCTTCCCTGTTCACTACCTGTTTCACTGTCTACACCATTATTTGATGCCCGCTCCATTTCCCTATGCACAGTTACCAAATTACTACTTTGAACATTAGTTAATTCATTACTCGGCGGCGCTGATAAGCTACGCTCGTCGTCACTACTATTTCTCAGTTTATTTTGGAGCCTAGTGTTACGTTTTTCACACGCCATTATTGTCACAATATTTCACACGATAACACAGAAAAGCACAATTTGAAGAGCAAAAATAAGAGAACACATTAACAGAGCACTGAAAATAATATCTAGTTAATTGCAAGCGCAGCTGCGAAATACTTGGTGCAAATCTACACGCATGCCACAACAACGATGAAAGACTGCAACTACAAAGGAGATTCTCTCTAGCAATAAACAATAGCTACACTAATTACACAAACTACAAGGAAAAATCAGAAGATTCATGTGAGGTATCCTCGGCTAAGGGTCTCTCTAGCAATAAACAATAGCTACACTAATTACACAAACTACAAGGAAAAATCAGAAGATTCCAGTGAGGTATCCTCGGCTAAGGGTCGACATATGAAACGTCCCCTTAGAAAAATTTATAGATGACTGTGCTTAAACTGACACACAATATTTTTTTAGCGCAACGCAATCTGACTTTCAGAAATCCCTACAAAAGAATGGCCCTGACTAACATTAACCTATACCTTTCACAAATCACTTACCTCACAAAAATCTTCGTTACTCAAGCTACTGCAACACAGCGAGCGCCACTGCTGCCAGCTAAATAATAGATTGAAACTACTGAAGGCACTAACTACTGATAGGCATAGTTAGCAAATGAAAGATTTTAATAGAGAACAAACAATGTATTTACCTTTATAGTGTTGAAAAATCATAGTATACATAGCAGTTCATGACATCCAGTCTTACAAATTTCAAAACTCCGCCATTTCTCTCCCCACATCCACCACTGCTGGCGGCTCACCTGCGCAACGTTACGCGCTGTTAACATCCAGCTGCCCAACACTACAATGGCAGATATTCCAACAACAATGCAAACCAGCCACAGACTGCACACAGCACATACAGAGCGCTACGTGGCGTTACCAATATAAAAACTTAAACAGCCTACTTACAGCTGTTAAGCTGATTGTGCGATAATTCTCGCACTTGTCAGCTCTTGCCGTCTTCGGAATTGTGTGGATGATGCTTTTCCGAAAGTCAGATGGTATGTTGCCAGACTCATATATTCTACACACCAACGTGAATAGTCGTTTTTTGCCACTTCCCCCAATAATTTTAGAAATTCTGATGGAATGTTATCTATCCCTTCTGCCTTATTTGACCGTAAGTCCTCCAAAGCTCTTTTAAATTCCGATTCTAATACTGGATCCCCTATCTCTTCTAAATCGATTCCTGTTTCTTCTTCTATCACATCAGACAAATCTTCATCTTCATAGAGGCTTTCAATGTATTCTTTCCACCTATCTGCTCCCTCCTCTGCATTTAACAGTGGAATTCCCGTTGCACTCTTAATGTTACCACCGTTGCTTTTAATGTCACCAAAGGTTGTTTTGACTTTCCTGTATGCTGAGTCTGTCCTTCCGACAATCATATCTTTTTTGATGTCTTCACATTTTTCCTGCAGCCATTTCGTCTTAGCTTCCCTGCACTTCCTATTTATTTCATTCCTCAGCGACTTGTATTTCTGTATTCCTGATTTCCCCGGTACATGTTTGTACTTCCTCCTTTCATCAATCAACTGAAGTATTTCTTCTGTTACCCATGGTTTCTTCGCAGCTACCTTCTTTGTACCTATGTTTTCCTTCCCAACTTCTGTGATGGCCCTTTTTAGAGATGTCCATTCCTCTTCAACTGTACTGCCTACTGCGCTATTCCTTATTGCTGTATCTATAGCGTTAGAGAACTTCAAACGTATCTCGTCATTCCTTAGTACTTCCGTATCCCACTTCTTTGCGTATTGATACTTCCTGACTAATGTCTTGAACTTCAGCCGACTCTTCATCACTACTATATTGTGATCTGAGTCTGTATCTGCTCCTGGGTACGCCTTACAATCCAGTATCTGATTTCGGAATCTCTGTCTGACCATGATGTAATCTAATTGAAATCTTCCCGTATCTCCCGGCCTTTTCCAAGTATACCTCCTCCTCTAGTGATTCTTGAACAGGGTATTCGCTATTACTAGCTGAAACTTGTTACAGAGCTCAATTATTCTTTCTCCTCTTTCATTCCTTGTCCCAAGCCTATATTCTCCTGTAACCTTTTCTTCTACTCATCCCCCTACAACTGCATTCCAGTCGCCCATGACTATTAGATTTTCGTCCCCCTTAACATACTACATTACCCTTTCAATATCCTCATACACTTTCTCTATCTGTTCATCTTCAGCTTGCGAGGTCGGCATGTATACCTGAACTATCGTTGTCGGTGTTGGTCTGCTGTCGATTCTGAGTAGAACAACCCGGTCACTGAACTGTTCACAGTAACACACCATCTGCCCTACCTTCCTATTCATAACGAATCCTACACCTGTTATACCATTTTCTGACATTCCACGCCCCGACTCGTAGAACGTTATCCTTTCGTTGATTATTCAATCTTTTTCTCATGGTAACCTCCCCCTTGGCAGTCCCCTCCCGGAGATATTTTGCCAATGGAGAGATCATCATGACACTTCTTCAATTACAGGCCACATGTCCTGTGGATACACGTTATGTGTCTTTAATGCAGTGGTTTCCATTGCCTTCTGCATCCTCATGTCGTTGATCATTGCTGATTCTTCCACCTTTAGAGGCAATTTCCCACCCCTAGGACAAGAGAGTGCCCTGAACCTCTATCCGCTCCTCCGCCCTCTTTGACAAGGCCGTTGGCAGAAAGAGGCTGACTTTTTATGCCGGAAGTCTTCGAATGGTGATTATTTATCAAAATTTAGGCAGTAGCGCGGATCGAATCGAACCCGGGACCTAAGACGTTTTTGATTATGAATCATAAGGCGCTACCCCTACACCGCGACAACAATTTTGCTTGGTTGCGCGTTGTGCGCTTGTGTGGCCGGGGGGGGGGGGGGGGGGGGTGCGCCTCAGCAGCCCTGTCTCGTACGCGCGATTAGGCTACGTTCACTGTTGATTATGACATGAGAGGCACCGAAAACAGCTGCGAGAGGCGCCAGCCGTGATGAGCAGGGGAAAGCGGAAAGGAAGGTAACAAAATGAACCTTTCTTTTTCAGCAACAGAATATAAACATATAAACTTTTATTTACAAATCTGCAGTAAAAAATGGGCTCTGCGCTATTTGAGACACTCTCTGTGGAATTTTCTAGTTTAGTTATTTTCCTGGCATTTTTTGCAGTTTTCCTATTATCCCTCAAATAGAGGTAATTAATTTTGCATCGTACGTTTATTGCATTAATTTAATGTTTATGGAAGCGTCATGAAGGTAGCATGAAAGGAGGGGGAGGCGGGAAGAGGGAGATAAAATAAAGGGAGCTTATAGCCCGACTTTGCGCTCTCCATGCATGCAGTCATTTGCTGAGTTCTAGCTGTAATAAAAACAGGTGATCTAATGTCCCACGACGACTACATGAAAGTCATCCGATGTTGATTAATTAATGAATATCTCTCGACGCCACGGAGGTAAATGAGTGTCCTTTGACCAGAAGACGATTCAATCTTCTAATAGTAAGCAAATGCAAAAGTAATTTAAACATCGCCGCCCGATGTAACTGCATCACTATTGAAGCTCGGCGCCAGAAAACGACCGGTAATAATAATCACTACGAAAACAAAATAAAAAGCATGCCGATAGATCAAAATACGACGGTGAGTCAAATGAAAACCTTAAACATTTTTTTAAAATATTATTTATTGTGCAGAAGTGGCACAAAGCTGTATCACTTTTCAACATAATCTCCCCCACGCTCAATGCAAGTCCTCCAGCGCTTACAAAGTACATAAAACTCTTTCGAAAAAAAATTCTTTGGGAGTCAGCGCAACGAGTCATGAACCGTGTGGCGTACCTCTTCATCAGAACGGAACTTCTTTCCTCCCATTTCGTCTTTGAGCGGTCCAAACATATGGAAATCACTTGGTGCAAGGTCTGGTGAGTATGGTGGATGAGGAAGAGACTCAAAATGCAGGTCTGTGACTGTTGCAACTGTTGTACGGGCAGTGTGGGGCCTAGCATTGTCATGTTGCAAAAGGACACGTGCTGACAGCAATCCTCGTCGCTTTGATTTGACTGCAGGTCGCAGATGTTTTTTTTAGGAGATCTGTGTATGATGCACTGGTGACAGTGGTCCCTCTAGGCATGTAATGCTCCAAAAGAGAGTCAGCATAACGTTCCCTGCTGATGGTTCTGTTCGAAACTTCTTTGGTTTTGGTGATGAGGAATGGCGCCATTCCTTGCTCGCTCTCTTCGTTTCCGGTTGGTGGAAGTGAACCCAGGTTTCGTCCCCAGTAACGATTCTTGCAAGGAAGTCTTCACCTTCTCATTCAAAGCGCCGGAGAAGTTCTTCAGAAGCATCAACACGTCGTTCTCTCATTTCAGGAGTCAGCTGCCGTGTCACCAATCTTGCAGACACTTTGTGAAAGTGGAGCACATAATGCACAATGTGGTGTGCTGACCCATGACTAATCTGTAAACATGCTGCAATGTCATTCAGTGTCACTCGTTATGACTGACCTGGACGAGGAGCATCTTCCACTGAAGTCACATAATTTGCGAACTTCCTAATCCATTCGTAGACTTGCTGCTGTGACAAACATGCATCACCGTACTGAACCTTCATTCATCGATGAATTTCAGTAGGTTTCTCACCTCCACTACGCAAAAACCGAATAACAGAACGCTGTTCTTCCCTGGCGTGCGACGGTATGTGTGCATCTGCACTATGCTGCCACCTACAGGCCATTCTGCACGCTGTTCGAAGCACGCTTACCAACTTACAGGATAACGGGACGAAATTTCGATTTGTTATTACAAATTTAAGGTTTTCATTTGACTTAAATCCTTCATGTAACTCTTCTTCATTGAAACTGAAAGTTACACCTATGAACTCCAACACGGACCATACTTCTTGGCAACCATTTGAATTTGTTTCTTGTCGTTAATTTTTCCGTTCCAAGTAGTAACATAGCATTTACGTTGACAATCACAGTAGAATTAACAAAATGTGACTAACGGTGATAATGATACACAGTCACCTTCGTAAATGCATGAACAAGAGCAACGTGCAGAAGGTTTTCAAAAGTCTCTCTATATCTTCGCTGAGTTTGACTCTTACCCTATTTGTAAAGTGAACGAGACAAAAGTCCAGAGTGGTAGTCAGTTGAAGTGAAAACATGGCGAAGATTGAATGTCAAAATATCGACACTGTGGCGTTCTTTTTAGTTGACGGGTATCCGTGGCACTGGGGTATTAAAGCATCAGTCGCAGTAAGAGAACTTGTATCCACACTGTTAATCAAGCGGACAATGTCCCTCGCAGATTCGCAAACGTGACAAAATCGACGACTCACAAAGCTATGTTTGAGAGTGTCTTGAAAATTACACAGGGACCAGAGCGAATAGGATTGATACAGCTCAGCTTGTAATTTGTAGGAAATTCTAGAATTTCATTCTAGAAACATCCCCCAGGCTGTGGCTAAGCCATGTCTCCGCGATATCCTTTCTTTCAGGAGTGCTAGTTCTGCAAGGTTCGCAGGAGAGCTTCTGTAAAGTTTGGAAGGTAGGAGAGGAGGTACTGGCAGAAATAAAGCTGTGATGACGGGGCATGAGTCGTGCTTGGGTAGCTCAGTCTGTAGAGCACTGGCCCGTGATATTCAAAGGTCCCGAGTTCGAGTCTCGGTCCAGTACACAGTTTTAATCTGCCAGGAAGTTTCATATCAGCGCACACTCCGCTGCAGAGTGAAAATTTCATTCAAGATACAGGCGTTTTGTCAGTCTTGTATCATTTTTTACAAGATTCGTGTCAGATTAGTTACTTGACAGCGATGCTTTACTAAACATGTAAAAATTCAACATGGTTTTGGTCGGACAACTGCCAGAAAGTTATTGTTGTTGTTGTGGTCTTCAGTTCTGAGACTGGTTTGATGCAGCTCTCCATGCTACTCAATCCTGTGCAAGCTTCTTCATCTCCCAGTACCTACTGCAACCTACATCCTTCTGAATCTGCTTAGTGTATTCATCTCTTGGTCTCCCTCTACGATTTTTACCCTCCGCACTGCCCTCCAATGCTAAATTTGTGATCCCTTGATGCCTCAAAACATGTCCTACCAACCGATCCCTTCTTCTAGTCAAGTTGTGCCACAAACTTCTCTTCTCCCCAATCCTATTCAGTACCTCCTGATTAGTTATGTGATCTACCTATTTAATCTTCAGCATTCTTCTGTAGCACCACATTTCAAAAGCTTCTATTCTCGTCTTGTCTAAACTATTTATCATCCATGTTTCACTTCCATACATGGCTACACTCCATACAAATACTTTCAGAAACGACTTCCTGACACTTAAATCTATACTCGATGTTAACAAATTTCTCTTCTTCAGAAACGATTTCCTTGCCATTGCCAGTCTACATTTTATATCCTCTCTACTACGACCATCATCAGTTATTTTACTCCCTAAATAGCAAAACTCCTTTACTACTTTAAGTGTCTCATTTCCTAATCTAATTCCCTCAGCATCGCCCGATTTAATTTGACTACATTCCATTATCTTCGTTTTGCTTTTGTTGATGTTCATCTTATATCCTCCTTTCAAGACACTATCCATTCCGTTCAACTGCTCTTCCAAGTCCTTTGCTGTCTCTGACAGAATTATAATGTCATCGGCGAACCTCAAAGTTTTTACTTCTTCTCCATGAATTTTAATACCTACTCCGAATTTTTCTTTTGTTTCCTTTATTGCTTGCTCAATATACAGATTGAATAACATCGGGGAGATGCTACAACCCTGTCTCACTCCCTTCCCAACCACTGCTTCCCTTTCATGCCCCTCGACTCTTATAACTGCCATCTGGTTTCTGTACAAATTGTAAATAGCCTTTCGCTCCCTGTATTTTACCCCTGCCACCTTTAGAATGTGAAAGAGAGTATTCCAGTCAACATTGTCAAAAGCTTTCTCTTAGTCTACAAATGCTAGAAACGTAGGTTTGCCTTTTCTTAATCTTTCTTCTAAGATAAGTCGTAAGGTTAGTTTTGCCTCACGTGTTCCAACATTTCTACGGAATCCAAACTGATATTCCCCGAGGTCCGCTTCTACCAGTTTTTCCATTCGTCTGTAAAGAATTCGCGTTAGTATTTTGCAGTTGTGACTTATTAAACTGATAGTTCGGTAATTTTCACATCTGTCAACACCTGCTTTCTTTGCGATTGGAATTATTATATTCTTCTTGAAGTCTGAGGGTATTTCACCTGTCTCATACATCTTGCTCACCAGATGGTAGAGTTTTGTCAGGACTGGCTCTCCCGAGGCCGTCAGTAGTTCTAATGGCATGTTGTCTACTCCCGGGGCCTTGTTTCGACTCAGGTCTTTCAGTGCTCTGTCAAACTCTTCACGCAGTATCGTATCTCCCGTATCTCCCACTTCATCTTCATCTACATCCTCTCCCATTTCCATAATATTGTCCTCAAGTACATCGCCCTTGTATAAACCCTCTATATACTCCTTCCACCTTTCTGCCATCCCTTCTTTGCTTAGAACTGGGTTGCCATCTGAGCTCTTGATATTCGTACAAGTGGTTCTCTTCTCTCCAAAGGTCTCTTTAATTTTCCTGTAGGCAGTATCTATCTTACCCCTAGTGAGACAAGCCTCTACATCCTTACATTTGCCCTCTAGCCATCCCTGCTTAGCCATTTTGCACTTCCTGTCGATCTCATTTTTGAGACGTTTGTATTCCTTTTTGCCTGCTTCATTTACTGCATTTTTATATTTTCTCCTCTCATCAGTTAAATTCAATATTTCTTCTGTTACCCAAGGATTTCTATTAGCCCTCGTCTTTTTACCTACTTGATCGTCTGCTGCTTTCACTACTTCATCCCTCAGAGCTACCCATTCTTCTTCTACTGTATTTCTTTCCCCCATTCCTGTCAATTGTTCCCTTATGCTCTCCCTGAATCTCTCTACAACCTCTCGTTCTTTCAGTTTATCCAGGTCCCATCTCCTTAAATTCCCACCTTTTTTCAGATTCTTCAGTTTCAATCTGCAGTTCATAACCAAGAGATTGTGGTCAGAATCCATATCTGCCCCTGGAAATGTCTTACAATTTAAAACCTGGCTCCTAAATCTCTGTCTTACCATTATATAATCTATCTGATACCTTTTAGTATCTCCAGGATTCTTCCAGGTATACAACCTTCTTTTATGATTCTTGAACCAAGTGTTAGCTATGATTAAGTTATGCTCTGTGCAAAATTCTACAAGGCGGCTTCCTCTTTCATTTCTTCCCCCCCAATCCATATTCACCTACTATGTTTCCTTCTCTCCCTTTTCCTACTGACGAATTCCAGTCACCCATGACTATTAAATTTTCGTCTCCCTTCACTACCTGAATAATTTCTTTTATCTCGTCATACATTTCATCAATTTTTTCATCATCTGCAGAGCTAGTTGGCATATAAACTTGTACTGCTGTAGTAGGCATGGGCTTTGTATCTATCTTGGCCACAATAATGCGTTCACTATGCTGTTTGTAGTAGGTAACCCGCACTCCTATTTTTTTATTCATTATTAAACCCACTCCTGCATTACCTCTATTTGATTTTGTATTTATAACCCTGTAATCACCTGACCAAAAGTCTTGTTCCTGTTGCCACCGAACTTCACTAATTCCCACTATATCTAACTTTAACCTATCCATTTCCCTTTTTAAATTTTCTAACCTACCTGCCCGATTAAGGGATCTGACATTCCACGCTCCGATCCGTGGAACGCCAGTTTTCTTTCTCCTGATAACGACGTCCTCTTGAGTAGTCCCCGCCCGGAGATCCGAATGGGGGACTATTTTACCTCCGGAATATTTTACCCAAGAGGACGCCATCATCATTTAATCATGCAGTAAAGCTGCATGTCCTCGGGAAAAATTACGTCTGTAGTTTCCCCTTGCTTTCAGCCGTTCGCAGTACCAGCACAGAAAGGCCGTTTTGGTTAATGTTACAAGGCCAGATCAGCCAATCATCCAGACTGTTGCCCCTGCAACTACTGAAAAGGCTGCTGCCCCCCTTCAGGAACCACATGTTTGTCTGGCCTCTCAACAGATACCCCTCCATTGTGGTTGCACCTACGGTACGGCCATCTGTACCGCTGAGGCACGCAAGCCTCCCCACCAACGGCAAGGTCCATGGTTCATGGGAGTTCTTAAGTGTATTAAAGAGGCACTGATAAATTCAGACATAATGTACCCCCCTAATAAGGAGAAGTATCTGTCTTCCTATGGTTTGCGGGCGCATTTGTTTCGAGCAGAAGAAGGGACTAACAACAAAGAAATTAGAGTCATAGCTTTCGCCAGTAAAGTTTTGATAAGCTGAGAGAGATTGTGCTCTGTTACGGAGTTAGAAGCTTTGAGTGACGTATGGGCATTAAGAAAATTTGATTATTATGTGTATGGCAAAGAAATAAAATTATTTTGTGATCATCAGCCTTTTAACACGCAAACTATTACATGGGTTTTAGCTCTGCAGAAATATAATTTCCAGATAATTTGCATAAACGGAAAGGACAATGTTACAGCGGACGACCTGTCTGGACTGCCACAGGGCACGCCAGAGTTAGTGGAACTAGTAGAGCGATCGTCAGAATTTAAGGTATTATTAATAACGGACCAGTCACACGGATGTGAATATTTACACCTATGCAAAAACATAGTTCAATTACAGGACTCATACTCCGTCGTGTAGAAAACCAAACAAGTCTGTTAAACACAACCAAAGTAATAACTGAAGTCCACATTACGAGGTAGAAAACGATGTGCTATTTTATAGGAGGGCACGAATTGTGAAATCTGGTGTGTGTGCATCCCAAACGAGTGCACAGAAAATGTTATATACACAACATGTGGGATCACATAGGAACTGGAGAGTGTGTAGCCATCATTCAAAGCCATTGCTGTAATCCAAATTTTAAACGTATCGTACATAAAATTCTAAGAACTTTTACAGTCTGCAAAAAGGCAAAATCAATCAATAGATCGTGCAAAACTGAGATCCATCACATTGTTCTGGCTTATTCACCCCAGTGAACATCCGTGGAGGTCGTGGGACACCTACCCACAGCGATGGGTGGAGCCAAATATTCATTGGCTATCTGTGATACTTTCACCAACTACCTCAAACTTTGTACCGTGGAAACCAATAATTAAGAGAATGATAAGAGATTATATCCCAAAAGTGGGTAACCCTCATGCCATTTTATGTGACAATGCCATGTAAAGGATGAACAGGACAGTAGAGGATTTTATTTTATTATATGAGCTTTCAAACGATAACTTCAGTTTTCCATTACGGCCAAGCCAAGGCCGGCAGTGTTAGCTGCCTGTAAATTCTTTCGCCCCACGGCTTAGCAACAGGAAGTCTGCACCGAGGAAGGGCCCCCAGGCCACGAGCCTCTTACGAAGTAACGCCGCCCCAGGCGTCGCTTAGCACGCGACCGTCTGGAAAGTCCATGCCGCCCGCACGGTTTTCTCGGTCCTGACCAATCAGGGGGGAGGAAGCCGCGTGGTGCGTCGAATATACCCGGCCGCCCGTCGCCGGGCCTGCTCTCTTGTATTCTTGCTCACCCGCGAGTCGGATGCGCGCCCTGTAGCGTTGAACATCCCCGCTTCTCCCGGTGCTGCGGCACTGTGGACTAAGTTTTGGCAGACAACAACTTTCGTTAGCTTCGCGAACTATGTTTCGCCAAATTCTAGGCTCTGGCTCACCCTCACCTACCTAGGCCTATGTAACCCCTTTTTAACATGCTTTCGCCAATATGGCCTTTATCTAAAAATTACCCAATTCATTCCATAACGCCCACTGCCTGCCCATACGCCCATCCTGTACAGCCAGACATTTTATTGGCTTCAAATGGAAGTCTTTCCTTGAAGAGCAAGGCATGAAGCACATTCTGATTGCCAGATTCCACCCAGAAGCAAGCCTAGTGGAACGAATATTCCGCAAGTTCAGTCGCTCTGTACACACTTATGCTTCTAAACAGCACACCGGCTGGTCTGAATTGATGCCTGTATTCGAAAGCATATAAAATAACTTACCATACCCAGCAACCAGTTACACTCCCAATTTGCTTATGTTTCATGTAATTCAACCAGATGAGTGGTTAACGTCATTGTCATAATTACCAAGACCAAATAGCTCGAGATATGAAAAAGTGAGAGCAGCTCTAGTCAGTTTGACTTGTTGTGCTCAACAGAGGCAAGCAGAGTATGATAAGACCGCGAAAAATACTATTAACTACCGAGTAGGCGACTTAATCTTACTTACAAGGGAACCTCCCCATCGCACCCCCCTCAGATTTAGTTGTAAGTTGGCACAGTGGATAGGCCTTGAAAAACTGAACACAGATCAATTGAGAAAACAGGAAGAAGTTGTGTGGAACTATGAAAAAAATATGCAAAATATACAAACTGAGTAGTCCATGGGTAAGATGGGCAAAATTGAGGACCATGTTAGCACAGGAGCGCCGTGGTCCCGTGGTTAGAGTGAGTAGCTGCGGAACGAGGGGTCCTTGGTTCAAGTCTTCCCTCAAGTGGAAATTTTAATTTTTTTATTTTCGCGAAGTTATGATCTGTCCGTTCGTTCATTGACGTCTCTGTTCACTGTAATAAGTTTAGTGTCTGTGTTTTGCGACCGCACCGCAAAACCGTGCGATTAGTAGACGAAAGGACGTGCCTCTCCAATGTGAACCGAAAACATTTGATCGTAAGGTCATAGGTCAACCGATTCCTCCACAGGAAAACACGTCTGATATATTCTATACGACAGTGGTGACGGCATGTGCATCACATGACAGGAATAGGTTGTCGACCCAGCTAGCTTGCACACTTGGCGAATAGGTAAAAAAATTCTTCTACCTTGCCTGATTTAGGTTTTCTTGTGTATGTGATAATCACTCCCAAAAAGTGATGAAAACATAAGAGTTTGTCAGATAATAATTGTCTGAAAATAAAAAATTAAACTTTTCTTTGGAGGGAAGACTTGAACCAAGGACCTCTCGCTTTGCAGCTGCTCACGCTAACCACGGGACCACGGCACTCCTGAGTTCATACTGTCGTTAAAGTTGCGTATCTTGCCATGGACTACTCAGTATGTATATTTTGCTTATTTTTTTCGTAGTTCCACACAACTTCTTCCTGTTTTCTCGATTGATCTGTGTTCAGTTTTTCAAGGCCTATCCACTGTGCCAAGTTATAACCAAATCTGAGGGGGGTGCGATGGGGAGGTTCCCTTGTTAGAAATCATCCTAAGTCGTCCTTAACGAATAAGAGAAATAAGAAGTGGCAAATGCTGTGTGCAGGACCTTACAAAATCGTCATATGTCACACAACTGTAGCTATGTGCAAGCAAATGTGGAGAGCTTGTATCCATATAAGGATCTTAAAATGTATATACAATGAATTTTGTAGATACGTATTCAATAAATCTTCATCATTTGACTGTAGTTGTAAGTTCTCATTAATTATTCATCAATTGTTTTGAGCCAGTTGTATCGTGTATTTCTGCAAGTGAGTTTGCAACAGACAGGTGGGCATAAGCTCTAATGATTTTTAGAGAGGTAATCGCATATTATCTTGGAAAGTAGTAGTTACTATTGAGGATTAAGAAGTCGATGAGTAAAAGGGAACTTATGTTTGTTCTGAAATTTTTTTGCTTATTATTTCCATTTCAAATGTAGTTCTAGTTCTTTGAAACAGGAGATATAGGAGCTGTGTCAGATTTTCATTACTCGTAGTTGTAAGTATTTTTCTGTTTTCATTAGCATGATTGCAACATAGAGGCTTTAATGAGATCAGTGAAGAAATGATCATGTGTGTAATGCAATGGAAATAGCAAATGCATGTGCTCAAATGGTATGACACAACTAAAAAGGATGATCCTACGTATTTTACTATCATAACTTCATAAAGTATTCACGGTGTTTGCTAAGTTTTGGCCATTTAATGTACATTTAACTTCACGATAGAATCCACGATTTGCTACTTGAATACAAAACAAGAGCATGCTTGGCGGTCGTGTAAAGATAAGTGTAATTGTAAAAATATAACTTGGATTGAAAGTTACCTAGAAATATCGTTAAGTCAGGCCAGAATATTGTTACCAGTCTTAATGATCAATTGCTCACAAAACGTTGACATGGGGTGCTATAAGTAATAACATGGAAATATAAATAAATATGTGCCTGGATGCTCACGCACAAGATGCACTGAAAACGCGAACTATGGCGCATAAAGGAACATAACGTTGCTAAGTCATTGCAACCAAACTTGCTAAGACAAGAGAGTGTAATATTGAATGTCAGCCGTACTATGTACAAACTGTGGCAAGACATCAGTATGCACGAAAAATCGCGACACATTGAAACGGTGATATGGATGTGGAACCAAACCACTGAAATCAATGTGTTTCGAATGGACGCGAGTTGCAGGGCATCGACAATGTAAATTTCTGTTTCGCCGCGGACTCGAGCAGAAATAGACGGCGACCGGGGGATAGAAATGTTTGTGGAACTGTGTGTAGGATACAAACTGTCAACTTAGGTTTGTGAAATTATGATGCACGTCACTACGTAGGCACTTAATAAGCTTTCCTCAAACGAATTAAAACTGTTTCACAAACAATTTGTGAACTGACTTACGTCGTACGAATTAAGGCAACCTTGTTTAGGAAAACTGAGACACTAAGTGCTCACGCGAGTGTAGTGTAAGAGGCAGTGACAGAAACTGGGCTTGTACGGAACAATAAATAGCAGATTAATCAAATCCTACCCTGCAGCAAAATGACATCTCCGTGTAATCAGAAATCTATACCGTGTTAAAATTAATTTTCATGAAGCCTTTCGTGCCGGATCGATATGTCGTGTTGAGCACCGAAGCGGAGGGCGTGGGCCGACACGACCCCTACCGGCTATCTTCCAGGCCAGCGGCAGCAGCAGCAGCAGCAGCTGTCCGCGGGCTCCGACTTCCAGACCTGCCCGCGTGTTGCGGCCAGGCGTGGACCTCACCGGCGACATCGGTTTCCAGACGACGCACCGACACTCCAGTCAGCGTAGACTTACGGCGACGTACGGCGACTACGGCGACTCGTCAAGACGACGGCTTTCAAGAAAATATTTAAATATACCGGTGTGCAGAAGCTCATAGAGAAAATTAGTCTGTCACTATAAGAATTTTGGCAAACATATAATAACAAAAACCCTTTAATTTGAAAACGTAGTGGTCACATTTATGTCCATAGTAATACGTTTTGAATAAACTGCCAACACAAAACAAAAGCCGAAACTGTTTCTTGTATTTCGTGGGCCAAATGTAACGTCTCCAAATTTGGACATTAAAGACACTGTGATTTTTGTAACTTATTACTAAAATATCTGAAGTCTACAATAATTATTTTTAAACAGAGACATAGTCTGAACAATATACCTACCAACCCTGACAACTGCAATTACAGATAATATCATATTTTCTGTTCTATAAAAAATAAGCGGTCGTAACAGCCGCTACGACTTCTAACTTCTGTTTCCGTTGTTCTTGGAGAAAGTCATTTACGTTGAGGAGGTGTGTATGTTGCAATTATTAATATATGCATGAAATGTTAGCCTTGTTGTTATTGAAAGTTACCTTCCGACCCCTCGTGTCAATGTTTTCTACGTTTAAACAATTTTAGCAATTTATAGTTGCCACGCCGCCAGGAACAGAACATCGCTTCGGTGGTGTGCAACAGTCAGCCGCCATTACGCGACAATTTTAATTATTATAAAGTATTTCATGTGTTTCCCCACAGCAGCAGCCGCAAAGCAGTTTAACGCATTTCATTTAATAATAGCTTGCATAGAAAAGAAGTTATTTTATTACAGCGTCAGTATTTACAGTATTTTAGATCCAAGTTAGATACAGCAGCTTTGGCCTTGACTATGAACGAAAGAATCTTAAAATGTATAAATTCTTTACGCACCTCTTATCATAAAAGTTAACCCACCAACAAAAAGTAAATGCAAAGCCATTATTTTATTCTCTTTACATACTTTTTATTTCATTGGGTTGCCTACGAAAGTCTGACCTCTGTTATATTCACGTTTACGTAATTTTTTATAGGCAGGCTTGGTGTCGGAAACAGAAAGAGCGCCCGGAGATGCATGCCTGACACGGATGCTCGATGCACTGCCTGTCATTCGCTTCCGACACTGGCGGAGGACACGCCTTGTTCCTGCTGTGTGGCGCGTGGCTCGCACACGTCCGCGGGACGTATGGCCTAAGCGCTGCCTGAGAGGCGTGAGGCTGTGGTGCTGGCAAGCGCCGCTGCTTTCACTTGCAGGTATCTCAGAAATTTGCGAAAACTGCACACTGCATTCGCGTCCGTCACCTTCCGTCCTGACTGCCGCTCGGGTTTTGGCCCATATGGCCGGAGCGGCACGGGAAACTTCTGCGAGAGGCGCCAGCCATGAAAAGCTGCGAAAAACGCAAAAGAAGGTAACCAAATCCACCTTTCTTCCTTGACAACAAAATATTAGCTTTTATTTATAAACTTGGAAAATCACAGTGCTGTAACAAATGGCTCTGCGCAGTTTGAGAAAATATCTGTGGATTACTACAGTTTCGTTATTTTCTTAACATTTTTGGCAGTTTTTCTTCGCATATTATTCCTCAAACTGAGATCATTACTGTAATAAACGAATGTTACAAAATTAATTTAATGCTTTTGGAAGCATTAGGACGGTAGCATGAAAAGAGGGGGTGGCGGAAAGAAGGGTGAAAAAATTGAGGGAGCCAGCAGCACCTTTTTTTATTCGAAACGAAACTGGCAGTAGAAAAAATAACTTCCGCGTTCTCGGAATACAGCACCGTTTTCACGTGCAAAAAAACTCATATCAGTTAAGGAAATGGGAGGAAAAAAATCTGAGCTATGGAAAATTTTCGCCAACAGATATCAATTGTTCAAATGTCCAATTTAAATTAATAGATAACACAAATTCATCTCCTTTTATTCTTTTTTTCTATGTTTTCATCATGGTGGAACTTCATTTCGCTTTCAACATCAAGAAGTTTCCATCGGTGTAAACAAGTCTGTAAACAAAATCAGCGCAACATAAAATACTAAACTGCAGCCAACAACGTGATTACGCAGAAGTCCTGTCTCCAGTAATTAATGTCAGCAGTTTCCAATAATGCCTTACTTGTGCTCACGTTGCGTCCAATAGTAACTGTAGCTCCGGACATCACTTAATGACTGCATTTATGGACACAAATAGTTTCAAAATTTACACTCAAATTTTTACAGTCAGTGTTGAAACGAATGGTCGCTTCTTGAAATGAGTTCACATCTTCGCAATAACGCGAGAAAGACTTAGTGCTTCATATCAGTTATTGTTGTAAAAGCAAATTTGGGGGCGTATGCTAAAGTCCAAACTGTACACCAAGTTTGTCAAATGCTTTCCGTATCGGGATAAGCAGAAATGTGGCATAAAGGTTCTGATAGTTAGGGTGCTGTTTCGTTCGTGAGCATCCCAGACATAGGTTAAAAATTCAGGTTATCTGTTAAGCGAAGGGCGAAAAAAATGGTTCAAATGGCTCTGAGCACTATGGGACTTAACATCTGAGGTCATCAGTCCCCTAGAACTTAGAACTACTTAAAGCTAACTAACCTAAGGACATCACACACATCCATGCTCGAGGCAGGATTCGAACCTGCGACCGTAGCGGTCGCGCGTTTCCAGACTGAAGCGCCTAGAACCGCTCGGCCACATCGGCCGGCCGAAAGTTGCATTTGCAGTTTGAGCAGAAATCTAGACATTTGCATTCCTGTATGTTACTAGATAGGGCCGCTAATGAGTTACCAAAATATGGAGAGGCTGTATCTGCTGTATATCAGTTCTGTTCATGGGGCTAGCAGCATACCCTGGCAGTAATACAAACGTCCCTGAATCGTGGACACACAAAGCGATGTTCAGTGGTGTCTTCTGCCACACAATCATCGCATAGGCTCCGTGGTATAAGATTTATGGCATATACTTTCGCATTAGTTGGTATAGCGCGACTGAAAACCTTATACCACGCAGTTTAGACATCTTGCGTTATCAATGAGCTGGAAATGTTATTCCACACTGCTTGCCAATCAAAGTGCGGCAATCGCTGTCCCATTTATTTTTTAGGTAAAATACCGCGTAGAGCACCTGCGATTACACTAGCATTTTTTGACACGCGTCGGCATCCACTAGATAACTGCTATGAAGATAGTATTTTCGAACAAGATTGAAACTGATGTCCGGTGGTATTCAGGTTGATACGATGTAAACGGTATCAATGTTGGACTCACTGCATCGTTTTCCATCAAGCGGTTTATTCGGCGCAGAAAAAGCGCGGATCATTTCGGATGCAAACATGTCGGTCATATTCCACCGCCTTCCAGAGAGAGTGTGCACGTCCGCAAATCGACGTTAAGGATTTCTCCTCGCCAGGTGTACCAACAGACGGCGTACTGAATAGCCCTTTCGAGTTCCTCTGGCACTGGCAAAGCCTGTATCAGGAACCACGCCTTCGCCAGAATTTGTGTATTTGCGACTGAGACCTTTTCCGTTAAAGCCAGATTGCGTTTGGCATTTGCTCGAGTCAACGCCCTAATGGAGTAAAACACTGCAAGCAAATTTAAGGCTTCCATACGTTGGACGTTTGCCGTCATTAAAACGCCCAGCATTTTATGTTTGTCTTTCATGATATACCAGTTGCGTTAAACAGTCCTCATATTATTGGTAGGATGTAACAGAACAGATTTTCCTGAGTCCACCAGTGGCCCTGACGTCTTTTATAACTGTTCGAGAATAGATTGCAGGGCATCAGTGCCGTCCAGTCTTTCCATAATAAAGCCTAAATCATCTACATAGCCTGGCAAGTCAGTGAGCCGCACCAGTAGTAATCCCATGACAGACGTTGGTGATCTTCTGCAACAGTGCACCAAGAGCTACAGCGTAGGGGCTCATAGACACTGGGTACCCTTGCCTGACAGATCTGTTAATTTTAACATTAGCTCCCGGATGCTCATTGAAGAGTATTCTAGAGGTCGCCGCCTTTAAAATATTCTGAATCAAGTTGGAAATTTAATGCCATATCTCATATGCACCATCCCCTTTCGCAATTTCTCATGGCTGCTCCTGCCAAAAGCACTCTCGAACTCAACTGAAACGATCCACGACGGGAGGTAGCATCACCCATAAGCTCGCGGTAAGCAAGAACCGCATCGTATATATTCCTTCCAGGAACAGCACATATCTAATGACGACTAATGGCAGTCTTCATAGTAAACTTCAAACGGTTGGAAAAACAGCGAGCAACATCTTTGCAGTCCGCGTTTAATAAGGTGATCGGCAAAGTTACGCTGTTGGTTTTGATCTTAGACTAATGAGGTCCTCCAGAAGCTCTTCTGGAACACCCATGCCATTGCGGAGCTCTTTGGCCATCGCAACAAGCGTGTCCTTTAAACCTCCACATAGACTCCCACGGGCATACCGTCGTTGTGAGCAGCCTTACCCTAAGCGCTACTCTTAATCACAACGGCTCCATTTCCATTGTAAACATTTCATTTAAAAGTAATCTATCAGTTATCTTTAAAACACGTGGAATTTCCCCCAAAAAGGACTGAAAGGCATTGTCATCCAGAGACCTGTACAGAAAAAGCGTCGTGAAGAGGTCGTAAACTTCTGTTTGAATGTCCTTTTGATTTGATGCTTTGGCGCTGACATTCGTAATCCATTCCGTTATAAAGAGTTTCTCACACCGTATTCGTTACCATTTTAAATGGTACATTGATAGTGATTCAGTCATTGTAGGGTTGTAAGGCCTGCTACGTTTAACTCAGCCTCTCGATTTCCGACACAAATTATCCAAAATTTTTGTTTTGATTTGTTCTAATGTCGGGAGAAGGTCTGGAGGATCGATAACTTTACACTTGAGATCTTTTAAACGTTCTTGATAAAATGCAACCATCGTCCTTTCCAATGGGCTTTGCCACATTTATAATTAATTAAAAGGTTCTGGAGGCAAGTTTGCCATGGTAGAGCCACCATTCAAATTCATAACGCGCCTGCAAACGCCAATGTTGCAGTTGCTGCCACGTTGAATGCACTTGTTCGACAAGGGATTCGTCATCTAGAATGTTAGTGTTCAACATCCAGATCGTATCTTTGTGTTCAGGACGTACATATGGGATGTGTAAAGTACAGAAGTAACCACAATGATCCGAGAAGATCGCCGAGAAGATATCGGCCTGGAGAATTAGAGACGTTAATTGTATGGAAATACAAATTGTATCCAATTTACAGCGTCCATAATTGTAAAATTGCGAGACTAGTAGGATAAAGTGGATTCTGACCAACTTTTGATATCAAACTAATTATGCAAATTAGTTAATTGATTAATTAATTACCCCATCCCGTCATGATGTTATGGGTTTCCCCAGTCAGCTCGTAGGTCCCCCTCAGGGAACTTCTCCTCCCGTGACATAATACAAGTTGGCGGTCTGGGAAAAAATGGCGGGAAATTCAATTTTTTGACGGGAATATCAAATTGTGTGTGTTCACCTTGAGCTAGTTCAGAACACCACCACCAGAAGGCACTGTTGGCCCTCTCCCACTATCCCACATCCCCTACATTCCTCCATCTGGAAATTGGCGGGAAAAGGACTCAGTGTGACCTACACTGCCAGGTACGACGGATATAAGTCTTCATTATTTTGTACACAGTGCAGTATAGTGTTTATTTAAACAATTTGAGCTGCAATTGGTTAAGCTCTAGACAGTAGCTCCATCCAGCTTTGTCAGTAACCACTAGATGTGGACATTTTCCCTATTAGTCCCGCAGTACAGAGTTGCTGTAGCCAGTCCACCTAATGTACCCAATAGCCCTATATGGGGAGGATGGTTAATGATGGTAATACTCGTACAACAACAGGCTTTCGCTGAAGTACAGTGAACTGCCGAACTACAAGTGAATAACTGTTGCTGGGTAGAACATAAGGATGGGAAATAATAATATTAGAACAGCTACCCATTGTCCGACTGCGCCTGTAACAGCCTGCCCATGTATACAGGACTCCTTGTAACATCATCATTTGAGAACGAAACTCACTTATATTTCTTTACGAGTTGCATCCCACTATGGGAAATTTATTTATTTATTTGTTTATTTAACATGATCAGATTAGGACCATCAGGCCCTCTCTTACATCGGACCAGTGTTCCACTCATGCAGCATTTCACACATCAGAGTTACATCATGACAATAGTTTAAATAAGAAAATTAGATTACTCTAGCGACAATATGAATAAAGAGTAATGACTAAGACCTAATAAAGTAAATGCTGACAGTATTTTTACAACAGGTGCTATACACACAAATTATGATAAAAGCAATAATCATAACAGTAAAAAAATCAAATAATAATGATAAACATGATAAAAATTGGCAATAGTAATGAAGATTTGTGCAGGTGTACATTAATATCTTGGTGTGTAAAGTAGATGTTTACTAGTATAGCGAGTTTTGGGGAAGGGAGATTTAAGGAAGGGGAAAGAGGGAAGTAATGAGGTGAAGTGCATTCATGTACAGAGGCAGGCATTACTGTTGCTTAAGTAGATACGTCATTAACTGTTTTTTGAAGCCGGACATGTTTTCAAGTTCTCTAACATAACGAGGGAGATTATTCCAGAGTCGGGTTCCCGCTACTGTAAAGAACTTTGAGAAGGTGACTGAGTGATGCAGTGGAACAGAGAGGATTTTATTATGATGGGAACGTGTGTTTCTGTCATGTTGTTCCGACATAAGCGTTAAGGACGAGGAAAGATATGAGAGACAGTGTACGTTTATAAGGCAGTAGATGAGACAGAGTGTATGGAAATCTCTGCGTTTGTCTGCACGCAACCAGGACAATTTTGCATATGCTGGTGAAATGTGATCAAAAAGTCGAACGTCACAGATATATCGGACGCAGGCATTCATACCAAGTTCCATATGTCGCGAATTTTCCTGAGAGAGGCCTTGTAGGATAATATCGCTGTAGTCAATGGTTGGGAGTATAATCGTTTGTACTAATTTCTTTTTCAGATCGAAAGGGAAGAGTTTTTTATATTTTTGTAAGACATGAAGGGATGCTGATGCTTTTTTGAACACTGCAGTTACGTGCTCCGTCCAATTTAGATTTTCATCTATTATTACTCCCAAACTCTTTGCTGAGGGAGAGAAGTTAATATTTGTTCCATGCCCTGTGCCCATTTTGATAGTGCATCGAGGTCAGTATTGAAATTTTCAATAGCTTTCTTAAGATTGCTTGGTTAAGCACTTAGATACAACTGAAAGTCACCAGCATATATATGATATTTGCAATAGGTCAGAACCGATGACACATCTTTGATATACAGAGAAAAGAGTGTAGGACCTAATACTGAGCCTTGGGGAACGCCTGACACTACTTGCCGCCATTGTGATTTTATATTCCCGGACAGGACGCGTTGCTGGCGAAACGGCATGTATGAGCGAAACCATTGCACTGCACTTGGTGAGAAATTTAGACGGCTAAGTTTGGCTAGTAAGATGTCGAAGTCGACAGTATCAAATGCTTTGCTGAAATCTAAGAAGCAAATGATAGTCGGTTCTTGTCTGTCCATGGCAAGTTTCAGGTCATCTGTCACCTTTATTGGTGCGGATGTTGTGCTTCGATGTTTACGGAAACCTGATTGGTACTCGTCTAGTAGGTTGTTAGTAGTTAGGTAGTTAGTGAGCTGGTCATGAACTATATATTCTAAGGCCTTTGATAGTGCAGGAAGAAGGCAGATGGGGCGGTAGTCAGAGGGTGCTGTGGCGATGTCCTCTTTAGGCATTGACTTAATTTGTCCCAGTTTCCAGGCCTCAGGGAAAACACTTGTGGTTAATGAATCGTTGAAAATGTCTGTTATAGAGGGCAGTAGTTCGTCAATAATAAGTTTTACCATCTGGATAGTCATAGCATCATGTCCAGTAGATGCTGATCTACTGGCTTTCTTGACAGTATTGCAAGTGACGTGCTTTGTATGCTCGATGTGCAGCGTCTCTGAGATTCATGAGCTGTTTTAGTTCATCAGTCAGCCAAGGTGCAGGTTTCCCTTTTACTTTTCTGGTCTTTATTGGAGCATATTTGTCATATAGTTGAGTAATTTTGTTAGTGAAATCCTGGAGTTTGTCGTTTATGTCTATGAGGGGAGCAGAGGTCATCCCACAAACTATTTCTTGTGCCTCAGTTTCGAGTTCAGGCAAACTTATGCGTTTGAAGTCTCGGTATGTTGACAGTTTTTGTTTCTTTCTAGGACATTCTAGTGAATACGTCATGAAAATGATGTCATGGGCGGACATGCCAGGCGCAGATGAGAGGTGCGGATTATTCTGTTTGGAGATTTCGTTGCGAATATATCTATGAAAGTGTGACGTAGTCGTGTGATGAGTAGGTGCCAGCTGAAGTAGCGTCTTAAATTTCCCCGTGGATGGACTACTGCGCAGAAAATTAATGTTAGTGTTACCTGCTATAATTACATGTTCATATGAGGATTCGAGACTAGAGAGGGCAGTTTCGAAGCAGGCGAATCCACCTACTTTAGGAGGTTTGTAAAGGACACACATTAAGCACTTTCTGTTGAGGGATTTGATCTCTATGAACACATATTCCTCTTGTTTATCTACATTGTTGTCGGATGTATGTAGTACAGTAGGTGACAAATCAGAGCGTATGTATGCCCCTACTCCGCCCCCTCGCCTGTTGCATCTGTCGTGCCTGAGAAAGATATAGCCATCTAGGTTTACGGAAGTTGTAGGAATACTTGGTTTGAGCCAAGCCTCTGACAAAAGTATTACGTGTATATCAGTAGTCTGAAATATATATTTGAACTCGTCGAAGTGAGCTGGCAGAGATTGTACATTTGCATGTGCAATATGCAGCTTGGTGCGTTCGGGTGTTGATTGCCCGAGGAGACTGCCGACAGATGTTTGCGGGTCGTGGTTAGCGGTGACAAGAGGGTATGGCATGAGGAATGCGGAAGCCGTGTGACGGAGGAGTGGGGGGGGGGAGGGGGGGGGAGAGTGTCCTCCCTGTTCTGTGCAGTGAAACCAGCCGGTAGGGGGTGCGTCCCCGGGGAGGGAACGGGATCTGCGGCCAAGGTCAGCGAGGTCTGCAACGGTTCTGGAAGTAGCCGTGGGCTGACAGGGGAAGGAATTTCTCTAAACACAACGGGAGTTATCTGCACGTAGCGGTAGAGTGTGATATTAATTACACTTATGAAGGTAACAACTAAAGTATGATGGCGGGTTGCTAATTAAAGATGGAAGTGAGATTACATTATGTAATAATTAACAAAATTACACGAGAAAAACAATTAGAGATGAAAATAGTTATGTGGAGAAACGAGAAGTTGATAATACAAATAACAACAAAATTACATGAGAAAACAATTAGAGATAAAAAATAGTTATGTAGAGAAACGAAAGTTTGATAATACATTAGTTATGGTTGACAGTGTAAACAATATAAACATACACGTTAGTGGCAGCACGTTTAGACATGATTTAGCTTCTAAAGCACAGGCTTTCGAGTTCATTAACACTGTAAATTGTTCTCTTTCCGTTTTCGGTCTTAACCATTATCCTACCGTCATTTGTCCATACGTTCTGTAGCCCAAATTTCGAAATCGCGCTCTTCAAAATGTTTAGTCTTTCAGAGGTCAGAGGTCAGATCCTCGTGTACTGTCAGACCCGACTTCGCGAGATTCTTCTTTGCTCTGAAGATTTCAGATCTTTTCCTATAGGTCACAAATTTCACTAGTATAGGCCTTGGTTTTGTAGAACCTGGCGCCCTACGACCCACTCTATGACTTCTGTCAATGTCGCTCAGAGTCACCTGCACGCCCAGCTTTTCTTGGACAAGGTTTATCACAAGTTCATCTGTGTTCTCTCTGCTGCTCTCTGGAATGCCGAACAGTCTGAGATTATTGCGTCTCTGATATTGTTCGAGCTCGTCCGTCTTCTCGATCAATTTCTGTTCGAGCAGTCGTGCTTTCTCCTCACTTGCTTTTAACGATGTGTCCAGTGCACGGATCTGGCTCGCATTCGCCTCCAGAGTTTTCTGTATTTTGTCCGTCACTGCTGCAGTGACAGCATCAGTGATGGTTTGAACAACGAGCCCGAGCGCCTCCTTAGCCCGCAGCGCGGCACTCACCTCACCTCAGCCTTCACGAGTGCGGCGACGACAGCGATGCCGCGCGGAGCGGCCGCAGCTCCCGGTGTGGACTCCACGCCTGCGCTGTCGCCGGCCTGGCCGTTGGCTGCACTGCCCGTTGTTCGGCGATTTTCCATTCTAAGTGCGATTCCGTGTAATTGGTGCTCCGTATGTGATGTAAAATTCGACACTTGGCAGTAGATATACGGCTTTAGTATATGTAGACTAGCCTAACTGCTTAAAACACCTCCAGATTTCACGTAAACTTGCGAGCCAAGCTAACGCACGTCACTCACTCGCCGCCATGTTTGCTCACTCATATGGTATGATATGATATTTTTTACAAATGCAGTGTCCATTATCTTACCAGAACATAGTGTCTAAACGTGAAAAATAATACTGACTGACCTCCAGTCTAGTCCAGCGCCATCTACCAGATGTATTGTGTACCTGAAGATCTGTTGGGCAGCCAGTAAACCACAGCTTGTCAGAGGCCTGGCTAATCTTCTACGTCCTACCACCTGTACCAGTTCCGCAGCCAGCCACTGTACAATGAGTCCTCACTATCTGCAGCCCCCTCCCCTAAACAGACTCCTCAGTTTAAAAAAATCCAAAATAGGGATGTTGCTTTGTCAATATAATAAAATTATAAACAGCCGACCAGTTGCAATGGATAAAGAATTCTTTACCTAGGTTTCGACAAATATAAATTTGTCTTCTTCAGAAGGTGGCCTAAGGACAATGAACATCATAGCTTACATTAGAAAAGCATAAAACTTAATCCAAGAATAAATTTTAACACAAATTAGAGAGCTCTTGCATTACAGAAATATGAGAACGACGACTGGTACTTACAATTTTACATTAGTAAAGACTAATGTACCATCGCCGTTTTTACAAATGTCGGCATAGATCCATTTGTCAAAATGAAGTATAGCCCTAGGATTAGGGTTTGTCACGTAAATAGAAATTAATACATGGATCATGCAGAGCTCAAACCGACTGAGTGTAATCGGCGAGCGTATTTACTCTGAGACCAGGGCAGGTGGGCTCATGGCGAGAACCATGTGCCAATTGGCGTACAAAGGCAACGTGTAAATTATCAGTATTAATAACGTCCTTAGATAAAGTAACAATAAAAAAGAAGGAAGGCGTTTAACAACTACATCTACATCCATACTCCTCAAGCCATCTGACAGTGTGTGGCGGAGGGTACCCTGAGTACCTCTATCGGTTCTCCCTTCTATTCCAGTCTCGTATTGTTCGTGGAAAGAAGGATTGTCGGTATGCTTCTGTGTGGGCTCTAATCTCTCTGATTTTATCCTCATGGTCTTTTCGCGAGATATACGTAGGAGGGAGCAATATACTGCTCGACTCTTCGGTGAAGGTTTGTTCTCGAAACTTTAACAAAAGCCCGTACCTAGCTACTGAGCGTCTCTCCTGCAGAGTCTTCCACTGGAGTTTATCTATCATCTCCGTAACGCTTTCGCGATCACTAAATGATCCTGTAACGAAGCGCGCTGCTCTCCGTTGGATCTTCTCTATCTCTTCTATCAACCCTGTCTGGTACGGATCTCACACTGCTGAACAGTAGTCAAGCAGTGGGCGGACAAGCGTACTGTAACCTACTTACTTTGTTTTCGGATTGCATTTCCTTAGGATTCTTCCAATGAATCTCAGTCTGGCATTCGCTTTACCGACGATCAACTTTATATGATCATTCCATTTTAAATCACTCCTAATGCGTACTCCCAGATAATTTATGGAATTAACTGCTTCCAGTTGCTGACCTGCTATTTTGTAGCTAAATGATAAGGGATCTATCTTCCTTTGTATTCGCAGCACATTACACTAGTCTACATTGAGATTCAATTGCCATTCCCTGCACCATGCGTCAATTCGCTGCAGATCCTCCTGCATTTCAGTACAATTTTCCATTGTTACAACCTCTCGATACATCACAGCATCATCAGCAAAAAGCCTCAGTGAACTTCCGATCTCATCCACAAGGTCATTTATATATATTGTGAATAGCAACGGTCCTATGACACTCCCCTGCGGCCCACCTGAAATCACTCTTGCTTCGGAAGACTTCTCTCCAATGAGAATGACATGCTGCGTTCTGTTATCTGGGAACTCTTCACTCCCGTTATAACAGTATGGGAGCATTGGTACAAATAATGTAGTTATACATAAAAAAAGCAGGTGGCGCTTACGCCGAGAGAATTACGCCCAGTCGCATATACAGCCAAAATATAAAAATTACATTACTATATTAGTGAAGCCCACAAACGGTATATATGTCAGAACTTTAAAATTGACAATAATGGCTCTTGTCAAGACAGAATTACGAACACTGGTACATAATCCAGTTAATACACATTCGCAGGGAACCAAAGTTTTAGAGCCAGACGAAATCACATAAGGGCCGATGTAGTGGCAAACATACATCGTGACAAAACCACATTACATAAAGGGTAGTGAGCTTAAAGCATTGAAGGTGCATCATAGCTTCCTGAGGAAATAGACCACCAGGGATACCAGCATTAATGTTACACCATAAACAGTACAGGTTCAAAGCCTTCGAAAAATTGTCTTCAAGCAAGGTTCTACTGGTCGTTCAGTATATTACCGTCCTTGAGCTCCAGATGTTTGAAAATTTGTAACTCTTCCCATAGATCTAATCTACGCCTTTTGACTTCTCTGTGTAGGATAATAGTGTCTTCTAAATGTTTAGGCGTATGGCCGGCTATCAGAAGGTGTTCATCAAAAGTAGAGCTGTGTATATTCGCTCCTTTTTTACCTAATAGGTGTTCTTTATATCTTGTTTTCACAGCTCTGCCTGTTTGACCAATATAGTATGAAGGGCAGTTATTACAGGTTAGTTTGTAAACCCCTGAGTTGGAAAACCAATCGCCGGCAATCTCTACTGAATGTACAATATTTCTTTTTAAACTGATAACTGTAACATCTCCTTCTCTACAGATAAACTTTTTCATTAGAAGACGTTTTATCCTATACGATATATTACCCAAGAAAGGAATAGAAATAAATTTTTTAGCTTCTTTGCTATCAGTGGGGAGGCTGTTGCTCAAAGTCGAACAGTTTTGGGAAGTTTTCTTACTGAACATTTAATCAATCACATTCTGATTGTATCCATTTATAACCGCAATCGCTTTGATGACATTCAATTCTTTTTGTTGATCGGCAGGTGATAAAGGAGTAGTTACCATACGGTGAATGGCAGAATGAAAAAACGCCAATTTATGAGCTTTTGGATGAGTTGAGTCAGCAGGTCTAGTGTCAGGTGTACATATTACAGTTTGAATATTGTTGATTAATTCTTTGCTGTTTTTAAACGAAAAATTATTTTCAAATATGAAAGCATTTTTAATTTTAAAATGGAGGCGCCTAGTGAGTGTGTGATGTGGACTACCTATTCATTCACTACAGGGCGAATCGGGTGATTTTGATTGTGCAGTTTAAACAGGCTTCTGAGCACGGGTGGTTTCGGGTTCATATTTATGACCTTTCTTTTGGAAGTTATTGAACAAGCTGACAGAACTAGCTAAAATACGCCGGATTTCTTTTTGCAATTCCGCGGTTGGATCTACGGTAACCTCAGTGATGCCATTTTCCTCAAAAAACTACAGTCTTCTCTATATATTCAGTTTTAAAAAGCCACGACAGCAGTGTTCCCTTTGTCACTCTTAGTGGCTAAGGCGTCGTGTTCTCTCAGTTTACGATTAATGCTTTTTACTATACTATATATAACAAGATATAAAGAACACCTATTAGGTAAAAAAAGGAGCGAATATACACAGCTCTACTTTTGATGAACACCTTCTGATAGCCGGCCATACGCCTAAACATTTAGAAGACACTATTATCCTACACAGAGAAGTCAAAAGGCGTAGATTAGATCTATGGGAAGAGTTACAAATTTTCAAACATCTGGAGCTCAAGGACGGTAATATACTGAACGACCAGTAGAACCTTGCTTGAAGACAATTTTTCGAAGGCTTTGAACCTGTACTGTTTATGGTGTAACATTAATGCTGGTATCCTTGGTGGTCTATTTCCTCAGGAAGCTATGATGCACCTTCAATGCTTTAAGCTCACTACCCTTTATGTAATGTGGTTTTGTCACGATGTATGTTTGCCACTACATCGGCCCTTATGTGATTTCGTCTGGCTCTAAAACTTTGGTTCCCTGCGAATGTGTATTAACTGGATTATGTACCAGTGTTCGTAATTCTGTCTTGACAAGAGCCATTATTGTCAATTTTAAAGTTCTGACATATATACCGTTTGTGGGTTTCACTAATATAGTAATGTAATTTTTATATTTTGGCTGTATATGCGACTGGGCGTAATTCTCTCGGCGTAAGCGCCACCTGCTTTTTTTATGTATAACTACATTATTTGTACCAATGCTCCCATACTGTTATAACGGGAGTGTTAAACGCCTTCCTTCTTTTTTATTGTTACTTTATCTAAGGACGTTATTAATACTGATAATTTACACGTTGCCTTTGTACGCCAATTGGCACATGGTTCTCGCCATGAGCGCCACCTGCCCTGGTCTCAGAGCAAATACGCTCGCCGATTACACTCAGTCGGTTTGAGCTCTGCAAGATCCATGTACTAATTTCTATTTACGTGACAAACCCTAATCCTAGGGCTATACCTCATTTTGACAAATGGATCTATGCCGACATTTGTAAAAACGGCGATGGTACATTAGTCTTTACTAATGTAAAATTGTAAGTACCAGTCGTCGTTCTCATATTTCTGTAATGCAAGAGTTCTCTAATTTGTGTTAAAATTTATTCTTGGATTAAGTTTCATGCTTTTCTAATGTAAGCTATGATGTTCATTGTCCTTAGGCCACCTTCTGAAGAAGACAAATTTATATTTGACGAAACCTAGGTAAAGAATTCTTTATCCATTGCAACTGGTCGGCTGTTTATAATTTTATTACGTGGAACCGTTGCTGTTGTGCAGCTATGTTTAAAATATTTGTCAATACACCTAGAATTTCTCACTTGAAATGTAGATATCCCCATTTATATGAGTTACTTTCGAAAATGAAAGCACTCGGACCATACACGCGTTTTCACATCGCTACATTATCGATACTTGTTGTAAAAATCCTTGGCATAGGCTATATTTCCTCTAAATATTCTCTAATCAGGTAGAAAAATATCTTTTCTTGTCTGTTACGTTCTGCATCACAGGACTAGAATATTAAACTCATTTTTGGCTGATGACGGAGTGCTAAGACCATGCCCTACCTCTGTCAGAAGATGCCTCCTCGCTTTCAAACTTTCACTTCAGCTAAACAAATTTCTCGTCTCATACGAAGTCCTCTCAAAATAAAAGCACAGAGAAGTTGTAAATATCATGTTTACATTATGCGTCACTTTATAAACTCTATAATATAGCTGATTTTATTATTATGATCTTCTCGCCCAGATCTCACAATAACGAAAAAACTCCTGGTTAATGCTCCAACTCTCGGATCATATCCACGGTACTCTCAACTTGGTATCCAGCCGTCGAGCAGCACGTCATTGATACAAAATTGATAGTGTAATTAATTAATGCGATCATGAGAGCCCCTTTGCATGATGAATAATTTTCTTTGCTGCAGTCGGATAACACTCGCCAGGTAACCATTACAGACGTTTCCATGTCGTCTCTGGACGCTTCCCACAGTCAAAGTAAACACTCCCTCTGATACTAAAATGGGTGGTAACTGTCATCAAATAGCTGAAGACATCCAACGCTATTTGTGTTATGTCTCTTAGTTGTATTGTCATGCCAGTGCAAGTAAGTCACTTTGAATTCTGGTTTACTACTCCGGAACTAATCCTGCTGAGACCTCTCGGACTGTGAGGCAGTAGGATGTTTCGCTCTCTCTTCCATCCCTGGATTGCATGTGAACAGCTGTCATCGGGGCACAAACTTCTATCCTCGGCCGACAACCCACCATTCGCCATGCCAGGCAGCTGTTAATGATTCCAGACTCACAAAAGACGTCCCTCCTTCCCAGAGGGACTGGGCAGTTAAATGTCGCTGAACAATATGCTTCCCGTCATCACTTCTGCAAACCAAAACGATCTGAGATGTGTTTTCGAAATATCCAGGAAATGCTGACACAGTGAGCAATAGCAAAATACCAGCATACTGACCGCTACATTCCAGACATCTAGAAACGTATGTTTTCCTCAGAGTACAGACCTATAGAAGCGTTCCCATTACCTCCTGTCAGATTAGTGGGCGGATGATTCCAGAACTCGAATGCGAATCCCTGCAGGGAAGACGATGTTCTAGTACGAAGAACTGGCTTTTGAAACTGTCCGCAAAAGTAGTCTACTTCCGCCAACATACATTTCGCATAAGTACCACAAAGATAAGACACGAGAAATTAGCGCTCATACGGAAACACATAGGTAGTCTTTCTCTCTCGCTGTATTTACGAGTGGAATGGGAAAGCAAATGACTAGTAGTGGTACAGGATACCCTCCACCACACACCGTACGATGGATTATGAAGTAAGCATATAGATGTAAATTTAGTCAACCTATTAAGATGTCGGTCCATCCATTTATAGGCATACAAAAGGCACGGAAGAATGTTGTCTCTGATTAGTTGAGAAAACAAAAGACAGAACTGCCGCTGATTCTCTCTCTGTAGAAAACTAATTTTCTTATTGAAGTTATTTCGCAAGACTGTGTGGGAGGTTGTAATATGTTTGTCCACAGTACTTGGAGAAACGGCATACAGCTCACCTCTCAATTCGTCTTTCGTCACAGTATCGCTTACCTGTCGTATTCTCACGAATCTTCCGGTCTTCGATATATACCATTTGAATCCACCTGAGTTCGACGAGTAAAAGAGATTCCCCTCAAGCCAAATTACAGATCCCCTGGTAACAGTCTCGAAATACCCTTATGTTCCGGCAGCACTGTTCCATTAGAAGACTGAAGGGTAGAGACATATCGCAACGAGCAAAATAGGACACTAACGTACAAGAGGAAATTTAAAACCATGCAGAGTACTCATAGATTGCACAAAGAAAATCAAAAGCGTAACATGTACAATTCATCAGTATCGAATGCCTGACAATAAATATCCCTCCTTTACATGACCTAATTTCACTGACAGAACAGTGCCCCCCCCCCCTCTCTCTCTCTCTCTCTCTCTCTCTCGATATTTTTGTAACATCCAACGGAATAAAACTACAGACTTTGAAAATTTCGCTAATGTCACCTGGTAGAAAACTCAATAACATTTTACTGCATCCCCCTCTTCAGATGTACCGGAAACAAATACTGTCTGTGTGTTGACATCGATCATACGTGGTGGTCCCATTAAATATACTTTCCCATTAAATATACTTGTATTGGTCCACTGGAGCAGGCGACCAGTGATAAAAGTCGCTTCCATTGACCTGCGTAAAGTTTTGTCGCCTGCACTGGAGGAAGATCATATCCCACAGGAACCCTCTCCTTGTGATTAATAGTCTGTGTTGTTGTTTCATAAGCAGTTTGATACATTGTTCTTGCTGTAACACACTGAAGCGGTGTAAGACTACAGCTGTGCACACAGCTATACGTTATGTTTTTCTACCGTGACTCAACATCAGTGTTAGGTAATAAACATTCATTAACATGTTTCGATCTATTGGTTCTCACAGAACACTGGGCATCGCATGGTGTAAATTATGCTGCTGCCACAACGCACAGGATGCTTGAATAAATGACAGAGGTGGTGCATTTTATTGACAAAAATGTGGAATACATCGCAACATATGGAAACTGGAAGAGTGTACGGCATTTTGGAATGTTTCCAAACAGCTGTCCAGAGGTGATGACCTCTACATTTAATCTCATCATCCACAGTGACATGGTAGCAGATGTCTTCCATTTTCGAAGGGACCGAGAGAATGGATTTCTCAAATTGATGGTGCATATTCCAGCCAGGTACACGACAGCTGCTTCCGTGTCCTAGGTGGTAGTCATCCGGACCAACAAATCTTTGTGTCTTTCATTTTTATGACTTACAGTGCATAGTGTCCAACCACATGTGGAACAGGGAAGTATTCTACAGGACTTAAACCCTAAGAGCATGGGTAATATGCACCATCGGGTGCCTATCCCACAGGTGGAGGAATGGAATGATTTCCATACACCTAGGCGAGTATGTAGATACCTCTCGCATTTTTATCGTTTTTCCATCAGCTTTACGTATTCTCTACCAACTTCGAAATTTTACTATGTTTTTAGTAAAGGGATCCTCTCTTGCGATTGATAATTTGTGGGATACGACGATGCTACAGTACAGGTGACAAAACTTTACACTGGTCTGTGCAAGCGAATTCCATCACCGTCCGCCTGGTCCAATGGAGCAATACCTGTATATTTAATAGGTTGGCAACATATGCTCAATGTTAGCACACAGACTGTATCTGTTTTCAATATATTGGAAGAGAGGAACATGGTAATGTCTCATCGAGTTCTCTACTGTGCAATGTTATCGCAGTTTTTATAGTTCATAGTTTTTCTCTGTTGGATAGTAGAAAATAACGAGGGTGGAGAGAATCCTTGGGTGACGCACACAAATGAACCCTGAGGAATGCGGACTGTAGTACCTGTAAGTAGATTGGAGATGCACTGCAATGCAGTAGCAGAATCCTTATCCTTCTTCCAGTTCCCACATGATGTGAAGTCTTTCTAATTTTTCCAATAAGAAACACCACTACAGCTGCTCTTACTATCTTTCCTATTACCTACTGGTGCAGAAGAAAGCTTCGTTTGGCGCTGGTCTCACACGTCGTACACAGTTGGCGGAGCTATGACACGATGTTCTCATTTCTGCCGAGTGGTCAAAACACGGTCGTGTCGCATTAGTTCTGCTGACCCTATTTCTCCATGGGATGCAGAGATATAGCACTCTCCGACTTCCGCTCGGTTCGAGCTTAAACTGGAATGACAACGTGGAGAAAACTGCTGGTAGGGCAGGGCAGAGACAGAGGGATTCGCTTCGTGACAGCCGTACTGTGCGTGGATCGCGTGCTGGGCTGCAGGAGCATGTACGGTACTGCTCCAAGTCATAGGAACCCGCTTGCGGGATCAGCCGCTCGTTTGTCCGCGCTGTGGCTTCCGAGCTCCTGATTTTATGATATCGGGAGCGGACTTACGTGAAGATTATGACACAGGCGGCTGGTTTATCGGCAGCTAGTGGGAAAAATTGTCGTTGCGTGTGGCGGGCTGTGGCTAGGCGTGGTTTGGTGAGCGTCCTGTCAGTGCCGCGGGCATCTTAGCTGCCGTGGAGATTATCTCTGCCCCTCCGAGTGTTAGGGTACTCAAGACGTCAGGGCCTGGTCACTGGCCACATACCCGCGCTGTCAGGCGTTAAGCCCGTCTCACACGGAGCAAGATTCGCTGTAAGTTTTCTTCCTGGCTCGTGCGACGGCTGCCTTGCGGGCTCCGTCGTCTGCTAGCTGGCTACCTTGCTGGGAACCTTGTAAGATTTCTAAGATGGGTCCGGTGCTATTTTTCTTGCAATGTTCCCTGCGTGCTACCTGCGTTGGCCAATCATGAGACGTTTCGTTTGTGACGTCAGACGCGGAAAGCTTGGGCTGGAAGCTTTTGTTCATAGTTGCTAGAGGTGGGCCAAACGGTCATTCTGCAGTAATCATTATCATAGTTCCAGTTATTCTCTGATAACCGTTATTGTTAACGATTATTAATAACTGCCAAGTTATTTTTCGCTAGCGAATACCGAATACTCCGAGAGTTAAATAACGACATAGTTGGAATCCATCAGTTTAGTTATCAGTATAACTACGAGTAGTCTGAAATGGCAGGAATATCGGATGAATCGTGTCATAACCTGAGCTTATTAACTCCGGGTACATTTTAGTTGATGTTAGAACGATTATTAGTGTTTCATATTGTATGTTTGTAGGTCATCGGTCGCTATTAGAAATATTATCTTCGCAGCTGCATCAGAAAGTACGCGGAACTTCGCCACAGCACTGTTTAAGTAAAATGTTAACAACGTACGTTTTTAAGTATGAAGTAATATGTAAACTGAGTACTGTAGGTTAAATTCGAAGCTTAATTTCTTGTGCTGCTCACATAATAGAATAAAGTGTACAGCCTTGCAATACAACAAAAAATCTACGTAATGTGATAGATTCCTTTACTCCTGTGCTGTAAAGTCCGCAGCTCGTGGTCGTGCGGTAGCGTTCTCGCTTCCCACGCCCGAGTTCCCGGGTTCGATTCCCGGCGGGGTCAGGGATTTTCTCTGCCTCGTGATGACTGGGTGTTGTGTGCTGTCCTTAGGTTAGTTCGGTTTAAGTAGTTCTAAGTTCTAGGGGACTGATGACCATAGATGTTAAGTCTCATAGTGCTCAGAGCCATTTGAACCATTTTGTGCTGTAAAAGATAGTCCTATTGGGGAAAGTGTGAGTACGCTAATCCAAGTTTTACGTGAGATTTGGAAACTGCTCGATTTCTCCAGCTACAGCATGTTTATAACATATGAAGACATGCAGATCGAAAAGGTTGACAGTGTTACATTGCTGGGACTACAACTCGATAATAAATTCAGTTGGGAAGGGCATACCACATTTTTTCACTCTATTATTTCATAAGGGAGCATATTCTGTGGTAACTCATCAAACGTAGCAAAAGTTTTTTGCATGAAAAGCGTGTAATAAAAATCGTTTGTGGTATAAATTCAAGAACATCATGTAGGAACCTGTGTCAAGGAACTTTGTATTCTAACCACTGCTTCCTAGTATATTTATTCCTTAATGAAATTTGTTACAAGTATTTCCAACCAATAGCTCAATACATAATATCAGTACCGTACTAGAAATAGGTACAGCAATCTACATAAACGCCTAAAATCACTTACCTTGGTCCAAAAGAGGTCCAATATTCAGGAACATGCATTTTCAATAAACTGCCAGCAAGTCAGCAACCATTAAAAACTTGGTTTCAGATAAAGCACGGTTTACAGTGTGTTTGAAAGACTTTTTGATACAGAAGTATCCGATTCCACCCGTCATCAATATGCCGGAAATGGCTATTTTAAGTGTGTCCATGACGTCACTACACACACACACACATGGCAACAAACACGAAGATACATATAAATAATACAATAACATCAACCACCAAAAATACAATCAAGCCAACGGGACAACTGTGGGAAGTTGGGGGTTTTAGGGTGAGGACAAGCTAGTAAAAAAAACACACCATGATCCCAAAACACAAAATGAAGAACAAAAAGAAAAAAATACAGCATTCTGCTACACCAACAAAAATCTGCAGGATTCGGACACTTCCCTTGAACACTATAGACCTATAGACCATAGGTGACCATACCAAAACACCAATACCCACAACTAAAAGCACGAAAATTGGAATCGGACATTTCCCTTGACCTACATAGGTAAACCTCAGATGACGATAGCAAAACATCAACACGTACAACTATGAAAATGGGAATCGGTCATTTCCGGTGACCTATATAGGTCCACCACAGCTACTGATGCCAAAAACCAACACCTGCAACTGCGAAAAATAAAACCACAATCCCAAAAGTCCACAAATCAATCATCCCTACATAAATTAAGTCACATTCAATACTCCAAAACAACACAGCTAAAAAGAAAAAATTTATTACCACCAGCAAATTCCGGCACTGCAAACTAGATCGGCCAGCCGCCCCCCCCCCCGCCCCCACACAAACCAACTCATAAACACCGTGCCGTAATGACATTCACACACAACAACACCTTTTTACGTCGAAGCAGACGGGTGGAATCGCACGCTTCCATTGACCTCTCCTTCTACTCTCTAGATGAATATCGTAACAGAGACTGATAGACCAGCTTAGGTAAAAATTCTGCTATATTTCAGTTTTGACAGCACTTGGTTGCAACAGTCAAGATCGGGTATTCTGTGTATGATAAATTTATTAAAAGTGCGTAACTGTGTTTTAATCTGACAGTGTATCAATTCTGTATATATTATGAGTTACTGTAATATATTCACATATTTTGACAATCTCCTGACAAATGATGAGGATAATAATTATTATATTCAACTGTATTATGTTATTCTTCCTGACATGTTATTTGTCATTAGCGATGACCAGCGGCTATTTCCGAAGAAGTACGTAAATATTTGTTCGCTCCAGTAACTATCGTCTCTGAAATATCACCGGGGTCTAAGACTGGAGTCACTGTGTCAGGAACACAGTTATTCCGTTACCAACATCCAGGTTACCTGTAATGGTAGCCCGATAAGGCTGGTATTACACTATCAAATTTCTTTGTCAAAGATTTGATCAAAGATGTGATCCAATATTCCGTCCAATATATTTGACAAAGATCTTTGACGTAGCGCTAGAAGGGGTATTACCATGGAGGTAATACCTCCATGGGTATTACACTGTCATCAAATTTTTCGTCAAAGTTCAAGATGGCTGACAACAACTTGTTATTAACCGCAGCAGTTCTATGTACTCCAATTGCATTGTGTGCACATGCGGAAAAGAAGTGGGGGAAAAAATGGAACCATACATACGAGGTTGACAGTCTTCAAAGTCCTGGGATTACAACTTGGCAATAAATTCAGTTGGGAGGAGCACACCGCAGAACTGCAGAAAGGCCTTAACAAATCTGTATTTGCAATTCGAGTGTTAGCAGACATAGGCAACATAAAAATGAAAAAGCTTGCATACTTTCATTCCATACGAGGTGCATTCAAGTCCTAAGGCCTCCGATTTTTTTTCTCCGGACTGGAAAGAGATAGAAACATGCGCATTGTTTTAAAATGAGGCCGCGTTCATTGTCAATACGTCCCAGAGATGGCAGCACCGTATGGCAAATGGAATTTTACTGCCAGCTGCGAGAATGAGAACTGTTTTAAATACTTAAAATGGCGACGTTTTCCTTACTTGAACAGCGTGCAATCATTCGTTTTCTGAATTTGCGTAGTGTGAAAGCAATTGAAATTCATCGACAGTTAAAGGAGACATGTGGTGATGGAGTTATGGATGTGTCGAAAGTGCATTCGTGGGTGCGACAGTTTAATGAAGGCAGAACATCGTGTGACAACACACCGAAACAACCTCGGACTCGCACAAGCCGGTCTGACAACATGATCGAGAAAGTGGAGAGAATTGTTTTGTGGGATCGCCGAATGACTGTTGAACAGATCGCCTCCAGAGTTGGGATTTCTGTGGGTTCTGTGCGCACAATCCTGCATGACGACCTGAAAATGCGAAGTGTCATCCAGGTGGGTGCCACGAATGCTGACGGACGACCACATGGCTGCCCGTGTGGCATGTTGCCGAGCAATGTTGACGCGCAACGACAGCATGAATGGGACTTTCTTTTCGTCGGTTGTGACAATGGATGAGACGTGGATGCCATTTTTCAATCCAAAAACAAAGCGCCAGTCAGCTCAATGGAAGCGCACAGATTCACCGCCACCAAAAAAATTTCGGGTAACCGCCAGAGCTGAAAAAATGATGGTGTCCATGTTCTGGGACAGCGAGGGCATAATCCTTACCCATTGCGTTCCAAAGGGCACTACGGTAACAGGTGCATCCTACGAAAATGTTTTGAAGAACAAATTCCTTCCTGCACTACAACAAAAAAGTCCGGGAAGGGCTGCGCGTGTGCTGTTTCACCAAGACAACGCACCCGCACATCGCGCTAACGTTACGCAACAGTTTCTTCGTGATAACAACTTTGAAGTGTTTCCTCATGCTCCCTACTCACCTGACCTGGCTCCTAGTGACTTTTGGCTTTTTCCAACGATGAAAGACACTCTCCGTGGCCGCACATTCACCAGCCGTGCTGCTATGCGTCAGCGATTTTCCAGTGATCAAAACAGACTCCTAAAGAAGCCTTCGCCGCTGCCATGGAATCATAGCGGCAGCGTTGTGAAAAATGTGTACATCTGCAGGGCGATTACGTCAAGAAGTAACGCCAGTTTCATCGATTTCGGGTGAGTAGTTAATTAGAAAAAAAATCGGAGGCCTTAGAATTTGAATGCACCTCGTAATGTCATATGCGATAATATTTTGGGGTAAATCTTGAAGTCAAACAAAAGTTTTCAACGTCCAGAAGCGTGTAATACGTATTATTTGTGGAGTAAATTCACGGACCTCCTGCAGAAACCTCTTCAAAGAACTGGGTATACTAACTACTGCCTCTCAGTATATTTACTTCTTAATGAAATTTGTCGTAAATAATATATCTCTTTTTCCAACAAACAACTCAGTTCATATATACAATACCAGGAACAAAAATGATCTGCACAAGGACTTAAAAGCACTTAATTTAGTTCAAAAAGGGGTCCACTACTCAGGAACACTCATCTTCAATAATTTGCCAGGAAACATAAAAAATTTAGTTAGAAATAAAGATCTGTTTAAAAGGAACCTGAAAGACTTACTACTGGCCAACTCCTTCTACTCCATTGGCGAAATTTTTAATAGAAACAAATGATGTATTGTATTTACTCATACTATTAGTATTGTTATTTCAGCTTAAAAGAAAATCGACGTGTTCCACATCCACGAGGATCTCCTCAGCACGGATCTATGGAACGAAAAACTAATCTAATCTGGGTGAAGCCGTGGGTTTTACGACGACACGATAAAAGCATTCAACAAAACTTGTTACGTGAGCTTACAGTGGAAGACGTCAAGTCGTACATCAATTACTTGAGAATGGATGAGCATACATTTCTGTATGTGCTCAATGAAGTGTATCCTCATATCACAAAGCACAATATTCACTTAAGAACTGCTACATCTTCAGAAGACAGGCTCACTATAACACTCCGATTCCTTGCTACAGGAGAGGGTTATGTTAGGTTATGTTAGGTTAGGTTAGGTTAGGTCAGGTCAGGTCAGGTTAGGTCTCCAATCTTCTTAATCTATTTTTGTATTCAGGGTGCCTCACGTTGTAAAGCGCATCAGCTTCAGACATCTCTATTAATTTTGTAGTTGTCGGCACACACCAATTGTATTTACCGGCAATGGTTATAAAAACACTACAGACGACAGAACGCTGCAGCGATGATAGCGCTCCATGTGGTAAGATGTCACATTGCAGTGAACAGAAGACAAGCGGTTTCTTTGATCAAATATACAGCGACGCCCTAGATTTGATCAAATATTGGACGACATTTGACAGAGTCCCTATTACACTATGAAATATCCTTGACAAAGATGTTGGACAAAGATATTGGACAAAGAAATTTGATAGTGTAATACCGGCCTAACTGCCAGAGAGCGAGAACTGTGATCCAATAACGATAACTGCCAGAGGAAAATACCGATCTCTGACAGTTATTTCCATAGTCGCTCGAATTCCTTATGGTACCTCTCTTTATACTACCCATCCAAGCTAAATTGACATATGAGGCGGTGGCTTAAGGGAACGACCGTACTTGTTAATGCCTGTACTGAAGCTCCTATCAGCCACCGCTCGGACATTAACTTTATTTAATTGTTTGTGCTAAAAGTAACGAAGACGCACGAAATAGTGCACAGTTCTTATCAACAGATGGCGCGCAGTCTCACAGTTATTCCCATGGCCTATAGAACGCCTACCAAATGGTCTACCCTCTCCCTAGTTCCTAGCCAGATCTCCGATGAGTTGACGGGAAAGCGTAGTACGATCTTCGGTCAACAATGGCGCGAGGCACTGTTGACATTAGACAGTTATTGAAATAACTGCCTGTATCAGAGGAACGGTTATCGCAGTAACCGTTACTTCTCAGTAACCGGTTATTTCTATCAGTTACGTTATTTTTTGCCACCTCTAATAGTTGCTTTTCTTTAAATGCGAACATTTTTAGGTTAGGCTTTACCGTGACTGTTACTGACATTAAATGAAACAACAACATTTATACATGTGATGTGTTACGACAGCAAAAGGAACCTGTGATCACTGAAGGCAGTGCCACAAGTTCCTCCAAAAATCGTAACACAACACACACACAAATGTAATATTTACTAATGTAAACCCACCTGATGATGGAGGTTTAAACCTTCGAAACGCGTCGTGGAAATAAATAAAACGGTGACTGGTAACAGTGAAGTTGCTTTTCTGCTGTTGTGAGGTGCGGCAGGAAGTTATTATAACTATTAAATAATGGCACTGCAGTGGTCCAAGGAAGCGATTGAAGCATCGATATGTACTTATAGGGAAGAACAGTGCCTGTACGTCGTGAAAAGCGCAAACTATTATAATAAACACTTGCATGCAGAAGCACTCGAAAGAGATGTAAGTGCCGTGTGTCTTGTTCAACCATATACGACGAGAAAGGAGTGCTATAGCAAAATGCACAGTTTACGTACTCAGTTTAAAGCGGAGCACGCCAAAGTAAAATCATCGAAAAGCAGTGGTGCTGGGATGAACGACGTAAGTACAAAACTATGATTTTGTGTTGAATCAGACACATTTAAGACTATTTCCTAGAAATATCACACTGAATATTCAACCGATTTTTGAAAGCACATAATCTTGAGTGTTAATGGATTACGATGTAGCTTTCCCACGTACATTTTACTATGTTAATATGAACTTACAATTTTTCAGATATACAAACCATCTTTATGGTATTATGAGAAGTTAATGTTTGCCAAGAAAAAGCACAGCCATAGGAAAGGCCTGACTCAACATTCCATGCCTGAGGACAATGAAAGTGAAGAGGTAAGTTACCTATTTACTTAAGACAAAAACTGAATTTCATGGGTGTTAGACACATTGCATGTATAATTAGAATACTGTGCTCCACTGTCGTAGCTATTCATACAAAATCATGTAGTGGATAGTAGTTTTGCAAAATTATTTTTGAAAATGAGGTTATTCTGTTTCAATCTATTTAAGAAGCATAGTAAACCCTGAAGGAAATATTTTTAAAATTTTTTAACCTTTTAAAAACTGGAGCAAAGTAGCCCTAGTGTGGATTAATTTGCTTGTGGACAGGTATCAGTTTTCTCTGTAGTTTTGATATGGTTTTATTTCTTCTGTATGACTCCCAGTCTTCATCTGAACTTTCGGGTCGACAGAAGCGTCCGATCCAACGCGTCGGCCTTGACCCGTGACGTAAGGGTGTTGTCGTGTGTGACGTCATGGCGGCGCGGAGTTTGGTTTGAGTGTGGCTGTCTCCAGTTCCGTTTTATCTTATTTTATTTACTTTTCTGATCTGATCGTTCTATCTCGTGAGATTTTTTTTTTAATTTAAAAACACTTATTACTTATTTTAATTATGTTTCCTCGAATTTCTGTTTTAGTTTATTATATTTATCTTTCTGATCTGTTCGTTCTATCCCGTGAGTTTTTTTTAAAAAAGACAAAAAACACTAATCAGCTACTGAAGCATCTTTATCTTCTATGGGTTGCAGGGGTTACGACCCCTGGGGAGGTGGGTGGGTATTCATGCATGGCTGTCTTCACTTACACGTTGTAGCTACGCAAGGCGTCTAAATTTGTTTATATTTAGTTTGCCCCCCACCCAAAACACCCCATTTCCCGCGCTTGTCCCGTTAGTGTCATTAGGCTTCTTGTGGAAAGTGTGTGTGTTTGTTTTTGTTTCCGCCATATTCGTGACGTCATGGGTGAAAGCAGACGGGTGGGATCGGACGCTTCCATATTTCCTTCCTTCTATCAGGTTGTTTACTAGTACCTTTCACTGATTCAGAAGCATTTTGTGACATTTTTAGCAAATGTTCCATTTGTTATGGATTACTGAAATTCTTTCAGATTTTGCGTACATTGTAATTTGCATATTGGTGTGCTCTTGGCTTTTGTTTGCATCCATACGCACTGTAACAACATTAATCTCTTAAGCCATATTCCTTTCAATGTGTTAAGATTCATCCCAAGTAGCTTCAGGTGTAAACGACAGCAATGAAAATATTGTGGAGCTATTTTGATCAAATATGTCAGAGGGAAAAAGTTGCCTCAGTTTCCCAGAAATTGAGGCAAAGAACACTCCTCCCCCCCCCCCCACTTTTATAATAACAAAATGTGATTTAAATAGCAGTTACCCCTTATGTAGTAATTGTTTCTTACATTATTTACAAAACTTCAGTATGCTCAATTGTTCATTGTGATGTTATGCATTTCATTCAGTTATAGTATTGCAATAAATTTCAGAATGTTTTGCAATTTACAGACATGCAGTCTCTCCTCTTCTCAAAGTGTGGATATACAGCCATGCCCATATCAAAACATGGAACACTGTTATAGTCTTGATGTGGATGTGCTGAATGATGTCTGCATTGTGGAACCATGTGCAGAAGTACCACCGTCGCCGTCCCATTCAAAGCAGGGATGGAAGAAGGAAGAGGCCTGGTGATGGGTACACGAGTGCTGTTGAAGTAATAGCTAATAAAATATGTGTCACCCAAGACCGACAACAACCCTCGGCAGAGTTAACAATGGATAGTTGCATGGTATTCATTGGTAACCTTTCAAAGGAAATAAATAGCAGTGAAATCAGGATGCAATTAATAAGAGACCTCGTTAACATAACAACAGAGGCACAATTGAAAGACCTACAGAAACAAATGCAGAACTCAAATGAAATTGTGTGCCCCAATTTAAATTGATTGCATACATTGTGCATTTTGGTATAGTATTCTTTGCTTGTTGTATATGGTTGATCAAGACACACAGCACCTACAACTCTTTCGAGTGCTTCTGCATGCAAGTGTTTATTGTAAAAGTTTGTGATTTTCATGATGTACAGACACTATTGTCCCTATAAGTACATGAAGCTAAAGCATATAATTGAAAATAAAAGGTATTTAAAATTATTTACTTTATTCCTTTCTTCCAAGTTCCCTTTAATTTTGACTAACATTTTGGCCAACAATATCTTTATTTGTTGTGCAACATACAGTAAAGAAATATGCCAGTCATTGAATTATAAAATTGTCACTCCATTACTTCAATTATGCCATTTACTTATAGCATATCATTCCACTACCATATGAAATGTTGATAAAATAAACGTTTTTTCCCTGCTGTGAGACTTCTATTTATCTCAAACCTGAAATTTTATGAAAGGCTTAAGAGAGAGAATTTAATTGGCTCTGAAAAATAAATTTCAGCCTTTTCTTCAGCAATGCAATGACTAGAAGATTATTTTAAACTAATGACATAAATTCTATTGAGGTGGAATGATGTAGACATTTGTATAGTTCTTCTGAGATTTAATTTATGCATATGTTTACAATGCTTTGTTGAACTGCTTTGAGAAGTCTGTTTTAAGGGTAACTATAAACAAATGCGAGAAGTGCTATAAGGTCCTTTGTCCACTTACTGCACTTAACATGAATATGAAGCTCCAAATTTAAAGGTAATATTTCAGCTAATTGAATCAGAAATCAGTTGTTTAGCAAGATCCTTTTTATGATTTATGTGCGTTTCCTCATGGAGCTGAACAGCAACTTTACCAACAGTAAATGCACTCTCAAAGATTTAATGGAAATTAATGATAAAAGTCTAATGACACATGCAAAAAGGGAAGCGTAGATAAAGAAAGCTGGGGACTAGTGTAGCAGGGGATACAACCCGTCGGCTTTGGACAATGACGTCACAAGCCGCCAAACGAGAAGCGATTCTTCTTAGTGTTGTAGCTCCCTTCAGTAGCTGATAAGTGTTTTTTGGCTTTTTAAAAAAAATCTCACGAGATAGAATAAACAGATCCACTTTATTAAGCAATCAGTAAAAAAACGAAACTGAAACATAACAGCAAAAGCGAAAATGGTAAACTGCTCTCTGGCGACTTGTGACGTCATTGTCCAAAGCTGACGGGTTGTATCCCCTGCTACACTAGACCCGAAAGCTGTAGTGTTGACTCGTGAGGTTTCTAATAATCCTAATGCTAGCTGTACTATCAACATATTTCATATTAAACATTTTTTTTTCATTTTTGAAAGCAATTTTCCAGGAAGGTAATTAAATGCAATACTAAAATCAAAGAAACCTATGTTCATGAAGTATCAGCATCTTGAAAATAAGAAAGTGATATATAAGAAATAGCTAGAACAATTATCAATAGCAATTTCGAAATTAAACCGCTAATATTGCTACATTTGCTGCCATGGGGTTCCACTAGCCACAGCAGAGCCTTGGCTATTGCTGCTAGTGGCCACATTGCAGTCAACATAAGAGACTGTCAAAGAAACCATATAAGCTATGTCTAGTAAGGAGAACTGTAAAATAGTAAAAAGAGAAGTAAAACAGTACACTGATGCAGGAAAGAGGCCATTTAGTGAAATAGAAATTTCTCATTGTCTGAAGGGAATGACTAAAGTATAATCGCTGTAACATAATTATATACTAGCAAACCCAGAAATGCTGGACAATTGTAAAATATGTGTGGGAATTGGATACACATCTTAAGCACTCCTCTCTCCCCATCCTTATCTTAGCACTGTATGATCTTGAGCCTTGATTGGAATGTCTCAATATGAGTAAGTGCATCCATTCAGATAACTGGTATACAGAGTATTCTAAAGACTTCTGCTACTGAATTTTTTAGGACAATAATTTCAATGACATTTCACAATTTTAATCTGCGTAGGAATAGGATTACAAAGTTTTATAATCATAACCCACAAGTGCAACTGGCCTCTTCCCTGTAAATATGATTGCTATGATTAAAACAAAGCAGCACATTCTGTATACAATTTGATTATACATAAGTAAGAAGAATTATGATAGGGGAAACAACTTGCATAATGGTAGAAATGCCAGACTAAGTTGGTTGAAGCACTGTGTGAGTAGATTAAGCTGTACATTTTCACGGCATAGCAATTTCTTCCTTGCAGTAACTTTATGCAGAAAACCTTAAGACATTTACAAAAAAGAGGAAAAATAGCCTATGTCAATATGAATGTATCAGGTAAAAATACAAAACATATTGGTAAAGATCTTGCTATAGACTTTTAGTAACACCCCCAAATGTTCATTAGACAGTGTAAAAATTTGAAGCAAAATTACCCAAGTACTTTGAGATATTTTGTAACAACATTATGCAGAGACTTGCCCATGTAGTAGCATAGCCTGCATGAAAGCTTTGCACTCAACTATACATTTAGATCAGGCTGTTTCACTAGAACAAATTTAAATATGCCATTCTGAATCCACTCAATAGTAAGGATTTCTAAATCTCTTAATAGGTAAATTACTTCAAGAGTATCACCCATAAATGCAGTAGTTGAGATATGTAGCCAATCATAGTTTGAGTTCGAAAATAAGCATGTACTTATGTGACAAACAATAGCAGCTGGAATTTTGTGATATCTAATGATATGATTGTATTTAAGAAATGGATTACAGTTAAAATATCATGGGATATTTAAATAATACACAGAGATACAAGTCATCTGCATGGCAAGTAATTACAATAGGAATTTAACATGATAGGAAACAGGAGTAAAATAAGCAGTAACATTTTTAACCAATTCTGTTTATGCATTGTATTTGCCTATTAAAATTTAACAACTGTATTAGACAAATACATAATGTGACACATTCATGAATGAAGTCGGCCGTGGCATTTTCGAGACGTCATCCCGGTATTCACCTTAGTGACAAGGGGAAAACACGAAAATCCAAGTGAGGATGGCTTGATATTTACTTAATAAACAAATAATCCCATAACATCTAATGGCTACAGTTAGCTCAATCCACAGACACAGGGTAAAAAATGTCAGTTTTTACATGGCTGCTTTGTTCTGTACACTTTTTAAATATGGACACATGAACTGCAACAGTATTTTCTTCATAACACTTCACAAGCATTCTTGAACGTGAATCCTATCATGTAGTTGGTGTATCTGCAGCTGCATCTGGAACAGAAAACCAGAAACGAACAGCAGAAAATCCCTTATGCAGAAAAACAGACAATATTCTTGAATGCATGCACACTGATTAAGAAAGTTTTATGCAACTGATAAAAAATGGAAACCATATTTTGAGACTTTGGTTGTATTCTTTAATACAGATAACTATACATTTCAGTACATTAAAATGATTATTCTTAATATTCCACATTAAAGAGTGTGCATATAATGAGTGTAGTTCACTTTACTGTACTCTGTGACATCCAATACGAATAAAAACCAGAAGTAGCAGTCACTTTCACTGTATGAAACTGTTTAAAATACTGGGTATTCTTACTGCATCAAGTGAATACTTTCATCAGTCTATTGTGTATATCTAACAAAACATTATTTCACTGAGAGTTCTACACATAGCAAAACAGAAAGGGAAAGTTTGTTTCTAAATTTACCAACAAACTCTAACAGTATGTTTTATCATGGAGAAAAATAAGATTTTAGAATTACACAAGAAGGGGAAGAAGAATACTGAAATACATCAGTTTCAAGTGGCAGCTAATACATTCTTCATAGGTAATTCATACTATACAATCTTAAACTGCCTGGAGCAGTGGTTGCTAATCTAGAGGGTAATTACCATCCAAGAGGTAGAAACAGATGGGTTCAACTGTTTCAGTCACTAATTCCGAACTCATTACTACTTTGTACAACTAATTGTGATTACACATATCGTTAAGTACAATGAATTACAAATACTACAGCTAATGTGTGACGATATGATGTAGGTCACATTTTCTGAAACGAATGTATGAGTATGTGCCTCACATATTCCATCCAATTTGCACATACTTTGTAGCAGCGATCTACGACAAAATTGAGACCTCATAAATATGTAAATATATTCTAAGAGTTGTACATAGTTCTCTTAACCATATATTGCTTCATTATTCTCTTTCCAGTTTCAAACATACATCAAAATTAATAGAAAGTAGGTAATAGTTCTTACACTGCTAAAGGAGGCTAGTGATAGTGTGCCTGAAAATAGGCAGCAAAATTTAAGCCTGTTCAGGCCACAAAAATTTTCAGTTTGCCTTCAGTGTAGCATTCCCCTCTTAGTGATGTGAGGAGCTGCCAATAACAACATGTCCCATCTTGATAACAGGATTAGATTAGGAATATGCAAGTTGCCGAAGTGGCATCACATTAAAAGAAAGGCACTTTGCCATTGTGCCACACAAATTATTATTATTATTATTATTATTCACTTCTCACACAGAACAGTAGCAAAGTGATGGCTTCTAGTTACTGGTATTTCAAACGCAAGGAGTTTAAAAATTAAGTGGCTTACAAACAGGACTACAATGCACCAATTTTAAGATGTTGTTATGAGAATACCAACATCATTCTACAAAAACAAGAGGTTATCAAAAAGTATTAGCAACAAAAATTGGTGTGCAAGGGTAGTAGCTAATATCTGACTCCATGTAGAAACATTGTTTCACAAAGGTTAGGAATCACTGATACAGTGTTAATGGAAGTGGTTAATAGTGATATGGGATAACTACATCATCTCGACACCGTAAAATACTGTAATCCTGTGGTAATATCTTAAGTGCATGACGGGGGATGAAGACTCAGGTCAGAGGTGGGAACAGAAGTATGTCTACCAGTGTGGAGCCAGTTTTCCAAGCAGACTAAAGTTAGAGCACTGTGTAAAGCAGCAAATTTGTGATCCAGAGTTATCACTAAGTGCTGTTCTGTGTCAAAAGTGAACAGTAAAACCACATTTGTATTAAAAGTTATCTGGAGCAGACAGTACTTAAATCAAAGAACATTGTACAATAGAGGCTAAACAGATGAGCCAGTCCAACTGTTAAAATCGTAACCTCATATTTTAGAGGTTGGAGCATGCCCTATTTGACCATCCTGATTGATGTTACCCTCATCAAGGTTCTGTCAAGGCCACAACCAACCAGCTGTCCTATCCCAAAAGCATACTTATGTGTATATTTACAAACTATGTCTTTCCATTGTATTATGGTCACAAATACCAGATAACTGTTGATGATCCTTTGATGAGTGAATAAATAAGTAAAATAAAAATAAGCATAGACATCAGTAACAAATATTGTGCAGTACCTTACTACCACAAATACAGTCAGCACAAAATTATCTTCCAAAACTGTTAATTTGGGATACATAAATGTTTAGTAGGTCTTTTCATACCTTTTGCATAACCATCAAAGAAAAATATTATTTCATAATAGTGGCTCTCTACATGTCCCAGGTAATTGATCGTGGAGCTGTTATACAAAATAAGATCAGATTTTTGCAAGGTCTTGCACAGGTTCCCATCATTGCTTGAGATACATATAAATTTATATTTCTCTCTCTCTCTCCCTCTCTCTCTCTCTCTCTCTCTCTCTCTCTCTCTCTCACACACACACACACACACACACACACACACACACACACACACACAACACTGTCAATATGCCAAAGGACTGAAAATGAAACAATGAATAACAGTATTGAAATACCATGTCAGATGTTTTGTCTCACTTCTCTTGCATTGGCTGCACTATAATTTGCACTCTGAGCAGCAATGCCAGGAAGACATGGTAATTCATCTACAGTTGGAGGGATATTTCCTTGAGAGTTTCTGGCAAGTACAAAATAATGTAGCAAGCAACACACATTTGTAAAGAGCTCTACTTTGGAAACAGATTGTGGAATAGTCTGCAACAAAATTCTGAATTTGTTTGACATTATGCCAAAGGCATTTTCCACAACTCTATGTGCTCTACAAATTCTGTAGTTAAAAATGCTTTTTTCAGGTGTCATGTCACGTTCAGGATATGGTTCCATCAAATTTTCGTTTACCAAAAGCATCATCTGCCACAAACATGTAGGGAACACAGATGTCACTACCTGGAAGTGGAGACTTTGGTGGCAAATTTAATGAACCATCCATGAGTTTCATGAACAAGGCACTCTCTCTGAATATTGCACCATCATTCATTCTCCCATTTCTGCCAATGTCCACCAACAAAAATTTATAATTAGCATCCACTAGAGCTAAAAGAGCTATGCTGCGTGACCTTTGTAGTTTCTGAATGATGAACCATCAGAGCGCAGAGGCCTAAACTTGACACGTTTCCCATCAAGTGCTCCAATGCAATGCGAGAATTTCCAGAGGCTGTGGAACCCATCTTCTATTACTTTCCACTCGGCAGGATCACGTGGACACTGCAAATTACATTTTATTTCACAGTCGTGCCATACCAAGAAGAAAATCGTAGCAAATACTTATAGCATTTATCTTGAGCTTACCTGTATCGCATTATCTCCTAACACGCTTGCTTTGGCCGTCAAAGTCTCTGGTATCATTCGGGAGAGCGTGTTGTTCGCTATTCGTGTAGAATAGGCCAAATCCTTGTGTTTCCGGGCGCTAGGAAACGCAGTGTGACAGCAAGCCTAGAGACGAATATTAAACATGTCTCAGATTGATCGTTAAATCACGATGGATTATAAATAAAAATTAATTTTCTCTTTCGAACATATAATAATGCACTTACCTCTCCCGGGCCGTAATTGCCTGACGCATCTCCGTATCTTTCTTCTGAATCAGAGGCGAAACCATAGAAAACAGTTCTTCAAATACCAATACATCCATTCGTATAAAATTTGCAAAGGATGTACGATCTTCTATCCTATGAAATAAAGTCGTATGTAACAGTCATTATTGGTATATTTACAACGTCAAACAGTAATGAAATGGTGATACTTTTCAAACAAAAGTAGGTGTTATGCGAACAACCTCCACTCTTTATGAAGCATTGAGTGCACACCTTTTCCAGCGTTTCTCCTCTTAATCCAGTTTTTCGTCCATTCTTTCTTTCTACTTCTCTCATTAGCATGGATTTCTGCATCGTTTAGCACCAAAACAGCTAATAATGGCAGTTTGCTCTGAACATCTGTACCTGAAACAGCCATCTTCGTTCGATACAACATGCTGCCGATCTTGCACCGTGGGAGAGCTTCGGCATGGAAGATAGCCGGTTCCTTTGCCTGCAAGCCGGCATGCATCCACGCCATCTCGCAAACTTGCGGCGAACCTTGCTCCATGTGAGACGGGCTTTAGGGTTGGTGCGCTGTTGGATACGTATAACGGTGTCAACGAAGGCAGCGCTCAACACTCCTTAGGCAGTCCTTGACTTTGCCTCCGTTTCCGCCCCCGGACGTGGAAGACACGGTCACACTAGAGGTGATGAGGTCCTCAGAGACAGGGTTCACCATAGGGCGAACTGATAGACCAGGTTTAGGTTTCCTACTATGAGATCCGCTCATCCAAAACGTCCTCCCCCACCTAGATCCGGAAGAGGAACGTAAACTCATGATGAGTGTCATGAAAACCGAACGACGTAGGGAAAAGGCTAGGAATGAGTTAGCAGAAAAACATAGACCTGAAAGGAAAATCCTCCTTAACCCCACAACAGGAAAATAGAGAAAAAATTCTCGCGAAAACAACAGGAAAAATAGCAGCCAAAATCCGGACCAAACGACGCGCAAAGTCATCTGCGCGCAAAACCAAAGGAAGCAGAGGTGCCGACACGCTACCACTGTTCCCCCAGTTCAGAATACAGAACAATCCGGAAGCACCCCACACAACCGACCCCGAAACAGGCCCCAGCGGTGGCGAAGGGACAAACGAGACTGCTGGCCCCAGTAGGGAAACCCAACACACCACACCCAGCTCGCTCAGAACTACAGATGTAGAAGCAGATTCGGTAACAGAAACCCTCTCCCTACAAAGCCCCGACATCCCAAGCAATGTAGGAATAACACCCCCCCCCCCCCCCCCCCCCACAGACACAACACAGGGCGAGGACGGCGAATTCCAACTCGCACGCAAAACCACCCGCCACACCGTACCACCTACACATACCGGCCTTCAGCCAACACAGAATAGATTTGCAGCACTCACCGGCGACGCGGAAAATCCACCTGCCCCAGCCCCACAATAGACCGCTACACAGCGGCCGAAAATCGTCCGACTCCCACCCATAGTGGCCACATTCCCCACCGCATACAAAGACCGGTACACCACTATTAAAGACGCGTTAGATGGCGATCACTTCCAGACCGAGTCAGCAGGAGGGGATAAGATCAAACTGACGGCACGAACCCTAGAGGACTACAACACCAGAAAATCCGCGCTCATAGAAAAAGATGTCCCACACTACACCTATCCCATTGGAGCGCAAAAACCACTGAAAGCAGTATTCAGAGGCGTTACCAAAGCAACCTACCCAGAGGATATAATGTCCGCCATAACCACACAAGGTTACGACGTACGATCGGTCAAGCGACATGGCTCGAGCCAAGAAAACCCACTCTATGTAGCCACTCATTAGTGGACTCTCTCCAACACAGAAAAATTTTCCAGGAACAGAGACTGATTGCACTGGTGTGTAATTCCAGAGCCACTAAAGCAACGATCGAGGGCGGCTCAGTGCTTTAACTGCTAAATGATAGGGGACGTTAATGCAAGCTGCAACATGCCACCGAAATGTGAACGATGCGCAGGGGACCAGGCCTCCCGAGACTGCAAACGGGAGAAAGACGAACCCCTCAATTGCGCGGCGGAGGACATACAGCCACCTACTTGGGCCGCCTCGCACAAAAGCGCGCAGGCGAGCGCCGACAAGGGGACGCGAAGGCCACGGCCAACACAAATCCCACCAAAAAGCACGGCAGCACAAACGCTGAGCCACGCATGAAAGGCAGCAGGCCTGCTGTAGACAAACCACCAGCGGCAGCAAACGCACCCGCCAACAATGACAACACCCCTCCCACCACATATGCAGCGGCGCTCTCGCCTCAACCACAGACTGCCCCAAAACAAGCAAACCAGGCACCAAACAGGTACCGCACAAACAGACACACACACACCCAAACCAGTCGACAACAACACAAATACGCAAGCACAAAACTTCTCCACTGCCCTCACACAAATCATTCAACTTATGGCTATGCTCATGCAGTCAGTGAGCATGAGCTTCGAGAAAATCATGACCGAAATACGATCGACTCAAAATGTGCACGTTTAACGCTAATGGCCTCGTCCAACAGGCACTCGAGTTCAGAGAGTTCCTGGCGGACGAAAACATCAATGTATGCATGGTGTCCGAAACTCACCTGAGACAAGGAATCAGAGTAAAGGCACCGAAGTACCTCAGCTACAGACGAGACCGACCAACTGCAGGGGGCGGGGTAGCAGCCTACATTAAAAGGGGGATTCCACATCACCAAGTATATCTACCAGACATGACGCAGTTGGAGACAGTAGCAATTGACGTAACAACAGCCACAGGTCCGGTAACTGAGGTTGCGGCATACCGTCCTCCCACACGCCCCTTGGACGAAGACGACATCGCAAAATTATCGCAAATTAGAGGCAAGCTCGTAGTTGAGGGAGACATCAACGCAAAAGACACAGACTGGCATTCCAGGTGTGCAAACCGAGCGGGCCGACAATTGAAAAGGATCGCGCGCACACACCACTTACATGTGTGGGGTCCAGAGGAACCCACACACTTCCCCCTGAACGGCAACAGGTCAGACGTTTTAGACATAGCTGTTACGAAAGGTCTCGCAGGTTTTGTGGCCGCGAGTTCGCTGACCAGGACGTCATCCGATCACAATCCCGTAATCTTTGAAATCGAAGTGGGCGGGTGGCCACCGCCCACCCAACGTCCTACCGTTCATAGGCGCATAAATTGGGAACAATTCGAAGAAACTGAAACAGCAGAAATTGCAAATATCCCGCCCCCTCTAGGCAACGTAGATCAAACGCTGAGAAGTTTTACCGAAGCGATCCTACAAGCAGTAAAGGGCGCTACACCCAGACCCAATACAACCCCTTCCCCCACCCATGATTGCCACCCCAGCTGGTTGCCCAGATCAGACACAAAAACAGGGTCGCGAAGGAATGGAAACTAAAGCGAAATCCCAACACCAGGAGGTTGCTCAATAGGTTACAAAAAGAACTGGCGTCGCTCAGTGAGCACAGAAACCAGCAATGGTCAAACCGCCTCACGACACTAAAAGTGCAGGACAGTAGCCTCTGGCAAGCACCAAGCAGTTCACTGATGGACGCGCGAGGATACCGCCTCTGCATGGACAGAGAGGAGTAGTGTTCAGCGCCCACGTATTCGACGTATTCGAAAAACAGTTCACACCAGCAGAGGCACAAGACCGCGAGCATGAAAGAATAGTTAGGCAACAACTAGGAGCATTTCTCGCGGCAGAAGATGTCGCTGACAATGCACCTACCTTCTCGCCAAAGAAGGTAGTCAAAGACATCAGATCACTGCCCACCAAGAAAGCCCCAGGCCACGATCTCCTCACCAATGAATTGCCTAAAAACTTGCCCCAGCTAGCGATAGAAAAACTTACAGAAACCTTGAACGAGATCACACGATCACAAAACTTCCCTAAAGTGTGGAAACATGCCGAAGTGGTCGCTATCGCTAAGCCAGGGAAAGACCCCATCTTCTCCCAGAACCACCGCCCCATAAGCTTACTCTCCACGCTCAGTAAGTTATACGAGCGCCTCCCACTGGTTCGTATAGAACAACACATATGCAGAGAATGACTGCTCCCCCAATTCCAGCTCGGATTCCGTAAGAGGCACTCAGCACTGCACCAACTAATGAGAGTGGTCGACACCGCTACATAAGCCTACATAAGGCTATTGTGGCCTCGTGCTACTAGACGTAGCCAAGGCGTTCGACAGTGTGTGGCACACCGGATCGTTGTACAAATTGTACACACTAGGGTTCCCTGGCCATATCGTTAAACTACTGGGTAGCTACCTATCCAACAGATCCTTTAGCGTCAAAGTAGACGACACCAAGTCCACCGAGCGTAGCATACGCGCAGGAGTCCCAGAGGGGTCGGTGCTAGGCGCAGTATTGTACAACCTGTACATCGCCCCACAGACACAAACAGGGCAGTACACTGACGACACTGCGTTTTTCGCAAGCAGCAGCAACAGAAGAATCGTCACTAATATACTACAAAACCTGCTCGATAAAACGGAAACTTGGGTCAAGAAAAGCGTATCACAATAAATAGCGACAAAACCCAAGCAATAATGCTAACACAGAGAAGGAGAAAGCGCTCGAATGAACACCTTCTACCCCCTCCTAAACATGACCAACAGCCTCACGGCAACCACAGGAGTGAGACTCTTACTACTGCACACTAATCCGGCCCATTTTCGAGTAAGTCTGCCCTGTCTGGGGTTACGCAGGAAAAACACACATGGTGAGGCTGCAAAGGATTCAGAACAGGGCATTAAAACGCGCGCTACATGTCCCAACCAGACTCCTAACAGCCGACGCACAGGAGGCAATGGGAATAAAGTTTCTGAAAGGAAGATTCCGAGAACTCGCGCCCACGTTTTACGAGACCGCGAGCAACTCGGAAAATCCTCTGATAAAATAACTTTGGAATTACCCCCAAGTGCAGGAACCCTACAAAAGACCCAAAGCAATCCTGCAATAACTGCAGAGTCGAGAAAACAACACAGCATAACCGTTAGGAAACTAAGTAAAGTCAGGAGCATTTAACAAATGCTAACACAACCAAAAACCCCGTTCATCTGAAGGAAATGTCCAAACCCCCAACAGCCTACCGAAAGGAAGTTATATGCAGTCAGCAGCAGAGACTGAGGCACAGTTACAAGATGCAGTCGGACTGTCTGGCACCACATTGGATTTTAGTATATGGGGTGCTTAGCTTTTTCGAACCCATCTGCTGACTCGTTTCGAGATACGAGAGTGCTACGAATATGATTCACCAGTGGCTGTAATCATTAAAAGACATTTCCATAGGATCAAATGCAAGTATGTGCTTGAATGCTGAGGCATGATCGTAAACTGCAGACAGCATTTATACCAGAAAGCGTAACACTGTAGAACTGAAAAGCCCGTGTACTGGTCATAGGATTTTGTGCATTTGATAGTCGGTGTGGTCTCCCTCCACTACAGGTAACGAAACTTTACATAGGTCCGTAGAAGCACTTTCATCACTGGTAGCCTGCTCCAGTGGACCATTACATGCATATTTAATGCGATCATCACAGGTAGTTGATGCCAACATGCAGACGGTATTTATTTCCCGATATATTGGGAGAGAGAGACGCAGTAAAATCTTACTGAGCTTTGTACCAGGCGACGTTAGCAAAGTTTTTATAGTTCACAGTTTTATTAATTTGTGTGTTACAGAAATGACGAGGACAGAGAGAGAAACTGTAATTGTGGCTGGGTCTGTGCTGATAGCACATAGTCGTATTTCTAGCATGGTAATCATGATAAAGGAAATTATTAATATCCCTTCCTTACGTGGACTAGTCAGTCATTCGATATCAATGAATTGCACATGTTATGAACAGTCAGAAATCTATGCGAATTGCTCATAAAACATTGTTTCGGAGTATGTATTTTCTGATTTGAAGAGGCGCGTTTCGCCGCGCGCACACTCGTGGTAGTTTTCTGAAGCTTGGAGCAAACTGCATATTGGCACTGCCTGGCCTCGTAAGCTCTGTGTGAAAGGCTCGGCCGTCGGTTTGTATACGCTTCTTACGGCAGGGAAGGAGCCACAGCTGATCTGGCTCAGAGCTTTATGTTCCTTCCGCCAGAGAGCAGTTGAGTGCAGAACCTATAGAAGCACGATACATGGGGGCGCAAACTTCTTGTAATCCAGTTTTACAATCTTTCTGCACGTTAATGCTAATGCATTCCTAAACGCAAATTAATGCTTAATTAAATCGAATACAGAAATAATACACTTAAATATCGTTATAAATAGCTATATACAGGGCTATTACAAATGATTGAAGCGATTTCATAAATTCACTGTAGCTCCATTCATTGACATATGGTCACGACACACTACAGATTCGTAGAAAAACTCTAAAGTTTTGTTCGACTGAAGCCGCACTTCAGGTTTCTGCCGCCAGAGCGCTCGAGAGCGCAGTGAGACAAAATGGCGACAGGAGCCGAGAAAGCGTATGTCGTGCATGAAATGCGCTCACATCAGTCAGTCACAACAGTGCAACGACACTTCAGGACGAAGTTCAACAAAGATCCACCAACTGCTAACTCCATTCGGCGATGGTATGCGCAGTTTAAAGCTTCTGGATGCCTCTGTAAGGGGAAATCAACGGGTCGGCCTGCAGTGAGCGAAGAAACGGTTGAACGCGTGCGGGCAAGTTTCACGCGTAGCCCGCGGAAGTCGACGAATAAAGCAAGCAGGGAGCTAAACGTACCACAGCCGACGGTTTGGAAAATCTTACGGAAAAGGCTAAAGCAGAAGTTACCGTTTACAATTGCTACAAGCCCTGACACCCGATGACAAAGTCAAATGCTTTGAATTTTGGGCGCGGTTGCAACAGCTCATGGAAGAGGATGCGTTCAGTGCGAAACTTGTTTTCAGTGATGAAGCAACATTTTTTTCTTAATGGTGAAGTGAACAGACACAATGTGCGAATCTGGGCGGTAGAGAATCCTCACGCATTCGTGCAGCAAATTCGCAATTCACTAAAAGTTAACGTGTTTTGTGCAATCTCACAGTTTAAAGTTTACGGCCCCTTTTTCTTCTGCGAAAAAAACGTTACAGGACACGTGTATCTGGACATGCTGGAAAATTGGCTCATGCCACAACTGGAGACCGACAGTGCCGACTTCATCTTTCAACAGGATGGTGCTCCACCGCACTTCCATCATGATGTTCGGCATTTCTTAAACAGGAGATTGGAAAACCGATGGATCGGTCGTGGTGGAGATCACGATCAGCAATTCATGCCATGGCCTCCACGCTCTCCCGACTTAACCACATGCGATTTCTTTCTGTGGGGTTATGTGAAAGATTCAGTGTTTAAACCTCCTCTACCAAGAAACGTGCCAAAACTGCGAGCTCGCCTTAACAATGCTTTCGAACTCATTGATGGGGACATGCTGCGCCGAGTGTGGAAGGAACTTGATTATCGGCTTGATGTCTGCCGAATCACTAAAGGGGCACATATCGAACATTTGTGAATGCCTAAAAAACTTTTTGAGTTTTTGTATGTGTGTGCAAAGCATTGTGAAAATATCTCAGATAATAAAGTTATTGTAGAGCTGTGAAATCGCTTCAATCATTTGTAATAACCCTGTATAATTTGATTACAATTATGCCCTTAGATTTTGAAACTGAGAGACATTATTTCAATATTGGTATATTTCACAACAGCAGGTTTATTGGTACAGAACAAAAAAAACTAACGTATTCAACACCTGTTGAGCATCTGTTTTCCAAATATCGGTATAGTATTTCTGTTTATATTCGTTGCGATCATGTAATACAGTTCTGTACAAACGCGTTGTAGTTATTATAAGGCCAGTTAATTGACCGTATAAAGCTGTGTGCACAGTGTTATTTCTAAGAGAAAATTCAGTTGACTGTGAAAATAGCTAACATGAACAAAATAAATGAATTATTAGAAACGCTATTTAGCGACAGGACTCACAGTGAAAAAATTCAGATGAAAAACACTATGTAGGCCACTCTAGAATCTGAGTCTGCAGCAGCAAACAGAAACACGATGCCGTAAGTTCAATCCAGAAATTTACCAAAAGAGTAAATGGATTTGTGGCTGTGAAGAAAGCAACACTGTTTTTTGTTTTCCTTGTGTGTTATTTCGGGGGAGATGTTCATCGCTGTAAGACAGGAATAACTGAAATTTGGCACATATTGTTTAAAATGGAACTACATGAAATGTCAAAGCAACACATTAATCGTGTACTTTATCTTTCATATCTAGGCAAAACCAACATTCAGCAGAAATTAGATTTGCAATATAGACAAAAACAACTGACAGCCAGAACAAACGTGTAGAAAAGAATATACACACATTAAAAAAAAGCTTTGCGTCACCTCGGTTGAGGAGTGGGACAATCTCGACTAACAGTGCCTTTAAAAATAGTAGATAGTATGCCACGACGAATACAGGCATGCATCAATGCCAGAAGACGTGCTATTGGGTATTAGAGGTACCGGTGTGTACAGCAATCTGGACCCACCACCTCTGAAGGTATCGCTGTGTGGTGGTACAACATGCTATGTGTGGTTTTCACGAGCAAGGGAACCGACGTGATGCAAAGCTTTTTTTGATATTTAATACTGGCCATTAAAATTGCTACATCACGAAGATGACGTGCTACAGACGCGAAATTTAACCGACAGGAAAAAGATGCTGTGATATGCAAATGATTAGCTTTTCAGAGCATTCACACAAGGTTGGCGCCGGTGGCGACACCTACAACGTGCTGACATGAGGAAAGTTTCCAACCGATTTCTCATACACAAACAACAGTTGACCTGCGTTGCCTGGTGAAACGTTGTTGTGATGCCTCGTGTAAAGAGGAGAAATTCGTACCGTCACTGTAACGCATGTTGGAAGTGTACCATGAAGAAGTTCGTAAAGAATAAAACATGCCGAGTATGTTGCAATAATCGCAGAGGAAATCAAATGTGTGTCTTGCGAATTTCAATTGGCTATTCTTTTGCATTATGTTGTTGAGGGAAAACCGTTTAAAGATTTTGGAACGTTGTTAGTTCAGAATGTCAGAATGCTCGTACTACGGCTGAGAGTATTCTAAAAGAAATTGAACCATTAATTGGCGGTGACCGAGTAGCAGCGCGAGATTACCCGAGCGGTCTGTGGCGCTGCAGTCATGGACTGTGCGGCTGGTCCCGGCGGAGGTTCGAGTCCTCCCTCGGGCATGGGTGTGTGTGTTTGTCCTTAGGATAATTTAGGTTAAGTAGTGTGTAAGCTTAGGGACTGATGACCTTAGCAGTTAAGTCCCATAAGATTTCACACACATTTGAACATTTTTGTTGATCGAGCAAAACTAATAACTCAGAGTTACGACGATGCAAACGTTATGAGTGGAAGTCGAATGGGGTTCAGAAATTATTTAAAGACAAATACCCAAATGCAAACTACATTCATTGTTATGCGCAGCAATTCAACCTCATTATGTCTATGGCAGCCTCTGTTAATCGCAAAGCCCGCGTCTATTTTGCCCATCTATCTGGTATATCAACTTTCTTTTCTAACTCGCCACAGAGATCAAAAGTGGTGCCTAGCATTATTCAAAAAAGCTTGTCCCATGTGTGTGTCACGAGATGTAGTCACCATTCGCGAGTAGTAAAAGATGTTTCAGCGTAATAAGATATTCACTGTTTCAAAAACAAGTGAGAGAATGAAACTATTTTCTACTGTTGAAGAAGTTGGTTCGTACAAACAAAGACTGCAAGATAACGAATTCATTTTCCGGCTATCATTTTTCTATAAGATAATGCCTGAGACGTACTGCCGGCCGGAGTGGCCGAGCGGTTCTAGGCGCTGCAGTTTGGAACCGCGCGACCGCTACGATCGCATGTTCGAATCCTGCCTCGAGCACGGATGTGTGTGATGTTCTTAGGTTAGTTAGATTTAAGTAGGTTTAAGTTCTAGGGGACTGATGACCTCCGCTGTTAAGTCCCATAGTGCTCAGAGCCATTTGAACCATTTTTTTGCGACGTACTTTTTAATCAGCTTCAGAAGAAGATAACCGAACCGACCAAAACAAACCAAGACATCCAGAACTTTGAAGTGGTAATGCTAAACATCAGAGATGACATCGACTCCATCCTTGACGAGTTTAATTTCGAAAATGATGAAACGACGCCTGCCAAGAAGCAACGGATTCTAGATGGGCATAAAGAAAGGGATGCTTTGGGAGTGTGCGATGCCATCCTTTCTGAAATAAAATTGTTTCCAGTTCACTGGACACCTCATTGCAGCCAACTTGTTTTGATGTAAATCAGTTTCACAAATTTTCCAGACAAATACCTTGAAATTATACACACATATACATTTCTGGAGAAAAGAAAGTTAAAGGGTGAGCTGCGTGCTTTTCAGTGCTGAAGAGAATAGAAACGTACCTACGAAACACCATTAAAGAAGACCGACTGAGTGCCTTTTGGGATGCTATCCTGTGAAAAGTCCGTGTGTCACATTGAAGATTTCAGTTTGAGAGTGACAGATTTATCTGCCAACAAGAAGGAGTGACGAATGGATTTCCAGCACGGTTCCTAGTAATTAGCTGTCTTTCCAAAGTCATGGAGTTGATGCTTTTGGTGAGTACAATACTTTTAGTTTTGAATGTTGGTAATTTGATTAAATTTCGGAAAATCCAGATTACTAGTTCGAATAATTTATACACGCTCTATTATTTCTCGTACTGGCAGTCGTGTTGTAGCGAACACTTTTCTGGCAGTCGGGCGCGAACGTAAAAGAAACGAGGACTTTTGGCTGTCGAGGGGAGAAGAGCGGAGTGGGGGGACAAGTCACCCCTCCCTCTCACAGGGCTGCCCCTGGGGACGCAGCACCGATGTAACAATGGACGTATGGATCGCTGATTACATCTGGTGTTGAGGGAGTTGTGTTCGAACCCTGTGACAGAGCAACATTGTTTGCTTTCCTTATTTTGAAACGAGGGCAGAGAGCAATCAGCATACACAACTCAAAGCAAAGCGGAGCGAGCACTAAACCGATCCGTAACGGCTAGAGCGCAATTGTTAGCCGAGGTTGGCAGTGTTGTTAACGTGACAGTTCAGGCCCTATCTCCACCGGTATCTAAAGCAACCATTCATCAAGACACCCCCTACTTGCGACTGCTACGTAAAACTGATCACACACACCCTGTGAGCAGTGAAGAATTGTGCTGTTGATAGGTGTGAGCGCGCGTGCACTTGTGTGTGAGAGAGTTTCGGAGTTAGTGTTACGTTTTATATCTCATGCAGACATGCGAAGAAGATAGCTAAAGCAACCACTCTCTCTCTCTCTCTCTCTCTTTCTCTCTCTCTCTTTCTTATACAAACGCTTGCTATCGTATTCTCCAAGAATATATCAAACTCTTACGTGGATAAGAAGGGCGCTGTTGTAGTAAGTGTTTACTTCTATTTCCCTATACGTTTTGTTTGATATAATAGCTTATGAAATACATGAATTATTGATAAAATTCCGTAATATGTTTGATGCTACCAAAGTAATTTTTTTTGGCACCGCCACTAAATGCCTCAGCGGCCGCCACAGGTGATAGTTCACCTGTCAGCCTTCTAACTAATGGAACCGTGCTGTCGGAATCTGACGAGATTTCCCTGTTAGTCTGAATAAGTTTCCTTATAGTCTGAAAGTTTTCATGATTCCCTCATCCGGCACTTCAAATGACAAGTTGTAGATACGTTTCTAATACCATACTGAGATTGCTGTATCGTAACGTTACTGGCGGTCCCATCCCTGTTGTTGAGCTTCCAAATCCCATTGCCTGTCTTCGCTACTGTTACTACTTCTTCTTGGTTGCCTGCTTTTACAAAAAAAGTGAATGCAGCACAAAATCTAGCTGCAACCCGGTGATGTTTTCGACAGGGATTTTCAAACCATGCAGTTACGAATTTCAAATGCAATTGCCCTTTCGTAATTCCGGTCGAACATGCATTGCACTGCGTCACCACTGTTTACTGTTGCCATAGCTTCCAGAAACAGTTACTTTTATTCCTGCCCCTTCTACTTAAAGATCAGCACTCGCAAAGGCGATGAGCGCTGCAGCTCGCGCGGCGAACACCGCAGGTGGCTGGCGCGGTGCGGGGTCGGTCCGTTGGTCTGCCGGCTTCGGCGGGGCGGCCCGTCACCCTCGGCTACCTGGCACTCAGTGGAGCGGCGGCACACCTGTTCCCAGGCGGTCACCCATCCAAGTTCTAACCCGGCCCGATGTTGCTTAACTTCGGGGATCGGACGAGAATCGGTGTATTCCACACGGTATGGCCGTTGACGATGGTGTAACGTAATGGCACGTCGTAAGTTGCGTGTGGCGAATCCGTCGCCTACCGTGCGTCTGGAGTCCTAGAAGGCTTCGACTTTGTCAGAGGCACCGTACGCCCGACGTCCCAGAAGCGATTGCCGAATAGCAGGCGGGCCCCCACGTTGCGTGGGTGAGGCGATGATCGATGCACCGTCTGTCATTAGCTTCCGACACTGGCGAAGGACACATCTCGTTCCTGCTGTGTGGCGCAGGGCTTAAACACGGCGGAGCAGCGGAAAATCACAGTTTCAAAAAATGGGCTCTGTGCTATTTGAGAAAAGATCTGCGGAATCGCACAGTTTCCTTATTTTCCTGTCATTTTTGGCAGTTTTCCTCAAATTGATATCATTAATCTTGTGTCATTCGTTTATTACAGTGATGTAATGATTATGAAGGATCAGAACGGTAGCATGAAAAGAGGGGGTGGCGGGATGAAGCGAGAAAAAATCAAGGGAACCAACAGCACCTTTTTTGTTTAACGTTCATAAAGCTTTATTCAGCTGGTTATTGGCATACGAATAAACATAGTTGAGACAAGTTTCCATTTACATTTCGTTTCATTGTTTTCCTTTTAAAAAGTCCCTTTATTTGTCCTTTTCATCGAAAGTCCTTTTTGTCATTTAGATTTTTATCACGATTAATGTCATCAAGTTACATGTTTTATGCTGTCAAATATATATTATTACAACTGCAAAATTTCATGAGAGAATTAGAATTACAGTCTACAGTTCCGCTGTATTTAGATGGAGTCTTTTCTAAGTCGGTTTCTGGTATGACATCCGTTAATATTTGGGGGGTCTTATTTTGTGTGAGCTTGTTAACCCATTTAAACATAATGTAAAACGGATGCAAACAACAGCAATCTATGGATATAAAATGGGTAACAACATATAAGAAAAAAATTTGAAATATTTTATGAGTTTTGCACTTCGGAAATTTACGAGAAAAGGTTTTCGTTCCTTTTTTTTATTTTAGGAGGTTTTAGTTAGCTGCGAGTTTGGTGGCACAGTTGACATGTGGTTATCGCATATAAATAAAGAATATAACTATGATTATACCATGGTTTACAACACTTCAACATATTTTTATGAATAATTTAAAGAATGAAATCTCCCAAACGCCGAAATTCACACGTGCAAAACTTCCGTTGGTTTGGTGGAACATATTTTTACCAAAGCCAAAGGGACAGTGCATACACAACAAATCAAAACAAGGTAAATCAAAACGAAACAACATTGCATTTGGTTTGAAACTGAAGAGAGAAGGGAATATTTTTTTACGACAACATTTCAATTGGTTTGTGCAAATTTTTGGCGTAGATTTTTCCGTTGTGTTTTTGCCGGCTCATTTCGCAATTTTCAGGTAGAAGGTGAGTATTTATTTTCTTTTTGATTTTGCTTACTCTGCTTGTCACTCAACCCTGAGACCAGCACAAAGGCACGTAGCAGACGACACTGTGTCGCCGCGCTGCTGGAGTTTCCCGGCGGGCGGGGCGAGACCGGGAGCTGCTGCCGCCTCCCTCCCTCCCGTCTGCGCAGCGAGGGGTGGGCCGTGACGTCACGCGGGCTGCGTGGCTTTCCTGAAAGCCGCCTCGAGTGCTACTTTCAGGAAGTTCATAAAGTCTGTCTTGTTCTTCTCGGCAACCGTGGCTTTTTTTCTTCCCATAGATGTGATTGGTAGTTTATTAGTCTGTTTATTCTAGTTTGATTAATGAGTGCACTGTCTGGCCCAAAATCCATAATGCGCTTTCCGTTTTCTGTTTTGGGAAGGGTTTTGTGCCTGTTGCGGTCAGTAGCTCCAGTTTTATGCTCGTCAGTGTCGTTCTGTTTTTTAGCGCCAGCATCCATTTGCACGCTTCCCATATTTTTGCTGCGTTCCCGCATTGGGATCGGTGCTCTGAGGTGTCAGTGCCATCACTAACTTGGTATTTATTCGACGGTCTGAGGTTGATTGCCGCTAGTTCTTCGTTCGTTAGTACGGCGTCATTGATGACTTCGTACCCGGTTGTTTTTATCTCTGAATTTAAGGTGAATTCTTCGAGGTTCTGCCACTCTTGTTTCCATTTTCATTGCGTTTTTTTAATCTTTGAGTCGCGCTTCTCCTCTTAATTCTGTGCACAGATTTCCAGTTCTTCTTGTGCGTGGGTCGTCGGCTGTTTACGCTACGTGTGCTTTTTGCAGGGAAAATTCTCTGATATACTTCGACTTCAGTGGTATCTGTGCTACGTATTTACGGGCGCTCTTTCTGATTCTGGCCTGTGTGTGTTTAAAATGGCGGCCGGTAAGCAGTTCGCGTTTCTTTCTGCCGTGCTACTTCAACGATGGATCAAGAGTGCTGCTCATTTTCTCTGCGAATCGACGAGGCCCAGTCCCCCTTCCTGTCTTCCCAGTGTGCACGTGGTGTGCTGCACTTTGAAGATTTCGCGCCGTAGAAGGCAGTGTGTATTGCCCCTTCTATGGCTCTCACAATCTCTTACGGCGGGTTTGTCACTTGCGCCACAAACCACTCTTTTGAGGGTAGCTCCTCGTTTATGAGTCCCGCCTTTTGGAACAGATCCAGCTCTTTATTCCCTTTAGTTCTGGCAAGGCCTGTTATTGCAGTTCTGTATGGCAGTTTTGTGGCGCCATTTTCTTGGGACACGAGTATAATTGTAGCCCAGGGCATTTGCGCGTTTCGACCGCAGAGTACCGTGCACCGTCGTCGTTTCCGCGTTTGTTGCCGAGCGGTACGAGTACGGTTTCTGCCGGGTTAATTTTTGTCCCTGCCGCGTGTTCGAAGTCTCGTAAAGCTTCTTGGCTTCTCCGAACATCTGCTTTTCTCTTGTACAAAAAATCCCACGTCGTCGGCGAAGGCTTTGCATTTGATTGACGTGACACGCAAAGTCATTCCGTGGATGGAGTTGCCGGTTTTCGCACCAGGAGGTCGAGAGCAGTGGCAAACAGGGCCATCGAGAGCGGGCGTCCCTGCCTCACCGGCCTCCGGCCTCGCACAGGTTTCGTGTTTCGGCCGCGCTCTGACGCCGTTCAAGTGGCACTGCTCAGGACGTAGGTGTCACCGACCCTAGTTCTCCCCTACAAGAAGGGTAGCGCAAGTGATCCACAAAACTACCGCCCAGTATTCTTGACATCGATTTGTTATAGAATCTTAGACATATTCTGATGGCAGGCAGGCAAGCATCTCGAACAGACCGATCTCCTCCATGCCAACCAGAACGGACTTCGGAAATACAGATCATATATAACCAAACTCGCACTTTTCTCACGTGGCATACTGCAAGCCATGGATCAAGGTAATCAGGTGGCTGCAGTGTTTCTCTGTTTCCGAAAAGCATTTGACTCTCAGTACTACACCTACGTTTGTCATCAGAAGTGTGAACATATGGGGCGTCGAGAGGGATTTGTGACTGGACCGAGGGTTTTTTGGTAGGGAGAGCGCAGCACGTTGTCTTGTACAGAGAGTCATCGACAGATGTAGGAGTAACTTCTGGTGTGCTCCAGGGAAGTATGCTGACTCCCTTACTGTACATGTGAATTATACACCTTGCGGACAATATTAAAAGTAATCTCAAACTTTCCGCCCATGAAGTAGTTACCTAAGATGAAGGACAGTCTGAACGAAGCTGCACAAATATTCAGTCAGAGTTTGATAACATTTGAAAGTGATGCAAAGAGATCCAACTTGCTTTAAATGTTCAGAAATATAAAATTGTGCACTTCACAAAACGGAAAACGCAGTTTCCCATGAATATAGTATCAATGCCTCACAACTGCAATCGGTAAACTCGTACAAATACTTGCGTCAACACTTACATGGGACGCGTCTGACCTCGAACACTCGAAACCACGCGAAACCGTACTTAGACCACCGTTTTTTTTATGATCGATCGGTATTCTATGTCATTTCCATGCAAAACGTTGTATTCCACCACAAGTGACAATTTAATAGAAAGAAACAAAGCTACATAGGAGGGAAATTATACGTCATTCAGTGACGTCAGTGTACTATTACATTTTCAATCAATAGTGCAGATGCAGGATTTCGATGAAGTGGTTAAAACAAAGTGAAACAGAACAATGAGAACACCTCACTAAAGCCACGTTTTTACATTCATAATCTCTTCCGCATTCAAGCTGTCCAATAATAAAAGTTACATTAATTTCATTTTATTTTCAAATGACAATATTGGTACATAACCTGCCTTTCTCCAAGCATATTGCCACATAGGCGCAGAAAATTGATTGTAAATCATAGAGTGAAGTTTGATGCTGAAATTCCGACCCCGTACCTTCACTTGGGGTTTGGCACACTGTACTCGTGCAAAATCAATATTCCTTCTGATACAGATTTTATATTGCCGAAAGAAGCAAACAACAGAGAGTGAAGTTTGATGATGAATTGCCGACCACGTGCCTTCATTTGGGGTTTGGCACACTGTACTTCTACAAAATCAGTAATCCTTCTGATACAGATTTTATATTGCTGAAAGAAGCGGACATCATAGGGTTCGCAATATTTTGTTGTTTCGGTGGCAGTATCTTCAACATAACTTCTTTGTTTGGCAAACTTGCGTCTATAAGGGTACGATCTGTATGACCTGATGAGAAATCACACGCTCTTTTCAATTGTTACATTTTCCGGCCAAAGACTGAAGTTAGGAAACTTTTCACGTTTTCTGTAGTCATTTCTCCACTTTTGCTTGCCCCCACATGAATGTTTCGTGGGCAGGTTAATTCAAATAACTTTGAAATACTTGAACCGAAAGCGCCTTGTGCCTCTTGGAAACAAACTGATAAAGACACATCAGCTGTATTGCTGTGAGTAGAGCTGTATAGAGACTGCAACACGCTAGCTGTAGTTTCCTTTCCTCTGTGAGACAGTGTTGATGATGAAGACATTTCATATTGGAATTGACTCTGGTCACTGTACCATACATTTCCTTTAACCACACCCTGGTCTGTCATAAACGCGTTCACTTCCTCCACAAAATGTTGTGCCTTCTGACGTGTACTCTTACAGTGTTTTATTTCCTTACATGTGACAAACATAGTAGTATGGCTGAATCAAAGGGCATATTCAGCCTTAAGATTGTCCATAAAAGAAATCGAAGCTCTGAAATCGTCCAAGCTAACCATTTTAGATGCTTGTAGTGGCCACATTTGCAGATGCCAATAGTGAACATGCTCTACCAAACTGCAATATTACATGCTCTTCTATAGTTTGTAATTCTGACAGCGTGTTTCCTTTGCAAAGCCCCTGCTCTCTTTTTGCCAGACACATAATTTAGAATTGATCTCCAATTTGATTTACTTTAATGAGGCGCGATACGTGCATTAAGTTTGCTACAGGAAATGAAGCCACGATTGTGACAGTCTTAATAAATGTTCTCTAGTAGACTGTCATCAATATCTTCTAATACAATGGGCCTCGATTTTTGGGTGGCGATAATTGGTATTCATTTTGACTCTACTGTCCCTGTTGCTCTGGAGATGACCGTCGTGTACCCCTTGAACAGCCAGCCACCTTCAGGTCCAGGTTCTTCCTGTCCTTCAGAATCAGTATATCTATCCAGTGGATCCGCATAATTTCTGTGTCATTTCCATTATATGTCTGAATTATTGTGTTATAGAACATATCTGCCAACTCCCTATCCTCGAGCCGGCCGTTGTGGCCGAGCGGTTCTAGGCGCTTCAGCCTGGAACCGCGCGACCGCTACGGTCGCAGGTTCGAATCCTGCCTCGGGCATGGATGTGTGTGATGTCCTTAAGTTAGTTAGGTTTAAGTAGTTCTAAGTTCTAGGGGACTGATGACCTCAGATGTTAAGTCCCATAGTGCTCAGAGCCATTTGAACCATTTTTGAAACTATCCTCGACCCCGATTTCATTTCCATGTCCAGCACGTCACAACTATGTCCCTGTTACTTGGACCACAGTCGTAGCATTAATTCTCTTCATGATATCACTATAAACAGTTTACACAACAGCCGGCATGCGAATACTAGGAGACACATTCGTATAGCAGCTATGTGACCCGCGCAACTGAATCACTTGTTGGTGCCGTTTGATGGTGCTAGAAGAAATGTGCGGAGTTCTGCATGAATGTGACACAGACCACTGTTGTGTTTATGATCGTGTGTTAGTCTAAGCATAGTTTCGTGCGGTTCCGAGCATTCGAGCTCAGAGGTGTCCCCTGTTATTAGGGAACGATCACATAGGCTCAGTCACTGACGAAGCAGACAGCAGACTTCGGTTTATTGTAGAACACTAGGGAAATACAATCTACAAGGGAGACTGGTTACAAATCACTCATGCGACCCACCCTAAAATACTGCTCAAGTTTGTGAGACCCGTACCAAATGGGACTGAACTACATCTACTTCTACATTATTCCTTCCCAAGCCAGCTGACGGTGTCTGGCAGAGGGTACTTCTGGTATTACTAACTGACCGTCCCCCTCACAGTTCCACTCGCGAATGGCGCGTGGGAAGTATGAGCGTCGGTAAGCCTCTGTATTAGCGCTGGTTTCTCGAAATTTCTCACCCTGATTATTTCACCAGATGTAAATGGAAGATAGTAATATGTTTTCCGACTCTTCTTCCAGTAGTAAATCTCTCCGTGATGCACAACACCCCTCTTGTAACGTCTGCCAATGGAGTTGGTTGAAAATCTCTGCAGCGCTCTCGCGTCGACTAAACGATCACCTGACGCAATGCGCCGCCCTTAGTTGGGTCTTCTCTATCTCTGCTATCAGTCCTACCTGGTGAGCATCCCCGACTGATGGACAGTAGCCAAGAATCTGTCGAACAAACGCCTTCTAAGCCATTTCTTTCGTGGATGAGTTTCATTTCCTTAAGATCCTTCCCATGAATCTCTGTCTAGCATCTGCTTTTGCTGTGTTTGTGTTAAGTGTTCATTGCCACACTGGGTAGTTACTCCTACATATTTTACAGTAGATGCTGTTCCTAGCAATTTGTCATCAATAGTGTAGTTTTGGGCTTACAGGAGTTGATTTCTTTTCCTTTGTATGCGCAATATGTTATATTAATTTACGTTAAGGGTAAACTGCCAGAGGCTGCACCATTCATCAGTCTTCTGTAGATCGTTTGCAAATCGATAGTCTTCCTGGCGTTGCCACTTTCTTATAGACAACCGCATCATCTGCAAACGGTCTTAAAGAGCTTCTGGCGCTTTCTACTAGGTCATTTATATACAATGTAAACAGCAACGGTCCTATCACACTTTCTTGGGGTACTCTGGAAATTATCTTTACCTCTGTCGATTTTGTTCCGTTCAGAGCGATGTGTTGAGTTCTGTCTAAATCCACTCGCAAATCTGGTCCGATACTTGGTAAGCTCGTATTTTTTCGCTAAGTGGAAGTATGAGGCGGTGTCAAACGTCGTCCTGCAGTCAAGAAACAGGGCTGCAGCGCTGTGGATAATACGAGGGAACAGAGCGAGCTGAGTGTCGCAGGGTCTCTGTTTGCGTAATGCGTGTGGATTTCTATAGAGAAGATATCCGTTCTCCAAAATTCGTCATTATACGTGAGCGTAAAACATGTTCAGTAATTCCACAACAGGTTGACATCAACGAAATAGGTCTATAATTATGGCAACGTAGTAAAAAAATGGTTCAAATGACTCTGAGCACTATGGGACTTAACTTCTGAGGTCATCAATCCCCTAGAACTTAGAACTACTTAAACCTAACTAACCTAAGGACTTCACACACATCCATGCTCGAGACAGGATTCGAACTTGCGACTGTAGCGGTCGCCCGGTTCCAGATTGTAGCGTCTAGAACCGCTCGGCCACCCCGGCCGACGCCAACGCATTATCTTGCAATCAGTACGGGGCACTTGTCCTTTGAGTAGAGGGTGAGATCTGCAACCTTTGCTTGTGATTTTATTTGTGAGATTATTCCGGAAAATACATTTATCACTTCTCGCCTAAACATGTTATCGAACCACGATAGGGTAATTCCCTGCCACGAGTAGAAAAATGTTGATTGTGTAGCTCGTGCTTTGTTGTGAAATATTGATAGTTGAGAAGGTTATTTTAATCTTTCAAATACTGCACCACTGGACTGTTTTGCTAAAATGTTGGGCTAATTATCTGTGGATAAAGTGAAGTTTGCGACAGCTCTTAAATATCACAGAGTCGTCGGCGTAAAGATCTGTTTCGTGACCTATCTGTTTAAGTATGTCGCTCCCCTAAAAAGCGTACGGTACATAACGGGGACTCACGCACTCTTGTAGTAATCCTTCCTCAACTCATCCTACCTGACTGAAACGGGAAGTATTCACTATAAGTAATTGCCGCTTTGGAAGGAAGGAGTGTGTAGTCCAGATTATGTGCCTGAGGCACGCGAATTGGTTTAATTTATAGGTGACGCCAGTGCGCACGACTCAGTCAAGAATTTTTGAATGCCTAGAGACAGTGAGTGCTCGTCTGTTCTCTCTGAAGATGTCAGCTGTCCCGCGAGAGCCGTCTTACTTAGCTTCAAGACCCAGTATGGAGTGTGGAAAGTTGGCATATACAGTAACTGCCGACGTGTCGCTCGGTTAGTGACGGCATAACAAGTTAAATTACAGAGCCATTTAAGCAGTCATTCCTACCGACATCCATACGCAACTGGAACGAGAAGAAAGTCTAATACGTGGGACAGCGGGTTTACGGAGTGTGGGAGAGGGTGTATAGAAGGCAGAGCCTCAGAGCGTTGGAGTCATACCTGAGGGGGGAAGGCGAGCAGCGCAGTCCTGGTACGAGTTTCACACGGTTTCCTTGGGCTCTTATAAACCGAGAAGTCTTGAACAGCGCACAATAATCTTGGTAATCCGGGCAATGTTATTGGAAGCAAATGAGACTACAGATTGCACTTTTTAATATTGTCTAGCGAGACAGTGGTTGTTAAGGTAATCTTTATGAGTAATTTAGCATACAACCACTAATATTAAGAGCATAATCCACAGCAACGCGTTCTGGGAGTCAAGCTCCCATCACGTGACTGTATAACTTAATCCTACATAAACTGCACTTCAAATGCATTTAATGTCAAAGTATAAGAACAAATAAATGTATTTGGACATGAAGTCTTCGTCTTACTTTACCAGAGCCTCTGCTCCACTTATCCGTGTTTCCGCACATTCTCCAAAGCGTTGCTTCCGTGAGCCGCTAAACAGCGGTCACATCAGCTGCCTCACAGTGCACCGCTAGTTCGTAAACATGTGTACTTACGGCTCTGCCAGACTGCACTGAGCCACCAGCCGTTCCTAAACATTCCAAAGATGGTACAAAGCGATGGAGAGACACCGTACTAGTAGTAACCTGTGCCAAATTGTTCAAATTTATCGTACTAACGCCAGCCTTAAAATAATGTAGAGACAGTTGCAGAAGGCATTACCATTCTCGCCAAACTTAACCCGGTGGATTGCTATTTCACGTTCCTCAAGCTGGTCCGGTTTCTGTCCTTTCTCCTCTGCATGTATAACCTCTAAGTCACCTTTTATGCCTTTCATATGTTGGCAACCACCGATCTGCCGTAATTGTCCAATCTAAAAGTGTTTGTACGTTCCCTGTATCTTGTCGAAAATTTCCTGCCTGTTTGTCCTACACGTTTCGCTTCACACGAAGTACACTGCATTCTATGAACGCATGCTGCAGTAAACGTCGGGTACGTTGCAAAGGCGGTAAATCGTCTTAGTCACAGTGGCAAGAAGAAACGGATTAGTCTTACCGATTTACCACTGCCTTTCTCCGCCTGTTATAAACCATTAGTGTATCGATCGCTGACTGGGATGGGTGCTTATGCCATGCGGAGGCTAACTTCCGTTGTGGATGAGTGAGGAAAGAAAGGTAGGAACGTGAAGGAACCTGCTGTTGGCACGCAGAACGCGACTGTCGAGTAACACTGAGGAGGCTGCCGGATTTGACGGCCGGCGCCCCCCTCCCCCCCCCACCACACACACACACACACAACCCTAAAGCAGCCAGCGCCACACGGCGTCACTTCACGAGACATCGGCCAAGTTCTGAAGTACCACGGTCAGACTGACGTGCGGTCTCATGCTCGGAAAACTTATTTCTCCACCTCTTCTGCTCATTTGCGATGAATACCGGCGCTGGAATTTCTTCCACCATCAGAATTAGAACAGCTTGTTCCCAATCGAGCACCACTGATGCAATGCTTGTCAGAGATCACGACTTGGCATGTGATTTGAATACAAGGAACCTAATCCAATTCGTATCACATATTGTGAGTACGTCTGGCAATCCAGATTTAGGTTTATCGTCGTTTCCGTAGATCACTTACGACAAATCTGGAATGATTCATTTTGTCAAGAACGTCACTTCCTTCTCCAGTCTTGTCCTGTTCCGTCTGTAATGACCTCGAAGAGCCGTTAGGTCCCCAAGCTTCATTCCCTCCCCCCGAACGATGTCGCGTATTGGTAAAGAAATGAGCGTCGTATTCGTAGAGAGCAGTTTGCAAACCAACATCCAGCTTTCGTGAGTTATGCTTCCCATTGCTCCGTAAGTCGCCTCAGGCGAATAACAAGATGATTGCTTTATATTGGCTCTGTGCTATCCGTATGCAAATGAGCTATCGCAACGTTCCCAATAATTTTGATTTGGAGAAGTTGTAACACCCCACCCATCACTTATCTGGTTTTGGCGTGTGTTCACCCCAGCTAATGACTAACATATCAACAGAGAGTGCAAAACTGCTGCAATATCGGATAACACAAAGAAAGTAAAAAGGCCCTGTGACGCCTGATTGAACTGCGGTGGCAGTGTTGACATTAACTGATTCAGAATTGATACCTTTTTTAATTAAAAAAGGGGTGCACATTGATGTTATATTCAGCTATTGAACACCAGATGCAAATGTTGAACATAAAATTAATTAAGAAAGTGATCTGGGGTTTCAACTACTTGATTGAAAACAGATGCAGTCGATTAGCACAAATTTATTTTAACTCACGTCCTTCAATCATCACATTACATGACTCTCCAACAGGCAGTGGGAATAAATTGTGTTTACGTGGAGTAAAGCGCGATAAATCAAAATTAATTCCTATCGTCTGACCCAGGCGTAATGCGAATTGCGAGAAGAATTCTACAATACACGACCCATGAAATCATGCCCATAGCCTTGAGACGTTTTGAAATGTCTTGCTGTGTCACTCCCACTAACAGTGCCAATTCTTCGTGAGTCTTTACTCAGCAATGTCTCCAATTCTGCATCTTCGAAAACATTGTCTCTTCCACCACTATGCCTGTCTACGACGTTCAAATCACCGCTCTTGAAGAGTTGAAACCACTCGAGACACATTCTTTCACTAATAGCGTCCTTACCACACGTACTTGAGAGCATTCGATGAGCCACAGCCGCTGTTTTCTTCCTAATGCCGCAAAACAATAACACCTCCCGCAAATGACGAGACTTAGGCTCGTAAACTAACATTTTGAATCAAGAACAACTTTATGATGCAGACACAAATATATAGATTAACGTTTGAATGAGGTTATGTTGACCGAGGTCCAAGCTAACTGTCTGACGTCTGCGATCTGTTTCTTTCGACCGCTACTTACCGTTGTCGCCACCTATCGGCAAATGGCGGAAGCAAAGTTGTACACCTTTTACATTCCTGCAAATACAAAGAAGGGAAAGAACCACAGTACAAATAGAGAAAAATAAGTTCGACTTAGACGGGTCCTTCAAAATTTCTGTATAATCAGACACACTTTTGAGGACCAAAACATTTCTCACGAGATCTTCAGCTTCTGTAAGATTACAATGCATGTTTTAGAGGTACACGAATCACTGAACACTTCCTTTGTAAGTTTCACGTTACAGTCCATGTTATTAATACTGAGGTTGCGTTTTACATTGTGGTACACAAATACCTGCAGTTGCGCTGCATAATTCTTTTTGTGACGTGCCGCACAAGAAGTTAGATTTATTGTTTGCCGCCTTAACTTCCCTTTCCCTCTCATTGTGACCTACCAAGACAGAAAAAAAGTTAGTCACTGCTGCATTGTGTTGCTTAAGAAACGAATAACATAAAATAAATAGTGACGATAAGCCTATAATTCATACAAATTCATTCATACAAAGGAAAGGAAGTGACAAAGAGTATCAAAGTAATCATCGTCTAATGGTTGGAGTTCTGAAAATGCGAGATATGTCTTGAAAATTACGGGATCCGGGATTTTCGTTCAAATTAAGTGAATATACCGGATTTCCCGGTTTATACAGGATGGTTGGCAACCCTACATACGTGCGTCATCAGATTTTCCTGTAACAAAACAGCGCGCTCGACAGTTACTTTGAAGAGACGTCGCGAACGTTGGGCTGCCAGATGGCAGCACGGGAGCCTACCGTCCCCACCGCTTCGCCGGACGTCCCCCACCCTTAGCTGCCCTACAGGCGTTGTTAACGCAACGCATCAGTACTCGAGACTAGGATCCGGGAACGTTGGGGATTACGTATCTGTGAGAAAATACAGAATTTTCTCGTAATTTCCTTAAATCACTGCAAGTGGACTGCCAAACTCTCGCCCACAACCTTTCATAAACTTAACCCACTCTCCTCAGTCCCTGGTGACTCTGACGTCGACGAGTCGCTTATCCGGTGTTTTTCTTTTTCCTTATTTTTTTACTTGTAATGCTTCTACTAGCGTTTGTAGATTATTTCTGTATTATTTCTCACGTCTGGCATTTTAATAAAACGAAAGGACGATCACTACAATGTCGAATCAGACTGCAAAAAAACCATTCCGTTTTTACTGCGAACTTTGTGCCTCCGCTGAGTGGTTATTTAAATATATTACACTGAGAAGGGAGTGAGACAGTGATGCAGCCTATGTCTCATCTTATTCAATCTGTACACAGACCAAGCAGTAATGGAAAGCAAGGAGAAATGTGGGAAAGAAATCGAAGTTCAGCGAGGAGAAATGAATATGTTGAGGTTTGTCTGTGATACTGTAATTCTGTCTGAGGCAGCAAAGGGCTCGGAAGATTGGTTGAATGGAGGTGATAGTGCATTAAAGAAATTTTTTTAGATGAACGTCAGTAATTCAAGGCAACGGAGTATATTCCAATTGGTGAATCAAGGTAACAGAGTATATTGGAATTAAATCCTATAGTGTTGAGAGCGTTAGATGAGGAAATGAGGCGCTAAAAGTATCATGTTCCGCGAAAATCAGGAATACAGAAATACAAGTCGCTGAGGAATGAAATAAATAAGAAGTGCGGGGAAGCTAAGACGATATGGCTGCAGGAAAAATGTGAATACATCGAAAAAGATATGATTGTCGGAAGGACAGACTCAGCATACAGGAAAGCAACGGTGGTAACATTAAGAGTGCAACGTGAATTCCACTGTTAAATGCAGAGGAGAGAGCAGATAGGTGGAAAGAATACATTGAAAGCCTCTATGAGGGTGAAGGTTTGTCTGATGTGATAGAAGTAGAAACAGGAGTCGATTTAGAAGAGATAGGGGATCCAGTATTGGCATCGGAATTTAGAAGAGCTTTGGAGGACTTACAGTCAAATAAGGCAGAAGGGATAGGTAACTTTCCATCAGAATTTCTAAAATCATTGGGGGAAGTGGCAGCAAAACGACTATTCACGTTGGTGTGTAGAATATATGAGTCTGGCGACATACCATCTGACTTTCGGAAAAGCATCATCCATACAATTCCGAAGACGGCAAGAGCTGACAAGTGCGAGAATTCTCGCACAATCAGCTTAACAGCTCATGCATCGAAGCTGCTTACAAGCATAATATACAGAAGAATGGAAAAGAAACTTGAGAATGCGCTAGGTGACGATCAGTTTGGCTTTAGGAAAAGTAAAGGGACGAGAGAGGCAATTCTGACGTAATAATGGAAGCAAGGCTAAAGAAAAATAAAGACACTTTCATAGGATTTGTCGACCTGGAAAAAGCGTTCGACAATATAAAATGGTGCAAGCTGTTCGAGATTCTGAAAAAGTAGGGGTAAGCTATAGGGAGAGACGGGTCATATACAATATGTACAACAACCAAGAGGTAATAATAAGAGTGGTCGATCAAGAACGAAGTGCTCGTATTAAGAAGGTAAGACAAGGCTGTAGCCTTTCGCCCCTACTCTTCAATATGTACATCGAGCAAGCAATGATGGAAATAAAAGAAAGGTTCAGGAGTGGCATTAAAATACAAGGTGAAAGGATATCAATGATACGATTCGCTGATGACATTGCTATCCTGAGTGAAAGTGAAGAAGAATTAAATGATCTGCTGAACGGAATGAACAGTCTAATGAGTACACAGTATGGTTTGAGAGTAAATCGGAGAAAGACGAAGGTAATGAGAAGTAGTAGAAATGAGAACAGCGAGAAACGTAACATCAGGATTGATGGTCACGAAGTCAATGAAGTTAAGGAATTCTGCTACCTAGGCAGTAAAATAACCAATGACGGACGGAGACGGGAGGACATCCAAAGCAGACTCGCTATGTCAAAAAAGACATTTCTGGCCAAGAGATGTCTACTAATATCAAGTACCGGCCTTAATTTGAGGGAGAAATTTCTGAGGATGTACGTCTGGAGTACAGCATTGTATGGTAGTGAAACATGGACTGTGGGAAAACCGGAACAGAAGAGAATCGAAGCATTTGAGATGTGGTGCTATAGACGAATGTTGAAAATTAGGTGGACTGATAAGGTAAGGAATGAGGAGGTTCTACACAGAATCAGAGACGAAAGGAATATGTGGAAAACGCTGATAAGGAGAAGGGACAGTATGATAGGACATCTGCTAAGACATGAGGGAATGACTTCCATGGTACTAGAGGGAGCTGTAAAGGGCAAAAACTGTAGAGGAAGACAGAGATTGGAATATGTCAAGCAAATAATTGAGGACGTAGGTTGCAAGTGCTACTCTGAGATGAAGAGGTTAGCACAGGAAAGGAATTCGTGGCGGGCCGCATCAAACCAGTCAGTAGACTGATAACCAAAAAAAAAAAAATTCACCTGAGCGCAGGTAGTTAGGATTTTGAATCTCTCCATATTAATCTAATCTATCAGACACAGTTCCTGCGTTTTCGTCAGGGTCTACAGTAGAGCTGCGCAGAATGTGCCGATAGTCCATTTATCTGCATAGTTTACTTTTCCACGCTCTTAAGTATGGACAGGGACTGCGACTGTTGTGTCCGGATGCGAGCCGAGTTGGCGACACTTCGCTCTCAGCTTCAGGCTGTGATGGCTTCGGTTACACAGCTAGAGGCTGTAGTGGATGGGCACAACTGTTGAGGGCTGGCCGTGGGGATGCAACGGACGTCCGAGCCCTCCGATCGGTCCTCACCGGTGGCCAGCCCACTGAGGTTGACGCCTCACATGTGGTCGACTAGGAGGTCGCCCCGGGGCGTAGCAGGAGGCGAAACTCTTCCCAGAGTTCGCACATAAGGCCCCCCCTGTTTGTCTGACAAACAGGTTCCAGGTGCTCTCTGTGGCTGACACTGTCGCTGAGCTGGATGCTGTCACCTGTCCTGTTTCAGAGGAAACCTCTCAGCCTGCAAGATCCGGACAATCACAGAGGGTGGGATTATTGATAGTTGGGAGCTCCAATGTTAGGCGCGTTAGAGGGCTCCTTAGGCACATTGCTGCCAAGAAGGAAAAGAAAACCAATGTGCACTCCGTGTGCATACCGGGTGGAGTCATTCCAGATGTGTAACGAGTCCTCTCGGATGCCATGAAGAGTACAGGGTGGAGCCAACTGCAGGTGGTTGCTCACGTCGGTACAATTGATGTGTGTCACTTTGGATCAAAAGAGACTCTCTCTGGTTTCGAGCGGCTAACAGAAATGGTAATGGCTGCCATTCTTACTTGCAGGATGAAAGCAGAGCTGACCATTTGCAGCATAGTCGACAGGACCGATTGCAGACCTCTGGTACAGAGGCGAGTGGAGGGTCTGAATCAGAGGCTCAGACGCTTCTGTGACCGTGTAGGCTGCAGATTCCTCGACTTGCGCCAAAGGATGTTTGGGTTTCGGGTTCCACTGGTCAGGTGTCCACTATATGCAGGAGGCGGCTACATGGGTAGCAGGGGCTGTGTGGCGTGGACTGGGCGGTTTTATAGGTTAGAGGGTTCGGGAGAACACAAGAAGGGCTTCAGTCACACAGGGTGCAGGTCGAACACAGGATGAAAGTTGATACAGGAACCATCGGTATAACGGTTGTAAATTGTCGTAGCTGTGTTGGGAAACTACCAGAGCTCCAAGTGCTAATAGAAGGCACAGATGCTCAAATCGTTATAGGCATTGAAAGCTGGCTAAAGCCGGATGTAAGTTCAGCCGAAATTTTTGTGAAGAAACTAACGGTGTTCCGAAAGGATAGGCTAAACACGCTTGGCGGTGGCGTGCTTGCTGCAGTTAAAAGTAGTTTATCTTGTCGCAAAATTGAAGTAGATAGTTCCTGGGAGTACATATGGTCGGAGGTCATTGTTGGCAACCGCAATAAAATGATAATTGGATCCTTTTACCGACCTCCCAATTGATGATAAAGTTGCTGAAAGCTTCTAAGAAAACTTGAGTTTGATTTCAAACACGTTGCCGACTCTTACGATTATAGTTGGTGGTGACTTTAATTCACCCTCGATATGTTGGCGAAAATACATGTTTAATTCCGGAGGTACGCATAGAACATCATCCGAAATTGTGCTAAACGCATTCTCTGAAAATTATTTCGAGCAGTTAATTCATGAGTCCACGCGAATTGTAAACGGTTGTGAAAACACACTTGACCTCTTAGCAACAAATAATCCTGAGTCAATAGCGAGCATCAAATCGGATACAGGGATTAGTGAACACAGGGTTGTCGTAGCGACATTGAATACTGTAACCCCCAAATCCTCCAAAAATAAACGAAAAGTATACCTATTCAAAAAAGCAGATAAAAATTCACCTGACGCCTTCCTGAGAGACAATGTCCACTCCTTCCAAATCAATAATGTAAGTGTAGATCAGATGTGGCTTGAATTCAAAGAAACAGTATGGGCAGCAGTTGAGAGATTTCTACCAAGTAAATTAACAAACGTTGGAGCTGGTCCTCCTTGGTACACAAAACGGGTCACAAAACTGTTGCAGAAACAACGACACAAACATGCCAAATTTAAACAGACACAAAATCCCTACGATTGGCGATCTTTCACAGAAGCTCGAAATTTAGCGCGCACTTCAATGCGAGATGCTTATAACAGTTTCCGCAACGAAACTTTGTCTCGAAACCTGGCAGAAAATCCAAAGAGATTCTGGTCGTATGTGAAATATGCTAGCGGCAAGACACAATCACTGCCTTCTCTGCGCGATAGCAATGGAGATACTATCGAAGACAGTGCTGCCAAAGCAGAGCTACTAAACACAGCTTTCCGAAATCCCTACACAAAAGGAGACGAAGTAAACATTCCAGAATTCGAATCACGAACAACTGCCAACATGAGTAACGTAGAAGCAAATATCCCCAAAGTAGTGAAGCAACTTAAATCACTTAATAAAAGCGAGTCTTCTGCTCCAGACTGTATACCAATTAGGTTCCTTTCAGAGTATGCTGATGCATTAGCTCCATACTTAAAAATCATGTACAACCGTTCGCTCGACGAAAGATCCGTAGCCAAAGACTGGAAAGTTGCACAGGTCACACCAATATTCAAGAAAGGTAGTAGGAGTAATCCACTTAATTGTAGGCCTATATCGTTAACGTAGATACGCAGCAGGATCTTGAAGCATGTATTGTGTTCAAACATTATGAACTACGTCGAAGAAAACGGTCTATCGACACACTGTCAACATGGGTTTAGAAAACATCGTTCTTGTGAAACACAACTGGCTCTTTATTCGCATGAAGTGTTGAGTGCTATTGACAAGGGATTTCGATTTCGGATTTCTGGATTTCCGGAAGGATTTTGACACTGTACCACACAAGCGGTTTGTACTGAAATTGCGTGCTTATGGAATATCGTCAGTTATATGACTGGATTCATGATTTCCTGGCAGAGAGGTCACAGTTCGTAGAACTGTCGAAAAGTCATCGAGTAAAACAGAAGTGATTTCTGGCGTTCCGCAAGGTAATGTTAAAGGCTGTTTGGTGTTCCTTATCTATATAAACGATTTGGCAGACAATCTGAGTAGCCGTCGTAGGTTGTTTGCGGATGACGCTGTCGTTTATCGACAAATAAAGTCATCAGAAGATCAAAACAAATTCAAAAACGATTTAGAAAAGATATCTGAATTGTGCTAAAAGTGGCAGTTGATCCTAAATAACGAAAAGTGTGAGGTCATCCTCATGAGTGCTAAGAGGAATCCGTTAAACTTCGGTTACACGATAAATCAGTTTAATCTAAAGGCCATAAATTCAACTAAATACGTAGGAATTACAATTACAAACAACTTAAATTGGAAGTAACACACAGAAAATGTTGCGGGGAAGGCTAGCCAAGAGTGCGTTTTATTGGCAGAACACTTAGAAAATGTAACAGACCTACTAAGGAGACTGCCTATACTACGCTTGTCCGTCCTCTTTTAGAATACTGCTGCGCGGTGTGGGATGCTTACCAGATAGGACTGACAGAGTACATCGAGGAAGTTCAAAGAAGGGCAGCACGTTTTGTATCATCGCGAAATATGGGAGAGAGTGTCACCGAAATGAGACAGGATTTGGGCTGGACATCATTAAAAGAAAGGCGTTTTTCGCTGCGACACAATGTTCTCACGAAATTCCAGTCACCAGCTATCTCCTCCGAATGCGAAAATGTTTTGTTGACACCGACCTACATGGGGGGAAACGATCACCACGATAAAATAAGGGAAAGCAGAGCTCGTACGAAAAGATATAGTTGTTCATTCTTTCCACGCGCTGTACGAGACAGGAATAGTAGAGAGTCGTGAAGGTGGTTCGATGAACCCTCTGCCAGGCACTTAAATGTGATTTGCAGAGCATCCATGTAGATGTAGATGTAGATGACGCGCGTGTCAAAACATCGAAAAGAGAAGCGACCGATGAATTGCAGCGTGGCATGAACTACTCTGACAAACGATTTGACAATGAAGAGACCTTGTACAAAGCTTTCAAAGCACTTTCATTAATTGGGAAACAGTGCTTAGTCTTAGAATTCGTAGAAGTGACGTCTCTATATGAACTTCGTGTAGGCGAGGATCTGATGTTCGAAGAATGTGTACAACTGAACACATTTATTAAGGATGAAGTGCAGAATTTTTTAAGGTGAAGTCGCATGATAAGTGTATGAAATTTTTTCGACGTTATAAAAACAGTGAAAACTTGTACGAAGTTGCCTGTTTCGTGTTTTTTATACCTCATTCCATTGCTGCTCTAGATCGAATTTTCAGGCTGATGAGGAACACTTAGCGAGCTAAGAGAAACCCTTTGCCAACACCTCCATTGCAAATTGAATTAATGGTGAACACGATTCAGTCAGTTACGTTCCTGAAGTTTCCTTGTTTTATCGGCGGGGAAGAGGGGAAGATCCTACTAGGAAGGTTAAAAAGCGAGCAAATATATCAATAAGGCAAAATGCAGTGTTTTGTTTTATTGTATTTTGAATTTTTGCCTAAGTTCGTTTTGTCTAGGGTTCGTAAAAAAATCCCGATTTAGTTCAGAAAGAACCTGGCGTCGATGGTCGCGGGTACTGATGGGAACAGCCGAATATAAACATTCGACTCAGTCAGTTGTTGGGAAGGAATCCCATCACTCGGCTGTACGTTTACTTATCGGTTGAACTATCCATTCATTTCTTGGATTGTAACCGACCTGTGTCAACAACCGACGAGTTTAAATTTAATAGAATGGCTATGCCTCCGCCATGTTTGTGGCAAACTGAATACCTGTCAGGCATTTTATGTGTAATCAAGGGCGTCGCTGCTGTGTCACCGCTCGGAATTGACTTCGACTAACTTCGAATTCTTCATGCCAGCTTGAATTTTTCTCAAAAAACAGTACACTTGCGATTTGTATGTACAATGACAGCAACAAGGAAAGTTGTAGTCGAATTAAGGATAAACTTTTCGATGTATTGTGTTGTTGTATAAGTTCGTAGCCTTTTTTCCGAAAGTTTAATAAACACAACGCATACATAGTCATCAATAATACATTCTCTTTGACTATTTACAAGTCTTCCAACACTGGGCAGACGAGAAGAACCCGTTTGACCTAGTTCGGACTGCATTTTCATCTGGAAAGCAAGTCCCTTTAAGTTTCTTCGAAAGAGATGGGAAAATGTGGAAATATATTAACTGAGAAATCCGAACAAATATGTAAGTGGGAACGCCTCTGTGGGTGAAAACATTGAATAAACTTGATACAACAGTCAAGGACTTGTGTCAATTGATTGTCGCACGGTATGCGAAACCACTGAAATCCAGAGAGTGGGTGACGAACATCCACACAGCCGACGTGGCTGCAGAGACTGGTCACTCTCGACTGAAAAAACCGATTGGCCAACCGGTTATCAGAAAACATCCGGTTGTCCCGTCTCTAACCGTAAGTACTGTACAACAGTACAGCTTAGTCGGCAGAGCGAAGGTAAAAACTGCGGGTTCTAAACCCAGCTCTAACATTCCAGCCTGCTTTAAATGGGAGGACACTCCGTTGCAGAGTGAATGGTTCATTATGCACAATAAAAACGTACAGCAAGTAAGAAAATGCGAGAAAAATTAGTTGTGTGGTGGAACGGCGCCTATTCTCGGGCCCTGGGCCACCTGGACTGGGAAGAACCGCCGCCTCGCTAGCGACTACTCCGGGCCTCGGCTCCCTGGCTGAGACTTTGCTGCGCAGTTCGCTCTCATAGCACGTCGCGTCTTACTGTCTCGATCGGCCTCGGCCGCGTTTCGTGCGGCGTCGCGAGGTGAGCAGCGGCCCTGTCTTCAGGCGGCTGTCGAGCACGGAGAACCCCCTCACACCCCCGGGTCAATGCTCGGGGACGTCGCCGCAGTCGTTCTGGAGCTCACAGAACGATCGAAACTGCGTGCACAGCCGCAGTTTTCTCCCACACAACGGCTCCCCAGTCGCTTGGGTTACAGGAACGCGCCACCGCTCCCAGCCGGGAGTCGCCTCTCTGGAAGCGCACGACCTCCGACGTCGCACGGAACCTACAAGGAGAATGTTCTCAATTGCCACCACACTCATTTTAACCAATTTTAGTGCATTCAGATTACTAAACAGTAAGACATTATCCAGTAAAAATCACGCTGGTGACAGAATTATAATAATACGACGCAAAAAAACATCTATGACCACAGATAATTCTAAAACTGGGACAGCCACAGCTAAAATAGTTATACACTATTGACTGACAATTTGTAGAGTAGACAGTTGTTTAAATAAAGCTGTTAAAACTATAAAATATAAAACTGAATGAAGGGTCCGATACTCCGCTGTAGCAACACTAGCCTGATGACCAGGATGACTCTTACTGAATAAAGACAGACACACCAAACTGTTGGACTCCTCATTCAGTTTTGTATTTAATAGTTTTAACACGTGTGTTTAAGCAACCGTCTGCTGTGTGAATTGCCAATGACCACGTACAGCTATGGCTACACTTGGCAGCGTCGCCGTTATGCCCACTAGATCAGTGGTTTCCACTTTTCCTAACAACGTTAACCCAGACGAGATGGAGTATGGTCCAGTAAGGGCGCCTTCAAGGCCCCACTCACACGAGCCACGGGAGACGCGCAGAGAGCAGCTGCTCCTTCGCCGTCGCTGACTGTCGCGCCTGCCTCGCCGCCGTACTCCGGTTGTGTCATAAAGTCTGCTGACCGGGATGACTCTCTTTTACTTATGTTACTGAATAAGAAAAAAAGGAGTTAATTTAAAAGTAAACACACGGTGCCACTATTTCTCGAAGGAAGAGTAGTTAAAGGTTTACAAAGAAGGCAGGCATCGAGCCAGATGACTGTGCGCCGCTTAATTACAAAAACTTGCTCTAGATACTGTTCCTGGGTTGTGTGATTCGCACCACAGATTGAGGGTCACTGAAGATGGAGCAAATAGAAAATCACCAGATTGACGTGTGTTTCAAGAATTCATTGCTTCTTAAAAAGTTAACTTACAATGAAATTAAATTTCCTCAAAGCAGGCAGTTGCATAAAGGCTCTCATTACTTTCCTCTTGCAATCGTTGTTCATAAGTTTCTGCGTTAATGCAGATACAATTTCTTTTTAGAGAGTTTTCGGGTAGTCTCTGTGGGGCTAGAAGATACACTTAGGTGACAAAAGTCACGGGACAGCGACATGTACGTATACAGACAGGGCCGTTTCCACAGCCCGTGCTTCCGAAAGCCAACGTTCAGCGTGCTGCTGAACGCTCAGGAACCCCGCGAGTTGCGCACACGGCACGTCGGCCTCCACGTGGTGTACGCGATCGCAGCGAACTGTTTACGAAATGGATGCGCGTAAAATTCCTACATTAGGTCCACGAGACGCACATTTCCTCCATTGTCCACACGCTAGTCATCTTGCTGTGTCTGTCGTATACACAAAAAATTCAATATCCATGGACATGTTTTAAGGCAGAAAGGAAGGTACCACGTCCAGTCAATAAAGGACATCGCCTTGTAAAATTTCCATTATAAACAGTGCGATACGAATTTACAATAGTTCTCCACATAAGATAAAAATTCTTTCATTATTCTCACTTTTAGGAAAACCCTAAGGTGACTTTCAGTTGGTCACTGTAGCTACTCAGAAGCCAACCGAACAAACTCACTACTCGAAAAGAGCGCACTTATATTTATAAAACAGCGATTGTATACATTCATAAGAAAGTGTCAGAACCTATCAAAAACGTGAAGGTTAGAACAAAAATATCTGGATGTAGTGGCACGTGAACCATCAACACATAATACTTGTCGATACGAAGTTGTGGCGCTCCTCAAGCCGACATGTAGACCACGATTCTTGCTTGGATGACCGTCTCGCATCTTACCATCTCCTGCAAGCTTTAATCGTAGGTATACTGCTAACTGAAATTTAATTATAACAATTTGTACCAATGACGATATCCTTCTGATGGATCCTCAACATGCCGTTCCCTTGAAATGGCGTCCTCTCGTAATAAGCAAGTTATAATAACTCTTTCACCACGGATACTACGTTTTTCGTCATTTTATTACAACGAATCGTACAATCAACTACGGGTCTGCGACTGATCCTCAATTTGCTCGTGCTCAGAAACGGCACATATAGCCCATATATTGGCTTCAGCTGGAGGGCCGCGCGGTTAGAGGCTCCACGTCACGGACTGCGCGGACCGTCCAGCCGAAGGTTCGAGTCCTCCCTCGGCCATGGCCATGGGTGTGTGTGTGTTGTTCTTAGCATAGGTTAGTTTAAGTTGGTTTAATTAGTGTGTAGGCCTAGGGACCGATGACCTCTGCACTTTGGTCCCTTAAGAACTCACACACATTTGAACATTTTTCAACTAGAGGCCAATATGGCGCCTCACATCTCTGTACTGAAGGGAGATGCTGGCCGATGTGGCCGAGCGGTTCTACGCACTACAGTCTGAAACCATCAGTTTCGAATCCTGCCTCAGGCATGGATGTGTGTGATGTCCTTAGGTTAGTTAGGTTTAAGTAGTTCTAAGTTAAAGGGGACTGATAACCTCAGAAGTTAAGTCCCATTGTGCTCAGAGCCATTTGAATTTGAAGTGAGATGGCGTGCGTGTCACGTAGGTGACGCTCTGCCGTCAACGTTCAAACGCGCCTTCAGAGTATCTGACACGCTAGATATTCCTCCGCATTTTCGGAAAGACTCCCCTACTTCCACGCAATGACGCTGGAAACTCGGCACGCTCAACGTTCGGATGCAAGGTCCACGTGCCGACGGCTTTAGGGAAGATTACGTGGCCATCTGCGGTGGCAAAGTTTTAGTGGCGGCAAAAATCACTTTCAAATGAAAATGTGAAAAAAACTGAGCAAATGAGGAGGAAAACTGAAGAAGAGGAAAAATCAAAACACCGAGTTGTTTTCAAAAGCATACGGACCAGTTACTTAATGAGCCTTTTTAGTTACTTTGACGAAAGTGTACCTCTAATCTAACGCAGTCGCTACTGCGTTCGAAACGGAAACAAACCATGACCCTGATTTCCATTGCTCTGCCGTTGGACGTTAGTGGTGGCGGTTGATCAGGGTGTGTGTGGAGGGGGTGGGGGTGGAGGGGGGGGGGAAGGGGGAAGCGCAGGACAACGGGCCGACGGATGGTAGTAGGAACGAGGGGGCGTTATTTTTCAGTTCTCGCCTTGGGCAGCAAACCAGCTATACTTTGTTCATTATAATAATAAACCTATTCTAAACATTACGGCATGTCTTCTTCCGCGTTTTCTTGAATCTCATTGGATTTCGTTTCACGTGGAGCGGAAGGCAGCTGTGAGAGCAGTACAGTCAAGTACGATAGTAAGGATACGTTTTATGCTGTGTTACACGCATATAGACTGAGCAATAATGCGGGACAAGGGCTTTACCGGCGCATTAAACTTGGACAGCACTGGCCAGCCAGTGGTCCAACTAACCTGCAAGGTTGCGAGCAGTTGCGGTTTAGACATGAAAGAGACGAGCAAAGAAACAATATAGACTAGAATGTCATTTAATTTTTACAGAGAATGAAATAATATTGGGCGAAACTGCAGCACTGCCACGCGCTTCTTAGGTGACCAGACGGAAAGTATAACATGCTCTCGTTCTCACCCGGCAGTATTCTAATTACAAACAAGAGTGATGAAAATTTCTAACTTAAACACAGGGTAATTTTTCTGGAAGAGCTGTGTGTGACGCAAAGGCATACTGCAGGGAGTTCACCGTACTGTCGAATGCTGAAGCCATTGAAAGTATTAATATTACTGCCAGCCGTCTGGCAATCTTTTAGCACCTTCGTTATCCGAATCCGAGAAATACGTTTCTGTTCTGGAAGTGTCATCTGCTGCGTTGATAACGAGCCTATCAGCAACAGAATGCACCTTCTTTTATAATGAGCCGTTCTATATCCTCTAGTGTTCGGCAGTGACGTGTGAAAGAGCTGCGTGCGTTAGTTCCAGTACGTCTGGCAGCTCAACAGTCTTGTTACTTCTCGGGCAAAATCCCGTGACTTGCTCCCAGATCAGTTCTGTCGGGTTCATATTGTAATGATACGGTGGCAAATGTAGAAACGCGGCATTTGTATGGTGTGCTCGATGCTGTGAGAATGATTGTTTTTCATGTTTCTACGACATTTATCTACATCCGTGGTATAAAACGATGGACATAGTCCAAATAAAGAGCATTTGGTTTTTGCCTTAAAAAATTAAATTGTTACATTTTATTAATTTCAGCAACTTTCATTAACAGTCTTTCATAAAATATCGATAATTAAGAATTTCTGTTTGAAATGAAAATATGAATTGCACGTGCAATACGTAATTCGAAACAAGAAAACTTGTATTATTCATAAAAAATGATGATGAATTTTACAATTACGAGATGTAGGTATTTCAAACCAAACGAGAAAAAAAGGACGTTGGCCGAATTTGAATCAGAGAACAATGAACTACAGAATGCTACCATGCTACCATCACTCTAGAACGGTACCATTTCCGCTATACGGCCAACCTGGTCTCAGCTGTGACTACTACAATCCCTCGAAAAACTTTATAGCCTATAATCTCTGTAAATTTAAGAAAAACATTAAGAAAAGCCTATTTCACGTGACTTTTTAACCGTGTTCCACACGCGTGTGTCACTACGTAACAGGAAGCAGCCTCAGCCATTTTGATACTGGGCATTGACAACGCGACAATCAGCACAACAGTGCAGAGGCTTTACACGATTTTTTAAATAAATACATAACTTAAAAGTGATTAAGAAAAACTTTTATGGCTGTTAATACAGTTGAATATATCAAAGTTTCATTTAACGTAACTTAGTAATAACACACCGAGGCGCCAAAGAAACTGGTATATGCATGCATATTCAAATACAGAGATATGTAAACAGGAAGAATACGGCGCTGCGGTTGGTAACGCCTATACAGGGTGGTCCATTGATCGTGACCGGGTCAAATATCTCACGAAATAAGCGTCAAACGAAAAAACTACCAAGAACGAAACTTGTCTAGCTTGAAGGGGAAACCAGATGGCGCTATGGTTGGCCCGCTAGATAGCGCTGCCGTAGGTCAAACGGATATCAACTGCGTTTTTTTAAATAGGAACCCCCGTTTTTTATTACATTTTCGTGTAGTACATAAGAAATATGAATGTTTTAGTTGGGCCACTTTTTTCGCTTTGTGATAGATGGCGCTGTAATAGTCACAAATATGTGGCTCACAATTTTAGACGATCACTTGGTAACAGGTAGGTTTTTTAAATTAAAATACAGAACGTAGGTACGTTTGAACATTTTACTTAGGTTGTTCCAATGTGATACATGTACCTTTGTGAACTTATCATTTCTGAGAACGCATGCCGTTACAGCGTGATTACCTGTATATACCACATTAATGCAATAAATGCTCAAAATGATGTCCGCCAACCTCAATGCATTTGGCAATACGTGTAACGGCATTCCTCTCAACAGCGAGTAGTTCGCCTTCCGTAATGTTCGGACATGCATTGACAATGCGCTGACGCATGTTGTCAGGCGTTGTCGGTGGATCACGATAGCAAATATCCTTGAACTTTCCCCACAGAAACAGATCCGGGGACGTCATATCCGGTGGACGTTAGGGCCATGGTATGGTGCTTCGACGACCAATCCACCTCTTATGAAATATGCTATTCAATACCGCTTCAACCGCACGCGAGCTATGTCCCGGACATCCATCGTGTTGGAAGTACATCGTCATTGTGTCATGCAGTGAAACATCTTGTAGTAACATCGGTAGAACATTACGTAGGAAATCAGCATACATTGCACCATTTAGATTGCCATCGATGAAATGGGGGCCAATTATCCTTCTTCCCATAATGCCGCACCATACATTAACCCGCCAAGGTCGCTTATGTTCCACTTGTCGCTGCCCTCGTGGATTTCCCGTTGCCCAATAGTGCATATTATGCCGGTTTACGTTACCGCTGTTGGTGAATGACGCTTCCTCGCTAAATAGAACGCGTGCAAAAAATCTGTCATTGTCCCGTAATTTCTCTTGTGGCCAGTGGCAGAACTGTACACGACGTGCAAAGTCGTCGCCATGCTATTCCTGGTGCATAGAAATATGGTACGGATGCAACCGATGTTGATGTAGCATTCTCAACACCAACGTTTTTGAGATTCCCGATTCTCGCGCAGTTTGTCTGCTACTGTTGTGCGGATTAGGCATGACAGCAGCTTAAACACATACTTGGGCATCAACATTTGTTGCATGTCGTGGTTGACGTTTCGCATATGGCTGAACACTTCCCATTTCCTTAAATGACGTAACTATCCGGCGAACGGTCCGGACACTTGGATGATATCGTCCAGGATACCGGGCAGCATACATAGCACACGCCCGTTGGGAATTTTGATCACAATAGCCATACATCAACACGATATCGACCTTTTCCGCAATTGGTAAATGGTCCATTTTAACACGGGTAATGTATCACGGAGCAAATACCGTCCACACTGGTGGAATGTTACGTGATACCACCTACTAATACGTTTGTGGCTATTACAGCGCCATCTATCACAAAGCGAAAAACGTGGTCCAACTAAAACATTCATATTTCTTTACGTACTACACGAATATGTTATAAAAAATGGGGATTCCTATTAAAAAAAACCGCAGTTGATATCCGTTTGACCTACAGCGCCATCTAGCGGGCCAACCATTGCGCCATGTGGTTTCCCCCTTCTAGCTAGACGAGTTTCGTTCTTTGCAGTTTTTTCGTTTGATACTTATTTCGTGAGATATTTGGCCCGGTCCTATCAATGGACCACCCTGTATAAGTCAAGAAGTGTCAGGTGCAGTTGTAAGATCGGGTACGGCTGCTGCAATGGCAGGTTATCAAGATTGAAATGAGTTTGAAGTTGGCGTTGTAGTCGGCGCACGAGCGATGGGACGCAGCATCTCCGACTTAGCGATGAAGTGGGGATTTTCGCGGACCATCATTTCACGAGTGTGTCGTGTATATCAGGGATCAGGTAAAACATCAAATCTCCGACATCACTGCTGTCGGAAAAAGATCCTGCAAGAACGGGACCAACGACGACTGAACAGAATCGTTCAAAGTGACACAACCGCAACCCTTCAGCAAATTACAGCAAATTTCAGTGGTGTGCCGTCAAAAAGTGCAAGCGTGCGAACCGTTCAAGGAAACATGATCGATATGATCTCTCGGAGCGGAAGTCCCACTCGTGTACCCTTGATGACTCCACGACACAACGCTTTACCTCGTCTGGACCTGTCAACAACGACATTGGACTGTTGATGGCTGGAACGATGTTGCCTGGTTGTACGAGTCTCGTTTCAAATTGTATCGAGCGGATGACGTTTACGGGTATGGAAACAACTTCATGAATCCATGGACCCTGCATGGCAGCGTGGGACTGTTCAAGCTGGTGGAGGCTCTGTAATGGTGTGGGGCATGGGGATGTGGAGTGATGTGGGACTCCTGGCACTTCTAGATACGACTGTGACAGGCGACACGTAGGTAAATATCCTGTGTGATCACCCGCATCCATTCGTGTCCATTGTGCATTGGGCAATTCCAGCAGGGCAATGCGACACGCCACACGTACAGAATTGGTACAGAGTGGCTCCAGGAACCGTCTTCTGAGTTTAAACACTTCCGCTGGCCACCAGAGTCCCCAGACATGAACATTATTTAGCATATCTGGGATGCCTTGCAACGTGCTGTTCGGAAGAGATCTCCACCTCCTCTTACACTCTTACGGATTTATGGACAGCCCTACGGGATTCATGGCGTCAATTCCCTCCAGCACTACTTCAGACTTAGTCGAGTCCATGCCCAGTCGTGTTGCGGCACCTCTGCGTGATCGCGATGTTAGGCAGGTGTACCAGTTTCTTTGGCTATTCATTGTATATCTAATACATAAGTAGGTCGTACTTCCAAGAGCGTAACAACACCACTATACGTGTGCTACGGCCCTGACCAAGCATCGCGTGTGTGTTTTTTTTACATCATGTTTGTTCTTATATGAACGGAGTATAGCAACGACCTTGTGTACAGATGGCTGTAGTACTGCGTACACAAGGTATAAAGAGGAACTGCGTTGGTGGAGAGTCATTTGTTCTCAAGCGATTCATGTGAAAGGGTTCCGACGTGATTGTAGCCGCACGAGGGGAACTAACAGAATCTGAACGCGGAATGCTAATTGGACCTAGAAGTGTCGGACATCGCATTTCGCAAAACGTTACGGAATTCAGTGTTCCGAGATCCACAGTGTGGAGAGTGTGCCGGGAGTGGCGCATTCCAAGCAGTGCCGCTCACCACGGACAACGCAGTGACCGGCGGGCTGCAGTTGACGAGCGAGAGAAGCCGCGTTTGCGTAGAGGTGTCAGAATTAACAGGCAAGCAATACTGCGTTAAATAAACGCAGAAATCAATGTGGAACTTACGACGAACGGGTCCTTCAGGACACTGCGGCGAAATTTAGCGTTAATGGGCTGTGGCAGCAGACGACCGACTTGAAAAGTTTTGCAAACAGCATGGCACCGTTTGCAGCGCCTCTCCTGGGCTTGTGGCCGTATCGGTTGGACTGTAGACGACTCGAAAAACGTGATCTGGTCGGACGAATCCCGATTTCAGTTGGTATGAGCTGACGGTAGAGAGTATAGTGGAAAACCAAAGAAGCAGTGACCCAAGTTGTGAACAAGCCACTGCGCAAGGTGGTGGTGGCCCCACAATGGTGTGCCTGTGTTTACATGTGATGGATTGAGTCCTCTGGTCCGATTGAAACGATCATCGAATGGAAACGGTTATGTTCGTCTACCTGGAGGCCACTTGCAGCCATTCCTGGACTTAATGTTCCCAAACGACGATGGAATTTTTAAAGATGAAAATGCGTCATGTCAGTAGGCCACAGGTGTTCCCTATTGGTTTGAAGATCATTGTGGACAGTTCCAGCGAATGATTTGGCCATCCTTATCATCCGACACGAATCCTGTCGAACATTTATGAGACATAATCGAGAGGCTACATTTTACACTGAATCCTGCACTGGCAACACTTTCGCATCTATGGACGCCTATAGAGGCAGCACGGCTCAATATATCTGCTCGGGATCTGCAGAGAGTTGCAGAGTTCGCGTTACGTCGAGTTGCTGGACTATGCCAGGCAAAACGACGTCCGACGCGACGTTAGAAGGTATGCCTCCACTTTTGTCACATCAGTGTATTTTGAATGTACTTTTGGTATTCTCGCTAAAAAGTGTAGAACTTTTGATCGGCCTTTGTATATACAGTCTTAGACATAAAAACTGACCGCCGGCCGGCCGCCACAGAGACTAAGTCCGAGTAGTTCACTTAAGGTGGCCAATAAAACTGACCGCCCCTGACAACTCGAAGTCCGGCCATCTGCACACTCTGGCAACACTGTAAGATGCGGAAGTGTCAGGAGGAAGTGTTGACTACTTCCGAGATGATCTGGATTGAGTGAGCCTGTGGTCTTGCGGTAATCGCCGTGCATTCTAAACTTGTAGCCGCATGTTCGCGTCCAACTGTTTTTTTTTTTCTTTTTTTTCACATTTCGGTCTAAGGTTATGAGTCTGATTGAACATCGAAGATAATTCGCTTAACATTCTACACACCAGCAATAACAAGTACTTCCAGAAACAATTCCGCACGACAGCTCGTGGCTGCGTCGCGATCATAACAGCTTAAGCTCGAGCGTTTCCTCGTGCTGCAGCGGCTACCGGCCACCGGCCAGACGTCACCCACCGCCTGAAATCCGGCGCCGCTCATGTGTAGGCGGCGCCACACTGTCAGTGTTATGTATCAATGCCATTTTCGAATTTAGTTTTAGTTATTATCTTGCAGTTAAGCATTGGATTTTGCATACTTGAAAATCATGAACTACAGTTAAGCATTGCAAAATTGAATCGGAAGTGGAAAAGGTGTAACATCTGCAACACGACATTTAATTTGGTATAACAGAGGGGTGAATGTAGAGGAGGCAGCTAGAAAGACTTGAACTGTGTTTGTAACGAGCGCTTTTGGTAAAAATACGCCAGAAAAAGATATTCTTGTTTCAACAAAGATCGTTCTGGCATGAATGATTTTCCACACTAAGGAAGTCTCGACTACTGATATATGTGACAGATTACCATTTTACCATCATGTGACATTTGCATTCAACAGGCTAAGTTCAGAAGACTGGTATAAGAGTATTGCATTCTCTAATTCGAAACAACGAAATCAACGCAGTGGCTATTATTGAACGTCATCAGGTCGCTCATTGAGCATTCCTATGCAGTACTGTTACTCGTGACGTGTTATGATGCCTTTATCGTTAACTTCCTAAGAAGAAATGAAAGGCTGAGCCTCACCAAAATACGTAGACTAGAGTAAAGAGTAGTGTGAACATAACATTTTACATTTGATAGCTCCAAAAGTGTGTTTTGGACTACGAATTCTGCCCAAAGGGGTGTGTGCAACACAGCTGGAATTTGTTGTCAACAATTGAGACACCTTTCGGTCGCAAAGGAAAAAATTCGAGCAACAAAACTACATCAACCTGTGCTAAAAAATGGTTCAAATGGCTCTGAGCACAATGGGACGTAACATCTATGGTCATTAGTGCCCTAGAACTTAGAACTACTTAAACCTAACTAACCTAAGGACATCACACAACACTCAGTTATCACGAGGCAGAGAAAATACCTGACCCCGCCGGGCAACCTGTGCTACTGCATGATAACTCACTCTGTTGATTTGAGAAACAAAACTATCCAGGAGTTTAATAGGAAAGTCGTCTCTCGGGCACTTGTATTGATAGGGAAGTCCTCTCTCAAGCACTTGTCCCTTTCGTCAAATATTCTTAAAATTTACTTTTCCTGCTCTTGATCGATCAACCGTCAAGGAAATTCATTTCTAGACGAAAATACTCTTAAAACTACACTGGTTTAAGGACATCGTTAGAACCAGTGGGTTTCTACAGGCGTAGAATTGGCAAACAACTTTAGCATTGTCAGATTGTTTTAGACATCGTGAAAGAAGATTCAGATTCTGATTATTTTCTTTTTGATGATTACTGTTGCGATTAGTAAACTAATGGAAAATGCAATTAAAATATTCGCTGTACTAATACAAATTAAATTCAGCTTACTACAGAAACTTCACGACGGCAGTGTATCTTAATAAAGTATTAAGTGTCTGTAAGACAATTCAGCCTATTTTAACACGAATTAGTAGGATATTACCGACTTTTGACTTCGAAAAGATCTGTATTTACTTCATTTCCTGTATCATTCGCAAGTATTATGAAAATGTGGCATTTCATACATAAAATTATGTATTCACAACAACAAAAAATATGTCGGCAGAAAACAGAAGTGGCATTATGAAATTGGCAGTACCATAAGGTTTTTGCTCTGACACTAAGCGTTACTATAAGTAGCAAGACGAATTTTGCTCGAGCGTTATCTTACGATTCTCTTATTGAGTTTGTATCTGCCTGCTTGTAGCTCAGCTACAAAGAATTAAAAATCTGGCTTTCAGCGTGTCTCGAAAGGCGAACAACAGCAGCTTGCACCTCGTAGCCAAGCATGTTACCTGGGAACTGGTTTTTTCCTAAAGTGGGAAGACTTCCTTTTGTGGTTAAATTGTTGGCAAATGTCAGTCAGACGTGTGCCGTTGGTCTAACGTTTCGGTATGTTGAATTTCTACCAATGATTTTTCTACAGGTTTTCTCTGTTCCAAATAGAGAGCTGAAGTCTCCCATTAGTATTTTCACGTCATCTTGGTGAACTTTGCTCATAGTGTTTTCGAGTGTGTTCCAGAATTTTTCAACAATTTTGGTGTTTTTCATATTTTCGATGTTGGCGGGGGCATGTGCATTGATGAGTGTGTATTTTTTACTGGGTCTCTGAATGAGCATAGTCATAAGTCGATTGTTGATGGGTGTGATTTCTTTGGCAGAGTTGATCATAGATCTGTGTTCGAGAAAATCGATGCCAAAGTTTGGTACGCCTTTCGCTACCTTTTGTTGTATTTTGCTCTTGAAGATGCAATGGTTTCCGTAATGCAAGCTTTCACTGTCAGTTAGTCGTGGTTCGTGAAGAGCAGGGACGAGAATTTTCTATTGGTCGATTTTTTTTGGTGAGATTATTTAGTTTTCGTGCTTGGATCAACGTATCGATGTTTAGTTTTCAAATGCATGTTTTCTGCTTGTAGGGAAATTTACCAGAGATCTTCGATATTCTCTGCCGTGCTGACCTGGACTCCCCAGAATCCGAAAATCCAACTGCCGCCTGTCGACAGCCGGGTTGTGTACCACCTGGGGTAAAGCTGACGTTGCTTGCACAATTCATGTTTGATTGTGTTTCGTTGGTTTGGCCTGCGTGATTCCAGGAGCGGACAGGACCAGAGGGTGTTGAAGCCTTTGGAAACAAATATTTTCAGCCGAGCTCATTGAGCCAACAGGCGGTGACCAGAGTAGCGGTGATTTTCACTCAGACGTGCGTGGCTCTGAGCACTATGGGACTTAACTGCTGAGGTCATCAGTCCCCTTGAAAGGGTACAGTACCACCCGACATTGAAAATAGGTACAACATACTTCATTATTTTTGTCAGAACAACACATTTTTTTTGTAAAATAACTCAATTTCAATTAATACAGTGAAGCCGGATACCAGTGTGGGAAAGAATGACAATTTATTTATTTAATTGATCACATGTGCACTCCCACAAAGTAAATCCCTACATCCAGTTTGGTGAGATCTGTGAAATGAATGAATGTATGGCCGTCTGCTAACCGCAGATAGTGAATGTGAATATATGATCATCTTTGAGTCGATCCTTTGGCCACCTTTGGTGGGACCAAAGAGATGAAAGTTACCAGAGCTTTGAGCGTCTGAAATGTGGCTGACCAATACGATAGCAAGGTGCTTCCCCCACCTCGACACAGGTGCGAGAGGACCTAGAGAACGGCCATGTTTCGACACTCTGCCGCTGGATCTTGTGCTGTTAAGACTTCCTTTAGTTGTGCTTCGTAATGATGAAAGAGTGGAGACATGGTATGCATGTGGAATATTTAAGAGTAGTTTGAAATAATAATTTCTCTATTTCAGGAACTTTTGTGGGGAGAATTAAATGTCAGGCAGGTAATATTAATGGGATTGTAGGAATCTTCAGAAGTGACCAACGGTCACAATGAAACCACGTGTAGCAATAAGTTGAAATACTTCCGAGTGCTTAAGTTAAGCTGAATTACTAGCGTGTGTACAATAAGTTGAAATATTTAAGAAATAGCGTGTGTACCATAAGTTGAAATATTTAAGAAATGGCGTGTGCAGGACTTGAAATTAGAGACGAGTACTTCCACGTGGTGAGTACTGTGTGAGTCTCAAACTGTGTATGAGACAAAAGATAAAGAGAAGTACTCGTCCATGGTATCAGTTGAGGACTCGCGTGTGTGCTTAATATTAAACTGCATGATATGATTCCGTGTGACGCTAGATTTAAACTCTGAGAGAGAATCAAGGTGAGTCGGCCGTCTATCCAGCAACGCCACTTGGCTTGCATTGCACAGGAAGACGTGCATTTATCTCCAGAGTTCACGGTAGGAAAGTAGAATTACAAAGTGGGGCAGTGTCGTGTGAAACTGGGATAAATATTGATTGAAGTGGGAAAGCTGATAGTGATAATGTTGTAACCATTCTTTGTGTAGTATTTCATATTGTTGTGTGGTGTATGTCATGTAATTTGGGTATGTGTGGTTCGCATGGGGGAGTAGCAAGGTAGTTTCAAAAGATTTGTGGGTTATGCTTGTTCCTTCTGTATCGCTCGATCTGGAGGAAAGTTTCGTGATGATGATTGTGAGAGTCGAAGTGTGAGGTATAATAAAAGATCCACCATCCTACCCAGAAAGTGCACTGTAGCGTTAAAAGTAATTAAGAGACCATAATATAGAGATTCACTAATGTAAAGCCATGCCCACTGGGCGGAATTTCTCATGTGATATTGTTGTAGGTTGTAGAATTTGTGTGTTTAGGAATAAATCAGATAGTGAAAAGAAAGAGATTGGTTGCCTTTTTCATTGAATTGTATGTTGTCATAATGTCCCGAATTTATAATGTGTGCACCATTCGTATTCAGTGGGATGGCCACGTGTTAATAAAAGCCGTTAAATAAAAGACAAAAAGTAAATGTGGTATTGCCAGTGCGTAGTGTACAGTCAGAGTTCTATAAATCACTGATAGTCAGATGCGTGTTTCTGTTGCGTATTATTCATACAGGAGAGTAATTTGTAATAAATAGTAAGATACGAGAATTCATGTTACTCGATAAATTAAGGAAGAATCTACTCGCTTGGCAAACCACTCATCTTGCAGGCCTGACTGCTTGATGCAACAGTATGAGCAAGGCAAGTGGGTGCCTCTCACCCTAGAACTTAGAACTACTTAAACCTAACTAACCTAAGACGTGCGTGGATTTTGGGTACAACGGATTGAGTAGCCGTTCAGGATTGTGTTAGTATATGGTTCACCCATATGGGGGAGGGTTTCCCCTATCGGCTCCACGGGATTTTTATTGTTATTATTATTATTGTTATTATTGTCATCAGCAAATCCGATATGGTGCATCTTCCCACCACTGAAATAGATGTGCATTGTCCGATTCAGTATTTCCATCACATAAATATGGCTTATAATTACGTTACATTGCTGCTAGTAGACATATTTCTCACTTTTTCTTAGGCAGTTGCTACCTGTTACTCCATCATAGGAATTTATGTGCGCAGCATTGTTGCAATACAGACGTTCAAATTATCCGATTACTGTAATTTCATTTCGATACCAGATCGTTCTAATCGGATTCAGCCAGTCAGGCTTAATGTGGATATCCGAATACGACTCTCATCATTTCATAGACTGGGTGAACCACATTCTTAATCGGACGGTTGAATCTAGATCACTTATTTATCACAGGGCCTAAATTCTTAAACACTGTGGAAAATAATGATACACTGTGCTTATTACTAATGTGTTATTTAAATATAAATATATGAACGAACGAGATAACAGTTTATTTACAGGAGCAGAGCCCCATCCATCATAGCAGAACAGTGCGAGATTGGTTTCAGGGCCAAGAGAGGATAAAGCTGTTGCCGTTTGTTCCGAACATTAACCAGATAGAGAATATGTGGGCAGAGGTAACAAGGTCATTGCCATGTGGACCTACAAATGCAAGCGACCTTTGGACGCATATAGAAAACGTATGGTGGGAAGTAAACCATCACGCTACACTGTCGACGACTTAATGAAATCAATGCCCCTACGCCTTCGAGAAATCTTGTGTAATGATCGTGGGTGGGTTGGTTACTAAAAGTATACTCGTCCACAAAACCCATGTGGACAATTATCCTATAGTCTGTCAAACTTCGCTTTGTCGCAGCTCTTTAGATACAAATCCATTTACTTTCAGTCTCCTCCTTACAATTCTTGCAATGCAAGATAATTGAAAAATCTCATCCACTCGACGCCAACTGAGGAATTGACTGGTGCATGTGTTGTTCAACACACAGTAGTTGTCACCCTCACTGGAATCAATGATTGTTTGTGTGTGTGCGTGTGTGTGTTTTCGTGTTCACGCACAATCTGAATCAATACTATTAACATTAGAGAGACAACCAACAATAAATATTGCATCAGATATGACTGTAAAGTATTTCAATGCGATGGGAAGTTACAAACTGAATTTTTACCCAACCATGACCTGCATATTACGTTAAGTATGATGTATTAACTCCATAGTATCGTTAGCAGAGAGAGTTCGCTCTTGTTGTCGAGACTCGCGACAAGTGCAGCGATTAGCAGTGCCCAATGCCGCCGCGATTTGTTTATGTTGGCTGAGCGCGGACACTGCAGCAGACGCTTCGCCATAAACAGAAAGAAATCACTTTGGCTATGACTGCACGTGAGCGGATATCACTGCCTGCGTGTTCTTATAGTAACCAACGTGAGACCCTACTCACGGGTGTCATGGAGGAATTGCAACGGGTATCATGTCATTAGTCATCAGAATATTAACCAGTGATGAAATGTCCACTCTATTTGAATCCCAAGAAAATAGGAACCTTCTCACAAAGGAATGTGAGGTGATATCAAAATTTATCCAACATACAAAATTAACCGCAGGGCTTTCATGTATGCAGTAGTAGCACACAAGGAAATATTATATCTTGGAAGCGTATATTTCATTTCCTCTTCTCATATCAAGTGAGAAAATAAACACGAAAAACTAAAGTTCCTGAGAAGCATATCAGTCATTTTCTCTTTTCATAACTTTAGTTTTAGTATGAAGTAAAGAAATAAACAATTTATGGTTATGAAGCATAATATGACACCAGATTCTTATCGTAGGCGCTATCGGAAACGCAAAAAGCAGGGAGCTGTCCATTCTTTTGTCCAACAGTTTGTCTCTTTTCATGCATTACTCCCGGTAGGAGATTCTTATTTAAGGACTTGTTATGTTATTGTGCTAATTACGGTATGTAAAAAATGCAACAAAGACGATTTCCCCTAAAGCAGTGGGGATATTTGCAAATGTCTGTATTCATCAATGACTGCCAGCTGCCACAACACCTCACAGAATCCACGCGGCACAGAGCGGGGTGGCGCAGTGGTTAGACACTGGACTCGCATTCGGGAGGACGACGGTTCAATCCCGCGTCCGGCCATCCTGATTTAGGTTTTCCGTGATTTCCCTAAATCGCTTCAGGCAAACGCCGGGATGGTTCCTCTGAAAGGGCACGGCCGACTTCCTTCCCAATCCTTCCCTAATCCGATGAGACCGATGACCACGCTGTCTGGTCTCCTTCCCCAAACCAACCAACCAACCAATCCACGCGGCAGGCAACACAACTGTGCGTGCCCTTCAGACTTCATTTAGTAAGACGTCAGGAGATGGATGGAATCATGAAATTAACGTCACTTTCCGAGTCGTATTCAATCCAGAATGAGGTGTTATGAAGGTAGTTGAGCGTTCTAGCAACTACACTTTTATAATTCCCATATGAGTATTCCGATAGCCAAAAGAACCCGTTAGTGTGAAACTATCGGGAACTGCATTAATATCAAACTGCAAGAACTTGAGACAATACGTGGACTCTTCTCTTCGGTGGGTGACCTATTACTGTTATTATGGATTCTCTCCGTCCTAGGCGTAATGCAAATTGAACTTCAGAGGCGCTTTCCGCTATTCTCGACAAACATCAGCAACTTGTAATCAGTGCGAGTTACAATTGCATGATGATATGGCTCAGGTTGTCAGTAGTTGTGGTGGTGTTATACTGTCAAACTGCTTACAGTAACGTTAATGGTGCCCCCCCCCCCCCCCCCCCAGTTTAGCGCTGACTACCTTCTTAAGTAAAGATAGTGTTGTGGCGTCGTCGCTTCTCTTTATTTGGCCTCGGCTTGAGTAATCCGATTTAACGAACATAATACTCCATTCGCGGGCTGCTAATGATACAGTATGACTACAGAGATCATCGTGCGGGTATACATTAACTCTGCAATGAATTACTGAACAAATATTACCCTCAGCTATGCAGCTGGAATGACTCATTACACAGGTACTCTATGTTGCACTTGGTTAAGGGATCAGTTCGCTGCAATCCTGCTTCTACTGTTCGTAAATACCTGTATACTTCATAAATGGCTGAAATGGCTCTGAGCACTATGGGACTTAACTTATGACGTCATCTGTCCACTAGAACTTAAAACTACTTAAACCTAACTAACCTAATGACATCAGACACATCCATGCCCGAGACAGGATTCGCACCTGCGACCGTTACGGTTGCGCGGTTCCAGACTGTAGCGCCTAGAACCGCTCGGCCACCCCGGCCGGCATACTTGTATACTGACCATTCGTTATTTAACTAAATATGAACTACAATCTGATTCGCATATATATATGGCATGGGTTAGCGCCAGCACAAAGCAATGACTAAGGGTTGGATGCCGTTGAAGTCCCGTTACACTGATAGCAGGACAAATGTTCGCAAATCACCTCTATTGTCTCAAAAAACAATTGGATCTTAAATATCGAAGGACCGACGTCCACACTGTCACAGCGCGTTGAAATACAGCTAAGACGGCAGATGAATATTTGTGACCGACTGGGCTTCGAACCTGGACCTCCTGCTTACTAGACAGACATGCTGATCACTGCACTATAATTTTTTTTAGAGTTTGAGAAGACTTTCTGCACCAGGTAGGCGGAGGCAAAGAGGGCAGGGGGCGAGGATCCAAGGCCTGGCCTCAATGCCTCCCCCATACCTGTCACTGAGCAGCTGCATTATTCACATGTATTCCATGTTTGCACCCATATATACCTTTAAATTGTGGAACAAAATTGAAGTAGTAATTAAGGTAAAATGAATTACAGATTGCCGCCTCCAATGGCGTGCGTTCCTTGTAGAACATAACTTATAACAGTGAAAAGGGTGACGGAAAAATACATAACAAATATTCATTCAGAAATATATTCACAATTTAAGTTATTATGCCATTAACCACAATCCGAGTTGGAGTCTTTCTTCAGTTACAGCTATCCACTGCGCGCCTATTGCACTCTTGTAAGAACCGAGATGCAGTATTTTGGATTTAAAATTTTGTAAATTCGTCTGTAAGAACTTATGAGATCAAGCTGCTTAGGTCATCGGTCCCTAAGCTTACACACTACTTAACCTAACTTAAACTAACTTACGCTATGGGCAACACACACGCCCAATTCGGAGGGAGGACTCGAACCTCCGACGGTGGGCACTGTCGGAATACAGCAGCCAACCTCTATTCAGCACCTGTCTACACACGCGGTACCACCAGCCCCAGCCCCCAGAATTATCAGATGACAGATGGAATCTGTCAGATTTCACTAATTATGATTGCATTATTAACTGTTGATTCACAGGCGCTTTTCTGCCGCTTATTGTAACTGTTATTTGAATGTTAGAGCTGGAAGAATAGAAACATCAAATTTTCGCCATATGGAATGTTCGAATTCACCCTAAGTCTTCACGTTTCGAATGAAGGCATAATATTCGTCAGGAAAGCTGACAACAATAAGCCAGGCCATGCCTGTCTTCCTGTGGATGTGCCAATGACAGTGGTCTCAATAACAATATTGTACAGCAAATATACGTTGCCAACTCAACCACTGGAGAAGCTTCAAAACTGTGACTCGCTTCTGGTAAATACCCTTTCAAGGTTTCGGTGCGATTAAGTCAGTAAAACACAAATCATTGCCGCAGTTATTAATTTATGACATTTAGTTTGCATTCAGTGCATCGATGTATTACAAGTAATTGCACTCTAGCCCCTAAACCTAGTTACAGAAATGCGAATAATATTCATTGACATATAATGAGGATCTTGCGGCCCTTGCCACTCGCAACTTTGAGATGAAGCTACAGTCACTTCCGAGGTCACTCACAGAACACATCAGCTGGTATCCTTCCTGGCACTATATCTGAAACTTGGCAACAGCGCAGAATATGTTTGGCAATTTAGTGACCGACGAGTTACTTCCTTGATGGCACAGAACTATCCTGCTAAATTCACTTGATATTATCGTGTCATTTCAATTTGATACTGAGTGATTTTCGCTTGCGATGTGACATAAGAATATCAGTTAATCCCTTTGAGTCCACGAAAGTGGTTCCACGTGGGAAGTACAACTACTGTCGCCTCTTATGTTGCGGTTTATCTGTCACAGCGCTTACTGGGTGAATAAGTAAGTGGAAGACACCAAGCCTATTCGCTAGCTCCTACGTATTGCCAACTGCCATACCGTGTGGAATACACCGGTTCTCGTCATATCCCCGAAGTTAAGCAACATCGGGCCGGGTTAGAACTTGGATGGGTGACCGCCTGGGAATAGGTGTGCCGCCGCTCCACTGAGGGCCAGGCAGCCGAGGAGGGTTAACGGGCCGCCCCGCCGTCGCCGGCAGACCAACGGACCGACCGCGCGCCGCGCCAGCCACCTGCGGTGTTCGCCGTGCGAGCTGCAGCACTCACTGCCTTTGCGAGTACTGATCTTTAAGTAGAAGGGACAGGAATAAAAGTAACTGTTCCTGGAAGCTATGGCAACAGTAAACTGTGGTGACGCAGTGCAATGCATGTTGGACCGGAATTACGAAAGGGCAATGCATTTGAAATTCGTAACTTGATATTACACTACCGATCATTAAAATCGCTGGCTGGCCGCCTGGCAACACGCGTGCCGCTCGCTATTGTGCGTCCCAGGTAGCCGAGGATTACCGGCCGCCGAGCCGCCGCCGCCCGACATCCTACCGCGCCGCGCCCGCGCCCGCCGCCTGCCGGCTCCCGCGCCGCGCCTGCCGTAGCTGTTTCGCTTCTACCGCACGATCCAACGATTCGGTAAGTCACGATGACGACGTATAACCGCTCGAAGACGACGTTGCAATTGCAATTCGATCGAGAGTACGTGAGTCCGACGGCCTTTGAAATCGGAGAATGGATGTTCGACGAACTGCGTATAGAGGAGGAGGAACTACAGGGGCTGATGCTCGATTTTACATTGTATAGTTTATTCATAAAGATACTAATACGGTGTGAAACCCTTGTGTCCACACATGGTGGAATACGAAAATTTAAGCACAGAGACGGCGCAGTGAGTGATGTGAAGATCTCCTTCGCCGGATACGGTGTGCGTCATTTGAAAGTGTATAATCTTCCATTTGAAGTGCCTTGACCAAGTGGGACGTTACTTGCGTCTTTATGGCGAAGTAATATCTGTTAACCGCGAGTTCTGGGGTGCTGGCCACCGGTACAAGGTGGACTCTGGCGTCAGAGCAGTGACGATGGTGCTGAAAAAACACGTGCCTTCCTTTGTAACGATCGGCGGGCGTAGGGGAGTCGTGCAATACAACGGCCAACCCCAAACGTGCTCAATCTGCAGCTCCACGGAGCACATGAGGGCAACCTGGCCGTGGAGCAGACGTCCGGCGCAATTGCCGCTCACAGAAGCCGCGGATCCACCGCAAGAAAACACCACTGCCAGCTACGCGGGAGCGGTAAACGCGCGACGCTGCCGGTGCTCACGAGGCGGCCACAGCGGAAGCGGCTGCACCGTTAGCCGCCACCACGGGAAGCCCGCCGGCTGCCCCCGCCCCTGCCCTGGTCCTGGCCGGCGCAGGCAGCGTGGGAGAGGAACGCCAGCTGAGCTCCGACGGAGGATCCTAAGTTCACCCAACCTGGATATGATGTGACGTCATTATGACGTATATACGCTTTAGTCGATTAACACACCTATCGACTTTTACGAACGTTCGAGATTCTAAACTGTCGTCAGCTAGTGGTTTGTTTTGACACGTGCGATTCTGAAAACAGCTCAGTGTGGCAGCGTATATGTATTTCGCCAAAATAAAACTAAAAGAGCTGGATATTAATAGAAATACTCCTGAGCGTGGCCTTGAAAACACCACGGACAACACGTTTCGTAAAAAAGTGAAGTCTTCTTATGTCCAGACCAGATTAGATTGTGTGATTGTTGTATTGAATGCTTACGCCGAAAATAATATTTATTTATTATCAACATTTTAGTGTGGTTTCATACGATTGGTCTTGTCAGTACATATTAGATTGTAGCCGCATACTCTTGCTGACTTTTTTTTCTTAATTTATATAGCTGAAAGAGAACTCGTGCAACTTTGTTAGCTAAGTAATTTATATGTCCATCCCAAGATAGTCTTTTATCAACCATAATTCCAAGTAATTTTACACTCGGACCGCCGAGACAGGTACCTTGGTGTCCAGTAATGACTGCTGTGTAGAATAATTCAATTTCGAACTTGAAAAGAAAAATATGAGGCATTGTCGAAGAAAAATCGTCGACCGGAGATGAAATACGAAGGGAAGTGGATTTCTCAATGTAATCTTAACCAAAGGTTAGTGTCTTGAAGCATCTGAAGATTTTGGCTTCTGAGTGCTTCTTCTCACCGAGTACGAATAACCGACGCACTTCAGCTGGGTCAGAAGTACATCAATTTCTGCTTGAGATTCACAATAACCACGCAATTGCCCGTCATCATCGATGCTGAACTCTTTCAGCTTTTCTCTCATTAGTCTCCTGAATGCTGAACACATAATTAGAGACGAGCAAACGAAAAACAACGCACAGGACACAAACACAGTACAATACACGATTTAAACGCAAGGAACGCTAAGCACATTTAAACGAATGGCGCAGAGCACAGCGCTACCCTTTCACAACCTCTCGAAAGTTCACAAAAGTCGAATAGTCGATATACGGTTTCTATCGTTTTCTATGTAGCGTGTATACGTCATGATGACGTCACATCGTATCCAAGTCCGGTGAACTTAGCATCCCCCAGCTCCGACTCAAGAGGGCGAAAGTACAGTGGAGGATGAGGCAGCCCCTCCCCCGCCACCCACCAGCCGAGGATCGCGGAGTTCAGCGCCCCCAGCCAGCCGGCAGCAGCGCCTGCCGACACACCTGCCGCCCAGGCCGGGCCCAGCGCCGACGCCGCCACGACGTACAGCGAGATGCGTGAGCTTGCCATCAAGAAGCAAGTCACCAAACTGGCCCGCATTCTGAAGGAATCAGAAGACGAGCCGACAGAAAACAACGTGGACGTCCCGGCCGCGGGGAAATCCAAAAAGCGCCGGAGCAAGAGGCGAAGTCTCAGCCGTGAAAAAGACGACGTTAAGATGGACGTATCTGAAGCAGAGGAGTCACATACGGCATCCGCGAGCAGACAGGCAACAACCCCCAAAGCAGAGGACGTAGTACTACGGCCAGAAGGGCCACAGCACACGACAGACCCGCCTCCACAAAGCGATTAAATGCATCAGGGCTCAGTATACAATGCAATTACGTGCAACGTGAACCGAATGACCGCCGCGTTAAAATTAGACGCCCTAATTGACTTCCTGCAGCACAAAGCCGCAGACGTGGCTATGTTACAGGAAGTGGTCACGACGGCAATAGAACAGGTACCGGGATACGAAGTCATCTGGAACATCGACGCAGAAACTCGCTGCGGAACTGTCACACTAGTCGGGCACGGCCTCGAATTTGGCGATGTAAAACTGATGCCCGACGAACGCTGAATAGCGGTGAAGGTGGAAGACACTGATTTTGTAAACATTTACGCTCCGTCGGCGACGGAAAACAAGCGTGCCAGGAGCAAATTCTCAACGAGGACATCTGCGAGCTGCTAGTTCACAACAACAACAACGTCGTGGTGGCAGGTGACTTCAACTGCGCAATTTCACCCGAAGACCAGATCCCGGTACCCAACATGTGCGCCGAACTGCAGGATTTGGTTAGCTGTCTAAAATTAGCAAACACCTGGCGTCTACTACACCAAAATCACACCGAGTTCACGTACCTGTACAACCGCGGCAGAAGCAGAATCGATAGAGTATATATAAACAGAGAGATGGCCATCTCTGTGACACAAGTAGAAGTCTGCCCTGTGATCTATTCAGATCACTGTGCCTATCAGTGCAAACTCCGTCTACCGAGAAGCAAGCTTCCAGCAGGAAGAGGAACGTGGAAGCTGAATACAAGCCACCTCACGGACGGAAAGCTAAAGCAGGAAATTGCTGACACGATCCAGGCATGCAGACAGCGGCGAGGCGAGTATAATTCTACCACTGAGTGGTGGGTAGAACACGCCAAACCGCAAATAAGAAGGGAACTGATAAGGCACAGCGCTGAGAAGGTTTCTGGAAACGAAACACGGTGACTTCTACACAAGATGCCTACGAGACGCGATGGACGCCCCTGCGGACGACGAACTGTTTCTGCCGCGGATCAGAAGACTCAAGGCACGTATACTGAGCCTGGAAAGGGACAAAATGAGAGGAGTCATCGCCCGCAGCCAGACAAACGGCGAAATCGAAGATGAACCTGCCACGCTGCACCACCTGCACAGGGAAAGACAGAGGGCTAACAGCAAACAAATAAGGCAACTCGTGGACAAGGACGGGAACAGGTTAACGACGAAGAAAGACATCATGAGCTACGTCGAAGACCATTTCAACGACCTCTTCCGACGAGAAGAAAATGACGACGCAGAAGTGGCGAGGATCCTGCAAGAAACCCGCCGGATCCTTACCAACGCAGACCGGGCACTATTGAACGGAAAAGCTACACATGATGATGTGAAAGCCGCCATCAAAGACAGCAGGAACGGAAGAGCACCAGGGGCAGACGGAATCCCAACGGAATTCTACACTGCGCTCTGGGGCACAGTCGGCGGAATACTCACCGAAATAATAAACGAAGTTCTCAACGGGACAGAATTGCCTTCAAAATTTCTGCAAGGGACGATGATTCTGCTGCCCAAAAAGCAGGCAGCCAACAAAATCGAAGAATTTCGGCCAATAACCCTTCTAAATTCAGACTATACGATAGCAGCAAAGTGCCTGGCTGCTGCCATCAAGGTCGCGTTACAGAAAGCCATTAGCCCATGGCAAACCTGTGCACTGCTTGGCAGGAACATTTTCGACGCCGTCTGCACATATAGGGACATAATAGCCCACGCAGCAACAACTAGGAGACCCGCAGCCGTAATCTCTGCCGATTTCCACAAGGCTTTCGACAGGATCAGTCACCGGTACCTGCTAAAAACTATCGCACGCCTCGGATTCGGAGTAAAATTCGGAAAAAAAATCAAGAACGTCATCACAAATGCCACCTCAAAAGTAACAGTAAACGGATGGACTTCCAAGTCAATAAGATTAGGAAGATCCGTCAGGCAAGGATGTCCATTATCGATGGCACTTTTCACAATAGCCCTCGAGCCCCTACTACGAAAACTAACAGCCGAAATCGGAGGATACACAATGGGTGCAACAAACATCGCATGTATGGCCTATGCCGACGACATGGGCATTTTCATCCAAAACTAGGAAGAACTAGAAATAATCCAGCCTATCGTGGAATCCTTCGAAAGGGCTTCAGGTGCCAAAACGAATCCGAGGAAGACAGTGCTACTACCAATAGGCAACGGCAGACTGCGACCAGCGAGACAGTGGTACCGAGTGACAAACAACCATAGGGCACTTGGAGTGGAAGTACAACAGTGCCCATTGAAAATGGCAGCACAAAACTGGCGCAGCGTCTTGAACACAACGTGAGGAGACACGCGAACCGGAGCCTGACGCTGAGCCAAAGAGTGCAGTTGGTAAATGAAACGATCCTGTCGAAAGCGTGGTACATGGCCCAAATACTATGTGCTCCGACAGAAATTGCGCGAGCGATAGGAGGCGCGGCGTACTACCTGCTGTGGAGGAGGGAAATCTTCAAGGTATACCAGGCGACGTGTTTCCTGTCGAGGGATGAAGGCGGACTCGGACTGAAGGACGTAAAAACAAAATGTGCGGCACTGCTCCTACACCGTGCGATGAAAGTGAAGCACCAGAACAACAACAGCATAACATCCAGCCTGATCAACGACTACAAACCGGAATCTGAAGATGCTCCAGTGGACATCACCCACATTCCATTCAAGTTGCGGCATATAAAACAGATGGCAATCGACAAGAGTTACATCACCGCGGTTGTTGCCAACCCACAACAAAGAACGGCGAGGAATATTTACAGCGCTCTGAGGGGGAAGGCAAGCAAGTCCAAAATAGAGACGAGACTTCCAGATCACGATTGGCCACAGGTCTGGAAGAACGTCTCAGAACGGATACTTCCTGAGCACGCCAGGGACACGTGGTGCGAAATCATCCACCAAACAGTGCCGACAAATGAGAAACTAGCACGCATAAAAACGCGGGAATCCCCAAACTGCGAACTCAGCAACCAGACCGACACCATCAAGCATCGTTTTGGTTGCAGAGAGAGCGGGCAAATATGGGCGACAGCGAGAATAATGATCGCCCACATCAACTGAACCGACGAGAGGGCGATACACGTCACAGCTGTCACTGTCCCGGACGCGAAGCCTTTCCCCAACGCAAAACGCCTGGCCACAATGTGGATCACCGCCATGACGGCACACGCCATCGTCAGCAAACGGCAGACCGACTTTGCGCAGTTCCTCACAGGAGGGCCAAACAACGCTCCAAGTACCGCGAGACCTTCCAGAACTTCCTGCAAGTCCCGCTGGACGCCGCCTTCCGAGACGCCGTGACCGACGCCCCCCCACAACACCCACACCCCAGTCACTGAGGACGTCGCCCACTGATCCCTCCAAAGCCCCGACGGCAAGAGTGGTGCAGTGCGGAAATCGTTTGCGACAATGTGCGCAAAGTGAAAGTGTGTATGTGTAGCAGTGCCAAAGTGAGAGTGACGTGTGCCAATTGTAGTCATACAGTGTCCAATAGGCAAATAAAGCAGGCAAAAGGAAATGATCAACCATTAATTTAGTGCAAAGGATACAAAGAAGTGTTCCAAGAAAACAACAAAATGTCAAACAGTGTATTTCATGTAATTAATGTGTTTCTCTCACTCACATTCTCTCTCTCTCTCTCTCGCTCTCTCCACTCAAGGTACGTTAAAACTGTTGCGTCCACCTTTATGCAGTACATTAATAATCTCCTGCATTCACTAATTTTCTCACATAGATGTTCTGGTCTATACTCCCCATTTCGCCTTTGGCAAACATATAGCGAGCATGCCAAAATGGGTACCATAGAGGAAAAAAATTGTTTTTCTTAAATTCAAAAATTAAAAAAATCAAAATAACGCAAGTTTGTATGTAAAAAGACATAAACAACTGACAGGAAAAATTATCTGAAGGACACTTAGTGAATAAAAGTGTTGTAACTCAACCAAAAGACTACTAAAAGAACAATCAGAACAGAAAACGAGAAAATGAATATCACCGTTCAATAATCAAGCACACCATTTCATGTAAAGATCTGTAATTGTTAAAAATTGTAAATAAAAGTTTATATACGTTACAACAAAAAAAAGGTGCTGTTGGCTCTATTTCATTTTGCCGGCACGGTAGCTCAGCGTGTTCGGTCAGAGGGTTACGTGCCCTCTGTAAGAAAAAAAACTGAGTTAATCGATCATCAACGAACTTAAACGGATGTCTTACGACGTCCGCCCCGAGCAGACGCAACGAACAAAAGCGAACAAAAATAAGGTTAAAAAAAAGGGTAACTTGCTTGCCTGTCAGGTGCATGCTGCCTCTGTTCGCCTGTCGAGCCTCGCCAAAAGCCAGATTTTTTATTGTTTTATTGTTTTGGCAGATACAAATTCAATGAGGGAATCGTAAGACAACGCTCTAGCAAAATTCGTCTTGCTTCTTTTAGTAACCCTTAGTGTCAAAGCGAAACTCCTTGAGGTACTGCCAAATTCATAATGCCACGTTTATGTTTTCTGGCGACATATTTGTTGTTGTTGTGAATACATAATTTTATCTATGAACTGCTACATTTTCATAATACTTGCGAAGCAAATCATGTGAAGTAACACTTCACCAACTTGGGAATGTGGAAAAAGCACTATCCTTTCTGGATGCTCTCTGTATCTTCCTGGATGTCGAGTAATACGACCTTCGAGTAAATGGTTAGAGATGAAGAACCTAGTGGTGAATGAACTCATAGATGAGCCGAATGCGGGAGACTGCCCTTGAAACGAATAAGTAGACGATCTATTCACAGTAAGACTTAGAAAATTTGCTAGTACTGTTAAACCTATGTGCACTGAATATTGTGAAAAAGTATTTAAAGACGAGCCCCACGAAAATTGGTGTAGTATTATTTATGGGGAAGTATGTCCAGCACACATACTGAAAAATTATGTTTCTCGATGAAACTTTAGAGAGGGGTGTAGTGTATCTAGAGGTAGCCCTGGATGGAAAACTATTATGAACACCTCATATAAAGAATATGTTCCACTGCTAAAGACAACCTTATAAGCACTAGAAGCTGCTGTAGGGTAAATGGGGTCTAAACCCAGTGCATACTGGATATACATCCCTGCAAAAAGACCAATGATAATTTATTGGCCTATAATATGAACAAATTCGAACAGAAGGTGGCTGCTAGGGAGTCTGCCAAAGTGCAGAGACTGGCCTGCTTTCACAAACAGATGGAATTAGCAGGACATCCACTCTTGGAATGGATATTATGCTAGACATGCCCGCCTTACACTTGTGGCTTAAAATGGAGGCAGCGGCAGGGACATAAAGGCTAAAAATTGGAAATAACTGGATATAGTTAGAATATACGGAATCCCAAATCAGGCGATGGCTGGGGAAATGCTGACTAACTACACAATAACTTCTAGATGTTTCAATAAACTTTGCCATGTAACAGCTGGAAGCAAGGAGCAGTGGAAAAACGAACCACAACACTGTGCAGGAGACATAATATAGTGGTTTACTGACAGGTCGAAAACAGATGAAAGTATCAGGTGTAGTGTACTACCTAGAATCTCTTTAGGGAAGATGACCACAGTATTACACATTAGCCGGCCGTGGTGACCGAGCGGTTCTAGGCGCTTCAGTCCGAAACCGCGCGACTGCTACGGTCGCAGGTTCGAATCCTGCCTCGGGCATGGATGTGTGTGATGTCCTTAGGTCAGTTAGGTTTAAGTAGTTCTAAGTTCTAGGGGACTGATGACCTCAGATGTTAAGTCCCATAGTGCTCAGAGCCATTTGAACCATTTAGTATTACACGTCTTTTTTCTGTCAGCATGTGCACGGAGGAAAATTAGAGTAGACCCTACAAAAATTGTAGCATCTACTTTTATTCAGACAGCCAAGCAGCTCTGAAATCTGTATCAGCCCCTGCAACTAGATCGAAGGTCGTTGCAGAATGCCATGAAGCATTTTCTTTCGGACATGTCCGAAAGAACGGACACCACACATATATCCATATACAGCGTGTTTCAGGAGGAAAAGTAGATATTTTAGCAGATGGTAGTACAGACGAAAAAAATTCCATATAAATGTGTCCACTTTTTATTGAGTACAGAGATACAGCTGTAAGTACGTAACGCTAGCAAACTCAAAGCAAAGGCAAATGAGGACATTCAAAGTTGATTTTCAAAAATTCACCAACCAACTTCAATGCACATTTGACTTCTCTTGATAACACCACGTGTAGCTCTACTGAGGTCGTCTTTGCGTTCTTTTATGAGGGCTGCACTATTCTTAACCCGAACGATCAAATCGGCTCCTGGGTTTACTTTTTATTTGTAGACTTCGCCGTTAACCATCCCCACTGGCAAAAATCCAAAGAGTTAAGGTTTGAGGGAGGACCTTGATGGCCAGGAAAAGTGCCCATATCTAATGATCCACCTTCCGGGAAATGTTAGGTTTGGATAATGTGTCACCTGACGACTAGAATGTGCAGGAGCCCCGTCATGCTGGAGGAACATACGCATTCTTGTAGCCAAATGAACCTGCATCTCGGTTCTTACAATAGTGCAACAGGTGCGCATTGGTTAGATGTAACTGAAGAGAGATTCCAACTCGGCTTGAGGTTAAGGGCGAATCCCAAGCGCATGGCCACGAACAATTGGGAGCGGACACTTAATGTCATCGGAACCTTGTTGAAGGACCATGACATGTGATTGTTAGAAAGACTGCAGAAAGTTCACTTTATAAATACATACATACTTAGCAAAATATATCATGTCGCAGCAGTCTCACCGATACTGCAGGTCACTGCACATAAAATATTAGCTGTAGCCTCTTGGTATGTGTGGAAACAATATATCTTCAAAGTATCCCTCCACACGGCGACTTTGCAGAGGCAAAACGGAGGACTTGGAATTAAAGACGTGCTTTTAAACAAATACATGCCACTAAGACAGGCATCACGAAACTTCTGTTCTTCTCGTTAGATCCTGGGGATAGGAACGCTCCTGTTAATGTAGCATGCCAGCCTAGATTACGTCCGAGAGTACTATGGAGATTGGAGCTGTATAAGACTTCCACCATCACAAACCAACACTAGAACGGTCTATGATTATATTAGCAGACATCGTCTTCACAAACCAATTACGGTTAATTAACCTACAGAAACTGGATGAACGTCTGGAAAAATATCAACAATAAAATTCTACCAACTAGAGTCAGTGCCGTATGGTGCGACGTTGTAAACGAAACCATACCCTCAGCGGAACGATTATGGAAAATCAGATTGAGACCATCTCCATACTGCGACAAATGTCGGCATGTAGAAACTGTAGCGCACATCTTCTTATGTGAAAATAGTATCAGAATTTGGAACTGGACTAAGAAGAAATTAGCACTGCCAACAGAACCGCAGAAAGTCATATACCGATAACTGAAGCTTTACAACCCGACTGGAAATGTTACCCGTCCGTTACTCGTGGCTTCTGGGACAGTTTGTGTTTTACATCGTAGCAAACAGAACTTAGAAAAGTACATGTTTTATATTGCAGAAGAACATTTTAAGCTGAAGAAGAATAACAAATATAAGGAATGGTTTCAAATATTTTTATCTATTGCTTTACGTGGGCTACGAAGAGGTAGACAGTTTTTTTGATTAGAAGCAGAATACTATTCTTTCACTTTTTTTTATTCCTGGAATATTCTTTTACGTTGGTTCTAAAATCAGAACTGTTCTAATTTGGCAAAACCACTCCGGCTCCGAAATTTTTTTCATTTGTTGAAAAATATATGGCTTCCTTACAGACCTCATATGCATCCAGTGCAAAATAACTTAAATTGCGAATATATTTCTGAATGAATGTTTTTTATGTATTTTACCGTCACCCTTTTCACTGTTATAAGTTATGTTCTACAAGGAACGCACGCCATTGGAGGCGGCAATCTGTAATTCATTTTACCTTAATTACTACTTCAATTTTGTTCCACAATTTAAAGGTATATATGGGTGCAAACATGGAATACATGGGAATAATGCAGCTGCTCAGTGACAGGTATGGGGGAGGCATTGAGGCCAGGCCTTGGATCCTCGACCCCTGCCCTCTTTGCCTCCGCCTACCTGGTGCTGAAAGTCTTCTCAAACTCTAAAACAAATTATAGTGCAGTGATCAGCATGTCTGTCTAGTAAGCAGGAGGTCCAGGTTCGAAGCCCAGTCAGTCACAAATATTCATCTGCCGTCTTAGCTGTATTTCAACGCGCTGTGACAGTGTGGACGTCGGTCCTTCGATATTTAAGATGCAATTGTTTTTTGAGGCAATAGAGGTGATTTGCGAACATTTGTCTTGCCATCAGTGTAACGGGACTTCAACGGCATCCAACCGTTAGTGATTGCTTTGTACCGGCGCTAACCCATGTGCCGGCCGAAGTGGCCGTGCGGTTAAAGGCGCTGCAGTCTGGAACCGCAAGACCGCTACGGTCGCAGGTTCGAATCCTGCCTCGGGCATGGATGTGTGTGATGTCCTTAGGTTATTTAGGTTTAACTAATTCTAAGTTCTAGGGGACTAATGACCTCAGCAGTTGAGTCCCATAGAGTTCAGAGCCATTTCTGCTAACCCATGCCATATATATGCGAATCAGATTGTAGTTCATATTCAGTCAAATAACGAATGGTCAGTATACAAGTATGCCGGCCGGGGTGGCCGAGCGGTTCTAGGCGCTACAGTCTGGAACCGCGCGACCGCTACGGTCGCATGTTCGAATCCTGTCTCGGGCATGGATGTGTCTGACGTCATTAGGTTTTTAGGTTTAAGTAGTTTTAAGTTCTAGTAGACTGATGACCTCAGAAGTTAAGTCCCATAGTGCTCAGAGCCATTTGAACCATTTATGAAGTATACAAGTATTTACGAACAGTAGAAGCAGGATTGCAGCGAACTGATCCCTTAACCAAGTGCAACATAGAGTACCTGTGTAATGAGTCATTCCAGCTGCATAGCTGAGGGTAATGTTTGTTAAGCAATCCACTGCAGAATTAATGTAATACCCGCACGATGATCTCTGTAGTCATACTGTATCATTAGCAGCCCACGAATGGAGTACTATGTTCGTTAAATCGGATTATTCAAGCCGAGGCCAAATAAAGAGAAGCGACGACGCCACAACACTATCTTTACTTAAGTAGGTAGTCAGCGCTAAATTATGTGGGCCACCATTAACATTACAGTAAGCAGTTTGAGAGCATAACACCACCACAACTACTGACAACCTGAGCCATATCATCACGCAGTTGTAACTCGCAGCGATTACAAGTTGCTGATGTTTGTCAAGAATAGTGGAAAGCGCCTCTGAAGTTCCATTTTCATTACGCCTACGACGGAGAGACTCCTAAATAACAGTAATAGGTCACCCAGCGAAGAGAAGGGTCTACGTATTGTCTCAAGTTCTTGCAGTTTTATATTAATGCAGTTCCCGATAGTTTCACACTAACGGGTTCTTTTGGCTATCGGAATACTCATATGGGAATTATAAAAGTGTAGTTGCTAGAACGCTCAACTACCTTCATAACACCTCATTCTGGATTGAATACGACTCGGAAAGTGACATTAATTTGACGTTTCCATCCATCTCCTGACGTCTTACTGAATGAAGTCTGAAATGCACGCACAGTTGTGTTGCCTGCCGCATGGAATCTGTGATGTGTTGTGGCAGCTGGCAGTCATTGCTGAATACAGACATTTGCAATTATCCCCACTGCTTTAGGGGAAATCGTCTTTGTTGCATTTTTTACATACCCGAATTAGCACAATAACATAAGGCTTGTTCTGCTGAAGAACTTGATGCCCACAATTCCTTAAATAAGAATCTCCTAGCGGGAGTAATGCATGAAAGGAGACAGACTGTTGGACAAAACAATGGACAGCTCCCTGCTTTTTGCGTTTCCGATAGCGCCTACGATAAGAATCTGTTGTCATATTTTGCTTCACAACCTTAAACTGTTTATTTTTTTACTTCATACTAAAACAAAAGTTATGATATGAGAAGAGGAAATGACTGATATGCTTCTCAGGAACTTTAGTTTTTCGTGTTTATTTTCTCACTTCATACTTATACAAGGGCGTTAATATGAGAAGAGGAAATGAAATATACGCTTTTAAGACATAATATTTCCTTGTGTGCTACTACTGCATACATGAAAGCCCTGCAGTTAATTTTTGTATGTTGGATAAATTTTGATATCACCTCACATTCCTTTGTGAGAAAGTTCCTATTTTCTTGGGATTCAAATAGAGTGGACATTTCATCACTGGTTAATATTCTGATGACTAATGACATGATACCCGTTGCATTTCCTCCATGACACCCGTGAGTAGGGTCTCACGTTGGTTACTATAAGAACACGCAGGAAGTGATATCCGCTCACTGCAGTCAGAGCCGAGGTGATTTCTGCTGCAGTGTCCACGCTCAGCCAACATAAACAAATCTCGGCGGCATTGGGCACTGCTAATCGCTGCACTTGTCGCGAGTCTCGACAACAAAGGCGAACTGTCTCTGCTAACGATACTATGGAGTTAATACATTTTACTTAACGTAATATGCAGGTCGTGGGTTGGGTAAAAATTCAGTTTGTAACTTCCCATCGCATTAAAAAACTTTACAGTCATATTTGATGCAATATTTATTGTTGGTTGTCTCTCTAATGTTAATAGTATTGATTCAGATTGTGCGTGAACTCGAAAATACACACACACACACACACACACACACACACACAGTCTTTGATTCCAGTGAGGGTGACATCCACTGTGTGTTGAACAACACATGCACCAGTCAATTCCTCAGTTGGCGTCGAATGGATGAGATTTTTAAATTACCTTGCATAGCAAGAATTGTAAGGAGGAGACTGAAAGTAAATGGATTTGTATCTAAAGAGCTGCGACAAAGCGAAGTTTGACAGACTATAGGATAATTGTCCACATGGGTTTTGTGGACGAGTATACTTTTAGTAACCAACCCACCCACGATCATTACATAAGATTTCTCGAAGGCGTAGGGGCATTGATTTCATTAAGTCGTCGACAGTGTAGCGTGATGGTTTACTTCCCACCATACGTTTTCTATATGCGTCCAAAGGTCGCTTGCATTTGTAGGTCCACATGGCAATGACCTTGTTACCTCTGCCCACATATTCTCTATCTGGTTAATGTTCGGTGATCGTGGAACAAACGGCAACAGCTTTATCCTCTCTTGGCCCTGAAACCAATCTCGCACTGCTCTGCTATGATGGATGGGGCTCTGCTCCTGTAAATAAACTGTTATCTCGTTCGTTCATATATTTATATTTAAATAACATATTAGTAATAAACACATTGTATCATTATTTTCCACAGTGTTTAAGAATTCAGGCCCTGTGATCAATAAGTGGTCTAGATTCAACCGTCCGATTAAGAATGTGGTTTACCCAGTCTATGAAATGATGAGAGTCGTATTCGGATATCCACATTAAGCCTGACTGGCTGAATCCGATTAGAACGATCAGGTATCGAAATGAAATTACAGAAATTGGATAATTTGAACGTCTGTATCGCAACAATGCTGTGCACATAAATTCCTATGATGGAGTAACAGGTAGTAACTGTCTAAGAAAAAGAGAGAAATATGTCTACTAGCAGCAATGTAACGTAATTATAACCCAGATTTATGTGATGGAAATACTGAATCGAGCAATGCACTTCTATTTCAGTGACATTTGCTGATGACATAATGACAATAATAAAAAGAGACATGAGGCCGATAGTGAAAACCCTTCCCCATATGGGTGGTACCGAGGAAATCAAATGCTTGGGGTGAACCAAATACTAACACAATCCTGAACGTTCGCTCACCCATTGAACCCAAAATCCACGCACGTCTTAGGTTAGTTAGGTTTAAGTAGTTCTAAGTTCTAGGGGACTGATGACCTCAGCAGTTAAGTCCCATAGTGCTCAGAGCCACGCACGTCTGAGTGAAAATCACCGCTACTCTGGTCACCGCCTGTTGGCTCAATGAGCTCGGCTGAAAATATTTGTTTCCAAAGGCTTCAACACCCTCTGGTCCTGTCCGCTCCTGGAATCACCCAGGCCAAACCAACGAAACACAATCAAACATGAATTGTGCAAGCAACGTCAGCTTTACCCCAGGTGGTACACAACCCGGATGTCGACAGGCGGCAGTTGGATTTTCGGATTCTGGGGAGTCCAGGTCAGCACGGCAGAGAATATCGAAGATCTCTGGTAAATTTCCCTACAAGCAGAAAACATACATTTGAAAACTAAACATCGATACGTTGATCCAAGCACGAAAACTAAATAATCTCACCAAAAAAAAATCGACCAACAGAAAATTCTCGTCCTTGCTCTTGACGAACCACGACTAACTGACAGTGAAACCTTGCATTACGGACACCATTGCATCTTCAAGAGCAAAATACAACAAATGTAGCGGAAGGCGTACCAGTCTTTGGCATTGCTTTTCTCGAACACAGATCTATCATCAATTGTGTCAAAGAAATCACTCCCATCAACAATCGACTTATGACTATGCTCATTCAGAGACCCAGTAAAAAATATACTCTCATCAATGCACATGCCCCCACCAACATCGAAAATAAGAAAAACAACAAAAATGTCGGAAATTCTGGAACACACTAGAAAATACTATGAGCAGAATTCACCAAGATGACGTGAAAATACTAATGGGAGACTTCAACTCTCTATTTGGAACAGAAAAAACCTGTAGAAAAATCATTGGTACAAATTCAACATACCGAAAGGCTTAGACCAACGGCACACGTCTGACTGACGTTTGCCAACAAATAAACCACAAAAGGATGTCTTCCCACTTTAGGAAAAAACCAGTTCCCAGGTAACATGCTTGACTACCCGGTGCAAGCTGCTTTCGTTCGCCTTTCTAGACTCGCTGAAAGCCAGTTTTTTAATTCTTTTGTAGTAGAGCTACAAGCAGCCAGATACAAACTCAATAAGGAAATCGTAAGATAACGCTCGAGCAAAATTCGTCTTGCTACTTACAGTAACCCTTAATGTCAGAGACAAAACCTTACGGTACTGCCAATTTCATAATGCCACTTTTGTTTTCTGCCGAGATATTTGTTGTGGTTGTGAATACATAATTTTATCTATGAAATGCCACATTGTCATAATACTTGCGAATGATACAGGAAATGAAGAAAATACAGATCCTTTCGAAGTCAAAAGTCGGTAATAGCCTACTAATTCGTGTTAAAATAGGCTGAATTGTCTTACAGACACTTAATGCTTTATTAAGATAGACTGCCGTCGTGATGTCTCTATAGTAAGCTGATTTTAATTTGTATTAGTACAGTGAATATTTTAATTGCATTTTCCATTAGTTTACTAATCGTAACAGTAATCATCAAAGAGAAAATAATCAGAATCTGAATTTTCTTTCACGGTATCTAAAGCAATCTGACAATCGTAATGTTGTTTACAAATTCTACGCCCGTAGAAACCCACTGCTTCTAAAGATGTCATTAAACCAGTGTAGTTTTAAGAGTATTTTCGTCTAGAAATTAATTGCCTTGACGGTTGCTCGATCAAGAGCGGGAAAGGTAAAATTTTACGAATATATGACGAGAGGGACAAGTGCTTGAGAGAGGACTTCCCTATCAAAACAAGTGCCTGAGGGACGACTTTCCTATTAATCTCCTGGATAGTTTTGTTTCTCAAATCAACAGAGTGAGTTATCATGCAGTAGCACAGGTGATGAAGTTTTGTTGCTCCAGTTTCTTATACTGCGACCGAAAGGTGTCTCAGTTGTTGACAACAAAATCAAGCTGTGTTGCACACACCCCTTGGGGCAGAATTCGTACCCCGAAACACACTTTTGGAACTATCTGATGTAAAATACACTTCTGGAAATTGAAATAAGAACACCGTGAATTCATTGTCCCAGGAAGGGGAAACTTTATTGACACATTCCTGGGGTCAGATACATCACATGATCACACTGACAGAACCACAGGCACATAGACACAGGCAACAGAGCATGCACAATGTCGGCACTAGTACAGTGTATATCCACCTTTCGCAGCAATGCAGGCTGCTATTCTCCCATGGAGACGATCGTAGAAATGCTGGATGTAGTCCTGTGGAACGGCTTGCCATGCCATTTCCACCTAGCGCCTCAGTTGGACCAGCGTTCGTGCTGGACGTGCAGACCGCGTGAGACGACGCTTCATCCAGTCCCAAACATGCTCAATGGGGGACAGATCCGGAGATCTTGCTGGCCAGGGTAGTTGACTTACACCTTCTAGAGCACGTTGGGTGGCACGGGATACATGCGGACGTGCATTGTCCTGTTGGAACAGCAAGTTCCCTTGCCGGTCTAGGAATGGTAGAACGATGGGTTCGATGACGGTTTGGATGTACCGTGCACTATTCAGTGTCCCCTCGACGATCACCAGTGGTGTACGGCCAGTGTAGGAGATTGCTCCCCACACCATGATGCCGGGTGTTGGCCCTGTGTGCCTCGGTCGTATGCAGTCCTGATTGTGGCGCTCACCTGCACGGCGCCAAACACGCATACGACCATCATTGGCACCAAGGCAGAAGCGACTCTCATCGCTGAAGACGACACGTCTCCATTCGTCCCTCCATTCACGCCTGTCGCGACACCACTGGAGGCGGGCTGCACGATGTTGGGGCGTGAGCGGAAGACGGCCTAACGGTGTGCGGGACCGTAGCCCAGCTTCATGGAGACGGTTGCGAATGGTCCTCGCCGATACCCCAGGAGCAACAGTGTCCCTAATTTGCTGGGAAGTGGCGGTGCGGTCCCCTACGGCACTGCGTAGGATCCTACGGTCTTGGCGTGCATCCGTGCGTCGCTGCGGTCCGGTCCCAGGTCGACGGGCACGTGCACCTTCCGCCGACCACTGGCGACAACATCGATGTACTGTGGAGACCTCACGCCCCACGTGTTGAGCAATTCGGCGGTACGTCCACCCGGCCTCCCGCATGCCCACTATACGCCCTCGCTCAAAGTCCGTCAACTGCACATACGGTTCACGTCCACGCTGTCGCGGCATGCTACCAGTGTTAAAGACTGCGATGGAGCTCCGTATGCCACGGCAAACTGGCTGACACTGACGGCGGCGGTGCACAAATGCTGCGCAGCTAGCGCCATTCGACGGCCAACACCGCGGTTCCTGGTGTGTCCGCTGTGCCGTGCGTGTGATCATTGCTTGTACAGCCCTCTCGCAGTGTCCGGAGCAAGTATGGTGGGTCTGACACACCGGTGTCAATGTGTCCTTTTTTCCATTTCCAGGAGTGTATTATGTTCACACTACTCTTTGATCTAGTCTACGTCTTTTGGTGGGGCTCAGCCTTTCATTTCTTCTTAGGAAGATAATGATAAAGGCATCATAGCACGTCACCAGTAACAGTACTGCATAGGAATGCTCAATGAGCGGCCTGATGACGTTCAATAATAGTCTCTCCATTGACTTTTGTTGTTTCGAATTAGAGCATGCAGTACTCCTACACCAGACCTCTGAACTTTGCCTGTTTAATGCAAATGTCGCATGATGGTTAAATGGTAATTCGTAATCCATCACATATATCAGTAGTCGAGACTTCCTTAATGTGGAAAATCATTCATGCCAGAACGATCTTTGTTGAAACAAGAATATCCTTTTTGGCATATCTTTCCCAAAAGCTCTCGCTCCACGCACAGTTCAAATCTTTCTAGCTGCCTCCTCTACATTCACCCCTCTGTTATACCAAAAGTAAACGTTGTGTTGCAGATGTTACACCTTTTTCCACTTGCGTCTCAATTTTACAATGCTTAACTGTAGTTCATGATTTTCAAGTATGCAAAATCCAATGCTTAACTGCAAGGTGATAACTAGAACTTCAAATTTGAAAACGACAGTTGATACATACACTGACAGCGGCGCCGGATTTCAAGCGGCGGGTGGCGTCTGGCCGGTGGTAGGTAGCCGCTGCAGCGCGAGGAAACGCTCGAACGTAAGCTGTTATGATCGCGTCGCAGCCACGAGCTGTACTGCGGAATTGTTTGTGGAATACTTGTTATTGCGGGTGGGTAGAATGTTAAGCGAATTGTCTTCGATGTTCAATCAGACTCACAACTTTAGACCGAAATGTGGTAAAAAAAAAAAATACAGTTGGACGCGAACATGCGCCTCTAAGTTTAGAATGCACGACGATTACCGCAAGACCACGGGCTCACTCCGTCGATATCAGCTAGGAAGTAGACAAGACTACCTCCTAACACTTCCGCATCTTACAGTGTTGCCAGATTGTGCAGATGGCCGGACTTCGAGTTGTCAGGGGCGGTCAGTTTTATTGGCCACCTTAAGTGAACGACTCGGACTTAGTCTCTGTGGCGGCCGGCCGGCGGTCAGTTTTTATGTCTAAGACTGTACATGATGAGGATTGAGATTCGTAAGTGTTACAAAATAAATGTTGTGGCTAACCTGTGATAGTTCGATGAATATCGCTCGCTCATTGTCGTGTGTTTGATGTTTATTTACTCTTTTGTATTCCTGAAATTATTTGTAGTGAATCCTGGTTATTGAAGTCACTGTTTTATTGAAGGATAATGATGGGTAAACGGAAAGTGAGTAGAAATCCTCTGAAGGTTTTTAAGGAATGGAAAAATGTTGCAAAGCCAAAGGCATGTTTTATTACCATAAACAATGAAGATGATAACCAAGTGTATGAATGTAACCTTGCTGGTACACCTGCCCATTGCAATGAAGATAAGAAAGAACTACTTCGCAGAGGAACCTTGGTTCAGTTAGTGAAAAGTATGAATGTTTTATGGGTGAATTTCAAGGAATACTATTGAGAATCGACGTTTGAAGCTGACTGCGGAAGAATTCTACTGCGGCCAACATTCATTCCACGGACGGGCCACGAAGATAAGAAATGACAAATCGGCGCTCATACAGAGACATACAGACAGTCGTTTTGCCCCTCGCTCTGTTTGCGAGTGGAATAGGACAGGAAGTGACCAGTAGTCGTACAGGGTACCCTCCGCCAAGCACCATACGATGGCTAGCGAGGTACGTATATAGACATAGATGTCACTCCATCCATTTATAGGCACACAGAACTCACGGAAGAATGTTGTCTCTTATTTATTGAGAAAACAAAGACAGAAATTCTGCTGCTGATTGTCTCTCTGTAGAACCCTTCGTATTACCCACTAATTTTCTCATTGCAGTCACTTCGCGAGATGTATATGAGAAGTTGTAATATGTTTACCCGCAGCACTTAGAATAAGCTTACCTCTCAATTCCCCCTTCGTCAGAGTATCGCCTACCGGTGTCTTCACGAATAATCCAGTCTTCGATACGTAGCATTTAAATACAACTGATTCAACGATTGGAGATGTCCGCCGCCAAGTTACAGACCCCTGTTGATTATGCCGAAATCACATCACGCTCCGACAGCACTGTTCCATTAGTTAGTTAGAAGGCCGTTTAGTCCTCCACCCGTCACCGACTAGGGAGACAGCTATCACTACCAGAAAAATAGCACATCTACGTACAGCAGGAAATTCACAATCGTGCAGAGTTCACATGGATTGCACAGAGAAATTCAAAAGCATAACACCTACAATTGATCTATATCGAATAACTGTCTATTTATAAACTTGATGCGTAACTTAGTGTTCTTTATCGTATTCCTATGATTACCACGTTGGAAATACGAAAGGGTAATGGCGTCCCAGTCTTCGTTGACTGCACCACAGTGGCCCCCCTTCTCTCTCCCCCCCCCCCTTTTCACCTTCCCTCCCCCTTGTTACTTTTTTAACATCCAACGGAGGTAAAACTACGAACTATGAAAACTTTGCCAACATCATCTGGTAGAGAACTGAATAAGATTTTAACACGTCTTTCTATTGACCTACATCGGAAACAACTACCGTCTGTGTGTTGACATGGACCATACGTGATGACCCATTAAATATACTTGTGTTGGTCGACTGGAGCAGGCGGACAGTGATCGAAGTCGCTTCCACGGACCTGTGTTAAGTTTTGTCGCCTGTACTGGAGGAAAACCATGTCTCACAATCACAAGGAAAGGGTTCGTGTGCTGTAGTTTCGTAAGTAGTTTTACACATTGTTTCTTGCTGTAACATACAACACAACAGTCGGGCATGCGAACACTAGCAGACACATTTGCATAGCAGCTACATCACCCGCGTAATTGAGACAGTTGTTAGTGCAGCTGCAACATGCTGCCGCTTGATGGTGCTAAAAGAAATGTACGGAGTTTTGCATGTAAATGACACAGACCACTGTTGTTTTTATGATCGAGTGTTAGTCTAAGCATAATTTCGTGCGGTTCCGAGCATTCGAGCTCAGAGGTGTCCCCTGTTATTAGGGAACGATCACATAGGCTCAGTCGCTGGTAAAGCAAACAGCGGACTTCGGTTTATTATAGAACACTAGGGAAATACAATCTACAAAGGAGACTGGTTACAAATCACTCATGCGACCCACCCTAAAATATTGCTCAAGTTTGTGAGACCGGTACCAAATGGAACTGACCTAAATCTACTTTTACATTATTCCTCCCCAAGCCAGCTGACGGTGTCTGGCAGAGGGTACTTCTGGTATTACTAACTGACCGTCCCCCTCCCAGTTCCACTCGCGAATGGCGCGTGGAAGAATGAGCGTCGGTAAGCCTCTGTATTAGCGCTGGTTTCTCGAAATTTCTCACCCTGATTATTTCACCAGATGTAAATGGAAGATAGTAATATGTTTTCCGACTCTTCTTCCAGTAGTAAAACCCTCCGTGATGCACAACACCCGTCTTGTAACGTCTGCCAATGGAGTTGTTTGAAAATCTCTGCAGCGCTCTCGCGTCGACTAAACGATCACCTGACGCAATGCGCCGACCTTAGTTGGGTCTTCTCTATCTCTGCTATCAGTCCTACCTGGTGAGCATCCCCGATTGATGGACAGTAGTCAAGAATCTGTCGAACAAACGCCTTCTAAGCCATTTCTTTCGTGGATGAGTTACATTTCCGTAAGATCCTTTCCATCTCTGTCTAGCATCTGCTTTTGCTGTGTTTGTGTTAAGTGTTCATTGCACTTAATGTCACACTGGGTAGTTACTCCTACATATTTTACAGTAGATGCTGTTCCTAGCAATTTGTCATCAATAGTGTAGTTTTGGGCTTACAGGAGTTGATTTCTTTTCCTTTGTATGCGCAATATGTTTATATTAATTTACGTTAAGGGTAAACTGCCAGAGGCTGCTCCATTCATCAGTCTTCTGTAGATCGTTTGCAAATCGATAGTCTTCCTGGCGTTGCCACTTTCTTATAGACAACCGCATCATCTGCAAAGGTCTTAAAGAGCTTCTGGCGCTTTCTACTAGGTCATTTATATACAATGTAAACAGTAACGGTCTTATCACATTTCTTTGGGATACTCTGGAAATTACCTTTACCTCTGCCGATTTTGTTCCGTTCAGAGCGATGTGTTGAGTTCTGTCTAAATCCACTCACAAATCTGGTCCGATACTCGATGAGCTCGTATTTTTTCGCTAAGAGGTGTGAAATATCGGCCTGCAGTCGAGAAACAGGGCGGCAACCTGAGCGCCGTTGACTGCGGCGCTGTGCGTGTGGATTTCTATAGAGAAGATCTCCGTTCTCCAAGATTCGTCATTATACGTGGGCGTGAAACATGTTCAGTAATTCTACAACAGATTGACATCAACGAAATAGGTCTATGATTACGCCAACGTAGTAGCTTGCAATCTGAAGGGGGCACTTGTCCTTTGAGCAGAGGGTGAGATCTGCAACCTTTGCTTGTGATTTTATTTGTGAGATTATTCCGGAAAATACATTTATCACTTCCCGCCTAAACATGTTATCGAACCACGATAGGGTAATTCCCTGCCACGAGTAGAAAAATGTTGATTGTGTAGCTCGTGCTTTGTTGTGAAATATTGATAGTTGAGAAGGTTATTTTAATCTTTCAAATACTGCACCACTGGACTGTTTTGCTAAAATGTGGGGCTAATTATCTGTGGATAAAGTGAAGTTTGCGACAGTTCTTAAATATCACAGAGTCGTCGGCGTAAAGATCTGTTTCGTCACCTATCTGTTTAAGTATGTCGCTCCCGTAAACAGCGTACGGTACATAACGGGGACTCACCCAGTCTTGTAGTATTCCTGCATCAACTCATCGTATCTGGCTGAAACGGAACGTATTCCCTATAAGTAATTGCCGCTTTGGAAGGAAGGAGTGTGTAGTCCAGATTATGTGCCTGAGGCACGCGAATTGGTTTAATTTATAGGTGACGCCAGTGCGCACGACTCAGTCAAGAATTTTTGAATGCCTAGAGACAGTGAGTGCTCGTCTGTTCTCTCTGAAGATGTCAGCTGTCCCGCGAGAGCTGTCTTACATAGTTTCAAGACCCAGTATGGAGTGAGGAAAGTTGGCATATACAGTAACTGCCTACGTGTCGCTCGGTTAGTGACGGCATAACAAGTTAAATTACAGAGCCATTTAAGCAGTCATTCCTACCGACATCCATACGCAACTGGAACGAGAAGAAAGTCAAATACGTGGGACAGCGTTTAACGGAGTGTGGGAGAGGGTGTATAGTAGGCAGAGCCTCAGAGCATTGGAGTCATACCTGAGGGGGAACGGCGAGCAGCGCAGTCCTGGTACGAGTTTCACACGGTTTCCTTGGGCTCTTATAAACCGAGAAGTCTTGAACAGCGCACAATAATCTTGGTCATCCGGGCAATGTTATTGGAAGCAAATGAGACTACAGATTGCACTTTTTAATATTGTCTAGCGAGACAGCGGTTGTTAAGGTAATCGTTTTGAGTAATTTAGCATACAACCACTAATATTACGAGCATAATCCACAGCAACGCGTTTCGGGAGTCAAGCTCCCATCACGTGACTGTATAACTTAATCCTACATAAACTGCACTTCAAATGCATTTAATGTCAAAGTATAAGAACAAATAAATGTATTCGAACATGAAGTCTTCGTCTTACTTTACCAGAGCCCCTGCTCCGCTTATCCGTGTTTCCACGCATTCTCCAAAGCGTTGCTTCCGTGGGCCGCTAAACAGCGCTCACATCAGCTGCCTCACAGTGCACCGCTAGTTCGTAAACATGTGTACTTACGGCTCTGCCAGACTGCACTGAGCCATCAGCCGTTCCTAAACATTCCACAGATGGTACAAAGCGATGGAGAGACACCGTACTAGTAGTAACCTGTGCCAAATTGTTCACATTTATCGTACTAACGCCAGCCTTAAAATAATGTAGAAACAGATGCAGAAGGCATTACCGTTCTCGCCAAACTTAACCCGGTGGATTGCTATTTCACGTTCCTCAAGCTGGTCCGGTTTCTTTCCTTTCTCCTCTGCATGTATAACCTCTAAGTCATCTTTTATGCCTTTCATATGTTGGCAACCACTGATCTGCCGTAGTTGTCCAATCTAAAAGTGTTTGTATGTTCCCTGTATCTTGTCGAAAAAATCCTGCCTGTTTGTCCTATACGTTTCGCTTCACACGATGTACACTGCATTTTATGAACGCATGCTTCAGTAAATTTCGGGTACGGTGCAAAGGTGGTAAATCGTCTTAGTCACAAGGGCAAGAAGAAAGTGATTTTTCTCGGTTTGGGTTTTAGTGTTACCGATTTACCACTGCCTTTCTCCGTCTGTTATAAACCATTAGTGTATCGATCGATGACTGTGACGGGTGCTTGTGCCATTCGGAAGTTAACTTCTGTTGTGGATGAGTGCGGAAAGAAAAGTAGGAACGTGAAGGAACCTGCTGTTGGCACGCAGTACGCGCCTTTCGAGTAACATTGAGGTGGCTACCGGGTTTGACGGCTGGCGACCCCCCCCCCCCCCCCCCACACACACACACCCTAAAGCAGCCAGCGCCACAGGGCGTCACTTCCCGAGACATCGGCCAAGTTCTGAAGCACCACGGTCAGACTGACGTGCAGTCTCATGATCGGAAAACTTATTTCTCCACCTCTTCTGCTCATTTGCGATGAATACCGGCGCTGGAATTTCTTCCAGCATCAGAATTAGAACAGCTTGTTCCAAATCGTGTACCACTGATGCAATGCTTGTCAGAGATCGCGACTTGGCATGTGATTTGAATACAAATAACCTACTCCAGTTCGTACCACATAATGTGAATCGGTCTGGCAATCCAGATTTAGGTTTTTCGTCGTTTCCGTAGATCACTTAAGACAAATTCTGGAATTATTCATTTTGTGAAGAACGTCACTTCCTTCTCCAGTCTTGTCCTGTTCCGTCTGTAATGACCTCGAAGAGTCGTTAGGTCCCCAAGCTTCATTCCCTCCCCCCGAACGATGTCGCGTATTGGTAAAGAAATGAGCGTCGTATTCGTAAAGAGTAGTTTACAAACCAACATCCAGCCTCCATGAGTTACGCTTCCCATTGCTCCGTAAGTCGCCTCAGGCGAATAACAAGATGATTGCTTTATATAGGCCCTGTGTTATCCGTATACAAATGAGCTATCGCAGCGTTCCCAATAATTTGGTTTGGAGAGGTTATAGTGCAACCTTTCTTCTTTCTACCCTTAGCCACCAATAGCGAAAGCACTAGTCTCAAATCTCGCAGAAAGCTCATTTATTTTGTTGAGATTGATTCGTAACGTCTAACGCATCATTTTCAAATCACGTAATACACACATCAAAAAAAGTTTTGCATCACGCCGGTTCCCAGAACTCCCGAAGATAGACGTTGACTGTGGGTACTGTATCACAGACACAGTCCCTTTGAGTATTCAGAGATGTCGCTAAACCCGTCCATAGATGTAAACACCATGCATGAGCAGCGCCTATTAGACGGAGGGGGTCCGACAGCCCATCGGTTCCAGTCATTCCACCAGTAAGGAGGTACACGGCTCGTGTTGTCTGTAGTTCAATCACGCCTAAACGGTCAGTACCGTGACTCGATTGCGTCCGCATTGTTACTTTGTGCCAGGAAGGGCTCTCAACAAGAAAAGTGTTCAGGCGTCTCGGAGTGAACCAAAGCAATGTTGTTCGGACATGGAGGAAATACAGACGTTTTGAAATGGCTTGCTGTGTCACTCCCACTAATTGTGCCAATTCTTCTTGAGTCTTTACTCAGCAATGTCTCCAATTCTGCAGCTTCGAAAACATTCTCTCTTCCACCACGATGCCGGTCTACGACATTCAAATCACCGTTCTTCAAGCCTTGAAACCACTCAAGACACGTTCTTTCACTAATAGAGTCCTTACCACAAGTACTTGAGAGCATTCGATGGGACTCAGCCGCTGTTTTCTTCATATTGAAACAAACCAGTAACACCTCCCGCAAATGACGAGACTTAGGCTCGTAAACTGACATTTTGAATCAAGAACAACTTTATGATGCAGACACAAATCGATTAACGTTTGAATGAGGTTACGTTCACCGAGGTCCAAGCTACCTGCCTGACGTCTGCGATCTATTTCTTTCGATCGTTACTTACCGTTGTCGGTACCTATCGGCAAATGGCGGAAGCAAAGTTGTACAGTCGTGGACAAAACGAGCGAGACCCCTCGCCTTTTCGTTATGCTGACCCGCACGGCTTTAAAGTCTGCTACACAGCATAACAGGCAAGGCGACGAAGTGCTACCAACATACTACGCACAGGCGTGAAATTGACAAACTATCTGAACTTTTTTAGACTGTTTTCAATAATTTGTAAGACTATATTAATGCTGATTAGTGTGTTAAATACAACACCTAAATATAAGACAGAACTGAAAGAAGAAACGCTAATTGGTATGAACTGTACCAAAAACATGAATTTCAACTTATCGAGATAACATAACTGTTTTATTAAGACAAAGAACCCCAGATTGTTACGAATTAGCAAAATATTATCCGCATTCGGCCGCGAAACGGTCTGTGTCAACGTTCAGACCAGTCATACTGGATTACCGTTGCTGACCTACCATGAAAGTGTGCAAACTTAGCAACGCGTGAAGATTCATAACGAAATTCAGTTAAAAATCATTCAGTGCCAAACTTAAGTCAATTCCATTATTGACAGAAGCGGAAAAAGTAGGCAGTGACATGTATGAAATTCTACAAGAGTGTCATATTGACATCCACAGGGCGCCAGTCAGAATAAAGGTAGCGATAAAACGTATTGGGGACGCGAGAATTTCTTAAAATTGCTTTCCTGATATTCTATCTGCCTCCATCGAGATTAGAACCGAAGACAAACCAGATCTTCCTTTCACTACGCTAGCAGACAACCCAGGTAAACAGCCCTCTATTATTACCCCAGACATGAATAAGCCGGCAATTTCGCAATGAAAATGGCAAAATGATCTGTAGTTTCTGTTGCATAGAGCTTTCTGGACTCAAAACCATGAATTTTCTTCCTTTATGTCACCGCTTATGTGACAATCATTCGGGATGTTTATCGAAATAACAAAATACTGTTATTAGAGAGTAAATTTAGTAGGGTAATTCTGCACCACCCCAGGAAATAAACGGCTACATAGCTGCCAAACGTATTCTACACTGTTTCAAATTCTCCACTAGACTCGCCACAGCCAGAAAACGTTCATTAGCCGAAGTGTTTCTTAAGCTAGCTAATAATGGGAATGTTCGCACTTCTAAAACGCGGTGTCATTGATACTGGGATGTGAATTACCACGTGTATAGGCAAATGGATTCTATTTGCATTCCTGTAAACGTGAGTTAGATCGAAAGCGTAGATACGATTAATATGGTGATGTATCGACTGCAACTAGAACATTTCGAATAAAGAGTAGGGGGTGTTATTTATGCGGCCCTCATCTTCAGTAGCTGTCGTAGCTGTTTTCGTTGTTAGGATTTCGTCACCTAAACCGGTAAAAACGGAACGCTACTAGTCTCACTTTCTTGACCGTCTATCGGTCTACCCAACCCTTGAAACCCGTTTTCCTCCAGAACGGGTAGACATAATAAGCGCAAATGTATCGCACTTCTTGCGGTAACCGGTTCCTTGGTGGTGTTAAAAAGTGAGCTTCTATGTCAACACAATCTAAAGATACGCCCGTTTATGTAAAGAAAATTTACGCGAAAGGTCAAAAAATGGGTTCAAGAACTATGCGACCAAACTGCTCATGTCATCAGCCCCTAGAACTAGAACTACTTAAACCTAGCTAGCCTAAGGACATCACAGACCTATGCCCGAGGTAGGATTCCAACCTGCGACTGAAGCAGCCGTGCGGTTCGTGACTGAAGCGCCTGGAACCGCTCGGCCACCGCACCCGGCGAAACCCTATTCACCTCATGTATAATGATAAAATATACTGTCTAGTGAGGATAAACTGTACTCGCCAGCAACTCAGATCGTTTGATCTCGGAACTTTTACGAAGCTACATTCAAACGTTGTTCGAAGTCGTCTGCAATATCCATTTATAAACACCCTAGGAACGTCGTATGCGATATCCACTTCTGAAGATGCTGGCAGATACTGCAGTACCATAGCAAGTAGGTAAGAATTTATTGTTATTGGTTCATGCATGACACTTTATTTCAATATCAAGTTAACGAGCCTAGGTGTTTGTATGTGGCTGAAGCTAATGAACAAAAAGTAAGTAAACAGCATGCAACTTCGACGTTCAAATCAAATGAAAGTCACATGTCGCGATTACAACGTAATTTCGTTGTTACATCTACATGACTACATCAACAGGATTTCTTTGCAATCCAAGACTTACGTGCCTGGCAGAAGGTTCGGACTATTTCTCTACCGTCCCACTCATTAACAGTGTGCGGGAAAAAGGACCACTTAAATTTTTTCTTGCGAGTCTTGAATTACATTATTACTATTGTTTCTTCCTGTGTAAGTTCCCGAGGGAATAATGTTTTGGCATTCAGAACAGATGTTGGTGATTGAAATTTCGTGAAAAGATCTCGCGGCAACGAAAAACGCTTTTGGTTTCATGAATGTTACCCCAACTCGATTATCAAATCTGGGACCCTCTCTCCCCTATTTCGTGACATTACAAATCGTGCTACCGTTCCTTGGACGTTTTTGCGTGCACAGTCAATCACGTCTGTCAAACGTAGTGTAGGCAGTGTTTTCAGTTGGCCTGTTGCGTATTCTTAGTGTGCGGCCAATAAAACGCAGTCATTCGTTTGCATTCCCCACAAAAATGTGTTTTCGATCGTTCCAGTTTAAGTTTTACTGGGTACTGAGATGAACTGACAGTGCTTCGACTTGTGTTTTGTCGTGTAACCGAAAGTTAATTATTGTTATTGGACGCAGCTTTCGTGTTTAATGTATTCCTCATTAAACAGAGTACACTCCTCGTACACCACACATAACTGTTTCAAAGTATTAAATTGTTACTGATATTACCAAGTTGCAGTAGTCATCTTAACTTGCCGTTTTGAAACAAAGGAAAATATTATAGCAAAATGTAGCAACTAAGAAGCGGAGTATCCAAATAAACATACATTTCCGGTTTAAGTAGTTGCAGTAGGTCTACTACACAGTAACGTAAATTAGGAGCAAAGTCCATTAGTAGATCGTTATCAGGAAAACCAGCCCTCATAATCCGAAGTGCTACTACAAGAAAGAAAATTTCCAAACATGTCAATGAGTAGTCGAGGAAAGTGGACGCATTCTGTCTACTGAATTCCAACGCCCGCCACTTACGAGGGGACACGCCAAGTGTCACACCCCGATCTTGCTGAAACTTCGCTCAGTGAGAGAGGGGACGAAATAAGCGAACACGTGTCTCGGCTCATCTGCTTACACTCTACCGCTTCTGAGAAAACGACGGTCAAAGTTTTCAATGCGCTGTTGCTATAGTGTAGATACCTCTTAGCGGGTAAGGATTCAACTGAAGCGGTGGCTCTGCGGCTACCATAGCGACTACGGAACTTTGCGCTGCGAGTTCGAAACCCGGTTTTTCCTTTTTTCCCCCCTCACTCTCTCAGTTATCTATGAATGTTTATTCCAATTTATGTTGAAACACTGTTGTCGTTATTTGTCAGTTAATTTACTGTGTAAAGAAATAAGTTAAACAGGGAACACATAGTGCGTAGTGGGGCGATCACTATGTTGTAGAAATAATTCAGAAGCCAAGATCGCTTAAATACTGTTTACTGGATAACCGATTTCAACACACTAAAGGTGCCATCATCGGATCTGAATGTAGATTAACATTTATAAACCATTTGGATACAACGATACATGAGGCAGACCAGATGATTTTAGATCAGCTTGTCTCATTCTTTTATTATTTTTTAAATTCATTAATTACACGTAAGTTAATTGGCGAATAATGACAACATTATTTCAATATAAATTAGAAAAAAACATTCGTAGATAATTCTGATAGAGAGGCAGGAAAAAAATAATAATAAAAAAACCAATATGGTCTCGAACACGGGAATCAAAGTTAAGAAGGAACGACGGTAGCCACTGAGCCACCGCTTCAATTGCGTTCTCGGTTGCAGAAGGTGTCTACACTATAGCAACAGCGCTTTGATAACTATGACCGTCGGTTTCTCGGAAACGGTCGAGTGTCTGCAGATAAGCCGAAACACACGTTCGCTTATTTTGTCCTCTCCTTCACTGAGCAAAGTTTCCGGACAATCAGCCTATGACACCTGGTGAGTTCCCCTCGTTAGTCGAGTCGCTTCTTACGCCCGGCTAGAATTATGTATGCCTCAGAGTAAACTGCGCCATTTGGAAACACGGCGAGCGGGGATAAACACGTTTTCCTTCTTATAAGGCAACCTTCTACAGCTAAAATTCACGGAATGTTCTTCAGCTTGCCTCAGATATTTCAGAAATGTTTCTTGCGTTAGGCCTGCCGCATATGCAAAACGTAAACATTTCATTTCGTGTAATATTTATCAGGATAAGACATGACAAGAGTGGACCAGTCCCTTCTGAGAAAAATTACAGATTCTAAGTTGCTCTGCTATGTAAAGACACGGGTACGGGCTTGCGATCTCTCGTTTATGCCATCGATTTCCGTGTTACACATACTTGGCCACTGCGTTGTGGCTGCCATCGTGGAGGAGGCAGTCTATTTCCTGCTAGCGCTGTTTCCGCAGCAGATATTAACGGCGACGAATCATTCAGTCAACGCTAAATGGTCCATCTAGCTGACGCAGACAATGGCGCTATAATAGCACTCCATGCATAAGGATCTTCAAATGGCTATACAGCAAGAACTATGGGTCGTCACAAGTCGACGGTAGCCAGGTGGATCAGACAAAAGGAAGAGAGTGGTAACCTGAATGGGAGGCCTCGTGGCCGTCGCCGCAAAACAACAGCAGCTCAGGATCAACAGATACTCCGTGTCAGTGAGAACCACCCATTTGTCAACGCACGACAAATTCAGCAGACTTTGGGTCTCAATGTTTGCAGTAAGACCGTCACTCGTCGTCAAAGGGAAGGTGGACTGAGAGCAAGAAGCGCTGCTGTGAAAGAGACATTGACTGTTTCCCACAGGGAAGTTCGCCTTGCTTTTGCTGCTGAATATGTCGACAAACCTCTCCAGTTTTGGAGGCGAGTGATTTTCACGTACGAAAAAGTTTTCTCTACGGCATCAACCGGAAAAGTGTTTGTTTATCGGTCAAAAGGTGCCACGTATAATCCAAAATGTATTTACAGTTGCCGAAGGGAGTCGGTAACGGTATGGGCATGGATATCGGCCGAAAGGTGTGGGCTCCTGTGAGAAGTGGAAGGAAGATTCGATGCGCGCAGTTACATATCAATTCTGGAGAACGTGATGTTGCCTTCTCTGACAGCAAGATTTGGCGATGATCAGATCATGTTCCAACGAGATCGCTCGCCTATTCATATGGCACGTGTGGTTAAGAGGTGGTTCGACGATCATAGTAATATTACTGTAATGGAATGGCCACCTAAAGGAGCTGACATGAATCCCATTGAGAATATTTGGGCAGAAATGGTCAGAGTAATACGAGAAAAGGGGCAGTCACCGTCGACTCGCCGACAGCTTTCTGATGTGATTCACGACGCTTGGAATGAGTTACTTGAGTCTCCTAGTTATGTGGCTCGAGTTTTGGGCTCAATGCCCAACAGACTTCGAGCTGTTGTGGAAGCCGAAGGAGGCTATACGCGATACTAAGCAGCATCAGCAGATATGTTTTTTTTTTCAGCCCTTCACCAATCAGCTGCAACAGCTGTTTCAAATTTTTTTTTCTTTTTAACGCAGTAAGTGGAATGTGGACAAACAAATTACAAGATATCTAATATTTAATTTGATAAGAGAAGAAATACTCACTTTATATATGCATGCAGTCTCTAAAAAATACATGACACACGTGTATGTGCAAGAAGGGTACAAAACAATTCAGCACAAATGAAAAATATCGAGGAGAAGCTCGCCGATGAAGGCGTAATTGGAGAACAAAGGTTGGGCTAGAAGGAGAGGTAAGGAGGCCCGAGAAAGCAGAGAAAAATCAAATACCCAATATTGAGTCGTTGTCGCAGCAGAGGGCGGTTGGTATATGCAATTCGGAGCAACAGTAGAAGAATAGTTTTATTTACTGATTTTTGAGGCTTTATTTTGTGACGGCCAAACAGTGCTGCATCATGAGACCCACAATTTGTCCACATGTGGCTAAACATCAGAGACGTAAAAAATTTTGAGAGGTTGCGAAGTTCTCTGGAAGAGTAACGTGTTTTAGACAAGAAGATGATTTTTAGTTCATTTCATTTTAACCATTCACACTATGCTTTGACATTCTAATCTTTGATTTCATATTATTATTATGTATCTTTTCTTCAGTGAAAGTCAACGGTAGTAAGTTTCAAGATATGAAGAATAACTGGAAGTTTTTAATTTGTGGAATAGCGTATTTAACAGTTAATATTTTCAACAAATCTGTATTTACAGGACATATTAAGAAGCAAGTCAAAAATGGCATTGTGGAAAGATCAGGTTGATCTCCAAAGGGTAACGACGGTAAAATAGCAAATACGAAACTATGGGTAACAACTATTGTTAATGGTGAGGAGCCATAATCGATATGCCACTACTCTGTAATTGTGTTTCTGAAGTTTATCGTCAATCCTAGGACTGAAACCGATACTCTGTTTTACGTAAAGAATATAACCTTCAAAATTTATTTAGCAACGCAGAATATTAAATCATAGTTTATAGATCAGGAACCTAATCCAACTGCCTTTAATTTTATTCTCACGGATGGCATTGAGATAGTAAATAACAAGAGAAATAACAAAACTCTCAGAATCAATATAGAGAATTCAAGTGTCCAGTGGATTCAAAAGTTTGCTGTGATAGCGAATAATTGCTTTTACTGACTCCTTCATGCCTACGTTTTCTGTCAGACAATGTTTGAAACTAGGACTAGCAAGGTAAACAATTTTTCCACAAATTGTCAAATTGGAAGTCGGAGAGCCAGTTACATAAATTACGATGACAACAAACGTTTTTCTAGTAAACTGATCACAGGAGGCATCCAATGCATTTATTGTGTGTTACATGCACAGTATGTAAACTGGCAACGCCACCAACACACAATACCACTAACAAGGGAACATCCCCATCGCACCCTCCTCAGATTTAGTTATTAGTTGGCACAGTGGATAGGCCTTGAAAAACTGAAAACAGATCAATCGAAAAAACAGGAAGAAGTTGTGTGGAACTATGATAAAAATAAGCAAATTATACAAACTGAGTAGTTCATGCGTAAGATAGGCAACAACAAGGATAGGGTGAGCTCAGCAGCGCTCTGATCCCGTGGTTAGGGTGAGCAGCTGCGGAACGAAAGGTCCTTGGTTCAAGTCTTCCCTCGAGTGAAAAGTTTAAGTTTTTATTTTCAGACAACTATTATCTGTCCGTCCGTCCGTCCGATGCGAGGTAACTGCGCCGTAGTATGGGGACGCCACACCTAAACAAACATCGAAACACAGGATGTCAGTCGACTACAGCGCACGGAAGAGAGAGTATTCCTGCTAACGAGGCTCCCTGGCTGGCAGTTGACTGTTCACTACTTTGGACGAGAGTGCATTAAATACGTGAGATGCATTCCGTGGGCAATATGAATCCAGCAAATATAGCTCGCGACTTCAATAACAATGTCAATGAATATTTTCCGAACTGTAAGGTACCAGAGTGCTCCTTAAGGCTCAAAATGGTTCAAATGGCTCTGAGCACTATGGGACTTAACATCTAAGGTCATCAGTCCCCTAGAACTTAGAACTACTTGAACCTAACTAACCTAAGGACAGCACACAACACCCAGTCATCACGAGGTAGAGAAAATACCTGACCCCGCCGGGAATCGAACCCGGGAACCCGGGCGTGGGAAGCGAGAACGCTACCTCACGACCACGAGCTGCGGACGCCCCTTAAGGGATCGAACGATTGTCGAACATGATTATTTCCCACATTTGTTGATAAACAGTACGTGTGGTGGTGATTCTCTGAAAATAAAAAATTAAACTCTTCACTCGAGGGAAGACTTGAACCAAGGACGCCTCCTTCCGCAGCTACCGAACTCACACTCTCCTTGATGTTGATTATCTTGCACATGGACTACTCAGTTTGTATATTTTGCTTTTTTTTCATAGTTCCTCACAACTTCTTCCTGTTTTATCGATTGATCTTTGTTCAGTTTTTCAAGGCCTATCCACTGTGCCAACTTATAACTAAATCTGAGGAGGGTGCGATGGGGAGGTTCCCTTGTTAGCTATGAACCAACTGTAGCAAAACGGACCATCCTCATTGCCCATGTGATGGATAAGACGACTAATTCTCAACATAAATGTCTATGTAAGCATCAATTTCTGTTGGAACGTGCTTACTGGACCAAATAACATACATTTCCTGCGTCAATGCGAATCATGTAGCAAATGTAATTTAAAGGACATAAAAATATCGAGTGAATTTACTAACATAGTTATGAACCATTCACGAACATAAATCGATGGTCACATAGTTGTCAAAAGTATTCTACAGTATTGCCATTGTCCATTAGACTAGCACGCGAAGAGAACGTTCGCTCAGCTGTGCTGAGATATCTTGCACTGACGAAGCTCGAGCTTCGAAGAGGTCACAGCATCGTCTGCCACCATTTCATGGGATACGAAATATCTCAAGTATACAGTCTTAGACATAAAAACTGACCGCCGGCCGGCCGCCACAAAGTCCGAGTCGTTCACTTAACGTGGCCAATAAAACACAATCTGGCAACACTGTTAGATGCGGAAGTGTTAGGAGGAAGTGTTGTCTGCTTCCGAGATGTTCTCGGATTGTGTGAGCCCGTGGTCTAGTGGTGCCGGCACGGTAGCTCAGTGTGTTCGGTCAGAGGGCTAGCTGCCCTCTGTAATAATAATAAAAATAAAAAGCTGAGTTAGTGGATCAACAACGAACTGAAACGAGTGTCTTTCAACGTCCGCCCCGAGCAGATACAACGAACGAAAACGAACAAAATGATATAAACTTCGTGCATTCTAAACTTATGGTCGCCTGTTCGCGTCCAACTGTTTTTTTTTTTTTTTTTTTTTTTACCAAATTTCGGGCTAAAGTTATGAGTCTGATTGAGCATCGAAGATAATTCACTTAACATTCTACCTACCAGCAATAACAAGTATTCCAGAAACAGCTCCGCAGGACAGCTCGTCGCTGCGTCGCGATCATAACAGCTTACGCTCGAGCGTTTCCTCGCGCTGCAGCGGCTACCGGCCACCGGCCAACGCCACCCGCCACCTGAAATCCGGCGCCGGCCATGTGAAGGCGGCGCCACGCTCTCAGTGTATATATCAACTGCCATTTTCGAATTCGAAGTTCTAGTTATCATCTTGCAGCTAAGCATTGGATTTTGCATACTTGAAAATCATGAACTACAGTTAAGCATTGTAAAATTGAGTCGCAAGTGGAAAAAGGTGTAACATCTGCAACACAACGTTTACTTTTGGTATAACAGAGAGGTGAATGCAGAGCAGGCAGCTAGAAAGATTTGAACTGTGTTTGGAGCGAGTGCTTTTGGGAAAAATATGCCAGAAAAAGATATTCGTGTTTCAACAAAGATCGTTCTGGAATGAATGATTTTCAACATTAAGGAAGTCTCGACTGCTGATATATGTGATAGATTATCATTTTACCATCATGCGGCAGTTGCATTCAACAGGCAAAGTTCAGAAGTCTGGTGTAGGAGTACTGAATGCTCTAATTCGAAACAACAAAAATCAACGGAGTGACTATTATTGAACGTCATCAGGTCACTCATCGAGCATTCCTATGCAGTAGTGTTACTGGTGACATGTTATGATGCCTTTATCGTTTACTTCCTAAGAAGAAATGAAAGGCTGAGCCCCACCAAAAGACGTAAACTCGAGGAAAGAGTAGTGTGAACATAATATTTTACATCTGATAAATCCAAAAGTGGCTACGAATTCTGCCCCCAGGGTGTGCGCAACACAGCTGGAATTTGTTGCCAACATCTGAGACACCTATCGGTCGCAGTATAGGAAAATCGAGCAACAGAACTACATCACCTGTGCTACTGCATGATAACGCACTACGTTGATTTGAGATACAAAACTATCCAGGAGATTGATAGGAAAGTCGTCTCTCAGGCACTTGTATTGATAGGGAAGTCCTCTCTCAAGCACTTGTCCCTCTCGTCATATATCTGCAAAATTTTACCTTTCCCGCTCTTGATCGATCAACCGTCAAGGAAATTCATTTCTAGACGAAAATACTCTTAAACCTACTCTGGTTTAATGACATCGTTAGAACCAGTAGGTTTCTACAGGCGTAGAATTTGTAAACAACTTTAGCATTGTCAGATCGTTTTAGATATCATGAAAGAAAATTCAGATTCTGATTAATTTCTCTTTGATAATTACTGTTGCGTCTAGTAAACTAATGGAAAATGCAATAAAAATATTCACTGTACTAATACAAATTAAATTCAGCTTACTACAGAAACATCACGAAGGCAGTCTATCTTAATAAAGCATTAAGTTTCTGTGAGACGATTGAGCCTATTTTAACGTGAATTAGTAGGATATTACCGACTTTTGACTTCGAAAAGATCTGTATTTATTTCATTTCCTGTACCATTCGTAAGTATTATGAAAATGTGACATTTCATAGATAAAATTATGTATTCACAACAACAAAAAATATGTCGGCAGAAAACAAAAGTGGCATTATGAATTTGGCAGTACCATAAGGTTTTCGCTCTGTCACTAAGGGTTACTGAAAGCAGCAAGACGAATTTTGCTCGAGCGCTGTCTTACGATTCCCTTATTGTGTTTTTATCTGCCTGCTTGTAGCTGTGCTACAAAAGAATTAAAGACCTGGCTTTCAGCGAGTCTCGAAAGGCGAACGAAAGTAGCTTGCACCTGGTAGCTAAGCATGTTACCTGGGAACTGGTTTTTTCCTAAAGTGGGAAGACATCCTTTTGTGGTTGAATTGTTGGCAAATTGTCAGTCAGACGTGTGCCGTTGGTCTAAGCGTTTCCGTGTGTTGAATTTGTACCAATGATTTTTCTACAGGTTTTTCCTGTCCCAAATAGAGAGTTGAAGTCTCCCATTAGTATTTTCACGTCATCTTGGTGAATTTTGCAGTATTTTCGAGAGTGTTCCAGAATTTTTTGACATTTTCGGCTCATCTAAAGTTTTCAGTGCTAGACGCACGACATCGTCCGAACCCACGCGGGAATACAGTGTGGGGGCGAGCGAGTGGAATAATGGCCGGGGGGCTTGGTCTAATAAGTTCTTATCACAAATTTACAAAATTTTAAATCCAGAATACTGCATCTCGGTTCTTACAATAGCGCAATAGGTGAGCACTGGTTAGATGTAACTGAAGAGAGACTCCAACTCGGATTGTGATTAAGGGCGAATCTCAAGCCGTGGCCACGAACAATTGGGAGCGGAAACTTATTGTCATCGGAACCTTGCTGAAGGCCCGTTGCAATTGCTCCATGGCACCTGTGAATAGAGTCTCACGTTGGGTACCATAAGAACACGCAGGCAGTGATACCCGCTCACTGCAGTCAGAGCCAAGGTGATTTCTTTCTGTTTATGGCGAAGCGTCTGCTGCAGTGTCCACGCTCAGCCAACATAAACAAATCGCGGCGGCATTGGGCACTGCTGATAGCTGTGCTTGTCGCGAGCCTCGACAACAAGAACGCACTGTCTCTGCTAACGATACTATGGAGTTAATACATCTTACTTAACGTAATATGCAGGTCGTGGGTTGGATGAAAATTCAGTTTGTAACTTCCCATCGCATTAATTTACTTAACGTAATATGCAGGATTTGGGTTGGATGAAAATTCAGTTTGTAACTTCCCATCGCATTAAAATACTTTACAGACATATAAGATGCAATATTTATTGTTAGTTGTCTTTCTAATGTTAATAGTATTGATTCATATTGTGCATGAACAGGAAAGCACACACACACACACACACACACACACACACACACATACACATACACACACACACACACACACACACACACAGTCATTGATTCCAGTGAGGGTGACAACTACTGTGTCTTGAACAACACATGCACCAGTCAGTTCCTCAGTTGGCGTCGAGTGGATGAGTTTTTTCAATTACCTTGCATTGCAAGAATTGTAAGGAGGAGCCCGAAAGTAAATGGACTTGTATGCTAAAGAGCTGCGACAAAGCAAAGCTTGACCGATTATCAGATAATTGTCCACATGGGTTTTGTGGACGAGTATACTTTTAGTAGCCGCGCGGGATTAGCCGAGGGGTCTGGGCGCTGCAGTCATGGGCTGCGTGGCTGATCCCGGCGGAGGTTCGAGTCCCCCTCGGGCATGGGTGTGTGTGTTTGTCCTTAGGATAGTTTAGGTTAAATAGTTAGTAAGCTTGGGTACTGATGACCTTAGCAGTTAAGTCCCATAAGATTTCACACACATTTGAACATTTTTTTATACTTTCAGTAACCAACCCACCCACAATCATTACGTAAGATTTCTCGAAGGCGTAGGGGAATAGATTTCATTAAGTCGTCGACAGCGTAGCGTGATGGTTTACTTCCCAACATATGTTTTCTATATTTGTCCAAAGGTCGCTTGCTATTGTAGATCCACGTGGCAATGGCATTGTTACCTCTGCCCACATATTCTTTATCTGGTTGATGTTCTGTGATCGTGGAACAAACGGCAACAACTTTATCCTCTCTTGGCCCTGAAACCAATCTCGCACTGCTCTGTTATGATGGATGGGGCTCTGCTCCTGTAAATAAACTGTTATCTAGTTAGTTCATATATTTATATTTAAATAACGTATTTGTAATAAGCACATTGGATTATTATTTTCTACAGTGTTTAAGAATTCAGGCCCTGTCATAGATAAGTGATCTATATTCAACAGTCCGATTAAGAATGTGGTTTACCCAGTCTATCATATGATGAGAGTCGTAGTCGGATATCCACATTAAGACTGCCTGGCTGAATCCGATTAGAACGATCTGGTATCGAAATGAAATTACAGAAATCGGATAACTTGAACGTCTGTATTGCAACAATGCTGCGTACATAAATTCCTATGATGGAGTAACAGGTAGCAACTGCGTAAGAAAAAGTGAGAAATATGTCTACTAGCAGCAATGTAACGTAATTATAACCCACATTTATGTGATGGAAATACTGAATCGAACAATACACATCTATTTCAGTGGTGGGAAGATACACCATACCGGATTTGCTGATGACATAATGACAATAATAATAATAATAATCGCGTGTGGCGGATAAGTGAAACCCTCCCCCATATGGGTGGTACCGAGGAAATCAGATACTGGGGGTGAACCAAATACTAACACAATCCTGAACGGCTACTCAATCCGTTGAACCCAAAATCCAGACACGTCTGAGTGAAAATCGCCGCTACTCTGGTCACCGCCTGTTAGCTCAATGAGCTCGGCTGAAAATATTTGCTTTCAAAGGCTTCAACACCCTCTGGTCCTGTAATCACCCAAGCCAAAACAATGAAACACAAGCAAACATGACCTATGCAAGCAAAGTCAACTTTACCCCAGGTGGTACATAACCCGGCTGTCGACAGGCGGCAGTTGGATTTTCGGATTCTGGGGAGTCCAGGTTAGCACGGCAGAGAATATCGAAGATCTCTGGTAAATTTCCCTACAAGCAAAAAACATGCATTTAAAAGTAAACATCGATACATTGATCCAAGCACGAAAACTAAATAATCTCACAAAAGTAATCGACCGACAAAAAATTCTCATCCTTGCTCTTCAACAACCACGACTAACTGACAATGAAACATTGCATTAGGGAAACCATTGCATCTTCAACAGCAAAATACAACAAAAGGTAGCGAAAGGCGTACCAATCTACGGCATTGCATTTCTCGAACACAGATCTATCGTCAACTCTGTCAAAGAAATCACACCCATCAACAATCAAAAGGTTAAAATGGCTCTGAGCACTATGGGACTTAACAGCGGAGGTCATCAGTCCCCCAGAACTTAGAACTACTTAAACCTAACTAACCTAAGGACATCACACACATCCATGCCCGAGGCTGGATTCGGACCTGCGACCGTAGCAGTCGCGCGGTTCCGGACTGAAGCGCCTAGAACCGCTCGGTCGCGAAGACCGGCCTATCAACAAGCGACTTATGACTATGCTCATTCAGAGCGCCAGAAAAAAATATACACTCATCAATGCACGTGTCCCCACCAACATCGAAAATAAAAAAAAACACCGAAAATGTCGAAAAATTCAGGAACGCTCTCGAAAATACTGCAAAATTCACCAAGATGACGTGAAAATACTAATGGGAGACTTCAACTCTCTATTTGGGACAGGAAAAACCTGTAGAAAAATCATTGGTACAAATTCAACACACGGAAACGCTTAGACCAACGGCACACGTCTGACAATTTGCCAACAATTCAACCACAAAAGGATGTCTTCCCACTTTAGGAAAAAACCAGTTCCCAGGTAACATGCTTAGCTGGTTCTAACGATGTCATTAAACCAGAGTAGGTTTAAGAGTATTTTCGTCTAGAAATGAATTTCCTTGACGGTTGATCGATCAAGAGCGGGAAAGGTAAAATTTTGCAGATATATGACGAGAGGGACAAGTGCTTGAGAGAGGACTTCCCTATCAATACAAGTGCCTGAGAGACGACTTTCCTATCAATCTCCTGGATAGTTTTGTTTCTCAAATCAACATAGTGCGTTATCATGCAGTAGCACAGGTGATGTAGTTCTGTTGCTCGATTTTCCTACACTGCGACCGAAAGGTGTCTCAGATGTTGGCAACAAATTCCAGCTGTGTTGCGCACACCCTGGGGGCAGAATTCGTAGCCACTTTTGGATTTATCAGATGTAAAATATTATGTTCACACTACTCTTTCCTCGAGTTTACGTCTTTTGGTGGGGCTCAGCCTTTCATTTCTTCTTAGGAAGTAAACGATAAAGGCATCATAACATGTCACCAGTAACACTACTGCATAGGAATGCTCGATGAGTGACCTGATGACGTTCAATAATAGTCACTCCGTTGATTTTTGTTGTTTCGAATTAGAGCATTCAGTACTCCTACACCAGACTTCTGAACTTTGCCTGTTGAATGCAACTGCCGCATGATGGTAAAATGATAATCTATCACATATATCAGTAGTCGAGACTTCCTTAATGTGGAAAATCATTCATTCCAGAACGATCTTTGTTGAAACACGAATATCTTTTTCTGGCATATTTTTCCCAAAAGCACTCGCTCCAAACACAGTTCAATTCTTTCTAGCTGCCTGCTCTGCATTCACCTCTCTGTTATACCAAAAGTAAACGTTGTGTTGCAGATGTTACACCTTTTTCCACTTGCGACTCAATTTTACAATGCTTAACTGTAGTTCATGATTTTCTAGTATGCAAAATCCAATGCTTAGCTGGAAGATGATAACTAGAACTTCGAATTCGAAAATGGCAGTTGATATATACACTGAGAGCGTGGCACCGCGTTCACATGGGCGGCGCCGGATTTCAGGTGGCGGGTGGCGTTGGCCGGTGGCCGGTAGCCGCTGCAGCGCGAGGAAACGCTCGAGCGTAAGCTGTTATGATCGCGACGCAGCGACGAGCTGTCCTGCGGAGCTGTTTCTGGAATACTTGTTATTGCTGGTAGGTAGAATGTTAAGTGAATTATCTTCGAAGCTCAATCAGACTCATAACTTTAGCCCGAAATTTGGTAAAAAAAAAAAAAAAAAAAAAACAGTTGGACGCGAACAGGCGACCATAAGTTTAGAATGCACGAAGTTTATATCATTTTGTTCGTTTTCGTTCGTTGTATCTGCTCGGGGCGGACGTTGAAAGACACTCGTTTCAGTTCGTTGTTGATCCACTAACTCAGCTTTTTATTTTTATTATTATTACAGAGGGCAGCTAGCCCTCTGACCGAACACACTGAGCTACCGTGCCGGCACCACTAGACCACGGGCTCACACAATCCGAGAACATCTCGGAAGCAGACAACACTTCCTCCTAACACTTCCGCATCTAACAGTGTTGCCAGATTGTGTTTTATTGGCCACGTTAAGTGAACGACTCGGACTTTGTGGCGGCCGGCCGGCGGTCAGTTTTTATGTCTAAGACTGTATACTTGAGATATTTCGTATCCCATGAAATGGTGGCAGACGATGCTGTGACCTCTTCGAAGCTCGAGCTTCGTCAGTGCAAGATATCTCAGCACAGCTGAGCGAACGTTCTCTTCGCGTGCTAGTCTAATGGACAATGGCAATACTGTAGAATACTTTTGACAACTATGTGACCATCGATTTATGTTCGTGAATGGTTCATAACTATGTTAGTAAATTCACTCGATATTTTTATGTCCTTTAAATTACATTTGCTACATGATTCGCATTGACGCAGGAAATGTATGTTATTTGGTCCAGTAAGCACGTTCCAACAGAAATTGATGCTTACATAGACATTTATGTTGAGAATTAGTCGTCTTATCCATCACATGGGCAATGAGGATGGTCCGTTTTGCTACAGTTGGTTCATAGCTAACAAGGGAACCTCCCCATCGCACCCTCCTCAGATTTAGTTATAAGTTGGCACAGTGGATAGGCCTTGAAAAACTGAACAAAGATCAATCGATAAAACAGGAAGAAGTTGTGAGGAACTATGAAAAAAAAGCAAAATATACAAACTGAGTAGTCCATGTGCAAGATAATCAACATCAAGGAGAGTGTGAGTTCGGTAGCTGCGGAAGGAGGCGTCCTTGGTTCAAGTCTTCCCTCGAGTGAAGAGTTTAATTTTTTATTTTCAGAGAATCACCACCACACGTACTGTTTATCAACAAATGTGGGAAATAATCATGTTCGACAATCGTTCGATCCCTTAAGGGGCGTCCGCAGCTCGTGGTCGTGAGGTAGCGTTCTCGCTTCCCACGCCCGGGTTCCCGGGCTCGGGCGGACGTCGAAAGACACCCGCTTCAGTTCGTTCACTTCCGCATCTAACAGTGTTGCCAGACTGTGTTTTGTTGCCTACCTTAAGTGAACGACTCGGACTTAGTCTCTGTGGCGGCCGGCAGGCGGTCAGTTTTTATGTCTAAAACTGAACGCCAATGTGTTTCATTCACATATCTGTGTGGCGCTAAAGTGTGGTTATGGATAATAGGTGTGCTCGGATTGCGAATCTAACATCATAAATAAAGAGAGGGAAATGAATTACGCGTCCTTCGTCTTCCGTAACAACTAATATATTTTAGTTATTCAGTCTTAAATGGACTGCACAGAAAATCATTCACCAGAAGTAAATAACTTGTTAGCAACATCAGATGATATTAACAGATTGCCTGCGCGGGTTAGCCGTGCTTTCAACGGCGTCATATCGCGGATCGCACGGCTGCTTGCGCCGTCGGTTCGAATCCTTCCCCGGGCATCGATGTGTGTTAGGTTAGGTTGGTTTTAGTAGTTCTAGGTCTAGGGGCTAATGACATAAGCAGTTTGGCCGCATAGTTCTTGAGCCCGTTTTTTGACCTTTCGCGTAAATTTTCTTTACATAAACGGCCGTATCTGTAGATTGCGTTGACATAGAAGCTCACCTTTTTACACTACCAAGGAACCGGTTACCGCAAGAAGTGCGATACATTTCCGCTTATTATGTCTACCCGTTCTGAAGGTAAACGGGTTTTAAGGGTTGGGTAGACCGATAGACGGTCAAGAAAGTGAGACTAGTAGGGTTCCGTTTTTACCGGTTTAGGTGACGAAATCCTAACAACGAAAACAGCTACGACAGCTACTGAAGATGAGGGCCGCTTAAATAACACCCCCTACTCTTTATTCGAAATGTTCTAGTTGCAGTCGATACATCACCATATTAATCGTATCTACGCTTTCGATCTAACTCACGTTTACAGGAATGCAAATAGAATCCATTTGCCTATATACGTGGTAATTCACATCCCAGTATTAATGCCACCGCGTTTTAGAAGTGCGAACATTCCCATTGCTAGCTAGCTTAAGAAACACTTCGGCTAATGAACGTTTTCTGGCTGTGGCGAGTCTAGTGGAGAATTTGAAACAGTGTAGAATACGTTTGGCAGCTATGTAGCCGTTTATTTCCTGGGGTGGTGCAGAATTATCCTACTAAATTTACTCTCTAGTAACAGTATTTTGTTATTTCGATAAACATCCCGAATGATTGTCACATAAGCGGTGACATAAAGGAAGAAAATTCATGGTTTTGAGTCCAGAAAGCTCTATGCAACAGAAACTACAGATCATTTTGCCATTTTCATTGCGAAATTGCCGGCTTATTCATGTCTGGGGTAATAATAGAGGGCTGTTTGCCTGGCTTGTCTGCAAGCGTAGTGAAAGGAAGGTCTGGTTTGTTTTCGGTTCTAATCTCGATGGAGGCAGGTAGAATATCAGTAAAGCAATTTTAACAATTTAATCTCGATGGAGGCAGGTAGAATATCAGTAAAGCAATTTTAACAAATTTTCGCGCCCCCAATACGTTTTATCGCTACCTTTATTCTGTACTGGCGCCCTGTGGATGTCAATATGACACTCTTGTAGAGTTTCATACATGTTACTGCCTACTTTTCCGCTTCTGTCAATAATGGAATTGACTTAAGTTTGGCACTGAATGATTTTTAACTGAATTTCGTTATGAATCTTCACGCATTGCTAAATTTGCTATTGCACGCTTTCATGGTAGGTCAGCAACGGTAATCCAGTATGACTGGTCTGAACGTTGACACAGACCGTTTCGCGGCCGAATGCGGATAATATTTTGCTAATCTGTAACAATCTGGGGTTCTTTGTCTTACTAAAACATTTATGTTATGTCGATAAGTTGAAATTCATTTTTATTGATACAGTTCATACCAATTAGCGTTTCTTCTTTCAGTTCTGTCTTATATTTACGTGTTGTATTTAACACACTAATCAGCATTAATATAGTCTTACAAATTATTGAAAACAGTCTAAAAAAGTTCAGATAGTTTGTCAATTTCACGCCTGTGCATAGTATGTTGGTAGCACTTCGTCGCCTTGCCTGTTATGCTGTGTAGCAGACTTTAAAGCCGTGCGGGTCAGCATAACGAAAAGGCGAGGGGTCTCGCTCGTTTTGTCCACGACTGTACACCTTTTACATTCCTGCAAATACAAAGAAGGGAAACAAACCACAGTACAAATAGAGAAAAATAAGTTCGACTTAGACGAGTCCTTCAAAATTTCAGTATAATCAGACACACTTTTGAGGACCAAAACATTTCTCACGAGATCTTCAGCTTCTGTGAGACCACAATGCATGTTTCTTGAGGTACACGAATCACTGAACACTCCCTTCGTGAGTTTAACGTTGCAATCCATGCTATTAATACTGAGGTTAAGTTTTACATTGTGCTACACAAATACCAGTTCTCCTGCAGTTGCGCTGCATAATTCTTTTCGTGACGTGCCGCTCAAAGAAGTTAAATTTATTGTTTGCCGCCTTAACTTCCCTTTCTCTCTCTCTGTGACCTACCAAGACAGAAAAAAAGATAGTCACTGCTGCAATGTGTAGCTTAAGAAACGAATAAATAAAATAAATAGTGACCGTAAGCCTATAATTCATACAAATTCATTCATACAAAGGAAAGGAAGTGCCAAACAGCATCAAAGAAATCATCATCTAATGGCTGGAGTTCTGAAAATACGAGATATGTCTTGAAAATTACGGGATTCGGGAATTTCGTTCAAATGAAGTGAAAATACCGGATTTTCCGGTTTATACAGGAAGCAGGTATTCCTGTAACAAAACCGCGCCTCATAAGTTACTTTGAAGAGACGCCGCGAACGTTGGGAGCCTACCGTCCCCACCCCTTCGCGGGACGTCCCCCACCCTTAACTACCCGACAGTCGACTGTTAACGCAACGCAGTCGTATTCGAGACAAGGATCCGGGAACGTTGGGGATTACGTATCTGTGAGAAAATATACAATTTTCTTGTAATTTCCTTAGATCACCGTAAGTGCACTGCCAAACTCTCGCCCACAACCTTTCATAAACAGACATACAACCTTTCATAAACTGAACCTAATCTCCTCGGTCTCTGGTGACTCTGACGTCGACGAGCCGGTTATCCGATGTTTTTATTTTTTCTTTTTTTTTATTTGTAATGCCTCTTCTAGCGTTTGTAGATTATATATTATTTCTGACGTCTGGCATGTTAATAAAACGAAAGGACGATCACAACAATGGCGAATCAGACTGCAAAAAAAAAAAAAATAATAATAATAGTAATTCAATGGAGTTTACTGCGGAATTTTGTGTCTCAGCTGAGCGGTTATTTAAATATATTACACTGAGAAGGGACTGAGACACTGATGTAGATTATGTCTCATATTGTTCAAACCGTACTCAGACCAAGCAGTAATGGAAAGCAAGGAGAAATGTGGGAAAGAAATCGAAGTTCAGCGAGGAGGAATGAATATGTTGAGGTTTGTCTGTGATACTGTAATTATGTCTGAGGCAGCAAAGGGCTCGGAAGATTGGTTGAATGGAGGTGGTAGTGTATTGAAGAAATTTTATTAGATGAACGTCGGTAAATCAAGGTAACGGAGTATATTCGAATTGGTGAATCAAGGTAACGGAGTATATTGGAATTAAATCCTAAAGTGCTGAGAGCGTTAGATTAGGAAATGAGACGCTAAAAGTATCAGGAGAGTATAGCCACTTGGGTTGTAAAATAATACACAATACCGGAAGTATTGAGGATATAAAATATACGCTGGAAGTAACGATCCAGCGTTCCCGAAAAATAGAACTTTGCTTCGATGAAATATAAATTGACTACAACAAAATATTATATCCTCGGATTACTTTAAGACGCTAGCTTGTGAGACAGGGAGGACAGCGAGATCAGGATGGAATGCGTGGGGCCGTCTTCCTGGCACACCGGCCAGCCTGAGTGCGGCTTTTAGGCGGTGCTCCACGCTGTTTCAGGCAAATGCTTCTCCGGTCCCAAGTCTGTGCCTCATGAAATACTATACACAAACAGTTAAAACGCGATAACACGGAGCGGTGGCGCACACGACTTCCAGCCCATCGGTTAACTGAGGACTGTGGCGACAGGAAGTTTAAATGAAAATAAAGTTGCCAAATCACGAAAACAGTACAGAGGTGTGTGTGTACCGTTATGTATCAGTGAAATGTGAACGATGGAAAGTGCAAACAACAGAAGTGCGTGGGTTGGTGCCGAAGAGCTATTGAGGTGAATCGTGTACGGAAGACCTCTGTGGCACAAGTAGACGATAAGAAAGGGTAGGTACGTAGGACACGCTCTGAGGCATTACCCAATAGTTCATTCTGCGATGGACAGAAGTGGCGAATAGAAGTTTTAGCGGGACACCAGAGCATGAATGTAGTAAGCAGAAGATAGACCACTGCAAAGGGCGTCGTCAAAACAGTCTTGTGACTTATGACTACGCCAGCAACAACCAGCTCCGGATTCAGGTCATTTGGACTGAGGAGAAGGAATGGGTGGGGGCGGGGGGACAGGGGGGCAGCGTTTGTTATTTTTCTACCCACCACCCGCCCAAAAAGATAGCTTATTCCCACCTCCACTTTTGGCAATTTTAATGTCCACAGACGCCTAAAATCTGAATAATAATTGCAATAAAATACATAAATGCTTTAGTGCAATACTAATAATGGTAATTTCTTTACAGTAGCGCCTAGTATATCCCTTTAGCACAAGTTGCAAGAAATTACTATTCTGAAAAACACATCGTCTTACAAGCATTCGTTCGAAAATCTGATAAGCACGTTTAATGCAACTGAATTAAGAACTCCGAAACTGTCAAAAGTGTGACGACGTCAAATTTGCACTCCCCGGGGTCAGCGTTAGGACTGTGGATGCAGGTCTGCAGTCTGACTATAGGGGCACGTAAACGGAAGAAATGCTGGCTCTTTCAATCTTTTCCACTTCTATTCGTGACAGTCGGTCTTCCTTGTCACTTTTCTCGGGTGTCTTTCCCTTCCTGTCTCGGTTCACTCGACCTGTTGATAAATGTAAATGACGTGTGGCTAGGGCCTCCCGTCGGGTAGACTGTTCCCCTGGTGCAAGTCTTTCGAGTTGACGCCACTTCGGCGACTTGCGCGTCGATGGGGACGAAATGATGTTGATAAGGACAACACAACAGCCAGTCCCTGAGCGGAGAAAATCTCCGACCCAGTCGGTGGGAACCCTGCCGGACTTGGTGCTGGCAGCGCGTGAGGCCGGCCCCTGAGTGTTCGCCTTCTGTTGTCTGCAATGTTCCCTGCACGCACTCATGTCACGCTGACAGGTAAGAGCGTGTAAAGTGGCCTGCTTCTTCTCTTTCACCACGGATACTACGTTTTTCGTCATTTTATTACAACGAATCGTACAATCAACTACGGGTCGGCGACTGATCCTCAATTTGCTCGTGCTCAGAAACGGCACATATAGCCCATATATTGGCTTCAGCTGGAGGGCCGCGCGGTTAGAGGCTCCACGTCACGGACTGCGCGGACCGTCCAGCCGAAGGTTCGAGTCCTCCCTCGGCCATGGCCATGGGAGTGTGTGTGTTGTTCTTAGCATAGGTTAGTTTAAGTTGGTTTAATTAGTGTGTAGGCCTAGGGACCGATGACCTCTGCACTTTGGTCCCTTAAGAACTCACACACATTTGAACATTTTTCAACTGGAGGCCAATATGGCGACTCAGAACTCTGTACTGAAGGGAGATGCCGGCCGATGTGGCCGAGCGGTTCTACGCACTACAGTCTGGAACCGTCAGTTTCGAATCCTGCCTCGGGCATGGTTGTGTGTGATGTCCTTAGGTTAGTTAGGTTTAAGTAGTTCTAAGTTATAGGGCACTGATGACCACAGAAGTTAAGTCCCATAGTGCTCAGAGCCATTTGAATTTGAAGTGAGATGGCGTGCGTGTCACGTAGGTGACGCTCTGCCGTCAGCGTTCAAACGCGCCTTCAGAGTATCTGACACGCTAGATATTCCTCCGCATTTTCTGAAAGACTCCCCTACTTCCACGCAATGACGCTGGAAACTCGGCACGCTCAACGTTCGGATGCAAGATCCACGTGCCGACGGCTTTAGGGAAGACTACGTGGCCATCTGCGGTGGCAAAGTTTTAGGGGCGGAAAAAATCACTTTCAAATGAAAATATGAAACTGAGCAAATGAGGAGGAAAACTGAAAAAGAGGAAAAATCAAAACACCGAGTTGTTTTCAAAAGAATACGGACCAGTTACTTAATGAGCCTTTTTAGTTACTTTGACGAAAGTCTACCTCTAATCTAACGCAGTCGCTACTGTGTTCGAAACGGAAACAAACCATGACCCTGATTTCCATTGCTCTGCCATTGGACGTTAGTGGTGGCGGTTGATCAGGGGTGTTGTGGTGGGTGGGCGGAGGGGGGGGGGGGGGAGAAGGTGGAAGCGCAGGACATCGGACCGACGGATGGTAGTAGGAACGAGGGGGCGTTATTTTTCAGTTCTTGCCTTGGGCGGCAAACCAGCTGTACTTTGTTCATTATAATAATAAACCTATTCTAAACATTACGGCATGTCTTCTTCCGCGTTTGCTTGAATCTCATTGGATTTCGTTTCACGTGGAGCGGAAGACAGCTGTGAGAGCAGTACAGTCAAGTACGATAATAAGGGTACGTTTTATGCTGTGTTACACGCACATAGACTCAGCAATAATGTGGGACAAGTGCTTTACCGGGGCATTAAACTTCGACGGCACTGACCAACATGCAAGGTTGTGAGCACTTGCAGTTTGAACATAAAAAGAGACGAGCAAACCAACAATATATCTTCGAATGTCATTTAATTTTTACAGAGAATGAAATAATATTCGGCAAAACTGCAGCACTACCGCGCGCTTCTTAGGTGACCAGACGGAAAGTATAAAATGCTCTCGTTCTCACCCGGTAGTATTCTAATTACAAACAAGAGTGACGAAAATTTCTAACTTTTTCTGGACGAGCTGTGTGTGACGCAAAAGCATACTGCACGGATTTCACCATACTGTTGAATGCTGAAGCCATTGAAGGTATTAATTACTGTTTTTTTAAATTAAAATACAGAACGTAGATACGTTTGAACGTTTTATTTAGGTTGTTCCAACGTGATGCATGTACCTTTGTGAACTTAACATTTCTGAGAACGCATGCTGTTACAGCGTGATTACCTGCGAGTACCACATTAATGCAATAAATGCTCAAAATGATGTCCGTCAACCTCAATGCATTTGGCAATACTTGTAACGACATTCCTCTCAACAGCGAGTAGTTCGACTTCCGTAATGTTCGGACATGCATTGACAATGCGCTGACGCATGTTGTCAGGCGTTGTCGGCGGATCACGATAGCAAATATCCTTGAACTTTCCCCACAGAAAGAGATCCGGGGACGTCATATCCGGTGACCGTGCGGGCCATGGTATGGTGCTTCGACGAACAATCCACCTGTCATGCAATATGCTATTCAATACCGCTTCAACCGCACGCGAGCTATGTGCCGGACACCCATCATGTTGAAAGTACATCGCCATTCTGTCATGCAGTGAAACATCTTGTAGTAACATCGGTAGAACATTACGTAGGAAATCAGCATACATTGCACCATTTGGATTGCCATCGATGAAATGGGGGCCAATTATCCTTCCTCCCATAATGCCGCACCATACATTAACCAGCCAAGGTCGCTTTTGTTCCACTTGTCGCAGCCATCGTGGATTTCCGTTCCCCAATAGTGCATATTATGCCGGTTTACGTTACCGCTGTTGGTGAATGACACTTCGTCGCTAAATAGAACGCGTGCAAAAAACCTGTCATCGTCCCGTAATTTCTCTTGTGCCCAGTGGCAGAACTGTACACGACGTGCAAAGTCGTCGCCATGCTATTCCTGGTGCATAGAAATATGGTACGGATGCAATCAATGTTGATGTAGCATTCTCAACACCAACGTTTTTGACATTCCCGATTCTCGCGCAGTTTGTCTGCTACTGTTGTGCGGATTAGGCATGACAGCAGCTAAAACACATACTTGGGCATCAACATTTGTTGCACGCCATGGTTGACGTTTCACATATGGCTGAACACTTCCCGTTTCCTTAAATAACGTAACTATCCGGCGAACGGTCCGGACACTTGGATGATATCGTCCAGGATACCGAGCAGCATACATAGCACACGCCCGTTTGGAATTTTGATCACAATAGCCATACATCAACACGATATCGACCTTTTCCGCAGTCGGTGAACGGTCCATTGTAACACGGGTAATGTATCACGGAGCAAATACCGTCCGCACTGACGGAATGTCACGTGATACCACGTACCTATACGTTTGTGACTATTACAGCGCCATCTATCACAAATTGAAAAAAGAGGTCCAACTAAAACATTCATTCTTCTTTACGTACTACACGAATATGTATGGGAGTTCCTATTTAAATAACCAGTTGATATCCGTTTGACCTATGGCAGTGCCATATGGCGGGCCAACCATAGCGCCACCTGGTTTCCCCCTTCAAGCTAGACGAGTTTCGTTCTTTGCAGTTTTTTCATTTGATACTTATTTCGTGAGATATTTGGCCCGGTCCTATCAATGGACCACCCTGTATAAGTCAAAAAGTGTCTGGTGCAGTTGTAAGATCGGGTACGGGTGCTGCAATGGCAGGTTATCAAGATTGAAATGAGTTTGAAGTTGGCGTTGTAGTCGACGCACGAGCGATGGGACGCAGCATCTCCGACTTAGCGATGAAGTGGGGATTTTCGCGTACCATCATTTCACGAGTGTGTCGTGTATGTCAGGGATCAGGTAAAACATCAAATCTCCGACATCACTGCTGTCGGAAAAAGATCCTGCAAGAACGGGACCAACGACGACTGATCAGAATCGTTCAAACTGACACAACCGCAACCCTTCAGCAAATTACAGCAAATTTCAGTGGTGTGCCGTCAAAAAGTGCAAGCGTGCGAACCGTTCAAGGAAACATGATCGATATGATCTCTCGGAGCGGAAGTCCCACTCGTGTACCCTTGATGACTCCACGACACAACGTTTTACCTCGTCTGGACCTGTCAACAACGACATTGGACTGTTGATGGCTGGAACGATGTTGCCTGGTTGTACGAGTCTCGTTTCAAATTGTATCGAGCGGATGACGTTTACGGGTATGGAAACAACTTCATGAATCCATGGACCCTGCATGGCAGCATGGGACTGTTCAAACTGGTGGAGGCTCTGTAATGGTGTGGGGCATGGGGATGTGGAGTGATGTGGGACCCCTGGTACTTCTAGATACGACTGTGACAGGCGACACGTAGGTAAATATCCTGTGTGATCACCCGCATCCATTCGTGTCCATTGTGCATTGGGCAATTCCAGCAGGGCAATGCGACACCCCACACGTACAGAATTGGTACAGAGTGGCTCCAGGAACCGTCTTCTGAGTTTAAACACTTCCGCTGGCCACCAGAGTCCCCAGACATGAACATTATTTAGCATATCTGGGATGCCTTGCAACGTGCTGTTCAGAAGAGATCTCCACCTCCTCGTACACTCTTACGGATTTATGGACAGCCCTACGGGATTCATGGCGTCAATTCCCTCCAGCACTACTTCAGACTTAGTCGAGTCCATGCCCAGTCGTGTTGCGGCACCTCTGCGTGATCGCGATGTTAGGCAGGTGTACCAGTTTCTTTGGCTATTCATTGTATGTCTAATACATAAGTAGGACGTACTTCCAAGAGCGTAACAACACCACTGTACGTGTGCTACGGCCCTGACCAAGCATCGCGTGTGTGTTTTTTTTACATCATGTTTGTTCTTATATGAACGGAGTATAGCAACGACCTTGTGTGCAGATGGCTGTAGTACTGCGTACACAAGGTATAGAGGGGAACTGCTTTGGCGGAGAGTCATTTGTTCTCAAGCGATTCATGTGAAAGGGTTCCGACGTGATTGTAGCCGCACGAGGGGAACTAACAGAATCTGAACGCGGAATGCTAATTGGACCTAGAAGTGTCGGACATCGCATTTCGCAAAACGTTACGGAATTCAGTGTTCCGAGATCCACAGTGTGGAGAGTGTGCCGGGAGTGGCGCATTCCAAGCAGTGCCGCTCACCACGGACAACGCAGTGACCGGCGGGCTGCAGTTGACGAGCGAGAGAAGCCGCGTTTGCGTAGAGGTGTCAGAATTAACAGGCAAGCAATACTGCGTTAAATAAACGCAGAAATCAATGTGGAACTTACGACGAACGGGTCCTTCAGGACACTGCGGCGAAATTTAGCGTTAATGGGCTGTGGCAGCAGACGACCGACTTGAGAAGTTTTGCAAACAGCATGGCACCGTTTGCAGCGCCTCTCCTGGGCTTGTGGCCGTATCGGTTGGACTGTAGACTCGAAAAACGTGATCTGGTCGGACGAATCCCGATTTCAATTGGTAAGAGCTGACGGTAGCGTGTATGGTGGAAAACCAAAGAAGCCGTGACCCAGGTTGGTGACAAGCCACTGTGCAGGCTGGTGGTGGCCCCACAATGGTGTGCCTGTGTTTACATGTGATGGATTGAGTCCTCTGGTCCGACTGAACCGATCATCGATTGGAAACGGTTATGTTCGTCTACCTGGAGGCCACTTGCAGCCATTCCTGGACTTAATGTTCCCAAACGACGATGGAATTTTTAAAGATGAAAATGCGTCATGTCAATAGGCCACAGGTGTTCCCGATTGGTTTGAAGAACATTGTGGACAGTTCCAGCGAATGATTTGGCCACTGTTATCACCCGACACGAATCCCGTCGAACATTTATGAGGCATAATCGAGAGGCTACATTTTACACTGAATCCTGCGCTGGCAACACTTTCGCATTTATGGACGCCTATAGAAGCTCAGTATATCTGCAGAGAGTTGCAGAGTTCATGTTACGTCGAGTTGGTGGACTATGCCAGGCAAAAGGACGTACGACGCGATGTTAGAAGGAATGCCTGGAGTTTTGTCACGTCAGTGTATTTTGAATGTACTTTTGGTATTCTTGCTAAAAAGTGTAGAACTTTTGATCGGCCTTTGAATGTACGTCCAGAATTTTCTCAAGAAAGTATAAAAACTTGCTGAGCGTTGCGCAATTTTGTACACGATCGGTTCAAAAAAATGGTTCAAATGGCTCTGAGCGCTATGGGACTTAACTACTGAGGTCATCAGTCCCCTAGAACTTAGAACTACTTAAACCTAACTAACCTAAGGACATCACACACATCCAAGCCCGAGGCAGGATTCGAACCTGCGACCGTAGCGGTAACGCGGTTCCAAACTGACGCGCTTAGAACCGCACGGCCACACCGGCCGGCTGTACACGATCGGCATGGATACAGAACTGAAGACGTTTCGAGTACTTGTGGGTTACACGACATGTCAACAGGCCCAACTCAAGCGGGAAGAATTGTGAGTGACGGTCACCAACGTTTGCCTCCAACGTCCGGTGAAAACTTCGATTTTCTGCAGTTTATCTGAATATTCCTCAGACCGTGTTGCACATCGATGTTTCCTTTTCAGCTTCAAATATGAAATCTTCTGTACTGACTTTCATCTGAAGCCCGCAGTATGCCCTACACGAACTTACTATCAGATAACAGCGTGTAGCAATCCCAAAACGCCAAGGGCGGACCGTCATTATAAACATGGGGCGCTGCCAGCTAGAGATGGGCAGTTCGCGAACGAACGGGTGCAAAGGTACGGTTCACCAAGATGAACGAAAGGACCGAGGAACGAATTCCATGGAACGATCGGTCGCAGCGGACTGGTCAACTTATAGTTCCCGGGAACGAGGAACGATCGGTTCGTAGTTCACTAGTTCACTTGGGTCGCGGCGGTCAGTTCGGCAGCTCTCGTTCCAGCCTCGGTCGCGTGCTCGTCTCGGTCTCGCTCTCCCTCTCCCGCACTCGTCGTTCTTCGCATGACCACCTGTCTCAGTTCCACTGCCGGCTGCTCCTAGTTAGTTCAGTATCCAGTTGTTCGTTTCGTTCAATGTGCTCGCCCATATTACATGTGTCCCAAACTGTTCTTGCACTTAGTTCTGGCTATTCAGCGTCCACGACCGGTAATCAAAAAGTATTTTATAGTTACGTAAATTACGTAAAAATTACGTTGTATCTAAGAGGTACGTCTTTTCAGGTAACAAAAGGGCATGTCAGCTCACTTTATTACATCGACGAACAGCAGAAGACACTTATAACAAGGCAAGTTTTTTTGTTATTCATATATTTTTTGGTTTCATCGACTTGATTTCGCAACTAACTTTCAATAATTTGCATAATTTTTAGTGTAAGAAAATTCATATAAAACGATTTTCGTGTATCTTTCATATACGAAACATTACAATTAGTAAGGCTCTAATGATTTTTGGGTTTGGTTGTTTCCAATTTGCATCACCTGCTAGTTTGGTTTCTCTGAAAAAAAAAAAAAAAGTTGGTTGTGGGTCATTTTGGCTCTGTAAGAAAAGTGGTGCCTCTCCATTTGAAAAAGACATAGATTGCCATAAAATCGTATTTACTTATTTTCTCAACAACATTTGTTCAGAAGGAGCTTTCAAACCAAAAACTTTATTACTGCGAACTTAATTATTATTATTGCTGAATTAACTTTAATAATTCAACATAAAACCTAATTTTTACTAAGCGTGTGACGCAAGTATGATGCACTCCGTCTACAGGCCCAAGTCGCCTACCGGGACCAACCGACCGCCGTGTCATCCTCAGCTGAGGATGCGGATAGGAGGGGCGTGTGGTCAGCACACCGCCAAGTATGATGAGAAAATAACATTTTATTTCATGCTTCCATAAAGTCTCTACTTCGCCTACGAACTCAGAGACAACGTGAAGTATACAGGGTGTTACAAAAAGGTACGGCCAAACTTTCAAGAAACATTCCTCACATACAAAGAAAGAAAATATGTTATGTGGACATGTGTCCGGAAACGCTTACTTTCCATGTTAGAGCTCATTTTATTACTTCTCTTCAAATCACATTAATCATTTAATTGAAACACACAGCAACAGAACGTACCAGCGTGACTTCAAACACTTCGTTACAGGAAATGTTCAAAATGTCCTCCGTTAGCGAGGATACATGCATCCACCCTTCGTCGCATGGAATCCCTGATGCGCTGATGCAGCCCTGGAGAATGGCGTATTGTATCGCAGCCGTCGACAATACGAGCACGAAGAGTCTCTACATTTGGTACCGGGGTTGCGTAGACAAGATCTTTCAAATGCCCCCATAAATGAAAGTCAGGAGAGCGTGGAGGCCATGGAATTGGTCCGCCTCTACCAATCCATCGGCCACCGAATCTGTTGTTGAGAAGCGTACGAACACTTCGACTGAAATGTGCAGGAGCTCCATCGTGCATGAACCACATGTTGTGTCGTACTTGTAAAGGCACATGTTCTAGCAGCACAGGTAGAGTATCCCGTATGAAATCATGATAACGTGCTCCATTGAGCGTAGGTGGAAGAACATGGGGCCCAATCAAGACATCACCAACAATGCCTGCCCAAACGTTCACAGAAAATCTGTGTTGATGACGTGATTGCACAGTTGCGTGCAGATTCTCGTCAGCCCACACATGTTGATTGTGAAAATTTACAATTTGATCACGTTGGAATGAAGCCTCATCCGTAAAGAGAACATTTGCACTGAAATGAGGATTGACACATTGTTGGATGAACCATTCGCAGAAGTGTACCCGTGGAGGCCGATCAGCTGCTGACAGTGCCTGCACACGCTGTACATGGTACGGAAACAACAGGTTCTCCCGTAGCACTCTCCATACAGTGACGTGGTCAACGTTACCTTGTACAGCAGCAACTTCTCTGACGCTGACATTTAGGTTATCGTCAACTGCACGAAGAATTGCCTCGTCCATTGCAGGTGTCCTCGTCGTTCTAGGTCTTCCCCAGTCGCGAGTCATAGGCTGGAATGTTCCGTGCTCCCTAGGACGCCGATCAGATGCTTCGAACGTCTTCTTGTCGAGACACCTTCGTTCTGGAAATCTGTCTCGATACAAACGTACCGCGCCACGGCTATTGCCCCGTGCTAATCCATACATCAAATGGGCATCTGCCAACTCCGCATTTGTAAACATTGCACTAATTGCAAAACCACGTTCGTGATGAACACTAACCTGTTGATGCTACGTACTGATGTGCTTGATGCTAGTACTGTAGAGCAATGAGTCGCGTGTCAACACAACCGAAGTCAACATTATCTTCCTTCCATTGGGCCAACTGGCGGTGAATCGAGGAAGTACAGTACATACTGACGAAACTAAAATGAGCTCTAACACGGAAATGAAGCGTTTCCGGACACATGTCCACATAACAGCTTTTCTTTATTTGTGTGTGAGGAATGTTTCCTGAAAGTTTGGCCGTACCTTTTTGTAACACCCTGTATATAGGGTGTCAACGATTATTGTTTACAACGTAGCATAGCTATGTAGTGGAAGTCGAAACGAATTTTATACAAGGCACTTGTGGTCTATTAAGTTGGGAAACAGCCACCAACAGGTTTACAAGACTGCATGAGCTATAGCCCATGCGCGTCGCGTGAAATTTTCATGATCTCTTCTCCAGCCCTCTACACATCGTCATCGATTATTTCGCAATTGTTACTTGCATTAGCTTGTTATTTCTTCACTGCCCAATTATTACATCTTTGTTGTATCTTCTCGTAACGGGCAACACATCGTAATCGGCGAGCAGTCTGTACTCGGGGCCGGTTTTCCGTGCGCCACCCTATATTATTCCCCTGCGATCAGCCACACAACGCTACAGTTAGCTAAACGAGAGGTGCTGCAGAATCACAGAAATTACTTCTAAAAGTGTGTAAGAACTCAGTAATGAATAAAAACTCTATACTCCAGGGGGGGGGGGGGAGGCAAGTGCCCTCTCTTGGTGCCCTCCAGTCACCTACACTACTAGTTTTCAGTTTTTCATAAGAACCATATACCAAGCACAAATGAACGGTGAACGAGTAAAAATGAACGGTTTCCAAAAAAGAACGATCAGCAGTGATCTAGTCCCCAAGGATGAACGAGTTTGCCCATCTCTACCGCCAGCTGCTCTGCCGGTCGGCAGCGCCGCCGCGCGGCCTTTGTGGAGGCCGCAGTCGGGAGCCGCTTCCGCCACAGGAGCGCCGCGCCGTGGCGCTCCACGTCTCGTGGCGCCCATGTAAACCAACGCTTCGCCAGCGGAAGGGGAAGCGCTGCTCACCATGGACACTCCCCATCGCAGCCCCTCACATTTAGTGATAAGACGGCACAGTGGACAACTGAACACAGGTCAAGCATGAAAACAGGAAGTATGTACACTGGACTGTGAAAAAAAAAAGCGAAACAGAAACAGCGAATGGTCCAAGAAAATGAACTGCAGTGTAGAGCAGGTGGTAAAGAAATAGTGGTCATTGTGTTGGACTGCTATGCGGGCGAGCCGTGTCCAAACCTCCTACGTGCAACATTTTTTTTTTTTTTTTTCGCTGTTCGCTTTAGCCAAACTTGCGTCTGTGTCGTGATGTAACGTCCGTTTGCAACAACGTCGCGTAAGGACCTATAATGACAGTCGGTTCTGCACAACTACTCTGTTAACAGCCGAAAGGGAGTGGCTTTCGAGTGGGAACCGCAAACTCTTGATGACAAGGCGACGAGTGAACCGAGTCCTCCACAGGGAGACACGTCTGGCGTGTCATGCGCGGCACTAGCGACACTGCGTGTGTCATACGACAGGAATCTCTTATCGACGCACCTGATTTGTACGACTGGTAAGTGAGTGAGGTATGCTTCCTCGCCCGACGTAGGTGTTCGTATCAATGTGAACGCGATCACTCCCAAGGAAATGATGAGCACACAATAGTTTGTCAAATAAGCTGGAACAAATGAACGCAACAGTTTCCCAATCACGCAGTTTCACAGTGCTCTGTCAGCACATATGTTTTTAACGGTTCTGAAGTTGCGTTCCGTTTTGGAAGTCTTGACTCTTGAATTCCCTTTTTGGAACACAGTTCACACCCGTTTCTTTGTGATTTTCGTGAGACGTCTATGAGGCATCTCGCCTGCTCTCACTATTCGTCACATTTACTTGCGACGGTAACGTGTTCTTACCACATGATTCATATTCTATAACCAATGTATAGTATAGTAACTGCCAAGACTACAGAAGCAGAACAAACATTTCTTTGTATGTATCAAAACATGTGGTGCGTGGTCGAAATATTCTCAGTGACAAATCTAAAGTGTTCAGTGAGAACAATTTAGTGCAACAATAAGAATGCAGTGGGAATGCATTACATCTGTTGGACGAATGTTATGAAAACAAACACTCCAAACCGACGTTCCACAACAATTAATCTGTAAAAAACACACCACATGTCATAAAGAAAGCCTGTAAACCGTCTGATGATGAATCACAACGATTCGAAACCGGTAACGGTACCCTTTGAATAAACGAACTGAAAGTAAATTTGTGGCTGGTTGCTGTCCTAGCACCATCAACATTTGTCTTTAAACAACAACCACGGTCTCCATCATGTCATCATATGACAAAATGGCATTAAGGATTTCAATATCCGGACGGACAGTTCATAATGTCGTGGAAAAAATAAATAAATGGCACAATGGAGTTTTGAACGGCTCGCCCGAATCGCCATCCAACACCACGATCAGTTACCTACGACGCCCTTAGTGCATCCGGTTGACAAACTGCCTATTGGCTTCTGTCTCGAGTTCTTCGGCCGACGTTCATCTAATGATTTTTCTGACGCTTCGCCAGCAAGAGTGGCTGCCATTGTCAAAGCTTCACCCTTCATTGCCGGTGGTGAACTGGAGCAGAGCTCGCGGCCGCAGACTGTATGTACCTGGCGCGCCAACGTCCGAGGGCTTCTCCGCGGTCATTTCCGGTGCGGGTCTCCCCTTGCTACAGGGTGTTTCAAAAATGACCGGTATATTTGAAACGGCAATAAAAACTAAACGAGCAGCGATAGAAATACACCGTTTGTTGCAATATGCTTGGGACAACAGTACATTTTCAGGCAGACAAACTTTCGAAATTACAGTAGTTACAATTTTCAACAACAGATGGCGCTGCGGTCTGGCAAACTCTATAGTACGATATTTTCCACATATTCACCATGCGTAGCAATAATATGGCGTAGTCTCTGAATGAAATTACCCGAAACCTTTGACAACGTGTCTGGCGGAATGGCTTCACATGCAGATGAGATGTACTGCTTCAGCTGTTCAATTGTTCCTGGTTTCTGGCGGTACACCTGGTCTTTCAAGTGTCCCCAAAGAAAGAAGTCACAGGGGTTCATGTCTGGCGAATAGGGAGGCCAATCCACGCCACCTCCTGTATGTTTCGGATAGCCCAAAGCAATCACACGATCATCGAAATATTCATTCAGGAAATTAAAGACGTCGGCCGTGCGATGTGGCCGGGCACCATCTTGCATAAACCACGAGGTGTTCGCAGTGTCATCTAAGGCAGTTTGTACCGCCACAAATTCACGAAGAATGTCCAGATAGCGTGATGCAGTAATCGTTTCGGATCTGAAAAATGGGCCAATGATTCCTTTAGAAGAAATGGCGGCCCAGACCAGTACTTTTTGAGGATGCAGGGACGATGGGACTGCAACATGGGGCTTTTCGGTTCCCCATATGCGCCAGTTCTGTTTATTGACGAAGTCGTCCAGGTAAAAATAAGCTTCATCGGTAAACCAAATGCTGCCCACATGCATATCGCCGTCATCAATCTTGTGCACTATATCGTTAGCGAATGTCTCTCGTGCAGCAATGGTAGCGGCGCTGAGGGGTTGCCGCGTTTGAATTTTGTATGGATAGAGGTGTAAACTCTGGCGCATGAGACGATACATGGACGTTGGCGTCATTTGGACCACAGCTGCAACACGGCGAACGGAAACCCGAGGCCGCTGTTGGATCACCTGCTGCACTAGCTGCGCATTGCCCTCTGTGGTTGCCGTACGCGGTCGCCCTACCTTTCCAGCACGTTCATCCGTCACGTTCCCAGTCCGTTGAAATTTTTCAAACAGATCCTTTATTGTATCGCTTTTCGGTCCTTTGGTTACATTAAACCTCCGTTGAAAACTTCGTCTTGTTGCAACAACACTGTGTTCTAGGCGGTGGAATTCCAACACCAGAAAAATCCTCTGTTCTAAGGAATAAACCATGTTGTCTACAGCACACTTGCACATTGTGAACAGCACACGCTTACAGCAGAAAGACGACGTACAGAATGGCGCACCCACAGACTGCTTTGTCTTCTATATCTTTCACATCACTTGCAGCGCCATCTGTTGTTGAAAATTGTAACTACTGTAATTTCGAAAGTTTGTCCGCCTGAAAATGTACTGTTGTCCCAAGCATATTGCAACAAACGGTGTATTTCTATCGCTGCTCGTTTAGTTTTTATTGCCGTTTCAAATATACCGGCTATTTTTGAAACACCCTATACATGCGACAGTCGTTCGCTGCAGTACCAGAAGCCAGGGTTCTTTCACCTTAAGGCTTTCCTCTTTCTCGTTGAAACTGTTTGCGTGTTTTTGTATTTCTACAGCTTCTCTGAACATGCGGCTGTGATAGTGCTTCTTTACAGCCACAACTTCCGTATCGGCGAATTTTATTACCTGGTCGGTCTCACTCAGTGCGTGCCCTGCCACTGCCGATTTCTCCACCTGCCCCAAACTGCAATGTCGCTTATGTTCTTTGATCCAGGTGTAGATTGATCGTCCAGTCATTCCGACATAAACTTTTCCGCATGTGCATGGTATACGGTATATTCCCAATATTGCAAGTGGGTCCCTTTTCTCCTTTGCCGATCTAGGCCACTCTTTGAGCTTCCTTGTCGGTTTGAAAATCGTCTTTACGCCGTGATTGCGCTATAAACGGCCGGTTCTGTCCGTCACTCTGCGAATGTATGGTAGAAAGGCCGTACCCGACATTTCTTTTTCTGATTCCTCACTTCGCCGAGTGTTTGGCTCTGTTACACCTCTAATATAACTTGTGGAGTACCCATCGCTCCTCAGAACACATCCCAGGTGTTGCATTTCGCATCTGAGGTACTGCGGCTCGCATATTCGTCCTTCTCGCGTTACGAGCGTACTAATCATGCCTCTTTTCTGGGTCGGGTGGTGGTTTGATAGTTTGTGCAGGAATCGGTCCGTGTGTGTCGGTTTTCGATACACGCTGTGTCCCATGTTTTCACCATCCCTTGTGACCAGCACATCTAGAAATGGCAGTTTTTTGTCCTTTTCTACTTCCATGGTAAATTTTATGTTGGCATGGAGGCTGTTCAAGTGTCTTAGGAAGTCATCGAGCTGTTCATCACCATGGCTCCACACAACGAAAGTATCATCGACGTACCTGTACCACACCTTAGGTTTGCAAGTCGCCGAGTCCAGTGCCTGTGCTTCGAATTGTTCCATGCAGAAGTTGGCCAGCTGGCAAGTATGGCCGAGCGGTTCTAGGGGCTTCAGTCTGGAACCGCGCGACCGCTACGATCGCAGGTTCGAACCCTGTCTCGGGCATGGATGTGTGTGATGTCCTTAGGTTAGTTAGGTTTAAGTAGTTCTAAGTTCTAGGCGACTGATGACCTCAGACGTTAAGTCCCATAGTGCTCAGAACCATTTGAACCATTTTTGAAGTTGGCCACCACTGGACTAAGAGGACTACCCATGGCGACGCCTTCCCGCTGTTCGTAGAAATCTCCATTCCACGTGAAATAGCTATACCTATGGAGGACATCATTGCCAACACCGAAGTGACCATTCGGACCCTTCCTTGTGAAAGGGCAGAGGAAATACGCACTGAAACAGCCAGGATATTGCGGCGAGCAAAACCACTGGCTTGTAACCTGAAGACAAAAGAGCTACAAGCCATTAAGAATCTCAACGCCGACAAGAATATATTGGTACTGCCTGCCGATAAGGGGAATGCAACCGTCGTAATGAAGACCGAAGATTATGAGCAAAGGATCCGAGATCTATCAGATCCGACGACGTACCGAAAACTAAGCGCAGATCCGACGCAGCGTATCACACGGAATACGAATCGATTAATCAAGGCGTCTTCTCTGCCGGCGGACATACAGAGAAACCTGCGCAATACAGAATCCCTACCACGTCGGCTGTATGGATTACCCAAGATCCATAAGAACAACGTTCCACTGAGACCGATTGCTAGCGCTCCTGGCCACCGACGTTGATGTTGTTGTGGTCTTCAGTCCAGAGACTGGTTTGATGCAGCTCTCCATGCTACTCTATCCTGTGCAAGCTTCTTCATCTCCCAGTATGTACTGCAGCCTACATCCATCTGAATCTGCTTAGTGTATTCATCTCTTCGTCTCCCTCTACGATTTTTACCCTCCACGCTGCCCTCCAATACTAAATTGGTGATCTCTCGATGCCTCAGAACATGTCCTACCAACCGAACCCTTCTTCTAGAAAAGTTGTGCCACAAACTGCTCTTCTCCCCAATCCTATTCAGTGCTCATTAGTTATGTGATCTACCCATCTAATCCTCAGCATTCTTCTGTAGCACCACATTTCGAATGCTTCTATTCTCTTCTTGTCCAAACTATTTATCGTCTATGTTTCACTTCCATACATGCCCACACTCCATACAAATACTTTCATAAACGACTTCCTGACACTTAAATCTATACTCGATGTTAACAAATTTCTCTTCTTCAGAAACGTTGCCAGTCTACATTTTATATCCTCTCTACTTCGACCATCATCAGTTAGTTTGCTCCCCAAATAGCAAAACTCCTTTACTACTTTAAGTGTCTCATTTCCTAATCTAATTCCCTCAGCATCACCCGACTTAATTCGACTACATTCCATTATCCTCGTTTTGCTTTTGTTGATGCTCATCTTATATCCTCCTTTCAAGACACTGTCCATTCCGTTCAACTGCTCTTCCAACTCCTTTGCTGTCTCTGACAGAATTACAATGTCATCGGAGAACCTCAAAGTTTTTATTTCTTCTCCATGGATTTTAATACCTACTCCGAATTTTTCTTTTGTTTCCTCTACTGCTTGCTCAATATACAGATTGAACAACATCGGGGAGAGGCTACAACCTTGTCTCACTCCATTCCCAACCACTACTTCCCTTTCATGCTCCTCGACTCTTACAACTTCCATCTGGTTTCTGTACAAATTGTAAATAGCCTTTCGCTCCCTGTATTTTACCCCTGCCACCGTCAGAATTGGAAAGAGTATTTCAGTCAACTTTGTCAAAAGCTTTTTCTAAGTCTACAAATGCTAGAAACGTAGGTTTGCCTTTTCTTAATCTAGCTTCTAAAATCAGTCGTAGGGTCAGTATTGCCTCACGTGTTCCCATATTTCTACGGAATCCAAACTGATCTTCTCCGAGGTCGGCTTCTACCAGTTTTTCCATTCGTCTGTAAAGAATTCGCGTTAGCATTTTGCAGCCGTGACTTATTAAACTGATAGTTCGGTAATTTTCACATCTGTCAACGCCTGCTTTCTTTGGGATTGGAATTATGATATTCTTCTTGAAGTCTGAGGGTATTTCGCCTGTTTCATACATTTTGCTCACCAGATGGTAGAGTTTTGTCAGGACTGGCTCTCCCAAGGCTGTCAGTAGTTCTAATGGAATGTTGTCTACTCCCGGGGCCTTGTTTCGACTTAGGTCTTTCAGTGCTCTATCAAACTCTTCATGCAGTATCATATCTCCCATTTCATCTTCCACCGACGTATAAACTTGCAAAACACTTGGCCGCTCTGCTCCAGCCACACGTGGAGAAGGCCGACAAATACGTAAAGGACTCAGGACATTTCATTGAGAAGCTGAAGGAATTGAAACTTGCACCAAACGACATCCTGGTCAGCTTCGATGTTGTTTCTTTGTTTACAAAAGTGCCACTCAGTGACGCTCTGGAGCACATCGGTTACATTTTCCCGCAAGACATCACAAAGCTCTTCCACGTCTCACCTCGAGCTATTTCACGTGGAATGGCGATTTCTACGAACAGCTGGAAGGCGTCGCCATGGGTAGTCCTCTCAGTCCAGTGGTGGTCAACTTCTTCATGGAACAATTCGAAGCACAGGCACTGGACTCGGCGACTTGCAAACCTAAGGTGTGGTACAGGTACGTCGATGATACTTTAGTTGTGTGGAGCCACGGTGAAGAACAGCTCGATGACTTCCTAAGACACTTGAAAAATCTTCACGCCAACATAAAATTTACCATGGAAGTAGAAAAGGACAAAAAACTGCCATTTCTAGATGGGCTGGTCACAAGGGATGGTGAAAACATGGGACACAGCGTGTATCGAAAACCGACACAGACGGACCGATTCCTGCACAAACCATCAAACTACCACCCGACCCAGAAAAGAGGCATCATTAATACGCCCGTAACGCGAGCAGGACGAATATGTGAGCCCCAGCACTTCTGACGCGAAATGCAACACCTGGAAAGTGTTCTGAGGAGCAATGGGTACTCCACAAGTTATATTAGAAGTGTAACAGAGCCAAACACTGGGCGAAGTAAGGAATCAGAAAAAGAAATGTCGTGTACGGCCTTTCTGCCATACATTCGCAGAGTGACGGACAGAATCGGCCGTTTATAGCGCAAACACGGCGTAAAGACGATTTTCAAACCGACAAGGAAGCTCAAAGAGTGGCCTAGATCGGCAAAGGAGAAAAGAGACCCACTTGCAATATTGGGAACATACCGTATACCATGCACATGCGGAAAATTTTATGTCGGTATGGCTGGACGATCAATCTACACCAGGATCAAAGAACATAAGCGACAGTGGAGGTTGGGGCAGGTGGAGAAATCAGCCGTGGCAGAGCACGCATTAAGTGAGACAGACCACGTGATAAAATTCGCCGATACGGAAGTTCTGGCTGTAGGGAAGCACTATCACATGTGCTTGTAGAAATACAAAAAGATGCGAACAGTTTCAACAAAAAAGAGGAAAGCGTTAAGGTAAACGGACCCGTACTGCAGCGAACGACCGCCGCAGGTAGCAAGAGGAGAACCGCACCGGAAATGACCGTGGAGAAGCCCTCGGACGTTGGCGCGCCAGGTACGTATGGGCTGCGGCCGCGAGCTCTGCTCCAGTTCACCACCGGCAATGAGTGGTGAAGCCTTGACAATGCCAGCCACTCTTGCTGGTGAAACGTCAGTAAAATCATTAGATGAACGTCGGTCGAAGAACCCGAGGCAGAAGCCAATGTGCAGTTTGTCAACAAGGGGCCACGAAAGCCTTAACAATTTTGTATCCGGTTTCTCTTTACTGCACTTCTTGTTCTTGGACCGCTCATGGTTTGTGTTTTGCTTTTTATTCACAATTCAGTGCACCTTCTTCCTATCTGGGTTCAGTGTTTAACGGGCTATCCATTCGGCCATCTTATCACTAAATTTGAGGGGGCTGCGATGGGGAGCTTCCCTTGTCAGTAGCTCGGTGTGTAGGGGGCTTAAACTCAACAAACTCCAGCGAGAAATGAAGATTTGTACCAAGGGCGGGTATAATTTATCGCTTCCGTCTGCATATATACATCATAGATGCTCGAGACCAGAAGAGGTCTCTGGAACCGTGTAGTTTCATTCACTTATTTTTGTTGGTTTCTATTAAATCAAGAAATACTGAATCGACGAAGCGGTTAGTACTGCCTGTTTGCAAGTCAAACTTTTGGTTTCATTGGTAACAAAGACGACAATGGAGTTTCCAATGTGCCTGAAATGAATTTTTTAATGGTCACTGTGTGTTACTCGTTTTGACTTACAAACAGCGAGACACAGCGAAACATGGGCTGGAAATACCGTGAAAACCGTTCAAAAGCTGGGATTCGTTCACTGAGCAGCAAAGAGACACAGAATGCAAATTATTGGCTCGTACGAGAGAGAAACAAGTGTAACAGGAAACAGTGACGGTAACGTAAGGCAGTGTAAGTGGGTGGGATATGAAGCAAGTCGATTGGATGACAGATGTACCAACGAAGTTCTTTGCTCGATTCCAAGAAACACCAAAAGACTGTGACGACTACTTAATGGACGGCAATACCTTCTAGGAAAGGCAGTGATTCGTTTTAATAAAGACTGCAACGTGTGGAGAAGTCTGCTGTGGATCTTTATTCAGCAGTGGATGTCTTGATGAACCATTATCGGGCCTATTTTGCTTTTAGCCCTCAGAAATTTCCATATCACCCCATCCCGAGGGGGTAATTACACTTATGCTGGGAAAAGCTGACATGTGTTGAAAAAAATAGAGCAGGTGGCCCAAGGCACACTATTGCAACATAAAAACCTTAGTAAATATATTGTAAGCGTACAGGGTGCATCTGCTAAGAGTCGTCAGGCACATTTCCTCTGGTGTTTCTGCAGATATTTGCGATACCGTGTTTGCATTCCGTAGCTGGAGTCAGCCCAAACAAATAGAGCTCACCATGTCTTTCATGCAAACCCCACTAACGACGGAGAGGGTTGGTTTGTTTCCCGTTACAAACAAACTGATTATTAAAGCGGAATTGTACTTGCCCTTTCGATAGAATGGACCCACATTAGTCCAGTGTGATAATCGTTTTGTCAGTAGGTGTTAACAGGGAGAATAGAACTGGAAGAACAAACAGCGACTCAGCAGCGGTGAAGGAGCGTGGCGAGCTCGGCGGCGGCCGGGGCAGGGCGGTCGTTGCTGGCGCCCTGCTTGTTCTTCCATTTCTACTGTTCCTGTTACTACAAATCAATGGAACGAATATCACACTAGAGTTATCAGGGACCGATCTGTCGAGTCAGCAAGTAAAATTCCATTTTAAAGATCAATTCGCTTGTAAGAGGAAACAAAGTGACCCTCTCCGTCGACAATGAGCGTCGCATGAAATACGTGACGAGTGGTGTCTGTCTGGGCTGCCTCCAGCTACACACTGCAAAAGGGAAACCGCGACTGTCAGACAAACCGCGCCCGACGACTCTTAGGAGAGGCGCCCTGTGCGTGCCGGGAACCGTGCAAGTGTAGTGGCCTCACACTGCGTGATTAATGAGTCGCACCTCGAGTACAGACATCTGGAGCTACCGCGTACGCTCGGTTGTAGGTAAACCAAGTGACACAATTCGATTTATTGGTAGGATATTGTGAAACTGTAACTTCTTAACGAAAGAAAATCACTTGCAGATGCGATGAAGCATACCGGAATACTACTTCAGTCCATGGAGGAGTATGCGCCGAGTGACTGCATTGAGGACGGAAAAGACCCACAGTTTTCAATTAGTGAAAGATCTAGCCGAGAACCCGAGAGAATTTCGGTCCTATGTAGTAACAAAATTCTGAAAATGCTGAGGAAACAGAGATGTCTACATCTACATCTACATTTATACTCCGCAAGCCACCCAACGGTGTGTGGCGGAGGGCACTTTACGTGCCACTGTCATTACCTCCCTTTTCTGTTCCAGTTGCGTATGGTTCGCGGGAAGAACAACTGTCTGAAAGCCTCCGTGCGCGCTCGAATCTCTCTAATTTTACATTCGTGATCTCCTCGGGAGATATAAGTAGGGGGAAGCAATATATTCGATACCTCATCCAGAAACGCACCCTCTCGAAACCTGGACAGCAAGCTACACCGCGATGCAGAGCGCCTCTCTTGCAGAATCTGCCACTTGAGTTTGCTAAACATCTCCGTAACGCTATCACGTTTACCAAATAACCCTGTGACGAAACGCGCCGCTCTTCTTTGGATCTTCTCCACCTCCTCCGTCAACCCGATCAGGTACGGATCCCACACTGATGAGCAATACTCAAGCATAGGTCGAACGAGTGTTTTGTAAGCCACCTCCTTTGTTGATGGACTACATTTTCTAAGGACTCTCCCAATGAATCTCAACCTGGTACCCGCCTTACCAACAATTAATTTTATATGATAATTCCACTTCAAATCGTTCCGCACGCATACTCCCAGATATTTTACAGAAGTAACTGCTGCCAGTGTTTGTTCCGCTATCATATAATCATACAATAAAGGATCCTTCTTTCTATGTATTCGCAATACATTACATTTGTCTATGTTAAGGGTCAGTTGCCACTCCCTGCACCAAGTGCCTATCCGCTGCAGATCTTCCTGCATTTCGCTACAATTTTCTAATGCTGCAACTTCTCTGTATACTACAGCATCATCCGCGAAAAGCCGCATGGAACTTCCGACACTATCTACTAGGTCATTTATATATATTTTGAAAAGCAATGGTCCCATAACACTCCCCTGTGGCACGCCAGAGGTTACTTTAACGTCTGTAGATGTCTCTCTATTGATAACAACATGCTGTGTTCTGTTTGCTAAAAACTCTTCAATCCAGCCACACAGCTGGTCTGATATTCCGTAGGCTCTTACTTTGTTTATCAGGCGACAGTGCGGAACTGTATCGAACGCCTTCCGGAAGTCAAGGAAAATAGCATCTACCTGGGAGCCTGTATCTAATATTTTCTGGGTCTCATGAACAAATAAAGCGAGTTGGGTCTCACACGATCGCTGTTTCCGGAATCCATGTTGATTCCTACAGAGTAGATTCTGGGTTTCCAAAAACGACATGATACTCGAGCAAACAACATGTTCTAAAATTCTACAACAGATCGACGTCAGAGATATAGGTCTATAGTTTTACGCATCTGCTCGACGACCCATCTTGAAGACTAGAACTACCTGTGCTCTTTTCCAATCATTTGGAACCTTCCGTTCCTCTAGAGACTTGCGGTACACGGCTGTTAGAAAGGGGGCAAGTTCTTTCGCGTACTCTGTGTAGAATCGAATTGGTATTCCGTCAGGTCCAGTGGACTTTCCTCTGTTGAGTGATTTCAGTTGCTTTTCTATTCCTTGGACACTTATTTCGATGTCAGCCATTTTTTCATTTGTGCGAGGATTTAGAGAAGGAACTGCAGTGCGGTCTTCCTCTGTGAAACAGCTTTGGAAAAAGATGTTTAGTATTTCAGCTTTACGCGTGTCATCCTCTGTTTCAATGCCATCATCATCCCAGAGTGTCTGGATATGCTGTTTCGAGCCACTTACTGATTTTACGTAAGACCAGAACTTCCTAGGATATTCTGTCAAGTCGGTACATAAAATTTTACTTTCGAATGCACTGAACGCTTCACGCATAGCCCTCATTACGCTAACTTTGACATCGTTTAGCTTCTGTTTGTCTGAGAGGTTTTGGCTGCGTTTAAACGTGGAGTAAAGCTCTCTTTGCTTTCGCAGTAGTTTCTTAACTTTGTTGTTGAACCACGGTGGGTTTTTCACGTCCCTCACAGTTTTACTCGGCACGTACCTGTCTAAAACGCATTTTTCAATTGCCTTAAACTTTTTCCATAAACACTCAACATTGTCAGTGTCGGAACAGAAATTTTCGTTTTGATCTGTTAGGTAGTCTGAAATCTGCCTCCTATTACTCTTGCTAAACAGATAAACCTTCCTCCCTTTTTTTATATTCCTATTACCTTCCATATTCAGGGATGCTGCAACGGCCTTATGATCACTGATTCCCTGTTCTGCACTTACAGAGTCGAAAAGTTCGGGTCTGTTTGTTATCAGTAGGTCCAAGATGTTATCTCCACGAGTCGGTTCTCTGTTTAATTGCTCGAGGTAATTTTCGGATAGTGCACTCAGTATAATGTCACTCGATGCTCTGTCCCTACCACCCGTCCTAAACATCCGAGTGTCCCAGTCTATATCTGGTAAATTGAAATGTCCACCTAAGACTATAATATGCTGAGAAAATTTATGTGAAATGTGTTCCAAATTTTCTCTCCGTTGTTCTGCCACTAATGCTGCTGAGTCGGGAGGTCGGTAAAAGGTGCCAATTATTAACCTAGCTCGGTTGTTGAGTGTAACCTCCACTCATAATATTTCACAGTAACTATCCACTTCTACTTGACTACAGGATAAACTACTACTAACAGCGACAAACACGCCACCACCGGTTGCATGCAGTCTATCCTTTCTAAACACCATCTGTGCCTTTGTAAAAATTTCGGCAGAATTTATCTCTGGCTTCAGCCAGCTTTCTGTACCTATGGTTGCACTCTCTTGTGAAAAAAGGATGTGCGTATGTCTACAAGCAAACGAAGAAAATTTAGACAACCAGCTTTTGCAGATACTACCGCCAACGTACATTTCGCGAAAGGATCGTGAAGACAAGGTAAGAGAAATTAGGGCTCATAAGGAGACATACAGACACTCATCTTCCTCTTGCTCTATTTGAGAGTGGAAGAAATAAGGAAATGACTAACAGCGGTACAAAGTGTCCTCCGCACACAATTTGTGGTGGTGTAGATACAGACATTTAGCACTAGCTTTCAATGATTGTACTGCCGTGGCGCGCACAGCCACGCAAATTCAACGGGCGGCTACCGCTGCAGAATAAGCCGCACCTGCAACGTAGTTCCGGCGCGTTCCGCCAGCCGGCACTGGAGGCGTTTCCCGCCAAACACGAAAGCAGCCGCGGAATACGCACTCGCGCGACCCCTTTTTCCGACGCGGATGGTAATTCGATGACATCACCTTCCGCCAATAGGGTATCGCCAACGGCCGCCAATCCTCACGACGGAATCCGCGGAGGAAGACTAGAGCTGCCGGGTTAAATAGCCGGCAGGAAAGGAAACAGGCGTCTTCCGACCCGCCGCGGACCGCCGCCAGGAGGAAACATCGTCGCAGCCGGATCGACCAGGTGCCCGTCTTCAACCAACACCGCCTCAAAGGAACGCCTCGGCGCTTGTTGGTGACGTCACGTCAGCCAGGCACGGCGAACGCCAGATCTGTTGCAGGCAGAAACGCCTGGGCGTGCTTATCACTATAAATCTCTTATTTTTGGACAAAATGTTTGGTATTCTTTTGCATTCTGCAGTTTTATTTAGATGAAACATTTTCTTACTATCGTAAAGCTACAAATGAAAATCATAGTTCTGTATTACTGAATCCTGTCCAAACAAACGTAGATCAATATGAGAAGATGCTTTGTGCCATTGCAAGCTTCGGAAATTTTACATTCAAGTAACTATATTTACTTGATCCATTTTGTTATCGAGGCTTACCCCAACTCCATTACAATGAACTCGTTTCGTTTATTTATTTATTTTCGTTTGACATCGTCACTGGAAATGTGAACTAATTTACATGTGTAAATGTCCAACTGTTGCCAGTCATCAGATTACAGTCGTTTTTAACGAAAGGAATTCTAAACAGGAAACAAAATAGCTTCATACATCGAAAATACTGCTGAGCTTAAACTTTTTCAAAGATGCACATTAGAAAAGATAAATATTCCCTCGTGCAATTGAAAGGAGAAACTTTATAAGATAAAAAAATTTTATTTGATAAAACAAGTATCTCTCTTTTGCCTCTTTTTCTGACCCCCACCCCCTCCCCCAACGTGAACAATCGCAAGATATTTCATTAATATTCAGTGCTCCTTACCCCAGAGTCAACCAAGATACCTAAAGAAGAGCACCAAATGTTCAGTTTCTTGTAAAAGCAACCCAGTACAAACGTAACTTCCTCAGATTTACAAATAAGGTAAAGCAGCACGAATTCTGTTGCTGCTGGACCGTGAAGTTCTTTTTGTGTGTCAATCCTTAAAACACGTGGAAATTTAAGTTCAGGAGTACGCTATTTGTTAAGAAGTGTAATGAATTGCACAATTAATTGATTGCAGAAATCTCTCAGAACAATGTGTGTTCGTCAACTACCGCCAATAGTTTCGCATTTTCCTGTGTCAGAGGGGGTGACACCACCATTATGAGTGTGCCTGCAACAGACCTGGCGTTCGCCGTGCCTAGCTGACGTGACGTCACCAACAAGCGCCGAGGCCTTCCTTTGAGTCGGTGTTGCTTCAACGCGCCAGTCTTCGACCCGGAAGCGGCGCCCGTCTAACTCCTCGGCATCCGTTGGAACGTAAAATCAGTTCAGTTATAAAAGTCAGTTTTATTAAGGTTGTATATTCGTGTTTTGATACTAAATTTTTGGGCGGGAGAAAAGCCTTTTTATTTTCCAAAGAAGCTTATCTGTTGTACAATTAAGTGGTGTCCTGGCCACACGAAATAAAGCAAATTTTATTATCACGTGCGTGTTGATCAGTGTATGTAACACGTACAGCAGCTTGCGCTTTTCTTTTTGTGACGTTGGTTATTGGCATCGCCTCGAGCGCCGCCTGAAAGACACCAAGTCGCGTCTCACGTCGGCGCGAATGACGCCTGCAACGTGGGTTCAGACGCCGTCCTAGGATCCTACAAGCGGCTCGCTGACTACGTGAAGACAGCTGGCCTCGCTCGTGGGGTGGAAGCTGCGCTATTGTTTTGTAACAGCGTTACAAAAACCGATCCCGGCCCTCTTGTTTGGAGCTGAGTGGAAGGTTTAAACCACAGCCTCAGACAATTCTGAGACGATCCTGGTTGCGAATTTATCGACCTCCGCTGCCAGGTGGAGAAATGTATGATCACCTTAATAGGTCAGACGTGCACAACGTGTAGGAAGCAGCTTCTAGGGTAGGTCCAGAAAAAGCAGCGTTCCTCAAACCAGATAGGAGAAAGAAAATGTTAATGTGGTATTAGTTAACTGTGGGATGGTCTGTGGAAAAGTCCCAGAACCAATCTCCGTTATAAACGGTAACAATGCCCACATAGTACTAGACACAGAAAGCTGCCTGAAACCAGAGGTTTAACAGCAATGAAATTCTAAACTCTGACTGAAATGTTTATCACAAAGATAGGATGAACAATGGTGGTGGAGGCGTGTTTATAGCAATAAGAAACATAACATCTAGTTAGATTAGTACAGATTGAGAATGCGAAGTAATTTGGGTAAAGATAAATGTTAGAGATGGTTCAAACATGGTCAACGGATGCTTTTATAGACACCCTGTCTCAGAAACAGTAGTGGCGCAATAGTTGAGGGGAAGCTTGAAGAATATTTCGCGTGAATTTCCTGGTCCTACCACAGTTTTAAGTAGATATGTCCCTTACCAGCTATACACTGGCAGACTCAAGTCATTAAGACGTGTAGTAGGGGCAGAGAATCGTTACTCAGAGAACCGACTCGTGAAGATAACATTTTAGGCCTACTGTAAATACGGCTGTAAATAGGAATAGAAAGAAAGAGAGGAAGATCTTTCCGTTTAGAAAGAGCGACAAGAAACAGGTTTCAGATTACCTGACACATCACGAAAATTTTATCTCCAGCACTGCCAATGTTGAGCATCAACGGACAAAATTCAAGAGCATCGTGCAGTACAAATAGACAATTATATCAGGTGGAGGGATTGTGAGGGACGGAAAAGACACACTGTGGCTTGACAACAGTGTTAGAAAAGAAATATGTCTGTGAAATCTTAAGGGACCATAAACTTAGACACTACTCAACCTAAATTATCCTAAGGACAAACACACACATCCATGCCCGAGGGAGGACTCGAACCTCCGCCGGGATCAGCCGCACAGTCCATGACAAAGCGCCCAAGACAGCTCGGCTAACCTCGCGCGCCAACAGTGTTAGGACTTTGCTACGAAAGCAAAGAGTCACTGCAAATTTAAATGTAGCCTAAGCCTCACAAACAAACAAAAACTTAACGAAGCCAAAATTAACGTAAGAAAGGCTAGGCGTCAAGTGTTTAGCGAATACGAAAGGAAACTCTTTCTACGAATTTGACAGAAAATCCTAAGAAGTTCTGGCCTTATGTTTTTCAGTAAATGGATCGAAGCAATATGTCCAGAAACTCTGTGACCATAATGACACTGAAACAGAAAAGACACAAAAAGGGCCGAAATACTTAAGCTCTTTTTTCAAAAGTCTCACAGAAGAAGATTGCACTGTAGTTACTCCTTTAAATCGTCGCACGAACGACAAAATGGCACATACACTATGCGATCAAAAGTATCAGGACGTCCCCAAAAACATACGTTTTTCCCATTAGGTCCATTGCGTTGCCGCCTACTACCAGGTACTCCATATCAGCGACCTCAGTAGTCATTAGACATCGTGAGAGAGCAGAGTGGAGCGCTCCATCGAACTCACGGATTTCGAACGTGGTCAGGTGATTGGGTGTCACTTGTGTCATACGTCTGTACACGAGATTTTCACACTCCTAAACATCCGTGGCATCTTCCATAGCTAACAAAAGAACCCTGTTGAACACAGAAAGGCGCTGCTGGAGGGAGAAGTAATTACGCAAGGGATTCAAGGCACAGCCCAGAGGTTTCTCCGGCCAACCATGCTGCACAAAAGGGAGCTCCTGACTAATTACAGGATCTGCGATGATGGCACTAGTGATGAGAAAACCATTGGCCATATCCTGGTTTTCAGTATCTAAATAGAAATAAAGAAACTCCTCCTGATTGAATGCTAGGTCTGGCCTGATCAGAATGCAAGATAAGGCATCAGCATTGGTGTGTTGCGCTGTCAGCCAGTAATGGATCTGATAATGATAACGGGAGAGGGAGAGAGATCACTGCTGCGAACGATGTGCTGTCTGTCTGGTACAGAAGCCGGAGGGTTAAAAAGGGCTTGTGATCCGTGATTAAATGGAACTTAGAACCATACAAGATGTTGCAAAATTTCTTGAGGGTGAACATAAATTTTAAAGCCTCCATTTCAATGTGAAAATACCACTGCTAAGCGGGGATTAAAGTCTTACAAGCATTAAGAATGGGTCTTTCAGACCTGTTCACTTATTTGAGTACCAACACGTTACCAGTGCTGTGATGAGAGGCATCTGTAATCACCATGAGATCTGATCCGGCTGAAAAGTGTCTAGGTGTGGGGCGGATTGAAACTTTGATTTGAGCAAAGTGGACCCTTGATCACAAGCTGGGGATTCAGAAAACAGGCACATGTTTACACAAAACCACGTGCAGTGGCTAAGCAACAGTGGATTTGCCAGTAAAAAGTTACGGCAATACACAACTTTATCCAGAAATTCCTGCAGTTTCTTAATGGAGGCTGACCATGGCAAAGCTGCAATTGTGTCAACATGGTGATGCAACACCTCAAACGGCTGTGTGACAAATCTCCAAACCTAGGCACTCAATTGAAGGCTAAAAAAATTTAGATATGGCAAAAATGCACATAAGACAAGCAGACAGCAAAACAGAAAACAACAATTGGACAAGGCCGGAGTGGCCATGCGGTTCTAGGTGCTACAGTCTGGAGCCGAGCGACCGCTACGGTCACAGGTTCGAATCCTGCCTCGGGCATGGATGTGTAGGTTTAATTAGTTCTAAGTTCTAGGCGACTGATGACCTCAGAAGTTAAGTGCTCAGAGCCATTTGAACCATTTTGAACAATTGGAGATTGCTAAGGTGGACTCCGGTTTAAGAACTTGAAACAATGATTTCGTCAGGGTAATTGAAGCAGCTGAGTGCAGAGGCTGTAAGCTGTTCTAAAAAACACTGAAAAATTGTGGGCACTCTATCAACACCAAAAAACAATCGTTGGTTTTGGTATAGGCTGAAAGGTGTATTGATAGCAAGAAGATCTCATACAAGAGGGACTGGAGGTATGCTTCCAACAAATCAATCTTGGAAAAGTAGTGGCCGCCTGACAATTTTGTGAGCAACTCATGATGGCGAGGCGAAGGGTATGCGTCTGTCATGGACTGTGCTTTATTAATGACATTGAAGTCACTGCACAGACAAAGCTTACCTGTTGGCTTCTTAACAATGACCAGTGGTGTAGCCCATTCACTGGAAAAAAATAGGTTGAATAACATCAAGTGATGTCAGACAGTCTAATTTGGCCTCGACAAAGTCGCGCAATGCGAGAGGCGCCTGTTGCACCTGGAAAAAACAAGGCTGGGTGGACTCTTTCATGGTAATGTGGGCCTGAAAACTGGTCGCACACATTGGTCCAGGGGGAAACAGAGGTGAAAACTCGGAGCAGAGGGACTCTAGTTGCTGGTGCGGAACCTGATCTGATGCTAAATTTACTTCATTGGCAATAGATAAACTGAAAGTGTTAAATGTACCGGTATGTAACTCGAACAGGTCTGCAGTATGGGAACGGTGCCAACAAGGAAAGTGCGAGGTCAAACAACAGATTTGTAAGAGACAGGAGCAGAGAACTAGATTTGTAAGAGACAGGAGCAGAGCACTGACCTAGGTTCAGAATCTGCTATTTATTGTAGCTAAACAACTCCCGTGAAACCTATGTGGGGTTTGGAGAGGGGAGGGGAGCCCAAGACCACATACGTTTGTGCGTTGACTAAAATCGCTGCAAGTCCTGTGTCCACTTAAATTTTTAGCAGTTTATTAAACACGCAAAAGTCAACAAACTATTTGTTCAGGGAAATAGTCAGTGTAGAGATACGTTTTATGTCCATTTTCACTGCTGGTCCATCATGTTTGAAGAGGAATTAGACACAGCTCTAATGTTGCCTTTCTTTCAACATCTTTGCAAACAATCCACTGCTTGAGGCACGCAGCACACTCATGTCATACGAAGCAGTGTGGGTAAGACAGAAGGCGGGCACACGGACACTGATGTGACCTGACCTGTTGTTGCTGTGGCCATAACAGACACTGCCCCATGCAACGCTGAGTTGAAGGTTTTACTGCTGCAACAGCTTCCCTGTATTTTGAGCACTTGCTGCACGCCCAACAGGAGTTGATGAGCAACTTCCGATACCTGTCTCCAGGCAATCTGATCACCTGCAGCCCATGACATTACAAATGACTGTGCTGTACTGAGCACATCTGTAAGCATCAGATTCTCACACTGAAGGTCCTTTTCATGGACTTTCCTGTCTGAGGCCAAGTGAATGATAATATCATGCTCCCTGTGATCAGCATAGGATTCGTGATAGGTACTAGTGACACATTTACAACGATGGCTCAACCCCTGCAAGTCCTCAGTCCAGGCTTTGTAAGATTGGTTAGGCCATTTCTGACAATGGTAAAATTCTACACACACCACAGTGAGATGTGTTTTATTTCACTAACTGGTTGAGAGAAGCTTGCACATTTCATCAAATGACAAGCTGACCACTTCTTACAGAGGCACAAGTTGGCACAACTGATAGATCCATGGCAAAAGCCAGGAAAGAAAGAAAGCCTTAAACAGGTTTGCACTGCCCAAGTGAAGAACCTCAAAACATTGGTGTAACTTCATGTCATAGAGGTGCCAATCTTCAACCAATTCATCATACACCAGACAGGGCAATGGTTGCACTGACGGGAAGGTAACCTGCTGTGAACATGTAGGCGCCACTTGATTGAGAGCTGTGGCAGGAGCCTGCTGTTGTACTGTAACAGTTTGCTGCTGGGCAGTGAGACAAAGGAGTATTTCTTCCATTGAAATGTTTGTCGGGTGACTTAGCACTGACACTAGCGCGTGGGGGAAACGTAACCCTCATTTGTCGCCAAGTTTGTTATAGGGAGAACAATCACGATGTATAGAACATAGTACTTTATAGTACAACAGGTAAGATGCAAGTTGTGTGTAGTACTGAACACATTTACTGGATAACAGTAATACAATGTAAGGAATAGGCCCAGCACTTGTTTGCGATCAATTAAATAATGCTGCATCTTTGGCAGCTCGCCAGGGTGCCAACCCAGTGGCTTCTCTAAGCGGGCTGTGACTTGCCGGAATGAGGCTGCACATCAGTATCTGATGCTCATTGGATAATGATCATGATGTCATAAGGAAAGCATCTGAGTCTGTAACTAAAGCTGTCTGTGACATTTGTCCATAACATTTCATTTGATCAAGTGACGTTGTTCACATCAGCCAATCAGTACACAGCCATACCAGCCAATCTGGAGCATGTAACTCTACTTTGAATGGTGATACTTCTTGCCACTGAGTATACTTTGCAATCTTTGTGAAAGAAAAGTAGTTTTTGTGCCATTTACTATGACGTACCATAAAAAAGATATTCTGGATGGAATGATGATGATGATGTTTGGTTTGTGGGGCACTCAACTGTGGAGTCATCAGCACCCGTACAAAGTCCCAATTTTTTTATTCAATCCAATCTAGCCACAGCCACATGTGAGGACAACACAAACACCCAGTCTCCGGGCAGAGAAAATCCCCAACCTGGCCGGGAATTGAACCCGGGACCCCGTGATCCAGTGGCAGCAACGCTAGCCACTACACCACGAGCTGCAGACATATTCTGCATGGAAGTGCACATTTGTACATGGGATTGAGTGGTATAGTGTGAATGGACATGCAGCGTTCTGAATGCTACTTTATTTATTGAACTCTAGTTATACAGAATTAACTAGTACATTCAGTGGTGGAAAATATGAGACTAGTGTATTATGTGCTTTGAAATTTTCATTGAAGTGGGAGAATTATTTTAGTGTGATGATTTCTGCTAAAATTTTTAGTGCTTGTGAATAACATGGGAACATATTTGTATGCCTGATGTTGCATTTTTAGCGTTTGTAAGGAGGACTGCTCTATTTGATATTACACTGTATTGACAAAGCCAAACTGGAATCCACTAAATGTCGTCGCATGTTGCTCCTGAGTTGATCTGTAATTGTAGTGTCTTGAATGTTTTTGTTCTGCTTCTTTTTTTTCAGAGGTAAATGTTCTGCCCAGTCCATAACCAAGAGTTTGTTACTAGCATACTGACAGAGGTTGTGTTCTAATGCAAGAAGTGAATATCTTACTCTCTGTTCAAAAGTCACACAAATCATGTTCTTCATTTAGCGTGATATTCACACATAATGTGAATATTCAGTGCAGTAGAAATCTTCTGCCACTGTATTGCTCAGAAAATTATAATACATATTTAAAGCATTAACATTTTATCATAATACAGCCTACGGTTGGTTTTTGTCTTTATCATTTTACATGCTGAAACGGTACAGTTCTTGCGTTGATCACATTAGTTACCGATGCCTGTATTCCCTATACTGTTAAAAAGCTTAGTGGAAAATAAATGCTCCCTGGGGTCTGAGTGTTGCGTGGACGTTGGTTTAAAAGATGTGCTACGGAAGGACCGGTATAACATTGGAAAGCAACCTTTGTTATGCAGACACTTACTGCGGCAGTTTTTGTATCTGTGGTTGTTTAAGATACCGGTTGATGTCGGGCCTGCCTACCTTGTTACGATACCTCCAACCTCATCAAAAAGTTATGCTATAGCCGTTAGCGCATGTTTTGAGTACTCAGCTTTACCACAGTCCAGATGGTGGCTTTACTTTCTGTTGTGTGTTGCTCGATTTTTCTTTCCGTATTTTGAATTTCACCCTTATCTAGGACGGGATGCGAGTGCGACCCTCACAAAAACAGATGCTCTCGGCGATCCCTATGACCATTTCTTCATTTTACAGTGCTCAGTTTCACTTTTGGATGAGCAGGAACACGGAACACGCGCATAGAATGCCAACGCTGTGAGAAGCAGAGGAAGCGATCGACGCTTAGAAAGTCTTTTGTCTGGGAGACTGACAGCGTCGTTTCGTTGCTAAGCGACGGCAGGAAGCCAGCCAAAGACTGAATGCGCACGAGCTGGCAGCATGAACAACGTTGCAGCGGTGCAAAATTAATGCGCGCGTATCTGAAACGCAAAATGCCTCCCGTGTAACCGGTGCTGTCGTTTCTCATTGTTTAATAAGAAGTTTAGTTCGTAACTGTTGGTGTTTATAGTGTTTATTCACTTATGTTTCATTTTAAATCATGTCCAGTGCAACGAGTGGTAGAAACGAAAAATGTGAAATGAAACGGAGAAACAGTGCCTGCTGCGTAGCCAGGGAGTATTTTGAAAAAGAGAATGCAAAATGTTAAGGGTTGCGTCGTAATTCCTGAAGGTCAGGACGCAGAGGACTGCAGCAGCTTCGTAAGTACCGGTAAGCAAAAATACTGTTGTGACTACAGGGAAAGTTCTTGCTGGTTTATGTTCTCACAGATTACTAGAATAATGTGACAGCAGTGTAATTGCTGCTCGTGGCGTAATGGGGTGGAAGGTGCGGACTCAACTGCTCATACTTTAGTTTACAGTCGGGCAATAGTCAGCTATAGTGGGGTTTTGAAATCCGTATCATTTTTCTGTTTGTATCCGTTGATGAATATTTTCTTCTAATACGACAATTTTCGAGGTAAATGTGTTCTGCATGAAGGAAACGCCGTGGCCTGGTCATAATACGTTTACCTAAACCTAATTTCGTTCGTATGTTGAGTCTGTAACAGTCAGGTTGCTCTTGGAAATCTGTCCACGTGATAGTAGTTAAAATTACTTCCTGCCACTTTAAATGCCTGACTAACGAAGTTTCTGGGTAGTTCGGAGATGCCACATAAGAATTTCTTCATTAAATGGTTGGCACAGGCAAAAGTGTTTTTCGTGCGTATTTCAAAATAATTTCACCAGTTTGAAATACCATTTAAATATGACAGGGCTATTATCCCTATTTCCCCATGACGTAAGGGTGTTGTGGTGTGTGACGTTATTACGGCACGGAGTTTGAGTTGGTTGTGTTTGTATGTTTGACTTTTCAATTTTTGAGGTGTTCTGGATTTGATTTTGTGTTTCGTAGTTGTAGGTGTTGGTTTTTTCATATCAGTAGTTATAGTTCACCTGTTTAGGTCAAGGGAAATGACCGATTCCAATTTTCAAAGTTTTATATGTAGTTCTTTGTGTTTTGGTATCGTCAGTGTAGTCAAGGGAAATTTCTCATTCCAATTTCCGTAATTTTTGCTGTAGGAGTTGGTGTTTTGAAATCGACATTTGCGGTTGACCTTTATAGGTCAAGGGAAGTGTCCGATTCCTGTAGATTTTGTAATTTTTTTTGTTTGTTTTTTTATTTGTGTGTTTTGGGATCGTGCTTTTTTAATGTTATATTTAGCTTGTCCACTCCCAAAAACCCCCATTTTCCCTTGATTGTCACGTTAATTTGCTTGTAATTTGGGAGGGACATTTTATTGTTTTACTTATACCAATTTTGGGTCAACAGAAGCGTCCGATCTTACCCGTCGGCTTTGACCCGTGACGTAAGCGTGTTGTGGTGTGTGACGTCATTACGGCGCGGAGTTTGATTTGCGATTGTGGCGTGTTTGTAGATGTCTTGTTTTTGTTTGTCGTGCTCTCTGGTGGTGTGTTCATGGTTTTCGTTTGTTTCGTTTGTTTCGTGTGGTGGGGTCAGTTTTCTGTTGCTCAGGTGTTGGATTTGAAGCGGAATTTCTATTAGTGAGTTTTTTGAGGTAAGTTCCGTTTTTTTTTTGGTTATTTATGTATGTTTTGTGTATTGGGTATAGGTTGGAAACATCCGATCTCACGCGTCGGCTTTGACCCGTGACGTAAGGGACCTACACATTGATCTGTAGCGTAGCCCTGAATACGAGGTTAGGTTGGGAGTTTTTTTTTGGAATGCGGCCGCGGCAGCGGCCGCCTATGATTCGAAAATATTGATTTGACACTAATGAACATGTATACGTAATATGAAGCAATTTGATGAACATATTGATCTGTAGCGTAGCCCACTTGAGGTTAGGTTGGGAGCTTTTTTTTTGGAATGCGGCCGCGGCAGCGGCCGCCTATGATTCGAAAATATTGATTTGACACTAATGAACATGTATACGTAATATGAAGCAATTTGATGAACATATTGATCTGTAGCGTAGCCCACTTGAGGTTAGGTTGGGAGTTTTTTTTTGGAATGCGGCCGCGGCAGCGGCCGCCTATGATTCGAAAATATTGATTTGACACTAATGAAGCCTGTGGGGGGGATGGGGGGGCACTGCAGACTCCCCCCACCGCATAACGACACATGATGATCAAATTTTGGAAAAAAATGAAAAATTTTTTCCGTACCTGCTAAACTGCATAAGTGCCGATGTATGTAGGTGTAAGGGAAGCTTTCGTTTCTTAGTTTTCTATTGGGGGATGTGATCGGTAGGTTCTGTTGAGCTATATAGGTTAAGGGAAGTGTCCGATTATGGATAGGAATGTGTTTTTTGGTATTTGGTCAGTTTTGTGATGTTGATTTATTTCGTTGTTTTGCGTGGTTTTGAATGGCGGTCGGTGGCTACATTTCTGTATATTTAGTTTCTCCGCACCCAAAAACCCCTAATTTCCCACGCTTGTCCCGTTACAGTCATTAGGCTTTTTGTGAAACTTGTGTATTTCAGTGTTTACAATACGTATGCGATGTTTTTATATCCGCCATATTGGAATTGTTTATAGTCGTTTCCGCGGTATTTGTGACGTCATGGGTCAAAGCCGACGGGTAAGATCGGACGCTTCTGTATTTCCCAAATTTTCGTGTTTGTTGCCGTGTGCATGTACGGACATCATAGGCGCCATAGTGGAGACGCTTAGAATATCTATTTCCGCCATATTGATGACGTCATGGGTCAAAAGAGACGGATGGAATAGGACGCTTCCGTAAACACCATTATACATAAATGTCTGCTTCAGACTCACGATAAGCACAACTTTGTGTTGTGGGCCTGATATTAATTTCTGTCTCACATTCGCAGTACTTGGTAGTCTGAATGCAGATAATTGTTTGCATGTATGTTTATGTGGTTACTAGAACACATACGATTTATGTACGATCCTAATGTTGAGCCTCATTTTTCCTTCCTGAGTAGTGAAGGGCGATTCTCACCAATTTTGCCCATAGGGAAGATATGTAAAGTGCTCAAATTTGGCTGAAAGTATTGGACGCACCTTGCGATTCTCGTAGATTATTTGCGATATATTTGACTTTACATTGCAGGTTCAATTTTTTATGACAAAAGGGGCGCTTAAATATATATAAATGTTAGGCTGGGCCACTGGTCAGTCTACTACCACAGCCTTTGTTCACCATTCACGTTATTTGGTTTTGCCAATATAACCAAATTATCACCTTCCAACCTAGACCCTGGGATACACCAGATATTGTTCTGTAATCACAACCCAGATTTGAAAGACAGGGGGAGAGGGGAGTTGTGCAACATCACATTGGAGTCCAAATCATCTACCTTTGCTTTCCCTACTTTCACAAGTATTCTTAGAAATGTACACAGAGATCGTATATGTGAATGTGTGTTGTTAGTTAGCTGTGAATGACCTTGCCTGGAGGCTCAGCAACAATTTGTCTTGTTTGTGTTAGTGTACCTGTTGAACATTCTATAATCCCCCCCCCCCCCCCCCCACACACACACACAAAGTTTGCTGAGTGGTTATCTTTACTCCCTCCATTATTTGTATCCCACCCACAATTTTACATCCTTGCCTCAACCTGAAATTGTATTTAGCGCTTCAACAAACAGGTATTGTCTACTCTGTGGTGTATTATAATTTGATATTTGCTATATTTCATTATGTGTTTTTGTGCTAGGGATTGCTAATAGAAGATAGTAAATCCTCATTTATGACAAATATTTGTGTTTTCATTTAGATACTCTGCTGTTACTAGACTTCATAGCATCATGTAGCAAAACTTTAATTTATTTAGGGAACTTTATGTTAGAACTAGGTGAGTGCTCTTTCTGGAATGTTAACAAACATTTCTGAACAGCTTTCTGTAACTGGGGTGTTGTCCTTGATTTAACTGCTTAAGTATATTGTGGCTCTTCCTCCCCTGTTCTATTAAGCAGAACTGTGATGGGCTATGATAGTGCTGTAGATTATAACACGTGTTTAATTTTCTGTCATACATATGCCATTATAAAGGAATATGTGGGATGTCATTGGCCATAAGTTCTGCTTCTTATAATTTTCTTGATGCCTGTAAATTTTATTGCAAAATTTTTAATGAAATTAATTTACATCTTGCTCTCTTTGTGTACCAAAACTTCACGTCCGTACTCTGTATAGCCCTGCATCACAGCAGCATAGCTCAGTGACACACTTTGCAGTTTCAGGAGTGTTTTTTGTATACGTATGTGATGTCATTTATTATTAGGAGGTACACATTCTGTGAGTTTTCGGTATACGTGCAGATCGTGCCTGCTTCAATTTAAGCTTGATGCAAGTTACAATTAGTTTTATTATCTCTGTCACAGACCCACATTTGCACCACTCACATCCAAAAGGAACGTGAAAGATGAATCAGAGGAAGCACAAGAAGTAATTCTAGAATTCACGTATGTGGGAAAAAGCACAGTTATGTTGTTATGGTACTGCACTGAACGTAATAGGGTAACTAACAAAGCTGTGTCAGTAGTCAGTTGAGATTGAAATAAAGTTTCTTGCTGTAATACAACATGCACCCAGTAGAAAATGGACAGCAAGTAGAGTAGTTCAACATTTTGCCATACACTTACGGATCATTCATTCTGAATAGTTTCAGTGTATTTGGGGAGAATTATTTTTGTTACATAAGTGATAAATTACTCCAGCATTTTGTTGGGATCTGACAAAGCATTGTGAACCATCATTCCATAATGTTAAGAGCTACTAACATGTAACACTGCCTTCTGTTCTGAGAATAATTTAGTATTTGTTGTGTGATGCAGGAGTGGAACAACCTTACTATAATGCAGAACTTGGAAAATATTTAATTCCTGATTGAAAGATTACATTCATATTTTATTGCGAGGAAAAGGTAAATTGTACATGCACTGAAAAAGTAATTTATTGTTGTGACACTAAAGGCTGACATTCATCAGTTACTAAATCCTTCTCTGAATATGTATAATGGTCTATACTGCTACTTGCTAAATGTGTGTATTTTATAAATTGGCATAACAACAGACATCTTGTAATGCTCGGGATCACCAGCACAGTAATGAGGAGGGGAATTTCATACATTTGCTGCAAATTGAGTACGCGGTAGCCACCATCTCCACACTAGTTTATTTATTTGTCTCTGGAGAAACACAACTACAATACAGATTTTTTGTACAATGATAGGGCTTCCACACCAAAAGAAAGGAGGTCACACTGGAACATAAAAGAAATGCAGTCTAAAAGGAGAAGCAGCATTAGAATGATATTTAGGATGATTATATGGTGTTGCAGTAACTAGATCCCATACTGTAAAAGGCACCATGTCCAGTTCATTGGTGAGCTTTTCTTTGTTGTCATCTGCTGGTACAAAGAGTCATCCCACAAGGAGAGAAGTGTTTCTTGATATTTGACTTGGCCCTTAGAGCTCCAGATCTGACTCTGAGTAAGGATTTCAGAATGGTCTGTGCTTAAAGCCCTGATGGGAGACTTTCAGGTGGGGCATCTTAACGAGTTACCGACCTTGGAGACTGTGGTCGCCCAGTAGATCAGTCTCCGCAATGAGGGGGAGGGAAGGGGGGGGGGCATGTAGGCATTCAGTGAAGCATATAGTGGATTGCCTGGAATTCAGATGTCTGGACAATAGGTATCCTTGTAATGGTTGTCCCTGCTGGTTAGTGTCACACTCATTGAGAAATTTTATGATAGAGTACTTTTTAAAAGGTGTCATAGTCACTGTTTGCTGTAAAAAGATTTCTGATGTGAAGAAATAACGCACCAGATGCATTAAAAAACAGTTTTAACTTGTGTGGTATTTCTTCACATTGCCATTCTTCAAAAACAGTTGCTGAAAATGATTAACAAAAATCTAAATGACAAAATTGGCCTTTGGGTGGGTGCACACATTTGGGGAGAAACGCTGACAGAATCAGCGCTCAGTGCTGTCAACAGAAACTGCAACGTTTAACTTCACTGTGCAATTTTGACACTAAAACCATTAATTTGCTGGTGTTAGGAGAAATGAAGAAACAGGTAGGTTGACACGAAGTGTTCTGGACAAATCTGATAAAACAGACCCATCGGATACCTCGTATTGTGCCACTTGCACTTGAGATTGTTAGCAATGTGGTTATTGCCAAGCGTAAAGATGCAGCGTCTTCTTTTCAGTTCCTGCCCTACAGAATACCTAATAATAACTAAGTACTTCAATATACACCTCTAAAATTGGCAGTATATTTACACTGTGTAGCTGATACTTTTATAGGGTGGTATGCCGATATTTTTTCTGTTGATATATTGATACTTTTGTTTTGATAGATCAAGCACTGATAATGGTAGTTTCTTAACTATTGATATATTGGATTCTTGATACTTTTAAAAATTTTGAGAGCCCCACTTTATAATGGATGAATATCGTGAAAAACGTGGATCACATTAACAACGCTGTTCATACATGAACTGATCTAATCTAAAAACCAAATATAATAAATGGGGAGAAAAAAAGGTGACAAGATGTTGCCCACTAATTGAACAACATTTTCTTGTACCACTGTCTAATATGTGAAATATACTGCATAAGCAAAAAAAGTGTGTTAATGTAGTGATACAATTCCATGGAATTTAGAATTGTAGTGAGAAAGGGCTATTTCAGTTGAACTTGTAGAACTGGTTACACAGTCTACATCTACATACATTCTCTGCAAGCCACCACAAGGGGAATGGTAGAGGGTACCTCATACCACCACTAGTCATTTTCTTTCCTGTTCCACTTGCAAAGAGAGTGGGTGAAAAGGACTATATATATGCCTTCATAAGAGGCTTAATTTTTCTTATCTTACCTTAATATCTTCATCGTCCTATGCAAATTGTACACTGATGGCAGAAGAATTGTTTTGCACTGGCATGACAGTTCTCTAAATTTTTCCAATAGTGTTCCATGAAAAGAATGTTGTTTTCCCCCCAGGAATTCTCATTTGACTTCATGAAGCATTTCTCTGTGATACATGTTGGTCTAACAGTGCAACTCTGAATTGCTTTGATGTCTTCCTTAAATGCTACATTGTGGCGATGCCTAAAACGTGAATGGTACTCAAGAATGGATCACGCTATTATATTATACGTGGTCTCCTTTACAGATGAACCACACTTTCCTAAAATTCTCGAAGTCAACAAGTTTGCCTTCGCTACTACCCCCTTTGCATGCTCGTTCTGTGTCATTTCACTTTCCAACATTGTGCCTAGATACTTCTCAATGTGACTGTGTTGAGCAGCACACTAATAATACCCTATTCGATCATTGCAGGATTGCTTTTTTGAATTCACCGGCATTAACTTACATTTTCAACATTTATAGCAAATTGCCCCTCAACACACGTACTAGAAACTTGGTGTCACTTTAATATTTATTGAATGTGGGGGTTCTACTCTGCCTGCCTGGTATACTCTTCAAACCTCACTGAATATCCTCCCAGGTTGCTCAATATAAAATTTTGTGCATGTTCTACTGTCAGTATCTTTCAAACTGTTTGGTTCTACCAGTATTGTCACATTATCTTTTCTAGTGTATTGTTTCTATGAAAACTGGTACCTATGTTAGTTTTCTTGATCTTGTGTGTGACTTGGTCTGAGACTGCACCTAACTGGGGTAAATTTGGTGTACCTAGTCTTCTTGTACTTGACATTCCAACCTACACTTTCCATTGTTTGTACTTGACATCATATCTTTATAATGTAATTCCATTAGTTGCATGTACATTCTCTTTTTTAACTTGCCACCCGTTGACTTCTGTGACCACTCTGCTATAAAATAATTATTGGTAACCAATTCTTGCAAGGTTGCAAGTGGAAGGTTGCTAAGCCTCTATATCGTTGAATTGAAATAGGCCCGCGTGGGGCATTTTGGATGATGGGACTCATTACTGATTGATGATGGGCTTACAAAATATTCCAAATTGATGTTTGCTTTTAGTGTTTGAAATTTGCAAGTCTAGGAAACGTATACTTGTATTAGTATCTATTTCTTTTATAAACGTAGTTAGGATGCAAGATATGGAGTTGGTCATGTGATGTGTAGATTTTGGTAACAGATTCTTTGAAAAGTATCAATATATTAGCTGCATATTGGTTGTGTTACCAAATTCCTTTGTTTGCTGAAAATTGGTGAAAATGTTGCTAAAATGTTTACAGAAATAATGGCCAATGTTCCTGCCAGGCAGTTGCCTATTGCAAGACTCTTGCTTTGTATACTTCATACTATTGAATGTTAAGTACAAAAGGGAGTGGCTAATTCTAATAATACATTCTTCTTTAGTACCTCTAATGTCTTCTTTACTGAGACATTTGAATAGATATTAACAATATCAAATGAAATAAATACCTTTTATGAGATGTAAACAATATACTGTTTCTCAAATTATCCTTGAAATCCTGCTTAAACAGTGTTTAAGCATGATTTCAAGTTTTTACTAATCTTCGAGGCAAGGCTATCCATACAGTTTCCAATTAGATGAATTGGGATGTCTTTGTGTATTTTGGGTTGCACTCTTGACTTTATTACACTTCATGTTTATATCAGTAAAAAGAAAGTTATTAAGTTTTCTTTATGCTATTGTTACTGTTTCTAGTGGGGTCTTCACCTATTTTACTAATTTTAGTGTTATCAAATAAGTGCCAAACTTTTATCATACTCAAATTCAACCATAATAACAGTGTTATCGTATCTGTTTTAAGAATAACTGTATTCTGTGGTCTAAGTATCTCATTGATAGCTTTAATAATAAAGGGGCTGTCAGGTATTGTATAGTGTATATGATTTTTGCCTAAGTAGTTACTGCCACATAATTTTGTCTGTTTTATATGTTATTAGTTTTTTTCTTCAAATGATAATTTAGCCGCATCAGATTCTTAATGACACTACGCTGAAGCCTTGATAATAGAGCAGGAGCTGGAAGCAGATGCAAAATATTTATTATATGCAGTAAGTTACAGCAATCATTCCTCGTCCTAGTGTTACATTGATTGTTTCTGATTTTGAGCAGTGATTGGATGTCCACAACAAACTTCATAAAGGAATAAATGCTTTGCAAGAGGGTGGTCAATATGGCAAACTTTTTAATAATTATCTGTAAGAGTTTTTAAAGTGAACTCAATGTATTATCCTTGTTACACACTTTGACACAATGAATACTTTTTCCTGATGAGTTGTCCTAGAATATGATTTAGTATCATAAGTATCGGTAAATCAAACAGGGAGGAAGAAGGAGAAAAAGGAAAGAAAAAAGACAAAATTTTCGCATTTTCACATGTGCTGCTTTCTACGTCAGTCCTGTGGAGAACCAACTGATTCCTTATCTTATCGGTCTGTTTTACTTCTGATGTCTTTCTATAGCACCACATTTCAAATGCTTCAATTCTCTTCTTTTCTGGTTTTCATGTAGCCCATGATAATTTGGCTGTGCTGTTCTGCTTTTAAGTTAACCCGTCATTTGTTCATAATCTGTTATTTGTCTTCCAAGGTAGCAGAATTCCTTAACTTAATCTACTTTGTGGATCCCAATTTTGATGAGTTTGTTGCTAATCTCATGTCTGTTGCTAATTGCTTTCATCTTTCTTTAGTTTACTCTCAGTCCATAATCTGTTCTCATTAGACTGTTCATTACATTAAACACATCATGCAATTATTCTCCATATTCATGAAGGATAGCAATGTCATAAGGGAATTTCATCACTGATTTCCTTTCATCTTGAATTTTAATCGTTCTCTTAAATATTTCTTATATTTTCATCATTGCTTCTTCAGTGTATAGGTTGAATATTACGGTCAAAAAACTACATCCCTGTGTTACACCCATTTTTAATTTGAGTATTCACTCTTAGTTTTCAGTTCATTGTTCCCTCCTGGTTTGTGTACATATTGTATGTTGCCCATCATTCCTTATTGCTTACTCTTATTTTTCTCAGAATTTCAAATATCCTGCACCATTTTACATTATCAAACATTTCTCCCATCTCATCAAATTCTATGAGCATGTCTTGGTCTTTCTTAACTTTCACTTCCATTAGCAATTGCAATGTCAGAACTGCTTCCCTGGTGCTCTTATGTTTCTGGTATCATTACTGATGGTCTGGCAGATTCCAGTTTTCTTCTCCATTCTTCTATATATTATCATGCTCAGCAACATGGATGGTTGAGCCATTAAGCTGATGGTGGAGCACTTTTTGTTTTTATCTCCTCTTGTTATCTTTGGGGTTGTGTGGATGATATGTTTCTGAAAGTTTACTTAAATGCCATTTCCCTTGCTAATTTCATATATTTCAAAGGAATGTTGGGTGCCCTTTCTGCCTTGTTTGGCTGGATCCTGTGTCTTTCTTATGACTCCCAGTTCTTCATCAGTAATCACATCAGATAGTTCCTCCCTCTCATAAAAGCCTACAGTGTACTCTTTCCACCTATCCATTCTCTCCACTCCTCTCCCCTTCACTTTACAGTGAAAGTCTCATTGCACTATTAATGCTGACAGTATCTGCTTTTAATTTCACCAGAGGTTGTTTTTACTTCTCTCTATGCTGAATCATTCCATCCAACAGCCATTTCTTTGTCAGTTTCATGCAATACTGGTTCTTCCAGCAAGGTGTGACAATATGCCACACATCTTAGGCATCCGTGAAATGAGTCTATAATGTCTTCAGTAAGGAACCAAACATTTATGACCACCATGTTTGCCCTATCAAACGACATGTGATTTATTTATTTATTTATTTTTTCCTATGGGTGTACTTGAAGGGCTAAGTCTAGGAAACAAATCCACACACAATACATGAACTGAAAGAAACCATCAGCCCTGAAGTTGCTACTATCAATATCTGAATATGCTTAAGTGTGCACAGCTGTGTATTGATGTTGTGGGGGGTCACTTTCAGCATATTCTACAAATGAATTTTTTATTGTAATGCTGTACGCACATTTGGGAGAACGACAGTTCAAACTGACATCCATCCATCCAGATTTAGGTTTTCCGTGATTTCCCTAAATCATTCTAGGCAAATGCCAGGATGGTTCCTCTGAAAAGACATAGCCAATTTCCTTCTTCATCCTTGAAACAATCGGAGCTTGTGCTCTGTCTCTAATGACCTAGATGTTGACAGGCCATAATCTTCCTTCCTCTCTTCTTCTTCTCCTCTCTCTCTCTCTCTCTCTCTCTCTCTCTCTCTCTCTCTCTCTCTCTCTCTCTTTTCATATAACAAAGTTGTATTATTAAACAATGGAAAATTAAAGATGGAATAATGACAGTAGTATGAAAAGGACAGTTGCTTATCACCATGTAGTGGAGATGTTGAGTCACAAATACACACAACAAAAAGACTGTCGAACAAAGCTTTTGGCCAAACATTTTTTGTAACTTCCTGTGCCACATGAAGTAGTATCTCATCCTATCAACCATTCTCCACCCTCCACTCCTTCCCTTCTCTTTTCCAGTAAGCACATACTAAGTTCACCTAATCTAGTCATTTGCTGTCCCCCTTCTTCACACTTAATCACCCACAGACCTGCTACCCACATTACCATCGTTTTAGCCTCCAGGGGGCTCACATTTCTTTCATAAGTTTGTGTGTGGTGAACACGGGGCCCAGAGCTATTGCAGCCCATTCTTCCTTCCTGGACTGCATTTCCTTCCTGTGTCTCTTGCTCTCTGTTGTTGCTCCTTCCCCGCCCCCCCCCCCCCCTCCCTTCTCATCTCCTCTCAGTTCCTTACTTATGTTGCTGGCTATCCACCTGGTTTTTCCTTTAGTCCTTGCAGTTTTTTCCTTTGTCTGTTCTTTCATCATTTTTAGCCTTCTTGTCCCCCTTTGGGATTTGACCTCCATTTCTAAATTTTCTCTCTGTAGTGTGACACACTTTGGGAAGAACTTCCTCCCTATAATCTAAGGCGTAGAATCCTCTCCCCCCTTCCTTCCCCATTGAAGCCGCCCTCCACCCCAGTAGGTCAGTAACACATGTTGCCAGTCCACGTGGTGGGGCTATTATGTAACCATCTGACTGAACCCCCTGACCACAAAGGGGTCAGATTTCTGATACCTGAACTGTTGCCTCCCCATGTGTGCCTAGGAGTGATTGCTTGTCATTCCGGAACATTGGAACTTGTGGCAATAGCCGCCATGCCAGACTGCCCGTACTATGGCTGGGTTGGGCCCATAAGCAGAGCTCCTGATCGGAGTGTGTGACATCAGGGCTAATGCTTTGCATATGAAATGTATCAAGCTCCAAATTTTGGCCGTTCTACAACTGTCTCTTTGGTTTGTAAGAGATCATTGAATGCTGCTTCTTCCGGCCCTGCAGCTTTGCCTTCCCTTTCTGTACCCTGTACCCTGTGAGGAGGGCCAGGCTTGCCAGCTTGGGAGAAAAACCTTCCCCATTATGTGGTCTGTATTAAGATGGACGGGGACACGTTTACCCCCATAAAGCTGTTGTTTTTTGTGGAAAATATTGAAAAATATCACCCAGTCTGCTGCTCTTCATGCCTGTGATCATCTGGGCAGTGCCCCATTGTCCATTACACCTCATCAGTCTTTCAATATGGTGCAGGGAGTCATTTTTATAGGGTTTCTCAACCTTCAAACTGAGAGGGAGCTCCAGGCCGATCTGGAACAACAAGGTTTTTATTTTGTTCGGTGTGTACAGGAAGGTTGTAAAAACAATCACACTGATACCAGCACCTTTATTCTGGCGTTTGAGGGAGGTACCATCCCGGAGAAAGTCGAGGTTGTGTGTTACCACTGTGACGTGAAGCCATACATCCCGCCATACATCCCGCCACCTGTGCTTGTGTTTCGGGCACGTCTTCCCGGTGTATGGCAGACCCTCTGTGTGGTGACTGTGGACACTCACTCCATGAGGGAAGCCCCTTTGTTCCACCATCCGTGTGTATTAATTCTCATGACACCCATGATATTGCCTGGCTTATAAGGAAGAAAAGAACATATAGGAGTCTAAGTCCCTGGATCGTTTGTCTTGCACTGAGGCTCGTCAGAAATGTGACTGATTTCATCCTGTGTTAGTGACTTCTTCGTTTGCCTCAGTTATGTCCTTCCCCCCTTCCTCCCTCTTCCTTACCCAGTCCCATCCCCCTGTCTTTTCCCCTTACCCTGCAGTTCCCATGTCTTCCCCTCCAGGTGCCACTCCCCCTCACCAGCTGAAAAAGTGCCCCCTTCTTTGGGACCTGCTCGTGATGGGGCTCCCTTCAGGACCCCCTCCCCTCCCCCTGGCGTCTCTCAGAACAGAGGTCCATTACCACAACTCGGCCATGGGACACACACTCTGTGTGCCCCAAGTCTGCCTGCTGTCTTTCAGTTGTGGATCTTGCAGAAGCCTGCTCTCCACCTGTGCCCTGGCCCCCTGAACAGGAGGAGGAGGAGGAGGAGGAGGAGGAGGAGGAGGAGGAGGAGGAGGAGGAGGAGGAGGAGGAGGAGGAGAAGAAGAAGAAGAAGGAGAAGAAGAAACATAAGTCCCAGGACAAGGCCACCACACCGAGCCCGCCTCTCCTCCCTCCCCCACCCCCCACATCCCCGCCCCCTGCCGTGTCCCTGGTGGTGCCAGCTCCCCTCTCTCAACCTGAATCTGATAACTTACTTACAGATGTCACCCCGTTGTCGTTGGTGATGGATGGTGACGCAGTGACATGACTGGCTCCAGACTGTTTATCGACCATTCGTGCATTTCGTGCTTTCTGTCGAAACCGTATCGGCCCTTTCAGGGCTTCGAGTGTCGTCAGCAAGTTGGTCCGTATGGATATTGTTAGTATATGGATCCTACATTGTACCCGACCAGAAGCAGTTTGTATTTGGGTCCACTTGACCTCCCTTCTGAGAGGCAACTACATCTGCTGCTGTAACTGCCCTCCTTCAGCAACTCCCCCCTCCCTTCCTCCTCCTTAGAGATTTTAAAGCCCATCACCCTTTATGGGTCAGTGCTTCTTCATCTTGTTGGTGACTCCTCATTGACCAATTTCTTGTGGACCACGACCTGTGACTTCTTAATGATCGATTGCCCGTACTCATTTTAGTGTCACATATGGCACTTTTTCTGCTATTGATCTCTCGCTCTCTTCCCCTCCCCTTCGTCCTTCCTTACGCTGGTAGCCACATGATGACCTCCGTGATAGTGATCACTTCCCGTTGATCCTCTCATTTGCTTCTCACCTCCCACTGACCAGGTTACCCTTATGGGCTTTCCATCATGCTGATTGGCCTCTGTATACCTCCATGGTGTTTTCACCTTCTTTGTCAGGTTGTACTGATAAAGTCATCTGTGATTTGTCTTGTTGGAATTGTGTGAACAATATATTTCGTGTGTGATGGCGCAAAGTGCACTGTGTAAAATACACCTCTTTGCCATTGTCTAACACTCTTTGTGTGCACTAATTATTCTGTTGTGTTCGCTGTAAGTTTTTTTTGTTCTTGAATGTGCAAATATAGTTATTAGTAAAATGTCCTTTTTTCTCCTTAATACTTATTCAGCTGTGCAAATTCCAATATGTCTGATAAGAGTCTGCACTGTCAACATGCCCGTTCTCCGTTTGACAGGCCCCGTTCGTCTTAGGCCAGTTCTGTGGTGGAGCATGGCCGTTGCCACCACTGTCTGTGATCGTCGTTGGGCCTTGCAATGTCTTAAGTGTCACCAGTCCTCGGCTGGTCTTTATCCCTTGAAACGTCTTTGTGCCAAAACCGGTCACTTAATCAAACAGAGCAAATGGGTGTGTTGGGAATGCGTTGTCTCCTCCCTAGGTTCTGCTGTCCCTTCATCTTCGATGTAGGCTACATTCCGCAACCTCCAGGGTTTTTTGTGGCAGTCTACCATTCTGGGCCTTGCCTTTCCAAGTGGCCTTTGTACAGATTCATTAATTCTCACTTCCTTGCCAACTCCTTTTGTCGTGTGAATAATTCAACCCTACTCCACCTTTACCGGGCATTGGTTCTTTTTCGTCTGGACTATGGTTGTCAAGTTTATGGATCAGCTGCGTCTTCCACGCTGCTCCTCTTGGACCAGGTTCACCATCGTGGTATCTGTTCAACCACCGTTCCTTTCACACTAGTCCTGTTGTTAGTCCTGTGATTGACACTATGATTCATCCCTTTTCGATTTAGTGGTCTGGGATCCTGGTTTCCTGTTGCAACCCTCCCAGTCTATTCTTTTCTTAGCTGAAGGCTGGCACCCGCCCACTGCTCGTCCTCAGATAGGTTTACTGGTTGGGCTCAGCCTCGCTTCTTTCTGCCATGACTTCCATCTTCCCTCCTTGTTCTCTTCCTCACATTCTCTCCTGACCACCCTACCATGGTTAGCTCCTTGGCCGCAGATTCGGCTGGATTTCTACAGGGGTCTGAAAGGTTCCACTGCTCCAATGTGTTTCATTGTTTGTTGTGAATGCACTTACATGAGTTTCAGGATGCCATTATTTTTTTACACTGATGGCTCTAAATTCACTGATCATGTGGGATATGCTTTCACATCTTGTGTTGTCACGGAACACCATCTCTTGCCTGCCACATTGTGGAATTGATGGCTATCTGTTGGGCCCTCTGTTCTCTTAAACAGTCCTCCCTCACCCAGGTTTTGTTATGACAGGCGCAATGAGTGGCCTTCAGGCTATTGCTCTGTGTTTCTCCCACCATCCCTGTATCTCTGCCATCCACAATCTTCTCAACGATCTTGGTGATGCTGCTTGCTCAGTCAACTTCCTTTGGGTTCCTGGCCTTGTCGGTATACTTAATAATGAACTTGTTGATCATCTGGCGGGGGGGGAGGGGTGGGGTGGGGGGGCTGCCACATACCCCCTATTCTCTGTGAACTCTCGAGGGTTGATTTGTGGCTTTATATCAAATCCCTTGTTGCATAGTTGTAGGCTCTTGGGGGGCTACCACCTGTGTAATAAACTTTGCGCCATCAAGGAGACACTCATTGTGTGGGGTTCTTTCCTCTCTCTCTCTCCTGGCGGGAATCTACCATCCTCTGCCATCTTTGTATTGGTCATACTAGAATGACTCATGGGATTTTACTCCCCCAGTTAGCCACCCTCCTTTTAGTTCTGGGACTCCGCTCACAGCGATCCATATTTTGCTGGACTGACCCACCTTTCTGTCCTTTGCACTGAAAGTGCCCCCCCCCCCCCCCCCCCCCCCCATCTTCTTCGTTGTCTCGGATATTACTGGACGACCCTAGAATGGTTATGTCTGTCCTTGGTTTTCTGTGGAAGTGGTTTGTACTATCAGGTAGAAGTCCTTGGATTTTCGTCTGGACTTCGAGTCCCTCATATAGCATAGGCATTGGTTACCAGTATGGAGACGATGTTGCCTCCATTCCAGCCAGGTTCTCCCCTCCTTTTCCCTACATTTTGTCTGGTCTGTTAAGCTGTTTTGTTTCCCCCTTTTCTTGTGTTTTCTTCCCCTAGTGCAGTCCCTGTTGTTTCGTGATACTGATATTGTTTGAGTGTTGGTGGGACAGATAGGTGGTGGTGTTTCTGCGGCACCCCCCATTCTCCCCATTCCTACCCACTGTCCTCCTGTTCTTTCCTTTTTCTGCTGTCCTGACGTCTCTTTTCCCTCTTTGTTTGCACATTATATTTCCTTTGTCTGGACTGTGCTGTTTGTGTAGTTCTTCCCTTTATTTCGGCCATCCTAGATCGTGGAACCAATGCTTCAGTGTTTGGTCCCCTTCCCCAGATGAATCAACCAGCCGACCTACCAAATTTCTTTGTTCTCATAGTATGTTCACATTGGTTTCAGTTGGTTTTCGCCTATCAGTGTCGGCTTGCTCACTCAGATTTTGTCTTGTTTCCCCATACTCATCAGTTTTATCCTTCTGTGATTTTCCCACATGTTTCTTGTAGTTTTGTAATTATTTTGGGTGTATTTCTACATTACTTACATATTTTTGCTCGTTTTTATGCTCCATCATGTATCCTTGCTGTTTCCATCTGTGTCACTATAGAAAACTTTCCTTATCCCTTGCCAGAACCCAGTCCCATATACTGCCCCTATGTTGTTGCTTGGTTCATGGAATCCCCCTCCCCCCCCCAAACGGCCTCCAATCAAATTACCTATCGCTGGCTGCAACTCGTCCTACAGTGACCACCATCTGTTCAGATTCCACCAGTCCTTAACCCTCACCAACATAGTCCAGCAAAGCCATGTCTATCAGCTCAAACCTCCTTGCAATACCTCTTCTTCATCAGTAAAGTTCTCTTGCTATGCAACCATAAATTCCTGAATCCCATATCACATGTTGAAACTCTTGCCTTCAAGGAACTACAGTGGCACGCACACCACCCCCTCAAAAACCTCTCCACCCCCTTCACTTCCTATTCCTGCCTTGGACTACCACTGTCCACCACCTCTACAACCATCTCCAAACCTCCCCTACATCCTCTCATAGCTGACAAACCCTTCCTTGGAGACCTATTACATTTACCCTGCCTTCAGAATCTCTGTCACACTGCCATACAGAATCCAGAACCTAAACAGACCTGAAACACAGTCAGGAACCTTTCCTGTAAAGATCTTAGCTCCACAGAAGTATCAGTCCTTTCCAAAGGCCTCGCCTTCTCCCAGTCCTTGCAGTGGAAACACTTCTTTGCCTCCAATTGTACCTACCAGACTCAACCAAAGGCCAATGTTGAACCCTTCCTGACTCATTTCACTCGTCCATCCAACTGTGATGCCCCCGCACTGTCCCCAAACCACCCTGTAAACTTTCCAGAATTTATTACCCTAGAATCTTGCATCCCCATCATTCCCCAAATCCCTCAGTATGCAAGCTAACCTTACCTCTGCAGAAAGAAATGCAATCCACCACCTAAAAACGGATCTCAACCTTACAATCCTCACTGCTGACAAAGGAACCGCAAGGATTACCTGGCAGAAGGATACTGCAAGCTGCCAGATTCCTCCACCTACAAACACTGCCACAGTGAGCCCATTCCAGAAATCAAGCAGTATCTCCAGTCTCTCCTCAAATTCTTAGGCACACCCCAGAGCTTCTCCTTGGAGTTCATCTCTCTCCTCACCCCTACCACTTCTCACAGTTCTACTTTCTACATGCTTCTTACAGTCCATTAACCCAACCACCCAGGACACTCCATTGCGGCCTGTTACTGTGCTCCCCCTGAGAGAATATCTGCTCTTGTAGACCAATGCCTTTAGCATATTACCCGTAACCTACCCTCCTGATAAAAGGTACCAAACATTTCCTCTACTGACTCTCCACAGTTCCTGTTTCTTCACCACTTGGTTTTCTACTCATCACTATTGACGTCACCTCCCTTTACACCGTTATTTTCCTAAATTGCTTCAGGCAAATGCCAGGATGGTTCCTTTGAAAGGGCACGGCCAACTTTATTCCCCATCCTTCCCTAATCCGATGAGACCGATGACCTCGCTGTCTGGTTCCCTCCCCCAAACAACCCAACCCTCCCTCTACACGGACATTCCTGATGCCCGTGGCCTTGCTCCTATTGAACACTACCTTTCCCAATGCCCGACAGATTCCAAACCTAGAACCTCCTTCCTAGTCGCCATGACCAACTATATCCCCACCCACAATAACCTCTCCTTTGAAGGCATCACCTACAAACGAATCCAGGGTATGGTACGGGCACCCGTGTGGCACTGTCCTGTGCCAACCTATTCATGGACCATCTAAGGAATCGTTTCTAACCACCTAGAACCCCAAACCCCTCATCTGGTTCAGATTCATTGATGACATCATGATCTGAATCAAGGATGAAGACACCCTATCCACGTTTTCCTAAACTGCAAAACCTTCTCCCTTGTATTCTTCACCCGGTCCTCCTCAACCCAACGAGCCACCTTTCTTGATGTTGACCTGCACCTCAGAGATGTCTACATGAAGTACCTCTGTTTTGACAGCTGCCACTCATCCAATGTGAAGTAGTCCTTTCCATACGACCTAGTCACATGTGACAGTTGCATCTGTAGTGGTGAGCACTTGCTCTCAAAATATGCCAAGGTCCTCCCAACCTTGTACAAGAATAGATCTCCCGTGCCTTGTCTCTCCTGTCACCCACCACCTCCCAAGTCCCACTGTCCAGCCTTAGAGGAGCATTCCCCTTGTTACTCAGTGCCACACAGGACTGCAGCAGTTCAGTCACATTCTCCACCAAGGTTTTGACTATCTCTTGTCATGACCTGAAATTAAGTGTGTCCTACCCACTATCCTTTCCACCCCTCCTACAGTGGTATTCAGCTGCCCACCAAACCAACACAATATATTTGTCCATCCCTACAGAACCCACACGTTCTCTCACCACCGCTTTCTCTAGTCCGGTCACAAACATCACCTATCCTATCAAAGGCAGGGCTTCCTGTGAAACCAGTCATATGATCAACTAGCTAAGCTGCAACCATTCTGCTTCATCCTATGTGCATGTGACAACCAACAAGCTGGCCCCCGACAAACTGTGGCCAAGAAAACGCTGACCCAACCAGCATGCTGAGCATGCTGCCCAGCACAGTGTTCTCCATTCCAATGACTGCTTCACACCCTGTGCCATCTGGACCCCACCCATCAACACCAGCTTTTCTGAATTGGGCAAGTGGGAACTCTCCCTACAATATATTCTACATTCCTGTAACTCTCCAGGGCTCAACCTTAGTCATTGTCCTTCACCCATCTATCCCTTTCCCTGTTACCTTACCAGCAGTTCACAGCCCTCTGTTCCACCAATGCATCCACAGTCTTTTCACTTCTCTCCTTTTTCACTCCCCCTCCCCCTCCCCCCCACCTTCCACCCACCTGCACTCCATCAAATCTTCCGACTACAATTAGCTGCCCTACCCCCTCCCCACCTCATTCGTGTATGCTCCCATGGACAGGAATTTACTGCCCCCGCCCCACCCTGCTATATATCCCCCTCCTCGCCCCAACTCCTCATCCCCACCACCCAGTTTGCTTCTCGCATCATGTGCTGCTGCTGCTCACAGTTTGACCTTGGCAGCCAAAGACAGTGTGCGTGTGCATATGTGCTTGCGTGTGTGTGTTGTCTATTCCGATGAAGGCTTGCTTGGCCAAAAAGCTATGTTTGACAGTCATTTTGTCTTGCCTATCTGTGACTCAGAATTTCTGCCATATGGTGAGTAGCAACTATCCTGTTCATTATATTGCCAAAATTGTATTATTATTATTATTATTATTATTATTATTATTATTATTTCTTTACTTTCTCAGACGTTAAGTCTGGTTAAAAATGGGACGTGACGCGGACCTTGATCAAGCGTCACTTCCTTTTAACTGTACGGTATATGTTATATTGCATTTAGGAACTTTCGGGTAATTGAACATGTATCAATAATTACGGATTTCTGTAATTGTATATATAAGTTTGGATGTAGCTGTATTGTATTGATGTAATGGTGGATATTGTGTGGTATGACTCCTGTAGTTGATAGTATGATTGGTATGATGTCAACTTTATTCTGATGCCACATGTCCTTGACTTCCTCAGCCAGTTGGATGTATTTTTCAATTTTTTCTCCTGTTTTCTTTTGTATATTTGTTGTATTGGGTATGGATATTTCGATTAGTTGTGTTAATTTCTTCTTTTTATTGGTGAGTATGATGTCAGGTTTGTTATGTGGTGTTGTTTTATCTGTTATAATGGTTCTGTTCCAGTATAATTTGTATTCATCATTCTCCAGTACATTTTGTGGTGCGTACTTGTATGTGGGAACATGTTGTTTTATTAGTTCATGTTGTATGGCAAGTTGTTGATGTATTATTTTTGCTACATTGTCATGTCTTCTGGGGTATTCTGTATTTGCTAGTATTGTACATCCGCTTGTTATGTGATCTACTGTTTCTATTTGTTGTTTGCAAAGTCTGAATTTATCTGTTGTGGTATTGGGATCTTTAATAATATGCTTGCTGTAATATCTGGTGTTTATTGTTTGATCCTGTATTGCAATCATGAATCCTTCCGTCTTACTGTATATATTGCCTTTTCTTAGCCATGTGTTGGATGCGTCTTGATCGATGTGTGGCTGTGTTAGATGATACGGGTGCTTGCCATGTAGTGTTTTCTTTTTCCAATTTACTTTCTTCGTATCTGCTGATGTTACATGATCTAAAGGGTTGTAAAGGTGGTTATGAAATTGCAGTGGTGTAGCCGATGTATTTATATGAGTGATTGCTTTGTGTATTTTGCTAGTTTCTGCTCGTTCTAGAAAGAATTTTCTTAAATTGTGTACCTGTCCATAATGTAGGTTTTTTATGTAGATGAATCCCCGTCCTCCTTCCTTTCTGCTTAATGTGAATCTTTCTGTTGCTGAATGTATATGATGTATTCTATATTTGTGACATTGTGAACGTGTAAGTGTATTGAGTGCTTCTAGGTCTGTGTTACTCCATTTCACTACTCCAAATGAGTAGGTCAATATTGGTATAGCATAAGTATTTATAGCTTTTGTCTTGTTTCTTGCTGTCAATTCTGTTTTCAGTATTTTTGTTAGCCTTTGTCTATATTTTTCTTTTAGTTCTTCTTTAATATTTGTATTATCTATTCCTATTTTTTGTCTGTATCCTAGATATTTATAGGCATCTGTTTTTTCCATCGCTTCTATGGAGTCACTGTGGTTATTCAATGTGTAATCTTCTTGTTTAGTGTGTTTTCCCTTGACTGTGCAATTTTTCTTAAATTTGTCTGTTCCAAAAGCCATATTTATATCATTGCTGAATACTTCTGTTATCTTTAGTAATTGGTTGAGTTGTTGATTGGTTGCTGCCAGTAGTTTTAGATCATTCATATATAGCAAATGTGTGATTTTGTGTGGGTATGTTCCAGTAATATTATATCCATAATTTGTATTATTTAGCATGTTGGATAGTGGGTTCAGAGCAAGACAGAACCAGAAAGGACTTAATGAGTCTCCTTGGTATATTCCACGCTTAATCTGTATTGGCTGTGATGTGATGTTATCTGAATTTGTTTGAATATTAAGTGTGGTTTTCCAGTTTTTCATTACTATGATTAGAAACTGTATTATTATTATTATTATTATTATTATTATTATTATTATTATTATTATTATTCAGCTGTTTGTTAAAATTAACTGTTCTATGCTTATGCTGACGTTTTACCGCAATTTTGACATGTGTTCTTGCGGAGAAAAAAAATAATATCCTTTTGGATTTTGGTTGTGTTAGTTGCTTCAGTTTAGTTTGGTAACACCCAGTACTATATCACTTGGATCCTGTACCAAACAGCAGAAGGTTCTGTTAAAGGATTGCAACTTTTTTGATGAATCTGGCTTGTATGTAATTCCGGTTGCCGTGTAGAATTTTGTGGACTAGGTATGCTGCACCACCCTGTGCAGACTTCTCTGAAGTGTCTCCTCTGCTGCAAGAAGCTGCTAAAGCTTTCCAACTAACGACTTACACCAAGTTATCAAATGATGACTGAACACACATTTTCACTTTCAACCATTCATTTCTAGATGTTTATTGCATAATTACATTTACAGTTCAGTTCATTAACATGGCGTTAATACATTCTGTCTTTATGAGGACTCAAACAAGAGCGCTGCTAATCTAATCGTAACTTCAAAGCTTTCTTACACTACAATCAAGAAACATATTTTTTCTACTCCTAAGAGATTCCATAATACCATTTAATCTGTGCATGCCTTCTGGGTCCATGGACTGCATACCAGGTGCAGGAACAGATATGGTATGCGCAGTAGGTCTTTTGATATTTTACTCTGTAGTTTACTTAACCATTGTGAACATCTTCAGCTGATGTGACAGTTCTTCATATAGTGGAACGGAACGTGACCCACAATGTCCTGTTACACTAAATCCTGTACCTGAATCAAATGATTCGGATTATATATGTTATGAGACTAATAAACCACCATTAATGATATTACGTCCCACATACCAATCCCCTCTCAGATATCCCAGTGGGGGACTAACTGGGAATCTTTGGCCATTGGAGAAATCATAATTTTATTTTCTCAGTTATGCGTCATATGTCTTTCGAATACATGTAGTGTGTCTTTAATATAATGGTTTCCATTTCCTTCTGTACACTCGGGCTGTTGATCATTTGATTCTTCTGCCTTGTAGGGGCAGTTTACAACCTCAAGGGAAGGAGTTTGCCCTGAAGCTGTCACACCATGTGCCTTCCTTGACAAGGCCTTTGGCAGAATGGGGGTGACTCCTTATATCAGGAATCTTCAGCTGGCATTGCTGATGTTTTGTATTTAAAATTTAATTAGTGACTGCATCCACACCTTGGGTTCAGGATGTTTCCATTACTAGTCAGACACTACTACTAGAGATGATTGGTCAAACATCAGTGTGATACAATGGTGTATTCACACATATTGCAACAGACCCTAGAGGTGTCAAGAATCAATAGCATGTGGTACCGCCTGTGCGCAGTGTTCATCCCGGGTTGTGTGGTCACATGACATTTCCGGGTAACACTGTTAAGCACACGACTGTGACAGTCTGACAGCCACTCCCCAGTACTGTATGAAGCTACACATCACACATCATTCAATGTCTTGGAACTGACCCAGTTACATTTCACTGTCTTTCTTGGAGTAGCTCTTTGGATGTTCTATGTTTGGACAACTTCCATCGCTTCAAACTGGTTTCTGAGTTGCGTGTTATTGGCAGTCCCAAATCGACACACAGTTTTCGCAACCACCTGTGCCGGTCGCACACTGGTAGCCAAACTGCACTGAACTTTCCTGTTCATGTTGTGCCCCTACCTCCAGTGGTCCATTTGTTGAAAGCTGTGCCACTGCTCTTTCCAGTAGTATGTAGTCAGATATTGTGTTAACCTATTCCTGGGTATGACATGCATGGGAGGCAACAAAGGTTTAATGAATTACTGGTATAATTTAACCAGTAACCAGTCTTCATGTGGTGTTTAAGGCTGTGTATGCTGGCAAGAACAAAACTAAATGCGGAATGTATATACTGCTTAAAGTGATTGAGTACTAAAGAGTTCTGGTTCTCTGGATTTGGTTTCCCATATTGGCTCTAGTTAGCTTTCAAAGAATGTGATTTCTTGAACTTTCAGTAACACTGGTGCTGTACACATAGTTAAAAATGGAAAGTGCTGCCAATTTTTTATGTGTTAATGACACTGCAGAAGTTATGGTTAATTGGAAGTTTAGTATTAAAGCATGTGCAGCTGAAGTGTTGACATGAGTGTATTAACAGTTATTATGTCAAATAATGATCAGCTTAATTTCAAAGGACAGGGAGGTTAGTTACTAGAACATTGTTGTAAACAGTAGCTAACGTTTTCTGTTTATGTAGAGAAGTTGAGGGATTTTCATCAATTTAGAGGATAAAAATAACAAATTGCATTATTGTATTTTATCGAAACAGTTGATTGTATTTATGTAGAGTCAATGCAACTTAATCTGATCTGTCTCTGATGTAGTGGCAGTTAAATCGCTTACAGGAAACATCATGTTCCTGGAAAATATTTAATAACCTAACATTTAGGTGATTCAGTTACATTTATACATACACATTACTTCTGTGCGCTATGTACTGGTACCATAACAAAATTGCAAAAAGTCCTGTATTCACAATTCTTCATTGAGGGTCCAGAGCTAAGTAATCTTTTTTGTCAAAAAGACTCTCACCACAATGGAAAAGTGTGGAGACTGCTGCAGAGTTGTGAGAAATATTAGACAGTTCGAAGACTTCCTACACTTTCCTTTTACATTGGGTTTTGTGAATCAGCCAGCTCTATTAGACATGTTGGTAGCCTGTAGTGCTGTTGTAGTTGTACTTAGTGCTTTACAATTATAGAGGAAATGCAGCAAATTGTAAAACTCTGATCTGACCAGGCAGTAGCACAAGCAGAATTAGAACAGCTGAGAGCAGCAGTTGACAGCAGTAATATTAGGAATGAGGTAGATGACCAGACCGTTGTCAAATATTACCATTTAAAGTTCAAGAGATGCAGCAAACATGCTAGCTTTGGGCTTGACACTTCCAACAGAGTAACTCTACAGGAGACTGTAGACAAAAATGTGCGGATAACCCAATAAGTTTAGGAAGACTCTGACAATAGAAGTCAGAAAAGTGCAAGTCAAAATTGGTAGTAGTCAAAGGGCTTACAAGACCAAAAGAACATCCTTAATCTAGGAAGTATTCTTCATAGGGCAATATCAAAACTGATTAACTTCCGGTGTAGAAATACTGAGAGGTTCAGATACAGTGTTAATATTTGAGGAATAAAGGTGACTACTCACCAAACAATAGAAGCACTGATCATCGACTGGTGCACATAGAAAAGAAAGAAATTTTGGTAGCTTTCGGAGTAATCCTTTTTTGAGCTAGAGTAAAACTACACAAAGTAAAGAGCGCACACACCTGCACGTGCGCACACGTGGTGCTAAGTTACATATAATTAGAGTAATATTCTTCATAGCAAGAAAGTAGTCTTGAATTCCGATTCACATACATGTCTTCGTTAACCACATCGTGCTATGTCGATGCAGTGTTCTTTGCTGCTGTCTTCCACACTGATGTTCATAAGTTAATAGATACAGTTGACATTAGTGAGCTCTGAGTTGTGGCTACTTACAAGAATTTACTAGTGAATCAGTCTCAGTGAGGTCCTGTGGGTTCTGCATTCTTTGGTCACGTGTCTCTGTGGTGCCACCCCTCGGAAAATGGCAAGCTGAGGAAAGCAGTTTTCGCATGGCATTCTGCTGGTAAATGTTCAAAATAATCTCTCGGAGATACTATCCGTACTGCAACGGAAATGTTTTCAAAAGACAAAGCTGCATAACAACTGTAGACATCATTGCAATAATCAAGGGAGAAACTAAAGCTGTAGCTCGGATAATATCAAGAATAAATCATAATACATCTTGATTGTTCCATGAAAACGTAATTAGCTTGCTAATAAGGAAAATGAAATCGCATCCATATAGGACACTGAAAAATGTAAAGGTATTATACAGATTTGCTGTGCATAATAGAGCATCATCTTGAAGTCAGAGATGGGACAGATCCATGTACACTGCCAGTTACATTAATTTGCCCACATGTCAGAAGCCAGAATAACCACCTTTTGCAGCGTGGACCACTGCGAGACGTGCAGGAGGAGTGTCTGTGAGATTCTGCAAGGCACCGACAGGGATGTGGAGCCGTGCCCACTGCAGTGCTGTGGCCAGCTGCGCTAGGTTTCCCAGTTGAGGATCCGTGGTTCGAACAGCCCAGTCGAGACTGTCCCACAGATTCTCGAGTCGATTTACATTCGGGAAATTTGGTGGCCAGGCGAGTATCGTAAACTCGTGTCGGTGCTCTTCGAACGGTGCACATTCACTGGAAGCTGTGTGATACATTGTGTTGTCATGCTGGTAGATGCCATCAAGCCGAAGAAAAACAAACTGCATTGAGGGATGGACATAGTCCCCAAGGATCCACTGTGCCTTTCCAAACGTCACAAAAACATTCCCTAGGCCATAATGCTGTTGCAGGATGTCTGCTTTGATGTTGCATGCTGTACGTGCCAACGGCTGTCTGTCTAATGAACCATAAAATGTGATTCATCTGAAATGGCTGCCTGTCACCAGTCAGTGGATGTCCAGTTGCAGTATTAGCATGCAAATTCCAGCCTTCGTCGCTGATGAAACAGCCGTCAGCAGGGGTACATAAACAGAGTGCTTCCTGTGGATGTGCGTGTGCAGAAACATTTGCTGAACGGTTGATGAGAAGACACTGTTGGTAGCCCCTTGGTTCATTTGGGTGGGAAGTTGCTCAACAGTTCCACGTCTAATCTCCCATATACCTCTCCATAGCGATTGTCCACACCTGTCATATGTGGCCCACGACACACCAAAGCTTCCTCTGCACCAGTTTTGGACAGCACCATTTTGACTTGTACGGTATAGATTAACTATTGTGGCATATGAACTGTTTACAGTCATAGCCATTTCTGAAGTGCTTCCATCCTTTCCTTGAAAGCCATTGATCACGCCCTTGGAGATGTAAGATTATTTGTTCCCGTTCCGCATTATATAAACACCTGCTTTGTTTTCCGTGTCACCCCGACACACTTTATATACCCTCCACTGCTAGTGCTGCCATCTGTGAGTGGTTATTGCTTGTTGATGTCAAACATACAGGGGTCACATTAACGTGACTGGACCTTCTGGATGGGTATTAGTTAATACCACACTACTGTAGGCACAATATGAAGGAGGACAGTGGCTATGTACACAAAATGCTGTATCAAGTCTTAATGTCCCAGGTAATAGAACTCAGTGAATTCTGTACTGAACAGCTCTTTAATGCTGTATTTGCATAATAGAATTGGAAGCTTAAAAGTTAGCAATTCTGTCACTCTATAGGCACTGACAGCATCTTAAACTTCATTAAACTGTTATAACAGGTAAGACTTATAAAAAATAACTGGGAAGTTAAGGTATGTAGAGATTGCATCTCGAACGGTTATGTCGAGGGCACTTGGAGTTGATGCCCAACTTGTATTTGACCCCCACAGTAATATTCCCAACAGGAATAGAAGTACATATTGCACCAGTGATTGACAATTTGCTTCTAAATTGACTATATTTAATAATAAATTTATTTGAACCAATAATAAATGGTTTTGTCTGAGTGTGATTGTCAGAAGTTTTCTTTTTTTCCTGTTACATAGTATGCATGCAGTGCTTTGTTCTTAACTATGTAAGTTCAGTGCTTGCACACATGTGGGCATTTACAAACAAATGTCTATACACATGTAAATTCAACTTCATCCTTGCATTCATCAGTATGTGAAGGCTAATTCGGGAACAGCTGTAGAGTTTTTGATCCAGTTTCCACTAATAGATACATTGATTCACAAGTTAGGTTTCTGTACGCATTTGCAAATATTTTGAAAAATATTGTTTGAATTGCGATGAATGAAAAGTTGTGAAAATGATGATACTACCACATAGAAAGCAGCTGCCACAACTTGAGAGAGAGAGAGCAGCAGCGCCTCAACAACGCCTTGAGGCAGCAGAAAGTGTGACAAAATTTGCATCTAATTTCAGGATGTCCATCATTATTAAGTAAGAGGACAGAACAGTAGCCAAAAGGAATATTAAATTTTTCATCACTCTTGTCAGCTGTACTTTCATTATCAGTTATTGGCAACTGGCTTCGATGATATACTTCATCATCATCATCATCATCATCATCATCATCAGGCTCTCTAAATACGTGGTAGCTGAGCTTTCCTGAAAGACATCAGCTACAAAATCCCATGCGAAAATAACCGGTATATGCATCAACTCCTGTAGTAAGCAACCACACATGGTGAGACAGCAAACTGCTGACCGAAGGATGTATCTATGGTGTCACATAACCACATGAATTTAAGTAGGACCTATGACCACAACAGTGTGAGGTGCAAGTTATACACCACATATTGTCACACGGGTGCTGGCAGCTTGGCTGTACACAGTATTGTGATTATATACAAGGTGAGGCAGGGGCCATTCCCGGCCTACGAAGCATGTACTGAAGTGAGGTGACTGAATATGCGAGGGTCCAGCCCTGTGTATACCACAGTTGTGTCTCCTTAAGCCCATAATCAGCAGCAGGTGTTAATTTTTGTATTGTTTTCCTAACTTTGTATCCTGTGGATGGTAACAACATTATACTTGCCACATGATCATTCATTGGAAGATCATTTGATTGTGGAAATTCTAGTTCTTGTGTCTCTGCCATGAAAAAATATCATTCATAAAATTTCCTGTTTTCTGAGGATCATTCATTGACTTGCCCTGTCTTTTATCTTTAAGTTGTTGTACTTCTGTTTCTTTTAGCATTTCTTGTGTTATAACCTTCCAGACACCTTTACTTTTACAGTGGAGTCTCAATTAAATGGCCCTAAGTTATATGAATGTGCAACTATCTGGATTTTCAGCCATTAGCAAATATCGTTGTAGTCTAGTCAAACATGGACATTTCACTCTGGCACTACCAGCGAGCACCCCGCGCCATCTGTGTAAGGCATTTCATTATTGTTTCAGTTAGACAGCACATGTTTCATTGTCTTCTCATTAATATTAGTGCTGAAAAGTTGCTGAATTGGTCACTAAATGAAATTCCACTAGTTAAAAACTGAATGACTTTATTTGACGCATTTTGGGAAATACCCTTCATTGGGTAGTCTGGAAATAAAAATAAAAATTACAGAAAATGTACAGAGAGCAACATGACGAGAGTACAAGCATTACAAAGCTTTGTCATATTGAGAGCTGACACACACACCATGATCATCTAGGTATTTAAATCCATAAAGACATGCTGTAACTGATCCAGTCGTCATGGCAGACTAATTTCAAAACTACATCATGCTTTCTAGGTAGAAAATTTACACCGTGAAAGGGTGGTGAAGCATGCGTTGGTGGTGCCACATAGCGGTGAAACAGTGATAAATTTTTATTTACATGAAAGTCAAGGGGCCTAATGTCTGGAGAGTGGGGTGGCCAGGGTGTTGGACCGTTCCTTCCAATCCACTGATCCTGAAATCTTTCATCCAGGAAATGACACACTATCAAAGCCCGGTGGGGGTGGGGGTGCTCCATCTTACTGGAAAATGATCCACTGTTGATATTCTTCTAACTGTGGGGCATTGGTAGTGCTTAGTTCAAGAACTACTATGTCTCATTTTTGCTTAGATAAAGGGCAGTTACCTAGTTCATGTATCATCTAAAAATGTATCTCTAACAATATTAAGTGAACTGTCAATCACTGTTGTGGTTGTGAATGTCTCCTGTATATAATTTCTAAATGATCATCTTCTTTAGGTTAACTTTGTTGCACTGTTTTCTTGTGTCTTGCTCAAGTGTAATTCATAGGATATGCCTCATGCATATGTCTGTGATCTTTGTCCAAAGCTGAAGTTGTAGGATACACCATGAAACTTCGTTCTGAATATTTTGGAACTCGCTTAGTTGCACCATAAATGTCAGGCCTATAGAGGTCTATCAGAATAGTAAAGCCAGTAAGATCAACAGGTTGTGTGTGTGTGTGTGTGTGTGTGTGTGTGTGTGTGTGTGTGTGTGTGAGAGAGAGAGAGAGAGAGAGAGAGAGAGAGAGAGAGAGAGAGAGAGAGAGAGAGAGAGAGAGAGAGAGAATGTTTTGTACGATTATGAGACTAAATAAGTGTCGATAACATGGCAGCTTGAATGTGAAATCCTTTAAAATAGTCTGAGTCTGCTCACATGCCAGCAGTTTGTACTAGAAGTAAATTTTATGTCTTCATATTTAAATAATACTGAAACAGTGTTTGGTTTATGCTTTGTGTTCTTGAAAAATGTGCAATACAAAACCAAGTCGAACAAAGTCCAACAGAATTGGCATTTAAATGTGGTGTGTTTCCTGTTTTCCTCTGCTCACGTTCAGTCAGCACGGTGTGGCGATGGGGGATATGTGCCAGTGAAGCTGAGTGCTGTGGAAGTTGTGCCAGGGCACGGTCTGCAGGCTTTATTCTTGCCCACATGTGATCTACATCAGTATTATTCCTTCAAAATAGTCCCCATGACACACTATACACTAATGCTAGTGCTTTTTTTTAAGTCCTGAAATGCTTCTATGGCATGATCTTTGTGGTGGCTTTTAGCTGCCTCAGTGAAACTTCTTCAGTCTCATCTGTGCTTGTAAAATGGTAGTTTTCAATTCTGAGAATGAAAAAAGTTCCATAGAGTGAATAAGGAGGCTGGGGCATCATTACGAAATTATTTTTGGCCAAAATTCATGAACAAGTAATGCAGTGAATTGTTTAACACAAATTTAGGCTTTTCCTTTTTCAGATTGCTTCACAGAAAGGGCATTGAACTGGTAACTAGAACTCTGTATTGAACTTTCAACCTTGGCTAGGAATTCACTGTGTGCTATGCTGTTAATACTGAAGAACACAGTCAGCATAAGCATCACATTTGACAAAAATTGTTAAGCTTTTTATTATCTTGTCCATGCAGAACGCTTCCACTGCAATGGTCGAGCATCATACTGAAAAATTTGCCCAAACACTTATCCCCGTTTGAAAAGTTTTGCACTGGTGTGGACTTCACATAGCAACTGCTGAGCAACTTGCATTTGCCAATGTCATTGTTCAAAATTCAGTAATTCTCGGTTGTTGTTTGCTGTCACTTTTGTACCCAGAACAACTGAAAAAATTTTATGCAATGAGCCAGCTGACATGCCAATGTCTGTGTCTGTGAATGTAATTTGACAATTGTTGATAATAGTTTCTATCAAATTTTCCATAGTTTCATCAGTTGATGGTGTGTTGGGCATATAAAGAACACTTGGCATTTTCAGTGTCTTGATGGCCTTCTACCAAAAGCTCATACAATTTGTAAATCCTTGTTTTACAAATAGCAGATTCACCGAAAGCAGTACCTTTCCAGCATGTTTGCCAACATAACAGTGTATAAATCTTATGTATCAGAATAAAATGATACACAAAATTACAAATTTCCCGTTATCTTTTGAACACACCTTGCATAATACCAATTTTGTTTGATTTGTATGTTGGTGCTAATGCAGAACAAGACTTGTAATTTTGCCAGCTGTAAGGATTTTTATCACTTCTCTGTAAAATGTATGTAAAAAAAATAGCTTCCTATCGAGTGTCAACCCAAGCGGTACTTTGACTCATCATACGTAAGTCACTACACTTAGTTCAGTCAATGAAAGAAAATACCTTGTAGTCATAAATTTTTGCATAGTGCTAGGATGGAGAGTCCTGAACAGCATACAAAAAATCCCGACTGGTGGGGTGTGAGGTTTGAGGTCTTTTTTAGCGGGCGGTGGGGGTGTTACAGATCTTTCTCTCAAATAACAAGAAAACTGTGGATTCTAGGAAAAATGTTTCACAGCAAAAATTAAATTGTAATAAATTTCTTACAAAATAAGGGTCTTGTTCATTTTTTCTCTAGTACTAGTAGTTTCTGCATTGCAGGGGATGGAAAAATGGCAGATTATTAAAAATAATGTTTTAAGAATATAAAACTATTATTTATCTGTAAATAAAGTGGATTAAAAACAAATATTAAATGTGTGTACCATGTCTAAGTGCAGGAGTTCCGTGTTTAGGGAGTCATTGTTTTCCAGTGGTCTAGGGTGAAGGGAGACAGTAGAAGGGGAGTAGAAGTGTGAGGGAGGGTAGGTAGCTGGACTGTAGTCGTGCACTTCTGTCCTTCATAAGTCTGTCAAATGAGGATTGAACAGGTGATTCTCCACTCTGCCCTACTATGTCACACAAAGCAAGTACAGGGTTTCTCACAAAGTTATGCTGACCCTCCACAGCACACATTATGAAGCACAGGTGACACGATGTAAAGGCATGCGCAGGCAGGAGGGTCTGCAGCTCATTGTCTAGTGGCTAGCATTGCTGCCTCTGGATCACGGGGTCCAAGGTTTGATTCCCGGCCCTGTTAGAGATTTTCTCTGCCTGGGGACTGGGTGTTTGTGTTGTCCTCATCCTTTCATCATCATTCATCAAAATGGCTAGATTGGACTGTGTAAAGATTGGGACTTTGTACAGGCACTGATGACTGCGCAGTTGAGTGCCCCACAAACCAAACATCGTCACAGGCAGATGGGGGAGTGGGGAAGGGTTATTTCACACAACCATGGAATGAAGATACATACTAATAATGCTAACACAAGAAATGCACAGGAGCAGAATTTGCGTAAATCTCTTAACACGCTTCTACACTGCTAAAGGGGAAATTGATTATTAGTCACCGTTTACAGCAGCTGTGGTGTTCTTCCAGTAAAGCCTACTTCCCCCACTATGTGCCATGCTCAGTTTTCAGTTTACAGACACATTATACCTCCCCAGCTTTTTCTATCCGGTTGTCTCCTGTAAGTAGACAAAAGAACTTCACCGAGCTCATATTTATATGGTGGAGTTATTTTCCATGTATTTAATGAGTACTTTCTGCAAATGTTATAAGAGCTGTTGTTCGAACTACATTCCTGTAAACAATGACAGAGAAGTGTTTAATTTCTAAGTGTGGTGATGTCAGTGACCTATATAGTACTAATGGGAAAGGAACTGGATTGGCAAATGTGATACCTTGCTGCTGTCCATCATTGACTGTGTATTGTAAAGCCGTGTAATTGTGTTATAGTTACTTGGTGGTGAGTTAATGAATGTCGAGAAAGTTACTGCACTTCTCTAGTCCCTGTGATAGTGAGAGGTTGTATGAATCTTCCCCATTCAGGAATTGCTGGCACTTGTAGAGAGGAGTGTGCTTACTGGAGCCACTCACCCCACATCCACAGTGTGTCTCTTCCAAGGTGGGTTAGAATATGCCCGAGGGAATGGGGACTAATGGTGCTCATATGTAGAGCAGTAATCTGCTGTAAAGCATTGCTTGACTTACATTGAAATAGCTGAAGTTCTAAAACACCTATGTGTCCTACCTCTGTTTTACGAGGGTGCAATTTAAGCCCCTGGGTCTCTTCAAATGTTGAGAGCTGAGGCTGGGGAGGTGCATTTTTTACCCCTCATGCTCTGAAAAGTATTCCTGGCAGTGATAGTGGAGATAATGAAATTGACATTAGTTTATTCACTTTGGTGTGAGACACTGTTGGGTATTTATTGACAGCACATTCCATTTGCGACAGGTTCTTCAATGTGTTCAGCTTTTTACTTAACAGCTAACTTTACAACTGCAAGTATTTACTCATTTAAGAAACTTAAAGTAACTCCACTACAGAAACATGAACTCGGTGAAGTTGTATGCACAGGAAATACTGGGGAGGTATAGTCTGTCTACAAAATGAAAAGTGAACAGTGCTCATGGAGGGGAATTAGCCTTTCCTGGAATAATGCTACAGGTGCCATATAGAATGACAGAATCAATTTCCCCTTTAGCAGAGTTGTACATAGACTGTGTACATATGCATTTCTTGTGCTCGTGTTATTACTAACTCATATTTGCATTACATGTAGGCATAGTGTTAACACATTATTTGGAAAAATAAACATCTTCCAGACTTGTCGACACACTGCATAACCAGTGTTTTATAAGGCGCACTATGGAAGGCCAGCATAACTTTGTGAGACATGCTGTAGTTGCTTGTTGCGAAGTGTTGGGGTGAATGCAGTGGGTAATGACTTGCTAGATTTTCAGTCGCAAACGTATGGAGGGAAATGCATGAACACAATCCACAATCCAGCAACGTACCTTCCCTTGCATTTCTACTGCACACATTAACACCCCCACCTACTCCCCTGCCCTCCCCCTCCCCTTTTTCACCCTATTTTGTAGTTTCTCTCTGAATTCAGCTCTACTACATTCAGACATGGCACAAATACTTAAGTATTTATTTTCAACCCATTTCATTTGAAGATAAACGTTAATTTTATACTGTTAAAACAATATTTTTAATAATTGCAATTTTTGCAATCCCTGCAACACGGTAACTATTAGTTGTAGAAAAAAATGGCTAGGAGCTTTGTAGGAAATTTAATAGTTTTAAATTTGTAGTGAGAAACATACTGTAGTCACAACAAGCCACAGTTTTAGGAATTATTTAAGGAAAACAAAATGCCATCATCCCTCGCATCCTCCCCCTCCCCTGACCCTTTGCCCCACCTCAACATTTACCACCACAACAATCAGGAATTTAAATATGTTGTTCATGATATTCCGTTCCAGCACTGTGCAAAAATTTTGTTACTACAAAATCCCCCCCACCCAATTGTTGACAGGGCTGTTATAAAACTTTTTGTGGAAAATTGAAATGTTTGTCTTTACCGTGTTGGACTTCATTTGTATTACATTATTTCTCGTCTGTGGTAAGTTGTTTCTGTGACTTGCAAATTTTTCTGAAGTGGTTACCTTTGAGCAATGTGTAAGGCTGTATCGCCGCCTGGTAGTGATGAGGGGCAGATCATTTATGTAGTTACTGAATCCTGCATGCACTATGTGCGGTCTGTGTTTTTGTGATTTTTTACAATTTTGGTAGAAGCCTGTGGAGGAAATCAAAATGCAATAGGTTAAGGAAGGTGCATTTTGTTGGCAGATGACACCATTATACTGCACTGTCCTAGGTTGTGCTCTACTTGATACATCATGTTGTCTTGAAGAGGGGTCATTCATACTGCAGTGGTGGCACCTGAATCCTTTGAGGGAAGAGGAGGAGGGTATGGGGCAGGAACTTGATTGTTGATGTTATCTCACCTTTTTCCTACACATTATTCCTATGGTGAAGGTGCGATACATTTGTGGATCTGTCTTTGGCACTTTGGGGGGTCTGGTATCATTATTAATTTGCTTTAAGCCTTCTGTTCTTGACAGTGCATTTATTTTTGTGCATGAGATCTGCTTACATTGATACTGAGATACAAACAATAAATACATTTTCACACTTGTGCAAATAAAAATAACAGTTACTGTCTGTCTTATTCTGTTAGCCCTCCCTCCTCCTCCCCCATGCTACCCTCTCCCACTCCATGCAATACTGATTACAAAGTTCTATTATACAAGCTCTTTTGCATTTATATCTAATGAGTGAATGAAATTTCTCAGGATTTACTCGAAAACCCGAAGGAGCTGCAGTTCTTTGGAGTTACTGTGGCTGCTGACACTGGTTATTAAAATCTGACACGAAGTGAATCGGCAAAGGTAACCAGCATTGTTTCTTCTATAATGAACTAATAAATACGCATGTGGGATTATTTTCATGGCCTTACAAACTATGTGGATGACTAGTGATTATGATTTTTTTGTACAATCAGTGAGAAAGCCTGTAAATATTTTGTCACAGTTCGCCTTCTCATTGTAAAGTATGAGTACTGCTACAACATCACTATGAGTATGGTAAAATGGTGCTGCTGCCCTAGGTAATTGACTTTCCTTAAAATTATTTCTGAACTGATACCAACTACTCAACATGAAATTTTATAACTTCGCATTTGCTATATGTGTTGTGCAGATCTAGTGACTTATACTGTGAGTTGTTTTGTTGAATGGTTTAATTTTGAAAGAGTTTTGATTAATGGGTAAAAATTTGATTTCTTCTTAGAGTAAAAGTGAAATATATACCAATTAAGACAGTGATGTACAGGCTTGTTGGTAATGGAAGCTGCAAATCCCTCACTATGATTATGTGAGGGTGACAAAAAAAAAAAAAAAAGTAATGAAATGCCATTGTACCAATGGTTGGCTCATGGGCTGTGGTTGGTGTATGCTTTCATTAAGAGAGATAAATTTCCCAAAATGTTGTGAACTCCTTATTGAAATTTTGGATGCTCGCACATCGTTAGATAGTAACTGCATTCTGAGTAAAGTAAGATTAAGACACAAAAGTGTGTGTGTGTGTGTGTGTGTGTGTGTGTGTGTGTGTGTGTGTGTGTGTACTCCCTCCCCCTCCCCCCCTCCCCCAGACAGACACACACAATGTTGTCAATAATCATGATGTAGCTCCTGTCTTTAATTCATCTACTGTGACTGAAAATATTTAAAGTATTTTTAAATTTTAAAAATGTGCGAGCTTAAGGATATCAGAAATGGATCATTTAATGGGTTACTAAAAGCTGATTTTTGTTCATCTTGCAGCTTGCTACAGCTTTATGATTTATGTATTTAACTGAATGTCATATTTTTTGTGAATAAACTGTGTTGTTGTGAAGCCAAAGGTGAATACCCGAGCTGTTAACAATTTATAATACAGCTGCAGACACAGTCAAAACAAAGTAACAGTAATTAATACTTACTTACTTCACTGTAAGAAATCCACACCACCATCTTTGCTGTTGACATAGATGACTTGCAGTCAGCAAGATGATCAATAATCATGTTTCTGCCAATTTCTCTTCATAATCTTCATCCTGCAGTTTTTCTGCATGTCAAAAATATGATACCCATGCAGATGTTCAGATGCTGTCTATTGCCTTGTGTGTAAGTCTGACAACATCTGCAAATTTAAATGCATTGTTTTTTCTGCAATGTATGCTTTCACTTGAGCTCAAAACATTTTATCTGGGTTCTATTGATAATGGTGTAGGGGTAATCTAACAGTATGGTTTCCGTGCTGCTTTGTTATTTGGTCTATCTCATAAACTGTTAATGTAGGCTGGTTGGCAGCAATAAGAACCAACAATTCTGCACTGGTATGTGATAAACCATGAGGTATTCCATTACAGGACAACCGTTCAAAAATATCTGCCCTTATGGAGTTTGTAACTGACATTTGTCCACTGGCACTGAGTGTATTCTCGCATTATCCATGACAATAATTGAACGTGGAGTGATGTGCAATAACAGTTGTTCTTTAAACCACTGTTTGAAGACACGGAATGTAGTTTGAGTCATAATTTGGAGAATTCTTAGCCTTTGAATCCTTAAAAACCAACTTATTGTAGGGAACAAAGCCACTCTCTGATGATCAAACGTGATAGTTCTATAATTCTACTACTCTTGTGTACTGGAACTTCTTACCCACCATTCCCATTGCTTATATTCCAACACTCAGCCCTTGCAAGGCTTTGGTTGAGGGAAGTTTCATCTACATAATAAATTTGAGATGTGCCAACTTATCTGATCTTCAGCAGTGTTCTCAGAAACACAGTCCTTACCGCTACATCATCACTATGTTACATTAGTAATTTCCTTCCTTCCGTCGTTCATTTTCTGATATCTGAATCCTATGTCTTTCAGTATCCTCAACGTAGTTGGCTCATTTCCCTTAAAATTGTTGGCTTCTTTTGTTCATGAAACTAATTCTTCTGATGTCAGATATTCTCCTTTAGCATACATTATTAATACTGTGTGTCACAAAATTGTCTAGGTCACACAGTTCTCTTTTGCGGTTGTGTTGCTGGTCAGGTGACAAAAACAGATGAGCTGCATTTTGTTATCCAGCCTTGACAGGCGATGCATGGGTCTGCTCCTGTGAACTTATTCTCTAATATAAGCCGAGAGTAAAGAAAGCGAATAGGAGCAGGAGAGATGAAGCACTTGGGTACTGCATGTAACTTTAAAACTTTCAATAGAGTCAAAAACACAAGTAAATATCAAATGCATACATAACTTTGACTAGGATGAGCACATAGATGTGAAGCTGTAGTCAATGTCTAATCCTGTGAAGTTAGGATGACTGTTCTGCATAATCTTAAAGCTAACAAATACTCGTTGCTATCTGAACTTCAACTGAACGTAACTGATGCAGTCTTAATAGCAAGCTAGTCCACTCGGTAGTAGAAGAAATATTTCCAGGCCATCTGCTCTTGATGAAAATGGGGCCAGAACTCATGACGGCACTCGCTTTGCTCCACAGTGTTGGCCAGAGGGCGCTGTGGTCGGCGTAGTTAGTCTTCTCTCGTAGTGCCAACTTAACGAGAGTGTGCACCTACATTGTGGCATGTAACTATCAACGTCACACTGCAGGCTTGCATAGACATGTTAGCTTCTGTTGATATTCTCTCAAAAGTCCTCAAAACAATACCACAAGCTTAATCTGTCTGCTTCTGACATGTGACAACAGTGCAGCAGAAGCCTCCTGCCAGCTCGGATTCAGCGGAAAACTTTCAAAGTACTTACACATGTGGAACACTTCTTGTCGCTTGCCTGTGCAGCACCTGGTATAGTTGCTTACTGTCAGTCATTATGAACACTACAATGGCAAAATAATCTCTCAGCATCAGGACTGAAATAAACAGCAAGCTTCATGTACACAGAATAAAGACAAGAATGTCACTGATGTGTGATAGGCTGTGTTCCACATGGCACATTTGCACATGCTTCTGCACATCTGGCTTTGACCCACCTTCGTTGTTCCTCTGAACTCGAGCACTTGCTGATATAACAACTCTACCTAGTGGCCAAGGTCCAGTTCCATACTATCTATTGTGCTTTCAAAGGTACCAGGCCAAGATACGAGAAGTACATTGCATTTCTGACTGTACTAGTCCCACAGAACACAACATAGTAAGAGGTGGGAGGATCACACGGCAGATATTGCAAGGGTTTGCACCACATGATTGTAGAGACAGACAACTACAAGCTCTTGGCAAAATCAGATGGTGACATGGGTAAACACTGTTTCAGGGTTTGAGAATTTCCTCGGAAGTGGAAATTTTCTGGCAGCCCATGTGTTTTGTGTGTACATTGCCACCTTTCTACCTCTGTGTCAGTGTGGCATTCAGTACCAACCTTCCCCCCAGGGGGTCCACAACTCTTTTGTGGACACGTGTGTAGCGAGCACGGGGCCCCGAGCTAATGTGGCCCTCCTTCCTTTCCGGGCTGCATACCTTCCGTTCCTTTTCCGCATCCCACCCCGTCCCCCATCTTCGCCCCCCCCCCCCCCCCCCTCACCTCTGGCTCTTTCCTTCCCTTTCTCCCCCTCTGGGAGTATGGTTTGTGCTCGAAACTATTCCAAATTCCTTGCTTTCTACACTTGCACGTCCTCGTCCTTCCTCTGTCCTTCTCTTTTCCTTCCCTCTTCTCTTTGCCCTTTTCTCCGCTGCGGCGTTTGAGACCCCTTCTTCTTTCCTTTCCCTTTCTCTTTTTTCCTCCCTGTGCGTGTCTGAAGGCCGACCCACGCACTTCCATGCGTAGCCGGTGATGGGGTAACGCGTAATTCCCCGCCCCGGGTAGACAGGTAGGACACGTACGTACCCCCTGGTAACGGCCAGGCCCAGGGAGGGGTGATTACCCGAGCTGATACCTTCCGAAAGTGCCGATTGGTCCCTCCGTCAGTTTGTCGGGAGGTGTGACCTGAGGTGTGAACAATCACCTAAGGCGGGTGTGCCCTCAGTGAGGGCCCCCACAAGGGAGGAGCGCGCCATCGGAGACGCCGGTAATCATGGGGGATTCTTCCGCAATGGTTTCCTCACCTTCCACTATGTCTGCTCACAAACGTAAGTTCACTGAGTCTCAGCCACAGACGGTTCTTCCATCGTTGCCACAGTTCCTTGTTGTTACTCGGTCTGACGAAGGTCACGACTTCTCCACGGTCAACCCTTTCATTATTCAGAAAGGTGTCGACGCAATTGCAGGCCCTGTAAAGTCTTGTTCCAGATTACGGAATGGCACCCTGTTGTTAGAAACACACAGTGCCCTCCAGGCTCAAAAATTGCTGCGTACTTCTCTGCTCCACACCTTCCCTGTCCGGGTGGAACCGCACCGTACCTTAAATTCCTCGCGTGGAGTCGTTTATACACGCTCCCTCGATGGATTGTCTGACGAAGAAATTCAGCACTACCTGTCTGACCAGGGCGTAACGGCTGTTCATAGGGTTATGAAAAGGGTTGACACGAACATCATTCCAATCCGCACTGTCTTCTTGACATTTGACAAAGTTCAACTTCCATCAAAAATCAAAGCAGGCTATGAGATAATTTCCGTTCGCCCTTACGTCCCAAACCCTACGCGTTGCTATCGATGTCAGCGGTTCAATCACACCAGCCAGTCCTGTTCCAATCCGGCCAAATGTGTTACGTGTGGCAAGGATGCCCATGAGGGTGCTTGTCCACCTCCATCCCCTCGCTGCATCAACTGTATGGGTGACCACGCTGCTTCCTCTCGAGATTGCCCAGTTTTTAAGGACGAAAAGCTCATCCAAGAAATAAGAGTGAAGGAAAAGTTGTCGACCTTTGCTGCTCGAAAATTATTCGCCAGTCGACAGCCCACCGTGCCTCAGACAGGAAAATACAGCACTGTCCTTGCTTCTCCTCGGCCAACAAAGGAGGCGGCCACGCAGACTTGCGACCTCACCTTTAGTACCACGGTCGTCAGATCGGCCAGCGCAAAGATCGCCCGTTCAACCTCACCACTTTCGCCTGCCCACTCTATGGCTCACCCTTTGTCGGGTTCTGCTAAATCTTGAGCCCAAAAGTCAGACGCCAAGTCTTCGAAAAAAGATCATACTCGTGAAGAGTTTTTACGTACCGCAACTTCACAACCATCGGTTCCTCCTTCATCTAAACATCATACTTCTAAGAAGGCTACAAAGAAACACAGTTCCTCTCCTTCTCCGCCAAGGCGAGTCCCATCTACAGCACCACCTGGCGGACATCGTCCTCGGCCGTCTTCTGTGTCGCCGAGGCGCACTGCTGATGGCCGGTCAACCGGCCGATCGCTGGTGGCAGGAGCTGCTCCTGACCAACCTATGGATCAGGATCTTCTGCCTTCGACTGAATGCCATTCCATGCTGTCGGTCGCAAGCTCAGAGCAGTCATTGAGTTGACAGCACCCTTGGTCACATTCCTCCATTTCCTGTTCACCCTATGTCCATTATCCACTGGAATATCCGCGGCATTCGAACCAATCGGGATGAATTGTCGATCCTCTTACGATCCTACTCGCCGGTCATATTCTGTCTTCAGGAAACAAAGCTGCGTCCCCATGACCGCTTTGTTCTCCCTCATTTTCAGTCCGTCCGATATGACCTCCCCTCTGTTGAAGGCACTCCAGCCCATGGAGGACTCATGATTCTTCTCCATAATATTCTCCATTATCACCCAATCCCCGTAAACAGTTCCTTCCAAGCTGTCGCCGTCCGTCTTTCCCTTTCTGGATACACGTTCTCTCTCTGTACGGTATACATTCCATCGTCCACACCAATGGCACGAGCTGATCTCCTTCATCTTCTAGGTCAGCTTCCACCCCCCTATTTGCTGGTTGGGGATTTCAATGCCCACCACCCACTTTGGGGATCTCCACATCCTTGTCCACGTGGCTCACTATTGCTAGACTTCTTCCACCAAGCGGATCTAGTTTGCCTCAACACTGGGGTCCCCACATTTTTGTCTGCCTCCACGACAAATTTATCCCATTTGGATCTTGCGGTCGGTACTGTTCCGCTAGCTCGGCGCTCCGAATGGTTCGCCCTTGGTGATATACACTCGAGTGACCACTTTCCATGTGTTCTTCGACTGCAGCCTCAACTGCCATATATGCGCTCGCGACGCTGGAAGTTTGCCCAAGCCGATTGGACACTTTTTTCGTCTCTAGCGACATTTGATGACCGTCGCTTTCCCAGCGTCGATGATGAGGTCACACATATTACCGACGTTCTTCTTACAGCTGCGGAACGTACAATACCACGCACCTCCGAATTGCCCCGGCGCCCCCCAGTTCCTTGGTGGAACGAGGCATGCCATGATGCAATACGTGAGCGGCGACGTGCTCTTCGCATTTTCCGTCACCATCCAACTTTGGCCAACTGTATCCGATATAAGCAGCTCCGTGCGCGATGCCGTCGCGTCATCCGCGATAGCAAGAAGGCAAGCTGGAAATTCTTTATTAGCTCATTTAACACCTTCACTCCCTCCTCGGAAGTTTGGAGTCGGCTTTGACGGTTCTCAGGCGCGCCTAGTTTCTCCCCGGTCTCTGGGCTCACTGTCGCACATGATACCTTAGTGGACCCCGTCGCAATTTCTAACGCATTGGGTCAGCGCTTTGCTGAGATTTTGAACTCTTCAAATTACCCGCCAGCGTTTCTCTCGAAGAAACGTGCAGCGGAAGTGCGACATCTTGCTTTCTCCTCTCAAAATCACGAAAGCTACAATACTGTTTTCTCCATGCGGGAACTCCAACATGCCCTCTCTTCTTCTTGCTCCTCCGCCCCAGGACCGGATGGTATCCATGTCCAAATGTTGCTGCATTTATCAACCCATAGTCTGCGTTACCTCCTTCGCCTTTATAATCGAATTTGGACCGACAGTACCTTTCCCAGACGATGGCGGGAAGCTATTGTCGTTCCCGTTCCGAAACCTGGAAAGGACAAACATCTCCCCTCTAGCTATCGCCCCATTTCTCTCACGAGTAGTGTCTGTAAGGTTTTGGAGCGTATGGTGAATTACCGTTTAGCTTGGTGGCTGGAATCCCGCCCAATGCGGATTCCGAAAGCATCGTTCTGCAGTTGACCATCTCGTTGCTATCTCCACTTATATCATGAACAATTTTCTCCGGAAACGCCCAACGGTAGCAATATTTTTTGATCTGGAGAGAGCATACGATACCTGTTGGAGGACAGGCATCCTCCGCACACTGTTCTCTTGGGGCTTTCGAGGCCGGCTGCCCCTTTTTCTTCGCGAATTTATGGCAGAACGCACATTTAGGGTGCGAGTGAACACTACTCTCTCCCGTACTTTCTCCCAAGAAAACGGGGTACCCCAGGGCTCCGTGCTGAGTGTTGTACTGTTTGCCATCGCCATAAATCCAATTATGGATTGTCTCCTTCCTGATGTCTCGGGCTCCCTCTTTGTGGACGATTTTGCGATCTACTACAGCTCTCAACGGACCAGCCTTCTTGAACGACGTCTTCAAGGATGTCTCGATCGCCTCCACTCGTGGAGCATCGAAACCGGCTTCCGTTTCTCACCCAGTAAGACCGTTTGTGTTAATTTTTGGCGACGTAAGGAGTTTCTTCCGCCCTCCTTACATCTAGGTCCTGTCAACCTTCTGTTTTCCGACGTCGCTAAATTCTTGGGTCTTATGTTTGACAGAAAACTGTGCTGGTCTGCCCACAGATCCTATCTTTCGGCTCGCTGTCTGCGTTCCCTTAACACCCTCCGTGTCCTGAATGGTACCTCCTGGGGAGCGGACCGAGTGGTCCTTCTCCGCCTCTATCGCGCCCTAGTGCGCTCGAAATTGGATTATGGAAGCATAGTCTACTCCTCTGCTCGGCCGTCTATTCTTCGGCGTCTCGACTCTATCCACCACCGTGGATTACGTTTAGTGTCTGGAGCTTTTTACACCAGCCCTGTGGAAAGCCTTTATGCTGAGACTGCTGAACCTCCGCTGTCCAATCGGCGGGCAGTCCTTCTGAGTCGTTATGCTAGCCATCTGTCTTCCATGCCTGCTAATCCAGCCCATGACCTTTTTTTCGACGCCTCCTTTGATGTGTAGGGTATGCAGGCCGCTCCTCCTCCCTACTACACCCGGGAGTCCGCTTCCGTCAACTGCTCCATTCTCTTTCCTTCCGCTTTCCCAAAACCTTCTTGACAACTTGGGGTACAGCACCGCCATGGCTCCGTCCCCGGATCTACTTGCTCCGTGACCTTTGTCAATTTCCCAAGGATGGTACCCCTACACTTGTTTACCGTCGGGCATTTGCTGCTCTATGTGCACAAATGTTGGACGCCACATTTATTTACACCGACGGCTCGAAAACATCGTTAGGTGTAGGGAGTGCCTATATTGTTGGCGACACCCCAAATCACTTTCGGCTTCCCGACCAGTGTTCGGTTTATACTGCGGAGCTTTACGCTGTTCTCCAGGCTGTCCACTACATCCGCCACCATCAGCGGATACAGTACGTAACCTGCTCAGATTCTCTCAGCTCTCTCCTAAGTCTCCAAGCTCTTTACCCTGTGCACCCTCTGGTCCACCGGATTCAGGACTGTCTGCGCTTGCTCCACCTGGGGGGCGTCTCGGTGGCGTTCCTCTGGCTCCCGGGACACGCTGGTATCTGTGGGAATGAGGCGGCTGATATAGCGGCCAAGGCTGCAGTCTCTCTTCCTCGGCCAGCTATTCAGTCGCTTCCCATTACCGATCTACGGAGCGGTTTATGTCGCCAAGTTGCTCATTTATGGCATGCGCATTGGTCAACACTTCCCCATAATAAATTGCGGGAAGTGAAAGCCCTTCCTTGCGCTTGGACCTCTTCCTCCCGAACGCGTCGTCGGGAGGAGGTAATTTTAGCTAGACTCCGGATAGGGCACTGTCTTTTTAGCCATCGACATCTTTTAAGCGGTGATCCTCCCCTACTCTGTCCCCACTGCTCTCAGCTGTGGACGGTCAGACACCTTTTAATTGAATGCCCCTATTTTAATCCGTTACGCTCCCATCTACAGCTATCGCGTGATCTATCGTCGATTTTAGCAGATGACACGCGCTCAGCCGAGCGCGTTCTCCAGTTTATTAGTGACAGTGAAATGACGTCAGTCATTTGAAGCTTTTTTTGGGGACAACCAACCCCTTTCTATAGTGGATTTTTAAGCATTCCTTCTGCCTTTAGTTTCTCAAATTTTATGACTTTGTTCCCATTGCTGCTGGTTTTAAATTTCGTTTTTTTCCTGTTTCCTACGTCACGGGCTGGGCGCTAATGACCATAGAAGTTTTGCGCCCTAAAACCACAAAAAAAAAAAAAAGTACCAACCTTCTATCTTAGAATTCTACACTAAACATGCCTAATATCCCCACTTCTTCAGCATTCGCAAGGTAGATGTGATTATGTATGATTGCTTGTTGATTGTCTGTACCATTTCTGTTCAAGAGAAGGTTCATTGTTCTAGTTTTCCACTGTGAGGAGTCTTGCTGGTTTCCGTGCAGGGTGTCACGTGTGTGTCTCCATGTCAACTTCGAATCCCTGACATGTGATGCTGTCAGCAGTGTTGTTTTTCTGCTCTGTGTATCCATGGCCAGGACATAGAATTCATTACTACTCTGTTACTACTTTGGTCCTTTTGACAGTATTTGTTGTGGTAGCTGTCATACTATAATTTTGATTTCTCATCTTGTGCTCTGAAACTGGCTAATCGGCATCTAGTCATGAGCTCCTGCTTGACCACTCCTGCTTCCTGTAGTTTGGCTGTTGCTTCAGGAGCTTCTGCATGTTCTAGTTCATCTGTTATCTTTATTATGTCCTGGATCTGAATACTGCTGGTCTCCGTTGTGTTTTTCGTGGCTTGACCACCTTACACAGGTGATAAACAGAAAACAATAATAGCACTAGAATGACTCTGATGTTAACATAACATACTTATTGGATGAACTATATATTATTGTATTGTATTGTATTTTAACCGGGGGCCTAGAAACGACGGAGAGGCTCCATCCCCGCCGTAGCCACAGTGGTCCAAAACCCCACGACGACTATCGCAGTCCACTTCACCCCTCCACCGCCCCTCACCAAACCCAGGGTGATTGTGCGGTTTGGCCCCCGGTGGACCCCCCCTTCCCACGCCAGGGAACGTCTCACACCAGATGAGTGTAACCCCTATGTTTGCGTGGTAGAGTAATGGTGGAATGGTGGTGTACGCGTACATGGAGAACTTGTTTGCGCAGCAATCACCGACATAGTGTAGCTGAGGCGGAATAAGGGGAACCAGCCCGAATTTGCCATGGCAGATGAAAACAGCCTAAAAACCATCCACAGACTGGCCGGCTCACCGGACCTTGACACAAGTCCGCTGGGCGGATTCGTGCCGGGAAAAAGTGCTCTTTCCCACCCGGAAAGCCGTACGTTGGACCACGTGGCCAACCGGCCGGGCATATATTATTGTAGTGGCAAGTAATTATGGAAATCTGCTGTTTCAGCCTCTGCTGTTAACAGTATGGGTAATTTGACTTGGAAGTGGTTTCAAAAATGTGTTAGACAGATATATATTTTAAAGCTAGTTTTCCTCAGAATGTGATGTTTTAAGTGTTGTTCGTTTATTTAAGTCTAAAAATCTATACAGAATTTTCATTTTAGCAAGAATACAAGAAAGATTCATTTTGAAATTTTAAATTACATCACAATTTAAATGTAACAATATTGTTACATTCCGCCCTGGATTTCACCATTTAAATGTTACATATTTGAATAAAACCTCAGACCAGGAATTTTGACAATGTAGGATGTATTCCAGATTCGCTATCACCTAAACTTGCAGGTGAGAGCTTTGTAAGCCAAGTACATCGGGCCCATAGACAGCTGCTCAGGAGAAATGACAGCCGACCTTCAGCTACAATTTTTCTCGAGTTTTCCCGTGATTCTACAAATGAATTTTATTCTACTGCAAGGTTATTTCTCACAATTACAAGTAGAATAAATAAATTTATTCAACAAAAAGTAATGCTTATTTCTCACGAGTTCACATTTGAATGCAGGCTCTATTGCAATAGAAGCTTTTTTATAAATTGTTGGATTTATGCAGTGACTTAGTTACCCACTTGTCAGTCTCCATGCCGTATGTGTACATTCTGTTCTGCAGCTCATTTGATAGGGATTATGGGGGCAAAAATCTCTCCACAAGCAGGTACAACACTAGAAAGATTTCAAATTCTTCTCAACTTCTTTGAATATAATCGTTTAGGTTACTGACAAATGTTAAATCACATATTGCATGAACACAACTACAAATAAACACTGGTAACTGTCAGAACCAGTTTGATTATGAGTTCAAAGTCCTGCAGAAAATTTGACTACCGCTATCTAAATAGTTTGTTTCTAACTTTGCTCATTTGCTGTCATTAATCACTAGCTATCGTGGTTATAGTGACTTTACCTGATTCCTACATATCAGGCTTTGTATTTCTCTTACAAATAAGACTGTACAAACAGGGCTCATATGTCTGTAAAGAGTTCAGTAACATTGCTAAAGTCCAAGTTCATTGACACAAGTGTCTCCTTATGCCTCAACCAACCATACTACTATATGCATTTTTGTGCGAAGTACCCAACTAAATATGCTACTGAACACATTTCAGAAGAAAAGTTTTTCTGATAGGAAGAAAGATGCTCTTCAGTATCGTTGGTACTCTCTTCTCCATGCACATAGGAGAGGTTTGTATGCTTCCAGAGCTTTCCAACACTTGAAGTCATCATCTTCCTTTTCCAACTCACAATTGTTCAGTAATAGCATCAGATCAGTGTCATTCTCACAGTTTGAAGGATCCAAAGCTTTCATAAGTGGGTTAATAGATCTTGGAACAAGCATCTTAGTGTTCTTGCTGTTCTGTTTAGGTTTCAGGTTGTAGCCACCTATCTGACAGTACACTGAAAATGAATTCTCTACAGCATCTTGATTGCACTTATAGTCAGTAAAAAGTTAATGCTAACAGTTTGTTACTCTACAAAAAACTGAACAATAGTGTTACCAGTCTGAATCCTGTGATGAATGGTGCTGTTGTGATTTCACCTATGATTTTCTCAATTTTATATACAGTACTTGAAACCTCTATTGTCCTCTCTATTGTTTCCATTATGATGATACACACCTATATGGCTGCATTATGCTGTCATGCAATTAGAAAGTCAAGCAAAGTATTTATAAAACGAAACTTCCTGGCAGATTAAAACTGTGTGCCCGACCGAGACTCGAACTCGGGACCTTTGCCTTTCGCGGGCAAGAGCTCTACCAACTGAGCTACCGAGCATTCTGGAAACATCCCCCAGGCTGTGGCTAAGCCATGTCTCCGCAATATCCTTTCTTTCAGGAGTGCTAGTTCTGCAAGGTTCGCAGGAGAGCTTCTGTAAAGTTTGGAAGGTAGGAGACGAGGTACTGGCAGAAGTAAAGCTGTGAGTACCGGGCGTGAGTCGTGCTTCGGTAGCTCAGTTGGTAGAGCTCTTGCCCGCGAAAGGCAAAGGTCCCGAGTTCGAGTCTCGGTCGGGCACACAGTTTTAATCTGCCAGGAAGTTTCATATCAGCGCACACTCCGCTGCAGAGTGAAAATTCTCATTCTGGAAAGTATTTATAAATTCTATAATACAACCTATGTTCTCTGCTGTATCACTGTGCACTGCTTCAGTTACTATGCAAGTTCTGGCAGCTGAGGACCTGAACTGCCATTTTCACATTCATGCTTTGCTAACAAGATGCTTCACTTTCGAGCTTTGTTTGACTTTAAATATATTGGTTTCCAGATCATTACGCAATTTAACACACATTCAGAGTGAGAAATAATTCAATAGCAAACAGAAAATCATAATGTTTGCAAGAATTAGCCCAATGAAACTCTTGTTCTGTCATATCCTCTTTCATTCACTACTGAGTAAATGCTTGTGGAACAGTCATGAAGTAATAGAAAAGAGTGGTAGAGAGCAGTAATGAACTGCTCACTTAAAATGATCATACCATAGCAAATGCAAACAAATGAAAATTCTCTCTGGTGCAAACAGTGGGTAAATGCAGGAAAACATCTGATCATGTTTGGTACATATTCACTGCTGTTCGCTCATGTTCAGCTGTTTGTCAGTCTTTTAGTGAAGTGTCAAAGGAAGCTTGTGTCCTCTATGCTTTGGCAAGTTCATGTCCCCTCCACTTCAACTCTTAACCTCATAGTTTACACATAAAACAGCACATGAATACTCTGTTTTAGGTTACCTGTTGGTAATTAATGCACTGTTTTTAAATTTTGTCTTACAGTGTAATGAGGACCCAGCAAAAGGTGTCAACTGACATAATATGTGCAAAGTTTTACAACACACACACACACACACACACACACACACACACACACACACACACACACACACACAAAAGTAGACAGTGTTAGTAGATTTGACATGCAACACTCCTTCCCATCCCTTCCCTCCAGTGCGAACACTTGTTCACAGATACTGACGAATAGTAGTGAAGAATTGTGAGCTGTATGTGTTCTCTTCCATTTGCTGTGGTGTAAACTAGGCCTTACACTTGTTCAGTCATGTTCACTTCCATTCCTTCTAGAATACAGCAAGTTTTAGAACACATAAATACCATCATACAGTGACTTTTCCTTGGTTGGGAACCTCACAGTTAGTCATAATATATTTTTAAAGGAAGTCATTGCCACCATTTTGCTGCAGGTTTTTATTATATATTTATTTCACTTTCACAGTTTGTTGTAGAGCCATTTTAGAGTGCAAGGTGAAAACTAAAGTAAAGTACCTTAAATTGTCTTTATCAAATGTTGTTACGTTATACCTTGCACTTCATTATCCTTAAGTTTTATTGGTTTTAGTTTTCACCTTGCACTTTAAAATGGCTTGACAGCCAAAATCACCATGGTGAAATAAATAAATAATAAAAACATAGTCAAGTGGAAGTAGTAATTTCATTTTATAAGTGATGTCATGTAGTCCATATGCAGGACATGTGATAGCTTCATATCAGTGCCTAAGATGGAAAATTTTCAGGCTAAAGTGCTGAGGGCTCTTTATTAGTTCTTACTCATCACTAATGTTTTCGTTCACCTGAATCCAAAATCAGTTTCCATAACCTTTCTTCATACTGGACAGGACTTGGCTGTCTGTTCATACTAGAATTGATGTACTCGCAGGCACTGAGTGTGACGACTCGATTCACTGGCAACATTGTCAGAAACAGCTGTCCTTCATAGATGACAGGAAGTGACATGCGGCTGCCTGTGCTCTGTAAACGTTGCTGCAAGGGATGTGATGCCATGCTGTATGTTAAATTTGCCAGTTTATTAAGGCTATTTCTAAAAACCTGATTTAGAAAAAAAGGATATAAGTTAAACTTGAAGTTTTAACGTGAGCAGACGAATAACAGTTACATATGAAAAAGTCACAGAAGCTTATAATATAAAAAATTAAAAGTATATATTGGGTCATTCAACGAGAGGTGTCCTTGGGCTCCCAGCTCGACCATCTTCAATTTTGATGAAATTTGTACAGGATGTACCTGAGGGGCCTACACGAACTTAGCAAAGTTTCAGGCTCACCTGTAACTTGTTTAAGGTGCTAGAGCCATTTTTGTGAAGACCACTTTTACAGAAACCGAAAAGTTGTGAAGAAATCGTCAAGTTTGGCAGTCCACTGTTCCTAATGTAAGAGAGCTAGACTCTTGCTTCTAGGTATAGTGGTACAACTTTGTGTGCTCTAAACACAAATGTTGCAAGTAGAGTTCAGAAAGCATAATCTCAGTTCAAACTGCCTGTTGCATAAGAAGGAGTGTATGATTTTGGCAGTGTGCAGGGGACAATGGTAATTTAGGAGTTTATTAAGGTGGCCCTGGTGCCACATCTAGTCGAACGCCTTTTGAATATCCAAGAATACGGCACCAGTGCTATGTCGATTTTTCGGGTGTTGCAGACATGTTCAGCCAGACTTTTCGTTTGATAGATGGTGCTGTGCTGTTCGCGGAAACCTAACTGCTGTGGGATTATGATGCTATGCTCGAAAAGGAAAAGCTTGAGGTGTGAAATGATTGTACCATCCAGAATCTTCCCAGCACAGCTGAGAAGGGAGATATGGCGATAATTCTGCGGGAATAACAAGTCTTTTCCAAGTTTTCGTAGCATGATCACTATTTTCCATTGTTTAGGGAAATAGAGCATTCTCAGGCAAGCGTTACAGATATTAGTCAGAACTTCCAATGAATTTGGTGGCAGGTGTTTGAGGTGCAGAAGTGATATTCTGTTGGGGCCAGGAGATTGAATATACAGGCACTGCAGAGGCCATTTTAAAATTTGATCACCTATACTCTAGGCGAATGATCGTATCCCACAGGCTATACTAAGTCGCAAAAGACGCTCCCTCTGGTCCTGATTAGTTGCTTGAAACACCGTTTTCTAACACACTTTTATACAATTCCAAACATTTCGTTTTTCTGCCACAACTTCGAGGCCTGTGCCAGGTTCTAAATTGACATCAAGAAATTCTGATCCACGGCCCTTCGCAGGAAACTAGATGTTGCACAGTTTAAATCATGCTTTTATGGTGGATAGCATAACACACCACACATTGGCTGATTTTAAATAAAAGACAATTACAAAATAAGCAAACTGGAAGAGTTTTAAGGCGTTGGCGTAGGTCTCCAAACTACAGTCCGAAAGTGAATGACAAGCTCTACATTTAGACTCGTCTCCCACACTGATGGAATAGCTGATGGCTCTACGTTCCCTCACAACTGATTCCTCATATTGCTCTCATGTACGCAATCAGTGTTTCAGTGCTATCCACGTGAGAAGGTGCTATCCATCCACCAAAACTCTTTCCTTCACTCAAACAAAGGATATCAGTCAGTCATTATGCTGTAACAAACAGCATGCCAGTGCACAGCTGGGATGGAAAAGACACCATTGATGTACTCTAATAATAAGCATCACAGTTGATAGCACGAACAATTTTAGCAATTTTACAGTAACTTCAACACCGGCCAATGGTGTGACAGCATGTTTCCCCAATTTCAGTATCATAGCTAAACCACCCCTTCTCCACTTTGCGATTATCATTGCGAACATGAATAGATGACTGTACAGTACTTCCATTCAGTGTTAATTCTCAAACACATAAATTATCAGAGTATACCAGACAGCGCTCCACATATTTCTATCACCTCGAGCATAGTGCTTAATTTACGATCTATCTCCCTGCATATGGGAGTCACAGAGCATTCTCGCTGTCTTAAGGTAAAATTATAGAGTGAAAGGCCATCCTCACACTGTCACTGACCAACCTGCCCTGCAGCACCATTACAAAATTAATCTGCAAGTGACCAGAAAAAGACCGGTACACTCCACGCCTCATGAATGAATGGAGCTTTCCGAGTCCTCACCCATCTCGAGATGCGCCCATGTCGAGGAAATTAGCACTCCTTATCGATGTATAGTAACAGATTTCGAAGTGCTGTGATGTAATAGCAGACAGTTAAGAAGAACAGGAAATAAATGATTTTTATGCGCAACGGAGCTCCAGACGGATGGAGTTCGACACATTTTTATGTAAGCCAACCAAGCTTTCAACTCAACTGTTCTATAGTCTAGGGTCAGTACCTGGAAGGTATTCGTAAGAGATAACATAAACACATGCTCTCCTAAGGCTACAACGTTCTGCACTTAAAATAGGCTATAGTGTTAGATCGCCTGCTTTTCTGACCTATCAGTCGCATGGAATGTAGCGCTGTTAATATTACAATGTAAGAAATGTATTTCAATCGCATGACATACATCCTCCTTCCTGGATTCTCTGCGATAAACTATGTTATCGAACCGTAAAACGAAAAAACTACTTCCGTAAAACATTTGCTCTGCATAATACGAGCACAATATAGCTTTCTGGAGACATATAGTGTCCACTGTTCGCATCCGATCACGGATTAGAAATTATATGGAGCCTGCATCAGACCTATATAAAATGATCGTTTGTAGCGGGGGAAACCTCCTACAAGGAAACAGATAAACATACAGCAGCAGTGTCAGACATGTTAAAATTACATGTCATTCCATCACTAATTCTGTAAACAGCAATCTGTCTGGCAAATGTGTACACAGGGATTGCAGTGCCTCACAAGCTCCTGTCGCTGACTTAGTTATGATGCTGAAGTCTCGATTTTACACCCAAGATGTGACGGGGGGGGGGGGGGGCTGGAGTACATCGCATACATCAAAGTTCTTTTAAAGAAATGTGTCAAGAGAGAGATGGAAGTCCTCTAATGACCGACAGGTTTACCGTTAACAATCGCAAGTTGACAGTGCTTTAAACCACATACAGAACACGTGGCTGCATACGAGTAGAACGCAGGCTATGTCACACGACTGATGCATCTGGAAAAATTGACCTGCAGTAACTTCTCTTTCCCTAGAATGCATCAGTCAACCATTAAATCGTACGTCGTTACAGCTCCCTCTCAATCGATCACCACATCCACTTGCTGTTAGCATTTAAGGCAGATGCAAGTAAGGTTAGAGGTGGAAGGTTCTCTGTCCTCCTGAAAAGCATCAAATAAAGTGGTAAACTAGCGTGTATCACTGCTGCCCCAATACACATACAGTATGATGATGCCTCGACAGAAAAAAATTGACTGCTGCCCTTATTCCCTTCGTTTCGATGTCGACGTTTTCTCGGATTCCTCTTGCTGCCGCATACTTGTTCCCATGTACAAATTGTTGTCCGCGAACCAGAAGATACGCAAGTATTTCTTCAATTTCCCCGCATTTCGGTGTATATTTGGTCAATTTGTACTTATTCACTCGTCACTCAATTTAATGTCAGATCTATCCATGCAATCAGGACATAACCTCTCGTTCTGTGTTCTAAAATTGCCTGTAAATGTAGCACAGCTGCCAACACCTAGCCCAAATGCACTAATCGGAAGGTGTAATATAGCACTGTATTCAACTGGACTTTCGTGACCAAGTGGAAATTTGAGAAGATTGTGTATGGAGGTGCGTTTGCGCTGGACCATTATTCCCTCCCATGTAAATTGCTCGGTTGACTGCTTCTGCACATTCCGTGCCTTTATTTAGTTGAAAGAAGATAGATTGTGGAGTGCGTATCTAGCATGTGGAAGACACGTTTGCCAGTTCTCTAGATATGAGAAACACCTTAGTTGACCTTGTAAATTATATGGATGATTTCGAATCTATTACATCACCGAGATCGGAATTCTCAGGTGAAAATATCATTTTTCGTTTGTTTGTTTGTAGTTACTCAGCAGTCTAGAGCATGTTGCACCTAGCTAAAATTTCGCGTTTGTATAGAAATAATTCCCAGTCTATATCTTCGGTATTATGTTGCGTGAGTGATCAGAAGGATGCTGCCTAATGCTTGATATCGAGAAGTACTGCGAAAATGGTATATTATTACGGCGAACCATGCAAAAATACGTGTGTTCTTGTAATCTGTCTGGAGATGTGTGTAGAAAAGCGAGCAAACAAGGAAGCAGGTTTGGAGCAGAAACATTAACGTGTTTTTGCCAATGGGAACGATCCCAAATTTGTAGAACAGTTCTGAGAGCGACTTCGGTCGCCTAGGGTGCTCTAATCGCGTGTTGGGGGTGGATCACTTGTGATCGTCGACTGTGGGAAAAATCTAGTGCTGTGAGGAGTATATATATGGTACTGTACATCTTGACGGTATATGTACGAATGATGTAAATGGGATGATTTTCTTAGGTACAGGATACAAATTGTATGTGTACTTCATCGGCACGGTACGCGGTGATATATTGCTGGGTTGGAGATCGGTTTCATGCACTAATATTCAAGCTACTGACCTCGGTGGGAGAGCACTGTAATTGAGTAGGAGTCTTTTCGTACTTGACCTTATGTAGGGTACGATGTGATATACCAATGGGTTGCAGGTCGGTTTCACGTTGTAATATTCAAGCTCCTGTCCTCGGTGGGAGAGCAGTGTAACTGAGTAGGAGTCTGACTATATGTATGGTAGTTTGTAAGATTTAGTTGCCAGTGCGATATAGCGATCAGTGTAAAATAGTGTTTTGCCATTGAAAGTCACGTCTGCAGAAAGAAAGTAAGTGTGGACGTTGCTTCCACACCAGCTGCATCAGTAATTCGATAAGAGCCAATGGTAGTACACGATTCATCCTTTGTGGTCGGATATAGGAGTCTCTAAATAGTGGCGAGAACGTTTGCGTATGTTGAAAGCATGAAGGGTAATGCGTGATGGACTGAGTGCCTCATTAGAACCTCAAGGAAGAACGAATTCGCTTTTTCCTTGTTGTTCTGTCGATAGTGATGATGATTACAGTACACCAACCCACGTCGGTGATGTCTTTCCAAGTATTCTGTCCGCAGGTGCGGTATTCATTATCACGCATAGCACCTGACGCCTGTTCATCATAAGACTTGTTTGAGTTATGTTGCAGCATGACTATAGAAGATGAGTGTGTGTCCAATATGAGGGTGGTATAGATTCAGCACATAGATAACCATGAGGCTATGAGAGAGATTTTTTACGTGGAAAATTATTCGCGCTATAGATATGAATATTCATTCCCGAACTACAACCATCAAGAGCAGGAATTACGTGTATATCAATTGGTGTCAGACTGTTGCAGCAATCGTGATAATGGAAATGTCGTGTGGCTAGGGCCTCCCGTCGGGTAGACCGTTCGCCTGGTGCAGGTCTTTCGATTTGACGCCACTTCGGCGACCTGCGCGTCGAAGCAATCGTGATAATATTTAATTGTAGTTAGACTGGTAAATATGTTCCTGGCTTCCAATATTCCTGCGAGTCTAGTATGAATTTGATGATCAGTACACAACTTTTGTGGGTTTAATTGTCAATGCAGTTTAGCGATTTGTGGAAAATAATTTTATTGCTGAAAGTTTCCTCTGCAGAAAACAATGGTGAATGGTGCTCCCACTGGACCTGTACCGCAGCTATAGTGTGATCGCACCAGCAATGTTAAAACAACACACGAGCATGCGGTCCAGACCCAGCGTGAGCACGCTCTGAAAAAATAGGTCTTCACTCTCGTCCAGTCATGTCAGCAACTGTGCCCAGGTGAAGATGTATTTTGAAATTAATTTCTCAGGTATGGAGTATGAATGGGATCTCACTGCCTCATGATTGCAGGCAGCTGTGCGTGACTTGGCAGCTGACGGTCGCGTCACTTTGCTGGTAGCCTCCAGTGCAATGCAGTGGACAGGGGGCTGTGAGCGGTGCTTGCGCATGTCTTGGATTATTTTGCGAGCAGGTCTGCAGGCCATGCTATGCATTATTTGGACAGTTTACGAGTTGATTTCGTGTCCGCACATCAGTGTACTGAATTATTTAGGAGTGATGCAACAGTTCTTGTATAGCACAATCTGTGACACCCGCATGTGCAACACACACACACACACACACACACACACACACACACACACACACACACATGAGTCGAACGGTGGAACAGCACGGTCTGTGATGTCAGTATGGGCGACACAAACATGCGTGTCAGAGGTGTCCCGTTAGAATGACGATAGAGAAAAAGCAGTCGAACACGAGAGAGGGATGATAGCGTGCTCTGGTGGCGGTGCTGTGCACTAGGTCACTTGGGTCTCTGGACCTCGTGGAAAACACACCGGATGGCGGTAGTGGCACAAATTGTATGAATAAATACTGGTGCATTATTTCGGCAGTTGACGATTAGCAAGCATGTTTGCACAGTCTTTTAGTGGTTCACAAGTCTGTAGGCTGTGTGACGTGACCCCAAGCATGTCCGAGCATGTGTTTTGTATTAGTGTAATAAATATACTCCATCCCTAAATAAATTTTTCCAAAATAAATAAAGTATACTCCTTTCTCTATCCAACAGCCCAGTGCAGGCTGAGTCCCTCTTCCACGAATCCCTAGGAGGAGGTGGTGGTCGAGTGACTTAGGCTAGTGGAGGTAGTCCAAGTGTCCTTTCTTTAGCGCCATTTTCTTAGCCTAGTAGAGATACGCAAATTGACCTTTCTTTACCACCAAAATTCAAAGTTGGCGCCAGTTCCTAGGAACAGGTAGTGGTCGGATGACTTAGGTTAGTGGGGGGTATCCCAAGTGACGTATTTTCCCTCGATTTTCTTAGGTTAGTATAGATAACTGTGGTATTATGCATTATCCTGTTGGAATCTGAACTTCCCACCGTTTTTCTGGGGGAGGAGAGTGGGGTAGGTTAGAGGAAGTAGCCCAGTTGACCTATCTTCCCCCCAAAATTCAAACTTTCCGCCAGAGGGGTGTGGCATTCGCATCATCAATTGACGTCACGGCCGCCATTTTGGATGACGTCATGCGCTGTGCCCTCTAGTACACATTTGTGCACATTAGTGAATGTTAGCTCGCCACCAGGGGTTGGTAAGGGGACGTGGCGGTCGGTTGAGGATCGTGATGGAGACATTAACTATCCCTTCCAAGTCCAGGCGGGTGTGGCACTCGCGAAAATCTGTCAAATATTGTATTTCCCGCCTGGGAGGGGGCGTGGCACTTTTTGAATTTGCCGCCGCCGCCAATTTGGATTTGGGGTGGTAACCGTGTCAGTGTGTCTGTGATGTCACAGGGCTAACAGTACTTGCACCATCATGTGACATCACAGTCGCTATCTTGGGTGTGTCTCTACGACATCACAAGTCTAACAGTACTTGCGTCATCATGTGGCGTCACGGCCGCCATGTTGGGGGTGCCTGTGACGTCACATGATGACATCACGGCTGCCATCTTTGATTTGTGGTGGGAGCCCCGCCATTCATCTACTGCTATTCACTGTATTTTCGCCCGGTTGCCACCACCTGGTTGCAATGTGTAGATTTGGTCGCCCATAAAGGCAGCTCACAGACAGCTCCCCCTGCCCCCCCCCCCCCCCCCCCCAATCGCACCAGGACGCGACGAGTTGACGTCGGCTCCTCCTGGCTGCTGCTACCCAGGATTCTAAACTCCTCTGGTGACAGCACCCTGCTTCCACTCCCCGGAACCCGCTGCGCCTCTTGGCCGCCCGCGACGTCGCCTGGCACCACCAGGAAGTGCTGTTCGATCGCCGACAGCGCTCGCCTGCCACACCAGCACACGGTGCCTCGTATTCGTTGTTCACTGGTCAAAAAGTCTGTCTCTCTCTCTTCCAGTGAGCTTCACTTCCGCGAATCTAGGCTCACATCTCAGTGCGTAGCAGACTTCTTTTCCAGAGCGATGCCACAACGAAAATTTGAATTAACTCAAAGAATTGTTTTGATTAAAAGTTCAGAGACGAGGATTCGGTTATATGTGTCTCAAACGTTCAGAAAACTCCTAGGCTTTTACCAAATCGCACCAATTGCCTATTACATCTGCTGGCAAGAGTCAGTGTATCGATAGGAACCTCACTTAAATTTTCAATGACCCTCCAAAATTCATCAACGACATTCGGTCCTCAAAGTAATCATCACATGACGACGATAGCCTAAAAAAAATCATACACGTTTTTATCATATTCGAGCATCTCAATGCTCTTGATTGAGAAACACGATAACTTTCACAGTTATTGATGTATATTTTCACATCCGAAGTCATACAGTACCGCATGTTCTTAATATCAAGTTTAAACGAGAACTGATCTTAAACACGGCATTCTTTCATTTCCAACACAGCTTTCCATTACTACAAGATATATTGACAATTATTTTCATTCATTAATTTGCTTTAAGTCAAAGGCGACAGATAACACGTGGCTACAATATCTTTCACACGCCGGCCTTCGCGCGGACGGTAATAGCGTCCAGCTCACCGTCATTGGCGACGGCGTCGAGGACTCTTAACGAGTGCAAGTGATGGCGCCTTTGCTCGACATGGAATGAACACAAAAGGAACATTCAGTATACAACTGAAAGATTCTTAGTTACAACAATAACATTTAAGACTAATGCTATTCAACATAGGTCATCATATCAGCATAATGTTGACTCAGCTGTAGGACATGTTCTGGACCTTCTTACCAGCCCACAGATCCCAATATGAGGATTATAAGGAGTGGTGGGAGGTCCCTTATGAAAGCTGTACTGATAAAAGGGAGTCTCTTTACCAGCAAGTGACACACTGTGCAGACCATGGCAAAGCTTTTCACTCAAATCACATCTTCTGGTAGCTGTTGCTACTGACTGCTCGATGAGAGGGGCAGTCGGGATTTTAGTTCAGGCAGTAATTAGAAATGTTCCCTCTACATGTTGGCATGCGGAGCGGCTGGCTCACACAATTTAGTCCAGCGATCAGCCAGCCACAGTTATCTCCTACACTGTTTTAATTCTTTCCATTGCCTTTTCCCTACTAAGTTTTAGAGCTGAGAAAAAAATTATGTTCGTATGATGTGCACGTGTTTTTAGGTACTGTAACTTTTGTGTTTCAAATTTAGTTCAAGTTTCATTAGTTTTTAATTTTTATCTTCAGTCGTCTCGTAAAAGTTTAGTTTGACCACTAAGTTAGCGGACGGCCTCTGTGACCGAGCGGTTCTAGGCGCTACAATCCGGAATCTCGCGACTGCTACGGTCGCAGGTTCGAGTCCTGCCTCGGGCATGGTTGTGTGTGATGTCCTTAGGTTAGTTAGGTTTAAGTAGTTCTAAGTTGTAGGGAACTGATGACCTCATATGTTAAGTCCCATAGTGCTCAGAGCCAAAACTAAAATATTACCGTTACCACTCCATGTGAGAGATGGGTTTAGCGTTGACTGCAACATGCGGCATGGCACCAGGTCACAAAAAAATCGGTTACTGCGTGTTTCGGCACCTGACTGGGAATGCTAAGGATATTCTCCTCGAACGTTTCAACTTAATATCGCAAAATGGGCAATTTTCTGAATCACGGAAGAAAACTATTTTCTTCGCTTTGTCTGAAAATTTGAGTCCAGGCAGGTCTTTCGTCGCTGTCCGCGTGGGTTCCCGGGTGCCACTTCGCCGCTGATGATCTGACACTGCTAGAGGCGGCTACACAACGGGCTTTGCTACACAACCAGCACTTGACATGCGTTTTTGTTTTTTGCCTTGCGAAGGTCTGTGATACCAACTCGAGGCATGATATCGTCCGACAACTGCATGCAGGTGTCTTCTGGGGACATCTTTATGTCTCCTCTGTTCATGTTATTTTAGATATCGAATGGGGATGTTTATTGGATTGTTTTATACCAAAGAAACATGTCTCTCAAGGCAGTTTTTTAAGTGTGGCTCTATGTTTAATAGTTATGTGTATCGCTGTGTCCACAGTAAGAACACCTGTTAACTATCCTTTATTTGTAGACGACTTTTCAGTATTTTGTTCATCTTCCTACCTTGCGGGAAATACGCACCAATTGCAGATAATGATCGAGAGACTGGAGGGATGGGCACTAAACACTGGTTTTAACTTTTCATCAGTAAACTCTTCGTATATTCTTTTTAACCGTTCTCGTCTTCCTGTCGATAGAGTCGGTGAGGTATCTGTGCCTCCGTTTCAGACAAAATCTTACGTGGTTGCCACACCTGAGGGATTTTAGAAGTCGATCCCTGAGATGTCGTGACGTATTAAATTATGTTGCACGTTTGGTATGGGTCACAGACCGAGTGCGTCTGCGCCAGTTTTATAGAGCTCCTGTTCGGTCCTGGCTCGATCACGGATGCGCAGTGTGAGGGTCTGCTATATCATTGCATGGAGTTCACGATGAGGTCATTAAATTGGCAACAGATGTGTTCAGGGAGAGGCCCGTTCCCAGCATCTGCGCCGAAGCTGCCGAGCCACCACTTCCTGTCAGACTCGTGGTCTGACGAGTGTAGAAAATTATTCTGTACCCCAGGTGCCAGCACACCATATTGTTGTTTTCCCACCTATGGAGCGACTTTCCAGTAGTCACGTGCAAACAGTAAGGGCATCTGGGATCCGAGCAAAGAGCTATGTCTCAGAATTGCTGTGGCGAATATTAATGTTTTACTAGTATTGCCTGTGATCGAAATTCGACAAATTGCATCAGTGGACCTGATCTGTGATAGCAGATGTCATGTGTATTTAAGTGTCTGAAATTTTAGCCGCAGAACTGACCCGTGGCGAATGTTACATTGTAGCTACGTGTATTCTCGAAAGAATTCTTCGATTTCTCTTTAATTAGTCGGTCATTTGAAGGGAGGCTTAGACACACAGCGTTGAACAATAAATTTTGTGTTAATGGTGGCAAATTAACCTTACTCTTACAACAACACCGTGTGAATTCCGTTATATCGCTTAAAGTCACCTCACAAAATCGGCACTGTAAATTCGTCAAACCCTAATTACAGCTCTCAGAGTTATTTTGAATTATGTACTGTGCACATTTAAATTTATCTTTTAGAACGATAATAAAATTATCGTTGTCAACATCTGCATTACTCCTATTACTTTCTCTACGCAAAAATTGTGTCTGTCTACGTCACCGCTATCAGTCCGACCCGTCAGTGTTCTTCTTCGAGACACAGCCTAAAACAAATATATAGTTTTCTTATAATACGGGACATTGTAGCTACTCAAAATGGAGATACTGGGAATTAGGAACGCTCTAAATTTTGTGCTGACGGTGGCAAACGAACACAAACTTAGTTCCGTTTACTCTTAGACCAAAGTAAGTGAAAAACAACGCTACTAACAACGTTTGTTGTCCCCGACAGCTTCGTTACTACGTTTCGTTTTCCCCTTTTGACAACATCAACGACGTAGCAGTTTTGGCATTGTAGCTGTCCTGCATGAATGTGTTACTGCAAGTGAACTATCTGCAACATTTAAAAATGAACGTCCCTAGAATGAAACTCGTTTCTGCCATAGCACCTCATCGTTACGAGTCATAGAAGCTAGCAACAGTGTCAGAGACAAAGGAAAACTTTTCACATGTGTGTGTCTATTTCCTTTTACCTCTCGTAACGGCTATGTATACACATTACTTCTTGTGTATATCTACGACAAAGTTCCTTTGACATTGTATGAGTTTCATTGGCCTCGTGGTATAATTAATTTTAAAAATCGGTATTTCAATTTTCGGTGCTCACGTATTAATATTACGTTCGTTAAATAAAACACATGCGTTGTCATTATTAATGTCCACATTGCTATTACGCAAAAATTGTGTCTGTCCACCTCTGAGTCTTTCACTCTGACCACCAGCATTCTCCTCCTACGCATACTCTTACACTGAAGAGCCAGCGAGCTTCACTAATTCCTACTATATCTAACTTTAACCTATCCATTTCCCTTTTTAAATTTTCTAACCTACCTGCTCGATTAAGGGATCTGACATTCCACACTCCGATCCGTAGAACGCCAGTTTTCTTTCTCCTGATAACGACTTCTAACCTAACCTAACCTAACCTAACCTAACCTCCTCCTGAGTAGTCCCCCTTATGCTGCTAAAGGTAGCGTCCGTTTCATTAAGAAACCGGTGACGTGAATTCTATGCAGACAAGCTTGATGCAAGAAACGTAGAGTAAGTGTACTAACTTGTTTAGAATGCTACAGTATGTGCTAAGGCACTATGAAAAAATCCTGGAACTGCTTCCAGAGAGAGGCATTTCTGAAAAACTTACTAGTTACGACAACAACACTATAAATGAATTCTTGACATTGTAGAGCCATTTAAGGATGTAATAGGAATGCTGGAAAGCGAGAAGTTTAAAGCAGTACAATTCGTTTCGTTTTGGGAGCACAAACTGAAATGTCATTGTTATACAGGCCATGAGGATACAGAAGTACACACTTTTAAATCAGCAAATGAAAATTGCGCTTAATTGCAAAACGGCAGTTTCAGTGTTACCAATAATTTTGCAGTACAGTACAACGGTCTGATTATCATGTATTAACTGTAGATACTATGAGTGCGGAAACATCACTGTCCCCATCTTCCAAATGAGACAGTCGAAATTCCAACGTTGCACAGGACAGTAACAACTCTGTGATCGCCCTTCTGATTGATGGAAACTATATCGGTTTCTGACAGAGATGGAACGTTGAAGACTGTGCGCCAATTGTGTGATGAAATCTCAGCTTTTGATAAGCTAGAACAAAATTATTACTTGCCAGTATTATCTTACTCCATTTTTGTTATATCTGTTAATATTTATTTGTGACCTTTGAGAGAATGTAAGGCGCACTCGGGAGCCAAAAAAATGAAGTCTGTATTTTCGAAATGACTAGACTGTGGGCTACATCAGCATTGGGGCGAGACCAATAGTGAGCCACTCTGCATCGCTGCCATGCCAGATGTATCCAAGATGGCGGCATGCTGACTTGGCAACATCTCATGACGTCATCCAAGATGGCGGCCGTGACGCCATCCAAGATCCCAGATTTTGGCGGGAAGATAGGTTGTTGGGCAACCTCCACTAACCTACACCCTTCCCCCACAAGAATGGCAGGAAGTTCAAATTCCAACAGGATAATGCATCACACCACAGTTATCTCTACTATCCTAAGAAAAATCGTGGGAAGATAGGTCACTTTGGCTACCTCCACTAACCTCTTCCTAGGAACTGGCGCCAAGTTTGAATGTTGGCTGTAAAGATAGTGCAATTGGGCTATCTCTACTAACCTTAGAAAATCGCTGGAAGATAGGTCACTTGGGATAGCTCCACTAACCTAAGTCACCCGACTGCCACCTCTTCCTAGGGATTTGTGGGAAATGGACTCATCCTGCACTGGGCTGCTGGAGAGCGGAAGGAGTATACTTTGTTTTGTGACAATCTATTTAGGGATGGAGTGTATTTATCACAGTGATACAGAACACATGCTCTGACATGCCACAAAGCATACAGACCTGCAAACTGCTCCTAGATAACTCATGTATAATGCTCTACACACATGCTTGCTAGTTGTAAACTATCATAATAACACATTGCCACAGCGTACAGACGTGCAAAACATTCGTAAATGATGTAATACATTTACGTCCAGAGAGCCAAACAACACGTAAATTGTCAAAATAATAATCCATCTAAAAGACTCTGCAAACATACTTGCTAATTGCTAACTGTCGAAATCATGCACCAGTCTTTATTTAAACAATTTCATGCAGTACAGCCACCCAGTGTGTTCACCACGAGGTCCAGACTCCAACTGACCTAGTACACAGTACCACCACCAGAGGGCACTGTCATCCATTCCGTGACGTAATCCAAGATGGCGGCAAATAGTGTGTTCACCATGAGGTCTGGACCTTGTGCACAGTACCACCACCAGAGAGCACTGTCGGCCATTTCATGATGTAGTCCAAGATGGCGGTCTAGAGGGGGAAAATGGCGCGAAAATGACTCAGCCTGCGCTAGGCTGCTGGAGAGAGCAAGGAAGGAGTGTACTTTATTTATTTTGGAACAATTTATTTAAGGATGGAGTATATTTATCACACTGATACAAAACACATGCTTGGGGTCATGTCACACAGCCCACAGACCTGTAAGCTACTCCTAAATAACACTCTGCAGACACACAAACAACTCCTAATCTACCACTACCGAGCGAGGTGGCGCAGTGGTTAGCACACTGGACTTGCATTCGGGAGGACGACGGTTCAGTCCCGTCTCCGGCCATCCTGATTTAGGTTTTCCGTGATTTCCCTAAATCGCTTCAGGCAAATGCCGGGATGGTTCCTTTGAAAGGGCACGGCCGATTTCCTTCCCCATCCTTCCCTAACCCGAGCTTGCGCTCCGTCTCTAATGACCTCGTTGTCGACGGGACGTTAAACACTGATCTCCTCCTCCTAATCTACCGAAATAATTTCAATACAGACTTGCAGACTGCTCCTAATTAATGCAGTACACTGATATGTAGACACGCTCAGTACTCATTAAATGTCAAAATAATGCATAGCGCAGCCTACAGAACCACTTGTAAAATAATGCAACAGACATGCAAACAACATACACAGACACCATCTGCCACCCCCTGTCCAGTAGACCGCACAGGAGGCTACGTGCAGCCCTGCAAAGTGACACAGCCGTCGGCTGTCAAACCACTCACAGATGCCCTCAAGCATGAGGTAGCGACATCCCTTTCATACTTGGTACCTGAGAAATTCCTCTCAAAATACGTGTTCACCTAGGCAGCATTGCTGACGCGACTGGATGGGGGAGCAGACGCTCCAGGTGTGTGTGCGCCTACACCGCCGTCAGCCACCACCAGACGCGACCCATTGCTCTCATGCCAGTGTAGGTGAAAGTTGTTTCTGTTTTCGAGTATACAGTCAGTGTTATACTGACGTCACAGAACTCCAAGCCATGCTCACGCCATTCTCATACGCGAGACGCCTTTGGGCAGCATGTGTCTTTACCATTGATGACAGAGTAGCACAGGTCGCATTGTTCCTAGTGCGACATCAGAGACGTGTCTAAGCGTGCTTAACTGCCCAACGTCACTAACACAATGCCGCAAAGTCCGAGCGCGTAGCTACAGACCATTGCAAGTGCATCTAACAAGGTTCTCAATCTTATACAGATGTTACATGACTACGTAAAAAATAAGAACCGAGTTGACCTCGTGGAAATTGTATAGTGTCCCAGAAGTAGTTACCCCTCGCTTTCCTGGTGTCTCAGCTTGTATGCACGGATATTCTTGCCCTAACAGAACCTGTTTACGAAAATAGCGCAGAATAACGTCTACGAAAATAACGCAGAATAACGTCGAATGCAGTCTTCCTCGCAGACTTAATGTGGTTCTCCGTCCATCACGTGTTACCCTTCCTGCTTTCAACTCTCATGAATGTTCCCTCCGCTATGTAGAGGCTCCTATATCAAAGCAGAAAGGATGTGAATGAATCGAGCATTATGAATGGCTCTTATCAATTCTACCCACTGTATTACTGATGCCGCTGGTATCAAAGGATGGTCCTCCTTTTTTCCTTCTGCTGACGAGACTTTTGGATGTTATTTTACACAGATCGCCACATTGCACTGGCAATTAATTCTTAGAAATACCGTACATATCGTCAAATATGGAAAGACTCTTACTCATTTACACTGCTCTCCCACCGAGGACAGGAGCTTGAATATTAGAACATGAAACCGACCTGCAACCCATCAATACATCACCGCATACCTTACATAACGTCAAACACGGAAAGACTCCTACTCAATTACACTGATCTCACACTGAGGACAGGAGCTTTAATCCCCCCCGCACTGGTCACATGCACAGGTAGAATGTTTATCCTAAGCAATCGGTCATATATTTTATCCCTGTACTTACAACTAAATGTTATGATTGCAGTCTCAGTTGAATGATATTTGACAATGATCGAAGTATCGGAAATACACTCTCTAGAAAGCTGTGGCTCCAGAAATAGAAATATCAGTACCATTCTTATGCTATCACAGTACTCCACGCCAAATCCATTCCTTCCTTACGACTGGACATAGTTATTTCCTTTGCACATGTCGGAACACAAACACATACTTTATAAACCAGATGCTGAAATTCAAACATATCACGCTCCCCCTACTACTAAGTATGATACTTCATCAATAACTGATCACTGGTGATGCATAATGATACTGATAGTAAACCAACCATGGGTCATGGATGGACATGTCTCATTAGTTTTTCTTGCAAGTGCTACCACCATGTCCTAGAAAGAGAGACGTAATCTGCCAGATGCTAAAAAAAACTCGATCCCAGCAACTACTGTATGTTACACTCACAAGTGGTCATGGTTCTGCATGTCCACACAAGTATCCATGTTAAAAGCTTAACTGGCTTTATAAATCAAGGTACGACATTAGCTCGCTCTGAATGAGGTGGTTTTTCTATCTGGTCAAATACCAAGACGGTGATCGCTGGAGTGTATATTATCAGACCAGCACTCCAGTTACACATAGCCCACAATGCAATCTCGTTATAAAATCGCTCAATTTTGTAAGTCATTTGGCTAAGGAACATTGTATGTAAGTAGTATTTGCGACTCCCTCACACCACCCCATTTCTATAGTACTTGTAATATATTCTGACTCGATACTATATCAGAGGTTCTCCAACGAGTTACAGGCAATGACTGATTGAGAGGGAACACAAGCAGTAGTCGTAGATGATGTGCTGATTGCGGTCGTGAGAATATGTACACTAGCTTTTCAGATCTCTAGTGTTACACTATCAGCTAGAAATGGTGTCCATTAGTTGCAATCAAGTCTTTCCATTCAGCCACATACTTGCGTTGGATCACACCCAAAAGTGAATCATATTTCTGCCACTCTCATATCTCAAAACGAGTCACCTTTCTCGAACCTGTCTGCTACAGTAAAATTCCAACGTGGTTTTAGTCAGCCCCCTATGCATCGTGCAACTGCTCCCGTTTCTACTGCTTTAACATGTGATTGTTCCAATTGAGTTCCAAACAAGTGAATCATATTTCTGGCACTCTCATAACTCGAAATGAGTCACCTTTCTCAAACCTGTCTGCTACAGTAAAATTCCAACCTGGTTTTAGTCAGCCCCCTACACATCTTGCAACTGCTCCCATTTCTACTGCTTTAACATGTGATTGTTCCAGTTGAGTTGGAACTGAGCAGAAGTCAGAGAAAGACATATCCACCACTTTCTGCAACCCGTGTAGAAACAGAATGACTTGAGTTAGTGCAACAGGAGCATGTTTTAACCATTCATTTCAAATGCGGGCATTGTGGTGCGCCTCCAAACTGGATACAGATACTACAGTCTGAAGCAGATCTGCGCCCATTCACATCTATCTCCCCAACAATCTATCATCGTTATTCTGTACCATCCAACAGAGAAAAATTAACGAACTATAAAAGCTCCACTAACTTCACCTTATATAGAACTCACCTAGATGCTGTTGCTAGCACAATGACGCATAGCTGTGATATGGGTCCAGTGTAGAGACAGAACTGTTGAGATGCTTCTCAGAATAGCATTACTAACGTGACACCCAGTCCATCATCGAATTTACCTGTCAAACTGCTGCTGTTGCTAATGCAGAATGATAGTAGTTACATTTTGCTAATTCTAGGCCAATAGGACAACTTTAAAACAAATTCAGTATTTTATAATTAAAACAACTGATTTTTAAAAAATTCAGTATACTTAATTAACTAAACAGAATTTATAACGTTAACTAAATACCTATTTTTCACAATAACACAACTAAATACAATAAACAATTGATTTTTAACTTCACTTACTTCATTTACAACACGATTTAACGCTATAACATGTATTAGTTAACAAAAGTAAGTTATTTTTAAAATTTCTAACTGTGAATGTAAGTAAATTAATTAAAATGTATTAGTTAACAAAAGTACATTATTTTAAACATTTTACATAGTGAATTAATTAAAATGTATTAGTAAACAAAGAACATTATTTTTTTAAATCACATTGTAAACATAAGTAAATCAATGAAAATGTATTAGTTACCAAAATACATTATTGTAAAAAATCACATTGTAAACTTAAGTAAATTAATTAAAATGCGTTAATTAACAATATTGAGTTTTATTAAAAAGTTTACATTGTGAATGTAAGTAAATTATTTTAAATGTATTAGTTAACAAAGTACATTATTTTAAAAATCACATTGTGAGTGTGAGTAAATTAATTAAAATGTATTAGTTAACAAAAGTAAATTATTAGCTTACATGCTATGAAAAGTAAATTATCTTTAAATTTTCAGTTTTTATTTTTTCTATCTTTCTTATAATGTTTCATAAATGTATATAAGCATGAAGTTAACACTATTATTTATTTTTTAAGTTTTTCATGCATTTATATAGAAGCAAATGTTAATAATTAAAAATTTTCAGTAAGTAATTATGTTGTGCATCATATGTAAGGTTTTTTTACCATACATAATTACATAAGCAAGTGTATCGTTTGGAATTTTATAATTAAAAGTAGCACAAAGTATCATATTTTTGTGTAGTTATAACATTTTTTCTATGTTTCATATTGATTACGTAAGTTGGATAGTAAGTTATAAAACTAAATGGTTTAAATATCTGATTTTAGTAAAGTAATTCATTTAAAATCAAGAAATGCATCATACGCCTTTAAAAAATTATTTGGCGGATTAATAATCCACATTTATTGAGGAAGAACTGCATTTTTACTATGTTCAAATATATATTCTGTAGTTTAACATGATAAAATAGTGATGAATCAACTAATTGATTATTTTTAAGATTTGTCTGAAATACAAGAAAAACAAAATATGGTATATCAAATTCTGTAGAGTTATAGTAATTTGTTATATCCAGTTCAAAATTGTTTTTACCAGATAATCTAGCAACTTCTTTTGTTTGAAGTTCATAAAAAGAATTAGGAATTTTCGGATTTTTATGAATATTTTCATGTTGTTCAAGTTCAGAATTTGATTCATATTTAACAACTTGTACACGTACTTCCATAGATTCTATAACTATTTTACCATCTTTAGTGTATTTATTTCAACTCCAGCATCATTTTTATCAAACCAATGTAGAATTGCATCTCCAGAAGATGAAGTAGATGTAAAAAGTGCACTTAAGTTTCCTTCAAACTTAATTTCTTTATAATCTTTTAAAAAATCCACCAAGTAACGACAATAGATAAAGTACTTTACTATTTATTTTTCCTGTATTAAGGATATGTCCTTGTATATGTTTTTGTCGTAACAGATGTAATTAGATGTAGTTAAACTGTTAACGAAAAAAGGATATTCGATTCTAGATAATATATTATTTCCTTTATTATTGTTATAAAGTCAAACAATTTAGTTACTTAATTAACAATTTTTTTAAATTTCCCATCATAAGTTGGATACCATCATTTCACATGATACTAAAATTTATGTACAATTGTGTATAATTTGTATGAAGCCAACCATCACCAATTTAAATTTCAGTATCTTTGTTAGGGACATTTAAATTATTTTTAGTTTTGTCATGAACTGGAAATAACAAAACTGATAAGTTTCAATTTTATTCATTATTGTTTTACTAATTGGTTATTTATCAAGGAAAAAATTAAGATATTTCAAAATAACTGTTATAGTAGCACCATTAAAGTCAATTAAAAACAGGAAAATTCACAGGGTAATTTGGTTCATAAATTATTGGCCCTCCAAACTCTGCATTATGTTTAAATGAAGCAATAATAATAGTTTCTTTATTAAATGATCATTATGTTTTGCATACATTCCACTAGCAAGATAAAAATTTATACTGATAAATTCTAAAGAAATTATTTTAGGAACATCTTTAGCTACAGCTTTAACACTAGCTTGAACAACTTGATTATTAGCACCAAGTAAACTTCCAATACTATCTTCTATATCCATATACAATTTTACATCTCTTTCAATAACAATTCTGTTTAAAATTTCATCTGCTTTAATGTGTATATTGACTTTTTTAATGTATAACTTTTTTAAATTTTTAAACTATATTGACCTACAGGAATTTTTCTTGTTTCTCCATCACAATAAAGTTTATTATTTTTTGTTGTAATATTTGGTGTTAAAAAGTTGAATAAAAACCAACTAATGAAATATTGGTATAATTTTCATGTATTGCAACAGTTGAAGTACAGATGATTAATCACTAAGTTGAAATAAACTACTCTTTTACTACTGAAAAAATTATTAATAAATGAACAAAACATATTGGGAAACTAAAGTAATAATTCCATAAAACAAGTTAAAAAACAAACATGATAAACTTCTACCAAAGTCTATAAGATGTGCAATAATTGGACCAATAGGATGTGGTAAAGCAACGTTAATGATTGGTTGTTCTAAAGTTTTTGAATAGACAATCAAATGTATAATTTTATTCCGATTCAACCATCCTGTAGCTAAAATGTAATAATCAAAGTGTCAAGAAATTATAAAACAATGCAAAAAACTGAAAATAAAATTTATAAACAAATTGTTAGTTTTCTTGAAAAATATAAAGAAATTATTCCATTAGATGAATGTGAAGATAATTTAGTTGTACTTGATAACTTTATTACAGAAAATCAAGATATCGTTAGAAATAATTTTTCTAGAGGTAGACACAAAGTTCTAGATTGCTTTTACTTAGCTCAACCTTATTCAAAAAAGCAAAACACTTAGTTAAAGAGAGTTAAAATTATTTAAATATTTTTATACATAATGATACAAATTTAAATCATATTTACCAGGAGTTTGTTGATGGAGATTTAAAGTTTGGCAATATTAAAGAATCGTCTAGTAAATGTTGAAATGAAGAATTTGGTTTTTAACAATACATATGTCTACAAAACCAAATGAACACAAGTTTAAACATAAAATAAAAATTTCTTAACATAAACATTAAACAGTAAGTTTAGCATAAACATAAATGTAATTAATTTTTTTTCTTCATTAATAAATACTTGCAAAGTATGAAGAAAAGATTGTTAAACAAGCTAAACAAAATAGAAGGAAATTTTGAAACTAAAAGAACAATTTAAGTTTTTGAGAAAACAACCAAGGACAGAGTGTGAGGAATATAAAAAGAAAGATCAACATGTTATTGATGCTACTGAAAAAGTCAAACATGGTATTGTAGGTTTAGGTGATGTTTTAAAAGCAATTGAAGAAAATAGGGAGGTTGGAAAACAATGATTCCATATCATCATATAGAAAAACTGGTAGAAGCGGACCTCGGGGAAGATCAGTTTGGATTCTGTAGAAATGTTGGAACACGTGATGCAATACTAACCTTACGACTTATCTTAGAAGAAAGATTAAGAAAAGGCAAACCTACGTTTCTAGCATTTGTAGACTTAGAGAAAGCTTTTGACAATGTTAACTGGTATACTCTTTCAAATTCTGAAGTTGACAGGGGTAAAATACAGGGAGCGAAATACTATTAACACTTTGTACAGAAACCAGATGGCAGTTACAAGAGTCGAGCGGCGTGAAAGGGAAGCAGTGGTTGGGAAAGGAGTGAGACAGGGTTGTAGCCTCCCCCTGATGTTATTCAATCTGTATATTGAGCAAGCACTAAAGGAAACAAAAGAAAAATTTGGAGTAGGTATTAAAATCCATGGAGAAGAAATAAAAACTTTGAGGTTCGCCGATGACATTGTAATTCAGTCAGAGACAGCAAAGGAGTTGGAAGAGCTGTTGAACGGAATGGACAGTGTCTTGAAAGGAGGATAGAAGATGAACATCAACAAAAGCAAAACGAGGATAATGGAATGTAGTCAAATTAAATTGGGTGATGCTGAGGGGATTATATTACGAAATGAGACACTTAAAGTAGTAAAGGAGTTTTGCTATTTAGGTAGCAAAATAAGTGATGATGGTCGAAGTAGAGAGGATATAAAATGTAGACTGGAAATGGCAAGGAAATCGTTTCTGAAGAGAAATTTGTTAACATCGAGTATAGATATAAGTGTCAGGAAGGCGTTTCTAAAAGTATTTGTATGGAGTGTTGCCATGTATGGAAGTGAAACATGGACGATAACCAGTTTGAACAAGGAGAGAATAGAAGCTTTCGAAATGTGGTGCTTCAGAAGAATGCTGAAGATAAGGTGGGTAGATCACGTAACTAATGAGGAGGTATTGAATAGGATTGAGGAGATGAGAAGTTTGTGGCACAACTTGACTAGAAGAAGGGATCGGTTGGTAGGACATGTTCTGAGGCATCAAGGGATCACAAATTTAGCATTGGAGGGCAGCGTGGAGGGTAAAAATCGTAGAGGGAGACCAAGGGATGAATACACTAAGCAGATTCAGAAGGATGTAGGTTGCAGTAGGTACTGGGAGATAAAGAAGCTTGCACAGGATAGACTAGCATGGAGAGCTGCATCAAACCAGTCTCAGGACTGAAGACCACAACAACATTTTCTTCAAATGTAAGTCGATTCATTTCTTCCAATTCAAAATAAATTTTTCCATTTTCTTCAACCTAATGTTTTATACATTCAATAAACTGTGTATGACAATTTGGCCATCTATAACTAACAGTTTTTCACAATTTCCATGCATATATTTTACATAATTACAAAATCCTCTTGCTGCATGTTTTGATACTTTATTGTATATGGTTTTTCTGGATTTGGTTCAAATTGTCCATATTTAAAAGTAAACTTTCAAAATCTGCATAAATAACAATTGCGACTTTTTGTGTATATTGATAATTTTTAAAATATTCACATTTTCCTTTATTTGGCATTTAAAATTTTAATGGTTTTTTGGTTAAACAACGTGGTGTATGATTATCTAACTTTTCTTTACTATTAAAATGTTCTAAACATAAATGACAATTAAATTTTACTTCTTCATCTTTGGTAAGTTGACTTGATACAAGACTAGATAAATTTTTTATGTAACAATAGTGAGAATTACCATCTTTCTTGAAATAAAGTAGATTTACATGTTTTTCCTTTTTACGTTTTGTAACTTTTGTTGTATACACTTGATATTCTTCACCGTCAAATAAATCAACATTAATAGATACGATAACTATGTTTTCTATTTTTGGAATATGTTCAACTAATGCAGGGAATTCAATATTTTCAAGTTTTTTATAAAGAGCAAGATCAACATTTTTATATTTTGTTATTCTTTAAGAATGTTCATCTACAGGAAACAAAGCTTCTTTTATAGACCATAGAAAACTTTTTCATCATTATTTTTGACATTAATACAAGTTTTTTTATTTCTAAATTATCTGGTAAATCAATGTAAGACGATCCTTTTAGTGGAATTTATTTATTAATTCGTAGTTGCAAACCAATAATTCTTTTTAATGACCATCCTGATCTTGTGCTTGAAAATTAGATGTTTTTCTAAAATATGTCTTTTACCTGTTGTCCAAGTTGTAGAACTTTATCTTTAAACCATGATATACTTTCAAATAGTCTTTAAGAACTGAAAAAATTTTTTTTACTGCAGTTAAGAATTGATTAGGATCAAGTATATCTATACTATTTTCAAAATTTATAGTTTGTAATCAGTTTTCAAATGCTTTTCCAACTAAGCAATCTTTAAATATATTTCTCTCTCTTCGTTTCAGTTTTACAGTTGTATTTGTTGTAATGGAAATATTCTTTTTAATGGTTTATCTTCGTTAGTTAGGAAAACATCATCAACATTATATTATGGTAACATGATCCAAAGTTTTTCACTTACTTCAGGTGTATAATTTCTAACAATATTTGTATTATTTTCGCTTACTTCAGGTATATAAATTTTAAGAATATTTGTATAATTTTTACTTACTTCATGTATATAATTTTTAACAATATTTGTATGATTTACACTTACTTAAGGGGCATAAATTTTAACAATATTTCTATGATTTTCAGTAACTTCAGGTGTATAAGTTTTAACCATATTTGTATGATTTTCACTTACTTCAGGGATATTATTTCTAACAATACTTGAACGATTTCTAATAATAAATCTAATTAAATCAGCTTTGTGTAAATTTGAATATGCACATAAATTATTTGCAAAATTCACATTGAGAAGCAACTTTATATTGTTGTTGTTGTATTTCAGTAGCAATGTATGTTTCCATTTTGCTCAATCACACATTAATCCACAAAAAAATTCATTAAATTTGTAAAAAATATTTTTTAACAATAGGATAATTATTTAATAAATGGATAAGTGTTATTATTTAATAGATAATTAATCAAAAAGGGAATTAGTATGTTATGTTTAACAAACAATTAGTTTTTAAACATTTAGATTTTTAAACTATTAGATTATTATTTAGTTTAACAATTAATTAGTTTACTATTTAGTTTAACAGTCAATTACTTTTTAAGGAATTTGTTTTAATGATTTACTTAAGTAATCAAAAAGTATTATTATTTAGTAAATATAAAATCGTAAACTTAGAGCTTTCTTGTTCTTAATATATTATAAGGTTCACTTCTTACATTCATTATTATGTTTATCTTTATGTGAGGGATTATTTAAAAACAATTTAAACCTTTAATTTCTTGACAACTTTTACATTTCATTGTAGATGTAGATGTGTCTTCATTTACAACTTCATTATTCATTGTAGCTGTAGATTTTTATTCATTATTCATTGTTAATAATATTTTTGAATATTCATCAACTGGATTTTATCGTAAATTTTCCTTAAAATAATATTTAGCAACACTTTTTCCACATACACAAGGAATTCGATTTTTATTGTAATTTTTTACATGATATTTATTTAGACATGTTCTAGATATAGTTCTATAACCATCTGTTGTATATATTTGTAATGTAAAATTATCAATTGATATCTCTGTATTACAATATTTACAAAATTTAGATTTCACAGAAGACTCTTGTTGAACTTGTTCCATTTAGGTATAAAAATTATTTATTAAATTTTTGAAAAAGTAAATTTTTGTACTTTATTAATTTTTACAATTTAAATATATAATTAATCTGCAGCATAATATGCTGCTTCACCATAATATGCTGCTTCATCTTGAGCATCAAACAAGTCGAAAATATTAATCATTCTAACTTTTTCTGATAATTTATTTTTAATAATAGCTCTACAAAGTGGACAATTTTCTTTTTCTCTTAACCATTTATCAAAACATTCTTTTTGAAAAATATGATTACAGCCTATTTTGACAAGTTGATTATTATTTTAATTATTTAAACAAAAGGACAATCAGTATGTTTTTCAGATTGCTCAATTAGTTCATAAGTTTCTTTTAGTTTAGTTTGCATTTCTTTTATGTTCTCCATTTATAAGAAATAATTTTTACCAGATTTGTAAAAAATAAAAAAGAATATTTTTCAATGAATTAGCTATAAGTTCAAAATTACAATTTTTTAAAAATATGTTGAATACAAACTATAAATTTATGTTTGTAAGTCTAATAAAATTTTTTTCTATATACACTACTTTAATCAAGAAACCCAACAATGTAAGTATTTCTAAAGAAATTAAAAAAGTAATTGAGCTGGAGATAAATGTTTTATATAATATTACGAACTGTGAATATTTCATTAAAAGATATGTAGAAAACATTTGTCTACAACCTAATAATGCTTTAAAGTCATTTTATCAAATAGATTTTCTAAACTAATTGATGATTTTGATTTTGAAATAATTAAAAAGATCTAATGAAATTGCATTATAAAGGAATGAAGAAAGTTAGAAATAAAGAATCTAATGATATAGAATTCACGATGTAAAATATTTGATGTCATTTACTTTTGTTACCTAATACATTTTAATTGTTTACTTAAATTCGCAACGCGATTTTTAAAATAATGTACTTTTGTTAACTAATAAATTTCAATTATTTACTTATGTTCACAATGTAAAATTTTAAAATAACTAACTTTGGTGAGTAATTTTTTTATTTATTTATTTATGTTCACAATGTAAAATTTTTAATATAATGTAGTTCTGTTAACTAATACATTTTAATTATTTACTTTAATTCATAATGTAATTTTGTTTGAAAATGAACTTTGTTAATTAATACATTTTAATTAATTTACTTATGTTCAAAATGTGATTTTTAAAAATAATTTACTTTTGTGAACTAATGCATTTTAATTAATTTACTTATGTTCACAATGTAATTTTTAAACAATAATTTACTTTTTTACTGGTGCATTTTAATTTATTTAATTACATTCATAGTGTAAAATTTTAAAAATAACTTACTTTTGTTAACTAATACATGTTATTGCGTTAAATTGTGTTGTAAACGAAATAAATGCAGTTAGTAATCGACTGTTTATTGTATTTAGTTTTGTTCTTGTAAAAAACCGGTATTTAGTTAACATTATAAAATCCATTAAGTTAATTAAACATACTAATTTTTTAAAAGCCAGTTGTTTTAATTATATAATACTAAATTTATTTTAAAGTTGTCCTATTGGCCTGGAACCGGCAAAATGTAACTACTAATTATCCTATTAAATATACAGCTTTTGATCCATTGCAGAGGGCAGTTTAAAGTTATATCACTCATACTACAGGAGGATGGCCATATCCTACAGACTATACTGTAAGTCCCTGTGACCCTGTGTTGTTGTTTGAAACAATATGTTCTAACACACTTTGCACACTCTCATACATTTTGTTTTTCTGCCACAACATCGATGTCTATGTCAGGACATAAACTGACATTGAGATGCTCTGATCCATAGCCTCTCGCAGAAAACTAGACATTGCACGTAGTAAATCACATTGTTACTGCACGTAGTAAATCACATTGTTACTGTGGCTACCATAACACACCACAAACACTGGATGATTTTAAATAAAAAAGAGTTACAACATATGCATACTGGAATATTTTTACAGCTTTGGCATAGGTTTCCAAACTACATTTAAACTCATCTGTCATAGTCATGGAATAGCTGATGGGTGTGTGTCCCCTTTTGCCTGATTTGTCATATTGCACTCATGTACGCGATTAGTGTTTCGGTGCTGTCCATCCACAAAAACTCTTTCCCCAACTGAAACAAGCGATATCAGTCAATCATTATGTGGTAACCAAGAGCATGCCAGTGCACGGATGTAGCGGAAAAGACACCATTGATGTACTCTAATAATAAGCATCACCGGTGATAGTGCAAACAGTTTTAGCAATTTTACAGTAACTTCAACACCGGCCAATGATGTGACAACATGTTTCCCCAATTTTAGAATCACAGCTAAACGACCCCTTCTCCACTTTGCCAGTATCATTGTGAACATGGATAGATAGTTCTCAAACACACAAATCATCAGAGTATACCAGACAGCGCTCACCTCAAGCACAGAACTTAATTTATGATATCTCTCTCTCTGTGTATTGGAGTCACAGAGCATTCTCGCTGTCTTGGGGTAAAATTAGAGAGTGAAAGACCCTCCTCACACTGTCACTGACCAGTCTGTCCCACAGCGCTGTTAGCAAATTAATCTGCAACCGGCCAGAAGAAGACCCCTACACTCCACGTCATGTGAATGAATGGAGCTTTCCACGTCCCCACCCATCCAAGTGCATGCGTTTTCTCCAGATGCGCCCATGTCGAGGAGCTTAGCACTCCTTATCGATATATAGTAACAGATTTCAAAGTGGCAGGATGTAATAGCATACGGGTAAGAAGAACTACAAACAAATAATTTTTACGCATGATGGAGCTCGAGATGGATGGAGTTTGGCACATTTTTATGTATATCAACCAAGCTATAAACTCTAAAGTATTGTTATGGAGTCTAGGATCGATACCTGGAAGGTACTGGTAACATAAACACTTGCACTTCTAAGGGTACAATGTTCTGCACTTAAAATGGGGTATAATGTTAGATCGTCTGCTTTTCTGACCTATCTGTCATATGGAGTGTAGCGCTGTTAATATTCCAATGTAAGAAACATATTTCAAGACCATGACATACATCATTCTTCCCGGTTTTTCTGCGATAAACTATGTTATTGAACCATAAAACGAAAAAACTACTTCCATCAAACATTTGCTCTGTGTGATATGAGCACAATATAGCTTTCTGGAGACGTATAGTGTCCACAGTTCACATCCGAACATTGGTTCAGAAATTATACAATGCCAGCATCGGGCCTATATAAAACTATCGTTAGTGGTGGGGGATACCTTCTACAAGGAAAGTGGTAAACACACAGCAGCAGTGTCCAACATGTGAAAATTACAAGTCATTCCGCCACTAACTCTGTAAATAGAACATCTGTCAGGCAAATGTGTACACAGGAATTGCAGTGCCTCACAAGCACCTATCGCTAACTTAGTTATGACACTGAATTCTCGATTTTACATCCAAGATGCGACAGGGGGGATGGAGTACATCGCATACATCAGTGTTCATTGAGAGGAATGTGTCAAGTTTCATCACACATGAGATGGAAATCCTTTAATGCCGACAGGTTTACCACTAACGATCGCAAGTGGACAGTGCTTTAAACCACATACAGAACATGTGGCTGTATACGAGTAAAATGTAGGCTATGTCACATGACTGATTCATCCGGACAGAACAGTGGACCTGCAGCAATTTCTCCTTCTCTAGAATGTATCAGTGAACCATTAATTTGTATCTTATTACAGCTCCATCTCAACACTTAGCCAGGCTCCCAGGAACCAGTCCCCCCAATGGTGGACCAAACTTCAAACATAGAATATGTGTCCGGATGTAACGCATGGTTGCTCGACCCACGAAACCTATTGCAAACGTGACATATGTTGGATCCACCTCCAAACATAGTTCCAGATATATAGTCTGTGGCAAATCCACATTCGATCACTAACTCAGATGTGGTATATTGTGGATCTGCATCCCAGTACCGCTTCGCACAATGAGCTTGGTGGATCCACCTTCAAAACCTATCCCGTTCCCAGCATATTGTGGATCCACATCTCAACATTGCTTTGGATATAATGTGTGGCGAATCCACATTTGAATGCTGACTCGGGTCTACTGCGGGTCCTGGGAGCCTTCTGCGAGACATGCATATACACAGACGTACAGAAAACAGAGCAAATGCTCTCCAAATGTGGAGGTTTCTGGATGCAGTCGAGTACAGTGCTATATTACGCCTGCCAAACAGTGCATTTGGGCTAGGTTTTGGCAGCTGTGTTACATTTACAAGCAATTTTAGAATACAGAACGAGAGGTTCTGTCATGATCGCATGGATAGATCTGACATAAAATCGATAGAATTGCGAAAAATGATGAGGGAATAGGTATAAATTGACCGAATATACACCGAAATACGGGGAAATTAAGGAAGCACTTGCATATCTTCTGGTTCATGCCAAACAATTTGTACATGCGAATAAGTATATGGCAACAAGAGGAAATGGACGACAGCGCTCTCTGATGGTGGTACTGTGTACTAGGCCCAGACGTCGTGGTGAACACATTGGTTGCCGCCATCTTGGATAACGGTACTTGCGTCATCAGCTGACGTCATGGCTGCCATCTTGGATTAAGTCACGGAATGGACGACAGCGCCCTCTGCTGGTGGTGCAGTGTGCTAGGTCAGTTGGAGTCCAGACCTCATGGTGAACACACTGGATGGTTGTACTGCATGAAATTGTTTAAATAAAGGCTGGTGCATGGTTTCGACAGTTGAAGATTAGCAAGCATGTTTGCAGAGTCTTTTAGATGGATTATTATTTTGACAATTTACGAGTTGTTTGACTCTCTACACGTAAATGTATTGCATTATTTACGAGTGTTTTGCATGTCTGTATGCTGTGAGCATTTGTGTGTAGAGCATTCTACAGGGTGACACACGGGAGACAGACGGTTTTTAATGAAATAATACTCAGCCAACTTTAAAATTAATGCATGTTTATTTACACAAAATCAAAGCTCATTATTTGCCATTTTAATTAACAAAATATTTGTGAGAAATAATGTCGTCAAGGTGATGTCCAGCATTTCGAATGCAGGACTCAAGCCTCTTCTGGAAATCCTCCATCACATGGACTAAAATCTCTGCAGGGATGGCAGCAATTTCTTAAATGATTGCATTGTTCAACTTGTCCAAATTTCGTGGTTTGTGGTTATAGACACAATTCTTAAGGTACCCCCATAGAAAAAAGTCACATACTGACAAGTCGGGAGACCAGGGAGGCCAAGGAACATTGCCAAAACGTGAGATAATCCGGCCAGGAAACATGCATCTAAGGAGTGTCATTGAAGTGTTTGTGGTGTGCGATGTTGCCCCATCGTTCTGGAACCAAACGCATTCTAAAGGGATTCATCGTCTTCTTAGTTCTGGTTTCAAGAATGTTTCAAGCATATAAATGTAACGAACTGAATTAACATAAACTGTGGCCCCATTCTCTTCAAAAAGATAAGGTCCAATAATGCCAACAGAGCCAAGAGCACACCAGTCTAAGTGTAGAGGACGCTGGTGTATAAGGTGTGGATGCTCTGGAGCCCAGTAACGTAAGTGTTGCTTAATCACAGTCCCATTTAAATGAAAATGAGCTTCATCGCTCATCAATAAAATTTCATTTTCATTCGATCCCAAAATCACTTGCATTCTATAAGCGAAGTCTTCTCATACAGCAAAATCAGTTTCCTTAAGTTGTTGGACAATGAGCATTTTGTAGGAATGGAATTTTAATTCTTTATGCAAAATTCGTCTAAACGATTCACGATTGATTCGTTACTCAATAGCATGACGTCTAGCTGACCGTCCTGGGCTTCTGACTGTACTTGCCTTACTCTTTCAACATTTTCTGGTGTCGTTACTCTGCGTCTCGGGCGAGGATCCTTCTTATCCAGTATGTTTCGAGTTGATCTGAAGTTTTCCACCCATCGCTCGGTACAGCTCCTTGTCAACTGACATTAAACCGTGCACAAAACAATCGCTGCATAGCAATAACGGACTCACCACTTTTCTCGAAACTGTCATAGACAAACACTCGACATTATAAGTCCCACTGCTCCATAGTGACTGAGTAAATGAAATGGTGTCTTGTGTGGATCAGAACTATACCCACCACGACCACCTCCCACCACTGCGTCCTCAGTACTACGCAGTTCAAAACTGTCCGTCTCCCATGTGTCACCCAGTAAGTGCGTTATTTAAGAGTAGTTTGCAGGTCTGTATGCTTTGTAGCATGTCAGAGCGTGTGTTCTGTATCACTCTGATAAATATACTCCATCACTAAATAAATTGTTACAAAATAAATAAAGTACACTCCTTCCTCTCTCCAGCAGCCCAGTGCAGGGTCAGTCCTTTTCCCAATCTATAGGAAGAGGTGGCAGTCGGGTGACTTAGGTTAGTGGAGGTATCCCAGGTGACCTATCTTCCCACGATTTTTCTTAGGTTAGTAGTGATAACTGTGGTGTGATTCATTATCCTGTTGGAATTTGAACTTCCCGCCATTCTTCTGAGGGAGGAGAGGAGAGAGGTGTTAGATTAGTGGAGGTTGTCCAATTATCCTATCTTCCCGCCAAAATCGGTCATCTTGGATGATGTCACAGCTGCCATCTTGGATGACCTCATGCACTGTTGCCAAGTCTGCACGCTGCCATTTGGAATGACGTCATCGCCGCCATCTTGAATACATCTCGCAACAATGCAGAGTGGCTCAGAACTGGCCTTGCCCTAATACTTACTTCACACTCGATCTGCCGACGTGTTGATGAGTGATGAGTATTTAACCTGACTCGACAGTCGTGACAATGCACATCCGCTTGAGGGGTGAAAGAGTAACCATATTTTATTTCCCAAACTACCAAATCTAGCGAAAAAATGTTTCGTGTTCCAGCCTAAAATAGAATAGCAAAGAAATTTCATTGTGGTCTGGAATGCTATCTCGGATAGACGAAGTAAACTTGATCCAAAACGAGTTGATTCATTGAAATTATGCCAACAGGGAATAATTTTGAGTCAATTTTGTTGTTGTTAGTTGTTTGATTTGTTGGGTGGTCACGTTCACACATGTACATTTGAATAAATAAAGCAGATGGTGTTATGACAAACAACAATGTTACAAAAACTTGTAGTTACGTAGCTTCCCTGGAAACCCCAAACTGTTTCCGAATTTTCATTACTTCATAAACTGAACAGAACTGGGGATAAGAGAAATTTGTGGCACAACTTGACTAGAAGAAAGGATCGGTTGGTAGGACATGTTCTGAGTCATCAAGGGATCACCAATTTACTATCGAAGGGCAGTGTGGAGGGTAAAAATCGCAGAGGGAGACCAAGAGATGAATACACTAAGTAGATTCAGAAGGATGTAGGTTGCAGTAGGTACTGGGAGATGAAGAAGATTGCACAGGATAGAATAGTATGGAGAGCTGCATCAAACCAGTCTCTGGACTGAAGACCACAACAACAACATTATCCACTGCTAAAGTGTGGGAGAGATTTTTGAGATTTTTTTACGTCTGCGATAACCGAAATGCTGCTAGCTTAGCGGAGCACCTGTTTTGCTGCTTGAGTGAATCTGAGTGTGACAGAAAACTTGTAGCTCAGACATACGACGGCTATGCTGTCGTGGCTGAGCAACAAAATGGGCTACAAGTTGTTAGAGGCAAATACCCATCTCTCTTCGTACATTGCTATGCTCATAAACTGAATTTCGTACTGAAACAGTCTGTTGAACGCATACAGGAATGCAAAATACTTTTTCAGGCAATTTCTGGTTTTGCCTCTTTTTTTCTTCACATCGTCTAAAATATCCAACGCCAGACGGTTGTATAACAGCAGATTAATAGAGCTAGTGGCGAACTACGAGGCTGGCCTCGAAGAACTTTTGAAGTCTATGAAACATGATACTAATGCGTGTGCCAAAGGCCTTTACATGACACTTTATCAGTTTAGTTTCATTTACTTACTTAATGTTTTTTCGTGTATACTTGTCAAGTAAGCAGCACTTTTCAAAATGCTACACGTAAAAACTTGGGTGTCGACCGTTGTTTGAAGAAAGTTGGCCAGTTTGACACTGCAGGAACTCCTCGGTAAATTTGAAGAAGTTTTGTCTAAACCCGGGTCAGAAGAAAGCGACAGTGAGCCTCGAAGAAAGAAGCCATGGGATGGTGTGCAGTGACACATCGTAAGTCTACCACGCTCTGTTTTGTGAACTTGTTGATAACGTCTCGCGGCAGTCGACTGATAGGTGTGCTGAATTGGATAATTTGGAATTTCTTTCACCTATGAATTATGAAAAGTAAAACCAATGTACAGATGACTTCCCTGAGGCTGCGTTTAATTCGTTGGAGGTATCCTACGGTGGACATTTTGCTATCCCTCGACTAAGGACGGAACTACCTGTGATATATTCTTGACACGAGTTCCGAACCCAGCCAGTATTTAGACACAATCAACGTCTCACCTCCTGTAATTTCAGTGAAGCAGTACCTGCAGCATCATTATAACCTTTCCTGCAAACAATGCTTCGGCAGAAAGATAATTTTCGGCGCTAAAGAGAATCGAAACTAATCTTCGAAATGCACAGTCGTAAACCAAACTTTCTCACCTTCCATTGATTTCCATTGAGAAACGATTGCTCAAGTTCGAGGAGCAACAAGTGTCACTCTGCGACTCCGTGATTTAAAGTTTTCAACAAGAAGGATCACAATATTGACCTCAAATACAAATATAAATACCGGAAATTTTAATATTATCCTTATTTGTTTAGACGTGATAACAGATATTTTCTGGGTATCCGGTATCGTTCAGTAGGCCTAATCTTTACAAGGTTGTGCCTTGTACTTCAATAGACGGCATACTATATTAACCCCCTGCGGGTCCGGGGATTAGAATAGGTCCGAGGTATTCCTGCCTGTCGTAAGAGGCGACTAAAAGGAGTCCATCCCCCTCACAGGGGTAGTTAGCGCCTGCGTCCGGAGACGGACGGTTTCACGACCTATAATCGTGGCCTCTTTGGTTTTTCACATCTCGTTTCTTCCTTCCTTTTGTTGGTTCCTTTCCTTGCTCTTCTCCACTTCACTGTCTTCCTTACTGTTTCCCTTGACTTCTCCTTGCCTTCTCATTGCCTTTTTCTCCTTGCCTTCTCATTGCCTTTTTCTCCTTGCCTTCTCATTGCCTTTTTCTCCTTTCCTTCTCATTGCCTTCTTCTCCTTGCCTTCTCATTGCCTTCTTCTCCTTGCCTTCTCTGGACTCCGCCTCGGCGTTTGAGACAGTCTGTCCTCTTTCTCCCTCTCTCTCTTCTTTTTCCTCTTCTTCCTTCCTCCCTGTGCGTGTCTGAAGGCCGACCCACGCGTTCGCACGCGTAGCCGGTGACGGGGTAACGCGTAAGTCCCCGCCCTGGGTAGACATGTAAGGCACGCGCGTACCCCCTGGTAAAGGCCAGGCCCGGGGAGGGGTGATTGCCTGAGCTGATACCTTCTGACCATGCCGATTGGTCCCTCCGTCTGTTTCTCGGGAGGTGTGACCTGAGGTGTAAACATTCACCTAAGGCGGGAGTGCCCTCTGAGAGGGTCCCCACAAGGAAGGAGCGCGCCATCGGAGACGCTGGCAATCATGGGGGATTCCTCCGCAATGGATTCTACTCCATCGCTTTCGACTTCGACCCAAAAACGGAAACGTGACCAGCCAACAGTGACAAAAGTACTACCGCCTGCCCCACAGTTCCTCGTAGTTTCTCGATCTGAGGACGGAAAGGATTTTTCCTCTGTCAACCCTTTCGTCATTCAGAAGGGCGTAGATGCCATAGCCGGATCTGTCAAATCTTGTACCAGGTTGCGTAACGGTACCTTATTACTAGAAACTGAGAGTGCCTTTCAGGCGCAAAAACTGCTTCGGGCCACACTCTTGTACACGTTCCCTGTCCGGGTGGAGGCCCACCGCACTTTGAATTCGTCTCTTGGTGTAGTCTATAGTAGCTCCCTCGACGGATTGACTGACGAGGAGCTTCAATCTTTCCTCGCTGAGCAGGGTGTGACGGCTGTCCATCGGGTCATGAAAAAGGTCAACAATGACCTTGTACCGACCCGGACACTTTTCTTGACCTTCGATAGTGTTAAGCTGCCATCGCGCATCAAGGCGGGCTACGAGGTTATTTCTGTTCGCCCCTATGTCCCGACACCTACGCGCTGCTACCAGTGTCAGCGTTTCAATCACACTCGACAGTCTTGCTCCAATGCGGCTAAATGTGTCACTTGTGGCAGGGATGCCCATGAGGGTGACTGTCCACCTCCGTCTCCTCGTTGTGTGAACTGTCGGGGTGACCATGCCGCATCCTCCCGCGACTGTCCTGTCTATAAGGAAGAACGCTGTATCCAGGAAATTCGAGTCAAAGAGAAAGTGTCCACCTCGGCTGCTCGCAAGCTATTGGCTAGTAGGAAGCCCACGCTGCTCCCAGCGGGGAAATACAGCACTGTCCTCGCCTCTCCTCGTACTACCCGGGAGGTAGCAACCCAGACATGCGATCTGACCTTCAGCACCACGGTCGTCCGTTCGGCCAGTGCTAAGATCGCGCGGTCGACGTCTCCTCTTCCTCCCGTCACCCCACAGACACCAGCCACTTCCTCAGTTTCTGCTAAGTCGAAGACCCCGAAGTCAGATGCACGGGCCTTCAAGAAGGAACCATCCCGTGCAGACTTCCTCCGTCCCTCGACCTCCCAGCCTTCGACCGGTACTTCCACCAAACGTCCTTCTAAAAAGGCGCATAGGAAGCACAGTTCTCCTTCTCCGCCGCGGCGCCTTTCTTCTCCTGCGCCACCCAGCGGTTGCCGCCCCAGGCCGTCATCCGTTTCGCCTGGCCGCACCGCTGGTAGCCGAACATCTGGCCGTTCACCGGCGGAGGAAGCTCCCCCTCCCGGCCATCCTCCCGAGATGGCTGATGACTCTATAGACCCCATGGACGATGACTGTCCGCCTCCTGATAGCGGCGGCAGTGCTCGCTTGAAGCCAGGCCCTAAGCGGCCTTCGAGGTGACCACTTCTATCATCTTCCTTTTCTTACGATGGCACTTATTCACTGGAATATTCGCAGCATTCGCTCCAACCGAGAGGACTTGAAGTTGCTGCTCCGCTTGCATCGTCCGCTCGTCGTAGCCCTCCAGGAAACGAAGCTACGCCCATGCGATCAAATTGCCTTGGCACACTACACCTCTGTGCGTTTTGACCTACCCCCTGTGGTAGGTATCCCAGCTCATGGAGGGGTTATGTTGCTGGTCCGGGATGATATTTACTACGATCCCATCACGTTGCACACCGGCCTGCAGGCAGTTGCCATCCGCATTACTCTCCCCACTTTTACGTTTTCCTTTCGTACCGTTTACGCTCCATCGTCATCTGCCGTTACCAGGGCAGACATGACGCAACTTATTGCTCAGCTACCTGCACCATTTTTGTTAACTGGAGACTTCAATGCCCACCATCCCCTTTGGGGCTCTCCAGCATCCTGCCCGAGGGGCTCCTTGTTAGCAGACCTTTTCACCCAGCTCAATCTTGTCTGCCTCAATACTGGCGCCCCTACTTTTCTTTCGGACACATCTCACACCTATTCCCATTTAGACCTCTCTATATGTACTCCCCAACTTGCACGCCGGTTTGAGTGGTATGCACTTGCTGATACATATTCGAGCGACCACTTCCCGTGTGTTATCCATCTCCTGCAGCGTACTCCCTCTCCGTGCTCCTCTAGTTGGGCCATCTCCAAGGCAGACTGGGGGCTCTTCTCTTCCAGGGCGACCTTTCAGGATCAAACCTTCACAAGCTGCGATCGTCAGGTCGCACACCTCACGGAAGTCATTCTCGCTGCTGCTGAATATTCCATCCCTCACTCTACTTCTTCTCCACGTCGCGTACCGGTCCCCTGGTGGACCGCAGCATGTAGAGACGCTTTACGTGCTCGTCGACGTGCTTTACGCACCTTTAAACGCCACCCTACAGTGGCGAATTGTATTAATTATAAACGATTACGTGCTCAGTGTCGTCGTATTATTAAAGAAAGCAAGAAAGCCAGCTGGGCTGCTTTCACAAGCACCTTCAACAGTTTTACTCCTTCTTCTGTTGTCTGGGGTAGCCTGCGCCGGCTATCTGGCACTAAGGTCCACTCCCCAGTTTCTGGCTTGAAGGTCGCGAATGAAGTCCTTGTGGCCCCTGAGGCTGTCTCCAATGCCTTCGGCCGCTTTTTCGCCGAGGTTTCGAGCTCCGCTCATTACCACCCTGCCTTCCTCCCCCGCAAACAGGCAGAGGAGGCTAGGCCACCTGACTTCCGCTCCTCGAATTGTGAAAGTTATAATGCCCCATTCACCATGCGGGAACTCGAAACCGCACTTGGCCGATCACGGTCCTCCGCTCCAGGGCCTGATTCTATTCATATTCAGATGCTGAAGAACCTTTCTCCTGCGGGTAAAGGTTTTCTTCTTCGTAGATACAATCGCATCTGGATTGAGGGACATGTTCCCGCATGCTGGCGCGAGTCTATCGTTGTCCCGATTCCTAAGCCGGGGAAGGACAAGCACTTGCCTTCCAGTTATCGACCTATCTCGCTTACCAGCTGTGTCTGTAAAGTGATGGAGCGAATGGTTAACTCTCGATTGGTTTGGCTGCTCGAGTCTCGACGCCTACTTACCAATGTACAATGTGGATTTCGTAGGCGCCGCTCTGCTGTTGACCATCTGGTTACCTTGTCGACCTTCATTATGAATAACTTCTTGCGGAAGCGCCCGACCGCGGCTGTGTTCTTTGATTTGGAGAAGGCTAATGACACCTGTTGGAGGGCGGGCATTCTCCGCACCATGCATACATGGGGCCTTCGCGGTCGCCTCCCTCTTTTTATTCGTTCCTTTTTACTGGATCGACAGTTTCGGGTACGTGTGGGATCTGTCCTGTCCGACACCTTTCGCCAGGAGAATGGGGTGCCACAGGGCTCAGTTTTGAGCGTCGCTCTCTTCGCCATCGCGATCAATCCAATAATGGATTGCCTCCCAGCTGATGTATCAGGCTCCCTTTTCGTGGACGATTTTACCATCTACTGCAGCGCGCAGTGTACACGTGTCCTGGAGCGCTGTCTTCAGCGTTCTCTTGACCGTCTTTACTCCTGGAGTGTCGCCAATGGCTTCCGTTTTTCTGCCGAGAAGACGGTCTGTATTAACTTCTGGCGCTACAAAGAGTTTCTCCCACCGTCCTTACGACTCGGTCCCATTGCTCTCCCAATCGTGGAGACAATCAAATTTTTAGGCCTTATTTTTGACAGGAAACTTAGCTGGTCTCCACATGTGTCATATTTGGCCGCCCGTTGTACCCGTTCTTTAAATGTCCTCCGTGTTCTCAGTGGTATGTCGTGGGGAGCGGATCGAACCGTCCTACTTCGTCTATATCGGTCGATCGTCCGCTCCAAGCTGGATTATGGGAGCTTCGTATACTCCTCTGCACGGCCATCCATCTTACGCCGCCTCAACTCCATACAACATCGGGGTTTACGACTTGCGATCGGAGCATTTTATACCAGTCCCGTAGAGAGTCTTCATGCTGACGCTGGCGAATTGCCACTCACCTACCGGCGCGATATACTGCTTTGTCGGTATGCCTGTCGGCTACTGTCAATGCCCGACCATCCGTCTTATCGTTCCTTTTTTGACGACTCTCTTGACCTTCAATACGGGTTGTATGTCTCTGCCTTGCTACCCCCTGGAGTTCGCTTTCGTCGCCTCCTTCAACACCTTCATTTTTCACTCCCTGCAACCTTTCGAGTGGGCGAGAGCCGCACGCCACCTTGGCTCCAGGCTCAGGTCCGCGTTCACCTTGACCTCAGCTCGCTCCCAAAAGAGGTCACTCCCAGTTCGGTCTACCACTCCCGTTTTTTGGAACTTCGTTCGAAGTTCATCGACATGACTTTAATTTATACAGATGGCTCTAAGACCAATGACGGGGTCGGGTGTTCCTTTATTGTTGGGGCACAAAGTTTCCAATACCGGCTCCATGGCCATTGTTCGGTCTTCACAGCTGAGCTCTTTGCCCTCTACCAGGCTGTTCTTTACATCTGCCGCCACCGACATTCTGCTTATGTCATCTGCTCAGATTCCCTGAGCGCCATCCAGAGCCTCAGTGATCCGTACCCGGTTCACCCTTTCGTACACCGGATCCAACGCTCTCTTCAGCAGCTGGTGGACGTCGGTACGCCGGTTAGCTTTATGTGGGTTCCTGGCCATGTCGGTATCCCTGGGAACGAAGCTGCAGATGCCGCGGCCAAGGCTGCGGTCCTCCAGCCTCGGACAGCTTCTTGTTGTGTCCCTTCGTCCGATTTTAGCAGGGTCATTTGTCGGCGCGTTGTGTCGCTGTGGCATGCCGATTGGGGTGCACTTACCGACAACAAGCTTCGGGCCTTAAAACCTCTTCCCGTGGCTTGGACGTCCTCCTCACGCCCTTCTCGGCGGGAGGAGGTCGTTTTAGCAAGGTTACGAATTGGACACTGCCGGTTCAGCCATCGCCATCTGCTGACGGCTGTGCCGGCGCCGTTCTGCCCATGTGGGCACTTGCTGACAGTTAGACACATTTTAATGTCCTGTCCAGATCTTAACACACTGCGCCTCGATCTTAACCTGCCTAATACTTTGGATGCCATTTTAGCGGATGACCCACGAGCAGCTGCTCGTGTTCTTTGTTTTATCAATTTGACAAACCTCGCTAAGGACATTTGATGATGTTTTTTAGTCCTATGCCTGTCAGTCTGTCTTTTATTGTGTTTTCCCTTTTAGTTGTTGTTGTCAACTTGTGCCTCGCGGTGCATTCTTAGAGTAGTCAGGGCGCTAATGACCACTGAAGTTGTGCGCCCGAAAACCACAAAAAAAAAAAAAAAAAAAAAAAAAAAACTATATTATTCAGTGTAATATTAGCGCGTGATGCAACGCAATAACGGATAATCGTAAACAATAACATAATAACAATTACAATGACAATAATAATAAGTACAGCAACAATATTGTTAGTTTTAACAATATCTTAAAAGCGATTGCAGTTGCGTCCCATTCTTCTGCGTGGCGTCTCAGTGGCACAGCGGGTGTGCTCGCTATGCCAGCGCGGTCGGCCCCTCACGGGAGGTCTCGCATCCGGATGCAGTGAGCCGCTTTTCGGCGCCAGAGTTCGGCACACAGACACTATGTCCCGCTCACTACAGCCTGTCTTCGCCTGTTGACGTGTTGTTTCTAGAACCAGTCAGCAACGAAATGTTTCCTGTAGAAGAAGCAGTTGTTGCTGCTGCTGCTGCAGTTGCTATGGAAAAAACGCAATATACTGAAGAGAAAACATTGGTGCCACCAAATAAATAGTTCTCGCTTAAGCTTAGGAGCTTTTTATTGCCTTCACAGGACACTTCGAGCAGATCCTGAGAAATTTTGCAGTTTCTGTCGTAAATCATTAACTTCATTCGATGAACTGCGTGCAACACTGAGACACTCCAGCTGGTGGACACCAACACGAGGAAGCATTTAACACTGGAAGAGAGGGTGGGTGCATTTTACTTTTAGGTGGATGCAAACCGAACTTCTTTATCGCAAAAACCTCGAAGATTTTGTTGGAATTGTAACAAGTTACTTGTCATAGATACACGTATGTCGAAACAGAAGTTTTTACGAACTGTGCGACAATTGTATGCATTAACAGGGCAAGACTTTTTTCAAAGGCTCAGAATTGACGAATTATCAGGTATGTTTTCGGTGGAGAGGATTGAGAGGAACATTGTAGCTGTTATTTACCATTACTGAGGACCGATTGGTGTGGAGCGGTGGGAGAGGAGGGGTGGGGGATGGGAAGGGGGAAGTAGGAAGTTGGATGATACAATTCAAAGGCGTTTGTGAGAAACCGCTGGGGTGGGTAAAAAGCGACTGGGCGATCATCACATCGTTGTAGCGTGTGTGCTGCGAAGCTCTGATAATCTGGCTGATGCCTAGTCCTAGAAGTCTTTAGCTTATACTTAGCAATCACTTGCTTTATTTCACATTTTGCCTGAAGCTCTCCGTGTTCTGGAATAGCTGCCAAGTCTTTCACCAAAAATAATAAAAAAATTTATCCTTATCAGATAATGCTTTCCACTTCCATGTAAAATATTACACAACTCGTCTGTCTGATTTTGGACCTTGCTCTGTAATTCTCCTCGTTTTTGAAGGGATCCTTTCTCCCTCACAAATACATCTCGGTATTCATCGCTGTCCCCTTCAGATTCGTCGCTTCTAATCGTGTTTTGTAGGTTACAGTATGTTCTGCAAAGAATCATATATGTACAGTATTAAAAAAGAAAGTAATTTAAATGCGTTCAGTTGTATAGAATACGATAATACACAAGTACCCTTTTTTTTAGTTATAACAGGTGATAAAAAATGACAGGAGATCAGGATTATGTAGCAGCCACTTGCATAAGATCTAAACGAGTACCACTTTCATAACACTATATTTACATAACTTATTGCATTAGAAAAACACACAAACACATGAGGGTTACTATAGGCAACAATTAATACGTAAAATTGTCATTTTTCAAAATAAGTGTTCAAAAGATCACGCTTTATCATATGGTTGTTATTTCTCGGCCCCTAAGTGCGACATATTGAAATGATGCTTACAAGCGCTACTAGCGCCAACAAAGTGCATTTTGTAAATAAAGTTCACGTTAGATCTTTTGTCAAGTAACAACTAATTAAGTTAGGACAAGTCCCAACACGAAAAAACATGCAATACTTCCTATAACGTGCATTACGTCGTCATATCAGTTTTACAATTAATTTTAGCCCATGAGGCATAAACAGTCAGTGTTACGTGCTATAGTAATTTTAAACACCGAGCACATTACAGGCGTGAGAAAAAGTAAGAATTGTAATTTTACATAGTTTTACTCATAATAATTTCATGTTACTACTTAGTTACTATGCAACATAAATATTACAATAAATGTCGTCAAAACCGTAATCATCAGGCGCAGCTCATAGAGGGCGCCATACGCAAAACCGATGTGTACTGTGAAACCAACATATAATTTTACGACAGTAATGGTTGAACAGTGTAAGCATTCATTTGAGCACGAACAACTGCTACAATTCCGCACTGGTAGGTAATATTAACATTAAAAGACAACGATGTGATGGACTTATAACTTTTGTAAATCACATTGTAATATATACTCTTGTATTTGTTTTAGCATTGATAATGACCTGACACAGGTCGAAATCTGATCTGGGTTGTGACTATAAATTTCATATTAAAGCAACTAATTCTACGACTGATTGCTGCTCTAACTAACCCAATATAACCACAGTCGTTGCGTGCACCCACCCCATGGAGGGCAACCTGATAAATGTACACTCCTGGAAATGGAAAAAAGAACACATTGACACCGGTGTGTCAGACCCACCATACTTGCTCCGGACACTGCGAGAGGGCTGTACAAGCAATGATCACACGCACGGCACAGCGGACACACCAGGAACCGCGGTGTTGGCCGTCGAATGGCGCTAGCTGCGCAGCATTTGTGCACCGCCGCCGTCAGTGTCAGCCAGTTTGCCGTGGCATACGGAGCTCCATCGCAGTCTTTAACACTGGTAGCATGCCGCGACAGCGTGGACGTGAACCGTATGTGCAGTTGACGGACTTTGAGCGAGGGCGTATAGTGGGCATGCTGGAGGCCGGGTGGGCGTACCGCCGAATTGCTCAAAACGTGGGGCGTGAGGTCTCCACAGTACATCGATGTTGTCGCCAGTGGTCGGCGGAAGGTGCACGTGCCCGTCGACCTGGGACCCGACCGCAGCGACGCACGGATGCACGCCAAGACCGTAGGATCCTACGCAGTGCCGTAGGGGACCGCACCGCCACTTCCCAGCAAATTAGGGACACTGTTGCTCCTGGGGTATCGCCGAGGACCATTCGCAACCGTCTCCATGCAGCTGGGCTACGGTCCCGCACACCGTTAGGCCGTCTTCCGCTCACGCCCCAACATCGTGCAGTGGTGTCGCGACAGGCGTGAATGGAGGGACGAATGGAGACGTGTCGCCTTCAGCGATGAGAGTCGCTTCTGCCTTGGTGCCAATGATGGTCGTATGCGTGTTTGGCGCCGTGCAGGTGAGCGCCACAATCAGGACTGCATACGACCGAGGCACACAGGGCCAACACCCGGCATCATGGTGTGGGGAGCGATCTCCTACACTGGCCGTACGCCACTGGTGATCGTCGAGGGGACACTGAATAGTGCACGGCTCTAGAAGGTGTAAGTCAACTACCCTGGCCAGCAAGATCTCCGGATCTGTCCCCCATTGAGCATGTTTGGGACTGGATGAAGCGTCGTCTCACGCGGTCTGCACGTCCAGCACGAACGCTGGTCCAACTGAGGCGCCAGGTGGAAATGGCATGGCAAGCCGTTCCACAGGACTACATCCAGCATCTCTACGATCGTCTCCATGGGAGAATAGCAGCCTGCATTGCTGCGAAAGGTGGATATACACTGTACTAGTGCCGACATTGTGCATGCTCTGTTGCCTGTGTCTATGTGCCTGTGGTTCTGTCAGTGTGATCATGTGATGTATCTGACCCCAGGAATGTGTCAATAAAGTTTCCCCTTCCTGGGACAATGAATTCACGGTGTTCTTATTTCAATTTCCAGGAGTGTATTTAGTCTTGTCAGTTGCTGCAGAACCAGTCTTTACTTCTCTAGATCTTTTAATATCGCTTTCGTACTATAATCTCAGGTTCTTCCATTTCTTTCGCATATCATTCTGTAAAAATACATTTGTGTAAAACTATTCTTCTTACATGCACTTAAAATCTGGCCGAATGAATAACGTATATCGAAACAGCGTGCAGAGGGAGACAGGAGGCTCACTGTGTCTTGTGTAAAAGTTCCCATAATGCTCTGAGTAAAGCGATTCACTTGACATTTGATAACGTACACTATGGTTCAGTGATCCGAATTCGAAGCTCTGAGTCTCTCACAGGAAACGAGGAGTAAGGTCCAATGTAAGGCGAATCGCTTCAGTTCTCTGCAGCTGGATGCATGGCCTCCCATGTGAAAGGGCCGTTATAGTGTCCTTTCGAAGTTTGCAATAAACAGTGAGTACTTTTCTGGACGAACCAGGGACTCTCGTTAGTAGCGCGCCGACGCGCGCGCCATCTTCCTGCCGTCGTTGTAAACTCCACAAGTCTCAACCGTCACGGTTCGCTCTCCCCATATTATATAGTTGGTGACGGTGGAAACAGCCAAATGGAACAGAAAGAAAATTACATATTTCGAGAAACACACATTGCACTCTTGGCGGAGTACCATACTACATGAATGTATTGCGTGGTGGATAAAATGCTGACGAGCGCCAGTTTTGTGTATTTATAACTCTTTTTTTTAATTTTGCATTATATTTTCATTACTTGCACTCGATATTGACTTTTTGAGTGGTTCCAATAGAGTTAATGATAATTGAAATTACGTGAACGCCATGGAATGTTTCAGGAGGGGGGAGGATGTTCTGAAAGGCGGGACGGTCAAGTCAATCGATAAGAAGAGCTGTGCTGTTCATTGGGAGTTGGGCATACTCCTGTAATTCAGGCGACTGGAAAGCCGTCGTGTGAGAGATCTGTAGTCTAACCGCAGTCTCGGTCGTGCCGTTGAGCTCTGGAGCGCCCGCGGTGCCTCGTCCAGCGGTGGACTCCAGAAGATGACAGCGCAGAAAATTTTGGTGAGCCGTCGGTTCCAAAGTCAGAGAAGACAAAAACTCACACATCTTCGCCATAAGCCAATAGACAGCAACTCCGTGGCAGTGGTCGAGAAACTGACCTGTAATCACTGTGCTATCAGGTCTTTCGGGAAGACGAAATTCGGGGTTGCCACTGAGTCAAAACGGTGCGCACTCAAAACCAGTGCAGAGTACGCCGATTGTGTCGCTCCACCACACAAGCGTTATTATATATTTTATTTATTTATTTACTTTCATAAGCATCCCATGTTTCGTGACGTTTCATTTATATTCCTTTACAATTTAAAATCCAAAAGGTATTGCCCCCAACTTAATCCTCGCACCACTGGAAAGATGAGTTGTGTAGATAGATATCAATGGTGTTCAGAAACAGCAGATACCACTAAAATTGAGGGAAGCTCCAGAGTTGATTGAAGCCCAACAACGAATTTGCGGCTAAGTTTACCTGTCTTTTAACTATAATCTACCGCAGTTATTTTGAACAAAAAACCTTTCCAGTATTTTTTTATAGTTTGGGGGGGGGGGGCAAACACTGGTCACATTTGCCTACAATAATGGCAGCAGAAATGATCCAGAATATCCTCCAATATCATAGACATTTATTTCTTGTAGAAACTTGCAACATGTTTTCATCTTACAGGTAACGTTCCGAGTGGAGCGACGACAGTCGACAGAGACAGGCGACTGAGAGGAAGTGTCACCCGGCGACAACGACACTGCTGGTTTCTATGATTTCTTATGCGAGCTCGTTCGCAGGGCGCGACAAGTGTGGCGCTGCACGTCACGCCTGTACCTGTCGCGCACGCGACGGGCGACACTGCTGCTGCCAGACCAGTAGTGTCGCGTGTCGCCGAGCGTAAATATGGATTTTACTCGCGAAGAAGACGAAAAACTGATCAATTTGGTCTGTGTCAACCCCCAGGTATATGACGTCAAATTAGATGCATACAAAAATACGCTTGCGAAGGACAATATATGGAAAGATGTAGGGAAGGGCCGGCCGGTGTGGCCGAGCGGTTCTAGGCGCTTCAGTCTGGAACCGCGCGACCGCTACGGTCGCAGGTTCGAGTCCTGCCTCGGGCATGGATGTGTGTGATGTCCTTAGGTTGGTTAGGTTTAAGTAGTTCGAAGTTCTAGGGGACTGATGACCTCAGATGTTAAGTCCCATACTGCTCAGAGCCATTTGAACCATTTTTGAAGGGAAGGAGCTCAATAAAAACAGTGAGTGTTATTTATTTAACTACACATTTTATTTGCCAAGTACTCGCATTTATATAAGTGTGTACAAGTGTGATATATAATCAAATTAATTTCGTAAATTAAAAAAATATGTTTCTTGTATGTTTCTTGTAAATAGTATCCAAATTAACCACGGAAGTTCAATTAGCATTATTTACAGCATATCTTGCCATGGTACTCCGCCCTGTGTACTACAAAAGAACCGTTTAAGCTTGTGCCTCACCTCAAATCCAACACCGTTTGCAAAACCTCCGTTAAGCGCCAATTCTGTCATACTTGTTGACTGAGTCGGTGTTTCACATTGATAGAAGGGAATTGCTTGATCTTCAAGATAAGCATCTCGCAGAATATTATGTAGGCAACAAGCTGTTATAATTTGGTCTTCAATTGATTCTGGTAAAATTGCAATTGGTGTATAAAACACTCTAAATTCTTGAGACAATAACCCAAAGGCGTTTTCTACTGCTCGACAAGCACGTCACAATTTCTTTTTCCCAATCCAATCGTGCAACTCTTCGAGAATATGGCTTCATCACGTAATTACTAAGTGCAAATGCTTCATCGCCGATTATGAAGTGCGTCATTAAAATATCAGTGTTGGGAAGGCATTTATATGCAGGGAAATTAAAATTGTTTGTGGCAGTCTTTTTCCCCATCTCGTATTTTTTGAAAAATACGGCTTTTACCTTATTTGCCATAAGAACCAACATCTACGACAAATAATTTGTAATTGGCGTTAACTATCGCAAGCAGAACAATGGAAAAGCAATTTTTATAGTTGAAAAAAAGAGATCACTGTTTCTTGGTGCTTTTATGCACACATTTTTGCCATCGGTACTACCCACATATTCCATTTCTGCCAGAAATCTTTTTCGAAGTGCTCAAAAGTATTTTCATTTAGCGAGGGCTAGGCTAGTATCAGTTTTGGTCTCAATACGTTCAAAACTTTCCTAACGATCCGGGAGATATAGCTGTCTGATATGCAATAGGCATATGACAAAGGCTTAAACGTTTCTCCTGTGGCAATGAATCTGCAAAAATGGAAAAAAAGAATTCCTTATCATTATTTATATAGACAATACGTGTTTTGTAAATGTACACTACATACGTAAGAAACTGTGATTAGTATTTGAATGTTAACATGTAAAATGCATGTCATAATTTTCGTTACAGGTGAGGATTGTAAAAGGCGGTGGAAACATATTAAGGACTCCTACAATAGATTCAAGCGCAACAATAAATCACTAACAGGATCTGATGCACCTAAGAACTCTAAATGGACAATATATAAACAGATGAGTTTTCTTGAGACCGTATCTCAGCATAGAACTGGCGGCACTAACGTGGTGAAAGGCATGGTAGTCGGAGATGATACTGCTGAGCAATCTGGGGGTGAGAGTATGGTCGCTTACAGGGAGGTGAATGAGGAAGGAGCTGCGAATGAAACTCTTACAGACCGCCAACCTACAACAAGGACTGAGCCTGCTAATGCTAAACGACGACGCTGAAACAAAAAAGACGATACCATTCTCAATTACTTAAAAAAGAGGAATGGCAGTCGGCAGACGTTGTTGAATAAAATAACACAGAAACATGATATTGAAATACCGGGTGATCAAAAAGTCAGTATAAATTTGAAAAGTTAATAAACTACGGAATAGTGTAGATAGAGAGGTAAAAACTGACACACATGCTTGGAATGACATAGGGTTTATTAGAAAAAAAAAAAAAACACACAAACTATTGCTAGACGCGTGAAAGATCTCTTGTGCGCGTCGTTTGGTGATGATCGTGTGCTCAGCCGCCACTTTCGTAATGCTTGACCTCCCAGGTCCCCAGACCTCAGTCCGTGCATTTATTGGCTTTGGGGTTACCTGAAGTCGCAAGTGTATAGTGATCGACCGACATCTCTAGGGATGCTGAAAGACAACATCCGACACCAATGCCTCACCATAACTCCGAACATGCTTTACAGTGCTGTTCACAACATTATTCCTCGACTACAGCTGTTGTTGACGAATGATGGTGGACAAATTGAGCATTTCCTGTAAAGAACATCATCTTTACTTTGTCTTACTTTGTTATGCTAATTGTTGCTATTCTGATCAAATGAAGCGCCATCTGTCGGACATTTTTGAACTTTTGTGTTTTTTTGATTCTAATAAAACCCCATGTAATTCTAAGCATGTGTGTCAATTTGTACCTCTCTATCTACATTATTCCGTGATTTATTCAGTTTTCAAATTAATACTGACTTTTTGATCACGCGGTACATTCATTTGGCAATCACGTTGGAGATGTTTTGGGCTCGGTACCACAAATTTACAAACTTAAAGCGAAGCAAGAAATTTTTAACATCCTGATTAATTATCAAATGATGGCAGCTGAGAATCCTGATCCTTCTATTCAACAGTTCAGTACCGAAGTGTCATTTAACTCTAGTTCATGTCACTCAGATTCCCCATGTCAAACTGTGAGCACTCCTGATTACATAATTTCAGAGCCTTCTATTTCCACCAATTCCGTTGCCATGTTTGCATACTCGCCTCAAATCCTACTGATTTGACACAACCACCTGTTCAAGAACAGCATACCGGTAATTTCAATGTAGAAGAAATTGAAAATATGATACAAGGCGATACAAACACAATACATTAACGTTAAGCATAATTTTTCTTCGACTGTAATCACATCTCTTGTAGTTCTCGGTTGTAATTCTTCACAAATTAAATTTAAAATAAAATTAATTGTTTTTTATTTAATCTGCAATAAGATCTAAATTTTTCTTCATCACTTCGTAAATGTTTTTCTAACATGTAGAAGCGTTCCTAGCGTCGTTCCTTGAACGTCGAGTTAACACGGCGTGTCCTCTTTAAATATTGGTACAAAAACAAATCATCAACAACCTCCTCTTCAAAAATTAAACTCACAATTTCATTAGTCGGCATGTTTCGCAGACAACCGTCGTCGTCGAATTCGAACGACACACTGTAGAGTCTGTCGCTGGGTACGGCAACATGTCGCTGTCATGGGCGACACCTGTCTCTGTCGCCTCTCTGTGTCGACTGTCGCCTGTCGCTGCGCTCGGAATGTTACCTTAATATAACAACTAAGATAACTTAAAACAGCTGTTATTGAAAGAAACGAGTTTGAAAATTTCTCGTAATTATGAAGCTTCATTGTACCATAGACAAAGTGTTTGAAATAATTTTGATCTGAAGCTCTTATTTACTTGTAAAATTACAGTGCTTAAACGTTTGTTCTGATTTTCCATTCAAAACTGATTTCTTATAACAAAGTACGAGATATGTACTTGCTGCACTTGTCCAGATGACAAGTTACCTACTAGACAAACAGTTTGCTATCTCACAGCTTCCTAGTTTTCACTTTGTTCCCGACCACTCGACACAATCTTGAAGCAGTTAATGCTATTTACTGGAAGATGTTTTCAGAGGATTACAATTTCGGTATTCATCATCCCAAAATTGACCAGTGTCTTGTGTGCCTGGCCTACAGTAACCCTGGAGTCAAAAAAGATAAAGCACTCCGTCTTCAGGCCACGAGTGGCCTACCGGACCATCCGGCCGCCGTGTCATCCTCAGGGGAAGATGCGGATTGGGGGGGGGGGGGGGGGCATGGGGTCAGCACACGGCTCTCCTGGTCGTTGTGATGGTATTCTTGACCGAAGCCGCTACTATTCGGTCCAGTAGCTCCTCAATTGGCATCACGAGGCTGAGGGCACCCCGGAAAACGGCCACAGCGCATGGCGGCGTGGATGGTCACCCATCCAAGTGCCGACCGTTCCCGACAGCGCTTAACTTTGGTGATCTCACGGGAACCGGTGTATCCACTGTGGCAACGTTTTTGCGGTCTAGAAAGATAAATTATTATAATTACAATACTGACTTTTAGCAAAAGACACTGTTTGAGAGGAGAAGAACCGAGACAGGGAACCAGAAGAGAACTCAGATTGAACTTTTGTTAAGTTGCAGCTTTTATCTCCAGCAACTTTTGTTCGCACCAACTTATCCCACTTACAGTGTTTTCTTTTGTTTTACAAGCAGTAACAGTGTACGGCGTATTATCAAAACGGGGAGATTGTTTCATGTGGTCAGAAATAGAAGGAAAACGAGGAAGCTGTGAGGTGCAAGCTGTTTGTGGAAATATTTCAAACGTTTCACTGCGGTGGTAAACCGCATTTCCTGTTTTTGCGGTCGCTGTTGAGGACAGAATCCAAACAAATTTGTTGCTGGAATGTGCTTGACCGCTGTTCAGGAAATACCTGTCATAGAAATGACTGATTAAAATTTAAGGTTGTCGGTTATAGTAAAATGGAACACAACTGATTGCATTCGGCAATCACTATAGTCCCATGAAAATTACTTGGTAGTTGACACTTCACGTACTGGAGGTATGGAACTGGTTTCCTCAAATCAAGCATACACAGTTGTTATAATTTGAGAGATCGGCTTACATTAGGTAAGCTTCGCATGACGTTCTGTGAAGCCAAATTTCTGAAGGCTGCAATTCTTGTTGTGATTGGGTCACCAGAGAATTCGGGGAAAGGAAATAGTATAGTGTAGTGAGGTGTTTTTATTTTAAGAAAATGATTTAGAGGTGATATCATGAAGGTTTTTCACAGAGTTGGAACTGGAACTTTTTTGTGGCTAACTACAAGTCGTTTTCCACAATATTTAAAAATGCTTCCTACCCCCACTTCTAGACCCCTGCAAATGCTTACAAACTATCATATAGGTGCCCTTGCTATGGCACACATTTATCTCCTATCCTGCCTAGTCAAATAATTTTGTGTGTGCAGTATGTTTTGAGGCATAGATTCAGAATTATCTGTCCTCCAGTGGCATATTCTCCTTTCGTATCAGTGGATTTTCTTGTTCACTGTGTGTAATCTTGTTAAGTGTACTATTAACACTTGTTGATTGTATACAGCATCACTGTGCACCATAATCAAGATGGCAAACAAAGCATCAGCTACGTCTCACTACACTACTGATGTGCCTATGTTGATGAAATTTGTCATTGTGTGATATATTCTCCACACTTGTGAAAAACATTTTTAATGTTACTATGCAAATAGTGTGATAATATTATTTCTAAAATAATCAGTGGTACGAGGCACTCAGACACCTTGAATCACCACATACTGTACTCGAGTGGTGCACAGTAAGGAAAGACAAGAATAAATATCGTAGTTAAACTACAACATTTTATCTGCCTCAAACTGCTCTATCACTAATATGGACAAATATTTAATGCAGGTAATGGATATTTTCTTGAAGACAGGTTTAATCTACTTCTTCAGACTGAATATAGGAAACCAAAAAATGTGCTGGTTTTGATTATTTAAGAAGGGATGGCTTCATCATTTACATTATAAATTTCACTGTACTCAGCCAGAAATTTATCAGAATATCTGGTGACTGTAGAACTTATCTTGTCCACATCTTTACTGCCAATTTTCGCACATAGTGATAAGTAACTGGCTTACGCTTAACATCATGTGTCAGATGACTTTCTTTGAAAAAGAAGCTCTTCTTGAACATCTTTGTCACCACAGCCCAGAGATTATCCTATTTTAATTGCTTTTGTCATAATCTTCTTCCTTTTTATTTATATCATCTTCACTAGCGAAATCAAAATTTTTGCCTGAAATGGTCTGAAGGTTGACCGCCATAGGCAGCATCAGGTGATCATCAAAAGTAATTCTAAGGTGCACTGTCATCAAAGTACAAGTTTCCTCTACTCTAAAATGGCAAATAATACTTGAAAGCATGTTGTTGTTGTTGTTGTTGTTGTTGTTGTTTTGGTCTTCAGTCCTGAGACTGGTTTGATGCAGCTCTCCATGCTACTCTATACTGTGCAAGCTTCTTCATGTCCCAGTACTTACTGCAACCTACATCCTTTTGAATCTGCTTAGTGTATTCAACTCTTGGTCTCCCTCTACGATTTTTACCCTCCACACTGCCCTCCAATGCTAAATTAAATCTATACTCAATGTTAACAAATTTCTCTTCTTCAGAAACGCTTTCCTCGCCATTTCCAGTCTACATTTTATATCCTTTCTACTTCGATCATCATCAGTTATTTTGCTCCCCAAATAGCACAACTCCTTTACTACTTTAAGTGTCTCATTTCCTAATCTAATTCCCTCAGCATCACCTGACTTAATTTGACTATGTTTCATTATCCTTGTTTTGCTTTTGTTGATGTTCATCTTATATCCTCCTTTCAAGACACTGTCCATTCCGTTCAACTGCTGTTCCAAGTCATTTGCTGTCTCTGACACAATTACAATGTCATCGGCAAACCTCAAAGTTTTTTTTCATCTCCATGGATTTTAATACCTACTCCGAATTTTTCTTTTGTTTCCTTTACTGCTTGCTCAATATACAGATTGAATAACATCGGGGAGAGGATACAGCCCTGTCTCACTCCCTTCCCAACCACTGCTTTCCTTTCATGTCCCTCGACTCTTATAACTGCCATCTGGTTTCTGTACAAATTGTAAATAGCCTTTTGCTCGCTTTATTTTACCCTTGCCACCTTTAGAATTTGAAAGAGAGTATTCCAGTCCTTGAAAGCATAGATCCTTCATAATACCGATCATTATGAATTTCTTTTATTTAACAGCACTGAAGTAAACAAATTTCAGCTGCCACTCTCTCGCCCCTCCACCCCCTTTTTTCAATCATTTTCAAACACAATCAACCTTTTTCACAATGTCGTTCACCTGTGATATCTTATTTTTGCATATAACACTTATCCACACATCTTTCTGACATGAATATATTTTAAGGCAACAGCCAGTTGGCTACCAGGCAGTGAAGCAGGTCTGAAACATTTATAGTGTAATACATTTTGAGTTATATCTCCAAAGCTAATTATGTCAACAAAAATCACGCTAAGTCACTCTCAGAGAATGTAGGCAAACAATAATCTGTTCACTTTGTCTCATTCCATGAGGAAAGGGGAGCATGTAGCGTGGAGAGAGAAGGACCACACTGCCCCAGAGAGAGACACAAGTATGGGTAGAGGAGGGCAGAGTTCTCACAGTACTTCCAATGCTCACTGTTTGTGCTTTGTCAACTGCTTCCTATGGTGTAAATGACATGCAGAAGGGGCAGGTTGTTTGAAATGGTGTATTTACATAAATGGTGTATTTACATGGACATTTATCTTCCACACACACACACACACACCACTGGACGACTGTTCACTGTAGTGCTGAACATTGGTAGATAGCATACATTGGCAGAAGTAGCGAAACGGACAAAACGTCCCAAATTATGTCAGTGAGTTTCAAGCAGAACTAAGGTACTCAACAAAGAAGGGAAAGTAATCAGGCTGTAGTATATGAAATAGCACCTCCATCACAGGGTTTGAACAGGTGGATGACATTATGCAACCTATTTTCACAAGTGTAGGCCTACCCTACGGAAAATCTTTCTTAAGTAAATGAACGAAAATGCACAATACACATAAATAAATCAAAACAAAAGTAATGACAAACATATGTTTACACACTTACCTCATATTACTTATATAATAGTTATATCTAAAAGCAAAGATGATGTGACTTACCAAAAGAAAGCCCTGGCAGGTCGATAGACACACAAACAAACACAAACATACACACAAAATTCAAGCTTTCGCAACCAACGGTTGCTTCGTCAGGAAAGAGGGAAGGAGAGGGAAAGACGAAGAAAGGATGTGGGTTTTAAGGGAGAGGGTAAGGAGTCATTCCAATCCCGGGAGTGGAGAGACTCACCTTATGGGGAGAAAAGGACGGATATACACTTGCACACACACACATATCCAACCGCACATATACAGACTGTATATGTGTGGATGGATATGTGTGTGCGTGCGAGTGTATACCCGTCCTTTTCTCCCCCTAAAGTGAGTCTTTCCGCTCCCTGGATTGGAATGACTCCTTACCCTCTCCCCTAAAACCCACATCCTTTCATCTTTCTCTCTCCTTCCCTCTTTCCTGACGAAGCAACCATTGGTTGCAAAAGCTTGAATTTTGTGTGTATGTTTGTGTTTGTTTGTGTGTCTATCGACCTGCCAGCGCTTTCTTTTGGTAAGTCACATCATCTTTGTTTTTAGATATATTTTTCCCACTTGGAATGTTTCCCTCTATTATATTAATATAATAGTTATTTTATTTTGGCATCAGTGAACTCTTGTATGACCTTGTCAAAATCCAAACATTCAGCTCACTTTCAGTCGACACTGTTGCTAGCCCATATTATTGCACCTGGCCCATCTTGATGTCAGGTATGTCAGCTCAAGCTTCAAGAAACTTCTTTCAACACTAGCCATTGTCACCAGTTGAGTTAGCAGAACTTGTAAGGTTATACTTACTTTACACACAAATTCTTTCTCTTTGTGTGAGTTTCAAAGTTCCACCTCGTGTGCAAGCAGGTTTTACCAATGCGGAGACCAATTTAAGTTAATCTTTAAAATTGGCTAGGCTGGTGTCCTTGGCCTGTTCATGACTAAAACTGTTTTACAGTTTGGAACAGATGTCATTTAGTATGTCAGGACATGTCTTGACTTAAGTAATCTCTTACAAACAATTAAAAAATTTACTGTGACTTTTAAGCTATTGAAATCTCTCACTAATAGCATGTATTGTAACATCTAGTACTTTAAAAAGTAATTCTATTTTGTATACATTTCCAGATATTCAGTTTTCTCATCTTCTCCTCCATACTGGAACTGTTTCTGCTTCTGCCTCTTGTGAGTCTGTTTTTTACTACCTATGGTTACATTTTTTATAATGAGTTGGTTTGCCAGTTCATTAGCATGTAGTGAGTAATCTTGGATTTTGAAGTCCTCTCAGCAGTTTGTGAAATACTCTTTTGCCTTTGCCTTTCGTGGCCAAGTGCTCTACCAACTATGCTATCCAAGCACAACTCACAACCAGTCCTCACAGCTTTACTTCCACCAGTACCTCGTCTACTACCTTCCAAACTTCACAGAAGTTCTCCTGCGGAACTTGCAAGACCAGCACTTCTGGAAGAAAGGATATTGTGGAGACATGACTTAACCAAAGCCTGAGGGATGTTTCCAGAATGAAATTTTCACCTTGCAGTGGAGTGTGCACGGATATGAAACTTCCTGGCAGATTAAAACTGCGTGCCTGACCAGGGCTCGAACTCATGACCTTTGCGTTTCGTGGGCTTGGGCAGCTCAGCTGGTAGGGCATTTTCCCGCAAAAGGCAGAGGTCCTGAGTGCAGGACTTGGTGCAGCAAACAGTTTTAATCTGCCAGGAAGTTTCATATCAGTGCGCACCCTGCTGCAGAGTGAAAATTTCATTCTAGAAACACCCCCCAGGCTGCGGCTAAGCCATGTGTGCAATATCCTTTCTCCCAGCAGTGCTAGTCATTTTAGTTTCAATGGAGACCGTCTCTCAAGTTTGGAAGGTAGGAGACGAGGTACTGGTGGAAGTAAAGCTGTGAGGGCATGTCGCAAGTCATGCTTGGCTAGCTCAGTTGGTAGAGCACTTGCTCACAAAAAGCAAAGGTCCCAATTACGAGTCTTGGTCTGGCAGATAGCTTTAATCTGCCAGGAAGTCTCATATCATCACACACTCCGCTGCAGAGTGAAAATTTCACTCTCGATTATCGCTTCATCAGTGAGAGGGAAAACTTAAAAGAAGTTACAGACAAAGCAAAAAAAAGTTAATTTATAAGAGTGTGGCATGAAGAAGAGCAGTGCAAATGGTGTTAATGACAGCACCAAATGAGAGAAAATGCTGGGGAAAGGACACTATGCATCTTTTCACAAGTAAACACTACTTAATGACAATGTGCAGATTCAGAAGCCTGCGGCATGTGATGGACACTGCATGTTTTACTTATTCTTTATTTATTTATTACAAAGTGTCTTTCTCAGCAATACTGCTATAAGTGTTTAATATCGGTTTATAGGAACTGTTAGGCTCCTGCATTTATAGCCCTTCCTCTTAAATCAGTAGTGATGCTACCCTGTTCTGTGGCTTCTTGTCCTGTCTCTTATTTTACTTAAGTCCATACAGCCTGAAATTTGCTATAAGAATTACTGATTTCTGAGGTAATGTGCATGTTACTTGATTTCTTAATAAGTTTTCTTAGTAATTTTGAGTAGTCTTCGTAGTGTGTTGCTACTGCAAGTTGTTTACTGGTTCTTGCCAATAGATACATTTTCCTTTTAGTTTCACAAGATACTTTAAACACCCATGTAAAAAAAACATGGATCACTGGAGGGATGAATGTCCTTTATGATTTGCTTGTGCAAGAAGTGATTTTCAGAATAACGATATGAATTTATAGAGTAAATTTTAGGGGAGCATTTGGTTCATTACAAGTTTCAGGCCATGTCATCTCCTCTAAACTACTATTAAAAATGTTTGTCCTGGAATCATTAACTATTATGATTTCCTCTGAATAGTAACCATGCTGTAAGGCACTACGTTATTTATCCTAACTAATTATGGTTATAAGTTATTTCTTGCTTTCACCTTAATCAAAGAAGACAATATCATTTAGAATCCTATTGCCTAAATTGATACATGTTGGAAAGTTAATTACTGAGATCAAATTGTGGAACTCAAATAAGGTTTACAGACCATTTTCCCTTTCAGAACCATTTAGAAAATATGCACTGACTATTTACTGCTTACTGTTGACTAACATTTAGCACAGTAAGAAAGCCATATGCCTCATAAATAGGTCAAAATTCTGCAATGGGGATGCAAATACAGTTTCAATCAAATGTACACTTTTTTTGGTATTAATTTACAAGCACACACTTCTGTGTGCTGATCATTACAGAAAAGAATTGTTTCGGCATTTTTAAATTTGTGTTCTGTCTTAATATACACTCCTGGAAATGGAAAAAAGAACACATTGACACCGGTGTGTCAGACCCACCATACTTGCTCCGGACACTGCGAGAGGGCTGTACAAGCAATGATCACACGCACGGCACAGCGGACACACCAGGAACCGCGGTGTTGGCCGTCGAATGGCGCTAGCTGCGCAGCATTTGTGCACCGCCGCCGTCAGTGTCAGCCAGTTTGCCGTGGCATACGGAGCTCCATCGCAGTCTTTAACACTGGTAGCATGCTGCGACAGCGTGGACGTGAACCGTATGTGCAGTTGACGGACTTTGAGCGAGGGCGTATAGTGGGCATGCGGGAGGCCGGGTGGACGTACCGCCGAATTGCTCAACACGTGGGGCGTGAGGTCTCCACAGTACATTGATGTTGTCGCCAGTGGTTGGCGGAAGGAGCACGTGCCCGTCGACCTGGGACCGGACCGCAGCGACGCACGGATGCACGCCAAGACCGTAGGATCCTATGCAGTGCCGTAGGGGACCGCACCGCCACTTCCCAGCAAATTAGGGACACTGTTGCTCCTGGGGTATCGGCGAGGACCATTCGCAACCGTCTCCATGAAGCTGGGCTACGGTCCCGCACACCGTTAGGCCGTCTTCCGCTCACGCCCCAACATCGTGCAGCCCGCCTCCAGTGGTGTCGCGACAGGCGTGAATGGAGGGACGAATGGAGACGTGTCGTCTTCAGCGATGAGAGTCGCTTCTGCCTTGGTGCCAATGATGGTCGTATGCGTGTTTGGCGCCGTGCAGGTGAGTGCCACAATCAGGACTGCATACGACCGAGGCACACAGGGCCAACACCCGGCATCATGGTGTGGGGAGCGATCTCCTACACTGGCCGTACACCACTGGTGATTGTCGAGGGGACACTGAATAGTGCACGGTACATCCAAACCGTCATCGAACCCATCGTTCTACCATTCCTAGACCGGCAAGGGAACGTGCTGTTCCAACAGGACAATGCACGTCCGCATGTATCCCGTGCCACCCAACGTGCTCTAGAAGGTGTAAGTCAACTACCCTGGCCAGCAAGATCTCCGGATCTGTCCCCCATTGAGCATGTTTGGGACTGGATGAAGCGTCGTCTCACGCGGTCTGCACGTCCAGCACGAACGCTGGTCCAACTGAGGCGCCAGGTGGAAATGGCATGGCAAGCCGTTCCACAGGACTACATCCAGCATCTCTACGATCGTCTCCATGGGAGAATAGCAGCCTGCATTGCTGCGAAAGGTGGATATACACTGTACTAGTGCCGACATTGTGCATGCTCTGTTGCCTGTGTCTATGTGCCTGTGGTTCTGTCAGTGTGATCATGTGATGTATCTGACCCCAGGAATGTGTCAATAAAGTTTCCCCTTCCTGGGACAATGAATTCACGGTGTTCTTATTTCAATTTCCAGGAGTGTATGTAACAACTCCTCCATTTCCCAAATTAGTTCTACATGAGTAAGATGCTGGAGTATATTTTTTAATATTTAACTTCTCTAACGCTGTGATTATGTAATGTTCACATAGACACCGGATATTTTTCTTTTAAGAGCTTTCTAAATTTTCTAAACATTCAAGAAAGTTCCTGTATTTTATCACTCAGTCCTCCAGTATCCAGATGAAATAAGCCAACTTTACTTTTCTGTGCATTCTTAAGCATTTTGTAAGACTTATCTGTTGTTTCAACTTATTTAAAGAGTTGTTTCTTCCTAAACACGTCCATCAGTTTCTTTGCCTGACGTTGCTGCACCCTACTGCGACTAACAGTCTGATGAGGCTCTTCCTTTCCTACTTCAGGCAACAGGTCTGTTTTGGTGTAAGATGTTTCCAGCACACCGGTCACCAAAGATGTAGTGCAAAGATCAATAGTAGGTGCTTGATCAAGCATGTGTAACACAAGAGAGGCCAGCAACACACCAGTGCCCTCTCGGCCACAAGTATTTAGGCTGCTGCCACTACTGACCGAAAAGCCTCACTAACTCAGTCACTGATGCATTAACTTGCTCTCCAGTTTGATGTCTGTCATTCATTCCAGAGCAAGCTTAGGCTGTGAGAATACATAGCAGGACCAGATTAGTGTAATAGCCAAATTACCGATATTGTCTGCAAGTGGACTATTATTACTGAGCTTGTACCACAACACATGGACTCTATTCAAGACAAGTATCTTCCTGTTTTCATACATAAAGAACCGTGTTAACCCACATGTGCATTTGTGTTGTAGAAAGAGGACATCAGCTACCCCTAATAACATCCTCTCCCTTGCTTCCCTATGGTACAAGACTCTACAAAGTCAGTCACATTAGTTGATATTTGTAAGCAGCTGGAAATCACCAAGACTACTGTCAAATGATAGGCAGCTGCTGTGAATCGGTGTGTTGAAAGAGCTCCCAAGAGTCATGTACCTGTGCTATCAGTACCAAAGGTGTGATCAAAAGTATCTGGACATCTGGCTGAAAATGACTTACAAGTTCGTGACGCCCTCTATCGGTAATGCTGGAATTCAATATGGTATTGGCCCACCCTTGGCCTTGATGACAGTTTCCACTCTCGCAGGCATACTTTCAGTCAGGTGCTGGAAAGTTTCTTGGGGAATGGCAGGCCAATTTTCATGGAGTGATGCACTGAGGAAAGGTATCAATGTCAGTCAGTAATATCTGGCATGAAGTCGGCGTTCCAAAACATCCCAAAGGTGTTCTGTAGGATGCAGGTCAGGACTCTGTGCAGGCCAGTCCATTACAGGGATGTTATTGTCATGTAGCTACTCTGCCACAGGCCATGCATTATGAGCAGGTGTTCGATCATGTTGAAAGATGCAATCGCCTGTCCCAAATTGCCCTTCAACAGTGGAAAGCAAGAATGTGCTTAAAACATCAAAGTAGGCCTGTGCTGTGATAGTGCCACTCAAAACAACAAGGAGTGCCACCCCCTCCATGAAAAACACGACCACACCATAACACCACCGCCTCTGAATTTTACTGTTGGCACCACACACCCTGGCAGATGACATTCACCAGGTATTCGCCATACCCACACCCTGCCATTGGATGGCCACATTGTTACTGTGATTCATCACTTCACACAATGTTTTTCCACTGTTCAATAGTCCAATGTGTACGCTCCTTACACCAAGTGAGGTGTCGTTTGGTATTTACCTGCATGATGTGTGACTTATGAGCAGTCGCTCAACCATGAAATCCAAGTTTTCTTACCTCCCACCTAACTGTCATAGTACTTGCAGTGGATCCTGATGCAGTATGGAACTCCTGTATGATGGTCTGGATGGATGTCTGCCTATTACACTTGATGACCCTCTTCAACTGTCGGCAGTCTCTGTCAGTCAACATAGGTAGGCCTGTATGCTTTTGTGCTGTATGTGTCCCTTTACTTTTCCACTTCACTATCACATTGGTAACAGCTGACCTAGGGATGTTCAGGAGTGTGGAAATTTCGCATACAGATGTATGACACAAGTGACACCCAATCACCTGACCACATTTAAAGCCTGTGAGTGTCTGGATACTTTCAATCACATAGGATCCACAGGAGATGATGGCACTTGAGGTACACTGTCTCCTCTGCAGAAAGTACAGGGTCTGCCATTACTCATCCAATTGACTGCAAGTAGCGTGTCAATGGTAGATCCAGGCATCCTGTGCAGTGTGGATGGGGAGCAGGTAGGACTAGGGTGTTGTACTAATGCCCCTAACAAACAAGTTTGAGGTTCTGTCTTTCACTGAAACTGAAACTGAGCCAATGGAACTCACTTCACTTGTTTTGGGGAAACCTGTTTTGTCCAGTGTCAAGATGAGGCAAACACAAAAGGGAAGGAGTCTATTAATCACCAGCAGTTGAAACATATAGCAAATGGTAGTATCCCTTAGGCAAACCACAGCAAGGGGCAGGAAAGGACACCTGGTGCACTCAGTGTGTATGCCTTGGGGCCTCATTCAACATGTTGAAGCCTCTATTCCAGCCATTGAGGGAACAGGGTGCAACCAACTGCAGACTGTGGCACTTATTGGAACAAATGATGCCTGTTGTCTGGGCTGTAAGGTCATACTTGGGTCATGAGGTCATTCCAGTGACTGGCAGACAAGGTTGAGACGACAAGCCTTCACATGGAGTTTCAATGAAGCTCACAATTTGCAGCATTGTCCCAAGAACTAATTGTGGCTCTTTGATTCTGGGTTGAGTGGAAGGATTGAACCAGAGACTATGAAGGTTCTATGACACACTAGGTGACTTGCTGGTCTTTTCCACAGCTTTGAGAATTGTAGGATCCCCCTAAATGGTTCAGCTGTGCACAATACAGCGAAGGCTGCTACTCAGGTAGCTGACTGTGCATGGGGTGAACAAAGGTTTTTTTTTAGATTACGTTGCTCTCCATCCAATCCAGATAATGATAGCTGTAGGAATAGAGGAGCTATCAGTGTAAGATTGAAGGACATGCCTCCCACAGATGAGAGTATTAAAATCCTAGTGGTAAACTGCCGAAGCCTTCACAACAGAATGCCAGAGTTTGAAGTGCTCATGAAAAGCAATGGAGCTCTCATAATAGTAGATATAGAAAGCTGACTGAAACCTTAAATTGATAGGAGTGAGATTTTTGGGGAAAATTTAAGAGTATATTGAAAGTATAGGCAAATGGGAAATGGAGGTGGTGTATTTGTCACAGTAGAAAAGAAACTCAGATCCACCGAGATAGAAATTAAATCCGTGTTTGAGATTGTTTGGGCAAGACTCAGTGCCAGGGGAGGGCATAAAATGGTAACTGAATCCTTCAGTCGCCTACCAGACTCATCTCCCAATGCAACCGAAAACTTTAGAGAAAACCTCAGTTCACATATATGTAAGTTCCTTAGTCATACTGTAATCATCAGCAGATACTTTAATCACCCAACAATTGATTGGGTAAATTGCGGTTTTTTTTAGTGGTGGGCATGATGAGTCAACCTGTTAAACATTACTACCTCCAACAGATAGTTAGGAACCCCACTCATAACGAAAATTTATTGGACCTAATGGCAACAAATAGACTTGACCTCTTTGAGGATATTCACATTGAGACTGGTATCAGTGACCATGACATGGTTGTAGCAATAATGATGTCAAAATACAAAGGACAACTAAAACAAGCAGAAAGATATATATGTTCAGTAAACTAGAAAAAAAATCAATAGTGTTATATCTCGGTGAGGAACTTGAAACTTTCTGCACAGGGCACAAGCATGTAGAGGAACTATGGCTCAAATTTAAAAGAATAGTTAACCATGCACAAGATGGATATGTACCAGTAGAACAGTTTGTAATGGGAGGAAACCTCCATGGTAAACAGTGACTGTAAAGATGCTTCTAAAGAAACAGCAATTATTTGATTTGATTTCATTTGATTTTTATTGTTGTAGAGACCTCAGAGATCATCTGAGGCATTACGGAAGTCAATGTTACTCAGCATAAATGTTACACAAATAATTACAAAAACGAGAAAACTATTACAAAATATAAATATTACACAAATAATTATAGTACCTTCACACAAATACAAAACAGAGAAACTTCTGGTACAAATTGATATTGCATAGTAATTTTAGCCAATTACAGACTTACTCAGATATAGAAGCATATACAAACTGATCACATAAAGTGTAGTCATACCACATTCTTTGCCTCTCTCATATACTCATCAGTTTCAGAAATGCTGAGCTCAAGAAGAAATTCATTTACTTTTTTTTTGAATTGTTGGATTGGAAAATCACTGATATGTTGGGGTATGGCATTAAAAAAATTTATGGACTTGTATAGGAAGTATTTTTGTGTATTTTTATAGTTACATTGGAAAGAAACTATGTCCTGCTTGTTTCTTGTGTTATAATTATGTTGCATGTCATACTGTTGATAACTGGAATAGTTTTCCTTAATATGCATTACACACTGTAATATAAATATGGATGGTAGGGTCACGATCTGTAATTTTTTAAAGCTTGGCCCACAGCGAGCTCTGGGTGCCAAGCTACATATCAGTCTTATTGCCTTCTTTTGTAGTTTGAAGACATTAGCTGCCCTGCTTTGATGTCCCCACAGTATTGTGCCATAGGAAATGTGAGTGTGTATTAAAGCTAAATAAACCACTTTAAGTACTGGCACAGTTAGATAAAGACAAAACTTCCTTAGAGCAAATATTCCTTTGCTAATGTTGCTTTCCACTTTTTCTGTTTGGCTGCCCCAGGATAATTTTGAATCACTTAATATTCCAATAAAATTAACAGCATTTGAGCTCTGCTCAAATTCAGTGTTATTATTCCACGATACATACAGGTCTTGTATTTTTTCGGTTGACACAAAGGGAACTAGCTTTACACCAATTTTCAACTTGGTCTGCTTCATATTTCACCTTCTGTGCTGTTTCTGCAGTCATACAGACTGCAAGATCATCTGCAAATAAGTAAGTCCTAGTTGACAGCCCAACTATGTTACATGGTAAGTCATTTATATAAATAGAATTGGGCCAAGTACAGGACTTTGTGGGACACCCTTGCCCACAGGTAAGTAATCTGATTCTGTAACATTAAAAACCACCTTCTGCACTCTATCACTTAGATAAGATTTTATCAGTTCCAGAGCATGTCCTGTAAAGCCATAGATTTGCAGTTTGTTCAATAAGATTCCATGAGGCACAGTGTCGAAAGCTTTTGATAAATCAGAGTTTATTCTGAACCACTAGCTTGCTTTCTAGTTGCTTCACACACTGTGTTAAAAGTGATAAGGCAGATTTAAAAGTTCCTAACCCTTACATGAAGCCAAATTGACTATCAGTGAAGATTGTGTTTTCTTCAAAGTATTCTACTATTTGATTATTTAGTAAAGATTCTATCACTTTAGACAAGATTGGCACAACTGAAACAGGCCTAAAATTACCACAACTTGAAACGCTGCCTTTTTTGTGTATTGGAGTGACTTTAACAAACTTAAGTGCCTTTGAGAACTGAGCCTCCAATATACATGTATTTACTACATGTGTTATCAAATCTGCCAGTCGAACTGAATCACACTTTAACATGGCTGAACTTAAACCATAAACATCATTACTGAAACTGTTCTTCATTTTTTTCAGTATATTAGTGACATCTTGTACCTTGACCAATTTAAAAATAAATGTACTTTCGGGCTTTGTGGTGTTTCTCAGGTAATAATTATGGTCAGTGGCTATATTGGAAGTGCCAATCACCTTTATTATTTATTGCACCTTCTCAGGGAAGAATGTATTTAACTGTGCAGCATTCAGATTACTGCTTTCAGCCTGTGAAGTCATTTTCCTATTGCACTGACTATTAATGATCTTCCATACTGCACATGTCTTATTTTAAGATGTTAATATTATATCTTCATTTTTTACACCTAGCTTCCTTTAAGGCCTGTCTTAATCTTTTCTTTTCCACCGTGAGCATGTTTTTAATGACTTGAGAACCTGTACTTCTATACAAGTCATAATATTGATCACACTCCCTCTTGATCTTCAACATTTGGGAAAGAACATCTTAGCATATACAGAAAGAGTAGATTAAGATCTTCAACCTTTTCATCTATTGCATGTTCTTGGTAAACCTGTAACTAATTACTTTTATCAATATGAGACTTACACAAATTTAGATTATCATAATTAACTACACATACTTTCTTTCCTGCCATGTGCACTGAGTCAGTGTTACAATTTCTTGTTATATCTGTTCTAAGAAATAGTGGCCAGTGGTCAGATACTCAGGTATTAATTACTTCTGACTTGAGGCGTATTAACTCATTTGATACAACTATATTGTCAATACAGGTACCTGTACCTTTATAATGTGGCCTTGTATTGTATTGTATTGTATTTATTGGTCCAGTAAATCTTACATGTACAGAACAGCACATCAGATATTGGACAGGTCAAAGTATATCTTACAATTAAAACACTTTAGAAACTAGAAAATTATGTTCACAAAATTTTACAGCACTTCATATACTGGGCAAGTCAATGTGTAAGTTATAATTAAACCACATTAGAAACTTGAAGTTTACAACTGAATACATGTATAAGCCAATATTAACGATTACAGTATTTGCATGATCCTCACTTAAGCTCTAAGGATTTTTGAGGAACTCTTCTACACTATGAATTTACATGTACACTAGAGAATTACATTCACAGAATTTTACTTCATATACTGGGCAAGTCGGTATACAACTTATACTTGAACCCCATTAGAAACTTGAGAATTACATCTGAATGTATTTATAGGCCAGTATTAATGGTTACAGTATTTGCATAATCATCACTTACACTCTCGAGGATTTTGGAGGAACTCTTCCATGCTATAAAAGCAATGTGTCAACAGATATTCTTTTAATGCTGCTTTAAAATTTTTTACATCAGTCTTTACTTTAATTTCTCTTGGCAATTTATTGTAGATAATTTTTCCATGGTGTAATGTTCCTTTTTGGCACAAACTGGTTTTTGTATGGAGTACATGAAAGTCAGTTTTCTGTCTTGTATTAATTCAATTCAATTCAATTTCTTAGCGTCCTTGTAGTACATCATCGAAATGATATAGGACTTGTCAATAAACATTACAATTTAAAATACATATACATGAAAATTTGTAATTGAATTTACATGTCACTTAGACATTACAATTTTAATAGAACTTTTAGAACATTAACATAAAAATACACAAGTAGGATAACAACGTACAAAAAAAAAAAAAAAAAAAAAAAACGTTAGTGATTCTCACATCAAAGATTATTTACATTCTTACATTAACAGTTTCACACTTTCATAGAAACAGAAAGTATTTAAATGTGAGCAATTACACATATTTAGTATGTCAGGGAAATATTAACTGCGCTTTTATTGTCAACGATTCACAAACTCTTCAATACTGTAAAAACTATTGTTTAATAACATGTTTTTTAATTCTCTTTTAAATATGTACAGTATGTGTTATTTCAGTGGTTGTAATATAAAGACCAAAAGAATTTAATAAATTATTTACATATGAGTTATAGATAGTGGACAACTGAAAATTCAAATTTAAATCTCCACAGATTATTATCCTACACTTATACTTACAGACTGTCTCACATAAAGACACTAACTTGTTAACAAAATCATGTGTTGAATTGCCTCCAGTATTAGCTGAGAACAAAGCTACAACTATTACATTTGAATCTGATAATCAAACAGCTGCAATTTCACAGAACATTTCTAAAGATAATGCTTTAACTTTTGCTATTGGTTCATATTTAATCCCTTTTCTTAGAAATATCACACATCAACCATGAATTTTATTAGTTCTATAATATTTGTGAGCTAGGGTGTAGGCCTCAGGGCAGTATAGACCTATTTCATCATGCTTAAACCAGTGTTCTACGAGACAGACTACATCTTTGTGGTAAGTCTCTATGACATTTTCCACTTCTTCCAACTTATTAGATAATCATTGTACATTCCAATGAAGCAGATTAAAACTCTCTGATCTGTGCTTGAGTCTGTTTACCTTGAGATCTTCCTCCCCTTTCAGCCTACCACTAAAAAATCATTTAGATGGGAGGGAAGCACTGTTTTCTATTTGCTCACCCTGTTAGTATTTGGTCTTGTTACTGGGATTAGTGATGATGCTGATTCATCTACTGCTGCTACTGCTGGTGGCGGTAGTGGTTCTGCCATGGCTGATGGTGGATTGTCAGCTACTGTTGTGACTATGCCTACTGTTGCTGTTGTTGCTCATGGTGATATCACAGTTTCCACTGTGATTAATTCTTTATGAGATGAAGCTGTGGCTTGACTATCTGCTGATGTTTCTGCTGCTACTGCTGCTGATGGTGGTTCTGCTGTGGCATCTGGTATTTGTATTGCTGCTGTTGTTGCAGTTACTGCTTTTTGAGCTGAAGCCACCACTGCTGCTGTGGCTTGACTAACCTCTGCTCCGGACGGTGATTCTGTTGTGGCATCTGATGGTTGTATTACTGCTGTTGTTGATACTGTAGCTGTTGTTCCTAGTGTATTCACCATTTCCATTGTGGTTTCTTGTTTTTCATTTAATACTACTATTACCGGTACTGCTAGGCCTAATTCTCTTATTTACAGCCGAGAAAAAAGCTGTCAGACTGATATGTAAAGCACCACCTAGAACTCACTGTAGAGAATTATTTATTAAACTTAGTATTATGACCTTGCCATGTATATACATATTTCAATGTCTACTGTACATTTAAAAGAACTTGTCTAGTTTTGATCTGAATTCTGATGTACATAGTTATAACACACAACACTGTAATGATGTAAGAAAAGACTACTGCTCATATACCAAAACTCTAAACAGCTTCAAACACACATCTGCAAAGCTATTTAATAGACTACCAGAGTCAGTTAAGAGTCTGGAGCTGAAAAAATTTAAGATATTTGTAAGAACTTTATTAATTCAAAATTGTTTTTATACGATGGAAGATTTCTGTGAGCATAATTTCTAACATAGATTAATTATTTGTGTATTTATTGTCATTGTTGTTTGTACATTTATTAACGTTGCTTATACAAGCTTTACATCCCTGTAAATGTTTTATTTTTGGGCAATAAAAATAAATCAATCAATCAATCTAATGTCTTCCCCTTTTTTTTGTAGGTGAATAGTTTTTAAGGTATGTTTTACCTTCCAGCAGGACCTCTTTAATATGACAATGCTTGCACATAGTTTCCTTGCTCCTCTTCTATTTAACCATGATGTATGAAGTGCCCTCTGTGCAATATAGCATTCACATCCAAGGCACTGACATTGGAGTACACACCTTACACGTCCATTATTGCACTATTTAGTGTATAGATTGCTAGGTTGTTTTCTGATTTATCATAATGATTGGGAATTGTACACATCACAATTCTGGTATTGGCAATTACTGAACATAATCTTTTTGTGGTAATCATGAGATTGTTACTGCTTTTATCAAAGTTGTTTGAGCCTGAAAGAATTACAATTACATCATCTAAGGTAAAGTCTTTTGTTAACTTGTCTACATTGTTGATCACATTCCCAAACAATGCATTTGGTTTGATCATTGCAGACACACTGCACTGTGTCTCCAGAGTTTCCCTTAGAATTGAAGCACAATGTCTGCCTTGAGCATCTGACAACAGCAGAATCTTTTTTGACCCATTAACATTATGTTTCACAGTGTCCTGCTTTCATAGTAATATTTACACTTCTGTCCACAATGTTACTGTCAGATAATTTCAATACAGATCCATGATTATCAGTCGCGATTTTAGATACTTTTGTGACAATGTCCTTGTCTACACTTTTTTTGGTTATTAACAAACCGGATTTTTCAGTACTTAAACCTACAGGCTTTTCTTGTGTATTATATGGCAAGGATGAATTTTTTAGGTCTACCACCATTTGTTTGCTTTGTGGACTCTCCTCTAACACTAAACTGTTCACATTACGCCTAGTTGCAGAAATATTATTTTTGTCCTCTGTTTGAAGAACTTCAAACCTGTTGCTTGTCCTTCTAATTGATGAACAATCTTTTGAAATGCCTCTCATTGTTTTAAATGTCTTTTTAGGCACGATACATTGTTTTGGTTTCACCACAGTTTCTTTAACACAACATTGATCTTCCCAATAGGTTTAAAACAAAGTGTACGGCTATAGATAGGTGCTGAATGAAATGCGTTTGGCCATCAAGAGAGCAATGCATGATGGCTTCAGTGACTACCATAGAAAAGTATCATCAAATGATATTTTGCAGAACCCAAAGAAATTCTGATCACATGTAAAGGTTGTTAATGGCACTAAAGTAGGTGTCCAGTCCGTAGCAAATGAGACAGGAACTGAAACTGAGGGCATCAGAGGAAAATCTGAAATGCTTAATGTAATTTGCACATTTTCCAAAAAAAAAAAAAAAAAAAAAAAAAAAAGGAGAATTGCTCCAATTTAATCCTTGTACCACTGAAAAAGAGAAACACCAGAAATCTTTAAAATTGAACAAAGCTCCAAGACTTGATGGAATTTCTGTAAGGTTCTATATTGAATTTGCGGCTGAGTTAGCCCCTCTAGAGGAAGAAGAAACTTTCATTAAAGAAAAATTTAACCTCGCACCACAAAATAAAGTAGGTCCATTTATAAGAACAAATTGAGTAGTTTTACCTACTCCTCTTACTTCATTCTTTTTACCCTTCGCAGAAGATGTCGGAGCACCAAGAGTGCCGTCCACATTGACAAGTGATTTGTAAACCAGCATTCGCCGGCGACGACGAAAACAATGTCCTTGATCTACAGTAGATCTCTCAAACAAAAAACCATGCACAGTTCTTGGAAAAAAGTACAGGTCACACCTGCCTACAAGAAATGTAGTAGAACTGATCCACAAAACTACCAACCAATATTCTTGACATTGATTTGTTGTAGAATCTTAGAGCATATTCCGATCTCAAACATAATGAGGAATCTTGACCACCACCATGGATTCTGAAAAAATTGATCATGTGAAACTCAACTTTTCTCGTATGACATCCTGAAAGCTTTGGACCAAGACAATCAGGTAGAGGCAGTATTTCTTGATTCCTGAAATGCATTTGACTCAGTACCACATCTTCACTTATTGTCAAAAGTACGATCATATGGGGTATCAAGTGAAATTTGTGATTGGACTGAGAACTTTTTGGTAGTGAGAATGCAGAATGTTATCTAGGATGCAGAATGTTGTTTTGGATGGAGAGTCATCATCAGATGTAGAAGTACCTTCAGGTGTGCCCCAGGGAAATGTGTTGGGATCCTTGCTGTTCATGTTGTATATTAATGACCTTGGAGACAATATTAATATTAACCTTAGACTTGTTTGCAGATGATGCAGTTATTTATGATGAAGTGCTGTCTGAAAGAAGCTACATAAAAATTCTGTCATATCTCCATAAGATTTCAAAGTGTTGCAAAGATCGGCAACTTCCTTTAAATGTTCAGAAATGTAAAACTGTGCACTTCATAAAACGAAAAAATGCAGTATTCAGTGACTATAATATCAACGGGTCACTGATGGAATTGGCCAACTCATACAAATACCTGAATGTAACACTTTGTGGCAGTATGAAATAGAATGATCACAGAGATGCAGTCATGGGTAAAGCAGGTGGTAGATTTCAGGTTATTGGTAGAATACTGGGAAAGTGTAATCAGTCTACAAAGGAGACTGCTTACAAATCACTCGTGCGACTACTTCAAGAATATTGCTCAAGTGTGTGGGACCTGTACCAAATAGGACTAACAGTGGATAGTATACAGAGAAGAGCAGCAAAAATGGTCACAAGTCTGTCTGATACACAGGAGAGTTGTCACAGAGATACTGAGGGAACTCAACTGGAAGACTCTTGAAGATAGACATAAACTATACTGAGAAAGTCTATAGACAAAGTTTTAAGAACCAGCTTTAAAGGATTACTCTAGAAAAATACTACAATCTCCTATGTATCGCTTACACAGGGCTCATGATAATAAGATTAGAATAATTACTGCACACATAGAGGCATTCTAACAATGTACCATTCTTCCCGCACTCCGTACATGAATGGAACACGAAGAAACCCTAATAATTGGTCCAGTGGGACGTACCCTCTGCCATGCACCTCTCCGTGTTTTGAAGAGTATTTAGATAGTAGCTACCTATAAGCTCGAATGTAGTTGGAGTTAAAGAACTGTACCCTGTTCGTTCATTACTTGTTACCTTTACCCAGTTCCCAAGATCTTTTTCCCCCTTCAACCTACCTAGTTCGATTATAATCCAAGTGGGTTTTGCGTCTAGCAGTGCGGTGTGTGTTGATATACGTATATTCTGTTGGTGTGGGCTTCTTGCGTTGTTCACATTGGTTACTGATGTCTGTAATCGCTATATTGTTAACACGCTTAGTGGAAAATACACGCTTCCAGGTGTCTCAGTGGTGCGTGGGCGTTCATTTAAAAGATGTGCTACTGAAGGATCCGTATAACATTGGAGAGCAGCCTTTGTTATGCAGACACTTTATTGAGGAAGTTTTTTATCTGTGGTTGTTTTTTTAAGATACCGGTAGGTGTCGGGCCTAACGTACCATATTTACGATACCGCAACCTCAGCAAAAAATTGCGCTATAGCCGTTTGCGCATGTTTTGAGTACTGCGCTTTACCATAGTCTAGGCCGTGGGTTTACTTTCTGTTGTGTGTTGCTCGGTTTTTCTTTTCTTATTTTGAAATGAGTGAAGAGCTTAACCCTTATCTGTGACGGACATAGGATGGCCGCTCCTCGTCCTTCTTACAGTCTTTTGTCTGGGAGATAGACAGCCTTGTTTCGTTGCGACCACAGGAAGCCAGCCAATGACTAAATGTGCACGAGCAAGCAGCATGAGCAATGTTGCAAAACTAATGTTTATTTATTTATTTATTTATTTGTCCATATAAATCTCTTTTTAAGTACATATATTGTACACAGGATATTGGACAGAAAACATTTTTTGGCTATTGGATTTTCAAATATCAAACATAAATTTTATAAATTTTTATGACAAATTGGATCTATACAGTTAATAATTACAAATTTTTGAAATACTGTATATTTATAACTTATTTCTACAATTAAAGATACAAATTACATTTTTTCTTGCATAAGATACTGTGAGACTGAATAGTAGCAGTTTTTCAGAAGGTAGGATGTCACAGACTTTTTAAAGCTTTGTAGTTCAGTAAGAGATTTTATATGTCTTGGTAATCTGTTGTAAAGTTTTGTTCCTGCATAATATACACCTTTTTGGCATAATGTGGTGTTACAATGATTGACGTGTATGTCACTGTCTGACCTGGTACTGTAATCATGGACACTTTTGTTTTGAGGAAAAAGGTTTTCTTTTCTCAGTATGCTTTTTTTGACATGCGTGACTATTTCCAGTATATAAATGCAGGGAAGGGGTAGGATCTTTAGATCTTTAAAGAAAGGTTTGCATGATTTTCTGCTGCTCACTTGTTTCATTATTCTTATAATTGCCTTTTGTTTCCTGAAAACTGTTATGGCCTGATGTACATTTCCCCAGAAAATGATACCGTACTTCAGTATTGAATGTACACGAGCAAAGTATACAGCCCTAACTGTTTCTGCACTAGTACTGTTGCAGAGAATTCTTACCACATAGCTCATTTTTGCTAGTTTTGAATTTAGGGCTGTGATATGAGTGTTCCATTTAAGATTTTCCTGGATATGAATCCCGAGAAATTTAGTTTCATTGACAGAACTAATGTTTTGGTTATCCATACATATTACAGGTTGTGCCGGATTTTTATTTTGATCAGTGTGGAAATTCATTAGTACAGTTTTTTGGGGATTAACTATTAGCCTGTTTCTGGTAAACCATTCAGACACTCCTTTTGTAATATCTTTTGCAGATACAGTAAGATTTTCTTCATTATTCCCTTCAATCAATAGACTGGTGTCATCTGCAAACAGTACTGGTTCAGAATCCCTAACGTGTGATGGGAAATCATTAATGTAGACCAAAAAAAGAAAGGGACCTAAAATGGAGCCCTGTGGAACACCATGAGTTAGTCCACATGGTTCTGAAACGTGTACCTGGAGTTCATTTCCTTCTGTGTACTTAATTTCAGTTACCTGAGAACGATATTCCAAATATGATTTGATCCACTGATTTGGCACACCTCTTACACCATACCATTCGAGCTTCCTCAGGAGTATAGAATGATCAATCACATCAAAAGCTTTTGTTAGGTCCAAGAATAAACCTGAGATATTTCTGTGGTTGTCCACTGCATTTACGACATGGTTTATCAGATTGAAAGTGGCAGTTTCAATTGATCTCTGTGGTCTGAAGCCATGTTGACACCCAGAAATAATATTATTCTTGTCAAAGAATGTAATTAGTTTTGAAAGGAACACTTTTTCAATAATTTTCGAAAACCCTGACAATAGAGACACAGGCCTATAGTTACCCATACATTGATGATCACCTTTTTTATATAGGGGTATTACTTTTGACATTTTCAGTTGCTGGGGGAAGACACCACATGATAAGGATGAATTGCGTATGTCCAATAAAGGTGAAAGTATTTGTCTTGCTGTTATTTTTATAATATAATCTGGAATATCATCAATACCAGTTGAGTACTTACTCTTCAGTGAATTAATGGTATTTAGGAGTTCTGTTGGGCTTACTGGACTGAGGAACATGGATATATTATTTATTTCAATAGATGAAAGTTCTTTCCATGTTGTATTAGGTGGATTTCCAAATTTTTCCTTCACTAATTTCCCACCAACAGTTGCATAGTAAGAATTGAAACTATTTGCAACTTCCCTAGGGTCAGTGACATTATTGCCATCATGTGATATCACAATATTTTTGTGAGTTGTCTTCTTCCCAGTAAGATCCTGCACAGCTTTCCACATGGACTTAGTTTTATTGGATGACTTCATAATATATTTGTCGTTTTCCTTAATTTTTGCCTCCTTTATGATGCGTTTCAAAATTAGCTTGTATTTTTTGAAATAATTAATAAATTCTGGACTGCTGTTAGTTTTTGACTGCAGAAAAAGTTCCCGCTTCCTTTTACAAGATACTCTGATGCCTGATGTAATCCAGTTTCTGAATCTATCTGTGCTCTTGGAAATAACTTTCCTTTGTGGAAAAGCTATGTCAAAGTTATGCTTGAATATGTTCAAAAAATGTTCCATCTTTTCGTTAGTATTAGAGGTATCATATACTTCTCTCCAAGATTGTTCACTGATTAGGTACTGGAAGCATTCAATATTTTTCCCACTATAAATCCTTTTATGGATAACATTTTCTATACTGGTCGAAGTGTGATTTACAGGTATGGTCAGTAATTGTGAAAGGTGGTCACTATAGCCGGTATCAAAGTTTTCTGATGTACCCTTGTCCATGTTTACACATACCTGATCAAGGAGAGTGACACTAGTTTTAGTTACATGTGTTGGAGAGCTAACAGTAAGACAAAGATTGTAGGCTTTTATAATATTTAAAAACGTTTCCCTGTGAGGGCTATGGCTCAGAAAGTCAATATTAAAATCACCACATAGTACCACTGTTTTCCCAGTTGTCTTAAGTTTGCCTAAAGCAAGGTCCAATTTTTTGAAAAAAACACTTATCTTGCTAACAGGAGATCTATACACACATAAAATAATAGTGTTTTCAGACATTAACTCTACAGCTGAGATTTCAAAGTCTCTTTCACAACCAAGTTTGCAAACAGATGTTATACTCTTATAATCTACATTTTCTTTTACATATATACAAGTTCCCCCATGTTTTGATTCCATTCTATAAAAGCAGTTTGCAAGGTTAAAATGTAATATTTTTAAGTACTGAAAATACTCATTTTGTAACCAATGCTCACAAAAACATAACACTGAAACATCTTTCCATTCACTATTGAGGAGTATATTTATTTCATCAACTTTGTTTGTTAATGACTGTACATTCTGGTGTACAATCTTCAGTCTATATTTGCAATTTAATTCTGCATCACATTTATTTGTGATACAGTCTGCTTCCCTAAAAAATGCCTTTCACCCTTTTTATAAGACATTGCATCTTTCTTTATGACCCATTTGTCCAAAGTACTTTGGACTGCTTCTATATTAGGCCTATTGTGATTCCAATTTGCTAGATGACAGATTTCTTCAACCAAAAATTGTTTCCCAATGTGATTTAAATGAAGGCCATGGCTGGTGTGCATGGACCTGTCTAACGTGCTTACATTTATTAAGTTCACGTACAGAAACTTTTTGCATACAGTATCTATCTCTTTGTTTACTCTTTCTATTAACTTATTTACACATGACCAAGGAGGAAGGTCGTATCTGTGTGGTTGATTTACAACAGCTACATTTGTGTTGCCTAATTTGGGTAGCACACTTTCAAGAACAGTGATGAGTTCACTACCTTTATCTCTGGCAACATCATTCGCACCTGCAAAAATTACGACAGTCTTTTGGGTTAAGGTTTTCACACGGTTTTACCACTGTTTTTGTCACTTCTGCAATGCCTGCTCCTGGTTTGACAAAGGCTTGGACACTTGCGTTAGTTTGTGTATCTGCTACCTTTTCTGCTATCTGACGTCCATGATTATCGGCAAAAATCAACACTTTTTGTTCTTTTTTGCACACTTGAGGCCAGTCGACTGATTTTTTAATCATATTTCTTTGTTTAGGATGCGACATGCGCGAAAAATTTACAGTGGACGGCTGTTGTTGTTTGTAATTATTATCTGGACTCATATGTTCCTGATTGACATTGTTTGTGGAATCACGTTTGTCATTATAACTATTTGATGCACTTACTTGATTATTTCCAAGTTTTGTACTGGTTTCCACAGTAGTTCTTCCTTTGATTACATCACTCGTAGCTGATATTTCTTCCAGGTTCAGACCATGCTCTGTTTGTTGTTTTACAGCCAAGATGTTGCAGCTGTTTCTCCAATAAGGCTACAGTCCTTTTAAGTTCACTGATTTCACTGTTTTTTGCAGTTAAAACGAGACGAAAATCATCGCAATGTTTACATGTCGATGTCACTGAATTTGCATTTGCTACGGTTTTTTCACTAGATTTTGATCTTGTAATGATTTCGTTTGCGTTTTTTGCTTTAACTTCGCAGCAGTAACATTTTCCAGGTCGAACAACGATACTTTTTTTGCACTGAATACATAAAGACTCATTCTTTTTTACGTTTTTCGCGGAACTCGATTTTCGTGAACCTTTTTTCACCGCCATCTTGATTGCAAGCGTATCTCAGGACTGAGGACCACAACAATCTGAAATGCAACAGTGAATGTCTGACGTGTAACCGGTGCTGTCGTCTCTCATTGTTTAATAAGAAGTCTAGTTTGTAGTTCTTGCTGATTTTAGTATTTGTTCACTTCTGTTTCATTTCAAACCATGCCAAGTGCGACGAGTGGTACAAACGAAAAATGTGAAGTGGGACGGAGGAAAAAAGCCTGGTGCATAGCCAGGACCGCGAACTCAAGTGATATCTGAGGGAGTATTATGAAAAAGAGGATGCAAAGTGCGACGACTGGTAGAAACGAAAAATGTGAAGTGAAGTGGAGGAAAAAAGCCTGCTGCATAGACAGGACCGCGAACTCAAGTGATATCTGAGGGAGTATTATGAAAAAAGGATGCAAAAGATTAAGCGTCACATCCTAATTCCTGATTCTCAAGACGCAGAGGACGGTAGCAGCTTTGAAAGTACCGGTAAGCAAAAATACTGTTGTGACGGTAGGGAAAGTTCTTGTTTGTGTACGCTCTCACCGGTTACTAGAATAGTGTGACAGCAGTCTAGATGCTACTCGTGGCGTAATTGGGTAGAGGGTGAGGACTCTCCTGCTCGTTCTTTATTTTAAATCGGGCATTAGTCAGGTACAGCGGGGTTTTGAAATTGCTATCAATTTGCTGTTTGTATCCGTTGGTGAACATTTTCTTTTAATACGACAATTTTCGAGGTAAGTGTTCTGCATGAAGGCCATAATACGTTAAGCAAAACCTAATTTCGTTCGTTGAGTCTGAAACAGTCAGTCTGCTCGTGGAAACTTGTTTTGAAATTTATACCGATTTGTCCACATAGTAATCGTTAAAATTATTTCATGCCACTGTAAATATGCCTGACTAACAAAGTTTCTGGGCTGGTTCGGAGATGCGATACACCAATTTCTTCATTAAATGGTTGGCGTAGGCAAGAGTGTTTTTCGTAGCCTACAGATTTTTAAATAGTTTCACCAGTTTGAATAAACATCTAAATATGATTGGGTTATTATCTACTTCAATTTCATGTCGATGATATAAGCGTTCAGTTGTTTATTATACATTGTATAAAAGTGTATCTGTTTCAAATTCATGACAATCACAGCTTTTGTGTTGTGGACTTAATTTCTGTCTCAAAGTCGCTCAACTCGGGAGTCTGATTGCAAATAATCGTTTGCATGTATGTTTATGTCGTTACTAGAACACTACGATTTATATACTAGCCTAATGTTGAGCAACATTCGCCCCATTTCTCCTTCCTTGATAGTAAAGGGTAATTACTCTCACTGATCTCCTTAGGAAAGAATTGTAAAGTACTCAAATTTGATAAAAGTATTTCGCACGCCTCCTTATTTTCACAGTTTAGTTACGATATATCTGAATTTACATTGCAGTTTCATTTCCTATGATGAAAGGGGCGTTTAAATATTTGTAAACGTTAGGCCTGGGTACTGGTATATCTGCTACTACAGTCGTTGTTTGCCATTCACGTTATTTGGTTTTGCCAATACAACCAGATTATCACCTTCCAACCTAGACGTTGGGATACGCCAGATATAGGCCTGTAATCACTATCAAGATGGGGAAGACAGGGGGAGAGGGTAGGTGTGCATCATATTGAAGCCCAAATCATCTACGTTTGCTTTCCTTACTTTCACAAATATTTTTACAAACCTATTTCTTTGTTACAGATTTTTTGCTTACTGACTATAATGATCTGAAATTTTGTGGTGGCAAGCTCATCAACAAGACCGAAAATATTGAGCATTCAGACATTGTCCGCACTTTCAGCCCCCCCCCCCCCCCCCTTACACACACAGGGTATGTGCGCATGCATGTTGTTACTGGGGTGCTGTGCTTGATTTAACTGCTTAAGTATATTATGACTCTTCATCCCCTGTTCTATTAAGCAGAACTGTGATGGCCTAATATAGTGCTGCTGATTATAACACCTATTTAATTTTCTGTCATAGGTATGCCGTTATAAAGGAATATGTGGGATCTCATTGGCCATAAGTTCTGCTTCTTATAATTTTCTTAATACCTGTCAGTGTTATTGCAAAATTATTAATGAAATTAATTTACATGTTGCTTTCTTTGTGTACCAAAACCCCATGCCCTTACTCTGTATAGCCCTGCATCACAGCAGTATCCCTCAGTGACATACTTCGCGGTGTGGGAGTGTTTTTGTGAATGTATGTGATGTCATTTATTATTAGGAGGTACACATTCTGTGAAAGTTTTCAGTATGTGTGCTGATCATGCATGCTTTAATTTAACCTTGACACAAATTAGAATTAGTTTTTATTATTTCTGTCAGTCCCACATTTGTGCCTAACATTCAGAGTGAACGTGGAAGATGAATCAGAGGAAGCGTAAGAAGTAATTCTAGAATTCACACCAGTATATGTTGCTATAGTGCTGCACTGAATGTAATAGGGTAACTAACAAAGCTGTGTAAGTAGTCAGTTGAGATTGAAATAATGTTTCTTGCTGTAATTGATATAAAGATAATATTCAGAGTAATATAACATGCACCCAGTAGAAAATGGACAGCGAGTGGAATAATTAAACATTTTGCCTTACAGTAAATGGATCATTCATTCTAAATTGTTTCAGTGTACTCGTAGAGAATTATTTTTGTTACATGATGAATTACTCCAGCGTTATGTCAGGATCTGACGATGTGTTGTGGACCATCATTCCACAATGTTAAGAGCTACTAACATGTAACGCTGCCATATATTCCGAGACTAGATTTCTTATTTGTTGTGTGGTGCAGGAGGGGGAAAATGTCACTATAATGCAAAACTGGGAAAATATTTAATTCCTGATGGAAAGAGAACATCCACATTTTATTGTGAGGAAATGGTACATGTTCTGAAAAAGTAATTTATTGTTGTGACACTAAATGCTGACATTTATCAGTTGCTAAATCCTTCTCTGAGTATGTATAACTGTCTGCAGTTCAGTGCTGAGCTTTGTTTGTTCTCGTCCGCTGTTATAAAGCCTCATCCCATGAGGAGAGACTTGTTTTCTGATATTTGACGTGGCCCTCCGAGCTCCAGATCTGGCTCTGATTAAGGGTTTGAGTGGTCCATGCTTCATGCCCTGATGGGAGACTTTCAGGTGGGGCCAACTAACGAGTTAGTGAGCTGGGAGCCGGTGGTCGTCCAGTATATTAGACTCGGAGATGAGGAAGGAGGGGGAAGGGGGCATGCAGGCGTTAAGTGAAGCATACAGTGGGGTGCCTGGCATTCATTTTTCTGGACATTTGGTATCCTTGTAATGGTCGTGCCTGCTGGTTAGTGTCTCACTTGCCGAGAAATTTTATAATGGAGTACTTTTTAAAAGATGTCATAGTCGCCATCGACTGTAAAAATTATTTATTTTGACAACTGTAATTTCGACATTATGGTTGTTACGAAATGGATACTGCAGAAGCTTTTTTAAAAAAGAGAAAGAGAGAGAGAGAGAGACCGGTGTATGGGATAATAGCACATGTGTCATCTGTCTTGAAAGACTTTCAGTATCCTGGATGCTAAAAAAGGGAGCAATAATATTACTTATCCATTTATTTGAATATACTTTGTAATAGGGCTGTTGGCAAAATATCATTATATTGATATGTTTCTGAAAAACAGTGTGGCGAAATTTTTTTCACTGATATATTGAAGTGGCAATATCGAGTACCAATATTTTTATCTTGTGTAATATTTTTTTTGCAATATTCGATAAGTACTTGAAATTGTAGGAGAACACGATTTTCCTTTTACTGTTTGGAGTTGTCTTTCTACTTTTTGAGTTTTCATCACATTCAGTCTTTCTCTTTGGCTGTGAATAATAGCAGATAACATGATTTCTGATGTGAAGAAATAGTGCACCAGTTGCATTAAAAAACAACTTTAATTTGTGTGATATTTCTTCACATTGACATTCTTCAAAAACAGTTGCTGAAAATGAACAAAAATCTAAATGACAAGATTGGCCTTCGGGCGGATACAGACGGCTAGGGGGAAACATTGACATAACCGGCACTCAGTGCTGTCAACACAAACTACTGTGTTACTGTGCAATTTTGACACTAGAGCTGCTAATTTACTGGTGTTAGGAGAAATGAAGAAACGGGGAGGTCAACACACTGTTCCAGCCAAATCTGATGAGTGATGAAACTGAAGGATGGACCCATTGTATACCTTTTTTTGTGCCACTTGCAGTTAAGATTGTTAGCAATGTGGTTATTGCCAAGCATAAACATGCAGTATTTTTCATTCAATTCTTGCCCCAATTCTAATAATAAATCAGTACTTGAGTATACACCTCTAAAACAGGCAGTATATTTAAAATGTTTAGCTGATATTTTTATAGGCTGGTATGTCAATTTTTTTTTTTTTCTGTCAATACGTTGATATTGTTTCGATAGATCGAGCGCTGATAATGATAGTTTTTTGAATATTGATATTGGATTCCCGATATTTTTGAAAATAGCGACAGCCCTACTTTATAATGGATGAACATCACAAAAAAAACATGAATCCCGTTTATAGCCATGTTCATACATGAGCTGGTTTAGTATAACAACCAAAAACCAAGTACAATAAATTGAGACAAAAATATGTGATGAGATGTTACCCACTAATTAAACAACATTTCCCTGTACCACTGTCTATGGGAAATTTACTGCAAATATGCAAAAAAAAAAGTGTGTTAATGTAGTCATACAATTCCATGTTCCATAGAATTTTAAGGAGAAAGGGATATTTGAGCTGAAATAGTAAAACCGGTTACACAGTCCACATCTACATACATACTCCGCAAGCCACCACAAGGGGAATGGTAGAGGGCACCTTGTACCACCACTAGTAATTTTCTTTCCTGTTCCACTCGCAAATAGAGCGAGGGATAAAGACCGTCTATATGCCTTCATAAGAGCCTTAATTTTTCTTATCTTCTCTTAATATCTTCATGGCAAAATATACGAGGGTAGTCCCAAAAGTAAGGTCTCCTGTTTTGTTATAAGTAAATAGATATGTTTATTTCTACAGTGGTTTACATCAGTTTACAGCTTGGACATTTAGCTATTTTTCCACATAATCACCATTTCTATCAATGCATTTTTGTAGACACTGTGGCAGTTTTTGTATGCCCGTGTCATACCAGCTCGCCGCCATGCTGTTCAGAAAGTTATGAACATCTTCTTTCACCTCGTCGTTGGAGCTGAATCGCTTTCCGACCAAATGTTCTTTTAACCTAGGGAACAGGTGAAAGTCACGAATATAGGGTGGGTGATTATGTTCCACTGAAACTGTTACAGGAGAGCAATGGTTTACCGAGCGATGTGTGGGCGAGCGTTGTCATGCCCTTGCTCAACATTCCTCTTCTCCGGTTCTGAATTGCTCTGTCTGCATTAATTGTGGTCCCAGCGATTCAGCTCCAACGATGAGGTGAAAGAAGAGGTTTATAACTTTCTGAACAGCTTGGCGATGAACTGATATAGCATGGGCATACAGAAACTGCCACAACGTCTAGAAAAATGCATTGACAGAAATGGTGATTATGTCGAAAACTAGCTAAATATTCAAGCTGTAAACTGATGTAAACCATTGTAAAAATAAACAGGTCTATGTACTTATAAAAAAAAAGGAGACCTTACTTCTGGGATTACCCTCGTACATTGGTGGCAGTAGAATCATTTTTCACTGGCATGACAGTTCTGTAAATTTTTCCAATAGTGTTCCACGAAAAGAATATTGTTTTCCCTCCAGGAATTCTCATTTGACTTCCTGAAGCATTTCTCTGTAATACTCACATGTTGGTCCAACAGCACAACTCTGAATTGCTTTGATGTCTTCCTTAAATCCTACGTTGTGGGGATACCCAACACTTGAATGGTACTCAAGAATGGATCACACTATTATTTTATATGTGGTCTCCTTTACAGATAAACCACACTTTCCTAAAATTCTCGAAGTCAACAGTTTTGCCTTCGCTACTACCCCCTTTGCATGCTCATTTTGTTTCATTTCACCTTCCAGCAGTGTGCCTAGATACTTCTCGATGTGACTGTGTCGAGCAGCACACCTAGTGCCCTATTCAATCACTGCAGGATTGCTTTTCTGCATTCACTTGCATTAACTTACATTTTCAACATTTAGAGCAAACTGCCTCTCAACACACAACCAGAAACTTAGTGTCACTTAAATATTTATTGAATGTGGAGGTTCTACTCTGTCTTCCTGGTATGCTCTTCAAACCTCACTGAATATCCTCCCAGGTTGCACAATATAAAATTTTGTGCATGTTCTACTGTCAGTTTCTTTCAAACTGGTTGGTTCTACCACTATTGTCAGATTATGTTTTCTAGTGTATTGTTTCTATGAAACTGGTACCTATGTTAGTTTTCTTGATCACATGTGTGACTTGGTCTGAGACTGCATCTAAGTGGGATAAATTTGGTGTACCTAGTCTTTTTGCTCTTGACATTACAACCTGGACTTTCCATTGTTTGTACTTGACATCATCTCTTTATAATGTAATTCCACCAGTTATATCTACATTCTCTTTTTCAACTTGGCACTTATAGACGTGTGATCACTCCTATGAAATCATTATTTTTAACCAGTTCTTGCAAGATTGCAAGTGGAAGGTTGCTAAGCCTCTGTATTGTTGAATTGAAATAGGCCCGCTTGTGGCATTTTGGATGACAGGACTCATTACCTATTGATGATGGGCTTACAAAATATTCCAAATTGATGTTGGCTTTTAATGTTTAAAGTTTGCAAGTCTAGGAAATGTATACTTGTATTAGCATCTATTTATTTTATAAACGTTAGTGTGCAAGTTATGGAGTTGGTCATGTGTTGTGTCGATTTTGGTAATAGATTCTTTGAAAAGTGCCAATATATTAGCTGCATATTGGTTGTATTACCAAATTCTCTTGTTGTTTGTTGAAAATTGGTGAAAATGTTGCTAAAGTTTTTACAGAAATAATGGCCAATGTTTCTGCCAGGCAGTTGCCCATCACAAGACTGTCTTGTTTTGTATACATGTTACTATGGAATGTTAAGTACTAAGGGGAGTGGCTAATTCTAATAATACATTCTTTTTTATTACCTCTGTTGTCTTCTGGACTGAGGCATTTGAATATATATCACAATATCAAATGAAACGTATACCTTTTATGAGATGTAAACAGTATACTGTTTCTCAAATTATGAGACTGTTTAAGCAGACTGTCAGGTTTTAACTAATCTCCGAGACAGGGCTATCCATACAGTTTCCAATCAGATGAATTGGGATGTCTTTGAGTATTTTAGGTTGTACTCGTGACTTTCATGCACTTCATGTTGATACAGTCTTTCATTGCTATACCAGTAAAAAGAAAGTTATTAAGTTTTTCTTTGTGTTATTGTTACAGTTTTTAGTGGGGTATTTGCCTGTTTTACTAATTTTAGTGTTATCAAATAATTGCAAAACTTTCATCATACTCAAATTCAACCATAATAACAATGTTACCTTCTCTGTTTTAAGAATAATTGCATTGTGGTCAAAGTTTCTCATTGACACCTTTAATAGTCAAGGGGCTGTCAGGTATTGTATAGTGTATATGCATTCGCCTACCTAGCTACTGCTACACAATTTTGGATGTTTTATACATTATTAGTATTTTCTTCAAATGGTAATTCAACTGTGTCAGATTCTTAATGACACTAGCCTGAAGATAATGGAGTAGGAGTTGTGAAGCAGATGCAAAATATTTATTATACACGGTGATATACAGAACAAACTTCATAAGGGAATAGATGTGTTGCAAGGGGGTGGTCAATATGACAAACTTTTTAAATAATTATCTGTAAGAGTTTTTAAAGTGTACACTATGTATTACCCTTATTACACACTTTGACACAATGAATACGTTTTCTGGTGGGGTGTCCTAGAATACAATGTATCAGTAAATCAAACAGGGAGGACGAAGAAGAAAAAGGAAAGAAAAAATATCAAATTTTTGCGTTTTCACATCTAAAGTCTGTGACGTGCCTTATTTTTCTCATTACTGTCTGCCACATGTAATTTTTGTTTTTCCTTTGTCCCTTATCGTTGTTATTGTTTTCCGTGTTTGCCTTTCTATGTCAGTCCTGTGGAGAACCAACTGATTTCTTATCTTATTAGTGTAACTTACTTTTGATGTCTTTTTATAGCACTACGTTTCAAATGCTCCAATTATTTTCTTTCCTGGTTTTCCTGTAGCCCATGATAATTTGACTGTGCTGTACTGCTTTTAAGTTAACCCTTCATTTGTTCATCATGTGTTATTTTTCTTCCAAGGTAGCAGAATTCCTTAACTTAGTCTACTTTTTGTTCCCCAATTTTATTGCTAATCTTATGTCTGTTGCTGATTGCTTTCATCTTTATTTAGTTTACTCTCAGTTCATAATCTGTTCTCATTAGACTGTTCATTACATTAAACACATCCTGCAGTTCTCCATATTCATGAAGGATGGCAATGTCATCAGGCAATTTTGTCATTGATTTCCTTTCATCTTGAATTTTTATCCTTCTATTAAATATTTCTTATATTTTAATCATTGCTTCTTCAGTATAGGTTGAATATTAGGATCGAAAAACTACATCCCTCTGTTTACACCCCTTTTTAATCTGAGCATTCATTCTTAGTTTTCAGTTCTCATTGTTCCCACCTAGTTTGTGTACATATTATGTTGTCCATCTTTCCCTATTGCTTACTCTTACTTTTCTCAGAATTTTGAACATCTTGCGCCATCTTACATTATCAGACGCGTCTTCCAAGTCGTCAAATTCCATGAGCATGTCTTGATCTTTCTTAAGTTGTGCTTCCATTAGCAATTGCAATGTCAGAACTGCTTCTCTGGTGCTCTTACGTTTCTGTAATCTTAACTGATGGTCTAATAGATTCCAAATTTCTTTTCCATTCTTCTATATATTATGCTCAGCAACATGGATGAGCCATTAAGTTGATGGTGCAGCACCTCTTGCATTTATCTCCTCTTATTATCTTTGAGGTTGTGTGGATGATATGTTTCTGGAAGTTTACTTAAATGCCACGTCTCCTACTGATTTCATAAATTCCAAAGGAATGTTGGGTGTCCTTCTGCCTTGTTTGGCTGGATCCTCTGTCTTTCTTATGACTCCCAGTTCTTCATCAATCATCACATTGGATAGTTACTCCATCTCATAAAAGCCTACAGTGTACTCTTTCCGCCTATCCATTCTCTCCTCTTCACTTCACAGTGAAAGTCTCATTGCACTATTAATGCTGACACTATGTGCTTTTAATTTCACCAAAGGTTTTTTTGACTTTTCTCTATGCTGAATCATTCCATCCAACAGCCATTTCCTTGTCAATTTCATGCAATACTGGTTCTTCTAGCAAGATGTGGCAACATGCTACACATCTAAGGTATCCCTGAAACGAGTCCATAATGTCTTCACTAAGGAACCAAACATTTATGACCACGTTTGCAGTATCAAACGACTTGTGATTTTTTTTATTTTTTTATTTTCCTGTGGGTATACTTGAAGAGCTAAGCCTATGAAACAAATCCACACACAATACAGGAACGGAAAGAAACCATCAGCCCTGAAGTTGCTACTATCAATATCTGAATATGCTTAGGTGTGCACGGCTGTGTATTGATGTTGTGGGGCATCACTTTCAGCATATTCTACAAATGAATTTTTTATTGTAATGCTGAACTCACATTTGGGAGAACGACAGTTCAAACTTACATCCATCCATCCAGTGAGCACATACTAAGTTCACCTAATCTAGTCACATTTGCCGTCCCCCTTCTTCACACTTATCCACCCACAGACCTGCTAGCCACATTACCTTTGTTTAGCCTCGAAGGGGTTCACATTTCTTTGGTGAGTAGGTGTGTGGTGACCATAGGGCCCTGAGCTGTTGCAGCCCATTCTTCCTTCCTGGGCTGCATTTCCTTCCTGTGTCCCTCGCTGCCTGTCCTCACTCCTTCCCTGCTGCCTCCTCGTTCCCCTCTCTGTTTCTTACTTATGTCGACCTGGCTATCGACCTGGTTTTCTTTATTCCTTGCAGTTTTGTTTCCCATGTCTGATCTCTTTCATCCTTTTTGGCATTCTTGTCCTCCTTTGGGATTTGACCTCCACTTCTAAATTTTCTGACTGTGGTGTGAGCCATTTGGAGAAGAACACTCTCCCTAGAATCTAAGATGTAGAATCCTCTCTCCCTTCCTTCCCCATCGAAGCCACCCTCTGCTCCACTATGTCACTAACACTTGCAGCCAGTTCATGTGGTGGGGCTATTATGTAACCATCTGACTAAACCCCCTGATCACACAGGCGTCAGATTTCTGATACCTGAACTGTTGCATCCCCATGTGTGCCTAGGAGTGATTGCTTGTCATTCCGGAACTTTGGAACTCCTGGCAACAGCCGCCATGCCAGACTGCCCTTACTATGGCTGGGTTGGGCCCAGAGGCAGAGCCCCTGATCGAAGTGTGTGGTATCAGGGCCGATGCTTTGCATATGAAATCCATCAAGCTCCACAAAACTGGCCGTTCTTCTACAACTATCTCTTTGGTTGGTAAGAGATCATTGAATGCTGCTTCTTCTGGCCCTGCAGCCTTGCCTTCCCTTTCTGTACCCTGTGAGGAGGGCCAGGCTTGCCAGCTTGGGAGAAACACTTTCCCCACTACCTGGTCTGTATTAAGATGGGTGGGGACACATTTACCGCCATAAAGCTGTTATTTTTTGTGGAAAATACCAAAAAATATCTCCCAGTCTACACCTCTTCCTGTCTGTGATCATCTTGGCGACGCCCCATTGTCCATTACACCTTAGCAGTCTTTCAATATGGTCCAGGGAGTAATTTTTTACAGGGTTTCTCAACCTTGAAAGTGAGGAGGAGCTCCAGGCCAATCTGGAATAACAAGGTTTTTATTTTGTTCGGTGTGTACAAGAAGGTTGTAAAGACAATCACACCTTTATTCTGGTTTTTGAGGGAAGTACCATCCCAGAGAAGGTCTAGGTTATGCATTACCACTGTGATGTGAAGCCATACATCCCGCCACCCATGAGGTGCTTTCAGTGCTTGTGTTTCGGGCACATCTTCCCGATGTACGGCAGAGCCTCTGTGTGGTGACTGTGGACACCCACTCCATGAGGGGAGCCCCTGTGTTCCACCACCTGTGTGTATTAATTCTCATGACTGTCACTCTCCACACTCACCATATTGCCTGGATTATAAGGAAGAAAAGAAGATATAAGAGTCTAAGTCCCTGGCTCATTTGTCTTACACTGAGGCTCGTCAGAAACATGACTGATTTCATCCTGTGTTGATGATTTCTTCTTTTGCCTCAGTTATGTCCTTTCCCCTTCCTCCCTCTACCTTACCCAGTCCAATCCCCTTGTCCTCTTCCCATCCCCTGCAGTTCCCATGCCCTTCCCTCCAGGTGCCACTCCCCCTCACCAGGTGAAGAAGTGCCCCCCCTTCTTCGGGATCTGCTGGTGATGGGGCTCCCTCCCAGAACCCCCTCCTCTCTGGTGTCTCTCAGACCAGAGGTCCATTACCACAACTCGGCCATGGGACACATAGTCTGTGTGCCCCAAGTTTGCCTTCTGTCTTTCAGTTTCGGATCTTGCAGAAGCCTGCTCTCCCTCTGTGCCCTGCCCCCGTCAACCTATGAAAGAGGAGGAGGAGGAGTCCCAGGATAAGGCCACCACACCCAGCCCCCCCCCCCCCCCCAAATCCATCTCCCGTGCTGTGGCCCTGTTGGTGCCAGTTCCCCTCTCACAGCCTGTATCTGGTAACTTACTTAGAGATGTCACCCCGTTGTCGTTGGTGTTGGATGGTCTCACAGTGGTCTGACTGGTTTCAGCCTGTTTGTCTTCCATTTTTGTAGCCTATCTGCGAATATTCAGTGGAACTGTAATGGCTACTACTGCCGCTTCACCAGAATTGCAACCCCTTACTGCCTTTTACTCAGCAGCTTGTGTCGTTCTTCAGTAGTCTCATTTTACTGGTGCTCACTCATCAACCATTTGTGCATTCCGTGCTTTCTGTTTGAACAGTATCGGCCCTTTGAGGGCTTCTGGTGGCGTCCGCATGTTGGTCCATATGGACATTGTTAGTTCATGGATCCCACATTGTACCCCACTGGAAGCAGTTTCTATTTCGGTCCACTTCGACTCTGTCCTGAGAGGCCAGCTACGTCTGCTGCTATGACTGCCCTCCTTCAGCAACTCCCTCCTCATCAGAGATTTTAATGCTCATAACCCTTTATATGACAGTGCTTCTTCATCTAGTTGGGGGCTCCCCATTGACCAATTTCTTGTAGACCACAATCTGTGTCTTCTTAATGATCGTTCCCATACTCATTTTAGTGCCACATATGGCATATCTCTGCTATTGATTCTCGCTCTCTTCCCCTCTCCTAGTTCCTTCCTTACACTGGTCGCCACATGATGACCTCCGTGATAGTGACCACTTCCCATTGATTCTCTCATTTGCTTCCCACCTCCCACTGACCAGGTTATCCCTCTGGGCTTTCCACCATGCTGATAGGCCTCAGTATACCACCCTGGTTGTGTTTTTACCTTCTTTGTCAGGTTGTACTGATAAAGTCATCCGTGATTTGTCCGATAAGATAGTTTGCACTGCCAGCATGCCCGTTCTCTGATTGACGGGTCCTGTTCGTTTTCGGCCAGTTCTGTGGTGGAGCATGGCCATTGCCGCCACTGTCTGTGATCGTCGTTGGGCCTTGCAATGTCTTAAGTGCCACCAGTCCTCCACTGGTCTTTATCCCTTGAAACGTCTTTGTGACAAAGCCCGTCACTTAATCAAACAGAGCGAATGGGTGTGTTTGGAATGCTTTGTCTTCTCTCCAGTTTCTTCTGACCCATCGTCACTGATGTGGGCTACATTCCGCAAACTCCTGTGTTTTTTGTGGCAATCTACCATCCTGGGCCTTGCCCTTCCAGGTGACCTTCATACAGATTCATTAATTCTCACTTCCTTGCCCATTCCTTTTGGGGCGTTTATAATTCGACCCTACTCCACCTTTACCGGGTGTTAGTTCTTTCTCGTCTGGACTATGGTTGTCAAGTTTATGGATCAGCTGCCTCTTCTATGCTGCTTCTCTTGGACCGGTTCACCATCGTGGTATCAATTCAACTACTGTTCCTTTCACACTAGTCTTGTTGATAGTCTTGTGGTTGGCACTTTGATTCCTACCTTTTCGATTTGGCAGTCTGGAATCCTGGTTTCCTGTGGCATCACTATCCACCCTTCCCCTGCTCATCCCCCCTCCTCTATTCTTTCCGCAGCTGCAGAATGTTACCCGCCCACTGCTAGCTCTCTGATAGGTTTACCGTTAGCCTCTGCCTCGCTTCTTTCTGCCATGGCTTCCATCCTGCCTCCTTGTTCTATTCCTCACATTCTCTCCTGACCACCTTGGCCACAGATTCAGATGGATATCTGCTGCGGTCTGAAAGCTGCCACTGCTCCAATGTGTTTCATTTTTTTGTTTCGAATGCAATTACTTGAGTTTCAGGATGCCTTTATTTTACACTGATGGCTCTACATTGGCTGATTGTGTGGGGTATTCTTTCACATCTTCTGTTGTCACAGAACACCATCTCTTGCCTGCCAAACATGGGGTGTTTACTGTGGAAATGGCTATCTATTGGGCGCTCTGTTCTATTAAACAGTTCTCCCTCATCCAGGTTTTGTTTTGTACAGGCTCAATGAGTGGCCTTCTGGCTATTGCTCTGTTTTTCTCTCACTATCCAGGGATTTTTGCCATCCACGATCTTCTCGACGATCTTGGTGATGCTGCTTGCTCTGTCGGCGGGAGGGGGGGGGGGGGGGTTGGACTGCCACATACCCCCCTATTCTCTGTGACCGCTCGGGGGTAGATTTATGGCTTTATATAAAGTCCCTTTTTGTTTAGTGGGGGACTCTTGGGGGGCTACCAGCTGGGTAATAAACTTTGCGCCTCAAGGAGACACTCACTGCGTGGCATTCTTCGCTCTGTCGTGGCGGGAATCTACCATCCTCTGCCATCTTTGTATTGGCCATACTAGAATGACTAATGAGATTTTACTCCCCATTTAGCCACCCCCCTTTTTACTTCTGGGACTCCGCTCACAGTGACCCATATTTCGCTGCACTGCTCCACCTTGTGGTCCTTTGCACTAAAAGTGCCCTCCCACCTCATTGTCTCGGGTGTTAATGGACGACCCTTGCATGGTTATGTCTGTCCTTGGTTTTCTATAGAAGTGGTTTGTACTATCAGGTAGAAGTCCTTGGATTTTCGTCTGGACTTAGAGTCCCTCATGTAACGTAGGCATTGATTACCGGTATGGAGACGTTAATGTTGCCTCCATACCAGGCAGGTTGTCCCTGCCTTTTCGCTACATTTTGTCTGGTCTGTTATGCTTTTTCGTTTCCCCCTTTTATTGTGTTTCCTTCCCCTGGTGCTGTCCCTGTTGTATCATGATGCTGGTATTGTTTGGGTGTTGGGAGGGTAGATGGTGGTTGTTTCTGGGGCACCCTTCATTTTTCCCGTTCCTACCCACTGCCCTGCTGTTCTTTCCTTCTTCTTCTGCCCTGACGTCCCTTTTCCCTCTTTGTTTGCACGTTATCCCTTCCTCTTGTCTGCACGTAATCCCTTCCTCTTGTCTGGACTGTGCTGTTAGTGTAGTTCTTCCCTTTATTTCGGCCATCCTAGATCATGGAACCAATGGCTTCACTGTTTGGTCCCCTTCCCCAGATGAATCAACCAGCCGACCTACCAAATTTCTTTGTTCTCATAGTGTGTTTACATTGATTTCAATTGGTTTTTGCTTGTCAGTGTCAGCTTCCTCCCTCAGATTTCATCTTGTTTCCCCATACTCATCAGTTTTATCCTTTCTGTGATTTTCCCATGTGTTTTGGTGTAGTTTTGCAAATTTTTTGGGTGTATTTCTACATTATTTACATATTTTTGCGAGTTTTGTGCTCCACCTGAATCCTTGCTGCTTCCATCTGCGTCAATATAGAAAAGTTTCCTTATCCCTAGCCAGAACCCAGTCCCACGTATTGTTCCTACATTGTTGCTTGGCTCGTGGAATTCCCCTCCCCCCAAATGGCCTACAATCAAATTATCCATTTCTGGCTGCAACTCATCCTACAGTGACCACCGTCTGTTCAGATTCCATTAGTCCTTAACCCTCACCAACATAGTCCTACAAAGCCGTGTCAATCTGGCTCAAACCTCCTTGCAATATCTCTTCTCCATCAGTAAAATTCTCTTGCTAGGCAACCATAAATTCCTGAATCCCATATCACATGTTGAAACTCTTGGCCTCAAGGAACTACAGCAGCATGCCCACCACCACCTCAAAAATCTCTCCACTCCCTTCACTTCCTACTCCTGCCTTGGACTATGACTATCCATCACCTCTACAGCCACCTCCAAACCTCCCCCACATCCCTTCATAGCTGACAAACCATTCCTTGGAGACCTATTACATTTACCCCACCCTCGAAATCTCCGTCCCACTGCCATACAGAATCCAGAACCTAAACAGACCCGAAACATTCAGGAACCTTTTCTGTAAAGACCTTAGCTCCACAGGAGTATCAGTTCTTTCCAAAGGCCTCACCTTTTGCCTCCACCTTCTCCTGGCCCCTGCACTGGTAGCACTTCTTTGCCACCAATTGTACCTATCAGACTCAACCAAAGACGAATGTTGAACCCTGCTTGACTCAGTTCACTAGTCCATCCAACTGTGATCCACCCCAACTGCCCCCAAATCACCCCGTTAACTTTCAGAATTTCCTTACCTAGAATCTTGTATCACTATTATTCCCCAAATCCCTCAGCATGCGAGCTAATCTTACTTCTGCAGAAAGAACTGCAATCCAACACCTAAAAACTGATCTCAACCTTACAATCCTCCCTGCTGACAAAGGCTCCACAACTATTGTTTTGAACAGCAGGGATTACCTGGCAGAAGGATTCTGCAAGCTGACAGATTCCTCCACCTACAAACACTGCCACAGTGAGCCCATTCCAGAAATCCAGCAGTATCTCCAGTCTCTCCTCAAATTCTTAGGCCCACCCCAGAACCTCTCCTTGGAGTCCATCTCTCTCCTCACCCCTACCACTTCCCACAGTCCTACTTTCTACATGCTTCTTACAGTCCATTAACCCCAGGACACTCCATTGTGGCCTGTTACTATGCTCCCTCTGAAGGACACTCTGCTCTCATAGACCAATGCCCATAACCTACCCTCCTGATATAAGATGCCAAACATTTTGTCCACCGACTCTCCACAGTTTCAGTTTCTTCACCACTTGGTGCTCTGCTCATCGCTGTTGTCACCTCCCTTTATACCAACATCGCTGATGCTTGTGACCCTGATCGTATTGAGCAATACCTTTCTCAATGCCCAATAGATTCCAAACCTATAACCTCCTGCCTAGTCGCCATGACCAACTATATCCCCACCCACAACAACCTTCCCTTCGTAGGCATCATGTACAAACAAATCCAGGTTATGGTATGCATACCCACATGGCACCGTCCTGTGTCAACCTGTTCATGGACCGTCTAAAGGTATACTTTCTAACCACCCAGAATCCCAAACCCCTCAGCTGATTCAGATTAATCGATGACATCATGATCTGGATTGAGGATGAGGACACCCTATTCACGTTCCTCCAAAATCGCAACACCTACTCCCCTGTTGTCTTCACCTGGTCCTCCTCAACCCAACGAGCCGCCTTTCTTGATGTTGACTTGCACCTCAGAGATGGCTACATCAGTACCCCTGTCCATATCAAACATACCAATCACCAGCAATATCTCCACTTCGACAGCTGCCACTCATCCCATCTGAAGAAGTCCCTTCCATACAATAGTCGCATCTGTAGTGATGAGCACTCACTCTCAATATATGCCAAGGGCCTCCCTCCCAACCTTGTACAATAATAGATCTCCCATGCCTTGTCTCTCCTGTCACACACCACCTCCCAAGTCCCACTGTCCAGCCACAGAAGAGCATTCCCCTCGTGACTCCATGCCACACAGGACTACAGCAGTTCAACCCCATTCTCCACCAGGGTTTTGACTATCTCTTGTCATGACCTGAAATGGTGTCCTACCCACTATCCTTTCCACCCCTCCCACAGTGGTATTCAGCTGCCCACCAAACCTACACAAAATATTTGTCCATCCCTACAGAATCCACACGTCCTCTCACCACCGCCTACTGTAGGCTGTTCACAAACATCACCTATTCTATCAAAGGCAGGGCTACCTGTGAAACCAGTCATGTGATCAACTAGCTAAGCTGCAACCATTGTGCTTCATTCTACGTGGGCGTGCCAACCAACAAGCTGGTCACCGACAAACTGTGGCCAAGAAACGGCTGACCGAGCCAGTTGCTGAGCATGCTGCCCAGCACAATGTTCTCCATTCCAATGACTGCCTCACACCCTGTGCCATCTGGACCCCACCCATCAACACCAGATTTTCTGAATTGCGCAGGTGGGAAATCTCCCTACAAGAAATTCTATGTTCCCGTAACTGTCCAGGGCTCAACCATTGTTAGTCATTGTGTTTCACCCATCTATCCCTTTCCCTGTACCACTACCAGCACTACACAGCCCTCTTTTCCACTAATGCATCCACAGTCTCTCACTTCTCTCATTTTTCCCTTCTCCCTTCCCCCACCTGCACTCCATCAAATCTCCCGACTACAATTAGCTGCCCTACCCCCTCCCCATCTCATCCTTGTATACTCCCACAGGCAGGACTTTACTGCTCCCGCCCTACCCTGCTACTCATCCCCTTTCCCGGCCCATCTGCCTCCTCACCCCCACCACCTAATTTGCTTCTCCCATCATGTGATGCTGCTCGCAGTTTTACCTCTGCAGCCATAGACAGAGAGTGTGTGTGTGTGTGTGTGTGTGTGTGTGTGTGTGTGTGTGTGTGTGTGTTCTGATGAAGGCTTGCTTGGCCGAAAGCTTTGTTTTGACAGTCATTTTGTTGTGCCTGTCTGCAACTTAGCATTTCTGCCATGTGGTAGCAGCTATCGTATTCATAACATTGTCAAAATTGTATTATTATTGTTATTCTGCTGTTTGCTAACATCAGCTGTTCTATGTTTATGGTGACATTTTACCTAAATTTTGACATGTGTTCTTATGGAGAGAAGAAAAGAATATCCATTTGGGTTTTGGTTGTGTTAGTTGGTTCAGTTTAGTTTGGTATCATCCAGTACTATATCACTTGCATCCTGTACCATGCAGCAGAATGTTCTGTTAAAGGATTACAACTTTTTTGATGAATCTGGCGTGTATGAATTCTGGTGATCATGTAGAATTTTATGGACCAGGGTCGCTCCCTGCAGACTTCTTGGAAGTGTCTTCTCTGCTGCAGGAAACTGCTGAAGCTTTGCAACTAATGACTTTATACATAATTAACAAATGATGACTGCACGCGTATTTTCACTTTCAACCAACCGTTTCAAGATGTTTATTGCTTAATTGCATTTACAGTTCAATCCATTAACATAGCGTTAATACATTCTGTCTTTATGAGAACTCAAACAAGAGCGCTGCCAATCTAACCGTAATACCAAAGCTTTCAATTAACATCATCTTTTTTCTGCTAAGAGATTTCATAAATCCCATTTATTCTGTGTACGCCTTTTGGTTCCATGGACTGTGTACCAGGTGCCCAGCAAGTAGTAAGCATTCTCATGCCTTCTGCGCACTGCGGCTACATCTTTCCTCATATGCCGTCTCTTGACCTACAATGTCCTGTTACACTAAATCCTGTACCTGAATCATATGATTCGGACTATAAACATTATTAGGCTAATAAACCACAATTCACCTCCCACACACCAATCCCCTCTCGGATATCCCACTGGGGGACTAATTGGGAGTGTTTGGCCATTGGAGAAATCATAATTATATTTTCTCGGTTATGGGTCATATGTCTTGTGGATATAGATAGTGTGTCTTTAATGTAATGGTTTCCATTTCCTTCTGTACACTCATGCTGCTGATCATTTTATTCTTCTGCCTTGTAGGGGCAGTTTACAACCTCAAGGGAAGGAGTTTGCCCTGAAGCTGTCACACCCCCTGTGCCTTCCTTGACAAGGCCTTTGGCAGAATGGGGGTGACTCCTTATATCAGGAATCTTCAGCTGGCATTGCTGATGTTTTGTATTTAAAATTTAAGTAGTGACTGCATCCACACCTTGGGTTCAGGATGTTTCCATTACTAGTCACACTACTACTAGAGATGATGGGTCAAGCATTAGTCTGATACAGTGGTGTATTTGACACATATTGCAACAGACCCTGGAGGCGTCAAGAATCAATAGCATGTGGTACCGCCTGTGCACAGTGTTCATCGCGGGTCATGTGGTCACATGACATTTCTGGGTAACACTGTTAAGCACCCAATGGTGGCAGCCTGACAGTCACTCTCCAGTACTGTATGAAGCTACACATCACACAGCATTCAATGTCTTGGAACTGACCCAGTTACATTTCACTGTCTCTCTTGGAGTAGCTCTTTGGATGTTCTATGTTTGGACAACTTCCATCGCTTCAAACTGGTTTCTGAGTCGCGTGTTATTGGCAGTCCCGAATCAACACACAATTTTCGCAACCACCTGTGCCGGTTGCACACTTGTAGCAACACTGCACTGGACTTTCCTGTTTATGGTTGTGCCCCAATGTAGTCAGATTGTGTTAACATATTCCTGGGTATGACATGCATGGGAGGCAACAAAGGTTTAATGAATTGTTGTTATAATTTAACAACTAACTGGTCTTCATGTGTTCAAGGCTATGCCTACTGGCATGAACAACACTGAACAGGAAATGCGTATGCTGTGTTAAAGTGGTTGAGTACTAATGAGTTCTGATTCTCTGGAATTGGTTTCCCCTATTAGCTCTAGCTAGCTTTCATAGAATGTGGTTTCTTGAACTTCTGGTAACACTGGTGCTGTACACATTGTTAAAAATGGAAAGTGCTGCTAATTTTCAATGTGATAATGACACTGTACAAGTGATGGTTAATTGTTGTTGTTGTTGTGGTCTTCAGTCCTGAGACTGGTTTGATGCAGCTCTCCATACTACTCTATCCTGGGATCCGTACCAGATCGGTTTGACGGAGGAGATAGAGAAGATCCAAAGAAGAGCGGCGCGTTTCGTCACAGGGTTATTCGCTAACCGTGATAGCGTTACGGAGATGTTTAATAAACTCAAGTGGCAGACTCTGCAAGAGAGGTGCTCTGCATCTCGGTGTAGATTGCTCGCCAGGTTTCGAGAGGGTGCGTTTCTGGATGAGGTATCGAATATATTGCTTCCCCCTACTTATACCTCCCGAGGAGATCACGAATGTAAAATTAGAGAGATTAGAGCGCGTACGGAGGCTTTCAGACAGTCGTTCTTCCCGCGAACCATACGCGACTGGAACAGGAAAGGGAGGTAATGACAGTGGCACGTAAAGTGCCCTCCGCCACACACCGTTGGGTGGCTTGCGGAGTATAAATGTAGATGTAGATGCAAGCGTCTTCATCTCCCAGTACCTACTGCAACCTACATCCTTCTGAATCTGCTCAGTGTATTCATCTCTTGGTCTCCCTCTACGATTTTTACCCTCCACGCTGGGCACTCCAATACCAAATTGGTGATCCCTTGATGCCTCAACACATGTCCTACCAACCGATCCCTTCTTCTAGTCAAGTTGTGCAACAAACTTCTCTTCTCCCCAATCCTATTTAATACTTCCTCATTAGGTATGTGATCTACCGATATCTAATCTTCAGCATTCTTCTGTAGCACCACATTTCAAAACCTTCTATTCTCTTCTTGTCCAAACTATTTATCATCCATGTTTCACTTGCATACATGGCTACACTCCATACAGATACCTCCAGAAATGGCTTCCTGACACTTAAATATATACTCGATGTTAATAAATTTCTCTTCTTCAGAAATGCTTTCTTTGCCATTGCCAGTCTACATTTTATATCCTCTCTACTTCGACCATCATCAGTTATTTTGCTACTCAAATAGCAAACCTCGTTTACTACTTCAAGCGTCTCATTTCCTAATCCAATTCCCTCAGCATCACCCGACTTAATTCGACTACATTCCATTATCCTCGATTTGCTTTTGTTGATGTTCATCTTATACCCTCCTTTCAAGACACTATCCATTCCATTCAACTGCTCTTCCAAGTCCTTTGCTGTCTCTGACAGAATTGCAATGTCATCGGCGAACCTCAAAGGTTTTATTTCTTCTCCATGGATTTTAATACCTACTCCAAATTTTTCTTTTGTTTCCTTCACTGCTTGCTCAATATACAGATTGAATAGCATCGGGGAGGGGCTACAACCCTGTCTCACTCCCTTCCCAACCATTGCTCCCCTTTCATGTCCCTCGAGGCTTATAACTGCCATCTGGTTTCTGTTCAAATTGTAAATAGCCTTTCGTTCCCTGTATTTTACCCCTGCCACCTTCAAAATTTGAAAGAGCGTATTCCAGTCAACATTGTCAAAAGCTTTCTCTAAGTCTACAAATGCTAGAAACGTAGGTTTGCCTTTCCTTAATCTAGCTTCTAAGATAAGTCGTAGGGTCAGTATTGCCTCACGTGTTCCAACATTTCTACGGAATCCGAACTGATCTTCCCCGAGGTCGGCTTCTACTAGTTTTTCCATTCGTCTGTAAAGAATCCGTGTTAGTATTTTGCAGCCGTGACTTATTAAACTGATAGTTCGGTAATTTTCACATTTGTCAACACCTGCTTTCTTTGGGATTGGAATTATTATATTCTTCTTGAAGTCTGAGGATATTTCGCTTGTTTCATACATCTTGCTCACCAGATGGTAGAGTTTCGTCAGGACTGGTTCTCCCAAGGCTGTCAGTAGTTCTAATGGAATGTTGTTTACTCCCGGGGCCTTGTTTCGACTCAGGTCTTTCAGTGCTCTGTCAAACTCTTCACACAGTATTATATCTCCCATTTCATCTTCATCTACATCCTCTTCCATTTCCATAATATTGTCCTCAAGTACATCACTCTTGTATAGACCCTCTATATACTCCTTCCACCTTTCTGCTTTCCCTTCTTTGCTTAGAACTGGGTTTCCATCTGAGCTTTTAATATTCATACAAGTGGTTCTCTTTTCTCTGAAGGTCTCTTTAATTTTCCTGTAGGCTGTATCTATCTTACACCTAGTGAGATAAGCTTCTACATCCTTACATTTATCCTCTAGCCATGCCTGCTTAGCCATTCCTGTCGATCTCATTTTTGAGACGTTTCTATTCCTTTTTGCCTGCTTCATTTACTGCATTTTTATATTTTCTCCTTTCATCAATTAAATTCAGTATTTCTTCTGTCACCCAAGGATTTCTACTAGCCTTCGTCTTTTTAGCTACTTGATCCTCTGCTGGCTTCACTACTACATTCCTCAAAGCTACCCATTCTTCTTTTACTGTATTTCTTTCCCCTATGCCTGTCAATTGTTCCCTTATGCTCTCCCTGAAACTCTGTACAACCTCTGGTTTAGTCAGTTTATCCAGGTCCCATCTCCTTAAATTCCCACCTTAGAAGTTCAGTATTAGAGCATGTGCAACTGAAGTATTGACATGAGTGTATTAACAGTTATTAGTGCCAAATAATGGTCAGCTGAAATTCCAAGGACAGGGAAGTTAAATAGTAGAACATGGTTGTAAACAATAGTTAACGTTTTCTGTTCATGTACGGAAGTTGAGGGATTTTCATCAATTTAGAGGATAAAAATAACAAATTGCATTATTGTATTTTATCGAAACAATTGATCATATTTATGTAGAGTCAGTGCAACTTAACCCAATCTGTCTCTGATGTAGTGGCAGTTAAATCGCTTACAGGAAACATCATATTTACGGAAAATATTTAATAACCTAATATTCAGGTGATCCAGTTACGTTTATACATACACATTAATTCCGTGCACAATGTATAAGTATTGTAACAAAACTACAAAAAGTCCTGTACTCACAATTCTTCATTGAGGGTCTACAGCTAAGTAATCTTTTTTGGCTAAAAAACTACCACCACAATGGACAAGTGTGGAGACAGCTGCAGAGTCGTGAGAAATACTAGACAGTTCAAAGACTTCCTACAATTTTCTTCTTCTTCTTCTTCTTCTTCTTCTTCTTCTTCTTTTTTACGTTGGGTTTTGTGAAAGTCAGCTCTAATAGGGTTGTTGGTAGCCTGTGGTAATGTTGTAGTTGTACCTAGAGCTGTACGATTATAGAGGAAGTGCAGTGCAGCTAACTGTAAAACTCTGATCTGACCAGGCAGTGACACAAGCAGAATTACAACAGTTGAGAGCAGCAGTTGACAGCAATAATATTAGAAATGGGATAGATGACCAGACTGTGGTCAAATACTACCAGGTAAGGTTCAAGAGATGCATCAAACCTGCTAGCTTTAGGTTTGACGCCTCCAACAGAGTAACTCTACAGGAGACTAGACAAAAATTGCAGACAACCCAATAAGTTTAGGAAGACGCTGACAATACAAGACAGAAAAGTGCAAGCCAAAATTAGTAGTAGTCAAAGGGTTTACAAGACCAAGATCCCCTGCAGCTCCGGGGGTTAGAATAGGCCTAAGGTATTCCTGCCTGTTGTAAGAGGCGACTAATAGGAGTTTCACACATTTCGGCCTTCGTGATCGTCCCCTGTGGGATCTGACCTCCATTTTTCAAAATTTTCCCGAAGAACGAGCCAATTGGGGAAGGGCGCCTTACGTGGTGCATCGTATCCATCGTGCAATGAGATCTTTAACCCACTTTCTCGTCGTCGCATTTCAGTCCCTCTCATTCTCAATCTCTTGGGCGAGGACACCTTCCTGGGTACGTTGTCCACCATGCACTATGCAGTGTCTCTTTCTTCGATGAAAATGACCACGGACTTCTTTGCACCTGATATCCAGCACAGTAGCCAGTCTGATGTGGTAGGTCCACCATGTACCCTGTTGTTTGTAGCCCCATGACCACACAGGGATCGCTCTGCTGGTGCCTGCGCTGTCAACTCCCCACGTATGCCAAGGGCCCATCCCCCAGGGCATCGGGACTTCTGGCAATGGCCATCCTGCCAGGTGGCTCTTGCTGTGGCTGGGTGTTGCCCGTAGGGAGGGCCCTTGTTCAGAGTCGATGGCATCATGGCGGATGACCCATAATGAAGTGTGGTACGTCATCTCTTGCTGATGGCCAGCCCCCAGCAGTCTCTGAGCGTTATAGGGCTCACTTTAATGTGAACATGTATGACCCAAAATCGTTTCCCTACCTGGCCACACCATGGGAGTAGTGTAAGTCTAAGGATGGCAGTGTAGCTTATTCGCCCCACTATCTAGTATGTACGAGAGGTGATGGGGAATCCTTTGGTGTCCATGAAGATTCAATTCTTTGTAGAGGATTTTGGGGAGATGGAGGGCTTGTCCAAAATGCCCTCTGGTTCAGTTCTGATAAAAACGTCTTCATCTGCCCAGTCACGAAGGTTACTCGCTTGTGACAAGTTGGGGGATGTTTCAGTTACCATTGCGCCCCATAAGAGTTTGGATATGGTCCAGGGTATTATATTCCGTAGGGACCTACTTCTGCAGTCTGATGACGAGCTGCACGCCAATTTATAGTGGCGAGGCTGACATTTCGTCCAGCGCGTTCATCGGGAACTGAGGGATAATCAGGTTGCCACCGGTGCCTTCATGTTGGCCTTCGAGGGTGATACATTACCTGAGAAGGTCAAGGTGATGGTCTACCACTGTGACGTCAAGACCTATATCCCTCCCACAGTGTGGTGCTTTAAGTGCTGGAAGTTTTCCATATGTCTTCCCGCTGTACTTTCAGCCTCACATGTTGAGATTGCAGAAGCCAATCACATCCCAATACTCAATGTGCTCCGTCTCCAGTCTATGTCAACTGCGGGGAGCATCATTCACCTTGCTCGCCAGTCTGCAGAATCTTACAGAAAGAGTGGAAAATCAGGGAATATAAGACCCTGGACCGACTGACCTATACTGAGGCCAAGAGAAAATATGAATGACTCCATCCTGTACAAATGACTTCCTCGTATGCCACCGCTACAGTCACCATGATAGCCCCATTAGTTCAGGGAATTCCAGTCGGCTCTCCAAGCCGTACGACTCCACATCCCCCTTGACCGTGGGCGCCACTACCCACCCTGTTGCTCCTGTACCATCTACCTCAGGAGCAACACCCCCCACCCACCCACCCATCAGGGACGTCCGTCCCCGCTTCTAAGCTGGAGAAGTGTCCACCTTCTTCAGCTCCTCTTGCTCGCAAGGGGTCGCTTGGGTCCCTCTCTTCCCAGGTTTCCACAAGTGGGAAGGATGACGCCTGCTAATGGCATAAGTACCCACTTGTGCTTGTAAGCAGCTGGTTGTAGGACTTCGCGATCCTCCTCCGTCCGGGAGACTGAATCAGTGAAGCCCTCCCAGGTGGTGAAACCCAAGGAGCAGCGAGAAAAGTCCAAGAAGAAGACCTCTAAGACCAAGGAACTTGTGGTGGCACCCTTCCGACCACAACCTACAAGCTCTGTGTCTAAGGATGAGGTGGAGATTCTGGCGTCCGCTTAGGACCTACATCTCGCCGGTCCCTCAGATGCAATGGATGTCGCTCCAATAGGAACTTAATCAGTGGCAGCAGGTGACCCAGCTGCGTGATCTGCCTCCTCGGTCCCATCACGCATTTCTCAGCCATGGACAATTTCACCCTCCAGTGGAACAGCGGCGATTTTTTCCATCATCTTGCTAAGCTCCGACAACTTCTCAGCCTCCACCCTTTCCTCTCCATTGCTCTTCAGGAAACTTGGTTTCCAGCGTTTCGAACCCTCGCCCTCCGTGACTGTCATGATTATTATAAGAACCGGGCACCTTATGACAGGGTATTTTGTGGCGTCTGCATCTACGTCCTTCACTCTCTTTACAGCGAGTGTGTCCCTCTTCAAACACCTTTAGAGGCTGTCGCTGTTCGGGTGTGGATGCCTCGGGCTGTTACTGTCTGCAGTCTCTATCTTCCACTGGATGATTATGTCCTGGCTGCGCTGACAGCCCAATTGCCACCACCTTTTCTGTTACTGGGCGACTTCAACACCCATAACCCTATGTGGGAGGGATCCGTGTCAACAGGCCGAGGCAGCGTCGTTGAGCAAGTGTTGACACTGCTTGACCTCTCTCTTTTAAATAATGGTGCCTTCACACATTTCAGTGTGGTGCATGGCACGTACTCAGCCATTGACCTTTCAATCTGCAACCCTAACCTATTACCATCTGTCCAATGGAGTGTGCATGATGACTTATGCAACAGTGATCACTCTCCGATCTCCCCGTCACTGCCACAGCGTCACTCTTCTGGGCGCCCCTGCAGGTGGGCTATGGATAAAGCAGACTGGGACTTGTTCACCTCCATTGCCACTATTGAGCCTCGGTCACCACCGGCATTGTTACTGTCGCAGAATCTGCCATTCCTTGATTCCTTGTTCTTCTGGGTCCCCTTGGCAGAGGACTGTGCCTTGGTCACCCAAGATCGCTGAGGCGATTAAAGATCGCAGGTGAGCCCTCCAGTGTCACAAGCAGCATCTCTCATTGGAACACCTCATTGCCTTTAAACGGTTCCATGCGCGAGCCCGCCGCCTCATTCGTCGACGCTAACAGGAGTGCTGGGAAAGGTATGTCTCCACCATTGGCCTCCGTACCTCTCCTTTGCAGGTTTGGGCCAAAATTAGGCGACTCTATGGCGATCGGATATCCATCAGCTTACCTGCACTTTCACTGAATGGCGCAGTCTGTACTGACTCCGACACAATTGCAAACTGCTTAGTGGAGCATTTTGGTCAGAGTTGCTCTTCTGTGAATTACCTTCTGGCCTTCCACTTCCTGAAAGGGAGGTTGGGACGTCGGAGCCTTTCATTTCACGTGTGCTACCCTGAATCGTACAATGCTCTGTTCAGTGAGTGGGAATTCCAAAGTGCCCTAGCTGCTTGCCCTGATATGGCTCCCGGGCCAGATCGCATCCTCTGTCAGATGCTCAAATACCTCTCGGTGGTCTGCCAATGACACTGCCTAGACCTTTTCAACCGTATCTGGGCTGAGGGTGAGTTTCAATCACAATGGCGGGAAAGCATCGTAATCCCCTTGTTGAAACGTGGCAACAAGAACTCTCTGCAGGTGGACAGCTACCGCCCCATTAGCCTCACCAACGTTCTTTGTAAGTTGCTCGAACGCATGGTGAGCCGAAGGTTGAGTTGGCTACTTGAGTCTTGGGGCCTTCTGGCCACGTCTGTGGCGAGTTCCGTAAGGGCCGCTCTGCCACCGATAATCTGGTGAGCCTTGCCCGCCATCAGCATCTGGTCGCCGTTTTCTTTGACATGCAGAAGGCGTACGATACGACATGGCGACATCACATCCTCTCCACACTTCTAGGGTGGGGTGTTCGGGGCCTGCTCCTGATTTACATACAAAATTTTCTTTCACTTCGTTCCTTCCGCGTGCAAGTTGTGACCTCCTATAGTTCCTCCCGAGTTCAGGATAATGGGGTCCCACAAGGATCTGTATTGAGTGTATGCCTCTTTATAGTTACAATTTATGGGCTTGCAGCAGCGGTGGGAATGTCTGTCTCAGCTTCTTTGTATGCTGACGACTTCTGCCTATACTATAGCTCCACTGGCATTGCAGCTGCTGAACAGCAGCTGCAGGGCGCAGTCTTGGGCTGTAGCACATGTCTTCCAGTCTTCGACTGCCAAGACCTGCATTATGCATTTCTGCCGGCGTCGGACTGTTCACCCTGAGCCGCGGCTTTATCTTGACACTGAACCTCTTGCTGTGGTGGAGACGCATCAGTTTTTGGGATTGGTTTTTGATACCCGGTTGACTTGGCTCCCTCATATTCAGCAGCTCAAACAAATATGCTGGTAGTATCTTAACGCTCTTCGTTGCTTGAGTCACACCAGCTTGTGTGCCGGTCGGTCTACCCTTCTAAGACTGTACCAGGCGTTAATTGAGTCCCATCTACATTATGGTAGCCTGGCTTACGGTTCAGCATCCCCTTCGGCGTTGCGGTTGCTTGACCCCATCCTTCACAGCGGAATCAAACTCTCCACTGTAGCTTTCTGCAGAAGCCCTGTCACCAGCTTACTTGTGGAGGCTGGTGTCCCTCCATAGCGGATTGTGCCAACGATTACTGGCTGCTTATGCTGCCCACGTATGTAGCTTGCCTGGGCACCCCAATTACTGTCTGTTGTTCCCGAAATCAGTCGTCCATTTGCCAGAACGGCGGCCCCGATCAGGATCTACGATCTCAGTTCGTGTCTGGGCTCTTCTCTCTGGGCTTGAGTTTTTCCCTCTCCCACCTGTTTTCTGGGCCCATATACATCTATCCCCTGGTGTGTGCCTCACCCGTGTCTTCGGCTCGATCTGGTACAGGTTCCGAAGGACTCAGTCCCTCCTGAGGCCCTCAGCTGCCGCCTTCTTTCATTACTTGCCACGTTTCAAGGCTCTGATATGGTCTAAATCGACGGTTTGATGGTTGCTGGTCACTTTGGTTATGCTCTTACTATGGGGAATGCTTATGAACAACGCTCATTGCCGGCTGGGTGCAGTGTCCTCACTGCAGAGCTGGTCGCAATCTCTCACGCCGTAGAGCATTTCCGCTCCTGCTCAGGTGAGTCCTTTGTTATCTGTAGTGACTCCCTGAGCGATTTTCGAGCTATCGGCCAGTGTTTTCCTCGCTCTAGTCTGGTGATGGCTATCCAGACGTCCATCCATACTCTTGCCCGTTGCGTCCGCTCCGTTGTTTTTTTGTGGACTCCGGGTCATGTCAGCATCCTGGATAATGAACGTGTTGACACACTGGCCAAACAGGCTGTCGGTACACTGGCCTTGGAGATTGGCCTTTTGGAGAGTGATCTCAGGTCGGCTTTGCTGCAGAATGTACTTGGTACCTGGCCTGATGAATGGCGCACCCTGCCTTCACCAAACTTCGGGCCATCAAGGAGACTACCGGTGCATGGCACTCCTCCTTGCGGGTATCTCACAAGGACTCTGTTGTCATCTGCCGGCTGCGCATTCGCCACACCTGGATGACACAGTTATTTATTGCGCCTCGAGGACCCACCTTTATGTTACTGTGGGTCAGCTTTGACGATGGTCCACATTTTGTTGAACTGCCCACTTTTAACTCCGCTCGGGCAGACGTTTGCGCTGCCTGATACGCTTCCTGCACTTTTGTCAGATGACATTGCGTTGGCAGACTTAGTTTTGAGTTTTATTTGTGCAGGGGGTTTTTATCGCTTGACGTAAGTGTTTGTCCTTTTTTTGTGTTGAGTCTGGCCTTTGGCCTACAGTTTTAGATTGTGATTTTTAGTGTGTCACTCAGTGGTTGGCTTTTCCTTTTTGTTTTCATGGTCGGCCAACCACTGTCACACTCTGAGTGATTTTAATTCCTGTTGTCTGGTTTCTGTCTTTGTCTTTCTTGTCCTGTGTCGTCCCTAGTCATCATCGTTGTTTGTTTTTATTCTTTGTGGGTGTTTAAAGTTCGTGGGAAAAGGGACTGATGGCCATTTTAGTCTGGTCCCTTCAGTCCCACAAACCAACCAGCTCCTGCACCACCTACTTTAGGAGCAACACACCCCCCCGCCCCCTCCAACCATCTGGGATATCAGTCCCCACTTCTCAGCTGGAGAAGCTAAGTTTTCTTCGTCTCCTCTCACTAGGAAGAGGTCCCTTGACTCACTTCCAGGTTTCTGCTAGTGGGAAAGATGACACCCGCCAGTGGCTGAAGGGCCCAAAAGCAGCTGGTCATAGGGCTTCGCGCTCATCCTCAGTCCTGGAGACTGAATCAGCGAAGTCCTCCCAGCCAGGGAAACCCAAGGAGCAGCGAGAGGAATCCAAAAAGAAGACCCCTAAGACCAAGGAAATTCAGGTGGCACCCACACCACTACTACCTACAAGCTCTGCATCTGAGGATGCTGTGGAGATTCTGGCATCCGCTGAGGACCTAGATCTCACCAGACCCTCAGACATAGACTGCTCAGCCAATAAGTCAGTGGCAGCAGGTGACCGTGAGGCGTAAACTGCCTCATTGGATGTTCTATGCTTCCCAGTCTCACGATGACATCATCCTCCAGTGGAATTATGGCAGTTTTTTCCACTGCCTGGCTGATCTACGGCAACTATTATGCTTTACACCTGCTATCTGCATTGCCCTCCAGGAAGCCTGGTTTCCGGGAATCCAGACCCCTGCCCTCCGTGGCTATAGGAGATATTACAGGAACTGTAGCGATGATAATAGTGTCTGGTGGAGTTTATGTCTGTGTCCTGAACTCCGTCTGCAGTGAACCTGTGCACCTTCAAACCACTCTCGAAGCAGTGGCTATCAGGATAAGGTTGACACAGGAAATAACTGTCTGCAACGTATATCTTCCTGCAGATGGTAAAGTATCCCTGAATGCATTGGCTGCACCGGTTGATCAACTCCCTAAACCTTTCCCACTTTTGGGAGATTTTAACACTCGTAATCCCTTGTGGGGTGGCACTGTGCTTACTGGCCACAGCACAGATGTCGAAACTTTACTGTCTCAGTTCTACCTCTGCCTCTTAAATACTGGGGCTGCCACACATTTCAGTGTGGCTCATGGTAGTTACTCGACCATTGATTTATCAATTTACAGCCCAGGACATCTCCCATCTATCCACTGGAGAGCACATGACGACATGTGTGGTAGTGACCACTTCCCCATCTTCCTGTCACTGCCCCAATGTCAGGCCCACAGATGCCTGCCCAGATGGGCTTTAAACAAGGACGGCTGGGAAACTTTTACCTCTGCTGTCACTGTTGAATCTCCTCCACATGGTAACATCAATGTGATGACTACAACTTTCGTATCTGCAGCAGAAAATGCGATCCCTCGCTTTTTAGGGTGCCCCCGGCAAAAGGCAGTCCCTTGGTGGTCGCTGGAAGTGGCTGAAGCAATTAAGGAGCATCAGCAAGCTCTACAGTGCAATAGGGGGGACCCTTCCGTGGAGCACCTCATAGCCTTTTAAACGGCTCTGTGCCAGTGTTTGCCAACTTACCAAACAACGGAAGCACTAGTGTTGGGAGAAATAAGTGTCGACCATTGGGTGTCATATATCACCTTCCCAAGTCTAGGCAAAGATCAAATGTCTTTTTGGGTACCAGACCCCAATGGGTGTTCCCAGTGTTACCATAAATGGCGTGTTATCTACCGACGCAAATGCGATTTCTGAGCACTTCGCTGAGCAATTTGCTTGAGCATCTGCTTTGGAGAATTATCCCCATCCTTCTCACCCTCAAACGGTGGCTGGAAGGGGAAGTCCTCTTGCTCACTACATACCACAGTGAATCCTATAGTGCCCCATTTACAGAATGAGAGCTCCTCAGTGCCCTTGCACATTGCCCTGACACAGCTCTTGGGCCTGGTCGGATCCACAGTCAGATGATTAAACATCAGTCATCTGACTACAAGTGACATCTCCTCGTCATCTTCAACCGGATCTGGTGCGATGGCGTCTTTCCATCACATTGGAGGGAGAGCACCATTGTCCTGGTGCTCAAACCCAGTAAAATCCTGCTTGATATGGGTATGTATTGGCCCATCAGCCTCACCAACGTTCTTTGTAAGCCGCTGGAACGTATGGTGCGTCGGTGGTTGGGTTTGGTCCTGGAGTCACATGGCCTACTGGCTCCATGTCAGGGTGACTTCTGCCTGGGTTGCTCTATCATTGATAATCTTGTGCCCTTCGAGTCTGCCATCCGAACAGCCTTTTCCAGAGGCAACACCTAGTTGCCGTCTTTTTTTATTTAAGAAAAGTGTATGTCACGACCTGGCTGAACCATCAATTAGGGCGATTCACAAACAACTACTTAGGTACACATGTTATTCCAAAAACGTTATCGTGGAAGTAGAGGCCAGGAAGAAAAAAAAAACACAAACATTTATAAGGTTATCTTTTTATTTTAAAGGGCTTTCTCAATAATAAAGTTTTAAGTCTGACTTTTAGAAAAAAACAATTTCAAAAGAATTTCGAATAGCTGACAAATTTTCTTTATGAAAAGGAGATTGCCAGGTATGACGTTAACAGCTTCCCAATAGTAAGATTTTAACTTGAGATATATATATGTACAAGACAACAATTAAAGAAAAACCTGTTTTAAATAGCTGGCAAATTTTCTCTGTGTAAAGGATTTTGCAAGGTTTGACGTTAACAATAAGAAGATTTTTAACTTGTTATATCAATAAGGGAACAATTCCAAAAAACTAAGTAGCTAGCTTGTACTAAGCAAAAATAGTTGTCTCTCGCCAATTACATAACTTATATTTGTTACAAGATAAATGTGAATAAGCCAGCACACAAACCTTCACATTGAAGGCAGTTACCAAAAAAAAATTTCCTTAGCTCGGTGAGGGAGTGACACGTGTAAAGGGGCCCAAATCACAATAGACGGAATAGTTACTGGTGGTCTACAGGGCCATAGCAGATCAGCCCCAAACCTTCCATTACAAGCTGCCACCTCCCCGAGTTACTCAAAACCAGAAGATGTAGCAAGAGCGGTGCCTGCACAGACTCCAAACCACAGAGACCCGTGACACCGACCCTAAATCACACAATCGAGGTATAAATGAAAATGTCCTGACCAAGAAGCAATTACTACATTCCTGCAAACAAGCAAACGAAAACTGTGGTGGGACGACCCCAGCAGAACCACTGGTGAAGAAACTCATACACTTCACTAGAACTTGAAAACCTTCTCTTATACATATATAGATATATAACTAACTGTGTTACAGTACTCAACCTCTCACACTCCACCACCAGCGCTGGGAACACGTCACACTTCCAAATGCTCGTCAGAGCCAACTGCTGCCATTGGTTTTAACGGCTGATAAGAAGACATACGGCCCCATGCGCTGATCTCCTGCACCACAGCTTTTAAGATTCATAAGCCACGTACATGCGGGTAAGGCAAATTTAGCCCCTGACAGCCAAGAGGTCGGCCAAAGCACGCGGCGAGCAGTGGACGACCCCTAACAGCAGGGCCCCGCTCGCGCCAGAATCTCTCTTGGTCACCGCCCAGTACGTACTTCTCAATTGTCACGCAACTGTAGACTTGCTCCACCTCCCGCCAGAGGGCAGTAGTGATCCAAACAGCGCATCAAGTCGAAAGCGCCACCGCAAACACCAGACGTGAAGCGAAAGCACTCTGCCTTGGTGCACTTTTCGAAGAGCCAGACACAACTGCGGCTCAATCCCCCCCCAAAGGTGACCAAGCGCTAGTAACTGAAAGCTAACTTAACCGGACTTAACCTGGCTCAAATGGACTCAGTACTCCCTACCAGACTGATTTAGCTTAACCAGCAAGTTAACTGGACCCAGAATCCGAACGATGGTACAAGGGCCCAAAAAACAGGGCGTAAATTTGCTCTCTCTGCCTTCGCCCCTCCCCCGCCCAGAGAAATTCCTGATATAAATCTGATCGCCTGGTTTTCCCTTACAAGGCCGCCAATTGCGATTATATCTCAAAGCTTGTCTACCACAAGCCGCAGCAATATTCCGGCGCACCTGATTCCAATTCTTTTTAATCAGACAAGGGGTTACCCACTCGTGGAGTAGGTCTTGGGTCCGCCACATGTTTGACGAGGGGGAATTGACCAGATAGGCGAACAACAAAGAGGCTGAAGTAACTTGCAATGCCTCGTTTACCACTGTATTACATGCAGAGTTGGTCCACGGTAAATTGGAATCCCACCTACTTGGACTACCCTGATGGTAAATTATAAGGGCTGATTTCAAGTTCCTATTCATGCGCTCTGCAAAAGATCCCTGAGGGTAATATGGGGTAGTAGTTATATGTTTAACACCATTCCCTAAACAAAAGGCCTTAAACTTTGCCGAAACAAAGGCGGGAGCATTATCACTGACCAGACTTTTAGGTGGACCAAAAAGAGAGATGTTGGTGAGATGCGAGATAGTGACTTCGGTAGTAATGTTCCGACTAGGAACCAGCCACGTAAACCGAGAGAAAGCATCAATGACTACTAATATATATAAATTGCCTCTCTTGGACCAAGGCAACGGATCCACATAATCAATATGTAAATTGTCGATAGGGTTACTCTCACGCTCAGACAATAGACCCTGCCACACACCATTGTTAGGTTTAGCAGCCTGACGTAAGTGACACTTAGCTTCCAGCTGTTCAACATCTCGTTCAAGGTGAGGCCACGTAACATATTGTTTAATCTGTTGAATAGTTTTATATGTGCCCAAATGAACCCCCACCAAGGAACAATGATAATAGTGAAACAAGTGTTGAATCAACAGTTGGGGCAAGCAGATCCTGGGATGACGATCTCGACCCACTTCTTTACACAAAATTCCTTTCCTAATACTATATCCCTGAACTAACTCACCCGACTTCACCCATTGCTTAATTGGTGCTATTTGGAAATCCTTATCCTGATTCTCGGTAAGATTCCTGAACAGCTGGGGTACCTCACCCAAGACCATGGCCTGAACTTCTTGTGAATAATCTTGTCTGTTGCCGGAACCCCTCTGCTGCTGGTCAAACATTCGACTAAGAGCGTTCGCCACCACATTCTCGGTACCCCTAATATGTTTTACCATGAACTTAAAAGCCGAGATCCTCGTGGCCCACCGGGCTATCCGCCCCGTCTTGCATGGTCTGGCCAGGACCCAGCTTAAAGCCTGATTATCAGTCTTGAGCTGGAAAGGCTTATGCTCCAGATAAAAACGAAATTTCTCCAAAGCAAAGAGAACAACTAACGCCTCGCACTCGTACACTGAGTACTTTGACTCAGCGTCATTTATCCTGCGAGATGCATAAGCCAGAGGTTGCCTATTGCCCTCCGACTCTTGTAAAAGAACAGCCAAAACTCCAGCATTTGACGCGTCCGTTTGCACAAGAAAGGGTTTTTCAAAGTGGGGAACCCCAAGGACCGGCGGGTTGGCAATAGCCGTTTTAATCTGCTCAAAGGCAGCCTGCTGAGTGGGACCCCAAACAAAACTTAACACCCTTCTTACGGAGTTGATTAAAGGGTGCGGCTAAGGAGGCAAAATCGGGTACGAAACGCCTAAAATAGTTCACCATACCAATGAACTTTGCCACTCCCCGCATATCCTCAGGAGGGGGCAAGGCGCGCAAGGCTTTCGTGCCAATCTGATTGATCTGGACTGACTGTCCCGAAACGATATGGCCCAAAAAGGAAATTTGTAGTTTCGCCAGTGTAACCTTAGATGGTTTGACCGTTAGACCGGCCATCTGGAGCCTAGTCAGAACCTGACACAAATGGAGCAAATGTTCTTCAAATGACCTACTATAACTAGATCATCTAAATAATTGCAGACACAATGTAACTTTAAATCACCCAACACATTATGTGATAAACTGGTCAAAACAGCAGCCCCTATAGCAAGACCAAATGGAACGCGATTGAATACATACAGATTCCAATCGGTACAGTCAAAGGAATCTGATAATAGGCCTGATTCAAATTAAGTACAGTAAACCAAGTCGCGCTAGCAAACCAAGTAGTTGTGGAGGTGGGGAAGGGGTACTGATTCCAAAATCGCTTTCTCATTAAGATGCCGGTAGTCTACTACTGCCCTGAAATCCCCCCCCTCCCCCCCTTCCTCCTTGATCTTTGGGGATCAGAAATATCGGGGAGGCACACGGAGATGTGGAGGGACGAATAACTCCCTGCTTTAACATTTTACGTACCTTCCCTCGTAGTATTCTCATTTTGGGAGGAGACAACCGGTATGGGGATTGCCTAACAGGAATGTCATCAGTCAAACGAGTGTCATATTCCAGAATGTTAGTCGCCCCCCAGTTTATCTCTCAGTAAACCCGGAAACTGCCCTAATAACTCACAAACCTGCTGACCTTGCTGCGGCGAAAGGTGGCTGATATCCACTTCATCAACAGAAGCTACCATAAAGGCAGGGACCACTGACGACAACTCCTCCCAACATTCACAGAGATCGAACTTCTCCAGAGGAGCAAACTTAAAGAAGAAAAGCTCATTGAAATAATCCTACACCAGCTGCGTTTTAGAAATAAAGTCGCAGCCAAGTACCAGGTTCACTGGCAAACGCGTCATGAGAGCGAAGGTGATTGGCCAAGAAAACTGCCCTACTGAAACACTACTGTTAACCCACCGCGCCAGAGACAACACCTGACCATTAGTGACACGACATCTCCGAAGTGGGATCTTCTCGGGTTTAGGTTCAGTAAGGTGGTCAAACTTCAAAAACCAAGCCTCACTAAGTAAGGAGTATGTACTACCAGAATCCAACAAGGCGCAAATGGGTTTTTGGTTAAGTTAAACACAAATATAGGGAAGACACGACCGGGACTCGGCTACAACGGCACGCCCACAACAAGCTGTAAATTTACCGAACAAGGCACACCGCTTTCCCTTATGTCATTTGTTACTCCTACTACAACGGGGAACAGGACAATCCCGAACTAAATGACCACCCTCGCCACAACGAAAACATCGCCTTGTCTCAACCCCCATTGTTCTACCCAGACCGCACTCCTCAGCCACCAAAAGTTCTTTTACGGGCCTAGAAACCGTAGCGCCCCATTTCCTCTCGCATCTTTAACGCAGACGCCGTGACTCTTGCTCCACGCAAATCCTCCCATGTTACCGGAGAGGATTTGAAGATAAAATGCAATTTATCTGCAGTAGCCATCCCTTCCAAAAATCACAGAAACCAACTGGTCCTCAGACATATCGACCAAGAGCGCTTGTGAGGCAACTTTCACCCTCTCCACATACTGCTGTAGGCTCTCGCACTCTCCCTGTACCCTCCAAATGTAGTGACACTCTAAATACTTCCTAAAGCCCGCAGTAAGTCTCTCAGTAATAATCTTCTGCCTAAGCTGAAGCAAGGACATCTGTTCAGCGAGAGCTCTGGAGACAGGATCTCTAAGTCCCCCTTTGGCTAAAGGGTAGAGTAAAGCTAGAAGGGTTGAGTGCACTACCCCAAAGGAGTGGGCGTGCTGTTCAAAGTGAACCAGCAACAAAAGTACCTCCTCGATCTTACTCAAAGAATCAACAGTTAACTCCCCCATATCCTTCAAAAGAAGTCCAATTGGGTTAGGTAAGTTAGAAAAAGGTTCCAAACTACCTTCCATCTTCTGGTTTTGAACACTTGGCAAGATGCTCACCTACGCCCAATCTGGCTTGACCTGCCCACTGAATTCCTCAGAACCAAACTCTAAACAAGCTAAGCTTAGCTGCAACGCAGCCACCTTCTGCTGCAACTCCGAAACGATCTTACGATCAGCGTCACTCGAAACTATTTGCTCTAAGTCAGAAACCCAGTTAGATATATGCACCAAATGTGCACCTAATCTAGTAGGTTGTTTCCGGTTAGGCTAATCTACTGAAAGCCAACTAAGATTTTTTTCAAACTCACCCACCGCCTCAACGATTGTGGCTACGCCGGCCGGCAGACCACCAATGACTTCCTTAATAACAACAACAGGCCGCTGCAAGGAATCTCGTAAACAAGTGGCCAGCTCTGAAACCGTGCCCTCCTTGTCAATCCCACAAATTTTAATTTTGTACAAAAGCTACTCGCTCTGGAGCAATCCTAAGCCCAGGCACTCCCTCATCGCCATCACACCCTGAAATACACACTCAACAAGTAAATGTGAACAAACAAACAAAATAAAAATAGTTTCTAACTAAACTTCCATCAGCAACTCAAGGGGATCAGGTAGTGAACATACAACCACACTCTGCTACCAGCAATGAACAGTCAGAGCGATTCACAAACTACTACTTAAGTACACACGTTATTCCAAAAACACTATCGTGGAAGTAGGGGTGAGGAGGTGCTGGTAAAAAAAACAACATTGATAAGGTTATCTTTTTGTTTTAAAGGGCTTTCTCAATAATAAATTTTTAAGTCTGGCATTTAGAAAAAAACAATTTCAAAAGAATTTTGAATAGCTGACAAATTTTCTTTATGAAAAGGAGATTGCCAGGTATGACGTTAACAACTTCCCAATAGTAAGATTTTAACTTGACATATATATATATTTTTTAACTTTTAACTTGATATATATATATATGACAACAATTAAAGAAAAACTTTTATTTTAAACTTGTTATATGAATAAGGGAACAATTCCAAAAAACTTTAAGTAGCTTGCTTGTACTAAGCAAAAATAGTTCTATCTCGCCAGTTAAAAGATAAATGTGAATAAGCCAGCACACAACACTTCACATTGAAGGCAGTCCCCCTCCCACCCTCCAAAAATAAAAAAAAAATCCTTAGCCCGGTGAGGGAGTGACATGTGTAAAGGGGTCCAAAACACAATAGGCGGAGTAGTCACTGGTGGTCTACAGGGCCATAGCAGATCAGTCCCAAAACTTCAATTACAAGCCGCCACCTCCCCAAGTTACTCAAAACCAGATGTAGCAAGGGCAGTGCCTACACAGACTCCAAACCACAGAGACCCACGACACTGACCCTAATCACCCAATCGAGGTGTAAATGAAAAGGCCCGACCAAGAAGCAATTACTACATTCCTGCGAAGTTACTGGTGGTCTACAGGGCCATAGCAGATCAGTCCCAAAACTTCAATTACAAGCCGCCACCTCCCCAAGTTACTCAAAACCAGATGTAGCAAGGGCAGTGCCTACACAGACTCCAAACCACAGAGACCCACGACACTGACCCTAATCACCCAATCGAGGTGTAAATGAAAAGGCCCGACCAAGAAGCAATTACTACATTCCTGCGAACAAGAAAATGATAACTATGGTGGGATGACCCCAACAAAACCACTGGTGAAGAAACTCATACAGTTCACTAGAACTTAAAACCTTCTCTTATACATATATAGATATACAACTAACTCTGTTAAGTAAAAACAGTACTCAACTTCTCACTCTCCACCCCAGTGCCGGGAACACATTGCACTTCCAACTGCTCGTCGGAGCCAACTGCAGCAAGTGGTTTAAACGGCCGATAAGAAGACATACGGTCCCACGCGCTGATCCCCTGCACCACGGCTTGTAAGCTTCATAAGCCATGTACATGTGAGTAAGGCAGACTTAGCCCCTGACAGCAAAGAGGTCGGTCAAAGCACTTGGCGAGCAGTTGACGACCCCCAACAGCAGGGCCCTGCTCGCGCCACTACCTCTCTCGGTCACCGCCCAGTACGTATTCCTCGATTGTCACGTGACCATAGACTTGCTCCACCTCTCGCCAGAGGGCGGTAGCGATTCAAACAGCGCACCAAACCGAAAGCGCCACCGCAAACACTAGACACGAAGTGAAAGCGCTCCGCCTGGCGCACTTTTCGAAGAGCCTGTCACAACTATGGATCACTGGCAATATCATATTTTTGTGGCGAGTGGCGTCTCTGAGGCCCACTTCCAATTTTTAGCCAAAATTTCGTGTCTCATTGCACTTAACGTGTTAAAGTTGGTGAATGGGGGTCCCGCAGGGCTCTATATTGAGTGCATCTCTCTTCTTAATGTCCATTAACGGTCTAGCAGCAGGTGTAGGGCTTTCGGTCTCACCTTCTCTGTATACAAACGACTTCTGCATTTTGTACAGCTCCACCAGTATTGGTGTTGCTGAGCGGTGCCTACAGGGAGCCATCCACCAGGCGCAGTCATGGGCTCTAGCCCACGGTTTCCAGTTTTTGACAGTGAAGTCGTGTATTATGCACTTCTGTTGGCGTTGTACCATTCATCCGGAACCAGAACTTTACATTAATGACAATCTGCTCACTGTAGTGGAGACATATCAATTCTTAGGACTGGTTTTCGATGCCAGATTGACTTGGCTTCCTCACCATCATCAGCTTAAGGGAAAGAGCTGGCGGCAGCAGCAGCTCAATGCCATCTGCTGCCTGAGCAACACCAACTGGGGTGCAGATTGCTGTATGCTGCTGCAGCTCAACAGGGCCCTTGTTCAATGCTGCCTTGACTATGGCAGTGTGATTTGTGGCGTGGCAGTGCCATCAGCATTGGGTTTGCTCGACCTGTTGCACCATTGCGGAGTTAGACTAACGACAGGATTTTTTAGGACGAGTCCAGTGACTAGCTTATTGGTGGAGGCTGGAGTCTCCATTAAAGATAAGATGTACAGAACTGCTTGCCAATTACATTGCACACATTTGTAGCTCTCCTGAACATCCTAATTACCGTCTTCTTTTCCTAACCACAGTGGTTTACCACCTGCATAGGCTGCCTAGGTCAGGGCTTAAGATTGCGGTCCACTTCCGCTTCTTTGTCTGAATTGGAGTCTTTCTCTTTACAACCTCTGCTCGAGGTCCATTCACGTACACCTCCATGGTGTAGCCCTAGGCCGAAGCTTCACCTGGACGTTTCACGTGGCCCTAAGCACTCCATTAACCCTGCGACCCTACACTGACAGTTCCTCTCGATTCTCAAAATGTTCCAGGGATCTCTGAGGTGGTTTTCACCGACGGCTGGATGGCTGATGGTCACATTGGCTTAGCGTACTACGTTCACTCCGACCATATTGAACAGCATTACTTTCATGATGGCTACAGTGTATTCACTGCAGAGCTTGTGGACGTATCTTGGGCACTTAAGTACATCCATTCATGCTCTGGCAAGTCGTTTCTCTTCTGTACTAACTCCCTGAGCAGCTTACAAGCTGTCGACCAGCGCTACCCTCGCCATCCTTTGGTAGCGACCATCCAGGAGGCCATCTATACCCTGGAACGGTCCAGTCGTTCCGTGGTGTTTGTCTGGATCCCAGTATACGTCGGCATCCCAGGCAATGAATTTGCTGACAGGCTGGCCAAACATGCTAAACAGAAACCACTTCTGGAGATTGGCCTCTGAAACTGACCTGTGTTCTGTCTTACGCTGCAAGGTTTTCCGGCCTTGGGAGTCAGAGTGGCATTACAGTATGCACAATAAATTTCATGCCATTAAGGAGATTGCGAATGTGTGAAAGTGTTCCCCAAGTTCCTGCTGTACAAGGTAACGTTGACCACGTCACTGTATGGAGAGTGCTACGGGAGAACCAGTTGTTTCCGTACCATGTACAGCGTGTGCAGGCACTATCAGCAGCTGATTGGCCTCCACGGGTACACTTCTGCGAATGGTTCATCCAACAATGTGTCAATCCTCATTTCAGTGCAAATGTTCTCTTTACAGATGAGGCTTGCTTCCAACGTGATCAAATTGTAAATTTTCACAATCAACATGTGTGGGCTGACGAGAATCCGCACGCAATTGTGCAATCACGTCATTGACACAGATTTTCTGTGAATGTTTAGGCAGGCGTTGTTGGTGATGCCTTGTTTGGGCCCCATGTACTTCCACCTACACTCAATGGAGCACGTTATCACGATTTCATACGGGGTACTCTACCTGTGCTGCTAGAACATGTGCCTTTACAAGTACGACACAACATGTGGTTCATGCACGATGGAGCTCCTGCACATTTCAGTCGAAGTGATCGTACGCTTCTCAACAGATTTGAGAGGCGGACCAATTCGATGGCCTCCACGCTCTTCGGACCTCAACGCTCTTGACTTTCTTTTATGGGGGCATTTGAAAGCTCTTGTCTACGCAAACCCGGTACCAAATGTAGCGACTCTTCGTGCTTGTATTGTGGACGGCTGTGATTCAATACGCCATTCTCCAGGGCTGCATCAGCGCATCAGGGATTCCATGCGACGGCGGGTAGATGCATGTATCCTCGCTAACGGAGGACATTTTGAACATTTCCTGTAACAAAGTGTTCGAAGTCACGCTGGTACGTTCTGTTGCTGTGTGTTTACATTCCATGATTAATGTGATTTGAAGAGAAGTAATAAAATGAGCTCTAACATGGAAAGTAAGCGTTTCCGGACACATGTCCACATAACATATTTTCTTTCTTTGTGTGTGAGGAATGTTTCCTGAAAGTTTGGCCATACCTTTTTGTAACGCCCTGTATATGTGTCTGTTAAGTCACATCATGCTATGTTGATGTAGTGTTCTTCACTGCTGTCTTCCACACTAATGTTCATACGTTAATAGATACAGTTGACATTAGTGAGCTCTGATTTGTGGCTGCTTACAAGAATTTACTGGCGAATCAGTCTCAGACAGTTAGGTCGTGTGGGTTCTGCATCCTTCGGTCATCTGCCACTGTGGTGCCACTCCTCAGAGAATGGCAAGCTGAGGAAAGCAGATTTCGTGTGGCAGTCTGCTGGTAAGATGTTCAAAATAATCTCTCTCACCTAGGTATGAGAATTCAGTGGAGATACTATCCGTACTGCAACGGAAACGTTTTCAAAAGACAAAGCTGCATAACAACTCTAGACATCATTGCAATAATCAAGGGAGAAACTAAAGCTGTAGCTCGGACAATATCAAGAATAACTCATAATACATCTTGATTTTTCCATGAAAACATAATTAGCTTGCTAATAAGGAAAATGAAATCGCATCCATATAGGACACTGAAAAATGTAAAGGTATTATACTGATTTGCTGTGCATAATAGAGCATCATCTTGAAGTCGGAGATGGGACAGATCCATGTACACTGCCAGTTACATTAATATGCCCACATGTCAGAAGCCAGAATAACCACCTTTTGCAGCGTGGACCACTGCGAGACGTGCAGGAGGAGTGTCTGTGAGATTCTGCAAGGCACCAACAGGGATGTGGAGCCGTGCCCACTGCAGTGCTGTGGCCAGCTGCGCTAGGTTTCCCAGTTGAGGATCCGTGGTACGAACAGCCCAGTCGAAATTGTCCCACAGATTCTCGAGTGGATTTACATTTGGGAAATTTGGTGGCCAGGCGAGTGATAAACTCGTCTTGGTGCTCTTTGAACTGTGCACATTCACTGGAAGCTGTGTGACACATTGCATTGTCATGCTGGTAGATGCCATCATGCTGAAGAAAAACAAACCGCATTGATGGGTGGACATAGTCCCGAAGGATCCACTGTGCCTTTCCAAATGTCACAAAAACATTCCCTAGGCCATAATGCTGTTGCAGGGTGTCTGCTTCGATGTTTCATGCTGTATGTTCCAACGGCTGTATGTCTCATGAACCATAAAATGTGATTCATCTGAAATGGCTGCCTGTCACCAGTCAGTGGATGTCCAGTTGCAGTATTAGCATGCAAATTCCGGCCTTTGTCGCTGATGAAACAGCCGTCAGCAAGGGCACATAAACCGAGTGCTTGCTGCAGATGTGCATACGCAGAAACATTCGGTCGATGAGAAGACACTGTTGGTAGCCACTAGGTTCATTTGGATGGGCAGTTGATCAACAGTTGCAGGTCTATTTTTCCATATATTTCTCCACAGCAATTTCCCACCCCTGCATTTGTGGCCCGTGATGTGCCAGTTTTGGATAGCACCATTTTGCTTTGTATGGTTTAGATAAACTATGGTGGCATATGAAATGTTTACAATGACAGCCATTTCACAAGTGCTTCGACCCTTTGCTTGAAAGCCATTGATCACGCCCTTGGAGACATAAGATAATTTATTCCCGTTCCACATTATGACAATACCTGCATTTTTTCTGCATCACCCCGATACACTTTATATACCCTCCACTGCTAGTGCTGCCATCTGTAAGTGGTTATTGCTTGTTGATGTCAAACATACAGGAGTCACATTAATGTGACTGGACCTTCTGGATGGGGTATTAGTTAATACCACACTACTGTAGGCACAATATGAAGGAGGACAGTGCCTATGTACACAAAATGCTGTATCAACTCGTAATGTCCCAGGTCATAGAACTCAGTGAATTCTGTACTGAACAGCTCTTTAATGCTGTATTTGCATAATAGAATTGGAAGCTTAAAAGTTAGCAATTCTGTCACTCTATAGGCACTGACAGCATCTTAAACTTCATTAAACTGTAAGACTTATAAAAAATAACTGGGAAGTTAAGGTATGTAGAGATTGCATCTCGAATGGTTATGTCGAGGGCACTTGGAGTTGATGCCCAACTTGTATTTGACCCCCACAGTAATATTCCCAACAGGAATAGAAGTACATATTGCATCAGTGATTGACAGTTTGCTTCTAAATTGACTGTATTTAATAATAAATTTATTTGAACCAATAATAAATGGTTTTGTCTGACAAGGGGAGGCCGCCAATTGTGAAATTCAGATTCGATTCATACTGCGCATAATAAAAGCTCATGGCCAGAGGTGTAATGTGGCAAAGCACGAAGATGCACTTCTCAGCCGTTGTCGAGAAAATCGACAGTTAAAAGAAACCGTTGCGGTGAAATGCTCTCTACGGTTTATAATTTCATACAGCGCCGTGGCGCAGTGGTAAGCGCTCGGGTTTGTAATCGGAAAGTCGCCGGATAGAATCTCGCGCCATGCAACATTTTTTTTTATTATTAGTTTTTTGTAATTCATATATATATATATATATATATATATATATATATATATATATATATATATATATATATATATATATATATATATATATGTCTCTGTGTGTGTGTGTGTGTGTGTGTGTGTGTGTGTGTGTGTGTGTGTGTGTGTGTGTGTGGGTGTGTGTGTGTGTGTGGGTGTGTGTGTAGACACATTTGAATAACAAAACAAAATACTAAAAAAAAAAAAAAAAAAAAAAAATTGCATGGCGCGAGATTCGATCCGGCGACCTTTGGATTACGAACCCGAGCGCTTACTGCTGTGCCACGACGCTGTCTATAATTGTTAATCGTTGAGAGTATTTCACCGCAACGGTTTATTTTAACTGTCGATTTTCTCGATAACGGCTGAGAAGTGCATCTTGGTGCTTTGCCACATTACACCTCTGGCCATGAGCTTTTATCATGCGCAGTATGAATTGAATCTGAATTTCACAATTGGCGGCCTCCCCTTGCGAGTGTGATTGTCAAAAGTTTTCTTTTTTCCTCTTAAATAATATGCATACACCGCTTTGTAGGTAGCTATGTAAGTTCAGTGCTTGCACACATGTGGGCATTCACAAACAAATCTCTATACACGTGAAAATTCAAGATGCTTCCTTGCGTTCATCTGTATGTGTAGGCTAATTCGGGAACTGCTGTACAGATTTTGATTCAGTTTCCACCAATAGATACATTGATTCACAAGCTAGGTTCCTGTATATAATAATAAATATTTGGAAAAAAATTGTCTGAATTGTGATGAATGAAAAGTTGTGAAAATGATGACGCTACCACCTAGGAAGCAGCTGCCATATTTTAAGAGAGCAGCAGTACTTTGAGGCAGCAGAAAGTGTGACAAAATTTGCATCTAATGTCAGGATTTCCATTTGAATGGGGGAGAGAACAATAGCCAAAAGGAATATTAAAAATTTTCAACACTCCTGTCAGCTGTAGTTCCATTATCAGTTATTGGCAATTGGTTTCAATGATATGCTTCATCATCATCATAGTCATCATCATCAGGCCCTGTAAATACATGGTAGCTGAGCTTTCCTGAAAAACATCAGTCACGAAGTCCCATGTGAAAATAACTGGTATATGCATCAACTCTTGTAGTAAGCAACCACACATGGTGAGACAGCAAACTGCTGACCGAAGGATATATCTATGGTGTCACATAACCACATGGATTTAAGTAGGACCTATGACCACAGCAGTGTGAGGTGCAAGTTATACACCACATATTGTCACACGGGTGCCGGCAGCTTGGCTGTACACAGTATTGTGATTATATACAAGGTGAGGCAGGAGTCATTCCCGGCCTACGAAGCATGTACTGAAGTGAGGTGACTGAATATGCAAGGGTCCAGCCCTATGTATACCACAGTTTTGTCTCCTTAAGCCCATAATCAGCAGCAGGTTTTAATTTTTGTATTGTTTTCCTAACTTTGTATCGTTTGGATGCTAACAACATTATACTTGCTGCATAATCTTTCATTGGAAGATCATTTGATTATGGGAATTTTAGTTCTTGTGTCTCTGCTATGAAAAAAAATATCATTCATAAAATTTCTTGTCTTCTGAGGATTATTCATTGACTTCCCTTGTCTTTTATCTTTGTGCTGTTGTGCTTCTGTTTATTCTAGTATTTCTTGTGTTACAACCTTCCAGACTGCTTCGCTTTTACAGTGGAGTCTCGATTAGCCGGTGCTCAGTTGTACGAATATGCAATTAATCTGGATTTTCAGCCATGAGCAAATATCGCTATAGTCTAGTCAAACACGGACATTTTGCTCTGGCACTACTAGCCAGCACCCCACGCGATCTGTGTAAGGCATTTCATTATTGTTTCAGTTAGACAGCACATGTTTCATTGTCTTCTCATTAATATTAGTGCTGCAAAGTTGCTGAATTGGTCACCAAGTGAAATTCCACTAGTCAAAAAATGAATGACTTCATTTGACGCATTTTCGGAAACACCCTTCATCAATCAAATACAAATTACAGAAAGTAGACAAATGTACAGAGAACAACATGATAAAAGTACAAGCATTACAAAGTTTTGTCATATTGAGAGCTGACATACACACCATGATCATCTAGGTATTTAGATGCATAAAGACATGTTTTAATTGATCCAGTCGTCATGGCAGACTAATTTCAAAACTACATCTTGCTTTCTAGATAGAAAATTTATGCCATGAAAGGGTGGTGAAGCATACATTGGTGGTGCCACATTGCGGTGAAACAGTGATAAATTTTTATTTACATAAAAATTGTTGAATGTACAGGGTGAGCACAAAGTCTTGCCCTGATTATAACAATTTCTTACAGAATAACCACTTGACATAATAATTTACGTTTTATGCCATTACATAGGTTAGTTTTACTAGTTTTTTTTTTAAGACCACTGATGTTAGTAAACCTCAACGTGTGCTCCCTTGGTGGGTCTGAGAATGTCGAGGCAGTATTCCAGTTCCCGCCAGGTGTTTCGTAACATGTGTTCTGTCACAGTACCCACAGCAGCTTGTATCCTAGCCTTCAGTTCGTCGTCGTCAGCAGCTGGTGTGATGAAGACTTTCCTTCATATAGCCCCAGATAAAAAGTCAAGGGGCGTAATGTCTGGAGAGTGGGGTGGCAAGAGTGTTGGGCCATTCCTTCCAGTCCATTGATCCTGAAAGGTTTCATCCAGGAAATCATGTACTATCAAAGCCCAGTGGGGTGGGGGGGGGGGGGGGGGGGTGCTCTGTCTTGCTGGAAAATTATCCGTGGTTGATATTCTTCTAACTGTGGGGCTTTGATAGTGCATAGTTCAAGAACTACTATGTCTTGTTTGTGCTTAGATAAAGGTCAGTTACCTACTTAATGCATCATCTAGAAGTGTATCTATAAAGATATCAAGTGAACTGTCAATCACTGTTGTGGTTGTGAATGTTTCCTGTTTATCATTTCTAAATGATGTTCTTCTGTAGGTTAATTTTGTTGCACAGTTTTCTTATGTCTGATTTGTAGGATGAGCATCAGTAGTGCGTCTTGCATATATCTGATCTTTTTCCAAAGTTGACGTTGGAGGATACACCATGAAACTTTGCTCTGAAGAGTTTGGAACTCGCTTAGTTCCACTGTAAGTGCCAGGCCTAAAAACGTATACTGGAACTCTCTGTGTGTGTGTGTGTGTGTGTGTGTGTGTGTGTGTGTGTTGGGAGGGAGGGGGGTGCAGAAAGTTCAGTTTTCTAGAAAGAATTTCATTTATTCGATATACATCAGAGCTACCCACAGCGCGCCGAACTTCACGCGTACAGGATGTGTGGGCCACGTATGGCTCAAGACCTGGCATGTGTCGGCTTTGTTTTGTCCTCAGAAGTACCAGCTGCAATGTGACACTTAATCGAGTATTGTGGTGTGACTTTTTTTGGTCTGCACAGCTCCCTTCAGGTTGTCAGAATTGTAGTGTCAGTGCTCTTGACCCTTCGCTATTTGTTTGTGGTACAGAGGGCATTCATAGTTACAGTGGCTGTTTGCAGAAAAGGAGGCAATCTAGCAATCTATCATCACAAACTTTTAGAAATGAATGGGAATGACAAGAGGGAAATGAGAATTATCAATATACACCATGCAGTTGCTTAAGTGACGGGTACCGCAAATTTTCAATAAAATGACGTTACAAGACAGTGCAGAAAGAATTTAAAGGTTTAATTGGCTATGAAAGAGAAACCCTCCTGCGGGTCAGGGGGTTAGAATAGGCCCGAGGTATTCCTGCCTGTCGTAAGAGGCGACTAAAAGAAGTCCCTCCCCCTCAAGGGGGTAGTTGGCGCCTGCGTCCGGAGACGGACGGTTCCACGACCTATATTTGCGGTCATTTTGGTTTTTCACTTCTTCTGGTTTCTTCCTTCCTTTGGTTGGTTCTTTCCTTTGTTCTTCTCCATCTCACTGTCTTACTTACTCTTTCCCTTGCCGCCTTCTCCTTGCCTTCTTCTCCTTGCCTTCTTCTCCTTGCCTTCTTCTCCTTGCCTTCTCTGGTCTCCGCCTCGGCGTTTGAGACAGCCTGTCCTTTCTCTCCCTCTCTCTTCTTTTTCCTCTTCTTCCTTCCTCCCTGTGCATGCCTGAAGGCCGACCCACGTGTTCGCACGCGTAGCCAGTGACGGGGTAACGCGTAATTCCCCGCCCTGGGTAGATGCATGTACCCCCTGGTAAAGGCCAGGCCCAGGGAGGGGTGATTGCCTGAGCTGACACCTTCCGACCATGCCAATTGGTCCCTCCGTCCGTTTCTCGGGAGGTGTGACCTAAGGTGTAAACATTCACCTAAGGCGGGAGTGCTCTCTGAGAGGGTCCCCACAAGGAAGGAGTGCGCCATCGGAGACGCTGGCAATCATGGGGGATTCCTCCGCAATGGATTTCTCTTCTTCTGTCTCGACTTCTGCCCAAAACGGAAACTTGACCAGCCACCAGTGACAAAAGTACTACCGCCTGCCCCACAGTTCCTCGTAGTTTCTCGATCTGAGGACGGAAAGGATTTTTCCTTTGTCAACCCTTTCGTTATCCAGAAGGGCGTGGATGCCATAGCCGGATCTGTCAAGTCTTGTACCAGGTTGCGTAACGGTACCTTGTTACTAGAAACTGAGAGCGCCTTTCAGGCACAAAAACTGCTTCGGGCCACACTCCTTTACACGTTCTCTGTCCAGGTGGAGGCTCACCGCACTTCGAATTCGTCTCGTGGTGTGGTATATACTAGATCACTTGACGGATTGACTGACGAGGAGATTCAGTCTTTCCTCTCTGAGCAGGGCGTGACGGCTGTCCATAGGGTCATGAGAAAGGTCAACAATGACCTTGTAGCAACCCGGACGCTTTTCTTGACCTTTGATAGTGTTCAGCTGCCGTCGCGCATCAAAGCGGGCTACGAGGTTATTTCTGTTCGCCCCTATGTCCCGACACCTACGCGCTGCTACCAGTGTCAGCATTTTAATCACAGTCGTCAGTCTTGTTCCAATGCAGCTAAATGCGTCGCTTGCGGCAGGGATGCCCATGAGGGTGACTGTCCACCTCCGTCTCCTCGTTGTGTGAACTGTCAGGGTAACCATGCAGCGTCCTCCCACGACTGTCCCCTCTACAAGGAAGAATGCTGTATACAGGAAATTCGGGTCAAAGAGAAAGTGTCCACCTCGGCTGCTCGCAAGCTATTTGCTAGTAGGAAGCCCACGCTGCTCCCAGTGGGAAATACAGTACTGTCCTCGCCTCTCCTCGGCCTACCAGGGAGGTGGCGATGCAGACATGCAGTCTGACCTTCAGCACTACGGTCGCCCGTTCGGCCAGTGCTAAGATCGCCCGGTCGACATCTCCTCTTCCTCCCGTCACCCCTCAGACACAAGCACCTTCATCACCTTCTGCCAAGACGAAACCCAGAAGTCAGATGCATGGGCCTTCAAGAAGGAACCGTCCCGTGCAGAGTTCCTACGTACCTCGAACTCCCAGCCATCGACCAGTACTTCCACTAAACGACCTTCCAAGAAGGCTCATAGGAAGCACAGTTCTCCTTCTCCGCCACGGCGCATTTCTTCTCCTGCGCCACCCAGCGGTTGCCGCCCCAGGCCGTCATCCGTTTCGCCTGGCCACACCGCTGGTAGCCGAACATCTGGCCGTTCACCACCGGAGGATGCTCCCCCTCCCGGCCATCTTAACAAGATGGCCGATGAGCCTATAGAACCAATGGACGATGACTGTCCGCCTACTGATAGCGGCGGCAGTGCTCGCTCGCAGCCAGGCCCTCAGCTGCCTTCGAGGTGACCCCTTCTTGCATTTTCTTTTTCTTCTCACGATGGCACTTTTCCACTGGAATATTCGCAGCATTCGCTCCAACCGAGAGGACTTGAAGTTGCTGCTCCGCTTGCACTGTCCGCTCGTTGTAGCCCTCCAGGAAACGAAGCTACGCCCGTGCGATCAAATTGCCTTGGCACACTACACCTCTGTGCGGTTTGACCTACCCCTTGTGGCAGGTATTCTGGCTCATGGAGGGGTTATGTTGCTGGTCCGGGATGATATTTACTACGATCCCATCACATTGTACACCGGCCTGCAGGCAGTTGCCGTCCAAATTATTCTCCCCGCTTTTACATTTTCTGTTTGTACCGTTTACACTCCATCGTCGTCTGCCGTTACCAGGGCAGACATGATGCAAATTATTGCTCAGCTACCTGCACCATTTTTGTTAAGTGGAGACTTCGATGCCCACCATCCCCTTTGGGGCTCTCCAGCATCCTGTCCGAGGAGCTCCCTGTTAGCAGACCTTTTCAACCAGCTCAATCTTGTCCGCCTCAATACTGGCGCCCCTACTTTTCTTTCGGACACATCTCACACCTATTCCCATTTAGACCTCTCTATATGTACTACTCAACTTGCACGCCGGTTTGAGTGGTATGCACTTTCTGATACATATTCGAGCGACCACTTCCCTTGTGTTATTCATCTCCTGCATCATACCCCCTCTCCGTACTCAACTAGTTGGAACATCTCCAAAGCAGACTGGGGGCTCTTCTCTTCCAGGGCGACCTTTCAGGATCAAACCGTCACAAGCTGCGATAGTCAGGTCGCACACCTCATGGAAGTCATTCTCACTGCTGCTGAATATTCCATCCCTCACACCACTTCTTCTCCACGTTGCGTACCGGTCCCCTGGTGGACCGCAGCATGTAGAGACACTTTACGTGCTCGTCGACGTGCTTTACCCACCTTTAAACGCCACACTACTGTGGCGAATTGTATCAATTATAAACGATTACGTGCGCAGTGTCGTCGTATTATTAAAGAAAGCAAGAAAGCCAGCTGGGCTGCTTTCACAAGCACCTTCAACAGTTTTACTCCTTCTTCTATTGTCTGGGGTAGCCTGCACCGGCTATCTGGCACTAAGGTCCACTCACCAGTTTCTGGCTTGACGGTCGCGAATGACGTCCTTGTGGCCCCTGAGGATGTCTCCAATGCCTTTGGCCGCTTTTTCGCAGAGGTTTCGAGCTCCGCTCATTACCACCCTGCCTTCCTCACCCGCAAACACGCAGAGGAGGCTAGGCCACCTAACTTCCGCTCCTCGAATCGTGAATGTTATAATGCCCCATTCACCATGCGGGAACTCGAAAATGCACTTGCCTGGTCACGGTCCTCTGCTCCAGGGCCTGATTCTATTCATATTCAGATGCTGAAGAACGTTTCTCCTGCAGGTAAAGGTTTCCTTCTTCGTACTTATAATCGCATCTGGATTGAGGGACATGTTCCCTCATGCTGGCGCAAGTCTATTGTTGTACCGATTCCTAAGCCGGGAAAGGACAAGCACTTGCCTTCCAGTTATCGACCCATCTTGCTTACCAGCTGTGTCTGTAAGGTGATGGAGCGAATGGTTAACTCTCGTTTGGTTTGGCTGCTCGAATCTCGACGCCTGCTTACCAATGTACAATGTGGATTTCGTAGGCGCTGCTCTGCTGTTGACCATCTGGTTACCTTGTCGACCTTCATTATGAATAACTTGTTGCAGAAGCGCCCGACCGCAACTGTGTTCTTTGATTTGGAGAAGGCTTACGGCATCTGTTGGAAGGCGGGCATTCTCCGCACCATGCATACATGGGGCCTTCGCGGTCACCTCCCTCTTTTTATTCGTTCCTTTTTAATGAATCGATAGTTCTGAGTACGTGTGGGTTCTGTCCTGTCAGACACCTTTCGCCAGGGGTGCCACAGGGCTCAGTTTTGAGCGTCGCTCTCTTCGCCATAGCGATGAATCCAATAATGGATTGCCTCCCAGCTGATGTATCAGGCTCCCTTTTCGTGGACGATTTTACCATCTATTGCAGCGCGCAGCGTACATGTTTCCTGGAGCGCTGTCTTCAGCGTTCTCTTGACCGTCTTTACTCCTGGAGTGTCGCCAATGGCTTCCGTTTTTCTGCCGAGAAGACGGTCTGTATTAACTTCTGGCGCTACAAAGAGTTTCTCCCACCGTCCTTACGACTCAGTCCCGTTGCTCTCCCATTCGTGGAGACAACAAAATTTTTAGGTCTTACATTTGACAGGAAACTTAGCTGGTCTCCACATGTGTCATATTTGGCTGCCCGTTGTACCTGTTCTCAGTGGTATGTCGTGGGGAGCGGATCGAACCGTCCTACTTCGCCTATATCGGTCGATCGTCCGCTGCTAGCTGGATTATGGGAGCTTTGTGTACTCCTCTGCACAGCCGTCCATCTTTCACTGCCTCAACTCCATACAACATCGGGGTTTATGACTTGCGATCGGAGCGTTTTATACTAGTCCCGTCGAGAGTCTTCATGCTGAAGCCGGTGAATTGCCACTCACCTACCGGCACAATATACTGCTTTGTCGGTAGCCTGTCGGCTACTGTCAATGCCTGACCACCCGTCTTTTCGTTCCTTTTTTGACAACTCTCTTGACCGTCAATACGGGTTGTATGTCTCCGCCCTGCTACCCCCTGGAGTTCGCTTTCGTCGCCCCCTTCAACACCTTGATTTTTCACTCCCTGCAACCTTTAGAGTGGGCGAGAGCCACTTGGCTTCAGGCTCAGGTTCGTGTTCACCCTGAACTCAGCTCGCTCCCAAAGGAGGTTACCCCTGGTTCGGTATACCACTCCCATTTTGTCGAACTTCATTCGAAGTTCATTAATATGACCTTCATTTATACAGATGGCTCTAAGACCAATGACAGGGTCGGGTGTGTTTTTGTTGTCGGGGCACAGAGTTTCAAATACCAGTTCCATGGCCATTGTCCGGTCTTCACAGCTGAGCTCTTTGCCCTCTACCAGGCTGCGGTCCTCCAGCCTCGGACAGCTTCTTGTTGTGTCCAGATTGTAGCAGGGTCATTTGTCGGCGCATTTTATCGCTGTGGCATGCTGATTGGGCTGCACTTACGGACAACAAGCTTCGGGCCTTAAAACCTCTTCCTGCGGCTTGGACGTCCTCCTCGCGCCCTTCTCGGCGGGAGGAGGTCGTTTTGGCCCGGTTACGAATTGGACCTGCCGGTTCAGCCATCGCCATCTGCTGATGGCTGTGCCAGCGCCGTTCTGCCCATGTGGGCAATTGCTGCCAGTCCGCCCCATTTTAACGTCCTGTCCGGATTTTAATACACTGCATCTTGATCTTGGCATGCCATGTACTCTGGATGCCATTTTAGCAGATGACCCAGGAGCAGCTGCTCGCGTTCTTCGTTTTATCAACTTGACAAACCTGTATAAGGACATTTGATTATGCTGTTTTTTTTTTTTTTTTAAATCCTCTGCCTGTCTGTCTTTTATAGTATTGTCCCTTTTAGTTGCTGTTTTAACCTTGTGCCTCGCGGTGCGTTCCTAACTTAGTCTGGGCACTAATGACCATTGTAGTTGTGCGCCCTTGAAAAAAAAAGAGGGGGAGAGAGAGAGAGAGAGAGAGAAAACTAGAGAAAACTACAGTGGTTGACAGACAGGATTCATTGTTCTGTAAATCAAGAAGCATGTTGTGCTAAACTTGCAGGCATGGAGCGTATGAAGTAATTGGTGGTACGAATAGTAAAAATTTCTGAGATTGCACGCGTTGTTTGCCTGTCAGTCGCAACAGTTTTAGATGGAAATGAATGAAGAGTATCGAGATTTCATATATTTCTGCAAAGTATGTTGGTTAAGTTTGGAGCTTGCCTGGAATGATTTTTTTTTTAATACCCCCTATTGTTGAATTTATGAGGAAAAAAGGATTAAAAGAATGGTAATAGATCTGGAATGGATTTAGACTGTGCATTTTAAGTGGACTTGACTGTACCCTGCACACAGTAAAACACTAAAAGGATAGAACCAACTTATTTCTGAAGTGATGGGGACGCATTTAAAAAGAACATTATTGTAGAAGTGAGACCGTCAGACGCAGTCCAATTCCCTAAGCTCACTGGTGTTAAAGAAAAGGCGAGATCTGAAGGATTCATTGTGGCCTTGAAAGAATTATGGTGTTAGTTTCCTAAATATATTGAGGACACTGACAATTTTACATCTACTTCTGAGCTGTTTTTAAGACTGTTTGCCATTTCAGTTGAAAGTACCCTTGCGCATGTGCAGATGTAAATGATTGCTCTGCAAGGCAATTCCCTATTTAAAGAGAATTCCCTTTAACATAGACCACAAAGATAATATTGTGGGGAAGGCGAGCCAAAGGTTGCGTTTCATTGGTAGGACACTTAGAAGATGCAACAAGTTCACTAAAGAGACAGCTTACACTGCACTCGTTCGTCCTCTGTTAGAATGTTGCTGCGCGGTGTGGGATCCTTACCAGGTGGGATTGACGGAGGACATCGAAAGGGTGCAAAAAAGGGCAGCTCGTTTTGTATTATCACATAATAGGGGAGAGAGTGTGGCAGATGTGATACACGAGTTGGGATGGAAGTCATTAAAGCAAAGACGTTTTTCGTCGCGGCGAGATCTATTTGCGAAATTTCAGTCACCAACTTTCTCTTCCGAATGAGAAAATAATTTGTTGAGCCCAACCTACATAGGTAGGAATGATCATCAAAATAAAATAAGAGAAATCAGAGCTCGAACAGAAAGATTTAGGTGTTTGTTTTTCCTGCATGCTGTTTGGGAGTGGAATGGTAGAGAGATAGTATGATTGTGGTTCGATGAACCCTCTGCCAAGCACTTAAATGTGAATTGCAGAGTAATCATGTACATGTAGAACATTAAAACTGTTCATGTCATCTACATTGCTTTCCTCATGTAGTTTTTCCATGTCTCCATATTAGACTGCAAAAGTGCTACAATATTTCAGTCAACATATGTGTGAAAGACATTTTTTCGTTTATGAGACTAAGTCAGTCATGATAACATGGCAACTTGAATGTGAAATTCTTTGAAATGGTCTGCGTCTACTCGCATGCCAGCAGATAGTACTAGACAAAAATTTCATGTCTTCATATTTAAGTAATACTGAAACTGTGTTTTGTTTATGATTTGTGTTCTTGAAAAATGTGAAATACTAAACCAAATCGAACGAAGTCCAGCTGAATTGTCATTTAAATGTGGCGTGTTTGCTGTTTTCCTCTGCTCGCGTTCAGACCACATGGCGTGGTTGTGGGGGAAATGTGCCAGTGAAGCTGAGTGCTGTGGAAGTTGTGCCAGGGCACGGTCTGCAGGCTGTATTCTTGCCCACACGTGATCTACATCAGTGTTATTCCTTCAAAAATAGTCTGCATAACACACTATACATTAATGCTATTGCTTTTTCAAGTCTTGAAATGCTTCTATGACTTGATCTTCGTGGCAGCTTTTAGTTAGTTCAGTGAAACTTCTTCAGCCTCATCTGTGCTTGTAAAATGATGGTTTTCATTTCTGAGAATGAAAGAAGTTGCATGGAGTGAATACGGATGCGGGGGCATCATTTACAGAACTATTTTTGACCAAAATTCGTGAACAAGCAATGAAGTGAATTGTTTAACACAAATTGAGACTTTTCCCTTTTTTTTGGATTGCTTCACAGAAGCTGCATTGAACTGCTAAGTAGTTCCCCGTGTTGAACTTTCAACCTTGGCAGGAACTCATTGTGTGCTATGCTGTTAGTACTGAAGAACACAGGCAGCATAAGTATCTCATTTGATGACACTTGCTAAACGTTTTTTTGTCTTGGCCGTGCAGAATGCTTCCGTTCCAATGGTTGAGCATTAGATTGAAAAACATGCCCAAACACTTGTTTAACCTGTTACGGCATGTTCGAAAAGCTCTGCATTGGTGTGGACTTCATATAGCAACTCCTGAGCAACATGCATTTGCCAGTGTTATTGTTGAAAATTTAGTAATTTGGGAATGCAGTTTGCTGTCACTTTTGTACCCAAAACAACTGAAAAAATATTATCTAATAAACCAACTGACACGCCAGTGTCTACATCTGTGAATGTTGTTTGGCAATTGTTGATAACAGTTTCTATCAAATTTTCCATGGTTTCATCGGTTGATGGTGTGTTGTGCATATAAAGAGCACTTGGCATCTTCAGTGTCTTGATGGCCTTCTACGAAATGCTCATACCATATTTAAACCCTTGCTTTACAAATAGCAGATTCACCAAAAGCAGTATTAGGCATTTATAAAACATGACTGCACCTTATTGTTTTTATAGCAAAATTTAACACAAATTCGTCAATCGATTTTTATAAAGAGTAATTGCCAATACTATCAAAACACACCAAATTTCCTGTTATCTTTTGAACACACCTCACATAATATCAATTTTGTTTCATTTGTATGTTGGTGCTAATGCATAATGAGACTAGTAATTTTGCTAACTGTAAGGACTTTTTATCACTTCTCTGTCAAATGCATGTTAAAAATAACTTCCTATCGAGTGTCAACCCAAGGTGTACATTGACTCTCCATACATAAGTCGCTACACTTAGTCCAGTCAGTGAAGGAAAAATATCTTGTAGTCATAAATTTTTTACACAGTGTTAGGATGGAGAGTCCTGAACAGCATACAAAAAATCCTGACAGGTGGGATGTAAGGGTTGAGGTTTTTTTTAGCAGGGGATAGGGTGTTTAGGTGTGTCTTTCTCAAATAATAAGGAAACTGTAGGTTCTAGTGAAAATGTTTCACACCAAAAATTAAGTTGTATTAAATTTCTTACAAAATAAGGGTCCTGTTCATTTTTTCTCTAGTACTAGTAGTGTCTGCATTGCAGGGGATGGAATAATGGCAGATTATTAAAAATAAATTCCCATCTTTTTGCAGTTTCTTCAGTTTTAATCTACAGTTCATAACCAATAGATTGTGGTCAGAGTCCACATCTGCCCCTGGAAATGTCTTACAATTTAAAACCTGGTTCCTAAATCTCTGTCTTGCCATTATGTAATCTATCTGAAATCTGTCAGTATACCCAGGCTTCTTCCATGTATATAACCTTCTTTTATGATTTTTGAAGCAAGTGTTGGCTATGATTAAGTTGTGCTCTGCACAAAATTCTATCAGGCGGCTTCCTCTTTCATTTCTTAGCCCCAATCCATATTCACCTACTACGTTTCCTTCTCTCCCTTTTCCTACTACCGAATTCCAGTCACCCATGACTATTAAATTTTCGTCTCCCTTCACTATCTGAATAATTTCTTTTAATTCATCATACATTTCTTCAATTACTTTCTCATCTGCAGAACTAGTTGGCATATAAACTTGTACTACTGTAGTAGGCATGGGCTTCGTGTCTATCTTGGCCACAATAATGTGTTCACTGTGCTGTTTGTAGTAGCTTACCCATACTCCTATTTTTTTTATTCATTATTAAACCTACTCCTGCATTACCCCTATTTGATTTTGTTTTTATAACCGTGTGTTGACCTGACCAGAAGTCTTGTTCCTCCTGCCACCGAACTTCACTAATTCTCACTATATCTAATTTTAACCTATCCATTTCCCTTTCTAAATTTTCTAACCTACCTGCCCGATTAAGGGATCTGACATTCCATGCTCCGATCTGTAGAAGGCCAGTTTTCTTTCTCCTGATAACGACGCCCTCTTGAGTAGTCCCCGCCCAGAGATCCGAATGGGGGACTATTTTACCTCCGGAATATTTTACCCAAGAGGATGCCATCATCATTTAATCATACAGTAAAGCTGCATGCCCTCGGGAAAAATTACAGCTGTAGTTTCCCCTTGCTTTCAGCCGTTCGCAGTACCAGCACAGCAAGGCTGTTTTGGTTAGTGTTACAAGGCCAGATCAGTCAATCATCCAGACTGTTGCCCCTGCAGCTCTCCTGTAAGTAGACAAAATAACTCCACCATATAAATATGAGCTCGGTCAAGTTATTTTCCATGTATTTTATGAGTACTTTCTGCAAATGTTATATGAGCTGTTGTTCCAACTACATTCCTGTAAACAGTGACAGAGAAGTGTTTAATTTGTGTGGTGATGTCAGTGACCTCTATAGTACTAATGGGAAAGGGACTGGATGGGCAAATGAGATACCTTGCTGCTGTCCATCATTGACTATGTATTGTAAAGCCATGTAATTGTGTTATAGTTACTTGGTGGCGCGTTAATGCATAACGAGGAAGTTTTCGCATTTCTCTAGTCACTGTGATAGGGAGAGGTTGTATAAATCTTTCCCAGTCAGGAATTGCTGGCACTTGTTGAGTGGAGTGCACTTAGTGGAGCCACTCACTCCACATCCACAGTGTGTCTTCCGAGGGGGGTTTGAATATGTCTGAGGGAATGGGGACTAATTGTGCTCAGGTGTAGAGCAGTAATGTGCTGTAAAGCATTGCTTGACTGACATTGAAATATCTGAAGTTCTAAAACACCTCCTTGACCTACCTCTGTTGAAGGAGAATGCAGTTTTAGGCCCTGGGTCTCTTCAAATGTTGAGAGGGCTGAGGTTGGGGTGATACATTTTTTACTCCTTATGCTCTGAAAACTATTCCTGACAGTGATAGTAGAGATAATAAAATTGACCTTATTTTATTCTCTTTGGTGTGAGACATTGTCAAATACTTATTGACGGCATGTTACACTTGGGACAGGGTCTCCAATGTTTTCAGATTTTTACATAATAGCTCACTTCACAACTGTAAGTATGTACTAATTTATGAAACTTAAAGTAACTCATCTACAGAAACATGAACTCGGTGAAGTTATATTCTCTACTCATGTAATAGACCTGCACAGGAAATACGGGGAGGTATAGTCTGTCTACAAAATGAAAAGTGAATAGTGCTCATGGAGGGGAATTAGCCTTTCCTGGAAAAATGCTACAGCTGCCATATAGGATGGCAATCAATTTCCCCTCTAGCAGAGATTTACATAGAATTTGTACATATGCATTTCTCATGCTTTTGTTATTTCTAAGTCATACTTCCATTCCATGCAGTCTTAACACATTATGTGGAAAAATAAACATCCTCCAGACATTCAGCGCACTGCATCACCAGTGTTTCATAAGACACACTGTGGAAGGTTGGCATAACTTTGAGACACGCTGTAGTTGCTTGTTGTGCCGTGTTGGGGTGAATGGAGTGGGTAATCACTTGCTAGATTTTCAGTTTGCCCAGTTTGCAAACCTATGAAGGAGGGAAATGCATGAACACAATCCGGCAACGTACCTCTCCTTGCATTTCTACTGTACACATCTCCCCACCCCACCCCACCCCCCACCACCACCACCTCTGCTCTCCTCCCCTCCCCTCCCCCTCCCCTTCCCCTTTCACCCTGTTATGCAGTGTTTCTTTTAATATAGCTCTACTATGTTTAGGTATGGCACAAACATTTAATAATTATTTTCAACACATTTCATTTAAAGATAAGTGTGAATTTTATATATTTTTAATAATTGCAATTTTTCCAATCCCTGCGACACGGAAACCATTTGTTGCAGGAAAAAAAATGGATTGGAGCTTTCTTTGTAGCAAATTTAAAGTAGGTCAATTTTGTAGTGGGAAACCTGCTCGTTTGAAGCCACAGTTTTTAGAATTATTTGAGAAAAACAAAACATCATCCTCCCCATCATCCCCCCCCCCCCCCCACCTGCCTTCCCACATCCTTGGCCCAACCTCAGTATCTCACACCCCATCAGTCATGTGTTTTAATATGTTGTTCAGAACACTCCTTTCCAGTGCTGTGCAAAAATTTGTCACAACACAATCCCCCCCCCCCCCCAATTATTATTTTTATTTTTTTTCCCAACAGAGCTGTTATAAATCTTTTTGTGGAGAACTGAAATGTTTGTCATCTTCAACTTTTGTAGTCCTGTCTTCCTCAGTTATCAATATACCGTGAAATGTTTGTCTTTACCTTGCTGGACTTTATTTGTATTACATCATTTCTCTACGGTGGTAAGTTACTGTGACTTGCAAACTTTTGTGCAATTTTTGAGCAGTGCATAAGGCTGTATTGTCACCATGCTCTGGTAGTGATGAGAGGCAGATCATTTATGTAGTTACTGAATCCTGCATGTACTATGTGTGGTCTGTGTTGTTATGATTTTTACAATTTTGATAAGAGCCTATGGAGGAAATCAAAATGCAATAGGTTAAGGAAGGTGCATTTTGTTGCCAGATAATATTATTACACTGCACTGTCCCAGGTTTATGCCCTACTTGATACCTCATGTGGCCTGGAAGAGGGGATAATTAGCACTGCAGTGGTGGCAGCTGAATCCTTTAATGAGGGCAGAGGAGGAGGAAGTGGGGCAGAGACTTGACTGTTGGTGTTCTCTCATCTTTTTCCTACACATTATTCCTAGGGTGAAGGTGCGATACATTTCTTGATCTGTCTTTGGCTCTTTGGGGTCTGGTAGCATTATTGTTTTGCTTTAAGCCTTCTGTTCTTGACAGTGCATTTATTTTTGTGCAAGAGATCAGCTTACATTGATACTGAGATACAAATAATAAATACCACATTTTCACACTTTTGCAAATAAAAATAACAGTTACTGTCTGTCTTATTCTGTTAGCCCTCCACCCCTCCCACTTCCTCCCCCATGCTGCCCTCTCCCACTCCATACAATACTGATTACAAAGTTGTATTATACAAACTCTTTTGCATTTATATCTAATGAGTGAATGAAACTTCTCAGGATTTATTTGAAAACCCGAAGGAGCTGCAGTTGTCTGGATTTCCTGTGGCTGCTGACACTGATTATTAAACTCTGACACGAAGTGAATCGACAAAGGTAAGTAGCATTGTTTCTTCTATAATGAACTAATAAATACGCATGTGGGGTTATCATGGCCTTACAACCTATGTGGATGACTAGTGGTTATGAGGCAGGCCTGTTTTTTTTTTTTTTTTTTACAGTTAGTGAGAAAGCATGTAAATATTTTGTCACAGTTTGCCTTCTCATTGTAAAGTGCCTACCATATGACTATGGTACAAGGGTGCTGCTGCCCTGGGTAACTAACTGACTTTCCTTAAAATTGTTTCTGAACTGATACAAAGTGCTCAACAACTTCCCATTTGCTATATGTGTTGTGCAGATTTAGTGACTTTGTTATGTTGCTTCAGGGCTTGCATAGGTACTACTTGCTTACTGTGTGTTATTATGCTGAACAGTTTAATTTTGAAAGAGTTTTGATTAATGGGTGTCCATTTGATTTCTTGTTAGAGAAGAGGTGAAATATATACCAATTAAGGCAGTGATGTACAGATTTGTTAGTAATGCAAGCTGCAAATCCCTCCCTGTGATTATGGGAGGCTGGCAAAAAGAGAGAGAGGCGAGATGCCATCGCACCAATAGCCGTCTCATGGGCTGTGGTCAGTGCACCCCTGCATTAAAAGAACTAAATTTCCCAAAATGTTGTTGAAATTTTGGATGCACTGCTGTGCCAGGATACATTATGATAAATGATGTGAATGCTGTTTGTGGCTGGGATTCAACTGAATATGAGGGATGTCTTTAAAGAAACCCACCGGGACTAGAACAACCTGCCTGGGGTCATCAAAAATTTGATTTGATTTGATTTATTATTGGTCCTGTAGATCATACAATTTGTACAGGAAAGCACATCATGATATAGGACGAGTCAATTTGAAAAATTATGTTAAGATGGTATATGACGAGAGATGACAGTAGTGGCACATAACTCACATAACAGAGTACATATAGGATGTGTAGACAAAATATAAAAAAGGTGGTGTGTGATGAGAGATGACGGTGGTGCATACTACACATAGCAGTATACATATAAGAGATACAGACAGAATATGAGTAACAAACAATAATTAAATTATCTTACTAGGTAGAAATATCTACAAGTGAATATACAGCTTATTACAAGTAATAAAAATATTGTGGTACATAGTTCACATAGCAGAATACATATATGAGATACAGAGAGAATATAGATAAGATACAATATTTAAATTATCTTACTAAGTAGAAACATCTGCAACTGAATAAACAGCTTATTGCAAGTAATTAAAATTTTGTTTAAAGAAATTCATGTACGGAATAGAAACAGTGATTTAGTAGCAATTCCTTTAATTTAATTCTCATTATTTTTGGGTTCTTGCTTGTTTTTATGTCTGTTGGGAGGTGGTTGTATATTTTAATGCCCATACATTTAACCCCATTCGCATATAATTTTGTGTTGTTGGCTATAATTTGTAACAATGTTTTGTTTCGGGTGTCGTGTGTGGCGGTCTGCATTTCTGTCGAGGGTGTCCAGGCGCTGTACTGTGAAACAAGCTAGTTCCAATATATAGAGGCATGGCAGTAGCAGGATTTTTAGCTGTTGAAATAGTGGTTTACAGTGTTCAGTTCTTTTTTTACATTTCATTGTTCTTACTACTTGTTTTTGTAACTCAAAAATTGTGAGAGATTCAGAGCTATTTCCCTAGATGGTTAGGCCATAGCTCAAGACAGACTCAAACAGGGCGTGGTACACCAGCTTCAAGGTATCTACACTGGCAGTGTCTTTTAATGATTGTAATAGATAGCAGGTTTTACTAAGCTTTTGTGGCAATGCCTCTATGTGGTTTCCAATTTAGTGTGTTACTGATGGTAAGTCCAAGAAATGTGGTGTCCTGCCTGTTTGTAATGTCATCTTTGCCGGTAACTATAACTGCATTGAAGTGGGTTAGATTTTGTCTAGTATGGAAGTTCTTACTTACAGTTTTTTGAGTATTTATGAGTAGCCTCTTTGCTTCAAACCACGATTGTAAATGGCAATTAGTTTCATTAACTGCATCTTGCAACCTGTACTGGTTATCAGGATATTTCTGCCGTCCGCATACAGAAAAGAGCTGGCTTTGGTATGTGTTCTGGGAGATCATTTATGAACAATATGAAAAGAACAGGGCCAAGGACAGATCCCTGAGGGACGCCATTTGTTGTATGTAATATATCTGACCTGCAGTGCCTGAATGTCTCTGATTTTCTTATTTCTACATATTGCTTCCTTTGACTAAGGTAGCTGTGGAACCAATTGTGGGCTACACCTCTAATCCCATACTTATGGAGTTTCATAAGCAGCAGCTTGTGGTCGACCATGTCAAAGGCCTTGGACTGATCAAGAAATACACCGACAGCAGGTTGTTCATGGTCAACGAAACTTGAGCACTTTTCTAGAAATGCATACAGAGCATGTGTGGTGGACCAATTTTTCCGAAATCCGTATTGGGAAAATGTGATTATGTTGTTAGAATTTAAACATATTTCTAATCCAGTTAACATACAGTATTCAAATATTTTTGAGAAGGCAGATAGTATAACAATTGGCCTATAGTTTGTCATGTCCGTTTTCTCTCCCTTCTTGTAGAGAGGTATAATTTTAGCAAGTTTTAGCTGGTTTGGAAATGTTCCCTCTAGAAATGAGGTATTTGTGATATTTGACAGGGGTCTACTGATGTAATTTGAACACTTATGAAGTAAGAAGCAGGGTATCAGATCATGCCCTGCAGAATAAAGCTTTTTTTTAATATCATCTTCAATTTCATACGGTGTTGTAAGAGGTAGGAAAAAGGAGTTCAGAGGAGCATTATTTTTGAGACAAGAGTGTGCAGTGTTTGGAAAGTTAGTCAGGAGATTTGTGGGAGGAGAGTGAACAGTATTTGAAGAGTTGGTTAGGGGATTTGTGGAAATTTCTGAAAAATAGCTGTTGCATTTATTGACAATTTTATGTGCATTTTCAGTCTTTTGTCCTTCTATATTTAGTGTGATTTTATCCTCTATCCTTAACTTTCTACCAGTCTGTTCATTTAGTATACCCCAGATGGTCTTAAATTTGTTGGAAGAGCACCTAACTGTTTTATCATTATGATCTTTTTAGCCCATTAGATAATTCTCGTGTATGTGTTTTTGTAATTTTATAGTATACCTTGAACTCTTTGGATTTGCCACTGTCCAGTTTGCTAAGTCTGTGCAGCAGCCTCATCTTTTCTGATGAAGTTTTAAGACCTTTTGTGACCCAAGCATTCTGTTTTTGTTAGTGATAGTCTTTGTTTTCTCTGGGAAATGGCAATTAAAGTAATATTCAAGTATCTGCAGGAAATAGCCATATTTTCGTTTGTTGTTGAGGAAGTAAATACACTTTGCCAGTCTTCTTTCTCTAAGCTAAGTACAAAGTTGTTTATGTTGCTATCACTATAACTTCTACATTTAATAACTGTTTCTCCTGTTGGGAGTACATTGAGTGGTGCATTAAAATATATTGTTAGTGCACTGTGATCTGAAAAACCAACATCTATAATTTTTACAGTGCAATCAGTGTTAGTAGCAACCTGATCAAGACAGCTGTTTAATCTCGTAGGACATATAACTTTCATATTTAAGTTGAATGACGTCATTAAATTTACTAATTGGGACTTTTGAGCAGATTCTTCAAGGAAATCAATGTTGAGATCACCGCATATTATTATATTTTTTGAGCTGTTGTGACAAGCTTTTTTAGCAATAGTACAAAGTTTCTGAGGAAGACTGAAAAGTTACCACTAGGTGATCTATATACACACATTATGTACATATTTAGGTCGGCAAGTACTACCCCAGCTATTTCAATGTCTTTGCCTAAGGAATACACTTCACTGGGATGGAAAGGTTCACAGCTAATGCTATTTATTATGTATATAAAAGTTCCACCACCTTTGTAATTTTTCCTAGAATAGTGGTGGACTAATCTGTAAGTTTTGAATATACTGATCAGGTAATTTTGACTCTTTTAGCCAGTGTTCACTAATACACAGTAAGTGCATGTCTGACAAAACATTAGTATCACTTGTAAGAATTTCAAGTTCACTTACTTTATTTCTCAATCCTTGTACATAGTGACAGTATATGTTAAGGTTGTCACGTTGTTCTGTGTGAGGAAGATTTATGTCTGCTGTGTCCTCTTGCGAAAGATATGACTTGACCATAAAAAATCTTCGTTATTAGATGACACCTTTTAGTTTTTCTTGACAATCTTCTCAGAGATGTTGAGATCTTGCTGCTTGAAGCTGTACTCCCAGAAGAAACGTGACTCTCCAGTGACAAATATGATGCATTGGGAGTATGTTGTGATCTCGTAGACTTTCCTTGTTGAGCTGTTGTTTGAATAGCGGTATCCGAATTTTGACTTTGTAATAATTTGCCACTAGTTTCTTGTGATTTTGTAGGTGAAGTTTTCCTATCTGTTTCTTCATTAATTGCAAAGGAATTTTTTGATGCAGCTGTGTTTTTTTTTTTCTTCCAATAGTACACTTTCATTAGGTGGTGTGGTGTTTTCATATATTTTGGACGTTTCTGTTAATAATGCGTTAGCTAGTACATGTTTTCCTCGGCGGTTTCTGTGCATTCCATGGCGAGTAAAGAAGCTTCTTTCTTCAGAGCTAATGTCTAAGAACTTGACATGTTTGAATGCTTTACAGATTTTCCCCAACTTCCTGTTTGTGAAACTTATTTCGGTATTTACACATGAACTTGTTATTAAGTCATGTCTGTGTGGAATGCTAATAACGATCGTTTTTTGTTGTCCAATTCTTTCCAACGTTTGGCGCAATGCTCTGACTGCATCTTTTGACTCGTTTTTTCATCATTACTTCCAGCAATAACTACAGACATCATTTGTGTGTGGGTTGCAGTCTTTAAGTATTTCCTGGAGGGGAGCCCCGGGTTTTACAGTTCCTGTAACTAAAAATTCTGATTGCTTATTCATGAGAATAGTGGCCAAATCTCGTCCATGGCTATAAGAGAAGATGAAGATTTCTGGTTTTGTTGCCTTTTCTCTCGCTAACGTTTTTTCTCTCTCTGGCCGTAAATCGAGTTTTAAGCTATTTACTACATTTCTAACGCCTTTAGAGTTGCTCTGAATAGTATTTATTTGCTTCTGTTTTGAAACTTTCGGTGGCACGCCTACATCACATAAAATACTTGACCTGTTTGCGATTTCAGTCTTCTTTTTTGCATGTTTCTCGTGCGCAAGGAGTTGAGATGTGTTTCTCGTATTCGTAGTATATATTGAAGCACCTTGTCTAGCACAAACCGTTTCCGCACTGATGTTGTAAAAAGCACTTTGTTCGTTTTTCATACACGAATAATTTATATTTATATCGACACTCAGTGTATTCATTAGTGATTCAGTACCTTTAATGTAGTTTTTAGCCATTAAGAGTTCTTCTTGCAGCGCATCTGAGACGAATTATTCAGTAGCGGCGTTATACTTTGTGATTGCATTATCTCGTCCATTGCACTGAACAAAGCCACATTCACAATGCGGATTTATCACTTGAATATTCTTCATGAACGATTTATGGATCCATAGATGTGTGAAAGAGCACAAACGAATACCGCTCTAAACACTATTTTAACAGTTTATGCACTTTAAATTGTATATAACTGGCTGTTTTACAGAGCACTTTACTGATATTTGCGTACCAGACGCCATCTTGCCAGAATGTGAACAGAAAGACAAACAACAAGGAACTGAGAAGTGGAAGGGCACTACAGATACACAGTCTAACAAGTAATCCGTTGAGAGAGACCCTGAGAGATAGCAAAAGCAGAGACCAAGAACCAATGCTGTGTAAAGACAAGATGATAGCGAAGTGAAGACACTACTGATTCTAGTGTTGCTGTGCCGGGCTATGCTAGAGTCTAGAGCACCTATGAAGGTGGATGCGATGCATGCTCTGAGCAGAGAGAGGGAAAATATTTTGTGGCATTGCCAATTTTCTTCTGTCAGTTGCTGCATGCTGACAGCTTACTGGCATACACGTAGTTATATAGTGAACTGCATTCTGAGTAAAGCAGATGTTAAGACATGAAAGTGCACATGCAACCTCGCTCCCCTCCCCACTGACAAACACACACAATTCAGACACAGAAACAAATTAATAAGTAACAGTAATTAATACTTACACATTTCCCAGTAAGAAATCCACACCACCGTCTTTGCTGTCTGACTTAGATGACTTGCACACAGCAAGATTTGTAATGAAATTTTCAATAATTGTGCTTCTGCCAATTTCTCTTCATAATCTTCATCCTGCAGTTTTTATGCATGTCAAACATATGCTACCCACGTAGATGTTTAGATGCTGTCAATTGCTTTGTGTGTAAATCTTAAAACATTTGCAAATTTAAATGCATAGTTTTTTATGCAATATATGCTTTCACTTGAGCTCAGAACAGATTAGCTGGGTTCTAATGAAAATGGTATGGAAGTAATCTAACAGTATAGTGTCCATTCTGCTTTGTATTTCGACTCTCGTACTCTCTTAATGCAGGCTGGTGGCCATCAACAGGAACCAACAACTATGCTCTTGTATGTGATAAACCATGAGGAGGTATTCCATCACAGGACAACCGTTCTGGAGTTCGTGATTGACAGTTGTTCCTTAAACCACTGTTTGAAGACACAAAATGTAATTTCAGAGCGGTAATTTGCAGAATTTTTAGCCTTTGAATCCTTAAAAACTAACTTACTCTTGGGAATAAAGCCACTTTCTGATGATCTACATCTACATCTACATCTACGTCCATACTCCGCAAGCCACCTGACGGTGTGTGGCGGAGGGTACCTTCAGTACCTCTATCGGTTCTCCCTTCTATTCCAGTCTCGTATTGTTCGTGGAAAGAAGGACTGATGGTATGCCTCTGTGTGGGCTCTAATCTCTCTGGTTTTATCCTCATGGTCTCTTCGCGAGACATACGTAGGAGGGAGCAATATACTGCTTGACTCTTCGGTGAAGGTATGTTCTCGAAACTTCAATAAAAGCCCGTACCGAGCTACTGAGCGTCTCTCCTGCAGAGTCTTCCACTGGAGTTTATCTATCATCTCCGTAACGCTTTCGCGATTACTAAATGATCCTGTAACGAAGCGTGCTGCTCTCCGTTGGATCTTCTCTATCTCTTCTATCAACCCTATCTGGTACGGATCCCACACTGCTGAGCAGTATTCAAGCAGTGGGCGAACAAGCGTACTGTAACCTACTTCCTTTGTTTTCGGATTGCATTTCCTTAGGATTCTTCCAATGAATCTCAGTCTGGCATCTGCTTTACCGACGATCAACATTATATGATCATTCCATTTTAAATCACTCCTAATGCGTACTCCCAGATAATTTATGGTATTAACTGCTTCCAGTTGCTGACCTGCTATTTTGTAGCTAAATGATAAAGGATCTATCTTTCTGTATATTCGAAGCACATTACACTTGTCTACATTGAGATTCAATTGCCATTCCCTGCACCATGCGTCAATTCGCTGCAGATCCTCCTGCATTTCAATACAATTTTCCATTGTTACAACCTCTCGGTACACCACAGCATCATCTGCAAAAAGCCTCAGTGAACTTCCGATGTCATCCACCAGGTCATTTATGTATATTGTGAATAGCAACGGTCCTATGACACTCCCCTGCGGCACACCTGAAATCACTCTTACTTCGGAAGACTTCTCTCCATTGAGAATAACATGCTGCGTTCTGTTATCTAGGAACTCCTCAATCCAATCACACAATTGGTCTGATAGTCCATATGCTCTTACTTTGTTCATTAAACGACTGTGAGGAACTGTATCGAACGCCTTGCGGAAGTCAAGAAACACGGCATCTACCTGTGAACCCGTGTCTATGGCCCTCTGAGTCTCGTGGACGAATAGCGCGAGCTGGGTTTCACATGACCGTCTTTTTCGAAACCCATGCTGATTCCTACAGAGTAGATTTCTAGTCTCCAGAAAAGTCATTATACTCGAACACAATACGTGTTCCAAAATTCTGCAACTGATCGACGTTAGAGATATAGGTCTATAGTTCTGCACATCTGTTCGACGTCCCTTCTTGAAAACGGGGATGACCTGTGCCCTTTTCCAATCCTTTGGAACGCAACGCTCTTCTAGAGACCGACGGTACACCGCTGCAAGAAGGGGGGCAAGTTCCTTCGCGTACTCTGTGTAAAATTGAACTGGTATCCCATCAGGTCCAGAGGCCTTTCCTCTTTTGAGCGATTTTAATTGTTTCTCTATCCCTCTGTCGTCTATTTCGATATCTACCATTTTGTCATCTGTGCGACAATCTAGAGAAGGAACTACAGTGCAATCTTCCTCTGTGAAACAACTTTGGAAAAAGACATTTAGTATTTCGGCCTTTAGTCTGTCATCCTCTGTTTCAGTACCATTTTGGTCACAGAGTGTCTGGACATTTTGTTTTGATCCACCTACCGCTTTGACATAAGACCATGACATGATCCAATGTGAAGCACTATAATTCTACTACTCTTGCCACCTGAAACTTCTTACCCACCATACCCATTGCTTATATTCCAACACTCGGCCCTTGCAAGGCTTTATTTCATGAAAGTTTCATCTACATAATAAATTTGAGATGTGCCAACTTAATCTAATCTCCTGCTGTGTTCACAGAAACACAGTCCTTACCATTACAACATAACTGTGTTCCATTAGTAAATTTCTTCCGTTGTTCGTTTTATGATATCTGAATCCCATGGCTTTCAGTATGCTCAACACGGTCGACTTACTTCCATTAAAATTGTTGGCTTCTTTCATTCATGAAACTTCTTCTTCTTATGTCAGATATTCATCTTTTTGCATACAAAATTAATAGTGTGTGTCACAAAATTGTCTAGGTCACCCAGTTCTCTTTTGTGGTTGTGTTGCTGGTCTGGTGACTCAAATGCAAGACGAGCTGCAGGGTTCAATAGACATATAGGCTTCATTTGATATCCTCTGAAAAGTCCTCAAACCAATACCACAACCTTCAGCTGTCTGCTTCTGACATGTGGCAACAGTGCAGCAGAAGCCTTCTGCCAGCTCGGATTCAGCAGCAGACTTTTGAAGTGCTGATACATGAGGAACACTTCCTCTTGCTTGCTTGCTTGAGCAGCACCTGGTGTGATTGCTTACCGTCAGTCATAATGAACGCTATGATGGCCAGCATCGGGGCTCAAATAAACAGTGAGCTTTATGAACACAGCGTGATCTTTACTGAATAAAGACAAGAATGTCACTGATGTGTGATGGGCTGTGTTCCACATGGCACATTTGCACACATTTCTGCACATCTGACCTTGACCCATGTTTGTTGTTCCCCTGAACTCTAATGCTTGCTGATACAACTACTCCACCTAGTGGCCAGGGTCCAGTTCCATGCTATCAGGTGGGCTTTCAAAGGTGCCAAGCCGAGATACCAGAAGTACATTTCTGTTTCGACTGTGCTAGCTCTCAAGTACACAACATAGTAAGAGGTGGGAGGATAACAAATTGTCATCTTTGACAGGAGAGTCAAGTTCAGTGTTGCGCTAACAGAGATTGGAAAGGTTGGCAACCACGGGATTGTAGAGACAGACAACTGCGAGCTCTCGGTAAAATCAGTTGGTGTCTTTTATAAACACTGCTTCAGGGTCTGAGAATTTCCTCGCAAGTGGAAATTCCCGGACAACCCACGTGTTTTGTGTGTACATTGCCACCTCTGTACTCCTCTCAGTGTGGCATTCAGTACTAACTTTCTATCATAGAGTTCTAGACTAAACATGTATAATATCCCCATTTCTGCAGTGTCCGTAATGTGGATGTTCTGATTGTGTAAGATTGCTTGTTGGTCGTCTGTGCCATTTCTGTTCAAGAGAATGTTCATTGTTCTACACCCGTGCTCATAAATTAAAGATAATACTGATACATGGTGAAACAACGCTCTAGTGGGCGGTTTGCGGGTTTAAATCTCCTCGGGGTATGACCGTGCGGTGCATTTGGCCTGCAGTCATCGCACAGTGACGCTGGCATCAGTCCACATACGCAGAGGTGTTTGGTGCGTATCAGAGTACGGTGCCGCGCGTAAGTGTGCAGACGTTTTCATATGTGCTAATGGTGACTGTGTGCTGAAAATGGCTCTCAGAACAAATATTCAAGATGTTATGAGGGGTAGAATACTGTGCGACTGGAGGCTGGTCAAACACAGCAGGTCATAGCACGGGCCTCCGTGTGCCACAAAGTGTGATCTCAAGATAATGGCAATGATTCCAGCAGACAGGAAACGTGTCCATGAGCTACAGTACAGGACATCCACAGTGTGTAACACCCCTATCTAGTGTTGCCCCGGTTCAGAAATATCGTAGATCCGGGACTGATACACAGAAATGCCTGAGCTGTAGTGGGGAGTTGGGTGTCTCCACGTGACCCGTGTTTACATTTAGTGATTTTCCTGTTTCTTCTTCGTTTATTGCTCTCACGTCAAATGAAAACAAAACTTATTTCTGTGGCCGGGAGGTATCAAGTGAAGTAAAATGCATTCACATAATTACGGAAGGCAGAAATAAGTTATTAGTTTCAGTTTTTATTTCCACCTTTCTGACAGTCAAGCATTAATCGCTTTGCGGAACAGTGACGTTATTTCAGTCGGTTTGCTGAAGAAATTTGGCTTTAATTAATCTCTCCCCCTGATGCAGTCAATTTAATTCAAACGAAATGTTTAATTCAACACTATTGGCTAGTTTCATCTGTTTGCTGCATTTCAAGCCCTTGTTTTCATCTTCTAGCACGTATGGCATGATGCCATAATAAAGAACCAAACATAACACACTACTGGTACTCCAAGAAAATTTGCATCCGAATCTGGACTTATGAATGTGCACTTTAAGCCAAATTATGCATTTTAGTGTGGTTCACGTAATTTCGATGCTCTTGGAGTATCGTCTGGTGCTTTTTTTTTTCTGCCATAATGCAAGATCTTTTCATGTTTTACACGTACGAACATACGGGCTTCCGGCGTCACCGTAGCCGCGCAAGCGCGGTGACGCCTGTTACCTGGCGCTCTCTGGCAGCTGCTGAAACGAACCTATTTCTACAAATTGTGGGAAAATATTGCGAATGGTGGTTTGAAAAGCGTTACTTTCAAAGTAAATTTCCTTTTACGCAAGATGAACTATGTACGAGACTGTACGATGAATTTATTAAATCACAGAGCGTTTGATTCTCATTTCAAAATTAACTCTTTGAGGACGTCCATTAGAAGAATTTCGAACCCAGATTATCAGACATTTATGACGTTATTAAAAATTTTACTGGCACATTTACGTGATGTATCTTAGAGTGTAACACTCGCAAAAAGATAACATTATATGTGAAAGTTTATATTCTCTTGCAGCTTATTAATCTTAAGAGACAAATATTATATGTGAAAACGTAGCTTTTCGTGTAGCAACAATATGTATATAAATTTAAACTATTAACTTTCCCTATTCGTGTAGTCACGCTACTGAACAGTGATATTACTGGCTGACTACATGACGTGTCCTATGCTATGAATATCCACGGTCATCGGCTGGGCGAGATCACGTGACATGAGCTATGACCGCCTTACAAAAGTGCATCACAATCTGGATATCAGCGCTTTGGAAAGTAACATGCGGGGTTTCATCGAATTCGAATTTATATTTTCGTAATACAAAATATGGAGTGTACATGTTGCTGTATATCACAAATCTTTCCAAAACGTGTGTTTTTCCTCCTAAATTTCGTTTTGTGAAGTGCCAGGAAATTCTACGCCGGTGTAGGAAACCATAAAAATTCAATGGATTGATAAGTTTTATACAAGTACAATAATGCTAACATTCAACAGCACTCTCCAAGATGTCCGACTACTCGTATCGTACACACGAGAGAGAGAGAGAGAGAGAGAGAGAGAGAGAGAGAGTGTTAACGGATGAAAGATAACTAAAAGGTGGTTCCTTTTCCATCTGCGTGGTCCGTTATTGTCAGAGTGCATCTTTTTTGTTCTTTACACTCGAAATGACACACAGAATTTTATATGATAATAATAATACACATGAGAGAAAATTACATATCGCATGAGTGGTTAATGTTCACGTATAATCCAATATTAAAAGTATATTTTTTTTCCAAATACCACTTTCAAGTTTTTGCAATATTTCTGCTGGGGACGGTAAAATGCCTCCCGAAATGTTGGACACAAAATGTACGTATTAGTTCTTTTTTGTAATTAAAATTTCCTACTTTATGTCCACAGTGTCCGCACACACAGTTTTTACAGGTAACATTTCACGTAGGTCACATTTTATCGTCACAGTCACAAAATTTTTTGACATTAGATTGATACAACAAACAACACAAGTGGCGTTATTTCACAAAAGCACGTCGTATACAATTGTTTACAAATGTAGTCAGGTACAAAAAAATACAACAAAGGTGACATTCATCATATGATATTGTAAACTTTTTGTAGATTGGGTTTTTAGCCCAAGGTCGTACTGTTGTGGCTGCTTATTTCGGCGGTTGCAGCTTATGCAGTGCTCGTTGGCACACAACTAAAAGTTAGTCTGATATTTATACGGTCCCAGGGATATTAACTGTTCGCTCGCCATTCGGCACGGCCTGAGGATAACGTAGGTGGAGCGACAGCCTAACCCGCTTTGGCTGTTGTCAATTATTTATACGATATCAGTTCAGAATTTTGATTGTGCATATGTTAAAGAGCACCTATTTGTGACAGTATGCAAAAGAAATGACATTATAACGACAGTTGATACATCATAAGAAAATTTTTCTGTGTGAGGGGGTTCAGGTTGTTATTTGTTGCGGTGTTGCTGGTGTTCTACGTCGCAGCGTTTAGCTCGTGACGGCGCCGCTGCTGCGACGGAGAGGTCAACGCCCGCTCGACATAGGCGTGTCTCCCTCGGGCGTGCAACGTCAGAATCAGCTGATCAACCGTGCAGCTGGCGATGCGCGTCTGTCTGCGGACGGGTGTGACGGAGTGGGATGAGGACCGCGTCCCCCCTCCCCCGCGTTCGTCGTCGACAGGATTCAGCTCAGCTACGCATCTCCGGCGTTGTACGTGAAACACACACGCATACAACGTAATACAGTATTTCCTTCCCGCTGCAGATGTTGGGGCTAGCGGGAGAGGAACGTTTATTAGTGCGGCAGTTGTGAAGCTTTCACTAGTTTGAGCGTCGTCTGCATTGTCTTGCAGAACAACTTGACATAGATCCTTTTCCTAGAATACCATTTAGATACGACAAGAGTTTTCGTTATACGTCAGTTTTGGTTTTGTTAAGGTCACTTAGTTTCTTCTGCACTCGCAGGCACTTATAAGCGTCGACATAAGAGTTTAGCACAAAACATTCGTTGCTTCTGCTGTTGCTGTGTCTGCAACAGTCTGCGCATCCCATTCCAAACTCGCATTGTTGTATTAAATGAAAATAGTCTGTCCCAAAAATATTGGTTGTGGGTTCATTTGACGTTACCAGTTTACATTTGGAAGAGCACTCACAGTTCCTCGTCCATAATATTAGCATTTGGCGTACTCATCGCTGTTGAATGTTCAATACTTGCATTCACTGTCCGTAGTCACTGTTTCACTTTTGCAGTTTTTCACACAGTTTAAAGTAACTGTTCGGTTAATACACAAGCACTAACGTATTCAGTGCAGTCTAAACTGGATTTTGGCTCGTGCTGGATTTCACCAGTCTCTTTCACCAAATACACAGTTCCGATTTTTATTTATTGATATGTACCTTCCTTCAGATTTTTGACAATACAATTGTATTTTCGTCTGATCTGAGATAAGTCCCATGTCACGTCTGCCCACACATTGCGCACTTGCCCTCCAGGGCCGGGCTCGACTATACAAAAACTTTGCCTCTGGCATTATTTAATTACTTTACGATGTAGGCCTAGCGTGAAAATTCCTAGAGTGATGTTAGATTATGACTTTTAATTCACAATAAATTCGTGAAAATCCCTGCCATAGCAGATGGCTTTACGTCGTAACCGGGCCTAACTGTACTCGCTATGAAACAACATACATATATATCATAATATTGGCTTTCACAAGCTTCATTACTACTAAAATAAAAACGTAATGAAAAGTTCTTTCATCCTTACATACTGTTGCATGTTTTGAATAAGATTTTAAAGCATCTTTAAATTAAATTAACAAAGTATTCTTAAATCTACGTTTATTTATTCCTTTCCAAATGGCAATTGTCTTTATATCACAGTAATTCTTAATATCTACAAGAATGAATAGCGCAAACTCATGGTGCATCACTGTTCTTACAACTACACTGTAACTGGAACATTTGCATATATGAAAAAACACTACAAACATAACCTACTATTTACACATGTGAGTATCGCTCTATTGAGCAAATTTCTTCAGGTCTTTGTATGGGTAGAGTCCTTTTCTCTCTTCTGACTGGACGTCGGCTAATAAATAGCAACATCCGTGTGGTATGTTAACCCTAGAACGGACGGGCGAAAAAAAGTAACACAAATGGACGAGCTGGGTCTGACAGACCCACCGTTTTATTTACGTTCCAGAATAAGTAAGACTTAAATTTTCAACACCAGTGCTAATATACTTCTTTTACTGTTTATTAATATTTAAATTTACCATACATTTCTTTGAAAATAACGTTGTATTTCTCCGAAAATCTTAAAGTAAAATTATTCGGTATTTAAAAACGTTCTTGAACATTTAAAACATTTTTATTTTATTTTTGACAGTTCACGTCCTCAAAAGTTATGAAATTAGGATTTAGTGCATAGCATAATCTAATAAAAAATCGTTTCTCTTGTTACGATGTACGTACAGTAGAGTCTCGATTATCCGACCTAAACCGTCCGTGGCAAGGTCGGATAACACCGAAAATAATACAAAAAAACACAAACACAAAAATTAAACTAAAGTACGCCAGATGAGTTAAACATTTAATACAATACAATACAAATCAAATTAGACTGAATAGATATTTACTGAGTGAAAAAATTAGTAATTTTCTTTCGTTTGCCTGCTGTTTGCCATATCCCCCCCCCCCCCCCCCCCTGCCTCCCGCCGCTAAATCACGTAGTCTCTTAAGAAGTAAAACCTCGGTAGACGATGTTTCCTCCAGGTGCTCTACATATTTTAAAGCAGTTTCTAAGGCCTTGTGTCCTTCGTTGTGAGAAATCTTGGGCGCACTTTCCTCCACTACATCCGCTTCTTCTTCTTCTTTTTCGTTTACCGTGTTGACTATTTCTTCATCTGTCACTTCAGTTTCATCTTGGACAATCCATTCATTTATGTCATCTATTGTGGCATCAGCACATCCCAGAACTTTTCGTAACAATGAAAGCAGGGTAGTATTTTCTGGTTCGGTCTGCTGCTGTAGATTTTCATCATCTGGAGAATATTCTTGATTTTCTGTAGCAAAATTTTCCAGGATTTTGCAATTGTATTTGCTCCAACACTCTCCCAAGATTAGGCCACGTCATAAGCTACGTCTTTCAAATTCATACGGCACAACTGCTCTAGCATGTCTCCTCCTTTGTCCATAGCATTAATTAAAGAGGAGAGCAAGTTTCTGTGGTAGTTTCTCTTCAGTGTCTCCAAGGTCCCTTGGTCCCTAGGCTGACATAAGGATGTGACATTTAGAGGCAAAAACTTGGCCTTTATATCTTGAAGTTCATCTTCATTAGGATGACAAGTGGCATTCTCTAGATTCTAGAAGTAACATTGCTTTGCTGGGCAAGTTCTTGGCTTTCAAAAACTTTTCAGTTTGTGGCACGAACTCGTTAAAAAAAACCATTCTTTAAAAATGTCTGAGCTCATCTAAGAATTTTTTTGGTTGTATTATTTCACCGGTAAGGCATTTTTAGATACATTTTTACATGCTCCCGGTTTTTTTTTTTTTTTTTTTTTTGCTTACCTATCATAGTTTCATTTTCAAATTTGCTGTGGCGTTACTGCATGCAAGAATTGTCACTCTTTCTTTGCTACGTTTGTCGCCTGGCGCTGCCTTTTCGGCCTTTGACGCTAATGCTTTTTCCGGTAACATTTTGTAATTGAGACCAGTCTCGTGGCAGTTGAAAATTTGATCGCCTGTTAAATTTTCCTTGTTCAATACCTTGTGAAGTTTATTCCTAAACAATTGAACAGCTTCAAAGTTTGCTGAAAGCTTTTCACCACAGACATCAAGTTGCCGAATTCCGTATCTTTTCTTCCATCTATCGAGCCAGCCTACATTAGCTGGCTCATTCCATGCCAAGTGGTCTAGAGGCTCCGACATGACCCTCATGGATTCTGATGAAATTCTGTATGAACATTCACACATATTCTCAACGAACACTGGTAAAGTTTCAGTTTCATAAATTCAATACTTTCGGAGATACAGTCACTTGTTTAAGACCATAGCACAGCTTTCTATAGTGCGTCCTTGAATTTTCAGCAACTTTGAGATATCTCTGTAAGTATTTGCATGAACGGAACAAAACTTGGCCATCTTATACAACTTTTAGATCTCTTTAAAGTAAAATATTAAGAAAAGGATTTCTGAACAATTTTCGTATAGATAATTTGAAGCAAAGTTGGGCGAAAAAATAGCTGTTAAAAAATGCGAACTTTAGTTTTTTATATCTCCAAAAGTAATTGTGGGATGTACATGAAACTTTGCACACCATAACTCACCAACACAAGGTCTTAGAATATAAAATTTCGTTCTCCTTTTGCTTTCCATTATTTCACAAATCTAAGGTAAAGTTGATGATTTTTAAAAAAGTGCTAAAAATGGGTATTTTTAGTCAAATTTTTCAAAAAGGTATTTTCTCCAAACTCTTCTAAGCTATGGTCATTAGAAAGAGCATATTCTAAACTATCTAGAAAAGTGGATTTGGTCTTGCAATGCAAGCATATAAGGCCCTAAAAAGTAGCATCATCAAAGAGGTGCACTGGAAGTTTGAACACATTTTTCTGGCACTCGAATTATACCTGAAACCTTTTATTTTGCCTTATACGTGTTTATTAATGTCTGGGATAAGTGAAATAAGAAGTCCTGATGAATAGGACCTAGCTTAAGTCTGAATAACAAAAGAATAAAAATAGAAACAATGTTATTTCTTAATTGTCACCCCCCCCCCCCCCCCTCTCTCTCTCTCTCTCTCTCTCTCTCTCTCTCTCTCTCTCTCTCTCTCTCACACACACACACACACACACACACACACACACACACACACACACACACACACACACACACACAATTATTATTATGAATGTAAATTGTAAAATTTATTTGCATAATTATCTAATTATTAGTTGCCTGTTTAATGAACACCACCAGCTTACTGATGGAAAAGAAGTGTATAAATGAGTTGCTATGGTCCATGGTGGCTTAACTCACCTGAGAAAACAAGCATTCCCATTGCCGTAGGGGCCACGCCTGATAGCTTAACAACAGCCTCGGGTGGGTTTCTTTACCACAGGATCCCAAGCCTGGTAAGGGTTTCTTTACACAGGTTCCCAAGCCTGATAGTAGAATTATTTAAGTGCTCTGTGTAAAATTAGAAGGCACTCTTGGGTTCCTTAGATTGTTTCCTCTAACCTATTTCAATTTTATCTAAAAACAAAGATGATGTAACTTACCAAATGAAAGTGTTAGTATGGTGATAGACACACAAATAAACACAAACACACACACACAAAATTCAAGCTTTCGCAACCCACGGTTGCTTCATCAGGAAAGAGGGAAGGAGAGGGAAAGAAGCTTAGGTAGTTGCTTGCACACCTGTGTGAACTTTTTTCGATAAGTATGGTCTCTCATGACTAAAATTTTATACTCTGACGCCTCTTCTAGAACTGTTGCTAATTCAGGCAAGCACCGTGGTAAATGCGATAGGACATCAGGTATTACGTTGTCACAGCCCTTTATATACATTATTTGAAATTGATATTCCTGCAGCGCAAGCACCCACCTAGTCAACCTGTCGTGCATTAACTTGCACGTCGGTAAGAAACTTAAGGCCTGATAATCACAAAAGATTTTTACATTTTTTCCATACAAATAATATCTGAACTTCTTCATGGCCCATACAACTGCCAGTGCTTAGAGTTCCGTGACTGTGTATAGTCGTATGCGATTGCAGTCTCTCTCGGCGTATTCCTCTGATGAATTCTCGGGTTATCAGCCGAGTGGTGGCGTCGTCTTGTCACAACGTTTCGATGAGTTTCGTACCCATCATCGGTGAAGACGACGCCACCACTCGGCTGATAACCCGAGAAGAATTCATCTGTATATGATTGTTCACAACTCGACTTGCAAAACCGATAATTCTTATTTCCTTCCTCATCTATTTGGAATAAACAAGCGCCTATCCCGACAGTGGAAGAATCTGTAGCAAGGCAAAATTCCTTCCGGATGCTACAATAGATAGCATTTAAAAGGACTTGTCGTATTTGTTCAAACGACTGCTGACACTGGTCGTTCCATATCCAGGGTACATTCTTTCTTAGAAAGTTTCACAGTGTATTGTCATTCAAGAGATGGTCGGGTATGCATCGTCTGAAAAAGGACAGTAGACCTAAAAATGCCTTTAAGTGTTTTTTGGTTCTAGGAGGAGGGAAGTTCTCAATCGTTGCCATTTTCTTAGGATCAAGTACAATACCGGCAGGCGATATTATATGCCCAAGAAATTTTATTCTTTCTATGCCAGATTTGGATTTAGCGAGGTTTGCGGTTACGCCCACCTCCGAAAATCTTTTCAGTACACGTGTCAGTGTGTAAAGGTGGCTTTTCCAATCGGGAGTAGCTATTAATAGGTCATATACATGTAGTGTTACTCAGTCTAACAAATCTGGTCCCAATACTGTGTCGAGTGCCGCAATGAAGACACCTGCACTGGCATTTAATCCAAATGGTAAAACCTTAAATTGCTAACTTCTGCCAACAAAACCAAATGCTGTATAATTCCGTGATGACTCAGTGGGATTTGCCAATATGACGAACGCAAATCAACAGCGGTCAGATATTTAACTCCAAAAAACTTCTGTATTTGTTCATCCAGGTTCTCTGGTCGCGTTCTCACAGGTATAATTATTTTGTTAATATCGCGAGCATCAAGCACAAGATGTAAACTTCCATCTGCTTTCGCTACTGTCACAAGCGGGCTGCTGTACGGAGATAAAGATGGTTCAGTTGTCCTCCAATCGAGCATCTTTCTTATTTCTTTCGTAACTGCCTCCTCCTTGGACCACGAGACGGCGTAGTTGGCGTGACAGAACGTATAGTGAGGCACAACCTCGATGTTATAGGTGTAGCCCTCGATAACACCTGGTTTCTCAGAGAACACGTTCTCATAATCTATATAAGTAGCCGAGTCAATTCGTTTTGTTGTGCGGTGGTTAAATACTCTGACTCCATGACTTTCATGGTTATCGGCTTCCTCTTTCCTTCCCTGTTATAATATACTGGTCTAGCTCCCAAGTCAGAATACAAGTTCATCACCTGTAGGCCTTCGAATCTAGACTGAAAGCTACGGCTGTATTTACCGTGCATTTTCCGTGTTTGTAGCAATGGCAATGTTACACATGTACCGTCATTCATAATGTGTGATCTTAGGCTTTCCCGGCGAATTAACTGTTTGTACTGTTCTCGGATCTCCAGCCGGGTGCAGTCGTTTTCAAACCACGATATTTCGACAGCATTCCTTGCCGCCATCTTCAGGTGATACCTGCAGACTGAGCGTCTCTGCTCGCTCGCACGTAGCGGAGGTTCGAAACCTTGGCTGGTGGTCAAGTGCTAGCGCCTCTGGGGCACTTCTCCTTCAGTCTTGATGTGGTGTAGGGGAAATTGCATGGGGTTGCTGTGGTTGTACTTGGTGTTGTGCTGGTGTATGTGTTTTTTTAGAGGGACAGTAGAAGAAGCAGGAAAACGAACGGCTCAATTGACTGGCTGGCATAGTATTTAAAAATGACAGATGAAAGGATAGTGGAACGTAAAGTAAGAGAGTGAGGAAAACAAACGGCCCAGTGACTAGCTGGTAGTTTACGATTAAATGACAGAGTAAAGGAAAGGAGGAGGGACAGTAAGAGATGAGTGAAAACGAATGGCCATTGTCCTGGCCTTGTCTTCATGGCGGCGACGGCCGTGTCAGACATTCATGAAGGGATGAAGTGAGGAGGGGGGGTGGGGAGAGAAAGAAGTCAGAGAGTAACAGACAGAAGTGAAATGGGAAGGGCCTGTAAGGATTAGGCCGACACATTGGGGGCAGGGGGTGGATGTCATGACATAGTGGTGAGAAGAAGTAATGATATGGAAAAGATGAAGTGACCTGAAATTGACTAGTGAATGCGGAGTCATAGGGGGTGGAAGAGGTGGTCAGGCCAGTGGGTGGTGGCCAGACGGTGGACATGGGTGCCCAGGGAAAGGATCAGTGGATTGGGAGAGTGGCAGGTTTACTGGTAGAAGGAAGCGGCTGCAGAAATGATACGGAAGTGAAGGAATGGCACCTCAGCCAGGATGTGGAGTTCTTGGGTAGGGGAGTCAAAAGGGAGGTGGAGCATATGCCGGAGAGCCTGATTTTGGAGGGTTTGGAGTCGGCGGAGGTGGGTGGGGGCTGTATTGCCCCACACCACCGCCGCGTATTCAAGGATGGGACGAACAAGGGAGGTGTACTGTCTGACAGCAAGGTGAGGAGGGAGAGAAGAGGTGGAATTGATGAGGGGGTAGAGCAGGCATAGCCGCCCTATCGCCTTTCGACGCACGTCGTCTGTGTGGGGGCACCAGGTGAGGTGTTGCTCCGGGTAATGCCCAAGTACTTAGCAGTACGAGTCCAAGGGACTGGGGTACCGAGGACAGACACCTGCGGCAGCTGAATGGGAATGTGGCGCCAGCAGAAGATAAGGGCTTGGGTTTTGGAGGGATTGAATGCCAGATGCCAGGTCCTAGCACATTCGGTAAGGGAATCTGTTGCCCCCTGGAGCCGCTGTTGAAGACCAGCCGCACTCCGAGAACGAGAGAAGAGCGCAGTGTCATCCACGTAGAGGGTTAAATGCACCCTCGGCGCAGAGAGCAGGTTGGCCGTGAAGAGGGAGTAGAGTAGCGGTCTGTGAGTAGGCTGCCTTGCGGTACTCCTGCCCTGATACGTCATCGCATAGATTTCCCCTTGGGGATCCTAACGTGGAAGGTGCGACCTTCCAGGTATGTGGCTATTAGCCATACATGAGACACTGGAAAGCCGAGTGAGAGTAACTTGTAGAGCAGCCCTTCATACAGACCAAATCAAACGCCCTGGACACGTCGAGGAGTATGGCCCTAAAGTACTCCCTACATTCTATGTCGTCCAGTGCCTCTTCTACAAGGCACATGAGTTAGTGAGTGGTTGCATGACCCTGTCTGAAGCCAAACTGCTCATCAGGGAGGACTTGATCTCGGGCAGTGTGGATGAGCAGTCGTTTGAGGTACAGCCTCTCGAACATCATGGAGATGGCGGGGAAAAGGCTGATGGGACGGTAGCTGGCAGGGGAACGAAGATCCTTCCCAGCCTTGGGGATGGCGACCACCTTGGCATGTTTCCAGACAGCGGAAAATTGCCTGGTTGTGAAGATGTTGTTGAAGGTGGCCGTCAGGATGGGAATAGAAGTTGGGGGTAGCTGCTTGAGGAGGGCGTTGGTCAGCTTGTTGGGGCCGCCAGCTTTCTTGGAATTGAGGTACCGCAGTTGCAGTTCAACCTCTTCTTCGTTGATGGGAGTGATATGATCCTCGGGGTCCTGGACGGCAAGGAGTTGTGGGAGGCATGCCGTCACCAGGCGGATATGGACGGGGTCATCGACCGGGGTGAAGTCGTGCGCGATGACGTCGGCCAGGGCATTTGCCTTTATGTCAGGTCCGGACACAGTCATTACTGGCCTGCAGTGGGGGGGATCCGTTGCCCTCGTCGCAAAAGGCTTTTTGTGAGCCGCCAAGCAGACAGAAAACTCAGCTCAATGGCGCAGATTTTGTCCTCCCATGCCTGATTGCGGTGGTCTTGCACCGCAGCCTTGATTTGGTGCTGTAATCTATTAATTAGGCGCTTGGTTGCCGGGTTCCGGATAAGCTGCCATTCTCAGATGGTCCAGTTTTTCTCTGTGATGAGAGCATGGATATGAGGAGGCAGTGGACACAGGTGGTCTGAGATTTGATCTGGACGGTGAGGGATCACTGCAGCTGCAGCATCGAGAGCGATGATGGTGAGGTGGGTAAGGGTGCGATCTGCGTCTGTTTGATCGGCAGCAGGGATGGTGGGTAGGGCTGGTTTGACCCATTGCTGGTAGGACTGCCGGTCAATACTGCGGATGTTCAGGCCATCACGCGGCGCGACCATAAGTCCAACGAGATCGGTGGAGCAGATGACCGGCTGGTGGTCAGAGGCCAGAGCGATGCAGGTGGCTGCAGTGATGGGGTGGGGAAGACCTTTCAAACATAGCAAGTCATCATAATAACCAGGAGGAGACCTTAGCCCCTGGTGACCTCAAATAGATGACCAAATGCTGTTACTTTACCAAATTATTGACACAGTTGTTGCATTATTGTACTCTCCACAATCCGGAGTAACGTACACATACATATTTACAACAATCCAAATGACAAACAAAACATTTCATCATACAAATAAAAAATAATGGTGAGATAAAAATTTGCTTAGTTGCCGGGATCTCCGTTATTTTTAGGAGTAATCCAAACTTCAATAATTCTAAAACAAATAAAAAAATACTAATTGTACTCATAAAATTTTAAATAGCTCACCGTCCAAACACAGAACAATTAATCTGACATTCATAAACTGCGTTGTAATAATCTTTACATGGCAATGTCTAAATACAAAACAAAATCAACAAGAGAAAAAAAATTGCATACACTAGTTACAAGTAGAATATCAGGCTCCATACCATTACTCTAAAATGTACATCAAGCCTACAGAGAAATTAAACTGAGAAAAAAAAAAAACAATGAAATATACCACAAGTTACATACCGGTTACGTAATATAGTTCATCTAAGACATCATGTCAGACCTCATTAACTATCATCACTTAAGCAATTGCCACCACTACTCGACTGTGAGTTTAACCTTATCCTTGTCCACCAGTGCAAATACCTGCTGCTGAGCTAGTCAGTCCATCAACTTTGATCAATACACACAGTAAATAGTTAGCAATAAGTGCTTGAATCCACCAGTAGCTCTCGTATCTTACTCTACTGCTCATTTCTATGTTGATACACATTTGGGGGTGTCCTGCAGTAGGGTATATGGTGGGATCGTATGGGCCGATGGTGCGGGCTGCGGGCATGATGCTGCTCAGCGACCTGGAGGAATCAACGACCTGATGTGTTGGTTACTCTGCTGTTCCAGGCAGCATGCGTGGCATTGAAGTTGCCTCCAATGAAGACATCGCTGCCGAGTGACAGCAATACCTCATAGTCTAGTGTTTGCAGAAGGCCTTGTGGTGGGGAAGGAGCAGCAGAGCATGACACCCACTGTGAGGAGGGGAAGCAGAGCTTGACACCTGATGGGAAGGGAGGAGGGGGAATGGTGTTGGGGGGTGTGGGATAGTGATGGAGAGGAGGGGGGTGGGTAGGAGCTCAGAGGGGCGGAATGGGAGCGAGACGCGTGGTGGGGGTAAGTCCGCGGCGCTGACCCCCCACCCCCCAGTGCGCCAGAGTAACTGATACCCAGACAGGTCGTCGCCGAGGGCCCCGAAGATCGTCGCTGATTGGCTCCAAAGGACTTGATTTTAGGGCAGCCCATGTAGCTGCCCGTATGGTTCCCGCCACAGCGGGCGCAAGTGGGAGGGGCGTCTTGGGGTTTGGAACACTCCGAGGTGGCGTGACCACCGGCGGACTTCACACAGCGCACCTCAGGGGTGCAGTCACCTGCAAAGTGCGCCAGGTCCAGACAGCGATAGCACACCAGCGTCAGCCTCCTGGAGCGGGACTTCTCCATCGTCACACTAACGCGATCGATGAAGGTGAGGGTGGGGAGGAGGCAGTTCTCCGGCGTGTCCGGAGTGGAGACGAAGAAGAGTGGAGTGGGGCGATGGGTGCAAGGGGAGATGATTCGTGAGATGACTTTGGGCGTGATGTTCAATGCAGTTAGGGCCGCACTCAGGTCGCCATCAGTGTACTTCATAGGGAGCCCCCAGACGATGTCCTGAAGGTGGCGAGACTTGGGGGGGGGGGGGGATGGAGAATCCTATGGTAAGGGTGCGGAGGACTTTTATAAGGTCCTCTGGGGACTGAACAGACAGGCGGAAAAGGTCTTCGTCTGCCGTTTTTATGTGGAAGGGGGAGGTAGTGATTGAGTTTAGAATGTCAAGGAGTCCTTCAACCCCTTACTGCATGATTTTTTTTATTTTTCTGAAAAAAATGTTACATGTTATGTTCGATGTTATGATTTCATAAAAAATGCTTAAAACATTCTAAATCTTATGTAGGGGCGGTTATTTTAGAATTAAGGGTTTGTGCCATATATGGGACAGCATGCAGTAACGACTAATACCATGTGATACCAGTTTTGGGATTTATGATGCACAATGTGAAAAATATACAATAAGATACGTACATGAACTAGCAAGGGTAAAAATCGTAGGGGGAGACCAAGAGATGAATACACTAAGCAGATTCAGAAGGATGTAGGTTGCAGTAGGTACTGGGAGATGAAGATGCTTGCACAGGATAGAGTAGCATGGAGAGCTGCATTAAACCAGTCTCAGGACTGAAGACCACAACAACAACAATGAACTAGCAGAGCTGTATTTATATAAAACAATTACACTTTCTATTCATTACAATACACATATTTTGAGAAAATAGCACACATTCTGTTTCCATTTTTCTCCATTCGTTATGAAACTCGATGAAGCAAGTTCTCTTTTTATTCACGCACAATGTCGCACTGCACTTCATACACGCTATATAGGATTTTCCCTTGATTTCTGTACATTTGCAACGACCACGTTTTTCCAGCCAGATAGGCATGCGATCTACGCCATCCAGTCGCACCTGACGCTGTGGAAGATCTGCTGTAGGGCCTCTCTTCTTCTTGCAGTCAAGATGTTTTTGTATTTCATTGCTTGGCCTACCACGTTTCTTGGATAAGGATTTCCCAGTTTTACAGAGGGCCTCTGCAACTGCGACCTTGAAATCAACAAGGGGCATGTAGTCCGTATTTCTTCTTCTCCATAACAGCCAGCTGTTCACACAAGCCAAGTCAACTAGATGAAAGAATATCTTCAAGTACCATTTCTTTGATCTGATTTGAATTCTGTAATATCCTAGCACAGAATCTAATAGATCGACACCCCCCATGTAGTCATTGTAGATCATCACAGAGCGTGGACAAGGTACCATTTTGTATTCTTTTTCCTTCCTGAAAAGCCTCTTGATCTCGCCTTCTGGTTTGCATTGACAAAGTGTTGACTACTATATTATCAAACCAGGAGACTACTGACAGTTGCACACCACCTACTGTTGCTATCTTTTCCTCCATGCTGCTTCGACCATTCTTCTTCATTGCTGCCTCCTTAGGTAAAATGCAACCACGTACTCTATTGGACCGGACTGTCCCTCGTGATTGTATACCTTCCTTGTACAAATACACTGCCAAGGGTACACTAGTGAACCAGTTATCAAAAAATAACTTGTGATTCACATGTCGTGGGACTGTTTGAGTAAGACGCACAACAACATTGCTGCTAGCTCCTAGATCCATAGCACCAGGTATTATGATATTACTCTGAGCTCCAGCAAAAATTTCATAATCATAGCTGAAGCCTGACACTCCACTGAGGACAAAAGCTTTGAAGATCCATTGATGTGGTTTACTGGGGTTGTATTGCTTTAGTGATGATCTGCATTTTGTTGGAATAATCTGTTCATCCACAGCTAAGAATTCCTCTTTTGGTACTCGCAACAGTCTTTCACGCAGTTGGTCTAGCACTGGGCGAATTTTGAAAAGTTTGTCATGGTTGGGTTCACCAGCGGGAACTAGATTACTGTTATCACAGAAGTGTATGAAACGCTTTATTTCTTCCCATCGATTACAACTAATTATGTCACCCACAGCAGGGTGGCCAAGATATTTGCACCAATAATGTCTTGTTGCTGGGAGTTGAATGACTGACATAAACAAGGCAGTACCAATAAATTGTTCAATTTCTCCAGCACTAACATTTACACATCTATATCGAATACAGATTGGATTGTTCGACTATGTACTGCACTATGTCTTTAGTGAAGAAGTACTGGAAATATTCCACTGGAGTGTCAAGTTCCAATACTTCCTGAGGAAGAGCAGCATTTCCGGCGAATTTCGTCTCATCATCCCCTCTAATCAAATTTCCTGGTTTCCAATGTATGGTAGGTTTCCCCACCTTAGTTGAAGGTTTTGAATCTCGTTGCATTGCTGTCATCCTGCCTGCAAGAGGAATGCTTTCAAGGTCACAATCATCTGTAGACCAAATCTCACTGTTGTCTTCTGTTTCTGAGTCCGTTTCTGATATCACAGTACTTTTATTTTTTGTATTATAACTCTTAGGCCTAATATCATCATCACTGTCTGATTCCGAACAGAAAGCAAGATGTCCATTTTGCAAGTTTTTTTTCCATGGACAATGTTTTGTCATCTGACATATCAGGATCCTCACTAGCATTTCCGTCCTCTTATAACTCTTATTACGGCCGAAGAGCCATAAAACTTTCTTACGTTCATTGCAGTAACAGAGCAGAAAAGAAAGAAAACGAACTGCTATGTGTTAGTAGGAAAGGTTAGGTTATGTTCAATTTTTACTCTACGCTTTCATGGCTGCATGTTGTGCCATATCCGTCACAGACCTATTTTTCAATATTATACGTATTCTAATGAACAAATATATAAACTTACCTCTTTATAACTGTCCACAGATGTCCTTTTCCCTCTGCAAATAATATAAACACTGAAATCAATCTTTTACTGTACCTGATGCAACTGTTTGTGTGACCAAACTTGGATGTAAACAGCTAGCAACACAAAACAAAGATTCATGACACATAATACCTTACTCTCCCAACAGATGGCATACACTACTTGCACAGCTGCTCTTGACTGTGTGCCATATCTGTCCCAACATGCAGTTTGGAAATATTTTCTCAGATATGAGATTGACAAAGAGAAAAGTAGTATGTGCCATATCTGGCACAGTATGCGGTAAGGGGTTAAAGGGCTCCTTGTATTCAGTGATGACGGGTGGGGGGGGGGGGGGGGGCCAGGGTGGGTGGCTGAGGCTGGAGGGGGAGGTGGTGGTGCGGTTTCTGCAGCGCCATCAATGGCCGCAAACGCGGCGAGTTGGCGGCGGGGTGCCTTTGTGCGCGGCACTTGAAATCCCTCCGCGTCGACTGCCACCTTCTTTTTCTTTGATTGCCCGCGTTCCGCAGGCTGGGTGGCCTCCGAGCTAGCTGCCGCTTCCGACGGTCAGCGACCGGGCGCCGATGGTCATCGTCGTAATCCATCAAACTGCCGTCGTCGCTGTCGTCGGCCGCGGCAGCCAAGTTGGGGTAAAGGAGGGCCTGCAGCCGAACGCTGTCGACCTGCTGGCCCCCCTCCTCTGAGGCGTCGCGGAGAGCGATTAGTTGCTCGGTCAGCCCCTCTTGTATGTCGGCGTCGGTCATCAGCGCCTCGCCAAGGTTTCCCTCTGGTGCGGAAGACGTCGGTTGTGGGACGCACACGGCTTCCTAGATATCAGACATGTCGAGGGCGAGTTGTTTGGGGGGGGGGGGGGGGCGCACGCGGGCTTGTCCCACGTGAAGGGGGCCCTGAACGGCGTAATTCCCTAGACCTAGCTCTAGGTGCAGCTTCATTGATGGCTGCATCAATGAAGCTGCGACCAGGAGTAGCAGTGGTGGGGCAGATGACGGCGGTTGTGGTGGTGATGGTGGAGGTGCAGGTGATGGAAACCGGCAGCGCAATTACGTCGCCGGTTGCGGCAGGCTTCGCAGTGCAAATCGTGTCAGTAGACATATGCGTGGTCGTCGTAAGTGTGGGGCTGGATGGGGCCGCCGGATGGAGGTCCGCCATACCCGTCGCGTCGGAGCGCACGTCCTTCTCTCGCGGCGTCCCAGCTCGGAATGAGCGTCTCCTGCTGCTGCTGTAAAACACTGGCGACATCGGCCAGGTGCGGGGGCAGTATAAGCAGCGTAGCTGCTGTTCCTGCTTTGACCTCAGGGTTGAACTAAGTTACCTATCTTCGTGAGCTATCCTCAGGGAGCGTCTCTGACTATGGAGGCGCTCTAAGTGGCGTCATCGACATTATTTATTGTAATATTTATAGTAAAGAATTTCAACGAGATATTGTTAGTATTTCTACTATTCCCAACAAGAACATTTAAGTAGCATTAGGTAAAAGAAGGAAATATTTAACAAGCAATTTGTTTTGTTGTAGTTTTCATATTAAAGAGCTTTTTAAGTTTTTACTCTTCGCAACAAGAACATTCAACAGCTAACACGTCAGTATTATTAAACTAGGTAATGATGATGTCGTAAGTGCCTACCTAAATTTTAGCGTGCACTACAGTAACATTTGCAGCCGCCGAGCATTGTCGCTCTTTGTGAACAGTGAAACAGCCCGGCCGGAGCGGTGGCACGGCGGGCCTTGTAATTAATTGCAAGTGGGACTTCAAACTACGGCTCACGACCACCAACAAGCTGTGACTGCGATAGCCCGTGAAGGATTATTCTGATCACATTGAAAACTTACAAAATATTCAAATCATCCAAAATAATAATGTGTCTTTTAATTTACCAGCCAATTAGTAAAGATAAGGGCTGAAATTCGTAACAAAATTCAAGACTTTAACTCGGTATTGCTTAACAGGGAACAGTGCCTAACATTTGAAGTTATGGGACAGTGGTTTTTATATAGACATCTTGAAATCGTTTGCAGTTCCATTAAACTCTGAAAAAATAATTTTTTAACATTGAAAGTATTAACTGCGAAATATACTGCAAATTTTGTCTTAGTAATTTAGACTAATGTTGAGGATGTTTTAAAGTGTGAAAAACTTTGTTTAGTTGAGAATGAAACAGACATTTCATTTATCGCTAGGTCTAAATCAGCCAAAAGGTGAGGTTCGAGATTTCAATCGTATTTTTAGCTAAAGCTAAATGGATTCCTAATTTCTATAACCACTGATTTTGTTGTCACCCTTCGGAAGACGAGTTATTTCTTCCAGACAACGTCAATTATTGCTGGCAGTTTAACTTTTTCATAGGTGCGCCAGCGTTTTGCAGTGTAGGCCTAATACTGTAAATATTTTCACCTGGAAATGACGAGGACTGAACGCGTAAGCTACAATATAATCAACAGCTGACATGAATGGCTTCAAAATTTGACACATCCAAGCAGTGAGTACAAAAAAACTGTCGGTTGATGATGGCTAGTAACAGTTTAAAACCATCGTCATTTTCAGCTGCCTTGGCACAAGAGCAGCGAAGTATAATTGTTTCTATACACGTATTTTCGTCATTTAATACTATTACATTGAATTTTATTTTTTTAAATAGCGTTTCCAATCTCACGAGATCCGAGCCGCTACTGTGTGTGCTCCGGAGCGCCAATGCTTTCCTATTTATTTCTCGTTCAGCTACAGGCAAAGCGTGATACACTTACAAACATCAACATAAAAATTTAAATTAACATTAACAATGATTTACAATAAAATTTTCAGGGTTTCCAGCCACAAAAGTGCTTGGTCACTCATCACATGTATGTCCATCAGATTTCCTCCCTTAAGTCCGTGTACGTCGCACTCAACTATATGCTGCATGGTTTGACTCTCTCCACACTCACAATTGGGGTCCTGGGAGAAACCCCACTTTTTCAACAAATATCCGCACCGACCAACACCTGTCCGCAGACGATTTAGAGTTACCCACACTCTACATTGGAGTTGGAAGCCTGGAACTCGTTGAGATGGGTCCTCAATAAGGAAACTGTTATTCACTTTGCTTTCCTGCCATTGCTGTTTCCACAGGTTATCGATATCAATCTGTTGTTTGAGTTCTTTCCAGAAGGGATTTCTTGACATCAATCTGTCAGGGGGAGGAGGTAGGTCCCTGAACTTTTCTTTGTACCTCTGGATTGCTCTTTCACGTCTAATCGAGGGTGGTTCGATATTGGCAAGGACGGGCAGCCAAGGTTTCGGGGTAGGTCTTACTGTTCCTGTTATGAGCCTCATTGTCTCGTTAAGTTGCACATCGATATATCTGACATGCCTACTGCGGGCCCAGACGGGTGCGCAATATTCCGCTACACTATACAGAAGTGCCAGTGCTGATGTGCGTAGAGTTTCAGTGGAACATCCCCAGGTTGTTCCTGCCAGTTTCATTATGATGTTGTTTCTTGTTTTCATTTTTTGGGCGACTTCGTACAGGTGGCTCTTATATGTGAGAGTGCGATCTAGCTTAACACCCAGATATTTTGGCGTTCTATCGTTTTTCAACAATTTACCTTTTATTTGCACTTTTAGCTCACGATTTGCATCTTTGTTACACAAGTGCATTATTGATGCCACGGATTTAGTCGGATTTACTTTGAGGTGCCAGTTGTCATAATATTGTTGTAGTCGTTCCAGATCCCTGTTTAAAATTTCTTCCAGTTCTTCGAAAGTGTTGGCGTGAGCCGCGATAGCGATGTCATCTGCATACATAAAAGAACGAGATTCCAGGTTTGGGATGTCCGCTGTGTATAAATTGAAAAGGCATGGAGCCAGCACAGACCCTTGGGGGAGACCATGCTTTCCTGTTTGGAATGGTCTGCTTCAGAGTAGGTATAGAGCATTTCCTGTGATTTAAGAAGTCAAAAGTAGTTAAGTTGGGGCAGAAATGGCACCCTAACAATAACTATGTCATTACATACCATAATTCTAAGTACTACTGTCTATTACTATTAATTACTCATTCAAAACTTAAATATATGCGGACGCGGATAAGGAACTTGCGGATGCGGATTAATTGCTGCGGATGCGGTTGCGGATTATGACCTTGCGGATGCGGATTGCACTTTTCTTATCCGCACAGACCTCTAACCATAGCCCTTTTCTCTCAGGTATGACATAACAGAAAAACCTGTAAATAGGTTGTCAACGAAAAAGTGGAATGGTAGTAGCTTTACATCCAGTATCAAATCATCTATCATCTGAACGTAGCCTTACCAAACTGTGCTTCATATACTGTGTTTGGATTGGGAGATTTTCCTTGATAAAAGGAAAAATTTACCAGGTATCCAGAAGTAGTGCATAAACACCATGCTTTATATCCAAATCGTATCGGTTTCCCCTCATAAATTGCTTACAGGAGTGTCTCCCAAAATATTTTATCATTGATTCATCGTAAGACAGATGTTGCTGAGGAACAAACAGCTTATGACATTTGTCTCTTACTATTTCAATAAAGGGTCTAATTTTCCACATCTTGTCCTTTTCATCAAATTTGTTATTGTCGTTACAGTGCAGAAATCTAATAATTTGTTCAAAACGATTTCTCCTCATGGCATTGCATACAAAATCGTTTGGTGTGTCTAAATTGGAATCCCAGTATAATCTCTTATTAGGGAGAGAGTTATAACTACTTCTAATGAGGTTCCCCAGAAAACACCTCATTTCTTCACAAGTTATATTAGGATTTGGAAAGTTCTTGAAAAGTGCGTAGTTGTTTGACTCATCAATTAGAAATTGTATCAGATCGTCATCAAAGAATAATTGGAAAATTTCCATTGCAGACTTATCAAGATATGTGTCAAAGCATGGATCAGGAAAAGACTTCAAATTCGAAATTAGTGCACCATGAACCCAGGTTTTTTTGCATATTTCTGTTCCTGTAATCTATATTTCTGAAATCTGTTTCTGTGTGTGTGTGTGTGTGTGTGTGTGTGTGTGTGTCTGTTAATCTTATTTCAGCTTCAACCCCGGAGTTGTCTAGGATTGAGATTATCTGCTATTCCTCCTTCATCCTCATCGCCCGAATCCTCATCCGTGAGGACTGCTGGATCAGGGGGCGTGATGTAAATTCCATCAGCCTGAGGAACGTTTGAATCCTCAAACAGGATGTCTAAAACATCCTGCACAGTCAAACCAGGCTCTAAAGATTCTGCCACATCTGTGTTATGATATGAAAAGAGAAAAAGAAACGAAATCATTTTTGACCCTGCAACTGCCCAGCGTGTCCAGCTGCAATAAAATCACTTCATAAACAGAAAGTGAATCGATGGATAACAACTTTTCTAAAATGAAAATCTCTGCAAACAGTTTCACATGCCAGAATGAAGAAGTTCTTTACGAAACATTACTTACTTTACATCAACATGCTCAATTGCGGACGTCAAAGCACTCCCAGGCTGTCACAATCACAGTGTAAATGATAACAATGAAGTGTTAACACAATGTACGTAAAATTCAAACCCTCCCTGAAAACAATATGTGACCACCAACGCTAAAAATTATTGTAAGCCAACAATGAAGTAAAAACAAAACTAGTCAACAATTGTGTCCATATGGACACGCTGGTAAGTTATGAGTTAATGTTCACGTATAATACAATATTAATTTTTTTTCCAAATACTACTTTCAAGTTTTTGGAATATTTCTAGTGGGGACGGTACACATAGTAGTTGCTAAGTCTGGGAATTGGCCTGCGGTGTTTTGAACTACTGTACGCATTCGGCAGATAAACTTTTACTTTGGTAGTCGATGTATTTGGGGTCTTTTCTTTATTATGTTTTCCATGCCCGGTCTTGGTGGTAGGATCCGTTTTCCGTAGTTCGCGCGTAGTTTTGTCAGTCGTGTCTCGATTGGTTCAACATACGCGTCGTTACTGGGCGTCATTGTCGGGAGTTTCGCGAGGCTTTTTTAGCAGCCGTCTTCCAATACTGTACAGTCTCTCTCACTGTGTGTGGATTACCTCCTAGCGTGGCGTATTCCAGAACTGGTCTTATTTTTGCATTCAGTCTTAGAGTCGTTTTAGGTATGCATCCGTCTTCCCTTGTATTGTTGTTCTTTGTGATTTGCACCAATACGCGGTGTCGTCTGCGTAGAGGGCTACTGTTTCGTCTGGGGACTGTGGGGTCGGTATATCTGCTGTGTACAGCGCGTACAGCAGCGGGGACAGGATGCCACCCTGTGGCACTCCTGCTTGTGGGGTGAAAGGTTGTGAGGTGACGTTGGAGACGTGTATTTTGCATATTCTGTTGGTTAGATATGCTCCGATCAGACGACCCATTTTTGTAGGAGTCCCTGTTTCGCACAGCTTCAAGAGGAGGCCTCCATGCCATAGTTCGTCAAATGCCCGCTCACTATCCAAGAACACCGTGAGTGTACATTGTCCATTATTGAAGCCCTGGGTGACTCCGTTTACAAGCCTGAATAGCGGGTCGTTGGTTGAGTGTTTGCTGCGGAAGCCGGCTTGGATCAAGGGGAGGAGTTCTTTGTTTTCCTCGTATGTCTTGAGTCTGTCTGTAAGTAGTGTTTCGTAGGTTTTCCCTAGTACGTCTTGACAGAGAGATGGGTCTGGACGATCGTGGGTCTCTTCTTGGTTTGTCCGGTTTTCGGATCATGATTGTCTTGCTCGTCTTCCAGGCAGTTGGGATGGTTTCGCTACTGATACAGAAGTTGAAGATACGGGATAGGATAGGGATGAGAATGGGAAAAGATGCCTTTTGTAGGTGTATTCATCGTATATAGTTTCATCCTGGGGCGGAACTGCTTCCGGTTATTATCGCATCTGCAATGTCGTCGGTTATTGGTTTACTTACGGAGTGTTCGCTTTCTGTCTCTGCTGTTCGTGTGGAACGTAGTCGTGGGAGTCGGAGTTCTACCGTTCTGCTGAAAACATCGTCATAGCTGTTGTCTTGCGGAAACGAGAATACGTCTTGTAGCACACCTTCGTATATGTTGGTCTGTTGTTGGCTCTGTCGTTGGTTCGTTGTTCGCGATTGGGGTCTTTATGGTTGTCGCTCTTTGTGCCGTTAGTGTTTCAAACCGCTTCCGGAATTGTCCTCCGTTTCTGTAGTTGAGTCTCGGCAAGTTTCGTCCCATTGTCCTTGTCTGTGTGTCGAGATGATTTATTTTATACGATTGTTAAGCCTGTCCCATATCTGTCGTAAGTTAGGGTTATTGGTACGTCGCATCTCTTTGCAGTCGTCTTTTCCGTTGTATGAGGCCAAGAGCTTCGCCCGGGATTGTGGATTTCCAATTTTCGATGGTGATTTGAGGTATGGCATCTTCTATTGCGTGTTTGAAAGTGGACTCCAGTTTGGTCGTTGAAAGTTCGAGGTCTGAGAGTCTGTCACGGTCATGGGGATAGATAGCTCTTCAGTGAGTACGTCTTTATAATTCTCCAAGTCGGCGTTTGAGTACTGTGGTATGGTGCGTATAGTTGGCATTGGGTTAGTTGGGGCTATTGCGTCTGTAGCGAAAAGGCTGGGAAGGTGGTCGCTTCTGATGGAGTTGGCGACTTCCGCATTAGCTATCGAGTCGCTCATGGCTGGGCTTATAGAGGACATGTTCGGGCGCTGAGGTTCCTCGGTGGCCAATAAACGTGGAGTGGAATATAGGCAGGCTGTCTACTGGTTCTGTTGTCAGGAGGTCAGAGAGGATTTGTTCATTTTGACTTGTGCTGTGGTCACCTAGCCTCTCGCACTGCGCATTTAGGTCAGCTAGTAGGATAATCCCTCTTTGGACACAAGGTATCATAATACATAGATCTGCAGGGGTTGTCTGGTGGGATTGTATAGGCATGCTATTGTTACTTCCCGTGCATTATGCCCTTTAAGCTTGATCATGACGATCTCTGTATCTCGAAGCTGTGCTTGGGGAGGGATTTCGCTTGCGGCTATCGTGTTACGCACATACATTGCGACTACGCCTCTACCGCCTGTCTTTTCGGAAACAATTTTATTTCGCTATGTTGCATAGTTGCCTGTCCGTCTGGTTTCGGCGATTGTGTGTGAGTAGTGTGCGCCTATCTCTAACTCCTCGCACTTTGGCGAAGAAGAGATTCAGCTGATGATGGTGATGTGTGGGGTGGGCCATGTCGATTTTGCGCCTTTTGTGTGAGAAGAGTCCTAGTGTTTCTTGTTTTTGGTTATGTGTGGTATGTTATGGGTGGCGTTTGGTGCGTGTGCGTGCGCGTGTGCGTGTGTGTGTGTGTGTGTGTGTGTGTGTGTGTGTGTGCGCGCGCGCGCGCATTGGTTTTGGGGTGTTTGGGCAGTGGGTGGCTGGTGTTGTGCAAATGTTTGCGGTGTGTGTTTAGTGGTCTAATTGTGTTGACGGGCTAACTCTGTCTGCCGCTGTTACATGCAGGCGGACGCCTGACTGGGTTGCCTTTACGCTTCTGTTAAGTAACTGTTACGACACCTGGTTAACCATCTTGATAATCTCCTCTCGCCTGTCTTGGAACAGACTGACGAGTGCACTGGTAAGTGTTCGCAGGAAATCATTTTTTAGGACGATCTCCTGCCGTAGTTCTTCCACTAGCGGGAGGGACGTGGGTTCGTCCATCATTTTGATGGGGGCGGTGAGCCCCTTTTTTGCTGCTGCCTCGGGTCGTTTGCGGCACGTATATGACAGAGCCTTGTGGCCGCCCTCACAGTTAGAGCACTTCTCCAGGTTCTTTGTGTACCACCTGTTCAATTTATGGTCTCCACCGGACTGCGGACATTTTGGTTGGGCCTTGCAGCTAGCCATGGCGTGGTCAAAGCCCAAGCAATGTCCTCACTGTGCCGCCTGTGGTGGGGAAAGTTTGGATGGCTCCGCTTCTTTCTTGGCGTGATCAATTACCACACCCTTTGTCAGGATGCGGTCAACGGTGTCTTGGTCTCTTGAGAATACTCGAATGTTTGTTGTGGGGACCTGCCTTTCTCGGGAGACAATGCGCCATGCCCTTCCAACTTCCAGGCGCTGGTTGCGCAATAGGTCGATTACGTCGTCTTCTTCGACGTCGAGTGAAACTCATTTGATAAGCGCGCTAAGTGGTGGTTTGCGAGACCTTAGCATTGGCTGCCTTGGCTCGAGGATTTCCTGGGGACGCACTGTCAATGAGTAGGTGATACGGTTTCTGAAGACTTTTTGAAAATAGTCTTCCCGTCCTCTACTGGTGGTGTTGAGATACACCCTCTCGTCGATATGTGCCCTCACTGTGTATTCAACAGACGAGTTGATTTTGGCAGGAGTTGCGTGAAGTCGTGGGGCAGATTGTCCACAATGTACGACACGGTCCGGTTGTCATCGATGTCACATTTGTTGTTCCGTGGCGTTGCCGTTCCTGTTCTGGTATCTGTGTCATTGGGGGAGCCAGACAGGTGTGGGGTGTCCCTCCTCGATCGTCGGCGTACATGTTGGAGTTGTGTGGTGTGTTAGTGTGGTCGCACCAGTGGTTTTGCCCCAGTTCCGTCCCACTTGGTTGTCACAGTAAGGTAGCCACGGGCTGACTTAGCCTACTCTGCACGTACGCGGATATCGGGGAGCGCCACTGGCCCCGGCACGGAGATTGTCCTACTCTGATGGGAGGAGGCAGCACTGGCTGCCGTAAATGGCAAATTAAGATGTAGTGGTTGTTGCTTTTATATATGATTCCATATCTTGCTTACAGGGAAAAAAAACTTTATCTCTATTAGTAATGTCATCAAATAATCGTATTTCGATGGATCCCTTGAGCACACAATCGCAGTAACGAGAAGACGGGGCAGTAATTTGCGTCTCTTTAAACTACATGTTATGCCCTTCATTTAGACAATGTTGGGCGACGGCAGATTTTTCAGGCTGGAACAAACATGTGACGCTGATGTTCCACACATCGGTCTTAAACAGTGCGAATAGTCTGTCCAATATAGGCCTTTCCACAATGACAGGAAATTTTATAAACTTCAGGCTTCCTCAATCCCAAATCACCTTTGACAGGTCCAAACAGGGCTCTAGTTGTGGCCAAAGGCAAAAGAACACTTCAATATATATCGAGTGAACTACCGCCTGATACTCGCAAATCATTTGCTTTTTCTACCCATTGCTGGAACTATTTCTTCAAAAATTTGTAGAATCCTGAGGAAACAGGATACTAAAAGTGTTCTTTTGCCTTTGCCCACGACTTTCTCACCCCCACAACCTCCTGATGCTGCGCCTGTTGGCAGTCTAGTCCCTGTACAGTCCACCAGGCAGCATTCGTATCTCTCTCCCCACCTGTACATCACTATACCTTTGTCTTCTCTGCGTCCTCCACATTGCTGGTTGCATCCCACGTGATAGCTGTATTCCAGCCCGAGTTACTGGAGTTGGCAGCCATGTGTGCGTGAGGTGTGATTGCTTGTGTGTGTGAATGGTGTGCCTCTCTCTCACTGATGGACGCCGTGGCCGACAGCTTTGTGTCTGTGTCTTTTAACTGTGTCTGTCTGCAACTTGATGTGTCTTCTTTACTATAAGTAGCAATCTGTTTTTTCCTACACTGTTAATGGGAAACATCTGTAATTATACGTGGGGGAGTTGAAAAATAAGTTTCCCCTGTCGGCTGTGGTCAGAGTTGTGTGTGAAAGGAAAAAAAGAGAATGAGACATGAAAGATAAGACATATCTTTATTTTTCTACATAATTTCCAAGTACATTGAGACATTTGTCATACCGCTTTATAAGCTTCAAAAGCCTTCCAAGAAAAGATAAGGGCGTTGCATACGGAGGAAGCGTTGAACGGCTTGTTTGACGTTAGCATTGCTGCCAAAACGCCTTCCGCCGACAGTCTTCTTCAAAGCAGGAAACAGATGGAAGTCACTTGATGCGAGATCCGAACTGTAAGGCGGATGGTGTAGGCGGTCCCAACCAAGAGTTGCAATATGGTTCTGCGTTGCCGTCGCCGTGTGTCGTCTCGCATTTTCATCCAACAGCAGAACGCCAGATCTGAGAAGGCCAGGCCGCTGTTTCTGAATTACCTCTTTCAATTTCGACAGACTGGCACAGTACAGCTCAGCATTGATGGTTGCATCCTCCAGAAAGTCCAGCAGCAAAACTCCTTTGGCGTCCCAGAAAACGGTGAGTAGCACTTCACCTGCAGATGGAGTGCTTTTGAACTTCCTTTGGACAGGTGATGACGGATGTTTCCCCTCCATGGATGCGCTCTTCGATTTGGGCGTGTAATGGTGTACACACTTTTCATCACCGTCACAATCCGAAACAGAAGGCCATTGCCAGATTCATGGTAACGCACAAGCTGCTCCAGGCTGAACGCCATGTGTTGTTCCATGTGTGTCGGGGTCAGTTGGTGGGGCACCCGTAGTGCTGACACCTTCCTGTATCGAAGAATGTTGCGGATGATCTTGTGAGCTCACTCATGTCCTGTTCCAGGTTCTGCCGCTACTCCATCGATGGTGATACGCTTGTTCGCTTTAATCATGTCATCCACCTTCCTGACATTTGCATCTGTAGTGGTCGTGCGCGTCCGTCCAGATTTCGGTATGTCGTGCACTTGCTGACGTCCATCACTGAATAGCTGGCACCATGTCCGCACCATTTGCCTCGACATCACACCTGACCCATACACCTCAACTAGGCGGTTATGGATTTCTTTGCCTGATACTCCGTGTTTCCATTCATAGCGGATAACAGCTCACTTCAGCCTTTGACCACGACTCCAAAACGCACCTTCTCTTCATAGCTCCGGGAAAAGACCGAGCGGCTGGCCTCCGCTTTGCGCGGGCACTACGACAGCGCCGTCTGCTTGATCACGGTCGACCTCTACCTAATGGCGTATCGATGTCTTGCACGTGCGCGTTCACCTGCCGTGTCGTCTTTCGCGCATATCACACAACTCTTCCCATAGTCGACAGGCGAAACTTATTTTCCAACTCCCCGTCGTAGAATGTCGATCCAAATTTAGCAGGAACTTTAATTATGGTGCAGTTTCCATCAAAGCTACCAATACAGTTCAGTAGATTCAGTAGTTATCAGTAATGGTCAGCAGCTTTCTTGAGTTGACAAATACTAAGGCCATTCACATGCCAGCTACAGTGAAACCTAGGAAAAAATATATGAAAATTAGGATACATATTTATCCAGGGTGTATACAACCCGGGACAACCGTGAGATCCGGGAACTTCGTGGAATTCATAGAATTTTTCATTGTTTTAGTTTTCAGTTAAATTTTTATAATTTTGACTGGTAAAAATCGATACTCTTAGGAACGATATTACTGTACCCGCTACTGCAGCAATAAAACATGAACGAGAGAAAAAAAAGAAAAGAAAATTAAAGTTGCAAAGGAAATGTGCCATATACCACAACAAAACACAGTGCTCAAACAAGCGTCTCTCAACAGGTATTTCTACTTCTTCAGGCTGAGGACAGCTGTTGAATGATGGGTTTACCATTAGGCATTTCCTTCCTCTTAAGATTGGGGGGAAATTTGTTATTCTTTATTTTTTTTATTTTTTTTTTTTTTTTTTTTTATTATGGGGTAGTGTGTGGGACGTTTCTAGGTACTTAATTTATTTGGGTTTGTTGTTTCTTTAGTGAATTGTCTTAAGGTTGCGTGCTTTAACGGCCAAGCAGCGCAACGGGTCGTCTGTGACGTTCTCGAGGACGATGTGGTGCTCCCAGGTTCTGGATGAGGGAGTTTGTGGACGCGCGTGTCTTCTCGTAGAAGCGTCGTGCTATGTTCTGGTGTCGCTGGAGAAATTCCAGTTCAGCCGCGGCATGGAGGTGTTCGTGCGGGAGCTGACATGATATACCCGGCGTAAAATTTTATTTTGGAGCGACTGCAGGTGCTGAATATGTGTCTTCTCAGCTACTCCCCACACTTAGCAGGCACAATCGAAGAGTGGGAGAAGGTACATACGATAGATAAGAAGGCCATTTGTAATGGACAGTTCTGACTGGTCGTTGAGAATGGGATACGGGGCTCCCAGTCGTTGGTGAATCTTCTTGCGGACGTCGGCGATGTGTTGGTGCCAATTGAACGTCTTATCCATAAGAACTCCGAGGTATCGGACGGATGTTACCCATGGTAGCTGTGTTACATTGAGGCGCAGCTGACATGGCATGGTACGCTTCCAAGTGAAGATAATGGCCTGTGTCTTGGTGAGATTGAAACCGATTCTACAGCGGGCTGCCCAGTCTTCTAGTCGGTTGAGGGCACTCTGTAGTTTGGGATGAGTACTTCGCGCCATCTGCTGGTGGAGTACAGCGTGGTGTCGTGTACGTAAATTGCCTTCTCCACTCTGGGCACCGTGGGCATGTCTGATGTGTAGATCGTATAGAGAACTGGTGCAAGGACCGTTCCCGGCCGAACTACAAACGTCCGATTCCTGAGGTGGGAGGCGGTCAGCTTCACATACGCTCTTGGAAGTCCAAAGATGTGCAGATTACATAATAGTCCAAAGTGCCAGACGCTGTCGAGCGCCTTTCTAACATCAAGCAGAACTGCGCCGCGGAATTCGCGCCAGTTGAAGGTGCCCTTGATGTATTCCACTGATCGAAGAATCTACTGTGTGCTGGAATGTCCGCTGCGAAACCCGAAGTGCTGCGGAGGTAGGATGTCAAGCTGCGTGACCAGACGATGGAGAAGGAGACATTCAAAGAGCTTGCTGACATGTGGGAGCAACCTTATCGGGCGGTAGCTGGTAGAGTGCTTCTTGTTATTCCCCAGTTTCGGCATGGCAACAATAACAGAATGCTTCCCCGCAGCAGGAAAGGTGGCCATCGTTATGATCCAATTAAACAGGGCAGCGAGATAGACAAGCGCTGACCATAGGAGCTGCTTCACGACCCTGCCGGTGATGCCATCAGGTCCAGGTGCTTCGTTGTTTGGTAGCGTCCAAATGCCCACTTGTACTTCTTCAGGTGTACTGGGAGTGATGGGCTCCTCTTCTTCGACATCTTCCTGAAGAATTGCAGCAACGTCTCTCTCAATAGCGGCAGTACATTGAAGGTCGACTCGGTCTTGTAGGGGTTGAAACGTTGGCCTCAAAGACATCTACCGACTTGTCAGCTTTGTCATCCAGGCGATATGCTGTCCGAGCGTCAGTCTTCAGGGGCGGTGTTCGTGAAGTAGCTGACGGTTTGCCAACCAAGTGGGTCTGGGTTGAAGCTGCTTAGTTTGTCGGCCCACCGCAGGTTACGATGAGGTGCATTGCCAGCCTGTATTTCCCTTCGTAGTTGATTGATGCGGCGCTTGAGAGCTACGTTGCGTGTGAGACGCCACTCACGACATGATCGATTCCGCGTCCGGATGGAGGAAAGAATGTCCGGAGGGAGGCTGGGCATCACACGTCGAGGCGACTGCGGTGGCTATGTGGCCTCGTGATGAGCGTCGGTGACGATTTCAGCGAATCGGTTGAACGAAGCTTCAGTGACAGCTTCTTCCTCATCTATGACGGCGACCGCAAAGTCAACGTGATCGCGAAATCGGTCCCCGTCCGTGCGTCGTAGGTTGAGGCGTCCAGGTAGATGTTCCGCTGCCACCCTGAGGCAGAAGAGGACAGGAAGATGGTCTGAGTTGAGTCCATGAATCACTTGGGCGTCCAAGAACTGCGGGATCCCCTTAGTAATGGCAATGTCAATGACGTCAGGCACTCCTCAGGTTCTTTGGGGCCAGACGCATGGGCATTGGCTTCTTTAAGGGCTTGAAGAAGCATCCGACCGCTCCAGTTGGTGACGGCTGAATTCCACTGGCGTGTTCAGAGTTCAGGTCGCCAGCTTCCCAGGTACTCGAAGGAGAGAGCGTGCATCTTCAAGGCAGAAGATCCTCCGTGGGCTGCGATAAACAGCGACAAAGGTGACGGGTCCAGTTTGTGTGTCTGAGTACTGCCGTTGCCTCCATGTGATGAGCGACTGGTGGTTGAACTTGGTGATGTCGGATGGTGGTACGAAACAAAATTGCGGTGCCCCCTCCGTGAGTCAGTCGGTCCGTCCTGTAGCAGCAATAGTTTGCAATGTTGCTGCAGATACCCGGCTTCAGAAAACTCTTGTTGACGAGGCAAATATTTATGTTCTGCACTATCTAGTATTGTCCCGGTACGGAAATATAGTAGATAGGGGGGTTGGTGGGCAGAGCAGTCTGAATTGTAGTTGGCAGGTGGGTAGTCTCCACGTGATCTGTGTTCACGTTTAGTGGTTTTGTTGTTTCCTTTTCGTTTATTGCTCTCACGTCAAATGAAAACAAATGGCCGGGACCTATCAAATGAATTAAAATACGTTCACATAATTACAGAAGGCTAAAATATATTATTGGTTTTAGATTTGATTTTATTTCCAACCTTCTGACAGTCAAGCGTTAACCGCCTTGCAGAATAAGGTGGTTATTTTTTTCCGTTTGTCAAAGAAATTTGGATTTTATAAATCTTTTCCGCTGAGGCAGTCAATTTCTTTGAAACGAAGTGTTTAATTCCACGCTATTGGCTAGTTTCAACTGTTCGCTGCATTTCAAGTGCACGTTTTTATCTTCGAGCACGTATGGCATTATACCATGATAAAGAACCAAACACGAGATAATAGTGTTCTGGTATTCGAAGAAAATTTACATCCGAATATGGACATACGAATGTGCGATTTAAGCCGAATTGTGTTTTAGTATGGTTCACGAAATTCCGATGCTCGTGGAGTATCCTCTGATGTCTTGTTTCTTTCATGACATAATCTTTTAATGTTCTACACGTACGAACATACTGGCTTTCTGCGTCATCGTAGCTGCTCATGGGCAATGACTCCTGATGACACTCTCTGCCAAATGCCGAAACGAACCTATCTCTAACAGGTCGCGGAAAAATATTGCATATGGAGATTTGAAAAGCGTTACTTTTAAAGTAAATTTCCTCTATCGCTAGATGAACTATTTGCAACAATGTACGATGATTTTGGTAAATCACAGACCTCACTCTTTGAGGACGACCAATTAAAAGAATTTCGACCCCAAAAGATCAGACATTTATTAAAAATTTTACTGGCATATTTATGCTATGTATCGTAAAGTGTAACACAGGCAGAAAAGATCAACATCTTACATGGAAGCTTGTCTTGTCTTGCAGTTAATCAATCTTCGAGACCAGTGTTATATATGAAAGCCTTGCATTTCTTGTAGCAGTACTATGTATATTAATTTAAACCATTAACTTTTCTTATTTGTGTGTTCGCTCTACGTAAGAGTGATCTTTCTATTGGCTGATTACATCACGTGTTCTATGCTGTCATCAGCTGGCAAGATCACGTGACATGAGCTATTACTGGCTTACAAAAGCGTATCGCAATCTCGATTTCAATGCTTTGGAAAGTTAACATGCGGTGTTTGGTGGAATTCGAATTTATACCTTCGTAATATGAAAATAGGTGGAGTACATGTTGCTGCACATCAAAGATCTTCCTAAAACGTGCCTTCTTACCCTCAGTTTCGTTTTCTAAAGTGCCGGGAAATTTTACGCAGGCAGTGTATAAAACCATAACCATTCGAAGGATTGATAAGCTCTACAGTGCCAAGGAAAAGTGTATTTTTAACCGGGAAAAGTCCGGCAATTTTTTTCCTTGTCCGCTTTTACACCCTGTCACCGCTTTAAACATATTTAAACTACGTCAGTTAACACTTACAAGTCAGTAAGGCTGTACCATCATCTTTTAGACCATAGGTTACTAAAGCCAAACACCATTATCTTTCAAAGGAGACACAGTTCCACATTACTAATGGCATATCATTTGCATTGATACGGAGTCACGTCCATGCCATACCACTGCCATGTATCTGTCACACCATTCGTCATATCACTTCTTCTGCCATGATGGTGGCCCTCCTGCCTTAGACATGTCACCTTTGGCTAGAATACTATATTGAAGACAGTCATCCTACACATATGAGCCGGCCTGAGAAATCAGCATTAGTGGAGCATTGTCTGAACACAGGTCATCACATGCTTCATGAGAAAAACAAAGCATTATCATTGAGGGACTGCTATTAAGAAAGCAAACAATCTAATAAGCAAAAAGTGTGATTTCATTTAAGTGCTAGTTGAAAGTCAGTAGTGGATAGTATTAAAATGAGAGCAACAATAAACTCCAGTTACAGACCTTACACTAAGATTTGCAGAATTTTAATTCAGCTCTTAATCACAGCAATATCTGATAGCACGTTAATTGCCAGCTGTGCAGAGGTGGAAGACATCACTTTGCTCCCAGCAGGAGGCACTAGAAACAATTTACATCCAAATGTAAGAACTTTCCATTCATGCATGGTTCCTGCTACTGGCACTAATACGATTGATTGTCAGCCATTATGTTTCGCAACAGTAACTACAGCAATCACCTTAAGACGTTCAACAGTTGTTTCAGTGAAACACTGAGATCACTACAAGAATTCTGTTTGCAGCAGATCTATCAGGAACATCTGAAAAGTCACATCTGTCAAGTTAACATTTAAATACTTTTGCCCATGTTGCAAGAGTGATAGTTTCTTTCCACATTTTGAGAATAAAATCCCTATTGACATTAGCATTTCTTAATTGATGAAAATTAATTGATATAAATTTGAAGTTTGGTTTGTTGACTGGATATTTACCTGTGGTAAGTGTGACCCAAATTTTTCCAGAGTTGTTGCTTGAAATTTATAACCAGGCAATGTGTTATGTAGACATTCTTCCATTTATTAATTTACATTTCCACTATAACATGACTTTGTATGTGGACTCAACACGGACTAGGCAGACTAAATTGGACTCAGACGGGGCACCCGCTGATGTATATGTAGCCTCCAGCAATAAAAATATTTAATAACATTGTTGATGCATGAACATACTTAAAATTATAATTAAAAGTTAGCAATCTTCAATATTCTAAGTAAAGAATGTGTGTGTTTTTTTTACTAAATGTAGAAACATCTTTAACATACCAGAATTGTGATGGAAATATTTTTAATAGAAAGTTTATTGAAATAGCTTCTGTAAACAATCAGACCAAAGTCATTCTGAATTACATTTCAAATACTAAATAATTTTTCGCTCTAACATGTTAACTGGATCTTGAACAAAAGGTGAACAGTCTATAATGGTCAGATATGTAATTTATACTTCATAAATATTTCTAAACTGATTGCAAAGTAATGTATTTCCTAGAATGTTTCAAATAGTAATTTCTTTTATAAAATACACTGCCTGACAGAAAATCCGAAGCATCCAGAAGATATAGTCAGAGGTTAATGTATCTTATTGTATTGTGGGTATGTAAAAAACGACAATGAGTTAAAATTCTCTGTGACAGGTAGAACAGCCAGCAGAGTGCATCAGTGCAGTTAATGTTTAGTGTTTTTACTGGACCTGGTGGGGTATGTATGGGATGTGAACAGCGTTTGACAGTGGATGCTTACTATGGACGACATGGAAATGTTACATACTTGCCTGAGACAATGTTGTCAGCACCTGACAGTTTTAAAGGGACCTCTTGTGTGCATCCATTTGGTTGGCTGATCAAATAGTGACAATATCCAGATTTGTGGGACATTCAAATTTTACGCTTGACTGCTCTTGGACTGCGTGGGAATTGGGGACAGACATATTCGTCTATGTTCCAGTCGACTACGTCTGAGCACCACAAGGACGGATTGCTGTGCTGCGAACCAACCACATTGCAGTTACTTCACAACTGCACCTGCCATCCAAGTAATAGACTTCCTACAACACTCTGTGTCGTCATGCACCATTGGTCAGAGACTAGCAGCAGCTGTAGGAGGGAATTACTGTCCAACGCAGAGGCTGCCGTTGACACAACACAAGTGGCTGTGTTTGGAGTGGTGCAGTGACGTGACCTGGCTGGGTGGACTACTGATGAATGGCACTGTGTAGTGTTAAAACGATGAATCGTGCATCTGCACTACTCTGTATGACTTACCGTCAAGCGTGGTGGCGACATGTGGACACGGCCCACTCATAGAGTGTTTTGGAGAGATACGGTGGTATTACTCCTGGCATCAAGATGTGGGAAGCTGTTGGATACAAGTTCGGGTCACAGTTGGTAGTGATTGAGAGGACTTTGAGGTCACAACGGTACATCACAGACAAGTTGCATCCTCATGTGTTACATATTTAAGTGACAATATTGTGGTGCCATTTTTCAACAGGACAATTCTTGTCCGTATCAGACTCGTGTGTACATGCATGGGACCATCTCAGATGTCAACACCATCCAGGATACTGAAGACCAGTTACAACAGTTGTGGGCCAGCTTGCCTCAGGAGAGGTTACAATGGGTTTATCTCACCATTTTCAAATAAATCAGCACACATTTCCAAGCCAGAGTGGGGTTCAACATCATACTGGTAAGTGGACAGTGTTGGGCTGATACTGCTAAGATCTTTGTAAATGTGATTCAAATTTGTAATATCACATACCCTATTAACCCAAAAAATTTCATTTTATTTCCTCCTCCTCTTCAGGGTGGTTCATTTTTTGTCAGGCAATGTAATAATATTGTAGCATCCAACAGAATACATTTAAGTACAGTTTACATTTGTCAACTGATAAAATATAACAATCATTATTTACAAAAAAAACTTCAGTAATGACAAAAATTTCCCCACTATGTATGTATCATGTACCTAATTAGAAAATGTGGATTGTAAACTAGTGTGACATGCTACACCCTGCTTAGGTATTTATATTTCCTGTCACTGTCAGAAGAGCAACTTTGTTTCTTACTTTGTGTTTAGTATTATCCAACTATTCAGTGAATTTTTAAATATTTGTACCGGAGATGGGAGAGCAACTGTATCTCTCTGTCTGGGCATAAAACACTTGTGTTGTTGTGAGGGTCATTCAGTAATTAAATACTAACACTAAAAGTGAACATAATGCGTACTGCAAGCAGTTGAAATGTCTGTAAGTTTTCGTTGCCAGTCTAGTGAAGAACCACATGTTTGGTTCGTGTGAACAAGATCATAACATCGAAGGACTGTTAAGATAGCATGACTTATTGAAGGAAGTGCTTTCTAAGAAGTGTGTACCATGATCGGATTTTTACTTTCAGACAGTGTGCATCCATCAAAAATACTCTCTCTGCTGTACAAACAATATGGTGGTAGTTGCATGAACTGTGCACGTTGTAATGCAAGGGTGTAAAAGTTTAAAAACAGTCACAAAAATGAAACAAACGAACACTGTGTCTTGTGTCTGGCAGCAGTATCAACCTCAGCATTGCAAGCTCATATTGATTCACGTATTCAAGAATAGTGACAACTTACAGCTGAAACAAAACACTGATAAATAAATGTTGACACAACTCGCTCCATCATTCAAAACCAAGGAAACTGCTGGAAAGACTCATCCAAGATGCTTTCTCACAGAGCTTACCATTCATCTCCAGGCTTGGACTTTCGCATTTGCACTTCACTCAAAAATTATTTCACTTACTAAAGTACTCCATTTTTGGACAAAATTTTAAACTGTGAGGAAACGAAGATACAGCATTTTGAGCCAGTGTAAAAACATGCAGTGGAGACAGTCTGAATGAACTATCTGTAAGAAATTCAAAATACAACTGATCACTGGTAAGGTCATAGTACCAATGTTTTGGAGTGGCTGAGGTCCGATTGTGTTGTTTTTCAGAGAAGCGACGCCCTGTCAACGGCATATATTAAACGGGCATGACTGAGAACAGTCAAACCTGACCTGTAGAGGAAAGATTCATGATCGCAGGTGAAGGACATGCCACTCAAAGCAACACCAGACTTGAGCTGATGCTCCAAGGTGTTGGCAAAATGGATTGGAAGCTCCAGCAGTATCTTCCATGCAGTCCTGCCCTTGCCCCCTTTGGATCCAATGAAAGAAGCTTTGTTTGTGGTACAGTTTGGCAGCAGTAAAATGGCAAAAAAGAAGTACTGACTGACTTCCACTTCAAGGTAAACAATTATTTGCTGAATGTGTAAGACGACTTGTAAGGAAAATGGACAAGTGTTTTGGGTTGTGCGGTAAAATATTGGCTATGGACTTGCTCTTGTACATGAGGCATAACACTCATGCCATTGAACATTTCCTGGTGCTGTTGGATGTTATGGCCTCGTGTTTGATTCTGACTTGCGAAGTAGGCACATGTAGATCGCAACAGTCATCTATGATTACTTTGTAAAGCATGTATTGCCATTTTGATATTCGTTATTAAAATCAGGCACTTCCAGTGTAACATCAGTAGGTCTGACGTGAGAATGCACCAGTTTGTTCAGAACTAGTTGCCAAATATATGTTCTGCAGCTGTAATGGATTAGTTACAGCTTTATCAGATATGGACAATGTGTGGACTTAATAAACCATTATTGTTCCATGGCTACATGTTAGTTCAATTTCTGAATGACCCTTTTATTATATTCAATTTCTCTGATACAAGAGCAGCAGTGTTTGTCACACCATGTATTTGTCATCAGCATACTTAGTTAATGTAAATAAATACCGTGTTGGCAGAGTGACTCTGGCAGTGTCTGAGAATTTCCGTCTAAATCATCGATACAGTTACCATATTGTATTTCAGTGATAAAAGAGCAACAATGTTGGTCATGCCACATATTGATAATCATTAACATAATTAGTTAATGTTAATAAATGTCTTGTTGGAGAGTGACTGTGTTATTCTCAGCATGTTTCAAACGACACCAGTATTGTTACTATATTTCATTTCATTGATACAAGAGCAACAATGTTTATCTTGCCATGTATTTATTATTATAAATATAATTATTTGCTCTAAGTAAATATCTTGTTTCAAGAGTGACTGTGTAACTATCAACATATGTTTCTGCCTGCAATATTATGAGGAAGTACCCAAAAGAAACCAAACCAATTCTTTTGGAAGGCATAGCTTTTTCAAAACAGTGTTTTGCCGCTAGAAGCACATAGGGTGAACATCACTAGACAGTTGGGTGTCATCATTGAAGAAGATTAGGACTAGTTTCAGGAAAGTGTATACTGACAATTTTTTGTGAGTGTCGTTTTTTCAATGGCTGAGTTTCGTGAACAGGGTGCGGTGGTGAAATTGCGCTTTTTGCTTAGCAACAGTGGAACAGAAACTCTTGAAATATTGAAAATAGCATACAATGATGATGCTATGGGGAAATCTCAAGTGCATGAGTGGTTTGCTCATTTCAAAGATGGTGAAATGTCAGTCGACGACAGACCTCATTCTAGTTATCCTTCCATAGCCTGAACACATGAAAATGTTGCAAATATTGGTGTGTTTATCAAGGATCATCAAAGATATTGAAGAGCTGTTGGGAGTGACTTGGAGTTCAGTGAAGCGAATTGTGACGGAGGATTTGGTAATTTTATGCCAAATTCGTGCCATTACTAATGACTGCTGAACAAAATCAAGTTCACGTGGAGGAATACTGTGCTGTGTCCTGAAACGATTTAAAGCTTTTTTGTAGGTGACAGAACTTCGTGCTATGATCCTGAATGAAAGCACTAATGAAGCCAGTGGAAGACTCAAGAACAATTGTCAGGTGAAATCAAACATTAAAACAATGCTGTTTTTTTTTGTGTGTGTGTGAGTGAAATCCTCCATTCAGAGATTTGTTCCACAGCGTAAGACAGTTAAGCAGGCTTTCGACTTGGAACTTTCGAAAAGATAGCAGAACGGTGTGTGCTGGAAGAGGCCTGATTTTTATCAGTAGAGTGATTGGTTTTTCCATCATGACAATGTTCCTGCACACACAGCCCTGTCTGTATGACAATTCTTGACCAAAAATGGTACGAAACCCTTTTCATCACTCCCCATATTCATTTGAATGTGCCTTGTGTTACCTTTTTTGTTTCCTAGAATGAAGAGAGACATGGAAGAAAGGAGGTGAAGGAAAAGACAGACCCACTACCAAGCACAACAAATGATAAATTTAAACCGTGTTTTGAAAAATGCAGTGAAGGATTAATCAAAAGTATTGATGCATATGGAGAATATTTTGAAGGGTTTTTGGGTAAAATTTGGATAAATGAGTCAAAAAAGGGTTTCTTTTTGGTACCCCATCATAGTTACCGTATTTCTTGTTATTGATGTTAGAGCAACAATGTTTGCTTTACCAGGTATTTATTATTATCAGTCTAATTAGTTAATGTATGTAAATGTCTTGTTGTGAGAGAGACTGCGTTACTCTCACCATGCTTCTGTGTACTCCAATGTAGTTACCGTATTGCTTTTGACTCATACAAGAGCAACAATGTTTGCCTTGCCATGTATTTATTATATGTATAATTAGTTGATGTAAGTAAATGTCTTGTTGTGAGAGAGACTGCATTACTCTCACCATGCTTCTGCCTACGCCAATGTAATTACGGTATTTCTTTTGACTGATACAAGAGCAAAATTGTTTGCCTTGCCATTTATTTATTATATGTATAATTAGTTAATGTAAGTAAATGTCTATAATTGGTTAATCTAAGGAAATGTCTTGTTGTGAGAGAGACTGCATTACTCTCACCATGCTTCTGCCTGCACCAATGTAATTACCGTAATTCTTTTGACTGATACAAGAGCAAAATTATTTGCCTTGCCATGTATTTATTATATGTATAATTAGTTAATGTATGTAAATGTCTTGTTGTGAGAGAGACTGCATTACTGTTACCATTCTTCTGCCTACACCAATGTAGTTACCGTATTTCTTTTGACTGATACAAGAGCATCAGTGTTTGCCTTGCCATGTATTTACTATCAGTATAATTAGTTAATGTATGTACATGTCTTGTTGTGAGAGACTGCATTACTCTCACCATGCTTCTGCCTACACCAATGTAGTTACCATATTTCTTTTTATTGTTACAAGAGCATCCGTGTTTGCTTTGCCATGTATTTATTATCAGTATAATTAGTTGATGTATGTAAATTTCTTGTTGTGAGAGACTGCATTACTCTCACCATGAATCTCTATACACCAATGTAGTTACCGTATTTCTTTTGACTGATACAAGAGCAACAATGTTTGCCTTGCCATGTATTTATTGTATGTATAATTAACAGTTAATGTATGTAAATGTCTTGTTGTGAGAGACTGCATTACTCTCACCATGCTTCTGCCTACACCAATTGCAATAGTTCTATTGCAATTATTAGTCTCTCCTTTAGTTCATTAATCACCCATCTCTTCGGTTTAAATTGTTCATAACAAAAGTCACTATCAGTATCACTTTAGCAAATTTCAATCTAATTGTAGCTTCCTACGATAATCTATTAATTATTAAGCTTACTTCTCTCTGCTGGCAGCATCGGCTTTTTGAATCACTCTCTTCTCCCTTATTTCCACCCTAAGCTGTTCCAAATACGCTAATTACATTTCTCCTCTTACGACAGAGGATACACAGTGACACACAGCCGTCACTATTTCTGTCATATTCTCCTTGCACCGAATGCCACTAATCCATTTTCTATACTCCCGCAACCTCAGGAAATCTTTAGCAGTCCTACGATAATCACTACCAGTATCACTTTAGTAAATTTCAATTTAATTCTAGCTTCCTATGATAATCTGTTAATTATTAAGCTTACTTCTCTCTGCTGGCAGCATCGGCCTCTTAAATCACTCCCTTCTCCCTTATTTCCACCCTAAGCTGTTTCAAATACGCTAATTACATTTCTAATTACATTTCTCCTCTTACGACAGAGGATACACAGTGACACACAGCTGTCACTATTTCTGTCATATTCTCCTTGCACCGAATACCACTAATCCATTTTCTATACTCCCGCAACCTCAGGAAATCTTTAGCAGTCGCCTTTCTTTCGGCACTCGCGGTGTCACAAACAGGGCGTGCAAAATCTCGGACACCCCTGTGTTATGTCACTTGGCGGAAGCAGCGGCCAGTGCCCCTCGCGGCAGGTAGTGCCTAACAAAGGGACAAACCAGTCTGCCACCCTACTCCAGGCTGCTCAGCGGAACGCGTCAGAGCTTTTAGCAGCTCACTGCAACATCCAGTCTTTACCTGCGCGTTACGAAGAACTTAGCCTCCTCTTCAACCAACTAATCTACCACGTAATCCTCTTATCCGAAACATGGTTGAAACCACACATATCCTCTGCATCTTTTCATCTCCCAGGGTACACATTTCTTAGGGCAGACAGATAAAAAAAGCGAGGTGGCGGGGTCGGCGCGTATATACGAACAGATCTCAAAGCGAAAGTCTTATGTACGTCAAATCCTGCTGAAGAAAAAGAGGCTGAATTCATGTTCATTGAAATAAATATACAAAGTCGGAATTTCTTGACTGGCGTCGTGTACAAGCCGCCAAAAATAAGCTCAATGAGTTCCTTCCAGTCGGAATTACATTCACTTCAGTGTCAATACGAACATGTCATCGTAATGGGTGACTTGAACATAGACCTGCTAAGAGACACTCCCTCCGCAATAAACCTAAGAAGACTGTTTAGTTGCAATAGCATGAACATTCTTCCATTACAACCTACACACCATACAGCGCACAGTCATACGCTTATAGACGTAATTGCAACGAAACAGACTGACAAAGTAAGAGATATTGGTCAAACATCGGCCCCTGGCCTCTCAGCACATGATGTAATATTCCTGGCCTACTCTGTGCAGCCCCCAAGGATCAAATCGCGTTACATAACTTGTAGGAACATGAAACGTATTGACCTTGACGCTCTAACAGCCGATTGCTCAGAAATCTCATGGCATCAAATAATCAGAAAACCCACAATCGACGGCAAAATTAATGAACTTGGTGATAAACTCACTGCCCTCTATGACAAACATGCACCTGTGCGCACATTCCGTGTAAGAAAATCTCCTGCTCCATGGCTGACAGCTGAATTACGTCAAATGATGACTAATAGGGATGCTGCCCACAGGCGTTTCAAGGCAGATCCGAAACCCGAGCGTTTCGAAGAATATAGAAAGCTACGGAACAGAGTGAAACAATGCATTCGCAATGCTAAAATCAGGCACGCTCACTCCCTTGTATGCAGCGATCTGACGCCCACGACTCTATGGAAGAATCTCCATAGCTTGGGGGTCGGAAAGGCAAAATCGGAAACTACTTTTCATGTGTCAGCTAACGAATTAAATGAATTCTTCTCTGCGCCTCTGAATACCAGCACAGCTGATAATTACCGTCCACAAGAATCCCCAAACAGGATAACTAACAACGATACCTTCCATCTAAAACATGTAACAACAAATACGGCAAGAAAAGCAATAATTAGAATCTCTTCTGATGCAATAGGCAACGACAGTATCGGTATAACCATGATTAAGAATGTTGTCGATATCTTAGTACCTGTCTTAACTGACATATTTAATTTTTCCCTCGTGAACGAAATATATCCCACTGCATGGAAAAGAAGCCTAATTCGACCCATCCCTAAGATCGAAAACCCGCAACTGCCTAGTGATTACCGACCAATTAGCATACTGCCTGCTGTTTCCAAAGCACTTGAATATATTGTTCATGACCAAATCACTGAACACTTGCATGAATTCAGCCTATATGACAAATTTCAATCCGGTTTCCGTAAACATCACAGCACAAACACTGCTCTAATTAAAGTAACTGATGACCTGAAATATGCCATCGACAATCGAAAGGCAACAATATTGACGCTACTGGACTTCAGCAAAGCTTTTGACACTGTTAACTTTGACATATTGCTCAGAAAAATGCAACTGCTTAATTTCTCTGATAGTGCAATGAGATGGTTTGAAAGCTACTTAAAAGACAGACAGCAATGTGTTGTCTGCGTAAATGAAAAATCTTCCTGGAAACATGTTTCCTCGGGAGTGCCACAAGGATCAGTCTTAGGACCACTTTTGTTTTCTTTATATGTCGACGATATTTCGTCGGTTCTGTCCTCCTGTAAATATCATTTCTATGCCGACGACCTCCAGCTCTACCTAAGCATCAGACCTGAAGAGGTAAACACTGCAATCGCTCAGATGAATGATGATCTGTCTTCAGTAGTGACGTGGGCGAAAAACCTGGGGCTTAAACTAAATGCAAAAAAGACGCAAGTAACCTTAATAGCCCATCAGAAATTAATAAGTTCAGATTTCCGCGAACGGCTACCTCCTATTCTGCTCGACGGTACTCCAATACCATATCAGAAAACAGTGAAGAACTTGGGTGTAACTTTGGATGAGCATCTCAACTGGGCGGAGAATACAGTCGCAGTGTGCCGAAAGACGTCTGCTTGTCTCTATGCTCTCAAAAAGTTTCGGAACATATTTCCACAGGACTTGAAACGCCAGCTCGTGCAAGCACTCGTTCTACCGAACCTCCACTATTGTGATGTGATTCAACAAGGCATGAGTAGTGAAAACAAAAGACGGCTAGAGCTAACCATGAATGCCTGTGTGCGTTACACCTGCTACATTCGCCGATATGATCATGTTAGTGCTTCATACTCCGAGCTAGGGTGGCTGCGGCCGGACAAATTGCGTGACTACCACACTCTATGTCTACTCCAACGACTCCTCGTCGTGCAAGCACCCCAGTACCTTGCTTCAGAGCTTAAAAACCTGTCATGCCATCATAATCGAAACACGTGGTCACTCTTATTTGGTATCCTAACTGTGCCCACTCACAAAACAAAAACTTTTGCAAACTCCTTCTCAGTTGCCGCTGTCCGCCTCTGGAACAAACTGCCCCTTACCTTGCGCAAAATTCGATCTCCTGCTGCTTTTTAAGAAGAACTTGAAGCATTTCCTACTATCATCCTCACAAAGTTCTCCACAAAATTAATGTACAAGGACAATCCCCTCATCTGTCAAATAGCAAAGCTAGCGTCTCCTACCTTGCTCCTGAGATTCCTTCCTCTTCATCTATCTCTATTAGCCACGCAATCTTCTTTTCCTTTATATTTCCTTAATTATGTTTCATCATGTCTCTATTCTTCTCCTCCCTTCACCATGAGTCTCCCTCATACTCCCTGCTGCCAGCACTCCTATCTAAAATCTGTCTCTGCACTAATGTCTAATTATAACAGTACTTGTGACCTAAGAATATAAACTCTATATGTATGTATTTTTCCAGGTGTACCTTTCAAATTGTTTATTTCACTTTTTGTACTAGATGTAGTTTAACATGCCTACTAAAACATATGAATGTAAAATAAGTAGAATGCCTGGTTAGATGTAAGAGAGGGCTTGATGGCCCTAATCTTGCCAGGTTAAATAAATCAATAAATAAAAATACACCAATGTAGTTACCATATTTCTTTTTATTGTTACAAGAGCATCCGTGTTTGCTTTGCCATGTATTTATTATCAGTATAATTAGTTAATGTATGTAAATGTCTTGTTGTGAGAGAGACTGCATTACTCTCACCACGCTTCTGCCTACACCAATGTAGTTACCATATTTCTTTTTATTGTTACAAGAGCATCCATGTTTGCTTTGCCATGTATTTATTATCAGTATAATTAGTTAATGCATGTAAATGTCTTGTTGTGAGAGACTGCATTACTCTCACCATGCTTCTGCATACACCAATGTAGTTACCGTATTTCTTTTGACTGATCCAAGAGCAACAATGTTTGCCTTGCCATGTATTTATTGTATGTATAATTAGTTAATGTATGTAAATGTCTTGTTGTGAGAGAGACTGTATTACTCTCACCATGCTTCTGCCTACACCAATGTAATTACCGTATTTCTTTTGACTGATACAAGAGCAAAATTATTTGCCTTGCCATGTATGTATTATATGCATAATTAGTTAAGGTATGTAAATGTCTTGTTGTGAGAGAGACTGCATTACTCTCGCCATGCTTTCCCTACACCAATATGGTTACCATAATTTTTTTATTGATAAAAGAGCATCTGTGTCTGCTTTGCGATGTATTTATTATCAGTATAATTATTTAATGTAAGTAAATGTCTTGTTGTGAGAGAGACTGCATTACTCTCACCATGATTCTGCCTGCACCAATGTAATTACTGTGTTTCTTTTGACTGATACAAGAGCAACATTTTTGCCTTGCTATGTATTTATTGTCAGTATAATTAGTTAATGTATGTAAATGTCTTGTTGTGAGAGAGACTGCATTACTCTCACCATGCTTCTGCCTACACCAATGTAATTACCGTATTTCTTTTGACTGATACAAGAGCAAAATTATTTGCCTTGCCATGTATGTATTATATGCATAATTAGTTAAGGTATGTAAATGTCTTGTTGTGAGAGAGACTGCATTACTGTTACCATTCTTCTGCCTACACCAATGTAGTTACCGTATTTCTTTTGACTGATACAAGAGCATCAGTGTTTGCCTTGCCATGTATTTACTATCAGTATAATTAGTTAATGTATGTACATGTCTTGTTGTGAGAGAGACTGCATTACTCTCACCATGATTCTGCCTGCACCAATGTAATTACTGTATTTCTTTTGACTGATACAAGAGCAACATTTTTGCCTTGCTATGTATTTATTGTCAGTATAATTAGTTAATGTATGTAAATGTCTTGTTGTGAGAGAGACTGCATTACTCTCACCTTGCTTCTGCCTACACCAATGTAGTTACCGTATTTCTTTTGACTGATACAAGAGCATCCGTGTTTGCTTTACGATGTATTTATTATCAGTATAATTATTTAATGTAAGTAAATGTCTTGTTGTGAGAGAGACTGCGTTACTCTCACCATGATTCTGCCTGCACCAATGTAATTACTGTATTTCTTTTGACTAATACAAGAGCAACATTTTTGCCTTGCTATGTATTTATTATCAGTTTCATTCGTTAATGTATGTAAATGTCTTGCATTACCCTCACTATGCTTCTGCCAGCCCCAGTGTAGTTATCATATTGCTTTTCATTGATACGGGAGGAGCACTGTTTGCCTAGCCATTTATCTATTATTTACTCAGATAACGCTGGATTATTCTTGTCAGCATTTGAATGAAGACCCAAATTAATTGTTCAATTATTGCACATGTTACCAGTATATAATAGATTTATTAATTTTTTATAAATACCACATCCTTCTGGAAGCACTTCAGCTGAAAATGCAAGCACTTTGTCGATGTCATTATAAAAGCATTAAATGAGTGCAATCTTACTGTTTTGTATGGATTGATATGACACAAGAGACACAAAAAAACATTTAATGCTGTGTGACCTTGACAGCAGTAAAGGTGTTTCTTCTTTCTCAAAGGATGGTCTAGTGGCAAATCAGTGATACCATGTTGCAGCTAGTCATATCGAGAAACAATTCTTTGTAATTTTTTCCAATCTTTCAATTTACGTAACAGCAAAGCAGTTTGATTCACGAATTGTCACCAAAATTCCTGAATCAAATGCCATGTTGTCTAGTTTAACACCATCCTCTCTGCAGAGCTGCCTCTTTTCTGCTGATTTTGTAGTATCATTGACTGTATTCACTATCACCACACTGTTGTCATTTCATAAAGCCACTAATATATTAGCTGAATTGTTTATATGTGTAGCCAAATGCCACTCTAGGTTTCTTTTTTAGTTCAACTTCCTTCTGTGGATTACAATGTTTACCATTTCTGTTGGCTATTATTGTACTCATGGCTGAAATATTTCTTAGATGGAAGCCACACAAAAGATGAAATGCAGTAAATAGATCGTCAACATTATATAATGTGAAGGAAAGTTGCCACTCTCCCTGTGGGGGAGATGCTGAGTTGCAGATATGCACAACAAAAAGACTCCGATAATTACAGTTTTTGGCTGTTAAGGCCGTCGTCAACAACGGACACATACATTCTCTCTCTCTCTCTCTCTCTCTCTCTCTCTCTCTCTCTCTCTCACACACACACACAATGCGCATGAGCGAACGCAACTCTCTCATGACTGAAACTATAAACTATCTGTATGGTTTCAGTTGCCTGAGACTGCAGCCGAAAGCTATAATTCTGAGTGTCTTTCTGTTGTGCCTATCTCCGGCTCAGCATGTGTGCTATATGGTGAGTGGCAACTTTTTTCTCATAAAATTGTTACATTCCATTCCAGGTTTTCCGTTGTTTGTTTGTTAGAATGATATGCCTACAGCAGCTCTTCCAGCAGGTTGTCATTTGTCATGACTACTCCTTAACGAAGACATTGTCAGTATATTTTTCTAGCAATGTACGAATGCCCTGGTATGCTTTGAGCCATGTCAGAGATCCATTACTTGAAGCTCCACACCAGAAACAAACCCATATCTTATAGGTTTGCCTCTTAGTAAATTGTTTTGCCCCATGCTGCCCAAAATAAGGATCCATACTTTGTAAATTTATATATCCTGAATGATGATAAACTTGTTTAAGAGCATATTATATAAATTTAATGACTTATGGTGGTAAAGTATGATTTTATTGCTAAAATATAGTGTAAACACATGCACTTCCATCAGAGCAAAAGAGAAATGACAGAAAATTACGTATCTGATATTTGTATTCATAAAGCTAACGTGATTCTAGAATGATGTACTTAGTCACTGACGCTATATCTGGCATGCAAATACCCATCCTAACCTTTGCTATTTTAACATATTTTGAGGCAATGTGTGAACAGTTATTTCTCTAAGACATATGTGCACAGAGAAATTGTACTTGCACGTCAACTAGGTTGGGCAGACAGTCCATTTTCAGCAAGCCAGGTATTCTCATGCATATAGAATAATGCGTACTCAACAATGAAGACTAAATGTTTTAAACTTTGGTATGAGTCAGTGTATACTATTGCCACCTGTTGGAAGGTAGAATATAGTAGTAGTATAAGAAGTTTTAAGCTCCTCTGTAAATATCGACCCCGAAGGGCAAAGGAAGTATCTGGGTTAACATTATTAGATAATGTAAGTAAATTCTTTGTTGTGAGAGCGACTGGGTCACACTTACCACGTGTTTATGCCTACGTTAGAATAGGTACTTTTTGTCTTTTGCGTAATGAAAGAACAGTGTCTGTTTTATCATGTATTTATTGTTATCAACAATTAATGTAAGTAAATATCTTGTTGCGGGAGTGACTGTGTTACTCTCATGACATGTTTCTGGCTATGTCCTTATAGCTACCATATTTACAACGCACCGTAGCTCATTGCAGATGAATGTCACACAAAACTGACAAAAATAATTAAAACCTAGGTTTTATAACCTTGTTCTTTCATTGAGGGGGGAAAAAAAAGGGAAAGATGGGAATTTTGATGCCTGTAGGTTAATCTAGGTTATGAGGTTATGATGGGAAAGTAATCCGAGATGGAAGGAAGTGTATCAATAGCGTGTCATGGGTATTGTGCCAGCTTCAAATATAAGAATATAGATTGTAAAATAAAGAGGTATGTGTGTGATAAATAATATAACACTCATAAATAATATAACACTCAGGAGAGAAAGACAACATAATAAACAATAAGAAATGCAAAAAAAGTATAAAAAAGGAGTAAAGGACTAAAGAGGAGATCGAGCAGAGTTTAATGTAAATTGATTCCAGGGGAATGATGTGATGAAAGGATGTCTTGTAGAGCAAGTTTCCATCTGCGTAGTTTCATAGGATTGGTGTCGGGCGGGAGGATCCTAATGGCTCGTGGGTAGTAGTTAATGTCTAGTTCCATAAAGTTATGCTGTAGAGCATGATGTACTCTGGATATTAGGCATTCCCCAAGTGGACAGTTGATCTGTACTGGTTCACATACTCAGCCAGTTTGGTGGATTTATTTTGTTACCTTTCCCGTCTTACAAGGGGAGTGCCAGGGTCGGGAAATGAAGTTCGGACTGGGACGGCGCATGTTTGCAGCACTACCCCATACAGTTAGCCTACAATGTCCCGGCCAGATGGCCAGCCATTCACGAGGAAAACGCTCCGAAACTTTCAGTCCTACAGTATGTTATACCCATGCGACCGCTCACTGAACCGAATGGCGCGGTGGCCGATGCAATATTGGTAACAATTCCTGCTTCGTATTTTCAAAGTATCTATTTGCTTTTCCTTATACAATAACGTTCAAATTGAAATCTTCTGTTCTTTCAACATTTTCAACTTTTCCAACCAAATTATTTCCTTCGAATATTCGTTCGTATTGTATATTGAAAACAGTATGCGTGGAAAAATAATATTCATATTGTGAAGACTATGAATAAGGATATATTTATTCGCTAGATTCCGAAATTACACAAGAGCCAGACTGATATTTGTCATAAAAACACTCGAAACAAGAGATGTTTGAACAATTTGCGCATCGAATAAATGAAGATTTTTCACACGAGCAGCGAGTTTTGAGGATATCTGTCAAAAAGCAGACCTCGTTAACATTTCTAAGGATGTGTCTCTCTGCGGTTAGTTTCTACGCGAACCATGCGTATTGGATCATATTGTGAGAAACAGGAAATGATAACTGATGAACGATCGAGTGAATTTTAATACAATCTTCTCGTGAATTAATCTCTCGTTCCTGTTCAATTAACCGCAATTTTGCAGTCATTTAATGAAATTTTTCACCTGTCTGTAAAAATAAACATCACTGGGCTGCACTAGTGGTGTACACTTCGGTGGAATAACTTTGAGCAGGGACGGCCACGGCGTGCCAAACTGCACGTGTGTACAGATGTGCTGCACGCGTGCCATTACTCGGCTTTTCTCAGTCTTTCGCGGCACTGCTCGGCACGGCGCGACATCAGACTAGCTGTGCGATGCGACATCTTTTCATCCGGCATAGGGTGCGTAAGTTGATTCGTAGCGACAGCCGTGTTTATTCCTCGCTATTTGTTAGCGATTCGTAAGAAGTTTGTAAGTACTGTACAGTGGTTGTTGCAATGGAACATACGCTCACAAAGAGGCGGGGTAATGACACAACGTCGCGAGACTTCAGGGCTGAATGGGAATCGCAATATTTTTTCGAAGAGAAGGATGAAAATTCTCAAAGTCTATTATGCAGTCGCATACTCGCCGGTCACCGTAAATTTGCAATAGAACGGCATTATAACACCACACACAAAGAACTTCATGATTTAGTTGGGGCTGATAGATCAAACAAGTTGGCGGAATTAAGAAGACGTAGTGTTATGCAGCGAGACGGACCGAACGTGAGTATCCCTTACAAATCTTTGTGTTTCTGATGTTTGTATTTGTACATATTTGTCGTTAGAATTCGAATTTAGAGTTCACTCATTTTTTGTTTCCTTTTTTTAGCCTGCAACCAAACGTAGCGACCTGTCTTTAAGAGCAAGCTACAAAATAGCATTCAAAATTGCAAGAGCGAATAAGCCTTTCAGTGACGATGATTTCTTCAAGGAGTGTATTGTTAAGGCGGCGGAACTCTTGACGTCACTGGAAGTAAAGGAGTTTAGTGAAATTAGTCTTTCAGACAGACAATAGCTCGCCGCATAGCTGGTATGGCAGCGGATGTCTACAAGTAGTTAATTGATAGTGCCTGCAAGTTTATTGCATTCTCGATTGCTTTGGACGAGTCGACCGACATTTCGGACGCAGCACAACTAGCTCCTTCCATCTTCTTATTGCTAACTTATAGCTATATTGTGCAGGATTTACTGTTTACCTTCTTCTGGGGTTATCGTGTAGGATTTGGTCATCTTTATTTTCTGTGTAACTTGTGTGTGTGGGACGGGGGTTTAACTTCATTGCTTTTTTGCGGTGCGGAATTTGTTTTGTTTTCAAGGGCGAGTTTCTTCAGAGCCTTTTATGGCTGCGATAGTTCGTCTTCTTGCTACGTCATTTTATCTATCGAGTAGTGCAATTGGTCTTCTGTAACGGTATCTTTGGTCTTGTGGTGCTCCAAGTGCTCGGATGATTGGACTGTTGGCGTCTTGATTCTTGTTGTAGAATCTTCTTGCAAGTTCTTGATGTCTCTGTAATACTTCGAGTTCTTCTGCTGCGTCCTGTAGGTAACGGTTGGGAAACTGTGAGTGTACGTGTAATATGCGTCTTAAGATCATGTTTTGTAGTGACTGAAGACGTTGTATGTGCGTCCTGGCTGTGCATCCCCAGACTTCACAGGCGTAATCCATTAATGGCCTGATGTACATCCGGAAGATTAGTAGGCCGTTTTCAACTGAAAGATCGGAGCCTTCATTGATGAGGGGGTACAGGGCCCCAATCCTCTGGTTGACTTTTGTTCGAACGTCTTTCATGTGTAGTTTCCAAGTTAGTCTTTTGTCTAAGATGACTCCGAGATACCTTGCTGAGACGTCTCGTGGTAGCTCGGTGTTATATAGTCGTAGGTGACGTGCACGCATGGTCTTTCGTCTGGTGAAGATGACAGCTTGAGTTTTGGTCGGATTGAACCTGAAGCGCCACTTGGCAGCCCATTGCTCAAGGGCATTGAGAGCACTCCCGTGGTTGTGATGGAAAGTCGGGCATGAAGGTAAAGTACAGAACTGGCCCGAGAACAGATCGTTGTGACACTCGGGCGTTGATACGACGAGCTGTTGAAAGTGCATTGTCAATCCGAACAGCGAAGGTGCGGTTCTCGAGGTAGGAGGCAAGTAATCTGATGTAAGGCTTCGGAAATTGCAGACGGTTGAGCTTCCATATAAGGCCTTTGTGCCAGACAGTGTCGAAGGCTTTCGTAACCTCCAGCAGTACTGCGCCGCAGAATTTCTTCTCGTTAAAAGCTTCTGTGATATATTCGATTGCTCGCAGTATCTGTTGCGGCGTACGATGTCCGCTACGAATTCCGAACTGCTCTTATCATAATACTTAGTTCTGGGTGATGATGTTCTACAGACTTGGTAGGAGAATCCGTTCAAACAGTTTACTGATATGCGGTAGTAGGCTTATAGGTCGATAGCTCTATGGGTGGTGACGATCCTTTCCCGGTTTAGGCACGGCGACAACTACTGAATGTTTCCACTGTGATGGGTATACGGCTGTGGTGAGTATCCAGTTAAATATGACGGCGAGTCGCACGATCGCTGTCCATGGTAGTTGCTTCAGAACACGACCCTGGATGTCATCTTCGCTGGGAGCTTTTTTCGATGGTAGTGCCCGGATGCCTGCCTGTATTTCTTCTGCACAGATAGGCGGAATGTGGTCGTCGTCATTGTCGTCGTCGTCGTCGGGTCCTTGAAGTATTGCGTCTGCTTCTCGTTCGATGGTTTCGATGCGTTGCGAGTCAGTCCTGTCGTTGAGCGGTTGGAAGTTTGCTTCAAATGTGTCCGCCAGCATATTAGCCTTATCTTCCGGTCGGTAAGCTGTTCTGTCTTGATGCTGAAGTGGTGGAATTGTCGTCCTGCGGTTGGTGAAGAATCGGATCACATGCCAGTGCATTGGATCAGGAGTGAATGCACGGAGTTTTGCGGCCCACTGCTGGTTTTTGTGGGCGAGTTAGTTGATTGATTTGCTGCTTGAAGTGTGGATCCCGCGTGACGCGCCATTCACGACAGAGCCGATTCCTTTGTCGAGTGGAAGCTAGAATTTCTGGAGGCAGCCCCGGCGTTGGAAGATGTGGCGTCTTCGGCGGCGGTGTGGCGTGAGTAAGAGCCTCAGTGATGGAGTCGGTGAATGCTGTGATAGAATCTTCAGTGATGTTCTCCTCGTCTTGCAACACGTCCACAGAGAAGGAAACGTGTTCTCTGAAAGCGTCGCAGTTAGTTCGTCGAAGGTTAAGGCGGCCGGCGTGATGTTCTGGCGCGATGTGTAAGTAAAAGATGACTGGAAGATGATTCGAGTTGAGCGCATGGACGACTTCAGCGGTCATGAAATGAGGGATGCCTTTCGTGATGGAAATGTCTATGATGTCTGGGCGTCCACGTGATGCATAGCACGTTGGCTTCTCCGGTCCGCAAACATATGCAATTGCCTCTTCAGTGGCCTGCAGAAGAAGGCGACCGCTCATATCGGTGACCAAGGAGTTCCGAGTTGAGGTCTCCGGCTATGAAAAGTCTTCCGGGCGCGCGGAGCAATTCTCGAGCGTCGTCCAAGTCCAGAAGCTGTCGTGGGCTGCGATATACCGCGATGAATGTGATGGATCCAGTCTGCGTCTCCACATAAACAGCGGTGGCTTCGTTGTTGCGAGTGATGGGCGGCTGAACTTCATGATGAATGATGGAGCTGCGAATGAAAATGGCGGTGCCTCCTCCGTGCGTCGGTCTGTCCGTCCTGTAGCATCTGTAGTTCGGTATGTTCGATCGGATTCCTGGCTTTAAGAACGTCTCATTAACCATGCAGATGTCTATGTTGAAGTCTATAAGGAATTGCAGCAGTTCTGGAATGTCGTGTGTCTAGTTGTCTGCGTTGTACGTCATGATGCGTAGCTCGTCGAGTCGAGGCGCTCTAGGCATTCCGCTGCGCTGTGACTTATCTGGTTGCCGGTAAGGCTCTGCTCATCGTTGCCTCGATAGTGGCAGCGACGGTGTTTGGAAGTTGAGCGAGTGTCGTGCTCACCTCCGCAAGCGACGATGCGATTTGTGCGAGCAGGACATATATCAGGCTGATCCGGCGTAGGTGGCGGCGGTCGTGGTGCTGAAGGTGGCTGCTGTCGATGTGTGATGGGTGCTGCCTGTCGTTGTGGTGCTTTAGGTGGTGGTGGTGCAGTGGGCTGGACGCCCTGCATCAGTGCTTCTGGTGCGGTGACTTCCGCGCGCAAACGATTTGCGCGATGCTGCACGGGTGTAGGCCAGCTTCTCTGGTCCGTCGTCGGTGCTGGAGGAGCCGGCGGGCGTTCCCGACGAGCAGAAGGCTTCAGAGGTGGAAGGCCACGGAATCGTCGGCTGGCCTCCTTGTGTTTGGGGCAGGTGCGATGATTTGCAGGATGCGCACCTCCACAGAGTCCGCAGGTTGGAGCGTCTTCTTTAGGCCTCTTGCGCTCCCTGCTGTCGTGGTCTGCGCCACATTTCACACTGATAGGTGGCATAGTGCAGTATCGAGCGACGTGGTTAAAACCTCGGCATCGGGAGCATTGAACGTGGCAGTGCGAGCGGCGCAGGCGTTCAACCTTGGTTGAAAGATCGTAGATGCGCGTCAGCTGGAAAATGCTCCGATGTTCTGGCGTGTCTGGCAAAATGACGACCCGATGTCCCGTCATCTGATTGGTTCCCGGCATTCTGTGATGTTCTATCAGCGTTGCAATGAATCCAAGCTCTTCAAGTTCTTTCACTTCGGCGTGCGTTACTGGTATAGGAATTCCTTTAATTAATGACTTCAGCGTCGGTGGTCGAACTGTTGGCGTGGTGTACATCTGAATGCCTTCTTCTCCGAGTTTTCCCACAACCTTTACATAATCCTGCGTAGTATTGAGTGGAAGTTTTAGTGTCTCCCCGCTCGTCTGCTTTACGGTGAACGACGCTTTGCGGTGACCTTTCAGTCATGAGTGAAGGGTCTTGTGTGATTCCTTGTAACGTAGAGTTATAGGTGGAATCTTCTTATGTGCTGCAGGGGCTGTCTGTTTTGGCGCAGCTGGCTGTTCAGCTTCCATCGACTCGTCGTCGTGTCTGTGTTCTCGTTCATTCTGCGCGCGTTGTTGCGCCGCTCGTTGCTGCTGTCTGTCGATGAGATCTGCTGTTGCAGCGTTCGGGGTGTCCCCAGTCCCTTTTAGGGGCTGGTATCTGTTCGATATATCCCATTCTCGTGCGACTACAACTGGTTGTAGCCACGTCTGTTTCTTTCGTGGCGGCAGCTGGAAGTCGGCGCCGCTTGTGCTTGCGTGTGCGCGTTGGTCGTCTTTCGAGAAGTCACCGTCTCCTCTTCTGTGGTGTTTCCCTTCTCTCGGCGCTTCAGCACGTTCCGTGTTATCATCGTCGGCAGGCAAGTCCGGTGTGCAGTCCATATCGGCGTCCATAGGCAGCTCCGACGCAAGGGTACCAATACTTCCCCTCGCGCCGGGTCGAGTCGTCACAGATGTGCCGGCTGATGGCGGGCCGGCCAACGGAGCAACAAGCCCCGTCGAACCGCGGCCGGCCGGCACGGGCGTTACTGGCGCACGTGCGTCAGTCACGCGAGCGCGGAGTAGCACGTCCTCTCCTTCCGACATCCCTAACTCGACAGCACAACTAGCGATTATGTTCGGGGAGTCGACACAAATTTGCACGTGACGGAAGAACTGTTAGATTTAGTACCAATGAAAGACACAACGAGGCGTACCGACTTGCTAAAAGCAGTTGAAGAGGTAGTTGAAGCCGTTGGCCTGAATTGGAAAATGTTAGTTTCAGTCACCACGGATGGAGCGCCAGCAATGCGAGGGGCTCAAAATGGGCTTGTACCATTGTTGCCAAAAAAAACTAGGACGATCGACAGAAGATTTGTACGGAATTCATTGTTTTGTACACCGAGAAGTATTTTGTGCTAAATATGCAAATTTGGAGCACGTGATGAAGTTGGTAGTCACCATGGTAAATTTTTTGAAGTCGCATGGGTTAGTACACTGTCAGTTTTAACAGTTTCTCACGGAACTGATCGAAGAGTACGGAGACGTTATTTACCACTGCGAAATACGTTGGTTAAGTCGAGCGGCATGCCTCGACAGATTTTTCAATTTAAGACTCGCTATTGTTGAGTTCCTGAAGGAAAAAGGAAACGAAGAGCCAAAATTAGAAGATCCAAAATGGATTGCAGACCTCGCCTTTTTAGTTGATCTGACTGCACACTTGAACGCTCTCAATAAGACTTTGCAAGGTGAGAAGCAGCTTATTTCTTATCTGATGGAAAAAGTGGATGCATTTAATAAGAAACTCGCATTGTGGAAGGAACAACTCATGACAAAGAATACCGCCCATACGCTCCCGAAAGTCAGAGAAAACGCAGCTTCTGACGAATTCGTTTCTGTGTTGGAGGAACTACAGACACAATTTTCTACACGTTTTCGGGACACTGCCAGTCTGACATCTGTTTTTAAACTGTTTTCTAGACCCTTTGCCGTTTCAGTTGAAAGTGCTCCAGTGCATTTGCAAATGGAGTTGATCGATCTGCAGTGTAATTCCCGTTTAAAGGACAATTTTTTTTGCGTAAAAACTGTCCAGGAATTTTACGAAGGTTTTCTTCGCGAAGAGTTTCTCCGTCTCCACGATGATGCTGCAAAAGTTATATCAATGTTTGGATCGACATACGTATGCGGAAGGTTTTTTCGCTTATGAAACTAAGTCAGTCACGATTACGTGGCAATCTGAGTGACGAAAATATGAGAAACTGTCTACGTTTATCCGTGTTCCGTCAGTTTGTGCCAGATATGAACTTTATTATATCTACAGCGAACCATAAATAATTAAATTAATGCTGATAATTTTGTTGTATTGGCATATGTTCTGTTGAGAATTGTAGTTATTGCAAATTCTGTACGGTAGTTCCAGGTAATAAAATTGGCTTGTTTCACATGTAGTTGGTCATTTATTCCACGTCATACTACATGCGGTAGACTACTTTTACGTCCGTTTCTATATCTCAGCTTAAATGTAGTAAGAATTTTACGAGTGGCGATGTGAGAAGCACGATATTGTTGGTGTAATCCAGTTTCAAACACAGCGTTATTGTTATTTTTCTCTAGGTGTACCAACAGCCAACAAAGATTCAGTATTGCTCAACACGATATGTTGTACAGAGCTTAATATTATCAAATGTCGTAATATGAAACTAAGCCACATGCTAGCAGGACGTTGTTCCTTACGCGAATGCACTGTAGCATGCGGCGTGTTTGTAGTTCCGCGCATGCGCACGCAGTCAGCTGGTATGGCAGTGGGGGACGTGTGACGTCAGAAGGGAGCGATCCGCGTGTGAAAGCTCGGCACGCGGGCATGCACACGTGCCGCGTTCTTGGCCGTCTCTGACTTTTAGGGTACAGGTGGGTCGTTGTGCGTCGTCCTGGAAAACCTAGTCCTACAGTTCCGGTTGTGTTTGCCCTCCCCAAGAGTCGACGATGAGGAGAAACCTTTTGTTCCCAACATGGGGCTTCAAAGATGTTTTAAGAAACTTATTGTACGTGTTTGTAGTCAGCTATCCAGATTTTGATGACGTGATAATGACGTTTTTGAATGTTTTGGCGTATTCATCGATCGTCTTCCGGACTCGGGGTCCAAATGCAACTGTTGTCTCCTGCAGGCATACGAAAACACTCGGCAGGACACGTCCAGAAAAGGTAATAGCATATTGTGCTGTGTATGAATGTCACTTTCCTCATGTCCACTCTCTTCACAAGTACGGTCTTGCTTTCTTTGTGGGTGAGAGTCCGGTTGAAAGTAGACTGGTACTGACATCCTGGAAGCAAATGTAACAGCACGATATTTAATGACCGAAACGATTGTACTATTACATGATTGTGTAAGAGAATTATTCAAATGGGTATTTGTAGTTTGAAAAACCACTTATATAATTTTTCTCATTTTGTGTCACATACCTGTTTGATCCGTGTTGATAATATAGTCCTTGGCAAAAGTGGGTATTAAATCTTTAGTTTGTAGCCGGAAAGTTTCTGCAACAGCCAAGGTTTCTTCCAATGTCACTGTTTCCTTTCGTGATACGAATTTTGTTACTTTCCGTTGACCGATTCTGTGCCGTTGTTTAAATGTCGCCACTCACCGACTAGAAGCTTTGAATTCAAAGTTTTCATATTGTGCGGCCGCTGCTAAAGCCCATTGTTGCAGATTTCGAGTGGTAACTTGCTGGTAATTGTGCCTAGCTTCGACAAAACGATCGTAAGTCCACGAATCTATCGCTGTGTATTTGTCAAATACAGATCCACCCTTTTTAATTTCGTCTTCCCATCGTGATAAATTTTCCTTTGACATCCTTTACTTTTCAGCGCCTGCAGACTTTACCGAGGATGTGCTTCCGCAATGTTGGCGCATTGTATTTTGTATTCTATCGGAATATACTTAGGCTCTTTCGATTTTTCCCTGGAGGTTCATACTCGTCCGAAGAATCGTCTGTTGTTCAAAATGGTTCAAATGGCTCTGAGCACTATGGGACTCAACTGCCGTGGTCATAAGTCCCCTAGAACTTAGAACTACTTAAACCTAACTAACCTAAGGACATCACACACATCCATGCCCGAGGCGGGATTCGAACCCGCGACCGTAGCGGTCGTGCGGTTCCAGACTGTAGCGCCTTTAACCGCTCGTCTCGTCTGTTGTAACCTCTTCGAATTCTACATTTTCACCACCTTCATTCTCGTAAAGTAACTCTTCATCAACCACGATAGTGTTTTCACTCAAGAAATCTATCACAGTGTTGTACAACTTCTGTGCCATCAGCTTAGCTTCGTGTGGAATTGACGGCGAACCTTCTGACGCTAGTAAATCGTTTTCAACCAGCAGTGCATTGAAATGGGCAACTGCATCTTTAATCAGCAACTTTCATTTCTCGCTGTGTAGAGCATCGTCGGTAATATCTTCTACAAGTCCCTCAGAACTCGCGATGTGTTCACTTCGAAGCATTGTAACCATAAAACGTTAGCAACAGGAAAAACTTCCACACAGGTGTACTCGTTCCAAGCGCGCAAAAGCAGCTGCTAGGTTCTTCCCTGTTTGAAGTGCAGGGAGCGCGGATGCGCGGCTATCCCTTTGCTCTCCAAGTTTGTCAAATGCCCCTTTTTGGGGACCCTCGTTTATGCGGTCTCATGACATGGAAGTCTATCGTGTACCTGAACTAGTCGGATAGAAGCCGTACGCTCCTGTTCGCCGGATGTTATGTATAATATACATGATAGAAGTGAAATATTGTCAGTATACAATACGAACGAACATTTGAAGGAAATAATTTGGTTCGAAAAGTTGAAAGTGTTGAAAGAACAAAAGTTTTCAATTTGAACGTCATTGTATTTTTTTCCGATAAGAGAAAGCAAATAGATACTTTGAGAATACGAAGCACGAATTGTTACCAATATTGCATCGACTACCGCGCCATTCGGTTCAGTGAGCGGACGCATGAGTAGTACATACTGTAGGACTGAAAGTTTCGGAGCGTTTTTCTCGTGAGTGGCTGGCCGTATGCCTGGGGGATTGTAACACTATGGTGTCGTGCTGCAAACTCGCGCCCTCCCACGCCGAACTTCATTTCCCAACCCTTGCACTCCTCTTGTTTGTATTATTCATCTTATCCATCTCACATATTCCTCTCCATTATTCTGTCTTCTATGCTTTGAAGCTGGCGCAGTACATATAATATGCTGTCTTTCACATGGTTTTGACAGCCTTTACACCATATTTTCTTACCTTCTCAGTGTTACCTCATAATCTAGATTGTGAGTGACCTACACCCACTTTCCCTTCTTTCCCTTTTTCCCCCTCCAACATATTTCATCCCTGATGAAACAAGAAGTTAGTTGAAAGCTAGGTTTTATGTATTTTTGTCGGTTTTGTGTAGCTGTCAGCTGTACTGGGCTAAGATAGTACTGGCCAGCCCATCTCGCTCATCTTGTACTTATAACGTTTGTGTTTAATTACTGATTTATAATTACTATTCCATAAATACTTAGATAGTTGGTGCTTCGGTACCTGTCGTCGTTCGCTCAGTACTGTACCTCGTCTGCTCCACTGGGTTATCCTCTCTGACAGGTTCCGATTCATCATTGCTTTTCTGGAAAAATGACTAGTGCATTCGTAAGTCAACGGCCCGATACAGATACACAAATAAGTCATACTCAGAACGATTCCACACGTCTGGCAGAGGTAATTAACTCGAATTCCTAGTCCTTCCCGTCACAGAAAAGATTTCTCCTCTTCTATCGAGCGAGAAACGCGCAATAAGAAACAACTCAATCCAGCACTTGAGACGAAAAAGGGTCAACCAAAACGATAACATTTAAACCAATACAAGGATGCAAGGACACAATAAACAGCCAAACACACTACATCATTCTAAACACGCTAACGAGAAAAGGCTCCTTGAACTTCTTCAGGTTAGTTATCTGGTGCATACCTCGCGATCTTTTTGTCCTCAGGGTTCCTATTTCTACCACGTTCGGATGGATGATCTGGCGGACTCTGTACAGAACACGTTAAAGAACTTGTTGCAGAGATGTTTATGTTTTTGCGACAACCGGTGCGATTTGAGGAGTACCTTTTGCCCTATGGTCAGATTCATTTGTCTAATGGACCCTTTGTACTGTGCCTTCCGCTTCTCGGCTTGCTGTCTGATTCTCTCGAGGGCAAGGCGTACAATCTCATTATGCAGTAAGGAAATTGACGAGTTCCCTGATACGATCGGTGGGTGGCTCATTTTTCAAGACGCGAACGGGCGTGTCCCCTGTCGACTCATGTGGCAGGTTATTAATTACATCCTGGAACTCTGCAATATACTCGCCCCAATTCCGGTGCTGCTTTTCGTAATACAGTCGGCACAGCTTGTTTAGCTCCTTTATTACGCGCTCACTAGGGTTGGATGGGTGGTGGAGAAGGGAGGTAAACACCGCCTTAATCCCTCTTCTGTCGAGGATTTCTCGCCACATCCGAGATCTAAATTGGACACCATTATCCTATATGACCTTGTCCACTTTCCCAACCTCTCTCAGAAACCTCTCCTCGAAAGCTTTTGTCACAGTCCTCGCCAAGGCACATGTCAGGGGCACAAAGACCACGCATTTAGATGTCAATTTGAGCGTGACAAGATCGTAACGGAACCCGTTTCGAGTAAGGGGCAGTGGGCCGAGTAGATCCGTGGCCGCGAACTGCCCCAATTTAGTAGGAATTATTGGACAAAGGGGACTGCAATGGGACACCTTTGAAGGTTTTGCCTTTTGACAGACCACGCAGGTTGTCAGAACCTTTCGAATCCTTTTCTCCATATTACTGAAGTAGGCTGACTGTCTCAGTTTTAGGAAACATTTGCGGGATCCGAAGTGGACGTAACTGAGGTGGGTGTACCATACAAGTTTGTCGATAAAATCCTCAGCAAAGCATAGCACACACACGTTTTCGCTCCGCCTACGAAATAGAATTCCTGCGCGACTGTGTAGAACCTCCGGATATTAATCTGCGTTCGGTCGGCCCATTTTGTTTTAATATTCTTCCACGCTGCGTCTTTATCCCGTTCCTGGCCAACGTTGCTCAATCCGGTGCCCACGTAATACTCAAAAGGAACGTCCCTGAGGAGCATAACGTCATATCTCAGCTCATGCAGCTCATCATCGTTGTCTCGCGGCAACCCACCTGGCGCACGCGAGAGGGCGTCTGCAATGATGTTGTCTTTGCCCGGCAGATTGTGGGTAGTGAAGCGGAACTCCTGCAGGAAGAGGGACCACCGAGCCAACCTTCGGTGCGAATGTTTTGCCGTCATCAGAGCCTCTTGGGCTTATTTTCGCTTCCGCTGCATCTTTTAGAAAGAGCGGGATTAGATACGGGCGGACAAAAACATTTCTTGTGTGGCTTGACTTGGAACTCGCATACAAAGTCTTTAATCGTTCCTGGAGCATCAGAGAACATTTTCCTATATTTAAACAACAGGCTCCTCAACTGACGTCTATGTTCATGGGGTTCTTTGTGTCGGACCTTTCGTCCAGCAACGCCTCGAACAATAAAGTTCTGTGGCAGTCGTTGACGTCCAAGACTTCCGATTCTGATACCATGAAGCCTACCGAATTGTCGCCGCCTGTACTAGAGCCGTCCACACTCTCGTCAAAGTTCAGTCGTGCAACTTTGTCCTCTACCTCAGGTTCCATGTATTGGTCTTCCATGTTAAGGCTTGCCCGATAAAAATGGAGGAAGTCCAGTCCTAATATTGCATCGACTGACAGGTAGGAATTAACTAGAAAGTTTGCACACAATCGCACCGATCGGCATATGAAACCTATCAAAACTTGTTTGGCGGCAGGCACTGTCTTGCCTCCTATTGCACCTCGAATTTTCGTCCTTTGAAGGGACAATACGGGCCACGCCTTCTCCTTCATGCAACTCTCAAATACGTTCTCATTCATGACTGACACGTATCTTCCTGTGTCTAGAATACAACGAATACATTTACCACTCTGTTCCAATGTTCAGCCCGACTGACCGCCGCTGCACGTGACCGAGGCGGCCTTTGTGTTTGCGGGAACAGGCGCAGGCGGCTCGGTCGCGCCTCTGCGGCTCGGCCGCGCCTCTCACTTCCGGCCGCTGTGCAGCGGTGGTTTTGCTCGAGTTTGTCTTGCGCTTCCTTGTCGGCGACCCGAATGGACTTTTTTCGTTTCGTTTGGTGGATTTCTTGTGTTTCCTATCTGTGGCTTTGAGTAGACGTGCATTTGGTGGCGTTTTGTTCCGCTTGGGCAATATTTTCCTAGGTTTCCAGCTTTTTCGAGCCTCTTTTCATATTTCCTGCCATCTCTGCCAGTGTGACCCACGATTGCGTTGAGTAGCAGCAATCTGATCTCTCTCTGGCTGTCCGTTTGGTCCGTCCTGTTGACCTCGTAGCAGCCGGGAGCGTTTTCTTTGTGAGTGACTGAGTGTCACCAGTGACTGGCAGCCAATCTCTGTGCGTCCGGTCACGGATCAAAGGACGTCGGTCGCTGCTGTCTGTTGGCACCTCAGGTATCCAGCAGATCTGACATGCGCCGGCCAGTGGCCAGGCCCTGGCGTGCAGTTGCCCTACGCTCGGGAGGGGCAGAGCTGGTCTCTGCGGCAGCAGGAGCACCCGTCGCAGCTGAAGCGCTCGAACCGCCCGAGAAAGCGGCCCGCTGCAGCAAGAAGTTGCGCACCAAACTGCGCCAACCCACAGCTCGCAATCGACAATGACAATTCGCTCAACGGCTGTAGTGAATACAGCCCCTGGTGTCTCAATCTTCTCGCAACTTCACCCCCGATTTTAAAAATGCATTAGCCGTCGGAACACACGGCTCTGAACCACGCTTATGTCCGAAACGACTAATTCCGCAAGCGGATTGCTATGGCTGAGTAACCGTGCGATGCAGTGAGCTAGCGTATCCCTGCACACGCGTCCACTCACTCCGACAGCGAATGCTGGCGCAGCTCTCTCTACTCTCTGATTTCTTCCTCTTTCTGAGGGTGGTTGTCTCATTAGGACTTTTTCTTCGCTATAACTGTGTGTTAGTGGATGCGTTGTTCTGTTGATATTCGGTTTGGTCGAGAGCTGTGTTAACTCCTGTTGTCTCTACTCAGAAGAGTAGTGATTTGGGTCTCTTGTATTTATCTGTTTCTTTGTCGTACTGACCGAAAGTGTTCATTGGTTCCGAATGTGCTTTATTAGTTCATTTTGCGAGGTTCTGGCGTTGTCGTAGAACTGTTTTGCAAAATTCCGGAACCGTGTTCGTAGGTTTCCTATGTCCTCAGCAGCATGGAGTGGGAAAACGCGGAGGAACGTGTAGGGCCCGACGGAGGGCTCTGTTTTGGTTTTTTTGTAGGCGTTCTATAGTCGATCTGTCAGCGTAACCCCATACAGTTCATGCATATTCCAGTATCGGCCTAATAAGGCTTCTATAGTCCGCTACTCCAGTGTTGGAATCGAGTGAACTGTAGGCGTTCAGGATGGGGTAGACGACCTGCATCCTGCCATGGGCTTTTCTGCGGAGCGTCTCGATGTAGAACTTCCAAGTTAATCTCTTGTCCAGTGTCACACCGAGGTATCTCGCAGTGTATCTCCAGGGGAAATTCTGCAGATGCAGCAGTCGGATGGGTCGTCTTGGAGGTCGGCGTTTTCCGAGACGTCTAGTTATCATCATGGCTTGTGTTTTTTCAGTGTTTACGGAGATACGCCATTTCTTAGCCCATGTGTCAGTGCTATTTAACGCCATTTGTAGACGTCTCGTGACCAGGGTCCTGTTCGTAGAGCAGGAGAAGAATGTGGTGTCGTCTTGTGTACTGCAGCGTTTGTACTTGCTGCGTGACTGGAATGTCAGCAGTGTATGGGTTGCCTTACGGCACTCCGGCGCGTATTCTTCTCCTGCCCGACTGTGATCCGTAGATCTTTACGGAGAATGCCCTACTGGATAAATAGCTCTCTATTAGTTTCACTATCTTCCCTGCGAAGCCCTGGGTGTACAGTTTATACAATATTACGATGTGCCAGACTGAGCCAAAAGTCTTGACAACGTCTAGTAAGACAATCCCGCTGTAGCCTTTGCGGTTGAAGCTTTCAGTACCTGCTTCAACTACGGGGGGCGGGGGTTGTCGCTGGAATCCGAATTGGAATTTGGGCATGACTTGCTCTCTTCTGATGTCGTCTTGAATCGGCGTTAAGAGGAGGCGCTCATATAATTCGCTGAGGGTAGGCAATAGACTTCTTGGTCTGTAGTGCTGTGGGAACACTGGGTATTTTCCTGGCGATCGTGGCTACTTCTGTGTGTTTCCACTGGGTCGGGAATTGTTGTGATCGCGTAATTTAATTGAAAATGTCTGCTAGGTGGTTTATTGCCATTGGCGGGATGTGTTTTAGTAATTCATTGGTGAGCTGGTCGTGGCCTGAGTGGCGTGTATTCATCTCCGTCTTCTGCCTCTGAAAATGTGGCCAGTTGTCTGCGGACGGTTTCGACGTGTTCCCTGTCCTGTGCCTCTGCTTTCGTGAATAGTTTCTCGAACACGTCGGCTAGTGCGTTTGCTTTGTTTCGACGTGTTCCCTGTCCTGTGCCTCTGCTTTCGTGAATAGTTTCTCGAACACGTCGGCTAGTGCGTTTGCTTTGTCTATGGCGCTGAACTGCAGTACACGTTCGCGACGCAGAGGCGGCATTTTCGCGCGTCTTTCTGTAAACTGCTTTGTGACTTTCTATAAACTGTGGTCTTCTATGTTGAGAGTTGATAGCCTTTCGGATTATTGCTGGTTGTGGTGCTCAGTGAGCGCTACTTTCGACTCTCTTTATAGTCCGTTGAGCAGCCTCCTTGTGTTTTTGTTCCCGGTAAGGTTCCTCACTTCCGCGAACCTGTTTTTGTGTCGAATTTGTGCGAGCAGGTGCTGTGGAAGTTTCCCGGGGGGGGGGGACCACATCCGCCGCCGACAAGAAAAAGAATACGATCAAATCTGTCGCTGCACACGCTCTACTGGACGGACCTGCAGTGTTTTGTGGTTGCAGACTGAACTTCAGCATTGACATCAATGATTCGTTTACCCACGGTAACGGATGGTTAACAGTCGCTGTTGTACGTGGTGGTACAGGCGTACCCAATGTATCCGGACTGGAAAGTTTCGTTGATCGTGACATCATAGCCTATCGAACATATCACGTCACCGAAAATGCAAATAAAGACTTTGGCAAATCAACATATATGTCACCCTCACCCTTTTCCTTGTATACACGTAGTAGACGTAAGATATCAGTTAATGAAACTGTTTTTATATGGATTAAAGGTAAAGGTACCTGTGAATATGTTAAATTTGTTGGAGATTGTACAGGCGCAGGCGTGGCTTCCTCAGCTGCTTGCAGGATCGCTTTTGTGAGGTCTTCCAGTGCTTGTTCAACTGAGTCTGCTGTTGAAATCGGGGCTTGGGTCAGTTCTGTAGCTATATTATTGCGGAACTGTTCCCAATTTGTGCGTTTGTACATGGTTGTGTGCTGTGGGACAGAGAGCCACTGTCCCATGTCGATCTCGAGTATGACAGGGTTATGGTCTGACAACATTCTGTTAACTCAACTTGCGGACACGAAACCCATGATGTGTTTGCGAGGGCAATATCGAGGACATCTGCCCTGTTGACGTTTCTTGGGAAGTGGGTGGCTTCCTCTGGGCCCCACACTTGGAACTGGTGGGTGCGCGCGAGTCGTTGCAGTTGTCGACCAGCTCTGCTACTTACTCTTGAGTGCCAGTCTGCGTGTTTGGCGTTGAGGTCTCCTCCTATTAGGAGCTTGCCTCTTATTTGGCCTAGTGGAGCTATGTCGTCCTCTTCAAGCGTTGGGGAAGGGGGGCGGTAGGCTGCAACGACTGTAAGGGGTCCTGTTACTGTGGCTATTTCTGTAGCAAATGTTAAAACTTGGCGAGTTGCTGGAGGGTACACTTGGTGGTGTCTGATACCTTGTTTGACATGTACTGAGACCCCGCCTCCTACTGTGGGCCGATCGCATCTGAAACAATTGTAGTTTGGTACGGACGCTCTTCCACCTGGCTTCAGGTGTGTTTCGGCCACTAGGCATACGTCTATGTCTTCCTCTTTTATGAATTCCCTAAATTCGAGGGCTTGATGGAATAGACCATCTGCGTTGAAGACGCAGATTTTGAGACCTTGTATGTTAGGCCGTCTATCCATGGCGGAGTGTGGAGTTTTCTGATGTCGTTGCTGTGGGTTGCGACTGCTTGGAAGCCGATGTGAGTTCGGTGATGTTGGCAAGAACACTGACCAGTTTGGTCATCTGTTCTTGCAACACTGATGGACGACGCGAGTCCCTGAGTTGTAGTGTCCTCAGCTGCTTTACGCAGACTGAGCTTTGGTGGGCAGGGAGGGTCTTCCTTAGGCAATTCTCTGCTTTCAGGAACCTGGTTTGGATAGGGTGGTTGGAGAGGTTTGTTTGGGTCGCCTACAGTGGCTGAGTACGTGCGGGATGAGTACACGTTCGTCGCAGTCTGCTTGAATCGTCTGTAGGGAGGTGGTTTTAGGGGTCTTTCTGTGTTTTCCACTCTTTTGGATCTGTCGTTATGGGCTTGTTTACCCCTGCGGCGGTGCCTGGCATGCCGATATGCAGGGCACCCTAGGTAGCTGGCAGGATGTGCGCCCTTGCAGTTGCAGCACGTTTCCTTGTCCTCTCCCCATGGCTCCCAACATTCGTCGTATGTGTGATGTTCGCCACATCTGATGCGCCTCATGGGCATTCCGCAGTCCCTTGCGAGGTGCCCTATGTCCTGGCAGTTGTAGCATCGCTCAGGCCCTGTCTTCTTTTGGAGTTTTTCTGGGATTACTGTAACTGCCAGGATTGTCACCTCCCAAATCTTCCTGTTTTGCGTGGAATCGGAGAGGGTTTCCGTGTGTAGAGGTCATGGTCTTTTTGGATGAGTTTTGACTACGGAGCTTACCTTGAAACCTTCCTGTTCGAGGTATTGTTTGATGTCTGAGATGCCTGTCTTCTGCGGCAAGCTGCACAAAACTACCTTGATAGGCTTTCTGACCGGTAACTGGAAGGTATAGAAATGTATTTCGTTCTGTGTCAGCATTTCTTTTGCTTGTTTGTACTCATCCACAGTTTTGACAATGACTTTTATTTCGTCTTGTTTTCACTATAAATTTTCCGTCTCTTACGGCCTGTTTGATTAGGTCGTATATGCCTTTGTAAGTTTGTTCGTAGTGGATCACGAGCGGGGGACTCTGTATCTCCTTCCTCTGTCTCTGTGTTTGCCTTTGCCATCTCTCGAGGCTTCGGGAGCTTGGGCAGGTTCATCTTCAGCTGGCAGGTCCGGAGTGCAATCCATTTCATGGTCCTGAGGCAGCTTCGACGCGAGGGTACTAATACTTCCCCTCGCGCCGGGTCGGGTGGGTCGTCATAGATGTGCCGGCTGATGGCGGGGCGGCCGACGAAGTAATCCCCGCCGAACTGCGGCCGGCCGGCACGGGCGGAGTCGCACTTCCTCTCCCTCTGACATCACGATCTCGACTTGCCGCGGTTGCTCTACGTCCGCTTTGCTTCAGGCTGATCTGCGGCAGCTGGGTTGTGTAGGGTTTACTCAGGAGCATTTCCTACTTCTCTCTGGGGGATGGGTTTGTGTGTAACATCTATATTTGCTTGTGTCTTGGGGATGGGCGGGCACGAATTATCTCCTGTCTTTGATGCAGATTCCATCTTATTTCGGATTATTTACATTACCGTTCCAGCATGGCAACGGGCCGCGCAAAGCGTTCACTTGGCTGATGCGGCATTCAAAGGTTTCGTATCAGGGGATTGGCGGAAGTTCCAGTCCTGGTGTAGAATCTTAGTGCTATCTGTTGATGTCGTTGTGGCACTTCCAGTTCATCTGCGGCTTCATGGATGTACCGGTGCGGGAACTGCGGGGGAACGTGGAAAACACGACGAAGTACCTTACTTTGTAGCGATTGAAGGCGCTGAAGATGTGGCTTTGGCGTGTTGCCCCATACCTCGCTGCGTAGTCAAAAATGGGGTAGATGTACATTTGGAATATCAGTAGACCGTTTGCTATCGAGAGGTCCGAACCTTCGTTGATGAAGGGGCAAAGTGCCCCTATCCTTTGAGACACTTTGGCGCGGATGTCGTCGACGTGGAGCTTCCATGTAAGCTGTTTGTCTATAGTCACTCCGAGGTATTTAACGGAGTCCTTCCACTGTAGTTTGGTTCCATAGTGCCGAAGATGTCGAAGCCGGCGAGGACCAGGTCGCCTGTTGGTGAAGATGATAGTTTGCGTTTTCTGCGGATTAAACCGGATACGCCACTTCGCCGCCCAGTCTTCTAAGGCATAGCAGGCACTCTTCAGGTGTGGGTCAAGTACTTTGAGTCATTTTTCTCTGGTGTAAAGCATTGCGTCATCAGTGTAAATGGCTTTTTCTACGCGTGGTGGTGAAGGGAGGTCCGAGGTGAAGACGGAGTAAAGGACCGGCCCAAGCAACGAAGCCTGTGGAACTCTTGCACGGATAGGTCGTGCCGTGGAAAGCGCATCACCGACTCTGACTGCGAAGGTGTGTTGTCTGAGGTAGGCAGCAACGAGTTTGACGTATGCCCTGGAGAATCCTAATGCGTGGAGCTTCCAAAAGAGGCCCTGGTGCCACACGCTATCAAATGCCTTCGTCACGTCCAGAAGAACAGCACCACAGAACTCTCCGTTGTTGAAGGCCGTTGTGATGTATTCTGTCGCCCGAAGAATTTGCTGTGTTGTGGAGTGTCCTGACCGGAAGCCAAATTGCTCCGGAGTTAGGATTCGGCGGTGGTCCAGGATGGTGTGGAGCCGCTTCAGCAGGAGCCTTTCAAAGAGTTTGCTTAGGTGTGACAGCAAGCTGATAGGTCTGTAGCTGGTGAGTAGTTGCCTGTTCTTCCCAGGTTTCCAGACAGCCACCACGATGGAGTGCTTCCATGCCTCTGGGTACGTTTCTGTGGTAAAAATCCAATTGAAGATAGCCGCCAATCGTACTATGGCGGTCCACGGGAGTTGTCGTAACGTCCTTCCCGTGATGTCATCAGAGCCGGGTGCTTTGTTGGTGGGCAATGCCCGGATGCCGTCTTCAACTTCAGCAGGTGTTACGGGAGGGATGGGGTCGTCATCTGCGCCATCTTCTTCGCGGAGGACGTCTGCAACTTCGTCTTCGATTTCTGTAACCCGCTGGGGGTCTACTCCGTCATCCAGCGGTCGGAAATTTGCTTCAAAAACTTCCGCCAGCATGTTTGCTTTATCTTCCGATCTATATACTGTGCGGTTGTCCATCGTCAAAGGCGGGATCCGGCTTCTTCTGTTGGTAAAGAACCTGATCGAGTTGAAGTTCATAGGGTCTGGCGTAAATGATCGGAGCTTCGCAGCCGGCTGTTGATTGCGATGTTCGATAATGGCCGCCCTTATGTCTCTCCGTAGTTGACTGATGCGCCGTTTAAGTACCACAGCACGCGTGAGAAGCCACTCACAACAAAGTCTGTTTCTGGTTCTTATGGAGTCCAAGATGTGCTGAGGCAGGCCCGGTGTTGGGAGATGAGGTGGCTTCGGAGGTGGTATGGCCAGGTTCAGTGTGTCTGTGATGGATGTGGTTAGCTGTTCTACAGAGGCCTCGTTGATTTCGGCATTGTGGTATATGACGTCGATGGAGAAGGCGACACAGTCACGAAATCGATCCCAGTTGGTGTGCTTCAGGTTGAGGCGCCCTGTAGAAAGTTCCAGAGCAACCTGTAGCTGGAATAAGACCGGCAAGTGGTTGGAATTCATCTCGTGTATCACTTCCGCCGTCATGTATTGTGGCATGCGCTTTGTAATTGCCACATCTATGATGTCCGGTGTGCCATTAGACGGGTAGCAAGTCGGCTCATCGTGGCCTGAGCTGCTTCTACGGCCTGCAGGAGAAGGCGCCCGCTCATGTTCGTATTCAGCGAGTTCCAGGCAGCGTGCTTGCTGTTCAGGTCACCTGCTATAAGGAACTTTCCTGGAACCCTTAAGTGTTCTGGCGTCTTCAAGGTCGAGTAGGCGACGGGGGCTGCGGTATAGCGCAACGAACGTCACTGGGCCAGTCCTGGTTTCCACGACGATTGCCGCTGCTTCTATGGTCAATGTCGGATGGAACGACGTATATATATATATTGCAGTGCCACCCCCACGAGTAAGTCTGTCTGTGCGGTAGCAACAGTAGTTGGGTATGTTGCTTCTGATCCCTGGCTTTAAGAACGTCTCGTTTATGAGACAGCCGTCGATATTATGATCGATAAGGAATTGCTGGAGTTGGGCGATATCATGAGTAAGGTTGTCGGCATTATACTCGAGGTTGCGAAGGTCTTCCAGATGGAAGTCTCTAGGCATGATGGACGGTGGCTTCTCTGATTGCCTGGATGGCTCTGCTAATCGACCCATCAACAGTGGCGACGATGGTAGCTGGAAGTTGGGCCAACGTCCTGGTGACCGCTGCCAGTGACGACGCGATGGTCGTCAATAACGTCAATAAGTCCTTCAGTTCAGTCTGCGAAGGTTGTGGTGCTGGAGGAGTCGGCTGGCTTGGTGGCGGTGCTGCTGGTCTGGGTGGGGCAGTCGACGCGGTCGAAGACGGCTGCGTCTGCTGCATGGCTTCTGTAGCAGTCTGTTGTGAGCGAAGTCGAGCGGATCTCCTTTCAGCGTAGGCCACGCCTGTACTTCAGCAGTCGTCGGGGGTGGTGGTGGTGGTGGTGGTGGTGGTGGTGGTGGCAGTTGTTGCCAGCGCCGTTGGTTCCGTGTAGGCTTCGGCGGAGCAGGGGAAAGGCCCTGCTGGCGTCGGCTCTCTTCTTTGTGCCGGGCACAGGAGCGGAAGTTAGCAGGATGGCTACCGCCGCAGAGGCCACAGGTAGCGGGTTGGTCGCGGCCCCTAGTGCACTGTCGGCTGTCTTGGTTCCCGCCGCACTTGACGCATAGCCAAGGCACGGTGCAGAGGCGGGCGACGTGGCGGAAGCCCTGGCACCGGAAACATTGAACCGGCCCCCTCGACTTCGGAAGCTTCTCAACTTTAATGTCCAAATCGTACAATCTGGTCAGCTCAAATATTCTTCTGTGAGCCGGCGTGTCGGGGAGTATGACGACTCTGTGGCCCGTCTTGTGGCCACGGCATGAGGTGGTGGTCGACTACCAATGCTGAAAACCCGGCGTCTTTGAGGGCGAGTTTCAATTCTTCATTGGGCAGCGACGGCGGGATGCGTCGGATTAGCGTCTTCAAGGTCGGAGGTCGTACAGCTTGAAACGTGTACATCGGGACGCCCCTCCTCCCGAGCTCGTCGTGAACTTCCACGTAGTCGTCAGTCGAGTTGAGTTGCAATTTCAGTGTCGCCGTTTCCAGCGTGGCGCACGGTGAACAGCTGTGTACACGTCGCGTGCAGCCAATTTCGGAAGTCAGTGTAAGATCCCTTACACATCAGTACTATCGGTGGGATTCGTCGAGTCGTAGCTGGCGGTGGTGCACGAGCGACTTCAGTCTGGCCCGGCGATGGTGGTGCGCCGTCCTGTTGCTGCTGCTGTGCGTTAACAGCACGCTGTTGCGCGTCCCTCCGACTCTGTTGCTCTTAGAGTGAACGGCCAGCTGCTTCCAGTGACGCCCCCTCCCCCTGCAGGGGCTGGTAGCGGTTGCTCACGTCCAGTTCTCTCGCGACAACTGTAAGGTTTTTCGCGCGGGCCTGCTTTTTCGGCTGTGGCTGCTCGAATCCCTCTTGCGTCGCGGCGCGATGCGTGACGTATAGAAGATCTGTCTCGTCTGCTTCGTCGGTACAGCGCGGACCGTCTCCTGTCTTCTCGGTCGTCCTCCGCTGTAGCGGCGCTAGAGTCCGAAGCGTAGTCCATATCGGCGTCCAGGATCGGCTCCGCGGTCGCGGTCGAGGTACTATTTCTTCCCTGTTCCTCGGGTCGGCTGATGGCGGGGCGGCCGGCCGACGCGGTGGCGGTTGCCGGATCACCCGCGAAGCACGCGCGCGCTCTCTCCACGTCCGTCCGCTGCGACATGTCAGTCGCGACGCCGCTGTTGCTCTCTCCGTCCACTTTCTTAAGGCTAACTTATAGCTATATTGTGCAGGATTTTCTTTTTAAGCATTGCCTGCTTCTTGGGTTTAATGTATTAAAATATGTTCTTCTTTATTTATCTGTGTCTTATGTGTGTGTGGGACGGGGGTATGGCTTTATTGCTTTTTCGTTGCGGATGTTTTTATTTTTACTTCCAAGCGGTTTACTTCAGAGCCTTTTTTAGGCTGGGAGAAGTTGTTTTCAGTCTCCTTTCTGCGTCATCAGTCGAGTAGTGCGATAGGTCTTCTGTACTTGTCTCTTTCAGGTTGTGGTTCCGTCAGTGCTCGGATGAGTGGGTTGTCTGCGTCGTGGGCTTGGTCGTAAATTTTTCTTGCTAGTTCTTTATGTCGCTGTAGTACTTCCTGTTCGTCTGCTGCTTCTTGTAGGAATCGGTGGGGAAATTGTGAGTGAACATGAAAAACACATCGGAGTATTTTATTCTGTAATGATTGAAGTCGTTGGATGTGTCCTGGCTGCACATCCCCACACTTCGCTTGCATAGTCCATTATGGGTTGTATATACATGCTAAAAATCAGCAGGCCGTTTCCGATAGATAAGTCTGAAGCTTCGTTGATGAGCGGATATAGTGCTCCTATTCTCTGATTGATTTTGGCTCGAACGTCTTCTATCTGTAGCTTCCACGTCAGTCTTTTGTCGAGTATTACTCCGAGATATCTTGCAGATGTGTCCCATGACAGCTGGGTGTTGTAAAGGCGGAGGTGGCGGACAGGCATGGTTTTCTTTTTCGTGAAAATTACTGCTTGCGTCTTTGTTGAAGGTAATTCTCCACTTCGCAGCCCATTGTTAAAGTGCGTTGAGCGCGCTCTGCAGACGTGGTACAAGAACTTCTCGCCATCGACTTCTTGTGAAAATCATAGTATCATCAGCGTATATTGCTTTCTCACCTCTTGGCTGCGATGGTATGTCTGTTGTAAAGAGCGAATACAGGATGGATCCAAGGACCGATCTTTGTGGTACCCCGGTGTTGATTCGTCGTGCTGTCGACAGTGCATCGTCGATCTGGACAGCGAAAGTACGATCTTGCAGGTATGAGGCGAGTAGGCGAATGTATGGCTTCGGGAAGTGCATGTGATGGAGTTTCCAGATTAATCCTTTATGCCAGACGGTGTCAAATGCTTTGGTGACATCTAATAGAACTGCGCCACAAAATTCTTTCCTGTTGAACGCTTCTATGATGTAGTGGACGACTCTGAGCATTTGCTGTGTTGTACTATGGCCGCTGCGAAAACCGAGCTGTTCCTGTGGTAAGGCTTCATTTCTGGTGGTGGTATTCTGTACTCTTGCGAGAAATAGACGTTCAAACAGTTTACTGAAGTGTGGTAATAAGCTGATGGGTCTGTAGTTTTGTGGATGATGTCGATCTTTTCCGGGTTTTGGTACTGCGACGACTATGGAATGTTTCCACTGAGATGGATATGTAGCTGTAGTCAGGATCCAGTTGAAGATGGCTGCAAGACGTACTATCGCTGTCCATGGGAGTTGCTTCAGTACACGACCTTGTATATCTTCAACGCCGGGAGCTTTATTCGGTGGTAACATCCTGATTGCTGCCTGGACTTCTCTTGCACTGGTGGGCGGTATATGATTTTCCTCTTCTTCATCTTCCTCGTCTGACGCTTGTAGTAATTCATCTGCCTCTCGTTCGATTCTTTCGACACGATGGTGGTCGACTCTGTCGTTCTGTGGCTGGAAATTTCTTTAAAATGTGTCAGCGAGCATGTTTGCTTTGTCCTCAGGTCGGTATGCAGTTCTGCCTTGCGTCTGAAGTGGCGGTATCGTGGTCCTGCGGTTAGTGAAAAACTTTATCATATACAAGTGCATGGGATCTGGGGAAAAGGCGCGAAGTTTTGCTGCCCACTGCTGATTTCTGTGAGTGATGACAGCGAATTGATGTCTCGTCGTAACTGATTTATTTGTCTCTTAATTTGCGGATCGCGTGTAAGGCTCCATTCTCGACATAGTCTGTCGAGTATGTGTTGCGGCAGTCCTTGCTTCGTTAAGTGCGGCGGTTTTGGTGGTGGTGTGGAAAGGTTCAGTGCTTCTGTAACGCAGTCGGTAAATGCAGTGATTGATTCTTCTGTAATGTCGTCTTCGTCTTGTAATACGTCGATGGAGAAGGTTACATGCCCACGAAATAAATTCCAGTTTGTGCGGCGGAGATTTAGGCGGCCTGGGTGATGCTCTGGCGTTACATGAAGGTGAAAGATGACGGGCAGATGATTCGAGTTTAATGCGTGTACAACTTCAGCAGTCATGAAATGGGGGATGCCTTTTGTGATGGAAATGTCTATGATATCTGGTCGTCCGCGGGTTGGATAACATGTCGGCTCTTCAGGGCCCCAAACGTATGCATTTGCCTCTTCAATTGCTTGGAGAAGGAGGAGGCCGTTCATATTAGTGACAAGAGAATTCCAGGCTGCATGTTTTGAATTTAAATCTCCAGCTATAAAAAGTCGTCCAGGTGTTCGTAACAATGTTCTTGCGTCATCAAGGTCAAGGAGATGACGTGGGCTTCGGTATACAGCAATAAACGTGATTGGTGGATGAGCTTCATGATGTGGAATGGATCGGCGAATGAAAATAGCGGTGCCGCCGCCGTGCGTCGGTCTGTCCGTTCTGTAACATCTGTAATTTGGAATATTGGAGCGTATTCCAGGCTTCAGAAATGTCGATGTTATAGTCAATAATAAACTGCTGCAGCTCAGGCACGTCATGAGTCAAATTGTCCGCATTGTACGTCATTATACGTAAATTGTCTAGTCTCGGCGCTCTAGGCATGCTGGATAGGTACGTCTTTTGATGCTGGTAGCGCTCTGCTGATCGTCGCCTCAATAGCGGCGGCGATGGTTTGCGGTAGCTACGCAAGCGTTCTACTCACCTCCGCGAGCGTAGACGCGATCTGTGCAAGCAGAACGTGTATATCCGGCTGTTCCGTTATCGGTGGTGGCGACGGTCTGGATGCAGTTGTCGGCTGCTGCCTATAGGCTGGCGGCACAGTTTGCCGCTGTGACGCCGGAATTGATGCAGATGTACTCGGCTGGAGGCCTTATTTCAGAGCTTCCGCTGCCGTGAGTTCCGCGCTCAGTCTGTTCGCACGGTACTGCATGGGCGTGGTCCAGCTGTTCTGGTCCACGGTCGGCGCTGGTGGAGGCGGCGGCGGTCGTTGCCGGCGCGTATGTGGCTTCATTGGTGGTAGTCCACTGAATCTGCGACTTGCCTCCTTGTGTTTGGGGCACGTTCTGTAATTAGCGGGATGAGCCCCGCCACAGAGCGCGCACGTCGGCGCTTCTTCTCGTGATCTTGTGCACTCGTGACTGTCATGTCCCGCGCCGCATTTAACGCACACAGGTGGCATTGTGCAATAGCGGGCGACTTGATTAAAGCCTTGACATCTGTAGCATTGGATATGGCCACGTGATCTCCTTAGTCGCTCTACTTTCACTGATAAGTCATGCAGTCTCGTCAGCTGGAATATGCCGCGATGTTGTGGCGTGTCCGGCAAGATTACGACTCTGTGGCCCGTCGGTTGATTCGTGCCTGGCATTCGGTGGTGTTCAATCAGCGTGGCGACGTATCCCAGGTCTTCCAACTCTTCCTTGACTTCTGTATGTGTGACTGTCGATGGTATGCCTTTAATTAGTGTCTTGATAGTCGGTGGACGTACCGCCGGCGTCGTGAACATTGGTATTCCCTCCTCTCCAATCTTTCCCACGACGTAACGTAGTCTTCTGTGGTGTTTAATAGTAATTTAAGCGTTTCACCGCCCGTCTGCCTGACGGTGAAGGACGCCTTACAGTTTGTCTTCAACCATGTGTGGAGCGTTTTGTACGACTCCTTGTATCTTATTCCGCTTTGGTCCTGCAGGTGGTATCGGTTGAGCCTCTGCTTCCATGTGAACATCATTTCCGGTGTCTGCGGGCGTGTTTTGCCGCCGCTGTTGCTCGTCTCTGTTTTTCCGCTAAATCGTCATTTGCGGCGTCCAGTGTCACCCCCGTCCCTTGTAGGGGCTGGTACCTGTTCGACACATCCAGTTCTCGTGCCACTACAAGCTGTTGGTGCCGCGCCTGTTTCTTACGTGGCGGAATCTGGAACTCCGCTGCTTCTGTGCTGCCGTGGTCTTGTCGGCCGTCTGCTGAGTGACTACGGTCTCCTCTTCGGTGAATCTTTGCTTCTTTCGAGGCCACTGGAGTCTCGGTGAGTTCATCCTCGTCAGGTAGAGCCGGTGTGAAGTCCATATCATGGTCCATAGGCAGCTCCGACGCGAAGGTACTAATACTTCCCCTCGCGCCTGGTCGGGTTGTCCTAGACGTGCCGGCTGATGGCGGGGCGGCCGACGGGGCAAGCCCCGTCGAACCGCGGCCGGCCGGCACGGGCGTTCCTGGCACACGTGTACCCGTCTCGCGAGCGCGGAGTCGCACGTCCTCTCCCTCTGACATCACGATTTCGAGTGGTGGGTAGCAAGCGCTATGCCTGCTATCTTAAGGCTATTCTATTAGCTAGTTGCTGAAGGTTTTACTTTATAGCATTTCCTTCTTCTTGGGAGGGGGGATGAGTGTTTGTGAACTTTTTTCATTTTTGAGTTGTTCTTATGTGTTGGCGTGACGGGTTGATAATCTTATCTTTGTTGGCATTTATTTCACTTTTTAGAGCAGTTCCTTCTGTTTACCGGTCATTAAGAGCAACGGGACGTCTGTATCGCTCCCGTTGGTTCTGTGGTGCCCCCAGGTTTCTAATTAGGGGGTTTGTTGATGTAGACGTCTTTTCGTAAAATCGTCTGGCGATCTTCTGAAACCGCTGCAGGACTTCAAGTTCTTCTGCTTCCTCGTGGATGTACTGATGCGGGAATTGTGGATGCACGTGGAAGACTCGTCTCAGGATCTTGTTTTGTAATGATTGCAGTCTTTGAATATGTCTTTTTGCTTCTCCTTCCCACACCTCACAGGCGTAATCAAAGAGTGGTCGCAGGTACATTCTGTAGTTGAGCAATCCATTGGCTACAGAGAGGGCAGATTTTTCATTAATGATTGGATAGAGCGTTCCAAGTTGCTGATTTATCTTCATCTGGACGTCTTGAATGTGGTGACTCCATGTGAGTTTCTTATCCATGACGACTCCTAGGTACTTCACTTTATCTTGCCACGGAAGTTCTACGTTGTAAAGCCGTAGTCTGCGTTGTGGCATGGTCCTCTTCCTTGTGAAGATGATAGCTTGTGTCTTGCCTGGGTTGAAGCTAATTCTCCATTTAGCCGCCCAATCTTCTAAAGCGTTGCACACGCTCTGTAATCGTGGCACGAGTAATTCTCGACATTTGCTGCGGGAGTAGATCATGGTGTCATCAGCATAGATGGCTCGTTCCACTCTTGGGGCCACTGGTAGATATGATGTAAAATTTGTATAGAGCACTGGCCCGAGTACAGGTCCTTTTTGGACTCCTGCTCTGATCTGTCGTACTGTTGAGGTAGTGTCATCCATCTTCACAGTGAATGTGCGGTCCTTTAAGTATGACGCTATGAGTTTCACGTATTTCTTCGGAAGTCCGAGGTTGTGCAGTTTCCAAATGAGCCCGCGATGCCACACACTGTCAAAGGCTTTTGTTCCGTCAGGGAGTACGGCTCCGCAGAATTCTCGTCCGTTGAAGGCAGCAATGATGTACTCTACAGCTGGAAGAATCTGTTGTGTCGTGGAATGGCCACTGCGAAATCCAAACTGCTCTGGTGGTAGTAGCTCCTTTTCTTCTATTATCCGGTGTAGTCGCTGTAGTAGCAGTCGTTCAAACAGCTTGCTTACATGTGGCAGCAGGCTGATTGGGCGGTAACTCGTTGCTTCTTGACGATTCTTGCCAGGCTTCGGCACTGCCACCACAATGGAGTGTTTCCATGCTTTCGGGAAGATGGTCTTGGAGATGATGAAGTTGAATATTGCTGTTAAGTGCACCATTGCTGTCCGAGGGAGGTGCTTCAAAATTCTTTCATTGATATCATCTACTCCTGGCGCTTTGTTGTTGGGCAGCATCTTAATTCCTTCTGCCACCTCCTCCACAGTTATAGGTGGGATGGGTCTTCTCCCTCGTCTTCGTCTTCATGTTACAGTATATTTGCAGCTTCCCGTTCAATTCTCGCGATGCGTTGTTGATCAACACGCTTTTCGAGTGGTTGAAAGTTCCTTTCAAACACGTCTGCCAGCATGTTCGCCTTGTCCTCGGGGCAGTAGGCTGTTTGGTCGTCTTTTGTTAACGGAGGTATTCTGGTCCGTTTGTTGGTGAGGTGCCGTACCGTTTGCCACCCAAGTGGGTCTGGCGTAAATGAGCGCAGTTTGGCTGCCCACTGTCTGTTCTTGTGGTCAGTGATGCCAGCTTTTATCTCTCGTCGCAGCTGGTTGATACGGCGTTTTAGATTTACTTCTCTTGTAATTCTCCATTCTTCGCACAGCCTATTTCGCGTCCTGATGGCTGCAAGGATTTCTTGCGGTAGGTCTTCTGTCGATCTGGTTGATGTCCCAGGTGGTGGGGTAGCAGTGTGAAGCGTGTCGACGATGGTCTCCGTTAGGTGCTCTATGGATTCTTCTGTGATGTCGTCTTCCTCGTCGATGTTGCTGATGGAGTGATATACTTGGTCCCTGAAGTGATTCCAGTCCGGACGTCGTGTGCTGAATCTTCCGGGGTAGTGTTCAGCGCCAACGCTTAAGCGGAAGAGTACCGGTAGGTGGTTGGAGTTAAGTTCATGCAGTACTTCCGCATCCATAAATTGCGGTAACCCCTTCGTTATCGCAATGTCGATTATATCCGGCGTGTCTCGTGAGGGGGTAGCACGTTGGCTCATTTGGGCCGCAGGCGTGAACATTAGCTTCTTCTATGGCTTGTAATAGCCGTTTCCCGCTCTCGTTGGTGTGGAGGGAATTCCACGCCGCATGCTTGGAATTTAGGTCGCCAGCCACGTAGAGTCTTCCTGGGTGTCTGAGCAGGGCACGGGCATCATGTATGTCCACAGGTCTTCGGGGGCTGCAGTGGACTGATATGAATGTCACAGGTCCTGTATGCGTTTCGATGAGAACTGCAGGCGATTCAATGTGCTATGTTATCGGCGCCTGTACTTGGTGGTGTCGAATGCTGTACTTGACGAAAATGGCGGTTCCCCCTCCTCTTCTTAGTCTTATCTGTCCTGTAGCATCGATAATTGGCGATATTGCTACGTATGCCAGGCTTTAAGAAAGTCTCATTCACTATACATATGTCTATGTTATGGTCAATGAGAAATTTTTGTAGCTCCGTAATATCTTGAGTTAGGTTGTCTGCATTGTAGGCGACAATCCTTAATTCTTCTAATCGTGGGATCCTAGCCATGATGTGCAGTGACTGGTGCTTCTTTTGTTGCCTCGATGGCTCTGCTGATCGCTGTGTCTACAGTGGTAGCGATGATAGCCGGTAGCCGGCCGCTGGTGGCCGAGCGGTTCTGGCGCTACAGTCTGGAACCGCGCGACCGCTACGGTCGCAGGTTCGAATCCTGCGTCGGGCATGGGTGTGTGTGTTGTCCTTAGGTTAGTTAGGTTTAAGTAGTTCTAAGTTCTAGGGGACTTATGACCTCAGCAGTTGAGTCCCATAGTGCTCAGAGCCATTTGAACCATTTGATAGCCGGTAGTTGTGCGAGTTGGTTACTGACGTTAGCGAGTGATGCAGCGACTTTGGTGAGCAATGCCATGATGCCTGCTATGTCGTCCGTTGGTGCTGGCTGCGGTGCAGTGTTCGTTGGTTGGCGCTGTGTGGACGGCGCGTGTTGGTTGGTAGGTTGCTGTACTGTGGACGGTGGTGCTGATGGTGGTAGGCCATGTTGAAGCACTTCCGCTGCGCTCACTCCTTCTCTCATTCGAGCTGTTCGTTTTTCCATTAGTGTCGGCCATGTCCGCGCTTCCTTGACTGGTGGTGGTGGTGGCAGTCGGCGGCGACGGCGGTCGTCAGCTGCCGTGGTCTTCTGGATAGGTGGTAGTCCCCTTACTCTTCTACTTTCCTGTTTGTGTTTTGCACACGACCGGCGATTCGCAGGATGCTGCCCTCCACAGAGCCCGCAGACTGGTGGTTCGTTCCTGTCTTTAGGGCACTCTCTACTGTCGTGCCCTGCGCCACATTTGACGCACATCAATGGCATCGTGCAAAGTCGCGCGATGTGTCCGAAGCCTAGACATCGAAAGCGTTGTATATGCCCTTTGGTCTTCCTTAGTTTTTCCACCGTAATGCAGAGATTGTAGAAACGTGTTAACTTCAAGATGTCTCGGTGTTCCGGAGTATCTGGGAGTATAACAACACGAGGCCCAGTTGGTTTATTTGTGCCTGGCATGCGATGTAGCTCCACGCGCGATGCGACGAAACCCATTTGTTCAAGTTCTTCCTTGACGTCTTCATTTGTTAGCGTCTTTGGTATCTTCCTGATGAGTACCTTCAACGTTGGGGGTCGTACTGCTGGGAAGGTGTAGTTTGCTATTCCTTCTCTTCCCAGCATGTCCATCACTTTGACGTAATCTTCTGTTGAGTTGAGATTCAATTTTAGTGTATCTTCTCCTATTTGCTTGACCAGCCAGTTACGAAGCTTTTTATAATCTTCCTTGAACTGCAACACTGTTGGAGGTACTTTCCTGTGTACTGGTGGCTGTTGTTGTTGCATTGCTTGTTGCATTTCCATTTCTTGCCCGTCAGTTGGCTGTTCCGGTGCTGTATTGTCCCGTTGTTGAGCCGCCCGGCTTCTCTGTTGTGACGACAGTGCTGTTGTAGCCTCTTCTAATGTGTGCCCCATTCCTTGGAGCGGTTGATAGCTATTTGAAACTGGTAGCTCCCTGGCAACTATAAGTTTTTGTGGTCGTGCTTGTTTCTTCTTTGGAGGCTGATGAAAACCTTCCTCGTGTATGTCAAAGATCGACGGCCGCGTCGGACGTCTCTCGCAAGTACCTCTTCTTTCGCGATCTTCTCGGCGCCGCTGTATGCGGTCCTCCACGATCCTGTCCGCGTCGATGTCATAGGAGTATTCCATATCCGTGTCCGTGTGCGTCTCCGCGGGTAGGGTACTCATACTTCCCCCCACCGCGGGTCCGGTCGTCATCGGTGTGTCGGCTGATGGCGGGGCGGCCGGCGGGGCGAGCCCCACCAACCGCGGCCGGCCGACACGAGTTCGCTCGCTTCACGCGCGCGCCCAGTCCCTGCGTCCGTCCCGTGCGACATCTCAGTCGCGACTGGTAGCAAGCGCCGTTCCGTCGTCTTCTTAGACTATTGTCTGTGTTAGTGTAGTGTGTACTCAGGAGCATTTACTACTATTCAGAGTGTAGAGGACTGTATTTGGAACTTCTGGGGGTGTTTATGTCATCTTTATTACGGTTTTTGTAATTGGGGTACTAATTTTGGATTTATTGCATCTTCTTGTGGATGCCGTAGGCTTTTAGCGATACAGCAGAGCCACGGGCCGCTTGTACATGGAAGATTCTTCTGAGGATTCGAGCCGGCCAGAGTGGCCGAGCGGTTCTAGGCGCTACAGTCTGGAACCGCGCGACCGCTACGGTCGCAGGTTCGAATCCTGCCTCGGGCATGGATGTGTGTGATGTCCTTAGGTTAGTTAGGTTTAAGTAGTTCTAAGTTCTAGGGGACTCATGACCACAGCAGTTAAGTCCCATAGTGCTCAGAGCCATTTGAACCCCCCCCCCCCCTTTTTTTTTTAGGATTCGATTCTGCATTGTTTGAAGTCGGTGTAGATGAGTAGATGCTGCATTTCCCCAAACGAGGCATGCGTAGTCCATTACAGGTCGTATAAACATTCGGAATATCAGCAGACCATTTTCGACTGATAATTCGGAGTTTTCATTAATCATGGGATAGAGTGCTCCAATCCTCTGGTTGATCTTATTCCAGAAGGAGTCAACTTGATGTTTCCAATTGAGTTGTGCATCCAGAACTACTCCGAGGTACGTGACCGTGTACTGCCATGCCAGTTCGGTGCCGAAAAGTGTTATCTCTTGCACGTGGAAGGCTCTTCTCTTCGTAAAAACGATGGCTTGACTCTTCTGTGGATTGAATCCAGTGCGCCATTTACGTGACAATCTTCCAGGTTGTGGCAGGCATCTTGTAGGCGCCGGTGTACTGCTTCTGTCCATCTGTTCCTGGTGTACAGGATACTGTCGTCGGCATATATAGCTCTCTCAACTCTGGGAGACTGCGGTAGATCCGATGAGTACAATGAATACAGCGTCGGTCCTAGAACGGATCCTTGGGGAACTCCGGCACGTATGGGAGCGGATGGTTGATTGTGCATCTTCGACTCTGACTGTAAAGCTTCTTTCGTCGAGGTATGATGAGAACTTGATAAGTGGGAGGGGTACTCCGAAGTTGTGGAGCTTCCAAAGGAGTCCCTTGTGCCAAACGCTATCGAAAGCTTTTGTGACATCCAAGAAGACCGCCGCGCAGAATTCTTGGTTGTTGAATGCCTGCGTGATGTACTCCACAACACGAAGTAGTTGATGTGTTGTGGAGTGTCCGCTTCGGAAACCAAATTGCTCGGGTGGTAGGAGCTGGCGATCGTTCACGATGAGCATCAGCCTTTTTAGAAGAAGACGCTCGAAGAGCTTGCTGATCTGCGGCAACAGGCTGATGGGCCGGTAGTTGGATGGTTGTTTCCTGTTTTTCCCTGGTTTGGGCAAGGCGACTATTGTAGCTTGTTTCCACTGACGTGGGTAATGTTTGCTGCGGACAATTTTGTTTTTGAAAATAGCCGCTATTCGCGAAAAGGCTTCTTGTGGTAGCTGCTTGAGTGCTCTGCTTGGCGTCCTGTCGTGTCCAGGGGCTTTCTTGTTGTTCATTCCTCGTATGTGGACTTCAACTTCTTCTGCAGTGATCGGTGGAATGGCTTCTTCTTCCGGGTCGGCTTGTGAAAGAATAGTTTCGATGTCCGTTTCGACGTTGACGATGTGCTGCTGGTCCACATTGTCGTTCATGGGTTGAAAATTTGCTTCAAACACATCCGCCAAGGCGTTGGCCTTGTCCTCGGGTGTGTATACGATGCCTGTTGGAGTTTCCACCAGTGAAATCCTCGTCCGTCGTTTAGTGAAGAAGCGTACGCCATCCCAAGAATGAGCATCAGGTGTGAAGGACGCCAGCTTGGAGGCCCATTGCTGGTTCTTGTGATGGGCTAACGCTGCTTTAATGTCTCGTCTTAGAGCATTCACACGTCGTTTGACGTCCGGATTCCTCGTCAGCAGCCATTCTTTGCAGAGGCGATTCCTTTCGCGAATCGAGTCGAGTATGTGCTGTGACAGTCCGGGGCCTGCTGCTGGTGGTGGTCCTCTTCTTGGCGGTGGCGTCGAGTAAGTGATGGCGTCCACGAAGGTTTCTACGTCAGCGTCGATGTGAGTGGTCTCGTCGATCGATGTGCTGTTTAGAGGAGACAGGATATGTTCGCGGTAATCGTCCCAGCGAGTCTTCTTGGTGTTGAGTAATTTCTGCCTCTTGAGTTGGTTCCACATGCAAGTTAACAATAACTGGCAGGTGACCGGAGTTGAGAAGATGGTAAACATCAGCTGACATGAACTGATTAAGTCCTTTCGTGATGGCAATGTCGAGAACGTCTGGAGTTCATGACCTCTGGCTGGGTAATGCGTTGGTTCTTCAGGTCCGCAAACGTATGCGTTGGTTTCTTCCAGTGCTTGTAGTAGTCTTCTGCCGCTGTATGTGGTGACGAGACTGTTCCACGCCGCGTGTTTAGCGTTTAAATCGCCCGTGATAAACGGCTTGCCAGGTTGTTGTACAAGCAGTTTAGCGTCGTCCTTAACCAGAAGTTTTTAGGTTGTCGATATGCAGCCATAAAGGTGATAATGCCTGCTGAGGTTTCTACTGCAACAGCTGTCGTTTCAATCGTCCGGATTGTTGGTGATGGCATTTTGTAATGAGCTATGGATGCTTTAATGTAGATGGCTGTCGCTCCCTTGGCTGTCAATCTGTCGTTCCTGTAGCACTTGTAATTGGCGAAGTTTGCTCGGAGACCGGGCTTCAGATGCGTTTCTGTCACCAAACAGATGTCAGTGTTGTAGTCTATTAAGAATTGGTGAAATTCCAGCAGGTCCAGATGGATGTTGTTGGCATTGTACGTGGCAATGCATAAATCTTCGAAGCGTCGAACTCTAGGCATGATGATGAACAGCTGGTGATGCATGGGTGAATTGCATGAAACTTCTGAGTGCCGCCTCAACTGTGGTGGCAACTGTGGTGGGGATGGCTTGCATTGTTCGATTCATTTCTGCCATGGCTGAATTCATCTGGGCCATTGTGTCGGAAATGGACCGGAGAAGCGCTGCGATATCTTGCATTCCCAGTTGTAGGTTATGTGACGATTGACTTCCCTCTTGTGGCGTGGGCGTCTCGTTGGATGGACGCTGGTTCATTGGTGTGGGCGCTGTTGCTGCGTCTGGTGGGGGTAAACCCCATGCGTTGCGCTGTGGGGCTGCTGAAGTGGCCATCTGTTGGCGTATACGCGCGGTTCTTCTTTCCATCAGAGTCGGCCACGCCGCTGTAGCGCTGCTGGGTGGTGGTGGTGGTTCGCTGCTGGCGGCAGACGGAGGCGCGCTGTGTGTCCTGTTCTTCATGGGTGCTAGTCCTCTCATTCTCCTGCTGGCGTCTTTGTGCTTTTGACATGATCGAAGGCTCGCTGGGTGACTGCCACCGCACAGCCCGCGTTTTGTGGGTTCTTCGCGACTTCTTGTGCATTGCCTGCTGTCGTGTGGGCCACTACACTTTACACAGACAAACGGCATTGTGCAGTGCCGGGCTACATGATTGAACCCTTGGCACCTAAAGCACTGTGTGGGTCCTCTTGGCTTTCGAAGATTTTCAACACAGATCGTAAGATCGAGCATCCTGGTAATTCTGTAGATTTCGCGGTGCTGCGGTGTGTCGGTTAGTATTACGACACGCAGTCCAGTGTATTGCTGCATTCCTGGCATCCTGTGATGGTCGACGACCATGGCGGTGAAGCCCATGTCTTCCAGTACTTCTTTAAGGTCGTCGTGTAGAACTGAGAAAGGAAGTCCGCGAAAAACTGTCTTCAGTGTTGCAGGTCGCATAGTCGGAAATGTGTACATCGGGATGGCTTTTTCCCCGACCATTTGTACCACTGTACGATAATCTTCATCTGAAGAGACGGTTTGCTTCAACTTGTCTTCCCCCGCTTGTTTAACGGTGAAGGGCTGCTTGCAGTGGTTCTTTAGCCACTCACGGAGTTCCATATAGGAGTTCTTACACTGCAGCACAATTGGTGGTATTTTGTGCCGCAGTAAGGGCGGCTGTGATTGCTGCTGCTGCTGTTGTGGTTGTTGCTGCTGTGGCTGCTGGTGCGCCGCGTCTGCGGTGTGCGCCGCCCCGTCATATTGAATGGCGTTGTATCTGTTCGGCCGCCGTTGGTAATGTTGACGGCTGTTGTTGCTGCCGACCGCGCGCGAGTTTCTTCTTCGGCGGGTTTTCGAAACCGTCTTCGTTTCCGTTCGTTTGGCGTCCTCTTGTCCGCGGGTCTGTCCTCGTCCTGCGGTATTGTGCCGCGGTGGAGGTTGCCTGCTGGTCAGACAAGTCCATATCTTCTTCTGATGCCGAATCATAATGTTCCATCTCAACGCCCAGGTTCCGCGCAGAGGCCGTCAACAAGTCATTTCCCTGTCTCCTTTGCCGTGTCGTCATGGTTGGGGGGCCGGATGGGGCCGCCGACGAAGCGAGCTCCGCCACACCCTTCTCTGAGCAAGACTCTGAACTCATCGCAGCGTACGCGTAGCACGCCTGCTCTCAACGGAAGACTAACTCGAACTGGTAGCAAGTGCTCCTACCCACTTCTTCTTAACTACTATCCTTCCGTTGTTTGTAAGGTAGGGTTTACCTGTGGGCATGTCCTACTTCTTCTGTGTGTGTTACGGGAGAGGAAACATCAGGTTAGGTGTGACATCTTTATTTGTGGGCTGTATCTGTCATCTGTTTAGTGATTGGTGTGGCTTCATGTAGGCCTGCTGGGGCTTTCATCTGTGCAGCAGGGCTACGGGTCGTTGATATACAGCCCTTTCATCATCAGGGGCTCCCAGGTTCCGGATCAGGGGATTTCCGGCTTCTTCCTTCGTCGCATAAAAGCGGGTGGCAACTTCTTGGAAACGTGGTAATATCTCCGGCTCAGGTGTTATGTCACGCAGAAACCTCGTTGGAAACTGCGAGTGCACATGCATTATTCTTCTTAAGGTCTTGTTCTGCAGTGCTTGAAGTCTGGAGAGATGCTTTGCGGCTGCATTTCCCCATACAACGCTGGCGTACTCCATAATGGGGCGGATGAATAGTCTGTAAATCTTGAGGCCATTCTCACTTGAGAGCGTCGAATTTTCATTGAGGAGGGGGTATAGAGCCCCCAGACGCTGGTCGACTTTCCTCCTGACTGCAGTGACCTGCTGCTGCCATGTGAGTCTTGCATCCAGGATGACCCCCAGATAAGTAGCTGATGGTATCCATTCCATCTCTTCTCCAAACAGCTGAAGCGCTGGAACCACGGTTGGTCGCTTCCTTGTGAAGATCACGGCCTGGCTCTTCTGGGCATTGAATTGGCGTCTCCACTTTCGTGACCAATTCTCTATGTTGGTGCAGGCGCACGCAGGCGGTGGTGCATAATGATGGCCCATCTGCTCCTGGTGTAGACGGCAGTATCGTCTGCATGGAGGGCCAATTCCACACCCGGCGTTCTTGGGAGGTCCGCTGTGTACAATGAGTACAGTGTCGGCCCAAGAACGGACCCCTGCGGTACTCCAGCGGCGACAGGTCGGAGTGTCGAGGTGGCATCATTGATCCGTACTCGGAAGGTGCGGCCTCGAAGATAGGACTCAAGCAGGACGACATAGTCTTGGGAAACGTAGATGTTGAAGCTTCCAGACCAGTCCTGTGTGCCAGACGCTATCGAAAGCGCGGGAGACTTCCAGGAAGATGGCCCCCACAGAATTCCCTTTTGTTGAATGCTTGGGTGATTTCTTCCACGACCCGCAGAAGTTGTTGCGTTGTCGAATGTTGGCTGCGAAATCCGAATTGTTCATTGGGCAGCATATGGTGCAGATCCATAAGGGCCTGGATGCGGCGCAGCAGTAGCCTCTCAAACACCTTACTGAGGTGAGAGAGGAGGCTGATTGGTCTGTAGCTACGGGGGTCTTTCCTGGATTTCCCCAGCTTTGGGACTGGTACGACCACCGCTTCTTTCCAGGCAGTCGGAAAAACCTTCAATCTCAGGATGATGTTGAAGAGTGCTGCAATGTAGATGATGGCTGTAGGTGGCAGTTCCTTCAACATCTTCCCGTTAATCTTGTAAAGCCCCGGTGCCTTTTGATTATTTAAGCCACAAATGCAGCCAGAGACTACTTCTGCTATGATAGGTGGAATGGCTTCATCTTCTTCCCTGTCCGGCGCTTGGAGGTAGGCTTGGACGTCATTTTCGATCCGTGTCACATGACGTATGTCAATTGGGTCGTCCACTGGCACGAAGTTGCGTTGAAAAACGTCCGCAATGGCGTTCGCTTTATCCTCTGGCGTGTAGACGAGACCCGCAGTCGTTTCAAGAGGTGGGATCGTGGCCTTCAGCTTGGTGAAAAATCTAACTGCATCCCATGCTTCCGGGTCTGGCGTGAACTCCTGCAGTTTGTCCGCCCACTGTCGATACTTAAAGTCGACGATGGCAGCCTTGATGGTTCGCCTGAGGTGGTTGATGCGCCGTTTCAGTGCCTGTTCCCTTGTCAGGCGCCAGTCTTTGTAGAGCCTGTTCCTCTCCCTTATCAATTCCAAGATGTCTTGCGGGAGGCCCGGTCTTGCTGGCTGCTGACGTCTGGACCTCGGCGTCGAGGTGGTGATTGCAGTGTTGAGCGTGTCGTCCAGAGCTTCCAGCAAAGTATCAACGTCATCAGCATCCGGTTGTGGAGGTAATGCCTGTGAGATGGATTCTCGGTATTGGTTCCAATTCGTTCGTCGTAAATCCAACTGCGGAGTTTGATGAGTGGCTTCTGCAGCTAGGCGAAAGATGACAGGCAGGTGGTTGGAATTGAGAGCATGCCGCACCTCAGCTGTCAGGAACTGGTTGATTCCCTTCGCTATGGCAATGTCAATGATGTCGGGGTTTCCACGTGATGGATAGCAGGTTGGCTCATCAGGGCCGCACGCAAAAGCATTGGCTCGTTCCAATACTTGCAGAAGCCTCCGGCCACTATAGTTCGTAGTTCGTGAATTCCAAGTGGCGTGCTTCACGTTCATGTCCCCTGCTATAAAGAGTTTTCCTCTCGTTTGTAGTAACGTCGTCGCATCCTCGATGTTTAATACGGGCTTCGGAGGACGGTAAACTGCCACAGAAGTCACAAGTCCAGCTGATGTTTCCACCGCAACTGCTGTAGCTTCAATGGATGCCATGGGTGGTACCGGCACAGGGCAGTGCTTAATGGAGCGTTTAATATAAATCGCTGTTCCACCTCCTGCTGTGAGCCTGTCGGTTCTGTAGCAGCAATAATTAGCAATGTTTGCCCGTAGCCTTGGCTTCAGGTGGGTCTCAGAAATGAGACAGATGTCAACGTTTTCATCAGTCAGGAATTGCTTCACTTCCAGGAGGTCATGATAGATGCTGTTGGCATTGTAAGTTGCCACACAGAGGTCTTCTATTCTTCTGGCTCTGTCCATTACGGAGCGAGTGTAGGGTTGCCAGCTTGTTGAAGCACATTCCTGATCGTGGCTTCAACCGTTGCCGCCAGGGTCGTTGGCAGGGCTTGTATGGCCCTACTCATTTCCGTGACAGCTGTCACCATTCCCGTGAGGAGTTTCGCGATCTCAGCGAATGTTGGAGACGTCTGCTGCAGTGGTGGATGTGACGAAGATGGTGCTTCATGTCTGCTTCCACGAAGGGGGGGGGGGGGGGGGGAAGTTAGATTGATCCGGAGTGTGCTGCTCCTCTCTTGACAGTGGTGTGGTTGCTTCTTGTTGAGCCCATGGTGCAGGCCGATGATGTTGTTATTGCTGCATGTAGGCGGTGCGGCGTTGCATCGTAGTCGGTTTCCCAGTCTGCTGTTCTTCGGCATAGCGTTGGCTGGCTGGCGTGCCTCTGACGACATTGTTCCTCCTCTTGCGTTCTTTGGAGGTGAGTGGGGGCAGGCCTCTCATCCTCCGATTTGCATCTTTGTGCTTCTGACATGACTTGAAGCTGGCAGGGTGGTTACCCCCGCACAGACCACATTTCGCAGGTTGCTCCCTTGGAACCGGGCACTGCCGGCTGTCATGAGGTCCGCCACATTTGACACACACCCAGTCCATGGTGCAGTGCCTGGCGACATGATTAAATCCTTGACAGCGGAAACACTGCGTGATTCCGCGCTGTTTACGTAAGATTTCTGCCGAGATTTCCAGGGAGAAGAGTTTGCTGATCTGAAGTATCTTTCGGCTGTCAGGGGAGTCAGAAAGAACAGCCACCCGTAGCCCAGACTTCTGATTTGTGCCAGGCATTCTGTGATGATCAATGACATGAACGTTGTAACCCAGCCGTTGTAATTCCTCTTTAATATCCTCATTTTTGAGCGATGCGACGACCCCGCGTAGTACCAACTTCAGTGTGGGTGTCCGAACAGCTGGGAAGGTATACATGGGTATACCTCTGGCGCCGACAAGGTCCATCACGCGAACGTAGTCGTCTGTAGAGGTGACGGTGAGTTTTAGTTTGTCCCCTCCAGCCTGTTTGGCCGTAAACGGCTGCTTCATGTTATCCGTGAGCCAGTCGTACAGTTCCTTGTAGGTGTCCGGGTACTGCATAACGATTGGCGGTATTTTCTGCGCCGGTCGTGTAGGATGTTGCCGCTGTGACGTCACTTCGTCAGTCGAAGCCGTAGCCGCGTCCACGATGACTTCGTATCTGTTGTTAGTGGTGAGCCCTTGAGGCGTAGGTAATTCCTGCTGATTCGCCTGCCGCTTCCTCGGCGGGTTGCGGAAACCTTCGTCAGTCTCAGACTGCCGCTGTGTGGCAGTGCCAGCGTCGCTCCTCCTGCGTCTCGTGGAGATACTGCTGGTAATATCTTCGAGTTCCATGTCTTCGTCCTGTGTCGTATGCCTGTTCGTCGTCAATGGGGGGTCGGATGGGGCCGCCGACGAAGCATGTTCCGCCGGACGGCGAACCGCCACACCCTTCGCTGTGTTAGCAACCGAAAACATCGCAGCGCAAGCGTCACATGTCTGCTCGCATCGGAAGACTAACTCGAACTGGTAGCAAGCGCTCCGTCCACCTTTCTTATGGCTAATTTACAGCTATTTATGCAGGATTTGCTTTGAAGCATTGCCTGCTTCTTCTGGGGTAACGTGTTGAAATTTCGTTCTTCTTTATTTAGCAGTGTCTTGTGTGTGTGGGACGGAAGTGTGGCTTTCTTGCTTTTGCGGAATTTTCTATTTTTTACTTTTTGGAGCATTTTACTTCTGAGCCTGTTTTTCCAGGCTGGGAGAGGTTGTTAGTGTTCTTTCTTCGTCAACGGTCGAGTAATGATATCGCTCTTGTGTATTTATCCCTCGCCGGCTGTGGTTCCGTCAATGCTCTAATTAGTGGGTTGTCGGCGTCGTGTGCGCGGTCGTAGAATCTTCTTGCTTGGTCCTTGTGTCGTTGTAGTACCTCTTTTTCGTCCGCCGCGTCTTGTAGAAAACGATGTGGAAACTGTGAATGAACGTGGAAAACTCGTCGTAGGATTTTATTCTGCAGTGATTGTAGTCTTTGAATGTGCGTCTTGGCTGCACATCCCCATATCTCGCTGGCATAGTCCATTATTGGTCTGATATACATCCTATAAATCAGGAGGCCGTTTTCGATGGATGAGTCGGAAGTCTCGTTGATTAGTGGATATAAAGCACCTATTCGTTGGTTGATTTTCGCTCGTTCGTCTTGTATTTGCAGCTTCCACGTTAGTCGTTTGTCAAGAATTACACCTAGATATCGTGCTGATGTGTCCCACGGCAGCTGCGTGTTATAAAGGCGGAGGTGGCGAACTGGCATCGTCTTCTTCTTGGTGAAAATCACCGCTTGCGTCTTCGTCGGATTAAATGTGATTCTCCATTTTGCTGCCTATTGTTCGGGTGCATTCAGCGCGCTCTGCAATCGCGGCACTAAAACTTCTCTCCATCGACTTCGAGTGTAGATTACGGTATCGTCTGCGTAGATCGCTTTCTCCACTCTTGGTTGCGTCGGTATGTCAGTAGTAAAGAGTGAGTAGAGGATCGGCCCAAGGACCGATCCTTGGGGTACCCCGGCATTGATTTGTCGTGGTGTCGATAGTGCGTCGTCTATCCGGAGAGCGAAAGTACGTGCTTGCAGATATGAGGTGAGTAGGCGAATGAATGGCTTCGGAAAGTGCATATGATGAAGTTTCCAGATGAGTCCTTTGTGCCGTACAGTGTCGAATGCTTTTGTTACGTCGAGAAGAACTGCGCCACAAAATTCCTTTCGGTTGAATGCTTCGATGATATAATGAACGATTCTGAGGATTTGTTGGGCTGTGCTATGGCCACTACGAAATCCAAACTGTTCCTGCGGTAGAGCTTCGGTTCTGGTTATGATGTTCTGTAGTCTTGCAAGAAGTAGGCGTTCAAACAGTTTACTTATGTGCGGTAATAGGCTGATGGGTCGATAGTTTTGCGGATGACGTCTGTCTTTGCCAGGTTTGGGTACAGCGACGACTATTGAGTGTTTCCTCTGTGATGGATATGAAGATGTGGTGAAAATCCAGTTGAAAATGGCTGCAAGTCGTACGATCGCTGTCCACGGAAGTTGCTTGAGAACGCGACCTTGTATGTCATCAACGCCGGGGGCTTTGTTCGGTGGTAGCATTCGTATTGCAGCCTGAACTTCCCTTGCATTGGTAGGCGTTATTTGATTTTCCTCTTCTTCTTCGTCGTCGTCGGACTCGCGGAGTAATTCGTCTGCCTCTCTTTCTATTCTTTCTACTCGCTGCTGGTCAACTCTTTCATTCCGTGGTTGAAAGTTCCGTTCAAACGTATCAGCGAGCATGTTTGCTTTGTCTTCCGGTCTGTATGCGGTCCTGTCTTGTGTCTGAATCGGCGGTATTGTGGTCCTGCGATTAGTGAAGAACTTGATCATGTGCCAATGCATAGGATCGGGGTTGAAGGCGCGGCGTTTAGCTGCCCACTGCTGATTTTTATGGTTGATAAGTGCTGCTTTGATGTCACGTCGGAGCTGGTTTATTTGTCTTTTAAGTTGCGGGTCTCGTGTGAGTCGCCATTCTCTGCATAATCTATTGCGTCGTCGTATGGAATCGAGGATGTGTTGCGGCAGTCCTGGTGTCGGTAAATGCGGCGGCTTAGGTGGCGGTGTCGAAAGTTTGAGTGCTTCTGTAATGGTGTCAGTAAATGCAGTAATCGATTGTTCCGTAATGTCGTCGTCTTCTTGTATTACGTCTATGGAAAATGTTACGTGTTCGCGGAATAAGTCCCAGTTCGTGCGGCGGAGATTTAGACGGCCTGGGTGCTGTACTGGTGTGACGTGAAGGGTGAAAATGACGGGCAGATGATTTGAATTTAATGCATGCACTACTTCTGCGGTCATGAAATGTGGGATTCCTTTCGTAATGGAGATGTCAATGATATCGGGTCGGCCGCGTGATGGGTAACACGTCGGCTCGTCAGTGCCACAAACGTACGCATTTACTTCTTCCGTTGCCTGCAATAGGAGGCGGCCACTCATATTTGCTACAAGGGAATTCCAGGCAGCATGCTTTGAATTTAGATCGCCAGCGAAAAAAAGTCGGCCTGGTTACCTTAACAATGCTCTTGCGTCATCAATATCGAGATGCTGACGTGGGCTGCGGTATACTGAGATGAACGTGATTGGTCCGTTTTGCGTCTCTACAATGATAGCAGTCGCTTCAATGTGTCGCGTGATTGGCGGAGGAGCTTCGTGATGCGTAATGGAACGACGAATGAAGATAGCAGTGCCGCCGCCGTGTGTCAATCTGTCCGTCCTGTAACACTTACAATTTGGTATGTTGGAGCGAATTCCTGGCTTCAGAAAAGTCTCATTTACAAGGCAAATGTCAATGTTGTAGTCCGTAATAAACTGTTGCAGCTCAAGCACGTCATTAGTCAGATTGTCCGCGTTGTACGTCATTATACGTAAATTATCAAGTCGTGGCGCTCTAGGCATGATGCATGTTTACGTCTTTAGTTGCTGTTAGCGCTCTGCTGATCGTCCCCTCGATGGTGGCGGCGATGGTTTTCGGTAGTTGCGCAAGCGCTCTACTCACCTCCGCAAGCGTAGACGCGATTTGGGCAAGCAGTACCTGTATATCGGGCTGTTCCGTCCTCGGTGGTGGTGACGGCTGCCTGGGTGCATTTGCCGGCTGTGGTCCATAGGCTGGCGGCACAGTTTGGCGCTGTGACGTCGGAATTGATGTAGACGTACGCGGCTGGAGGCCCTGTTTTAGAGCTTCCGCTGCCGTGAGCTCTGCGCGCAGTCTGTTGGCGCGGTGCTGCATCGGCGTGGGCCAGCTGCTCGGGTCCACGGTCGGCGGTGGTGGAGGCGGCGGCCGTCGTTGCCGCCGCGTAGATGGCTTCATTGGTGGTAGTCCTCTGTATCTGCGACTTGCCTCCTTGTGTTTGGGGCACGTTCTGTAATTTGCGGGATGAGCCCCGCCACAGAGCCCGCACGTCGGCGCTTCTTCTCTTGACCTTGTACATTCGCGGCTGTCAAGTCCCGCGCCGCATTTGACGCACACTGGTGGCATGGTGCAATAGCGGGCGACATGGTTGAATCCTTGGCATCGATAACACTGAATATGGCCGCGTGATCTTCTCAGCCGCTCCACTTTCACCGATAAGTCGTAGATTCGGGTGAGCTGAAATATGCCTCGATGTTCAGGCGTGTCCGGTAATATTACAACGCGGTGTCCAGTCAGTTGATTGGTACCTGGCATCTTGTGATGTTCTATGAGTGTAGCAACATATCCAAGATCTTCTAACTCCTCTTTGAGCTCTGAGTGCGTCACAGTCGTTGGTACTCCCTTGATCAGTGCTTTTATGGTTGGCGGACGGACCGCTGGCGTCGTGTACATGGGAATCCCTTCCTCCCGAAGCTTTCCCACGACGTTGACATAATCCTCAGTGGTGTTTAAGAGCAGCTTCAGCGTCTCACCGCCCGTCTGTCTCACTGTAAAGGCCGCCTTGCAGTTAGTCTTGAGCCACGTGTGCAGCTTCTTGTAGGACTCCTTATATCGCAAAGTTATTGGTGGAATCCGCTTCGGTCCTGCAGGTGGTGTTGGTTGAGCGTCTGCTTCCATGTCATCGTCGTTTCCAGTATCTGCGGGCGTGTTTTGCCGCCGCTGTTCTTCGTCTCTTTGCCGCTGTTTTTCAACTAAGTTGTCGTTTGCGGCATCCAGTGACACCCCCGTCCCTTGTAGGGGCTCATACCTGTTGGTCACATTCAGTTCTCGGGCCAGTATGAGCTGCTGGTGCCGCGCCTGCTTCTTACGTGGCGGAATCTGGAAGTCAGCTTCGGCTGTGCTGCCGTGGTCTTCTCGGCCGTCTGTTGAGTGGCTACGGTCTCCTCGTCGATGGTTCTTCGCGTCTTTCGAGGCTACAGGAGTCTCGGCGGGTTCGTCCTCATCAGGCAGAGCCGGTGTGAAGTCCATATCGTGGTCCATAGTCAGCTCCGACGCGAGGGTACTAACACTTCCCCTCACGCCGGGTCGAGTCGTCGTAGACGTGCCGGCTGATGGCGGGGCGGGCGACGGAGCAAGCCCCGTCAAACCGCGGCCGGCCGGCACGGGCGTTCCTGGCACATGAGCACCAGACTCGCGAGCACGGAATTGCACGTCCTCACCCTCCGACATCACAATTTCGAGTTGGTAGCAAGCGCTCCTATCCACTTCTTCTTATCTGCAGTTGAGGGAAATGTAGGGTTTACCGGTAGGCATTTCCTACTTCATCTTTGTGTATTTACGGGAGAGGAACATCAGGGTTGGATGTGTGTCATCTTTATTAGTGGCGTGTTTCTGTCATCTAGTGTGGAATTAGTTTGTCATCATGTAGTTCTGCTGGGCCTTTCATCTTTGCAGCAGAGCTACGGGGCGTGTGTATGTGGCCCTGTCATCATCAGGGGCTCCAAGGTTCCTGATCAGTGGATTTCCTGCTTCTTCCTTGCTGTCATAGAATCTTCTTGTTACTTCTTTGATACGTTGGAGTACTTCTGGTTCAGGCGTGAGTTCTCGTAGGAATCTCGTCGGGAACTGCGAGTTTACGTGCAGAATTCTTCTGAGTGCCTTGTTTTGCAAGGCTTGCAGTCTGGATAGATGTTTGGTGGCAGCATTTCCCCACACGGTGCAGGCATATTCCATGATAGGGCGGATAAACATTCGATATATGAGCAGCCCATGGTCGCTGGAGAGAGTTGAGTGCTCGTTGAGGAGGGGGTAGAGAGGCCCCCAGGCGCTGGTCAACTTTCCTTCGGACGGCAGTGATGTGGTGCTGCCAAGTAAGTTTTGCGTCCATTATGACTCCTAGATATGTGGCCATAGGTTGCCATTCCATCTTCTCTCCAAACAGCTGGAGCGCCGGTATCTGTGTGGGTCTCTTCCGTGTGAAGATGATAGCTTGGCTCTTCTGTGCATTAAATTTCATTCTCCATTTGCGGGACCAGTTCTCGATGTTTTGGCAGGCGTCTCGTAGTCGGTGGTGCAGAATTATGGCCCATCTGCTCCGGGTGTAGACCGCTGTGTCATCCGCATACAGAGCAAGTTCTACACGTGGTGTCCGAGGAAGGTCGGCTGTGTACAAAGAGTACAGGGTTGGCCCAAGCACTGACCCCTGCGGGACTCCAGCAGCGACAGGTCGTAGCATCGAGGTGGTGTCGCTGATTTTAACTCGGAAGGAGCGTCCTTGAAGGTAAGAAGCAAGCAGGACTACATAAGGCTTGGGAAACTGTAGGTGGTGGTTTCCACAGCAGTCCTGTGTGCCAGACACTATCAAAGGCACGAGAGACATCCAAAAAGATGGCCCCGCAGAATTCTCGCTTGTTGAACGCTTGAGTAATTTCTTCCACGACCCGCGGCAGTTGTTGTGTGGTTGAATGTTGACTTCTAAATCCAAATTGCTCTTCAGGCAGCATGTGATGGCGATCGATGAGAGCCTTGATATGCTTCAGCAGGAGCCTCTCAAAAACCTTGCTGAGATGAGAGAGGAGGCTGATCGGTCGGTAACTTCGAGGGTCCTTTCTGGATTTGCCTGGTTTGGGAACCGGCACAACGATGGGTTGTTTCCAGGCAGTCGGGTAATTCTTGAGATGCAGGATGATGTTAAACAGAGCGGCAATGTAGATGAATGCGTTAGGTGGCAGTTCTTTTAGCATCTTCCCGTTGTTGTTATCAAGTCCCGGCGCTTTTTGGTCGTTTAGATCACGAATGCAGACATCGACTTCTTCTGGAGTGATGGGTGATATGTCCTCTTCTTCTGCCCTGTCAGGTGCTTGGAGATATTCTTCGACTTCGTGTTCAATCCGATGTACATGGTTCCCGTCAACCGGGTCGTCCACCGGTATGAAGTTGTTTTGGAAAACGTCTGCAATCGCTTTCGCTTTACCGCAGGAGTGTAGACGATATCATTGGGCGTTTCAAGTGGTGGTATCGTTGCCTTCCGCTTTGTGAAGAATCTAACGGTGTCCCAGGCTTCCGGGTCGGGTGTAAACTCCCGCAGTTTGTCTGCCCATTGCCTGTTCTTGAAGTTAATAATGGCAGCCTTGATGGTTCTTCGCAGTAGATTAATTCGTCGTTTCAGGACCTGGTCCCTTGTCAATCGCCAGTCCTTGCCGAGCCTGTTCCTCTCATGTATCAGGTCAAGTATTTCTTGCGGAAGTGCTGGTCATGTTGTCCGCTGTCTTCTAGTCATCGGTGTCGAGGTGGTAATGGCCGTGTTCAGAACGTCGTCAAGTGTCGCCAGCTCAGCTTCGATGTCTTCAGCGTCCGGATGAAGTGGTAGTTCCTGATTGATAATTTCCTTGTACTGATCCCAGTTCGTTCTTCTGAAATTCAATTTGGGTGGCTGATGAGTCGCTTCTGCAGCCAGACGAAAGATGACCGGCAGATAATTTGAATTTAGTGCATGCCGCATCTCAGCTGTCAGGAACTGGTTGAGCCCCTTCGTTATGGCTATATCAATTACGTCCGGATTTCCATGAGACGGATAGCAGGTGGGTTCATCCGGGCCGCACGCAAAGGCATTTGCCTGTTCCAAGACTTGCAGGAGGCACCGTCCGCTGTAGGTAGTGGTCCGCGAATTCCAGGCGGCGTGCTTCGCGTTCATATCTGCAGCTGTGAGGAGCTTTCCTCGCATTTGTAGGAGCGCTGTCGCATCCTCTTCATTTAAGACTGGTTTCGGTGGTCGATATACTGCAACGAAAGTCACTATTCCCGCTGATGTTTCCACTGCTATTGCTGTGGCTTCAATTGAACCCATGTCTGGTACCGGCACAGGGTAGTGTTTAATGGATCGTTTGATGTATATTGCTGTGCCACCGCCCGCTGTTAGCCGATCCGTTCTATAGCAGCTGTAATTTGCGATATTTGCTCGGAGTCTCGGCTTCAGGTGTGTCTCAGAAATGAGGCAGATGTCAATGTTTTCGTCAATCAGGAACTGTCGTACGTCGAGTAGGTCATGATATATGCTGTTGGCATTGTAAGTAGCCACGCAAAGATCTTCAATTCTGCGAACTCGAGCCATTATGCGCTGAGTGTTGAGTTGCCAGTGGGTCGAAGCACGTTTCTAATCGTGGCTTCGACTGTTGCTGCCAGGGTCGCTGCTAGAGCTTGAATGGCCCGACTCATCTCTGTGACAGCTGTCATCATGCCGGTCAGGAGCTGCACTATGTCAGCGTACGATGGTGTTGTCGGCTGCTGTGATGTTTGTGGTGTTTGCTGCTGCGATGGTTGTGGAGTGGTTGTTGCATCAGGTCTTCGCCCACGTAGTGGTGGGTAGGTAGACGGATGGGGGTTGTAGTCGTCCTCACGTCTCACCCTTGTGGAAGTCTCTTGCTGTGCCCATGGTGCAGGCCGTGACTGTTGTTGCTGCAGATATGCGATGCGTCGCTCCATCAGGGGTGGTTGTCCGGCTGTGGTCCATAGGCTGGCGGCACAGTTTGGCGCTGTGACGTCGGAATTGATGTAGACGTACGCGGCTGGAGGCCCTGTTTTAGAGCTTCCGCTGCCGTGAGCTCTGCGTGCAGTCTGTTGGCGCGGTGCTGCATCGGCGTGGGCCAGCTGCTCGGGTCCACGGTCGGCGGTGGTGGAGGCGGCGGCCGTCGTTGCCGCCGCGTAGATGGCTTCATTGGTGGTAGTCCTCTGTATCTGCGACTTGCCTCCTTGTGTTTGGGGCACGTTCTGTAATTTGCGGGATGAGCCCCGCCACAGAGCCCGCACGTCGGCGCTTCTTCTCTTGACCTTGTACATTCGCGGCTGTCAAGTCCCGCGCCGCATTTGACGCACACTGGTGGCATGGTGCAATAGCGGGCGACATGGTTGAATCCTTGGCATCGATAACACTGAATATGGCCGCGTGATCTTCTCAGCCGCTCCACTTTCACCGATAAGTCGTAGATTCGGGTGAGCTGAAATATGCCTCGATGTTCAGGCGTGTCCGGTAATATTACAACGCGGTGTCCAGTCAGTTGATTGGTACCTGGCATCTTGTGATGTTCTATGAGTGTAGCAACATATCCAAGATCTTCTAACTCCTCTTTGAGCTCTGAGTGCGTCACAGTCGTTGGTACTCCCTTGATCAGTGCTTTTATGGTTGGCGGACGGACCGCTGGCGTCGTGTACATGGGAATCCCTTCCTCCCGAAGCTTTCCCACGACGTTGACATAATCCTCAGTGGTGTTTAAGAGCAGCTTCAGCGTCTCACCGCCCGTCTGTCTCACTGTAAAGGCCGCCTTGCAGTTAGTCTTGAGCCACGTGTGCAGCTTCTTGTAGGACTCCTTATATCGCAAAGTTATTGGTGGAATCCGCTTCGGTCCTGCAGGTGGTGTTGGTTGAGCGTCTGCTTCCATGTCATCGTCGTTTCCAGTATCTGCGGGCGTGTTTTGCCGCCGCTGTTCTTCGTCTCTTTGCCGCTGTTTTTCAACTAAGTTGTCGTTTGCGGCATCCAGTGACACCCCCGTCCCTTGTAGGGGCTCATACCTGTTGGTCACATTCAGTTCTCGGGCCAGTATGAGCTGCTGGTGCCGCGCCTGCTTCTTACGTGGCGGAATCTGGAAGTCAGCTTCGGCTGTGCTGCCGTGGTCTTCTCGGCCGTCTGTTGAGTGGCTACGGTCTCCTCGTCGATGGTTCTTCGCGTCTTTCGAGGCTACAGGAGTCTCGGCGGGTTCGTCCTCATCAGGCAGAGCCGGTGTGAAGTCCATATCGTGGTCCATAGTCAGCTCCGACGCGAGGGTACTAACACTTCCCCTCACGCCGGGTCGAGTCGTCGTAGACGTGCCGGCTGATGGCGGGGCGGGCGACGGAGCAAGCCCCGTCAAACCGCGGCCGGCCGGCACGGGCGTTCCTGGCACATGAGCACCAGACTCGCGAGCACGGAATTGCACGTCCTCACCCTCCGACATCACAATTTCGAGTTGGTAGCAAGCGCTCCTATCCACTTCTTCTTATCTGCAGTTGAGGGAAATGTAGGGTTTACCGGTAGGCATTTCCTACTTCATCTTTGTGTATTTACGGGAGAGGAACATCAGGGTTGGATGTGTGTCATCTTTATTAGTGGCGTGTTTCTGTCATCTAGTGTGGAATTAGTTTGTCATCATGTAGTTCTGCTGGGCCTTTCATCTTTGCAGCAGAGCTACGGGGCGTGTGTATGTGGCCCTGTCATCATCAGGGGCTCCAAGGTTCCTGATCAGTGGATTTCCTGCTTCTTCCTTGCTGTCATAGAATCTTCTTGTTACTTCTTTGATACGTTGGAGTACTTCTGGTTCAGGCGTGAGTTCTCGTAGGAATCTCGTCGGGAACTGCGAGTTTACGTGCAGAATTCTTCTGAGTGCCTTGTTTTGCAAGGCTTGCAGTCTGGATAGATGTTTGGTGGCAGCATTTCCCCACACGGTGCAGGCATATTCCATGATAGGGCGGATAAACATTCGATATATGAGCAGCCCATGGTCGCTGGAGAGAGTTGAGTGCTCGTTGAGGAGGGGGTAGAGAGGCCCCCAGGCGCTGGTCAACTTTCCTTCGGACGGCAGTGATGTGGTGCTGCCAAGTAAGTTTTGCGTCCATTATGACTCCTAGATATGTGGCCATAGGTTGCCATTCCATCTTCTCTCCAAACAGCTGGAGCGCCGGTATCTGTGTGGGTCTCTTCCGTGTGAAGATGATAGCTTGGCTCTTCTGTGCATTAAATTTCATTCTCCATTTGCGGGACCAGTTCTCGATGTTTTGGCAGGCGTCTCGTAGTCGGTGGTGCAGAATTATGGCCCATCTGCTCCGGGTGTAGACCGCTGTGTCATCCGCATACAGAGCAAGTTCTACACGCGGTGTCCGAGGAAGGTCGGCTGTGTACAAAGAGTACAGGGTTGGCCCAAGCACTGACCCCTGCGGGACTCCAGCAGCGACAGGTCGTAGCATCGAGGTGGTGTCGCTGATTTTAACTCGGAAGGAGCGTCCTTGAAGGTAAGAAGCAAGCAGGACTACATAAGGCTTGGGAAACTGTAGGTGGTGGTTTCCACAGCAGTCCTGTGTGCCAGACACTATCAAAGGCACGAGAGACATCCAAAAAGATGGCCCCGCAGAATTCTCGCTTGTTGAACGCTTGAGTAATTTCTTCCACGACCCGCGGCAGTTGTTGTGTGGTTGAATGTTGACTTCTAAATCCAAATTGCTCTTCAGGCAGCATGTGATGGCGATCGATGAGAGCCTTGATATGCTTCAGCAGGAGCCTCTCAAAAACCTTGCTGAGATGAGAGAGGAGGCTGATCGGTCGGTAACTTCGAGGGTCCTTTCTGGATTTGCCTGGTTTGGGAACCGGCACAACGATGGGTTGTTTCCAGGCAGTCGGGTAATTCTTGAGATGCAGGATGATGATAAACAGAGCGGCAATGTAGATGAATGCGTTAGGTGGCAGTTCTTTTAGCATCTTCCCGTTGTTGTTATCAAGTCCCGGCGCTTTTTGGTCGTTTAGATCACGAATGCAGACATCGACTTCTTCTGGAGTGATGGGTGATATGTCCTCTTCTTCTGCCCTGTCAGGTGCTTGGAGATATTCTTCGACTTCGTGTTCAATCCGATGTACATGGTTCCCGTCAACCGGGTCGTCCACCGGTATGAAGTTGTTTTGGAAAACGTCTGCAATCGCTTTCGCTTTACCGCAGGAGTGTAGACGATATCATTGGGCGTTTCAAGTGGTGGTATCGTTGCCTTCCGCTTTGTGAAGAATCTAACGGTGTCCCAGGCTTCCGGGTCGGGTGTAAACTCCCGCAGTTTGTCTGCCCATTGCCTGTTCTTGAAGTTAATAATGGCAGCCTTGATGGTTCTTCGCAGTAAATTAATTCGTCGTTTCAGGACCTGGTCCCTTGTCAATCGCCAGTCCTTGCCGAGCCTGTTCCTCTCACGTATCAGGTCAAGTATTTCTTGCGGAAGTGCTGGTCATGTTGTCCGCTGTCTTCTAGTCATCGGTGTCGAGGTGGTAATGGCCGTGTTCAGAACGTCGTCAAGTGTCGCCAGCTCAGCTTCGATGTCTTCAGCGTCCGGATGAAGTGGTAGTTCCTGATTGATAATTTCCTTGTACTGATCCCAGTTCGTTCTTCTGAAATTCAATTTGGGTGGCTGATGAGTCGCTTCTGCAGCCAGACGAAAGATGACCGGCAGATAATTTGAATTTAGTGCATGCCGCATCTCAGCTGTCAGGAACTGGTTGAGCCCCTTCGTTATGGCTATATCAATTACGTCCGGATTTCCATGAGACGGATAGCAGGTGGGTTCATCCGGGCCGCACGCAAAGGCATTTGCCTGTTCCAAGACTTGCAGGAGGCACCGTCCGCTGTAGGTAGTGGTCCGCGAATTCCAGGCGGCGTGCTTCGCGTTCATATCTGCAGCTGTGAGGAGCTTTCCTCGCATTTGTAGGAGCGCTGTCGCATCCTCTTCATTTAAGACTGGTTTCGGTGGTCGATATACTGCAACGAAAGTCACTATTCCCGCTGATGTTTCCACTGCTATTGCTGTGGCTTCAATTGAACCCATGTCTGGTACCGGCACAGGGTAGTGTTTAATGGATCGTTTGATGTATATTGCTGTGCCACCGCCCGCTGTTAGCCGATCCGTTCTATAGCAGCTGTAATTTGCGATATTTGCTCGGAGTCTCGGCTTCAGGTGTGTCTCAGAAATGAGGCAGATGTCAATGTTTTCGTCAATCAGGAACTGTCGTACGTCGAGTAGGTCATGATATATGCTGTTGGCATTGTAAGTAGCCACGCAAAGATCTTCAATTCTGCGAACTCGAGCCATTATGCGCTGAGTGTTGAGTTGCCAGTGGGTCGAAGCACGTTTCTAATCGTGGATCCGACTGTTGCTGCCAGGGTCGCTGCTAGAGCTTGAATGGCCCGACTCATCTCTGTGACAGCTGTCATCATGCCGGTCAGGAGCTGCACTATGTCAGCGTACGATGGTGTTGTCGGCTGCTGTGATGTTTGTGGTGTTTGCTGCTGCGATGGTTGTGGAGTGGTTGTTGCATCAGGTCTTCGCCCACGTAGTGGTGGGTAGGTAGACGGATGGGGGTTGTAGTCGTCCTCACGTCTCACCCTTGTGGAAGTCTCTTGCTGTGCCCATGGTGCAGGCCGTGACTGTTGTTGCTGCAGATATGCGATGCGTCGCTCCATCAGGGGTGGTTGTCCGGCTGTGGTCCATAGGCTGGCGGCACAGTTTGGCGCTGTGACGTCGGAATTGATGTAGACGTACGCGGCTGGAGGCCCTGTTTTAGAGCTTCCGCTGCCGTGAGCTCTGCGCGCAGTCTGTTGGCGCGGTGCTGCATCGGCGTGGGCCAGCTGCTCGGGTCCACGGTCGGCGGTGGTGGAGGCGGCGGCCGTCGTTGCCGCCGCGTAGATGGCTTCATTGGTGGTAGTCCTCTGTATCTGCGACTTGCCTCCTTGTGTTTGGGGCACGTTCTGTAATTTGCGGGATGAGCCCCGCCACAGAGCCCGCACGTCGGCGCTGCTTCTCTTGACCTTGTACATTCGCGGCTGTCAAGTCCCGCGCCGCATTTGACGCACACTGGTGGCATGGTGCAATAGCGGGCGACATGGTTGAATCCTTGGCATCGATAACACTGAATATGGCCGCGTGATCTTCTCAGCCGCTCCACTTTCACCGATAAGTCGTAGATTCGGGTGAGCTGAAATATGCCTCGATGTTCAGGCGTGTCCGGTAATATTACAACGCGGTGTCCAGTCAGTTGATTGGTACCTGGCATCTTGTGATGTTCTATGAGTGTAGCAACATATCCAAGATCTTCTAACTCCTCTTTGAGCTCTGAGTGCGTCACAGTCGTTGGTACTCCCTTGATCAGTGCTTTTATGGTTGGCGGACGGACCGCTGGCGTCGTGTACATGGGAATCCCTTCCTCCCGAAGCTTTCCCACGACGTTGACATAATCCTCAGTGGTGTTTAAGAGCAGCTTCAGCGTCTCACCGCCCGTCTGTCTCACTGTAAAGGCCGCCTTGCAGTTAGTCTTGAGCCACGTGTGCAGCTTCTTGTAGGACTCCTTATATCGCAAAGTTATTGGTGGAATCCGCTTCGGTCCTGCAGGTGGTGTTGGTTGAGCGTCTGCTTCCATGTCATCGTCGTTTCCAGTATCTGCGGGCGTGTTTTGCCGCCGCTGTTCTTCGTCTCTTTGCCGCTGTTTTTCAACTAAGTTGTCGTTTGCGGCATCCAGTGACACCCCCGTCCCTTGTAGGGGCTCATACCTGTTGGTCACATTCAGTTCTCGGGCCAGTATGAGCTGCTGGTGCCGCGCCTGCTTCTTACGTGGCGGAATCTGGAAGTCAGCTTCGGCTGTGCTGCCGTGGTCTTCTCGGCCGTCTGTTGAGTGGCTACGGTCTCCTCGTCGATGGTTCTTCGCGTCTTTCGAGGCTACAGGAGTCTCGGCGGGTTCGTCCTCATCAGGCAGAGCCGGTGTGAAGTCCATATCGTGGTCCATAGTCAGCTCCGACGCGAGGGTACTAACACTTCCCCTCACGCCGGGTCGAGTCGTCGTAGACGTGCCGGCTGATGGCGGGGCGGGCGACGGAGCAAGCCCCGTCAAACCGCGGCCGGCCGGCACGGGCGTTCCTGGCACATGAGCACCAGACTCGCGAGCACGGAATTGCACGTCCTCACCCTCCGACATCACAATTTCGAGTTGGTAGCAAGCGCTCCTATCCACTTCTTCTTATCTGCAGTTGAGGGAAATGTAGGGTTTACCGGTAGGCATTTCCTACTTCATCTTTGTGTATTTACGGGAGAGGAACATCAGGGTTGGATGTGTGTCATCTTTATTAGTGGCGTGTTTCTGTCATCTAGTGTGGAATTAGTTTGTCATCATGTAGTTCTGCTGGGCCTTTCATCTTTGCAGCAGAGCTACGGGGCGTGTGTATGTGGCCCTGTCATCATCAGGGGCTCCAAGGTTCCTGATCAGTGGATTTCCTGCTTCTTCCTTGCTGTCATAGAATCTTCTTGTTACTTCTTTGATACGTTGGAGTACTTCTGGTTCAGGCGTGAGTTCTCGTAGGAATCTCGTCGGGAACTGCGAGTTTACGTGCAGAATTCTTCTGAGTGCCTTGTTTTGCAAGGCTTGCAGTCTGGATAGATGTTTGGTGGCAGCATTTCCCCACACGGTGCAGGCATATTCCATGATAGGGCGGATAAACATTCGATATATGAGCAGCCCATGGTCGCTGGAGAGAGTTGAGTGCTCGTTGAGGAGGGGGTAGAGAGGCCCCCAGGCGCTGGTCAACTTTCCTTCGGACGGCAGTGATGTGGTGCTGCCAAGTAAGTTTTGCGTCCATTATGACTCCTAGATATGTGGCCATAGGTTGCCATTCCATCTTCTCTCCAAACAGCTGGAGCGCCGGTATCTGTGTGGGTCTCTTCCGTGTGAAGATGATAGCTTGGCTCTTCTGTGCATTAAATTTCATTCTCCATTTGCGGGACCAGTTCTCGATGTTTTGGCAGGCGTCTCGTAGTCGGTGGTGCAGAATTATGGCCCATCTGCTCCGGGTGTAGACCGCTGTGTCATCCGCATACAGAGCAAGTTCTACACGTGGTGTCCGAGGAAGGTCGGCTGTGTACAAAGAGTACAGGGTTGGCCCAAGCACTGACCCCTGCGGGACTCCAGCAGCGACAGGTCGTAGCATCGAGGTGGTGTCGCTGATTTTAACTCGGAAGGAGCGTCCTTGAAGGTAAGAAGCAAGCAGGACTACATAAGGCTTGGGAAACTGTAGGTGGTGGTTTCCACAGCAGTCCTGTGTGCCAGACACTATCAAAGGCACGAGAGACATCCAAAAAGATGGCCCCGCAGAATTCTCGCTTGTTGAACGCTTGAGTAATTTCTTCCACGACCCGCGGCAGTTGTTGTGTGGTTGAATGTTGACTTCTAAATCCAAATTGCTCTTCAGGCAGCATGTGATGGCGATCGATGAGAGCCTTGATATGCTTCAGCAGGAGCCTCTCAAAAACCTTGCTGAGATGAGAGAGGAGGCTGATCGGTCGGTAACTTCGAGGGTCCTTTCTGGATTTGCCTGGTTTGGGAACCGGCACAACGATGGGTTGTTTCCAGGCAGTCGGGTAATTCTTGAGATGCAGGATGATGTTAAACAGAGCGGCAATGTAGATGAATGCGTTAGGTGGCAGTTCTTTTAGCATCTTCCCGTTGTTGTTATCAAGTCCCGGCGCTTTTTGGTCGTTTAGATCACGAATGCAGACATCGACTTCTTCTGGAGTGATGGGTGATATGTCCTCTTCTTCTGCCCTGTCAGGTGCTTGGAGATATTCTTCGACTTCGTGTTCAATCCGATGTACATGGTTCCCGTCAACCGGGTCGTCCACCGGTATGAAGTTGTTTTGGAAAACGTCTGCAATCGCTTTCGCTTTACCGCAGGAGTGTAGACGATATCATTGGGCGTTTCAAGTGGTGGTATCGTTGCCTTCCGCTTTGTGAAGAATCTAACGGTGTCCCAGGCTTCCGGGTCGGGTGTAAACTCCCGCAGTTTGTCTGCCCATTGCCTGTTCTTGAAGTTAATAATGGCAGCCTTGATGGTTCTTCGCAGTAGATTAATTCGTCGTTTCAGGACCTGGTCCCTTGTCAATCGCCAGTCCTTGCCGAGCCTGTTCCTCTCATGTATCAGGTCAAGTATTTCTTGCGGAAGTGCTGGTCATGTTGTCCGCTGTCTTCTAGTCATCGGTGTCGAGGTGGTAATGGCCGTGTTCAGAACGTCGTCAAGTGTCGCCAGCTCAGCTTCGATGTCTTCAGCGTCCGGATGAAGTGGTAGTTCCTGATTGATAATTTCCTTGTACTGATCCCAGTTCGTTCTTCTGAAATTCAATTTGGGTGGCTGATGAGTCGCTTCTGCAGCCAGACGAAAGATGACCGGCAGATAATTTGAATTTAGTGCATGCCGCATCTCAGCTGTCAGGAACTGGTTGAGCCCCTTCGTTATGGCTATATCAATTACGTCCGGATTTCCATGAGACGGATAGCAGGTGGGTTCATCCGGGCCGCACGCAAAGGCATTTGCCTGTTCCAAGACTTGCAGGAGGCACCGTCCGCTGTAGGTAGTGGTCCGCGAATTCCAGGCGGCGTGCTTCGCGTTCATATCTGCAGCTGTGAGGAGCTTTCCTCGCATTTGTAGGAGCGCTGTCGCATCCTCTTCATTTAAGACTGGTTTCGGTGGTCGATATACTGCAACGAAAGTCACTATTCCCGCTGATGTTTCCACTGCTATTGCTGTGGCTTCAATTGAACCCATGTCTGGTACCGGCACAGGGTAGTGTTTAATGGATCGTTTGATGTATATTGCTGTGCCACCGCCCGCTGTTAGCCGATCCGTTCTATAGCAGCTGTAATTTGCGATATTTGCTCGGAGTCTCGGCTTCAGGTGTGTCTCAGAAATGAGGCAGATGTCAATGTTTTCGTCAATCAGGAACTGTCGTACGTCGAGTAGGTCATGATATATGCTGTTGGCATTGTAAGTAGCCACGCAAAGATCTTCAATTCTGCGAACTCGAGCCATTATGCGCTGAGTGTTGAGTTGCCAGTGGGTCGAAGCACGTTTCTAATCGTGGCTTCGACTGTTGCTGCCAGGGTCGCTGCTAGAGCTTGAATGGCCCGACTCATCTCTGTGACAGCTGTCATCATGCCGGTCAGGAGCTGCACTATGTCAGCGTACGATGGTGTTGTCGGCTGCTGTGATGTTTGTGGTGTTTGCTGCTGCGATGGTTGTGGAGTGGTTGTTGCATCAGGTCTTCGCCCACGTAGTGGTGGGTAGGTAGACGGATGGGGGTTGTAGTCGTCCTCACGTCTCACCCTTGTGGAAGTCTCTTGCTGTGCCCATGGTGCAGGCCGTGACTGTTGTTGCTGCAGATATGCGATGCGTCGCTCCATCAGGGGTGGTTGTCCGGCTGTGGTCCATAGGCTGGCGGCACAGTTTGGCGCTGTGACGTCGGAATTGATGTAGACGTACGCGGCTGGAGGCCCTGTTTTAGAGCTTCCGCTGCCGTGAGCTCTGCGTGCAGTCTGTTGGCGCGGTGCTGCATCGGCGTGGGCCAGCTGCTCGGGTCCACGGTCGGCGGTGGTGGAGGCGGCGGCCGTCGTTGCCGCCGCGTAGATGGCTTCATTGGTGGTAGTCCTCTGTATCTGCGACTTGCCTCCTTGTGTTTGGGGCACGTTCTGTAATTTGCGGGATGAGCCCCGCCACAGAGCCCGCACGTCGGCGCTTCTTCTCTTGACCTTGTACATTCGCGGCTGTCAAGTCCCGCGCCGCATTTGACGCACACTGGTGGCATGGTGCAATAGCGGGCGACATGGTTGAATCCTTGGCATCGATAACACTGAATATGGCCGCGTGATCTTCTCAGCCGCTCCACTTTCACCGATAAGTCGTAGATTCGGGTGAGCTGAAATATGCCTCGATGTTCAGGCGTGTCCGGTAATATTACAACGCGGTGTCCAGTCAGTTGATTGGTACCTGGCATCTTGTGATGTTCTATGAGTGTAGCAACATATCCAAGATCTTCTAACTCCTCTTTGAGCTCTGAGTGCGTCACAGTCGTTGGTACTCCCTTGATCAGTGCTTTTATGGTTGGCGGACGGACCGCTGGCGTCGTGTACATGGGAATCCCTTCCTCCCGAAGCTTTCCCACGACGTTGACATAATCCTCAGTGGTGTTTAAGAGCAGCTTCAGCGTCTCACCGCCCGTCTGTCTCACTGTAAAGGCCGCCTTGCAGTTAGTCTTGAGCCACGTGTGCAGCTTCTTGTAGGACTCCTTATATCGCAAAGTTATTGGTGGAATCCGCTTCGGTCCTGCAGGTGGTGTTGGTTGAGCGTCTGCTTCCATGTCATCGTCGTTTCCAGTATCTGCGGGCGTGTTTTGCCGCCGCTGTTCTTCGTCTCTTTGCCGCTGTTTTTCAACTAAGTTGTCGTTTGCGGCATCCAGTGACACCCCCGTCCCTTGTAGGGGCTCATACCTGTTGGTCACATTCAGTTCTCGGGCCAGTATGAGCTGCTGGTGCCGCGCCTGCTTCTTACGTGGCGGAATCTGGAAGTCAGCTTCGGCTGTGCTGCCGTGGTCTTCTCGGCCGTCTGTTGAGTGGCTACGGTCTCCTCGTCGATGGTTCTTCGCGTCTTTCGAGGCTACAGGAGTCTCGGCGGGTTCGTCCTCATCAGGCAGAGCCGGTGTGAAGTCCATATCGTGGTCCATAGTCAGCTCCGACGCGAGGGTACTAACACTTCCCCTCACGCCGGGTCGAGTCGTCGTAGACGTGCCGGCTGATGGCGGGGCGGGCGACGGAGCAAGCCCCGTCAAACCGCGGCCGGCCGGCACGGGCGTTCCTGGCACATGAGCACCAGACTCGCGAGCACGGAATTGCACGTCCTCACCCTCCGACATCACAATTTCGAGTTGGTAGCAAGCGCTCCTATCCACTTCTTCTTATCTGCAGTTGAGGGAAATGTAGGGTTTACCGGTAGGCATTTCCTACTTCATCTTTGTGTATTTACGGGAGAGGAACATCAGGGTTGGATGTGTGTCATCTTTATTAGTGGCGTGTTTCTGTCATCTAGTGTGGAATTAGTTTGTCATCATGTAGTTCTGCTGGGCCTTTCATCTTTGCAGCAGAGCTACGGGGCGTGTGTATGTGGCCCTGTCATCATCAGGGGCTCCAAGGTTCCTGATCAGTGGATTTCCTGCTTCTTCCTTGCTGTCATAGAATCTTCTTGTTACTTCTTTGATACGTTGGAGTACTTCTGGTTCAGGCGTGAGTTCTCGTAGGAATCTCGTCGGGAACTGCGAGTTTACGTGCAGAATTCTTCTGAGTGCCTTGTTTTGCAAGGCTTGCAGTCTGGATAGATGTTTGGTGGCAGCATTTCCCCACACGGTGCAGGCATATTCCATGATAGGGCGGATAAACATTCGATATATGAGCAGCCCATGGTCGCTGGAGAGAGTTGAGTGCTCGTTGAGGAGGGGGTAGAGAGGCCCCCAGGCGCTGGTCAACTTTCCTTCGGACGGCAGTGATGTGGTGCTGCCAAGTAAGTTTTGCGTCCATTATGACTCCTAGATATGTGGCCATAGGTTGCCATTCCATCTTCTCTCCAAACAGCTGGAGCGCCGGTATCTGTGTGGGTCTCTTCCGTGTGAAGATGATAGCTTGGCTCTTCTGTGCATTAAATTTCATTCTCCATTTGCGGGACCAGTTCTCGATGTTTTGGCAGGCGTCTCGTAGTCGGTGGTGCAGAATTATGGCCCATCTGCTCCGGGTGTAGACCGCTGTGTCATCCGCATACAGAGCAAGTTCTACACGCGGTGTCCGAGGAAGGTCGGCTGTGTACAAAGAGTACAGGGTTGGCCCAAGCACTGACCCCTGCGGGACTCCAGCAGCGACAGGTCGTAGCATCGAGGTGGTGTCGCTGATTTTAACTCGGAAGGAGCGTCCTTGAAGGTAAGAAGCAAGCAGGACTACATAAGGCTTGGGAAACTGTAGGTGGTGGTTTCCACAGCAGTCCTGTGTGCCAGACACTATCAAAGGCACGAGAGACATCCAAAAAGATGGCCCCGCAGAATTCTCGCTTGTTGAACGCTTGAGTAATTTCTTCCACGACCCGCGGCAGTTGTTGTGTGGTTGAATGTTGACTTCTAAATCCAAATTGCTCTTCAGGCAGCATGTGATGGCGATCGATGAGAGCCTTGATATGCTTCAGCAGGAGCCTCTCAAAAACCTTGCTGAGATGAGAGAGGAGGCTGATCGGTCGGTAACTTCGAGGGTCCTTTCTGGATTTGCCTGGTTTGGGAACCGGCACAACGATGGGTTGTTTCCAGGCAGTCGGGTAATTCTTGAGATGCAGGATGATGATAAACAGAGCGGCAATGTAGATGAATGCGTTAGGTGGCAGTTCTTTTAGCATCTTCCCGTTGTTGTTATCAAGTCCCGGCGCTTTTTGGTCGTTTAGATCACGAATGCAGACATCGACTTCTTCTGGAGTGATGGGTGATATGTCCTCTTCTTCTGCCCTGTCAGGTGCTTGGAGATATTCTTCGACTTCGTGTTCAATCCGATGTACATGGTTCCCGTCAACCGGGTCGTCCACCGGTATGAAGTTGTTTTGGAAAACGTCTGCAATCGCTTTCGCTTTACCGCAGGAGTGTAGACGATATCATTGGGCGTTTCAAGTGGTGGTATCGTTGCCTTCCGCTTTGTGAAGAATCTAACGGTGTCCCAGGCTTCCGGGTCGGGTGTAAACTCCCGCAGTTTGTCTGCCCATTGCCTGTTCTTGAAGTTAATAATGGCAGCCTTGATGGTTCTTCGCAGTAAATTAATTCGTCGTTTCAGGACCTGGTCCCTTGTCAATCGCCAGTCCTTGCCGAGCCTGTTCCTCTCACGTATCAGGTCAAGTATTTCTTGCGGAAGTGCTGGTCATGTTGTCCGCTGTCTTCTAGTCATCGGTGTCGAGGTGGTAATGGCCGTGTTCAGAACGTCGTCAAGTGTCGCCAGCTCAGCTTCGATGTCTTCAGCGTCCGGATGAAGTGGTAGTTCCTGATTGATAATTTCCTTGTACTGATCCCAGTTCGTTCTTCTGAAATTCAATTTGGGTGGCTGATGAGTCGCTTCTGCAGCCAGACGAAAGATGACCGGCAGATAATTTGAATTTAGTGCATGCCGCATCTCAGCTGTCAGGAACTGGTTGAGCCCCTTCGTTATGGCTATATCAATTACGTCCGGATTTCCATGAGACGGATAGCAGGTGGGTTCATCCGGGCCGCACGCAAAGGCATTTGCCTGTTCCAAGACTTGCAGGAGGCACCGTCCGCTGTAGGTAGTGGTCCGCGAATTCCAGGCGGCGTGCTTCGCGTTCATATCTGCAGCTGTGAGGAGCTTTCCTCGCATTTGTAGGAGCGCTGTCGCATCCTCTTCATTTAAGACTGGTTTCGGTGGTCGATATACTGCAACGAAAGTCACTATTCCCGCTGATGTTTCCACTGCTATTGCTGTGGCTTCAATTGAACCCATGTCTGGTACCGGCACAGGGTAGTGTTTAATGGATCGTTTGATGTATATTGCTGTGCCACCGCCCGCTGTTAGCCGATCCGTTCTATAGCAGCTGTAATTTGCGATATTTGCTCGGAGTCTCGGCTTCAGGTGTGTCTCAGAAATGAGGCAGATGTCAATGTTTTCGTCAATCAGGAACTGTCGTACGTCGAGTAGGTCATGATATATGCTGTTGGCATTGTAAGTAGCCACGCAAAGATCTTCAATTCTGCGAACTCGAGCCATTATGCGCTGAGTGTTGAGTTGCCAGTGGGTCGAAGCACGTTTCTAATCGTGGATCCGACTGTTGCTGCCAGGGTCGCTGCTAGAGCTTGAATGGCCCGACTCATCTCTGTGACAGCTGTCATCATGCCGGTCAGGAGCTGCACTATGTCAGCGTACGATGGTGTTGTCGGCTGCTGTGATGTTTGTGGTGTTTGCTGCTGCGATGGTTGTGGAGTGGTTGTTGCATCAGGTCTTCGCCCACGTAGTGGTGGGTAGGTAGACGGATGGGGGTTGTAGTCGTCCTCACGTCTCACCCTTGTGGAAGTCTCTTGCTGTGCCCATGGTGCAGGCCGTGACTGTTGTTGCTGCAGATATGCGATGCGTCGCTCCATCAGGGGTGGTTGTCCGGCTGTGGTCCATAGGCTGGCGGCACAGTTTGGCGCTGTGACGTCGGAATTGATGTAGACGTACGCGGCTGGAGGCCCTGTTTTAGAGCTTCCGCTGCCGTGAGCTCTGCGCGCAGTCTGTTGGCGCGGTGCTGCATCGGCGTGGGCCAGCTGCTCGGGTCCACGGTCGGCGGTGGTGGAGGCGGCGGCCGTCGTTGCCGCCGCGTAGATGGCTTCATTGGTGGTAGTCCTCTGTATCTGCGACTTGCCTCCTTGTGTTTGGGGCACGTTCTGTAATTTGCGGGATGAGCCCCGCCACAGAGCCCGCACGTCGGCGCTGCTTCTCTTGACCTTGTACATTCGCGGCTGTCAAGTCCCGCGCCGCATTTGACGCACACTGGTGGCATGGTGCAATAGCGGGCGACATGGTTGAATCCTTGGCATCGATAACACTGAATATGGCCGCGTGATCTTCTCAGCCGCTCCACTTTCACCGATAAGTCGTAGATTCGGGTGAGCTGAAATATGCCTCGATGTTCAGGCGTGTCCGGTAATATTACAACGCGGTGTCCAGTCAGTTGATTGGTACCTGGCATCTTGTGATGTTCTATGAGTGTAGCAACATATCCAAGATCTTCTAACTCCTCTTTGAGCTCTGAGTGCGTCACAGTCGTTGGTACTCCCTTGATCAGTGCTTTTATGGTTGGCGGACGGACCGCTGGCGTCGTGTACATGGGAATCCCTTCCTCCCGAAGCTTTCCCACGACGTTGACATAATCCTCAGTGGTGTTTAAGAGCAGCTTCAGCGTCTCACCGCCCGTCTGTCTCACTGTAAAGGCCGCCTTGCAGTTAGTCTTGAGCCACGTGTGCAGCTTCTTGTAGGACTCCTTATATCGCAAAGTTATTGGTGGAATCCGCTTCGGTCCTGCAGGTGGTGTTGGTTGAGCGTCTGCTTCCATGTCATCGTCGTTTCCAGTATCTGCGGGCGTGTTTTGCCGCCGCTGTTCTTCGTCTCTTTGCCGCTGTTTTTCAACTAAGTTGTCGTTTGCGGCATCCAGTGACACCCCCGTCCCTTGTAGGGGCTCATACCTGTTGGTCACATTCAGTTCTCGGGCCAGTATGAGCTGCTGGTGCCGCGCCTGCTTCTTACGTGGCGGAATCTGGAAGTCAGCTTCGGCTGTGCTGCCGTGGTCTTCTCGGCGGTCTCCTCTGTGTTGTTCTTGAGGCTTCAATGGCTGCCGTAACGGCTCTGGAGACCGCCGTGTCGACTGCGGCGGCGATGGTGTTGGGCAGCTGCGTTAGCTGTTGGGTGACATCGGCCAAAGTGGTGACGATGTTTGTCAGCAGTTTTACGATATCGGCATCATTCTGCGGAGCCGTGTCAGGCTGTTGGCGTGGTCGTTGAGAGGCGGGTATGCGTGGTGGTGCAGCTTCTGTGTGCTGGGCGGAGGCTGCAGCAGCGTAGGCCATTGTAAGCCGTGCCTGTGCCTGGTTGCGAGTGCGCAGCGCAGGCCAGGAGCGTCCGTCAGCAGGAGGCGGCGGCGGTGGCGACGGTTGCCGTCGCGGTTGTGGTGCAGAAGTTTTCTTCAGTGGTGGGAGCCCTCTTCTCCTCCTGTTGTCCTCTTTGTGCTTAGGGCAGGATCGGAAGTTTGCGGTATGAGGACCGCCGCAAAGTCCGCATGTAGGCGTTTTGCCGTCTTGGAGTGTGCAGGTGCGACTGTCGTGAGCGCCGCCACATTTCACGCACATGATGGGCATCGTGCAGAAGCGGGCGACGTGGCCGAAGCCCTGGCAGCGGAAGCACTGGATTGTGCCCCGCGTCTTCCGCAGTTTTTCAACTGTGACAGATAGATTGTAAAATCGCGTGACGTTGAAGATATTGCGATGTTGTGGCGTGTCTTGTAAGATGACAATTCTGTGGCCCGAGAGTTGATTAGTTCCTGGCATGTGGTGGTAGTCGACTTTGGTAGCGACGTAGCCCATCTCTTCCAGTTCTTCTTTCACATCTTCATGTGGTAGTCGCTTTGGGATTCCTTTTATCAGCGCCTTGATGGTGGGCGGCCTGTCTGCCTGAAAAGTGTAATTTGTGATGCCTTGCTTCCCAAGTGTGTCCATGACGAGCACGTAATCCTCTGTGCATGACAATAGCAGCTTCAGTAGGTCATCCCCGATTTGCTTTACTGTAAATGGCTGTTTGCAGTTGTCCTTCAGCCAGTTACGTAATTTCTTGTAGTCCTGGGTGAATTGCAGGACGATTGGTGGTACCTTTCTTGGGACTGCAGTCGGCGGTGCTTGATCGGTGTTTTCGCCGATGTTTTCTTCGTGGTATTGTTCAATGTTCTCAGGGCGTTGCTGCTCATCGCGGCCGCGCTGTTGTGCTGCCAGAGAGGCGGTGGCTTCGTTTAGTGTTGCTCCCATTCCTTGTAGCGGCTGGTAGCGATTGGAGATCGCTAGCTCTCGGGCAACGATGACCGGTCTGGGGCGTGCTTGCTTCTTAGCCGGAGGTTGTTGGAATCCGTCAGGGGACGGCTCGTCCCGCGCAAATAGTCTGTCAGTAGCGCGTGGGCGAGATCGTCTCTCCCGCTCTTCCTCGCGACGACGCGCAATGCGTTCTTCCGCGGCGTTGTCGGCGTCCAAGTCAGAATTGAAGTCCATTTCGGCGTCCTGTGGCTGCTCCGCAGCGTGGGTACTATTACTTCCCCACGCTGCGGGTCGGTTCATCATCGCTGTGTCGGCTGATGGCGGGGCGGCCGGTGGGGCAAGCCCCACCGGACCGCGGCCGGCCGACACGTGATCGCTCGCGTCTCGCGCGCGCAGTAACACTCCCTCCGCACTATGCGACATCTCAGTCGGCACTGTGTAGCAAGCGCTCTCCGTCCGCTTCTTGAGGTTATCTGCTAACTGTCTGGCGTAGGTTTCACCTTTCGGCATTTCCTACAGCTTGAGAGGGTTGTGTTAAATTTGTTCATCTTTATTTGCAGTGTGGCTTGTGTGTGTGCGGACACGGGGTGTGTGCATGATGTGGTAGGGAGCTAATTTACTTTGAAGGGCACTGCTGCATTATCTCGCGAGCAGTGCGATCGGCCGTCTGTATCTGTCGTGTGGATCAGGTTCTTCTTCCCCCAATCCTCTGATGAGGGGGTTAGTGGACATCGTTGCTTTCTCGTAGTAACGTCTCGCTATCTCCTGGTGACGCTGGAGCACTTCTGGTTCTTCAGCCGCTTCGTGCAGGTATTTGTGCGGAAATTGCGGGTGAACATGGAATACCCGCCGAAGTATTTTATTCTGAAGGGATTGGAGCCTCTGTAGATGAGTCCTCGCAGCATTACCCCAAACTTCGCACGCGTAGTCGATGAGGGGGCGAATGTACATGCGATAAATTAATAGGCCATTTTCGACGGAAAGATCGGAGCCCTCGTTGATTATAGGATACAGCGCTCCCATGCGCTGTGATACTTTGTTCCGGATGTCGTCCACATGCGGTTTCCATGTTAGTTTCTTATCGAGGATCACCCCGAGGTAGCGCACTGTGTCTTGCCACTCCAGTTCCGTATTGTACAGTCGTAGTCGTCGGGTTGGCATGGTTCTTCGCTTCGTGAAGACGATCGTTTGCGTCTTGGCCGGATTGAATCGGATGCGCCATTTCGTTGCCCATTCTTCCAACAAGTTGCAGGCACTCTGAAGACGTGGCCTCATCACGTCGCGCCATCGGCTTCGTGTGAACAGCATCGTATCATCCGCGTAGATAGCTTTCTCGACCCTCGGCGGTGTGGGGAGATCAGACGTATACAGGGTGTAGAGCACCGGTCCAAGTACCGATCCTTGGGGCACTCCCGCGCAGATCGGCCGTGCCGTGGAGAGGGCGTCGTCCACTCGAACTGCAAAAGTGCGATGATGAAGATATGAGGCAACCAGCTTGACGTAGGCTCGTGGAAGGCCGAACGAGTTAAGTTTCCAGATGAGCCCCTGATGCCACACGCTGTCAAAGGCTTTCGTAATGTCCAGGAGAACTGCTCCGCAAAACTCCTTCCTGTTGAATGCGGTTGTGATGTCGTTGACGACTCGGATGATTTGGTGACTGGTAGAATGTCCTTTCCGAAATCCAAACTGTTCATTGGGTAAGATGTTGCGGAGAGAGATGATGTGTTGAAGTCGTTGTAGAAGAAGCCGCTCAAACAGTTTGCTGACGTGTGGCAGCAGGCTTATCGGGCGATAACTCGTCGGGAGGCGTCGGTTTTTGCCGGGTTTCGGTACAGGTACCACAACAGAGTGCTTCCACGCCGCTGGGTAGGTCGCAGTGGTGAGTATCCAGTTAAAAATAGTGGCTAGCCGCACTATTGCAGTCCATGGCAACTGTTTTAGGACCCGCCCAGTTATGTCGTCAGATCCTGGAGCCTTGTTCGATGGGAGTGCTCGAATCGCATGTTGCACTTCTGCGGGGGTAACAGGTGGAATGGGGTCGTCGCCGTCTTCATCTGCATCTTCTTGCAGCAGCGCTTCCGCCTCTTGATCGATGTTATTGACACGCTGGGGGTCCACTCCCTCATTCAGCGGACGAAAGTTGTCTTCAAATGAGTCAGCCAGCAGGTTTGCCTTGTCTGTGGGACGATAGGCAGTTCGATCTGGAGTCTCGAGCGGCGGGATGCGCGTCCGACGGTTAGTGAAGAAACGGATGGCCTGCCAGTTTGCGGGGTCGGGCGTGAACGATCGAAGTTTGGCGGCCCACTGTTGGTTCTTGTGAGCGATGATTGCAGCCTTAATATCCCGGCGTAGCTGATTAATCCGCTTCTTAAGGTCGACATTTCGTGTTAGGCGCCACTCCCTGCAGAGCCTGTTCCGTGTCCTGATGCTGTCTAAGATGTGCTGTGGTAGTCCAGGCGGCGAGAGTTGCGGAGGCTTGGGTGGTGGTGTAGCCAGCTCCAAGGCATCGGTAATAGCGGCGGTGAGCGTCCCCACGGATTCCTCAGAGACCTCCTCATCTGCATTGATGACATCAACGGAGAAAGTAACACACTCTCGAAAATGTTCCCAGTTTGTGTGTTTCAAGTTGAGACGGCCGGCGTATTGGTCCGGAGCGACGTGCAAGTCAAACAGTACTGGCAGGTGGTCGGAATTAAGAGCATTTAGGGTTTCCGCATTCATAAATTGCGGGATGCCCTTGGTTATGGCCACGTCAATAACATCAGGTCTGCCGCGAGAGGGATAACATGTAGGCTCGTCGGGGCCGCAAACATAGGCCTGCGCTTCTTCCACAGCCTGGAGAAGAAGACGTCCACTCATATTGGTGACCTGAGAGTTCCAGGCGGCATGTTTACAATTCAGATCGCCCGCGATGAATAGTTTGCCGGGTGTTCGTAGCAGGAGTAGGGCGTCGTCGAGATCCAGGAGTCGGCGTGGGCTGCGGTAGGCTGCTAGAAACGTCACTGGTCCGGTTCTGGTTTCCACTACCACCGCAGTCGTTTCGAAAGTCCTTGTAGCAGGTGGCTGAATTTCATGATGTCGGATGGTTCGTCGTATGTATATTGCTGTGCCGCCTCCATGCGTCAGTCGGTCAGTGCGGTAGCAGCAATAATTCGCAATATTGCTGCGAATTCCTGGCTTGAGGAACGTCTCGGAAAGCATACAGATGTCCACGTTGTTGTCCACAAGAAATTGGTGTAATTCCGGCACATCATGCGTGAGATTGTTGGCGTTATATGCCACAATGCGTAAGTCTTCGAGGTGAAGTGCTCTACTCATGTCGAGTGGGTGCAGCATCTTTTTGGGCCTGGAAGGCGCGGCTGATGGTCGCCTCAACGGCGGCGGCGACGGTGGTTGGAAGTTGCGACATGGCTTTGGAGACTTCAGCAAGAGAGGCAGTAATTTGTGTGAGGAGTGCGAAGACTCCTTGCAGGTCTAGCTGGAGAGGCGGAGAGGCCGCTGGAGGTGCCGGGTCACACCGGCGTTGTGGCACTGCCGGACGGGCAGGTGCTGCTGGAGTGACATCTTGCTGTAGCGACCGCTTGAGAGCGTCTGCAACTGTGAGATCGTCACGTATCTTGGCCGCCCGGCGGTCCATTAGTGTGGGCCAAGCTTGAGCGCGGCTGGGCTGTACAGGCGGCGGCGGCGGCGGCGGTGGCTGTTGGCGGCGTCGTCCCGTAGCAGTGGTCCTCTTCGGTGGGACAGGAGGCAGGCCACGTTGCCGTCGACTCGCCTCCTTGTGTTTGGGGCAGGAGCGAAAGTTAGCGGGGTGTGGTCCGCCGCAAAGTCCACATGTGGGTGGCTGTTCCTTGGCCTTGTTGCACGTGCGACTGTCATGTGGGCCGCCGCATTTTACGCAGACCCAGTCCATGGTACACAGGCGTGCGACATGACGAAATCCTTGGCACCTGTAACACTGTACAGGGCCACGCGTCTTCCGTAATCTTTCTACGGTGATGGACAAGTCATAAAAGCGGTCAAGCTGGAAAATATCTCGATGCGCTGGGATATCAGGTAAGATGATGATACGATGTCCTGTGTGCTGGTTCGTACCAGGCATTCGATGATGTTCGACAAGGGAGGCGGCGAAACCGAGGTCGCGCAGCTCTTCCTTGACGTCTTCATGCGTCAAGGACATTGGAATGCCCTTGACAAGCGTCTTGATGACCGGAGGGCGAACCGCCGGGAATGTATACATGGCGATGCCTGATCTTCCGAGTTCATCGACCGTGAGGGTGTAGTCTTCTGTTGACGACAATTGTAGTTTCAGTGTGTCGTCGCCTGCCTGCTTTACCGTGAACGGCTGCTTGCAATGCGTCTTCAGCCATGTATGCAACTTCTTGTAAGATTCCTTGAAGCGGAGGACAATAGGTGGCACCCTCCTATGCGGGGCCGATGTCGGAGCCTGTGAGCGGTCCTGCGATGACGGCTGTTGGTCGTCCATGGGGGGCGGGGCCTCTTCTCCCGCTCGTTGTTGTGCCGCTGCTCGGCGCTGCTGCTGTTCCGCTAGTGACGACGCGGCTTCATGAAGCGTCGCTCCCTCCCCCTGGAGGGGTTGATAGCGGTTTGACACATCAAGTTCTCTGGCAACGACGACGCGCTGGGGCCGTGCTTGCTTCTTTAACGGCGGCTGCAGGAAGCCGTCGGCGGTTGCTTCATGTCGATGTTGACGCCGTTCAGAAGCGCGATCGCGGCGAGTTCTTCTGCGCTGCGATGTCTGCTCGGTGGGATCGGCGACGGAGCAAGCGCGGGAGACGCGGCGGCGCGCAGAGTGGCGGCCGCTCTCTCGGCCGTCCGCGCCCGCCCGCGACACTGGCTAGGCCTGGCGCCCTGGCCACTCCCCATTCCGAGCTGCGATGTCAACTGCGACTGATGCGTGTTTTAGAGCTAAGGGTGTGGCGGATCCGCCAAGCGGAGCTAGCTTCCTCAGCGGCCCCATCCGGCTCCCCACCAACGACAACCCGGCCTATCCAACCGGATTCTGAGAAGGCTCGCCCCTTGGACTCTCGACCTTCGCCTGCGAGTGCTGCCTCTTCCGCTGGCGGCTTGCCGGCGTCTACATCCTCTCCTGCTGACACTTCTGGGCGATGTGGCATCGATTCAGGAATCGATTCCACCACCCTTAGGCGAGTAGCTAGGGCACATGGCGCGTCAGGCCCCCCTCACGTGGGACCAGCCCGCGCGCGCCGAGGTAAAGGCAGGATTCCGCGTCTTTCCCCCGTCCCTAGTCCGCCCTAGACATGCCGGACATTTCCGACGGCGTCAATGTCTCCGAACAGTCGAACTGCGACTCCCTTGATGGCTTCCTGGACGACAGCGGAGGGCCTGGAGGAACATCTCACCGCCCTCCGTGACGCTGCGGAGGAGGGAGAGTACCCGTTTGACCCCACTTTGGGGGCTCGGCGATTTCTGTACCCTCACGCCGCTGCCGCCGACGACGCAGACGACACCATGCAGGTCGAGCAGGAGTCCCGCAAGAGGAAGCCTGCTGCGGCCTCTTCCGACTCCGAAGCCGCCCCCACCGCCGCTGCATGGGGCAAGAAGCAGAAAGCAGCATCTGACGTTGAGGCATTCACCATCCGCTGGAAGATAACACCCCGCCGCCGCATTACCGCGCCGGTGACCGTCCCGATGCAAAACCAGTTTGCGCCTATTTCCGACAGACACTCCTCCCCCCCCTCCCAACCTTCCCACCCCAAGCCTCCGCCGCCCCCTCCCATTCTGGTAGAATATTGTGAACCCTACACCAGTCTCCGTAAGCTCCTCACCCATATCACTGAATCTGACTTCTGCGTGAAGCAGGTTGGCAAAGACCTCTACCTTTACCTCCAATCCCCCTCTGACCTCGCCAAGATCCTCCAAGTCTTTGGTGCCCAGAACATCGGCTGCTCCACCTCCCCACAGAAGTCGAGGCGTCTCCGGGTTGTCGTTCGCAGCCTCCCTTTCAAATATGCTGCCGATGACCTCCGGGAGGCGTTGCTCGCCCTCAATATTACCCCTGCTGACATCTCCCGTGTCGTCTCCCCCCCGCACCAAGCCCCCCACCCCCCTTTACTTTGTTTCAGCCCACGACACACCAGCAAACCACCATCGACCATTGTTCGGTCACCATGGAGAAAACCCGTTCTCGGCGCCTCATCCTCATTTCCTTCCAGTACCAGGGCCTGGCGCACTATGTGAGTGATGATTGCACATGAGCAACTACCAGGGCTGTCCCAAAATTTCGCGCCCATCAGCGACGCTCCATGGCCCCTTCCACTGTGGAGTGCCACGGGGTTGGTTCTGCAGGTCCATCTGCATGGTCCAGCCCGCCCGGCCAATGTTCCCTCTTGGCCCCACCATCTCCCGCAATCTTCCCACCCCTCCCCACCCACCCTCCTCGCTGCCCCCCTTGCCTCTCCTGACCACCACCCCACTCCCCCTCCCCCAGCAAGCCCCGTTCACCCCAGCTCCCCCCAGCCCCCTCCCCTCCTTCCCCATACCCATCCTGGTCCTTCCCCCCACCCTCTCCCCTCCTCCCCCGTCCCCCCGGTCTTTGGAGACCTTATCTCCAGTGTCGTGGATGCTTCGACCTCTGCAATCACTGGGGCCCTCCTCCATTCCATTCCCTAACAAATGGCAGCCGTCCTTTCCCACTCCCTCTCCCCCATCACCGCCACCCTCCCCACCCCCCATGATGGCTGTTAGACTCCATGGCGTCACCGTCCTCGTCTGGAATGCCAATGGCATCCACCGCCAACAAGAGGAATTTCAGCAGTTTCTTCTTGGCGAAGGGGTAGATATCTGCCTCCTTACCGAATCCCATCTTAAGCCGGGGGTCAGTGTCTGGGTCGCCAACTTCTGCTGCTACTGGACAGATCGGCCCACCGCATTCTGTGGCACCCGCTGTGTATGTACACGCCTCTCTCCGCCGCCACCCTATTACCCTCCCCGCCCTTGCCACCCTTGAGGCCACTGGCGTCGTGCACACTGTGCGGGGCCCTGGCCCTCTACCGTCAGCCCCGCGGCCTACTCCACACCCCTGACTTCGCCACGGTCCTGTCTTTAGGCGGCGACCTATTCGTTGGGGGCGACTGCAATGCTGAGCATACTGCCTGGCACAGCCGCCTCACTACACCCATGGCCGTCGCCTCCTTCGCGTGGTCGAAGCGCACGCTGCATGCGTCGTGAGCCCATTCGACCCCATCTTCCCCTATCGTGGCCCTTCAGATGTCCTTGACATCGCCCTTGTGAAAGGTCTCCCCCTCCCTATCGTCGCCGCCACTCGTGCCACACTTGCCTCTGATCACGTCCCCGTCACTTTTCTCCATCGACCTTGTCGGGTCCTTGGAGCCACCCCGTGCCTCCTTGGACTTGCGGGGCATCAACTGGGACTCCTATCGGCGACGCATCAAGGTGGCTCTGCCCACCATCCCCGACGCCGCCAGGGTGGGGGCTGACCTCACCCTCGCCCAATTCACGGATGCCGCCGTAGCTGCTGCTGTTGCTGCCGCCTCTCCCCATCCCCTCACCCGCCATCCCACTTGTGCACTCTAGCCCCGGTCATCTGTGCCCTCATCACTTCTAAGAACCGGCCCATCTGTGACTGGCAACACACCCGCGACCCTGCCACCAAGCGCCGCATGAACCGCATGCAACGTGAGATACGGTCCGCTATGCAAGCCCATCACAACGAAGCCTGGGAGACAAACCTCTCCGCCCTCGACCTCCGCGATGCGTCTGCCTGGCTCCTGGTCTCCCAGTTCCTCCGTAACTGTCCCCGTATTCCCCCTCTCCTGGCTGGTGCCGTGGCTGTGTGCGATCCTGACACTAAGGCCAACGCCTTGGCTGTGTTTTCACGTGCAGCTTCACGCCGGCCGATGACCCCATTGACCCCGCCCATGTCCGCATGGTCACGACCCGAGTCCACCAGTTCCTCGGCACTCATGACCCTGACGACCTCATGACCCCTGTTACGGATGAGGAGGCAGCCCGGCAGCTTCTGTACCTCCACCCTTGGAGAGCTGGCGGCCCCGACACCATGACCAACCAAACAGCTTCCCCCACCCTGCATTCCCGTCCTTACCTCCGCTTTCAATTTTATCCCCTCCACCAGGCAATTCCCTTCCACTTGGAAACATGCGGAGGTGATCGCCATCCCTAAACCTGGGAAAGACCCTCGCTCCCCTCCCAGTTATCATCCCATCAGCCTCCTTCCCGTCCTCTCCAAGGTGTTTGAGAGGCTGTATCCAAAGCGAGTCCTTGTCCATGTCGCCCGGGAGCGCGTGCTCCCCGATGTTCAATTTAGCTTCCGCCGTGGCCATGCTACCACGCACCAGCTCCTCCGCCTCGTCGAGGAGGCACTGGACGCCATCGAGCATCGGGAGTACTTCAGGGCCATCTTCCTCGACGTCTCCCGGGCCTTCAACTCAGTCTGGCATGAGGGTCTGCTTTATAAGCTCTTTGGCCACAGGTTCTCCACCTCCCATGTCCATCTCATCTACACCTACCTTGAAGGCCGCACCTTCCATGTCTGGATCCTGGGAGGTACCTCCACCAGGAGGCGCATCAGGGCAGGTGTTCCGCAGGGGCGTGAGCTCGGCCCTGTCCTCTACAGCCTTTTCATGGCCGACACGCCCACTGTTCCCCGGGTTCATCGCGCCCTGTGTGCCGATGATTACGGCGCTCTGTGCTCGCTCCCGGAGCAAGGCCCTCCTCCGTCATAAGCTTCAATCTGCCATTGACGCCCTCGTGGAGTATGCCACAAAACGGCGCCTCGCCTTTAACCCTGTCAAGACACAGGTGCTCATCATGTGTCGGCGCCGGTGGCCCATCAATTACCCCGCCCCCCTCCCCGGTCACTGCCCTCTGCCCTCGGTACCCCTGCCCCATGGGCAGGGACCGCCAAATATCTGGGTGTCTTCCTGGACAGGGCCGTCACGTGGCGTCCTCACATTGAGGACATACGGCACAAGGCCTTGGGGCGCCTCGGTCAGCTCTATCTTTTCATCAATCCGAGTTCCTCCCTTCCTCCGCATCTTGGCGTCCTCCTCTACACGTCCCTGATTGGCCCCATCCTCGAATATGCTTCGGTCGTGTGTGACAATGCCGCCCCTACACATCTCCACCGTCTCCAGACGGTGCAGAACCGTGCTCTCCGGCTTGCCCTCCGCCTCCCGTACCGTTTCCCCACCCGCGAACTTCACTTGCTTGCTGCTATCCCCCTCCTTCACGACCGTGTATGCTCCTCTGCCGTTTCCTTTTACCACCACTCCCGGCAATCTGCCAATCCTCTCATCCTTTCCGTTGGCACCTGCCTCCATCGCCTGGCCACCACCCGATGGCCTGACCTCCTTGCCCACTGATCCCTGTTCGCCCCTTCTCCCCTCCCCTCCTCGCTCCCCATGTTCCCTTCCTTTCTTTCTCCCCCCCCTCCCTGCCGGCTGCTCCTAGCCTCTTCCACGTTCTCTCGTCCTTCTTTCCCTCCTTGTTCTAGTCCTCCACTCCCTCCATAGTCTCTCCCCCCCCCCCCCCCAGAACTGATCCGCTCCCTCTTATTCGGTTCTGCCACCCCTCATTCTGCTCATGTCTGCCTCACCGTCCGTTGTCAGCGACCGGCTGGGTTGGCCTTCGTTTTTCTGATCTTTCTTCATTCTCTCTTCTCATTCAAAGACCGGCTTGTCAATTGAGCCTTTCGTCACCGGGCCAGCCACATGAGGCCTTTCGTTTTCCTCCACTTCTACTGTCTCTCTCTCTCTCTCTCTCTCTCTCTCTCTCTCTCTCTCTCTCTGTCGTCTTTGGGTATAATAAAAAAAATGCATGTGCACACCGTCATGCCATTCCATACCGCCATGACTCAACTCGCCACACCGCCACGAGGAAGGCGAAGCGCACCAGCACCAGCACTAGAACTTCCTAATCACGTCGAGGGTCCACCCTCGCCTGTGCAGCGTCAGCCCTGGCCACTCGCGGCTGAGCCGCCGTAGCGTGAGGTAGTCCCCACGCCACGCCGCTCCGCCACGCCGCAGCAGCTGCGGGCGCTTCAGCCGCCCCCAACGCTGCCGGGAACGCCGAAAGAAGAGCCGAAATTGTGTCCAGTCAGGTCGCAATAGATGACAGGCGAGATATTCTGGAGAGGCAGAATTAGTAGGGACTGGTTAGCATAGGGAACGCTGCAAGGTCAGAGCCCCTGCTGCGGCGGGACAAGCCCACGCTTTGCCAGACCAGGCTCAGAAAAGTAGGGCAGTAGTGAGCGTTCGCGAACACGGAAAGTAGTTTTCCCACACCAGCCACAACCTTGGGAAAAATGCCCTCCCCGTAAGGTATCTACCACCTCTACTAGCCAGGAAAATGGGGAAAATAGAACCCCACACAAAACTGGCAAACAACACAACAACACCAGACGGGGAAAAATGCCAACCAGAAGGCACGACCGTGCCAAACTACGCACCACCACGACTCCTCTCCCCCGCTGAGCGGCGGGGACGAGAAAAGGTGAGTGAAATACTAGAAAAAGAAATGGCTAAAAAGAAAAGCGCCAAATCGGCGACAGCGAAATACAACACAGCCCGACAGAGCCGCCAAAACCGCGCTCTGTCCGCGCCACAAAAGAGCACTCGCGGCACCCGCGCCGGCATCTCGAAAGTCACGCTAAAAAGCCCGACCAACCGCGTCGCGTCGACCTCCGCAAGTGCGAGCAGACCGACAAACGCACCAGAAAACACGACACCAGCAAGGGGCAGGGAAACGAAAGTCCCAAATCCTCACAGGAATACAACAACACAGCTTCGAGAGCCCCAACAGATTCGACGCCTTAGGGGACTCGGATGAGGACGGTGAGACAACCGTCCCCCTGGATGACAACCCGCCACCGCCACCACAACCAACACCACCAGGGGATACACCAGCAGCCCTCACAGAGGACACCGCTACGCCACACGACGGGAACTCGACTCCCGCCGTCGAGGGTCAACAGCAGCCCACAGACAGCGGAGAGGACGAAACCAACCCAGAGAAACGTACCACCAATAGTTGTGTACCTATTGTAGGGGTACACCAAACTGAACAGAGAGATTAAAAGTAGAATATGAGGCCCCTTAAAGGCCATCTTCCGTGGGGACTCGGTTAAATACCACTTTTGAGTCCCTGAGAGACTATTATGCCGCCGCAGCCCTTCTAAGAGAAAGGGATGTACCGCACTTTAACCACCAACCGCCCGAGAAAAAGGAACTAAACGTAGTCATTCACGGCCTCCCCGCCCAAGTCCTAGATGAGGAACTAAGAGAGGCCCTCATATAGGAAGTTTTCAGACCTTCATACGTCCACCAATTCAAAAAGCGAGCACGAAAGTCACGAAGTCTCATCAGAGAGCTAACTTACAAAGTTACCCTTCCTAGGGGCTCGGGCGGTGAGAGGATATACTACGTGCGGTACATCCTTCACACAAAGGTGACGGTAGAAACCTATCGTCCCAAGGAAGGTCTCCCGCAGTGTCACCGCTGCCAGCGCCTAATGCACGCGGCCAGTGCCAATTTGTTGTGAGCGCTCGTGTACACTTTAATAAAAATGCATCCGAGAGCACACCTGTTTTGTCTCCCATAGAAGCGGGGGCCTATGGCTTCCTGTCACAGACCGACGGAGACGATGCTCAACGCCAGATTGCCACTCAGCGAATGTTGGCGCGGCTCTCTGACTCTAAATTCTTTCTCCGACTCTAAATTCTTTCTCCGACTCTAAATTCTTTGTCCGACTCTAAATTCTTTCTCCGACTCTAAATTCTTTCTCCGACTCTAAATTCTTTCTCCGACTCTAAATTCTTTCTCCGACTCTAAATTCTTTCTCCGACTCTAAATTCTTTCTCCGACTCTAAATTCTTTCTCTGACTCTAAATTGTTTCTGTGACTCTAAATTCTTCCTCTAGCTTTAGAGGTTGATTCTTGCGAAGGCTGTTGTCTCTTCCAGACATCTCCCTCAATTTTGCGGGGTGTGTGTGGATGTACTTGTCTTTTGTGTTTACTTTTCTTGTAGAGTAACGTTGTTATTTTCTGCTACTCGGTGAGTAGCGATTTGGCTCTTTTGTACCTGTGTTGGGCTTGGTCGTACTGACCTAGCGTGTTGATCAGTTCGTTTTGTGACTGTTCCTCATTGGCATAGAAGTGTTCTGCCAGAGTACGAAATCGCGTGTGCATTTACTTTATATCTGCGACTATGTGAAGGTCTTCCGTAGGGAAACGCGGTGGTGTGTGTAGGGCTCGTCGGAGCGCCCTGTTTAGTATGTTTTGTGGTCGTTCTGTCGTCGATCTAGCAGCGTAACCCCATGCAGCGCACGCGTACTCTACTATCGATCTAATTAGACTTCGATAGACGGCTACTCCGGTGCTTGGGTCGACGGAACTAGTGCTGTTGAGGATTGCGTAAAGAATCTGCATCCGGCCAAGGGCGAAGTATCGACCTTCACGGAGAATGTCCTACTGGAGAGATAGTTTTTCACAAGTTTCACGATCTTTCTGGGGAAGCCCTGGGTATACATTTCGTGGAGTAGCCCGTTGTGCAAAACTGAGTGAAAGGCTTTCGACACGGCTAATAAGACAACCCCGCAGTAGCATTTGCTGTTTAAAGCTTCCTGTGGCTGCTTCGATCATCCTCATTCGGGGGGGGGGGGGGGCTCAACTTTGTTGCCGGAATCCAAACTGGAATTTGGGCAAGATTTGCTCTCTTCTAATGTGATCCTGTAGCGCTACTAAGAGGAGGCGCTCATACACGTAGGTTGGAACTTAAATAGTGGCAACACTGCTGTGGAGACACTCTATTATTGTCGCTGATAGCACACGTTGTTGACATACCTACCTTACCTCCGAGCAAGTGGAATCGCCCGTCCCGAGTCACTGCCGTGCACACTGTCGACGGAAAAACAGTCACTTGTGAACGAGCAGTCTAACGTAACGGCGTCACTCAGTTTTCGAAACAAAAACAACGGAGTTGGATCAAGATTGAATGTGCCAGAGGTCGTACAACACGACAATGTCATCAAGGTCTTCAAGAGGCAGGCTGTACTAACGTCTCTGAAGTAGTAGTGCAAGCTGCTGCCGAGTTAGTCGATAGTGATCTACGCCATCGGATTCGTGAGCTCGTCCCCGAAACCGGATTAGCGCATAGGATTGTGACTCGCGTCCTGAAGGAACGTCTGGGCATGCGAAAAATTGCATCACGATGGGTTCCGCATGACTTGACGGAAATGCAGAAATGGATGCGTTACGGCGCTGCTCAGGCGCACTTGGAGCGCTATGAGCGCGAAGGAGAGGCTTTCTTACGCCATATCCTAACACTGGAAGAGACACGGACCACATCGTACGAGCCAAAACCGAAACGCCAGTCCAAGGAATGGCGTCATTATGGGTCGCCGCGAAAGTCGAAAGTGCGTCAGAGCCCCAGTATGGTGAAAGTTATGGTGATTCTCGTGTACGACTGTGATGGTGTTATCCTAACGCATTACTTTCCTCCACGGCAGACCGTCAATGCACAGTATTACTGTTCGTTTTTGGAGCATCACCTGCGACCAGCTTTGCGAAATAAGCGGCGACACTTTCTGCGCAACCCATCCATCATTTTGTACGACAATGCGCGGGCGCATACAGCGCAAGCTGTGGCTGCTCTGTTCGGTCGATGGGACTGGGAAGTACTGTACCATCCACCATACTCCCCCGACTTGTTACTTCGATTTGATTTCGAACTTGAAGGAACCACTTCGTGACTATCGCTTCAGAACTGTTCCAAAGATTCGACAGCCAGTAGACCGTTCCATTCGCTCTATCAACAGAACAGGCTCTGCTAACGGTATACTACGCCTTCCAAATCGCTGGCAACGGGTTCTACACAACGCTGGTGACCACTTTGAAGGACAGTAACAGGTGCAAACATGTAATTCTTTTGAATCGGTTGTGAATAAGTAGTAGCCACTGTTAAGTTGCAACACTCGTAGTTTACTCAGGCTATGCAGTAGACTAATAGGTCTGTTGTGTTGCGGGAACACCAGCTCTTTTCCTGGTTTTGCGATCGCGACAACCTCTGCGTGTTCCCACTGTGTCGGGAATTTCTGCGATCGAATAATTTCGTTGAAGATGTCAGCTAGGTGGGTCATTGCTATTGGCGGGATGTGTGTTAGTAATTCATCGGTGAACTTATCTTGGTCGGGTGCCGTTTTTGTTGACAGCGATTTGATGGCACCTGCCACGTCTTCGGGACTGAAGGGTGGCGTGTATTCATCTTCGTTGTCTGCCTCTAAAAAGATGGACAGTTTGTCTGCGGACGGTTTCGACGTGTTCCCTGTCCTGTGCCTCTGCGGGCGTAAATTTTTTTTCGAACACGTCGGCTAGTGTATTTGCTTTATCTTCAGTGCTGAACTGCAGTCCACGTTCGCCGTGTAGAGGCGGCATTTTTGCACGTCTTCTCGTGAACTGCGTCGTGGCTTGCCACGAACTGTGGTCATCGAGTTTGAGAATCGATAGTCTTTCTGACTATCGCTGGTTGCCCGGCCTGGTGCTTTCACTAATTTTTGGCCTCTGACATGAGAGCCAGTTTATTGCGGAGGATGTTGTCTGTTGACATTTCCTCCTGCTTAGTGTGGGTTTTTGTTTCTCTTTTTCTTTTATTAGCCTATTTGAGGTATTCCCAGTGTATGTAGTGAACACAATTTGTATATCCTATGGGGCAGGGTGCTGGTTTTCTGATTTTTTCTGTTTTATTTTTTATTATGTATTTGTATTTTTAAGAGTTTTTGTGTGGGTTTTATTTGTTTTATTATTTTTCTGGGTTTTGTGTGTTTTTATAAGTCGGCCAGTGCAAGTATTTTGGGCCTGTTCCACCTGAACTGTAGGGGTTCATATTGTCCTTGGCCACGAACAAGCCCATTTTGTGAGCGGTGTGGCCGCGCGGGATTAGCTGAGCGGTCTAAGCCTCTGCAGTCATGGACTGCCGCTGCAGTCATGGACTGTGCGGCTAGTACCGGCGGAGGTTCGAGTCCTCCCTCGGGCATGGGTGTGTGTGTTTGTCCTTGGTATGAAGCTTAGGGACTGATGACCTTCGCAGTAAAGTCCCATAAGACACACAGTTGATTTTTTTTTTTTGAGCGGTGTGCCTGCCTATAGAATGCTTGGGAAAGCTCTTTGAACCTCCCTCGCAGCGTTTTTACGCCCGTTATTTCGTGGAGACCTGTGGTGGGGAACCTATTGCCGACATGTATAGCTCTTTTAAGGGCTGTGTTCTGCAGGGTTTGGAGCTTTCTGATGTGAGGACGCATCTTCTAGTATTGGCCTTACTTAGCTGCAGTAAACCCTGATCCCTAGGTCGCCGGAAAGGCCACTACTAGGGTTCAGAATTGGGTAGAGAACCTGAAGTCTGGTACTTGTCTTTTTCGTTAGGTTGGCTATGCGAGTTTGCTATGTGAGACGTTTATCTAATGTGACGCCTACGTACTGTGCAGAGTTCCTCCACTGTAAATCCCCGCCTTGGAAGGTCAGTACAGGGAAGATCGATTTCTGGGGGGGGGGGGGGGTCTTTTTCCTTAGTTCCTTGTAAACATTATTGCCTGGGTCTTATCACCGTTTGGAGCGATCCGCCACTTTTTGGCCCACTTCTGACTTGTTCAGAACGCACTGAAGGCGCGCAGTGGCGACGTTGCCATTCCCACTTACTGACAGGAAGGCGATGTCGTCCGCAAACTGTGCGTTTTTGTCGTGCTGTGCTGTAGGGGTGTAGCAGTTGTACAGGGTGGGCCCTAGTACCAGTCCCTGGGGGTACTCCTGAGCGTATGTGCATTTTTGTGGAGCGTTTTTGATCGATTTTAACTACAAAAGTTCTTCCTGTGAGGTAGCTTCTCAATAGCTTAACCAATGCCCCAAGGAAGCCTTGAGTATAGAGTTTGTAAAGTAATCCTGTGTTCTAGACCGTATCAGAGGCTTTTGCTACATCTATCATAACCATTCCACAGTAGCTTTTGTAGCTGTATGCTAGGGTAGCGGTCTATACTACCCTCATCAACTGTTGCGTTGCAGAGTGGTTTCTCTGGAAGCCAAACTGCTCTTTCGGTGGGGTCCTTACCAAGTTTGGCGATCGCGATACTTCTGCATGTTTCCAGGCTTTTGGAAATCCGCGTGATCTCGTTAAAGATGTCCGCTAGCTCGATTGCAACGTGCGGTAGGTTCTTTAGTATTTCGTTTGTGAGTTTGTAGCGGACAGCCACTTTCTTGGTGGGTAGTGCTACTATAGCGCCTACTACGTCTTCTATTGAGAAGGTTGGCAGTGCGTCATCTTCATCGTCTTCTGCTGCAGGGAAGACCCTGAGTTGTCTTCTGACGATGTTTTCGTGGGCCCTATCCTGTGCCTCTGCCGGTTAAAATTGTCTTTCAAAGACGTCTGCGAGTGCGTTTGCCTTGTCAGCAGCGCTAAACGCGAGGCTGCGCTCGCCATGAAGGGGCGGAATTTTTGCGCGTCTTTTAATGAATTCTTTAGTAGCCTGCCATGAGATGTTGTCTTCCACCGTAAGGGCAGACAGACGAGCAGACCATTCGTTTTTTCTGTGCTCATCGCGGGCTGCTCGCGTTTCTCTTCGCAATCTATTGAGAAGTCTCCTAGTACCTGGATTTCGGGTCGTTTTCCACTCTCTCGCGAGTCGCGATCCCGTTTTTGTATCGTATTTGCGCAAGCGGGTGCGGGGGGAGCTACCTACTTTTGGGTGCACTATCCGGGGGCCTCGGAGTGGCCGCTTCCGCTACTTGAAGGATCGATCGACTCGAGTGTTTGAGGGTCTGTTCTGTGTTGTCTGTGTTCGGAGGCGGGGCGTGGGCGATGTCTTCCGTTAGTCCATCTCGGAACTGTTCCCAGTTCGTTCGTTTGAACGAGGGTTGACCGTTCTGGGCTGGAAGCCACTCGCCCACGTCTATTTCGAAGAGTACGGGATGGTGGTCGGATGACATTTTGTTCAGTGAACTCTCGGCCACAAAGCCCGTTATCCCCTTCGTTATAGCTATGTCTATAACATCACGGCGTGTTCCGTTCTGAGGGAAATGTGTGGGTTCTTCGGGAGCCCACACATTGAGTTGGTGGTGCGCGAAAGTCTCTGTAACTGGCGGCCAGCTCTGTTGGATCGCCTGGAGTTCCAGTCGGAGTGCTTTGGATTGAGGTCTCCTCCAATTAGGAGTTTGCCTCGTAGCTGAGTTAGTGCCGCTATGTCGGGTTCGTGGAGGATGACACTTTGTTGCTTGTAGACTTCCACTAGTGTGAGGGAGCCGGTGGCAGTTTGGATTTCTATAGCTTCCCCTTCTATTGACTCTGTGTCAGGGGAATTATGTAAAGCGAGGCAACCCCACCACCAGATAGATTGCAACCCCGCCTCCGTGAGTTTGCCTATCCTTGCTGTGGCTTACATAGTTTGATGTTGGAGACCCACCTCAAACTGGGGGTGAAAGCTTCGATACCATACACATGCCTATGCCCTCGTCTTTCAGGAATTGCTTGAATTCTTGTACCTGTTTATGGATGCCTTCAGCGTTGAAGACGCGGACGGTTAACTCTTGGATGTGTAGGCGCCTATCCATGGTGGGGGGTATTGGGAGTTTCGGAGTTTTTCGCAGCTAATTGCGAGGACATTTTTACCATTGTGGCTAATATCTCGGCGAATTCCGCTGTTAGTTGCTGCATCGTGGACAGTGTCGTTGTGACTGCCCTCATGAGCTGGTTCACAGAACTGGCTAGCAGCGCAATACCGCCCTAACTTGCGGGAGTTGGTTGCCTGCTCACTCGCTCGCTAAAATGACAAGCCCTTCCATCGCTTGGTGGGGTGGAGGCTATGCTGTTTGGAAGCTATTCCTGCAATTGTCTCAGGGTGTTGGCGGATGGGGTAGCCTAATTGGTTTGGGTTGGCCTATGGTGGTGTGGATACTATTGTCCTTATTGCTTGTGTGTTTTCACTCCCTCAGCAGGTCAAGCCACCTTGTTGTTGGCCTGTGATGGACTTGGTTGTCCGATGTCCCTAGTTAGCCTGTTGACAGATGTCATGGTACTCTCATAAGAGTTCCTGCCAGATTGGCGGAAGGTGGAGTTGGTGTATGGGATAACCACGGGGTAGGCGCAGGGCGAGTTTCAGCGCTCGGTTCTGCATCCGCTGGAGCAGTTTGGTATGGGTGGGGGCACCGTTGCCCCACCCCACGGCCACGTATTCTAGCAGTGGTCTGATCATTGCCAGGTAAAGCGTGATGCTGTGGCGTGGGGGCAGCGTCGAGGTTGGATTGAGGAGCGGGTATAGTGCGCGAAGGTGCCCCACTGCTCTGTTCCTGATGTCTTTGATGTGGGGGCGCCAGGAGAGCCTTGCATCGAGTGTCACCCTGAGATATTTCCCCGTGTTGCTCCATGGGATGGGGCCCCATTATGGAGACGGGTGGGAGGTCTGGGGAAAGTAGCTTTTTGGTAAAAACCACTGCCTGGCTGTTAGTGGGATTAAATTTTAATCGCCACTTCGTTGACCATGCTCTTAAGGCTTCGCATCCTGACAGGAGACGACGGTGCATCGTCCTCGCGTTCATGCTGCGAGTGTAGAGCGCAGTACCGTCGGCATGTATTGCTAAAGATACGCGCTCCACTCACGGAGCGTCTGCTGTGTACAGAGAATAAAGCAGGGGGCCGAGGACCGATCCCTGTGGCACTCCCGCACGTATTTACCGATTGGCTGATACACCGACGTTCATCCTAACATGGAAGGTTCTCCCAGCCAGGTACGACTTGAGTAGGACTACGTGTGACGTTGGGACCCCGAGTACAAAGAGTTTGTAGAGAAGGCCATCGTGCTGCACACAGTCGAAGGCCTTTGCGACATCGAGAAGCACCGCCCCAACGTACTCTCGAGTCTCCAGGGCTCTCATGGCCTCTTCAACGAGCCTTAGGAGCTGTTGTGTAGTGGAGTGCCCTTGCATAAACCCGAACTGCCCTTCTAGAAGGAGGTTTCCCTCTGCTACATGCCGTAGAAGGCGCCTGACGTACAGTCTCTCAAAGACTTCGGATAGTGACGGCAGTAGGCTGATGGGTCGATGGTTTTCTGCAAGTCAGGAGTCTTTGTTTGCTTTCGGTATCGCTACCACTTCCACGTGTTTCCACGCAGAAGGGTAGACCCCCGAGCTCAGTATTGTATTAAATATATTGGTTAGCTGCCGGTGCACCGCTGGCGGTAGTAGAAGTAGCAGAGTGTTATCGACACCATCGCCGCCTCCCGCCTTCTTTGGAGCGAGCATTTTAAGTTGCGATGCTACCGCCTTCTATGAAAAGGGGTCGATGATGTCGTCCTCGGCCTTGGCCCGCAGAAAAACAGGTAGTTCCTCCTCCACATGTCTGACGTGATCAGTGTCAACGACATCCTCCATCGACCTGAAGTTTTCAGCGAAGGAGTCGGCCAGAACACTGGTCTTGGCGTCGGGCTTGGAGATGAACTCCTGGCCTACTCGCAAGGGCAGCACGCTCTGTCGCCGGCGCAGGAAGGCTTTGACTGTGCGTCAGGCGCTGCCAGCGTCGGGGGAAAGAGTGTCAACCAGGCCTGCCCAGTCCCGATTATGGAATTCCTCGTCGGCGGCTTTTATTTCGCGTCGCATCCTATTTAGTCGGCGCTTCCCCAATCACTTGTCGGAATCCAAGAAGATCTAAAGTGTTTTTCTTTTGTACTTTATTGGCTTCGCATTCAACTTTGTATTGTAACCAGGAATTGACGCAAGCTAAATCAAGTAACTGAATCAAAACTTTTATTAAAGTCCACTTTTTTGTCTTCGAGAAAGTCCTGTAGGTCTCCATCATTTGATCGGAGAGGTCCACTCCTCCCATACACAGGTTGTACTTCACTACGACTGCAGGACATGGCACTAAGATGTACTTCTTTTCTGGTTTACTCCCTCTCTCAACGTTGCTTACAGGTTCACATCCTGTACAAGTAGAGGCAAGGGTCACACCTTTTGAATCTTTCCACTGGACGATGACTATTTTATCGTCGTCCCTGCAGAGTTCTTCGATATCTCCTCTTCAGTCTTTTTTCTTCTGTCAGGTGAACTGGATTCACTCTGTTTTTCATTGTGGTTCCTGTTCCTTCCAGCCCTAGGTCAAGTAACTGTCGCAATAATGGCAAAGCTGTAAAATATCTGTCAAAATATAGTCTTGCACCTTGAGGTAATGTTTGAGCAATGCGAAGTATTACAGATGGTCCAAGACCAAGGCCAACATTGAGGACTTGATTTACCTTGATAAAATTCAAAATCAAGTACTAAACCTTTCGTTGTTGCCAAAACAAAGTTTTTAATTCCCAAAGGGCGCGGTTTGTTTGGAACATACTGAGACAATGTGCAGCGTCCAGTAAATGGTACCATTTGCTCATCAATGGAATAATCATTTTCAGAGGGGCGTGGAAGTATCAAACAAGCACTACGTACAACATTAATTGCAGGTTGTACTTTCCACAATCTATTAGTTTCTGATTCACGTGGAATGTTGTTAATGTCCACAACATGCAGTGCTGTTCTGAGAGTGAAGAACCTGTCTCTAGGCATACAATCTGCAATAGTTGGCATACGCAATGACTACTGCCAGTACATGTGTGTACGAGGATATCTAATGCATCCCATATGTACATGCATGCCATACAGCTTTATTATCTCTTGAGGATTTGTATGAAGCAACTGCCCTTTCTTCGAAAAGTAGTAACTGTTAGTGCAGTCAGATGCTAACTGGAAAAAACCCTTCTGGGTAGTAATAGCTGAAATAGCTAATTTGAGTTTTAGTTTCCTGACCTACCTCACACCCTGAGTGCGCAAAAATTTTGGAGGTGAATCGGCTTCTTTCTACTGTGTTGACTGGGAAAATTGTCCTGAACTTCTGGAGCAATGGGTAGTATTGTTGCAGAAGCATTGTTAAAAGTTTCCTCATCGTCTGAAGATTCAGAGCTTTCTCCAAGTCTAGGTTTGATTGTTGGAAGAGTACAAGTTGTATCTAACAATTCGTCATCACTACTGAAGACTTCCACTTCAGAGTCATCTAATATGGCTAAAATTTCCTCATCAGTAAGCCCTAAAACGAAACAAACAAACGAACTGTGAAAATAATGCGTAAATACAATAGTAAAATGACTTACCTATTCCGTAATCTGTTACGAATCGTACCCACGAACATCTACTGAAAACGACCATATGCCGGTAAAATAGTCCCAACACGCACAATTGTGCGTGTGGATGTTCCAGTCATTGTAGCTATGAAAGTATTCAAATAATTGTGGCGGACATATTTTTGTTTGCTTCTGTACACCTTTCGGGATCTCAAACACATTTTTCCAAATGTCAAAACGCAATAAATAAAGCACAATAAACATTTACCTCGACAGACATGCTTCCGACCCGCCATCTTGAAAATTACCAAAGATTAAGACACAATATCTCGCGTCTGTAACGAGATATCGATATAAATAGAGTTGTATACGAAACAGCAATTCCTGCACACTCGTGTGACTTGGGACTCAACTGCATAGCGGAATAATATGATGCTACAACGCAAATAAACAGCACACACACAATTGTGCGTATCGGGTCTGAAAGGGTTAAGTAGCAGTCGGCTGCATTTCCCGCGTATTCCATCACAGGGCGAGTCAGCACCAGATACAGCATGATGCCGCAGTGTGGGAGATGGAGTGGTTTCGCGGTTTAATACTGGGTAAAGGGTTTTCAGCCTGCCGTGCGCTTTGGTCCAGGCTTCCTTTATGTGTGGGCCCCACTTGCGGTTCCTGTCTACGATGACAACTAAGTATTTTACCCCGTGTGCGAAGATGTGATGGGGCCTCCAGTTATCCGCACCGGCTGGAGGTCAGCACCAACTCTTTTTCTTCTAATGATTAGCGCTTGGCACGGGCTTTTTGATTGTCCTGTTGTGGCCAAGTGCCACTGGGTTGTGCCCATCTTACTTCAAAGAAATGTGCTTCGGGGTTCATGAAGATGATGGTTTGGAGTGTGTGCGTGTTTTTATGTAGATGTTCTCTCTCTCTCTCTCTCTCTCTCTCTCTCTCTCTGTAGTGTGTGTGTGTGTGTCTGTGTGTGTGTGTGTGTGTGTGTGTGTGTGTGTGTGTTTAACGCGCCACCTCAGAGCCATTTACAAAACAGTGTTAATTTTGGACGTTTATTCTGAAAATCTTGGGGTTCGCGGCCTAAATTTTGGATGACGTGGTGGGGCGATGTTCGTGATTTTTTTTTTTTTTTTTTTTTAATGTCTTACGAACTTTTCCTCAATTATGATACAGATTGTGGGGTTGTCCTAGAAATTCTCTAACTTGTGTGTTGCGAACGTATCTGTCAGCATATGTAATGACACGGAGAGTTTTGTTCTGCTACCGTTGTAGCCGAATGAGTGTGGTGTCTGACGCCATCGACCATACTTCAGAGCCATACGGGATGACTGGAAGCTGGCGCCATAGAAGGATTTTACAGTTCACTGTGACTTCTTTGCCATTCAGAAGGGGGTGGACCTGCGATAGGAGAGCGAGCCTTTATTTGCGGCTTTGTGATACACTGTTGCCATGTAAGGTGCCTGTCGATCTCTAGGCCAAGGTAAGCAATACAGTTACGCCGGGCTAAGCCCCGACCATCAATGGTTAGTTGCTGGTCTGGGAGCTTCAGTCTGGTCGTAAAGAATATTCCTAAACACTTGGTGGGGTTAATTTTCCATAATTTACACCACTGGATTATTGGATCCAGGTGTTCTGGCAGTTTACAACAGATGAACATAAGGTTGCGGCAACTCCTATATATCGCTGTGTCGTCAGTGTAGAGAGCGATCTCTCCGACGACCTGCTTGGGTATGTCGTTTATGTAGATTGAGTACAGGACGGTACCAAAAACCGAACCTTGCGGAACTCCAGCCGCAATCGGTCGCATGTGGCTCGATCTTGATCCACTCCTTACAAAGAATTGACGCTCTGCAAGAAATGAATCAATGATATTTATTAGATGTTCTGGGCACCCTATTTGATGTTGTTGTTGTTGTGGTCTTCAGTCCTGAGACTGGTTTGATGCAGCTCTCCATGCTACTCTATCCTGTGCAAGCTTTTTCATCTCCCAGTACCTACTGCAACCTACATAATTTACACCATAGAAGGATTTTACAGTTCACTGTGACTTCTTTGCCATTCATCTCTTGGTCTCCCTCTACGATTTTTACCCTCCACGCTGCCCTCCAATACTAAATTGGTGATGCCTTGATGCCTCAGAACATGTCCTACCAACCGATCCCTTCTTCTGGTCAAGTTGTGCCACAAACTTCTCTTCTCCCCAATCCTATTCAATACTTCCTCATTAGTTATGTGATCTACCCATCTAATCTTCAGCATTCTTCTGTAGCACCACATTTCGAAAGCTTCTATTCTCTTCTTGTCCAGACTATTTATCGTCCATGTTTCACTTCCATACATGGCTACACTCCATGCGAATACTTTCAGAAATGACTTCCTGACACTTAAATCAATACTGGATGTTAACAAATTTCTCTTCTTCAGAAACGCTTTCCTTGCCATTGCCAGCCTACATTTTATATCCTCTCTACTTCGACCATCATCAGTTATTTTGCTCCCCAAATAGCAAAACTCCTTTACTACTTTAAGTGCCTCATTTCCTTATCTAATTCCCTCAGCATCACCCGACTTAATTAGACTACATTCCATTATCCTTGTTTTGCTTTTGTTGATGTTCATCTTATATCCTCCTTTCAAGACACTGTCCATTCCATTCAACTGCTCTTCCAAGTCCTTTGCTGTCTCTGACAGAATTACAATGTCATCAGCGAACCTCAAAGTTTTTATTTCTTCTCCATGAATTTTAATACTTACTCCGAATTTTTCTTTTGTTTCCTTTACTGCTTGCTCAATATACAGATTGAACAACATCGGGGAGAGGCTACAACCCTGTCTTACTCCCTTCCCAACCAATGCTTCCCTTTCATGTCCCTCGACTCTTATAACTGCCATTTGGTTTCTGTACAAATTGTAAATAGCCTTTCGCTCCCTGTATTTTACCCCTGCCACCTTTAGAATTTGAAAGAGAATATTCCAGTCAACATTGTCAAAAGCTTTCTCTAAGTCTACAAATGCTAGAAACGTAGGTTTGCCTTTCCTTAATCTTTCTTCTAAGATAAGTCGTAAGGTCAGTATTGCCTCACGTGTTCCAGTGTTTCTACGGAATCCAAACTGATCTTCCCCGAGGTCGGCTTCTACTAGTTTTTCCATTCGTCTGTAAAGAATTCGTGTTAGTATTTTGCAGCTGTGACTTATTAAGCTGATAGTTCGGTAATTTTCACATCTGTCAACACCTGCTTTCTTTGGGATTGGAATTATTATATTCTTCTTGAAGTCTGAGGGTATTTCGCCTGTTTCATACATCTTGCTCACCAGATGGTAGAGTTTTGTCAGGACTGGCTCTCCCACGGCCGTCAGTAGTTCCAATGGAATATTGTGTACTCCGGGGGCCTTGTTTCGACTCAGGTCTTTCAGTGCTCTGTCAAACTCTTCACGCAGTATCATATCTCCCATTTCATCTTCATCTACATCCTCTTCCATTTCCACAATATTGTCCTCAAGTACATCGCCCTTGTATAGACCCTCTATATACTCCTTCCACCTTTCTGCTTTCCCTTCTTTGCTTAGAACTGGGTTTCCATCTGAGCTCTTGATATTCATACAAGTTGTTCTCTTATCTCCAAAGGTCTCTTTAATTTTCCTGTAGGCGGTATCTATCTTGCCCCTAGTGAGATAGGCCTCTACATCCTTACATTTGTCCTCTAGCCATCCCTGCTTAGCCATTTTGCACTTCCTGTCGATCTCATTTTTGAGACGTTTGTATTCCTTTTTGCCTGTTTCACTTACTGCATTTTTATATTTTCTCCTTTCATCAATTAAATACAATATTTCTTCTGTTACCCAAGGATTTCTACTAGCCCTCGTCTTTTTACCTACTTGATCCTCTGCTGCCTTCACTACTTCATCCCTCAAAGCTACCCATTCTTCTTCTACTGTATTTATTTCCCCCATTCCTGTCAATTGCTCCCTTATGCTCTCCCTGAATCTCTGTACAACCTCTGGTTCTTTTAGTTTATCCAGGTCCCATCTCCTTAAATTCCCACCTTTTTGCAGTTTCTTCAGTTTTAATCTACAGGTCATAACCAATAGATTGTGGTCAGAGTCCACATCTGCCCCTGGAAATGTCTTACAATTTAAAACCTGGTTCCTAAATCTCTGTCTTACCATTATATAATCTATCTGATACCTTTTAGTATCTCCAGGGTTCTTCCTTGTATACAACCTTCTTTCATGATTCTTAAACCAAGTGTTAGTTATGAATATGTTGTGCTCTGTGCAAAATTCTACCAGGCGGCTTCCTCTTTCATTTCTGTCCCCCAATCCATATTCACCTACTATGTTTCCTTCTCTCCCTTTTCCTACACTCGAATTCCAGTCACCCATGACTATTAAATTTTCGTCTCCCTTCACAATCTGAATAATTTCTTTTATTTCATCATACATTTCTTCAATTTCTTCGTCATCTGCAGAGCTAGTTGGCATATAAACTTGTACTACTGTAGTAGGTGTGGGCTTCGTATCTATCTTGGCCACAATAATGCGTTCACTATGCTGTTTGTAGTAGCTTACCCGCATTCCTATTTTCCTATTCATTATTAAACCTACTCCTGCATTACCCCTATTTGATTTTGTGTTTATAACCCTGTAGTCACCTGACCAGAAGTCTTGTTCCTCCTGCCACCGAACTTCACTAATTCCCACTATATCTAACTTCAACCTATCCATTTCCCTTTTTAAATTTTCTAACCTACCTGCCCGATTAAGGGATCTGACATTCCACGCTCCGATCCGTAGAACGCCAGTTTTCTTTCTCCTGATAACGACATCCTCTTGAGTAGTCCCCGCCCGGAGATCCGAATGGGGGACTATTTTACCTCCGGAATATTTTACCCAAGAGGACGCCATCATCATGTAATCATACAGTAAAGCTGCATGCCCTCGGGAGAATTACGGCTGTAGTTTCCCCTTGCTTTCAGCCGTTCGCAGTACCAGCACAGCAAGGCCATTTTGGTTATTGTTACAAGGCCGGATCAGTCAATCATCCAGACTGTTGCCCTTGCAACTACTGATGAGGCTGCTGCCCCTCTTCAGGAACCACACGTTTGTCTGGCCTCTCAACCGATACCCCTCCGTTGTGGTTGCTCCTACGGTACGGCTATCTGTATCGCTGAGGCACACAAGCCTCCCCACAAACGGCAAGGTCCATGGTTCATGATATAGCTGGCATATTAGGCCATCGTGCCAGATGCGGTCAAATGCCTCCTCTATATCCAGGAATACTGCTCCTGTACATTCTCTCTTTGCCCTGGTCTACGAAGCGCAGGCATTGTTGGATTGTGGAGTCCTCAGCACGGAATCCAAACTGTTCAGCCATGAGGATGTTGTTCTCGGTAAGGAATTGTGGAAGGGGGTGAGAGGATTTACTCAGCCTGGTGAGTAGGAAAGACCCTTGCCAGATATGTTATGGTGGGAGGTGTTTCGGGAGAGGGGTGTGGATGCAGTCAGAGCCAGGAACCTTGAAGTTTCCCTGTCGCTTGAGAAGCGCATTTATTGTCGCCTCATTAACGAGTACGAATTCTGTGTTTGGGCACATATTTCTTATCTGAGTCACTCGTCCGACAACTATTCTCGCCTACCTACCACTCTCCTGATCATCGATAACGTGTTTTCGGAATTGTGACTCAAATGACTGTGCCATTACTTCCAGCTTGTTTTGCTCATGATACCCAAGCCCATAGTCGCTGTGAGGTGGCATGTTTCCCTCTGGTGGGTGCTTTCCGCTGCCGAGCTATATGCCAGATGTTGCATTTGCTGTTATCTGTTACCACGGTGCGTAAGATTTCTTCCCAGCACCAGCTTTCAGTCTGTTATTACTTCTGTTTTGGACATAGCCAGTGTCGAAGACGATGCCAGGAGAATGGCAAAATCGACCGGGTTGTGATCAGAGATCAGCTCATGATGCACAGTGACCGTCGCGTCAAGAGCAAAGTTTTTTATCAAAAAATATCCAGGATACTTGGATTTTTGTCGGGTCCAAGGGGATAATCGTAGGCTCGTCCGGTGCGATAATGCTTAGGGCGGCACACACCTCGACGAGTCTATGCGATCTCTCGCCACTTCTGTTCTCGGCACGGCAGCCAAAGGCCCTAAGCTTCGAATTTAGGTCCCCCTCCCACAGTTACACGAACGCCAGTACGTAGCAGAGCATGATGGTCCTGTTGCAAGATAACGGTGCCTGGGGGATGGTAAGCAGAAATTATAGTCCAGGTGTTATTTAAAATTTTGGTCTCACACCGTCTGCCCCGATACCGTGCGCGCGCGATAAGTCCATGGAGCGGAAACACCCGCCTTTTGCGAGGATCGCTACTCTGCCCCTTTCGCGACCTACACGGTCAACTCAGTGCAGCGGTTAGTTTCATATGAAAAAGCTGTCCTTGGGCTAAAGATGAGTTTGCGTCAGACACACAATATCGATTGCCCCCCCAGGGGGTCCACAACTCTTGTGGATAGCTGCGTAGCGAGCACGGGACCCCGACCTAATGTGGCCCTCCTTCCTTTCCAGGCTGCATACCTTCCTTTTCCGCATCCCCCATCTTCTTCCCCCCCCCCCTTTCCTCCGCCTCTTTCCTTCCATTTCTCCCCCTCTGGGAGTATGTTTTGTGCCTACGTCCGGAGACGGACGCTCGAAAATGTAACACATTCTTCGCTTTCTCTGCTTGCAAGTCTTCGTCCTTCCTTTTTCCTTCGCTTTTCCTTACCTCTTCTCTTTACCCTTTTCTCCGCTGCGGCGTTCGAGACCTCTCTTCTTTCCTTTCCATTTCTTTGTTTTTCCCTTTCTCTTTTTTCCTCCCTGTGCGTGTCTGAAGGCCAACCCATGCATTTCCATGCATAGCCGGTGACGGGGTAACGCGTAATTCCCCGCCCCAGGTAGACAGATAGGACACGTACGTACCCCCTGGTAACGTCCAGGCCCAGGGAGGGGTGATTACCCGAGCTGATACCTTCCGAAAGTGCCGATTGGTCCCTCCGTCCGTTTCTCGGGAGGTGTGACCTGAGGTGTGAACAACCTAAGGCGGGAGTGCCCTCAGAGAGGGCCCCCCACAAGGAACGAGCGCGCCATCGGAGACGCCGGTAATCATGGGCGATACTTCTGCAATGGCTTCCTCATCTTCTACTCTGTCTGCTCACAAGCATAAGTTCAATGACTCTCAGCCACAAACAGTTCTTCCATAGTTGCCGGTCTGACGAAGGTCACGACTTCTCCACGGTCAACCCTTTTATTATTCAGAAAGGTGTCGACGCAATTGCAGGTCCTGTAAAGTCTTGTTCCAGATTACGAAATGGCACCTTGTTGTTAGAAACAGTCAGTGCCCTCCAGGCACAAAAATTGCTGCGTACTTCATTGCTACACACCTTCCCTGTCCGTGTGGAAGCGCAGCGCACTTTAAATTCCTCACATGGGGTCGTTTATACACGCTCCCTCGACGGATTGTCCGACGAGGAAATTCAACACTACCTGTCTGACCAGGGCGTAACGGCTGTTCATCGAGTCATGAAAAGGGTTGAAACGAACATCGTTCCAACCCGTACTGTCTTCTTGACATTTGACAGAGTTCAACTCCCATCGAACATAAAAGCGGACTATGAGATAATTTCCGTTCGCCCTTACATCCCAAACCCTACGCGTTGCTATCAGTGTCAGCGGTTCAGTCATACCAGCCAGTCCTGTTCCAATCCGGCCAAATGTGTTACATGTGGCAAGGATGCCCACGAGGGTGCTTGTCCACCTCCATCCCCTCGTTGCATCAACTGTATGGGTGAGCACGCTGCTTCCTCTAGAGATTGCCCCATTTTTAAAGACGAAAAGCTCATTCAGGAAATCAGAGTGAAGGAAAAGGTGTCGACCTGTGCTGCTCGAAAATTATTCGCCAGTCGAAAGCCCACTGTGCCTCAGACAGGTAAATACAGCACTGTCCTTGCCTCTCTTCGCATTTGGACCTTTCGGTCGGTACTGTTGCGCTAGCTCGGCGCTTCGAATGGTTCGCCCTTGCTGATACACACTCGAGTGACCACTTTCCATGTGTCCTTAGATTGCAGCCACAACTGCCATATATGCGCCTGCGACACTGGAAGTTTGCCCAAGCCGATTGGACACTTTTTTCGTCTCTAGCGACATTCGATTTCCTAGCGTCGATGATGAGGTCAGCCATATTACAGACGTTATTCTTACAGCTGCGGAAAGTTCAATACCTCGCACCTCCGAATTGCCCCGGCGCCCCCCAGTCCCTTGGTGGAACGAGGCACACCGTGACGCAATACATGAGCGGCGACGTGCTCTTCGCGTTTTCAGACACCATCCTACTTTGGCCAACTGTATCCGGTATAAGCAGTTCCGCGCACAATGCCGTCGCGTCATCCGCGATAGCAAGAAGGCAAGCTGGAAATTCTTTACTAGCTCATTTAACACCTTCACTCCCTCCTCGGAAGTCTGGAGTCGGATTCGAGAGTTATCTGGCGCGCCTAGTTTCTCCCCGGTCTCTGGGCCCACTGTCGCGCATGATACATTAGTGGACCCCGTCGCAATTTCTAACGCATTGGGTCAACACTTTGCTGAGATTTCGACCTCTTCAAATTACCCGCCAGCGTTTCTCCGAAGAAACGTGCAGCGGAAGTGCAACCTCTTGCTTTCTCCTCTGAAAATCGCGAAAGCTATAATACTGTTTTCTCCATGCGGGAACTCCAACATGCACTCTCTTCTTCTCGCTCCTCCGCCCCAGGACCGGATGGTATCCACATCCAAATGTTGCTGCATTTACCATACCACAGTCTGCGTTACCTCCTTCGCCTTTACAATCGAATTTGGACCGACAGTACTTTTCCCAGACGATGGCGGGAAACTATCGTCGTTCCTGTTCCGAAACCTGGAAAGGACAAACATCTCCCCTCTAGCTATTGCCCCATTTCTCTCACGAGTAGTGTATGTAAGGTTTTGGAGCATATGGTGAATTGCCGTTTAGCTTGGTGGCTGGAGTCCCGCAGTCTTTTAACACTTGCCCAATGCGGTTTCCGAAAGCATCGTTCCGCAGTTGACCATCTTGTTGCTCTCTCCACTTATATCATGAACAATTTTCTCCGGAAACGCCAAACAGTAGCAATATTTTTTGATCTGGAGAGAGCATACTATACCTGTTGGAGGACAGGCATCCCCGGCACACTGTTCTCTTGGGGCCTTCGAGGTCGACTGCCCCTTTTTCTTCACGAATTTGTGGCAGAGCGCACATATAGAGTGCGGGTGAACACTACCCTCTCCCGTACTTTCTTCCAAGAAAAGGGGGCTCCGTGCTAAGTGTATTACTGTTTGCCATTGCTATAAATCCCGTTATGGATTGTCTCCTTCCTGATGTCTCGGGCTCCCTCTTTGTGGACGATTTTGCGATCTACGGACCAGCCTCCTTTAACGACGTCTTCAAGGCTGTCTCGATCGCTTCCACTCGTGGAGCATCGAAACGGGCTTCCGCTTTTCTCCCAGTAAGACCGTTTGTGTTGATTTTTGGCGTCGTATGGAGTTTCTTCCACCTTCCTTACATCTAGGACCTGTCAACCTTCCGTTTTCGGACGTCGCTAAATTCTTGGGTCTTATGTTTGACAGAAAACTGTGCTGGTCCTCCCACGTTTCCTATCTTTCGGCTCGCTGTCTGCGATCCCTCAACACCCTCCGTGTCCTGAATGGTACCTCCTGGGGAGTGGACCGGGTGGTCCTTCTCTGCCTCTATCGCGCCTTAGTGCGCTCGTAATTGGACTATGGAAGCATAGTTTAATCCTCTGCTCGGCCGTCTATTCTTCGGCATCTCTACTCTATCCACCACAGTGGATTACGTTTAGTGTGTGGAGCTTTTTACACCAGCCCTGTGGAAAGCCTTTATGCTGAGACTGCTGATCCTCCGCTGTCCAATAGGCGAGCTGTCCTGAGTCGTTATGCTAGCCATCTGTTTCCATGCCTGCAAATCCGGCCCATGACATTTTTTTCGACGCCTCCTTGGGTTTAGGGTATGCTGGCTCCATTCTCTTTCCTTCCACTTTCCTGCAACTTTCTTGACAACTGGGGGTACAGCACCGCCTTGGCTCCTGACCTGCCTGCTCCGTGACCTTTGTCAGTTTTCCAAGGATGGTACCCCTTCTCTTGTTTATCGTCGGGCATTTGCTGCTTTCTGCGCACAAATGAAGGATGCCACATTTATTTACACTGATGGCTCAAAAACATCGTTTGACGTTGGGAGTGCCTATATTGTTGGCAACATCCCAAATCGATTTCGGCTTACCAACCAGTGTTCGGTTTATACTGCGGAGCTTTACGCTGTCCTCCAGGCTGTCCAATACATCCGTCGCCATCAGCGGATACAGTATGTTATCTGCTCAGACTCTCTCAGCTCTCCTCAGTCTCCAAGCTCTCTACCCTGTCCACCCTCTGGTCCACCGGATTCAGGACTGCCTCCACTTGCTCCACTTGAGAGGCGTCTCTGTGGCGTTCCTCTGGATCCCAGGACGTGTTGGTATCTTTGGAAATGAGGCGGCCGATATAGCGGCCAAGGCTGCAGTCTCTCTTCTTCGGCCAGCTATTCGCATGATTCCCTTCGCCGATCTACGGAGTGTTTTATTTCGTCGTGTTGCTCTTTTATGGCACGCACATTGGTCGACACTTCCCAATAATAAATTGCGGGACGTGAAAGCTCTTCCCTGTGCTTGGACCTCTTCCTCCCGAACGCGTCGTCGGGAAGAGGTAATTTTAACTATACTCCGGATAGGGCACTCTCTTTTTAGCCATCGACATCTTTTAAGTGGCGATCCTCCCCCACTCTGTCCTCACTGCTCTCAGCTGTGGACGGTAAGACACCTTTTACTGGAGTGCCCCTATTTTAATCCGTTACGCGCCCGTCTACAGCTGTCGCCTGATATATCTTCCATTTTAGCAGATGACACGTGCTCAGCCGATTGCGTTCTCGAGTTTATTTGTGCCAGTGAGATGACGTCAGTCATTTGAAGCTCTTTTTGGGGACAACCAACCCCCTTCTATAGTGGTTTTTTAAGCTTTTCTTCTGTTTTTAGTTTCTCCAATTTTGAGTTTCGTTCCCATTGCTGCTGGTTTTCAGTTTAGTTTTTTTACCTTTTCCTAAGTCACAGACCGGGCGCTAATGACCGTAGCAGTTTTGCGCCCTAAAACCATAACAAAAAAAAAAAAAATCGATTGCATGCCGGTCTAGAAATTCTTCCAGCACTTGTTTTTCCGTTTTTACGCCATTGGCGTTAGAGGTTAATATTTTGAGATTTGTGTACCTATGGGGGTTTATTAAATTTCTCAAATAATATAATCACTCCCTCAGCGAGGGCCATGAACTTACTTACGCCATAAGGCGCGACCCGCACGCACGCCATGGTGTTCCGAACTGTGAGGAGATGATTTGCTAGGCTGCAAACAGTTGACGCAGCTCGTAGAAAACGCCGAACGGCGTCCCTGGCTGCTGGAGAGCAGTCGACTGAAACGGCGCGCTTCGTAATTGTGAGGGAATCCTGTTTGAACCTTCGATGTGAGTACGATTCCTCAGCTTTGTTCTTGAAGATCTGGTTTCATTTCGTAACCTTGCCCTCAACAGGTTGTGGGTTCGTATACGTTACAGTGCTCTTGATTTTCTATGCTGTTCTGCTTCGTGAGCTTCTTTTATTATGATGGTTGCCGCGTAATTGTATGTGCGTCGGTTTGCGTGGTTGCTGCTTTCTGCGTAGCTTGATCTGCAGCTTTGTTCTGCGTAGCTGGTCAGTCCAGCGTAACGTTGCTCGCCAGTGCGGTCTGTTGCCGAGCTCGCGCATCAGAGGGTTCGTCGAATGCTCGGCCTTTTCATAGAAGTTGAGTGGTATATGCATATGGCGACCAAGTGGAAGTTCGTCGCCGATCCTGTGTAGCTCCTCCATTGGGAAGTCCCAGGGGAGGTGGAGTGCTAACTGAAGTGCCCTGTTTTGATGTGTCTGGAGCCGCCTTAAGTTGGTATCGGCCGTGTTTCCCCATACCACAGCTGTGGACGTATGGCTGGCCTTGTACAGGGTGAGGCCGACATGGTCAGGAAGCGTGAATGACGAGTTGAGTGAGGGGTAAAGGCGACGATCCAGAGTGACCCCCAGGTACTTTGTCGTTGCACTCCACTGCACTCGGAATTCACATATGGTGACTGTGGTAGCGTCTTGACGGTAGTGGCGCGTTGTTACGATTATTGCTTGCGATTTGTCACCGTTGTAAGCTAGTCGCCACTTCGTTGCCCACTCAGTGAGAGCGTCTGTGGCGGACTGTAAGCGCTGCTGGAGTGTGTCGACACACCTGCTGGGGCTGAAGACCGCAGTATCATCCGCATATAGTGCTAGCTCCTCGTTGTCTGTATGCGGTAGATCGGCGGTGTAGAGGGAGTAAAGCATTGGCCCAAGGACCGAACCTTGAGGTACATCCGCACGTACACGAAGCTGTGTGGAAATTCCTCTATCTACTCGAAAGTGAAACGTTCTGCCTTCGAGATAGCTCTTGATGAGATTCACGTGCGATGCAGGTGCCCCCCAGGTCAAGTAACTTGAACAGAAGGCCGTCATGCCACACGGAGTCGATTGCACGTGACATGTCGAGTAAGAGAGCGCCGAAGTACTTGCGTCGGTCCATGCCACCAAACTCTTCCTCTGTCAGGCGTAGCAGCTGGAGTGTCGTCGCATGTTGTCGCCGAAAATCAAACTGCTCGTTTGGTAGGGTCCCCTCTGTTCCCATGTGCGCTTGCAGGCGAGCTACGTACAGCCTTCCGAAGACTTTTGACAGTGCTGGAAGGAGGCTGGTCGTCCAGTATTTCTTCGCTAGGCGAGCATCCTTGCCCGGCTTGAGTAAGGCCATCACCTCAGCATGTTTTGAGCACGTTCGGAAGTCCTCGTTAGCAGCACTGGTGGTGTCGTTTGCTGCCATGTCTGGTAGTTGTTTGGATACCAGATTGGTGACCCTGCGTCAGGCCCGCCTGCTTTCCTGTCCAGATGGCGCTGGGGGGGGGGGGGGGCATTAGCTGAATCCGGGTTGGGCAGGGCTATAATTTGCCGGATGATTGCCACCACATAGAGCGCTCTTTGCCGGCGTTCCGCGGCTCTTTTGACAGGTATTTTTTAAGTGCGGGCCGGCGCACTTACGGCACTTTAGGCGCGGTGGCATGGTTCCGCTGAGTGGAACAGCTGCTGACTCTGGTGACAGTAGAGGAATGACAGCCTGAACGCCCTGTGCATTGTCACCTTACAGCTCATGAAGAGCTGTGTTTTGAGGAACTGTTCTTTTCGGCAGGGTGAAGGATCACCTTGTACGATGCCCTCTTTTTACGGCCTTCAGCAGTGTTGTTCGGGTTGGATGATCTCGTTTCCTGCTTGACTTCCATGACATTGAACTGTCGGCGGGATCGGTCTCTTCTCAGGAGACGTTTTATCACCGCCTTATACGTATTCATTTCAGTGGGGGGATAAATATGAAACTGGATTTTTTTCTGAGAGGTAATCCACTAAAAACTTGTAATCAGGGTGGTGTGGAGTGTTGGATTATGACTGATGATCCTCTGCAGGATGTATTCAATCCCCCTTTAAGATGGGGGCAACCTCCTTGATGATTTTCATCGTGCCGTTGACTATGATTGCAATAATTACAGGGACTTTCTCCCGGCTTTGTTTCTGTGATGGCTGAAGGCTTCCGCGCCGAAGGAAGCGATCGGAGCGAAATTCTTCGATGTGGGGACGTTGACTACAACGGTTTCCCATCCTACTTCCATGTCGTCGCTGAATGTGCTCGTGGATTCCTCAGCGAGCCAGCTTGGGGCCGGATGCTTAGGTGCTGGCATTAAGTCCGCTCCTTGTACTCGTGCTTTCGCTTTGGTAATGCCTGTGTTGGATTGGCCGCCGGTACCCAGTGACTGGGACCCGCAGTGGACTGGGGCTTACCCAATATGTCTGGTGTAGCGGTTCCTCAAGTCTTGCCTTTGGGCGTCGGTTGTTCGTTGGCACCGTTAGGTCTCCCCGAAGAGCGCCAGCCCTACCGTACACTACGCGGCAGTAACCAGCTAACACCACGGGCCCTGGCGTAAGAAATTCCCTACTCTTGGAGGAGCAGGGAGAATGCCCTGCGGCAGTGTCTGAACGGTTCACGGCGCAGGCAGATCAGACGACGATTGAACGAGAACAGCACGATCCTCGCCGCAGCCGCGCTGCCAGTAGACGGAAGCAGCTGCACAACAAAGGGACCACGCCCAAGTCCTCACACTACAATTTTGCGGCGCAATCGCAAAGTGTGTGCACCCACACACGACAATTTTGCTTGCGTTGCGCATGCACAACGCGCACAACAAATTTTGCCAAGCTACGGCAAGTGTAGCTCCCCCGAGGTATCGACCGGCAGCAAAGGGTCCGTCTGCTACGAGCCCTCCCCCTCGAATGGGGATTTGCTGACTGACTGCTGTGTCTGATGGGTCCATGACCTCTTTATGTTTCAAGGCCCGCAACTGGAAGTCTCTTTCCTTGTTTCTGAGGTTTGTTTTATGTTTGAGGAAAACGAACTCGTGGGAAGGTGGTGGTGGTGGTGGTGGTGGTGGTGGTTTGATGATGTCTGGAGTCAAGTTTTAAGGATTGAAGTTAAGTGTGTGATGCTTCGTCGGAATTTGTATCTTGGGTCAAGAGGGATGTTATCAAGAGATTGGACGAGGGCATGGGGCGTCGTTTCTCTCTCTCTCTCTCTGTGTGTGTGTGTGTGTGTGTGTGTGTGTGTGTGTGTGTGTGTGTGTGTGTGTGTGCTTGTTTCTGGATAATTTGTTTAATCTTCGTTGTGTGTTGTGTGTAAATATCTGTGTTTGGTAAGAAGCAGGGTGCATGTGCAGCTATTTGGGGAAACCTGTTTTGTACAATCTGTGCACATTCTTGATGTGTGTGTGTAAATGGACTCCATATTTCAGACCCGTATGTGATGACAGACTGGATGAATATTTGAAACAAGCTGAGTTTGGTTCTCATTTGGAGTCCATTTCCTTTGATGAGAGGATATACTTCATAGAGCAGGCCTTGGCGTCGGTTACAGATATGTTCCACGTTTTGAAATGTTTATTTATTTATTTGTTCGGCATATACAAGGCAAATATTCCAGTGTCATTACAACCCACCAGGAAATTACAACACTACACAATGCTACTTATAGTTTTGAGCCAATCTATGGCTAGGTCAGGCAGGTAATGTATGTCCTTCAGTTCACCACTATATCCTACCCATTCACACACCAGTAGGTGGTCCGTTGTCTGGATTTCACCACATTCACACACGGGACTCTCCGCAAGTCCCCACTTATTCATTACATGTTTGCATCTTCCCACGCTTGTTCTAAGGCGATTTAAGGCAACCCAGAGCTTCCGAGGGAGATCAAAACCATTTATCTTCTTGCTGGGGTCATCGATAAGCTTTTGGTTCTTGTGTGTCCCTTTGCGCCATGATTACCCCCAGGCTAGCTTTGGGTCGAAGTCCTGTAATTCCCTGCCAATCTTCCAAAAGGGGGACCTAGATTTTAGCCTGTTGATGGGTGATAAGTCTTGGTGTATAGGGAGTTCTGGATTGTGTACGATCTTCCTATATATTCTTGAGGTCGCCATGGAGCGCCTTATATCAGGGGGTTCTGCGTTGGGAAGGACTGGGAGCCAGTCACATGGGGTAGCCCTAAGTGTGCCTGAGATAATTCTCATCGTCTCTTTCAATTGGGTGTCTACTTTATTTACATGCGCACTTTTCGCCCAGACTGGTGAACAATATTCAGCCACGCTGTACACGAGGGCTAATGCTGACGTCCTTAGTGTATTAGCTCCGCACCCCCATGATGTTCCGGCCAGTTTAGACATAATGGCATTTCGAGATTTTAATTTCTGTTTGGTGTCTTCCAGATGGGAGCTAAACGTTAGTGTGCGGTCTAATTTTACTCCCAGATATTTGGGCTTATCTTCATGTCTGATATGCCGGTCATTCAGAGCAAGCTGTAGTTTCCTGCTTGAAGCTCTGTTATTAAGGTGCATTATGGTACTGGTCGTTTTATTGGGGTTGGGATGCAAATGCCACTTAATGTAGTAGGTGTTCAGCGCTTCAAGGTCCACATTCAAAGTCCTGACGCAGCAGATCATCGTTGATTGCTTTTGGGGATACCTTCTTGAGTAGTTTCCTTATAACAATTTTTAACATCCGCGTTTTCGCGGTCGGAAAAGTGTAGTGTGGAGTCTTGTGAGTAGCATTTGTTTGACCTCTTTGTGGTCATCTAGGTTGGAGAGCATGCATTTAATTTTATCGCTTCCTGCAGACATGGCTTTGAATAGCCAGTCTCCTAGTGTTGTTTCCACTAGGTCATGCAGTTCTTTGTAAACTTTGTTGAATTAGGCTACTATAGGTCGGAGGTGGACGCGTTTCTGTGTCCCCGACAGTTGCTGAGGTTGTGGCGCTTCACTATCTGCGAGCTCCTTTGTGATCGGCAGAAAGCGGTTACTGACTGGCGTCACTGCCTGAGCTGGTGTTGGGGCTGGGTTGACGCACGGTGGCCCGTACCAATTCAAATCCATCCTGCTCCTGACTGGTTGTGTGTTCGATAGCGCCGTTGTCTTGCCGTTGGTCTATTATGAGCGAGTTTTCTGTATCAGGGTCACTATGCTGTGGCCCTGGGTCAGCTTTATTCGCTCTTTGTTTAGTTCCTCCGCCTGCTTGTGGTTTTTTTCTGTGGGCACAAGAGTTTGGGTGGGTTGAGATCGTCGGGGTGGTCTTGGGTTGGGCGGAGAAGGAGGGATTTGATCGGGAGATGGGATTTTCTTTCACGTGGTCGTCTTTTGATGGTGACGAAATCTATTAGGAATTTTGTAATTGCTTCCCGGTTTTTTAAATGTGCCATTAGGTTGCTTGTGGGATCTTTTACAAGGTTTTACTCACTATGTAATTAGCTGCGCTCGTTTATTGAACTAATGCACTGGGTGCCCTACTCTTCTTGATGCCAGATTGGGAGGCAAATTCAAGACTAGAGGCCGCCAGGGGATTGCCAGTCGCTGCCTTAGTTGCTGTCACTGTTAGGTTTCCGACGGCTGAACGTGGTCCAAACAAACCAGCAGGCGCGGTACACTGGCCAACGACCGGGCCCTGACCTGCTGAATCCCTACACCTCGGGGGAGCAGAGCAAGGCTCTGTGCGGCAGCTGAGATGCTCGAACCCGCCGGAAAAGCGGCCCGCGACAACGAAGAGACTGCATCGTTGCCGCCAGCAGCAAGATGCTGCGGCCCCCAATCGTCACTGCAATTCGCTATCTTCGCGGGGATTTGCTGCAACGACGGCTGCTTTTGCAAGTGACCACTCGTCTGGGCCTTGGGAAAAGCTCAGCCGTGAGCACTCCTGGTTGTTCTCTCATACAAGTGGGGGCCTATGGCTTCGTGTTACAGACTGACGGAGACGATGCTCGACGCCCGACTGGCACTCAGTTGTAGTAGCACAGTAGGTAAGGCAACGAACTGCCTTGTTAACGGTACCGGAGAGCCCTGGCTCGAATTAGCTGGGTTACCCCATGTTTTAGAAGAACCAGCGCCCTGTTACATTCTGTCTTGGGTTTTTATTTGGGATTTTTTTGGGGTCTCCGTGTCTACGAAGTAATGTAGGTGAGATTAGAGTATAGGTGCAAAAAGAGCCGCCTCCTTACAACTAATACCTTCATAATCCCTTGAAAAAACTGAGGTTTCGGTCGACGATGGTTTTTGGGGTTTTTAATTGTGGGTTGTTTTCCATGCCGAGGGTGTTGATGAGATGATAGGGTGATGTAAGTGAAGATTCGTAGGAGGTGATGGATTTTTGTTGCATGATGTGACAAATGGTCGGATGGCCTAACACAGTTTGTATTTCTTCATTGCTGGTGTATCGATTTACACCAGCTATGATGCAAAGTGTTTTATTTTGCAGTGTTTCGATTTTTGGTAAATTAGTGTATGCAACCATACTCCATACCTCTGATCCGTATAGTATGACTGGCAGAATGAGTGTTTTCCACGTTTTGATTTTTGTTGCTGTTGTGAGGTCTCTGCGTTTCATCAGGGGTACAGCTGGAAGAGGCGTGCGGAATTCTTGTTGCATGCCTCGGTGATATGGTGCTTGAACGTCAGTTGTTTATCTAGCTTTAAGCCTAGGTACTGGATTGCTTCTCGCCATGGCAGATGTTGGTTATTTACTGTTAGATTTCTGGAAGGTGGTTTACGTTTTGTGGTAAATATTATCGCCTTACATTTGTCTGGGTTGATTTTCGTCTTCCACACGTTGCACCATTTAATGACGTCTTCCAGGTGGCGTTGCATACTAGCCACAATATAGATTTTTGCGACTGTGGTACAGCGCCGTGTCGTCTGCGTATAGCGCTATATTTTCCCTTTGCGCTTTTGGTATGTCGATCGTATGTGAGAGATACAGGAGGGAACCAAGCCCAGAACCTTTTGGTACTCCCGCCTCTATCGTCTTCAATGTGCCTTCGGCACCGTCTGTTGCGGAGCAAAAATTCCTGTTTGTGAGGAAGGATTGAATCATTTTTACCATGTGGCCCGGGATCTTTAATTCGAACATTTTGTACAGTAGGCTTCCATGCCAAACTCGATCGAACGCCTTTTAAATATCCAGAAAAATTGCAGCCGTGCTATTTCGCTGGGACTTCTTTGTACATACGTGCTCTACGAGGCGAATGTCCTGGTGTGTGGTGCTATGGCCAGCACGAAATCCATGTTGTTCGGGTGAGAGGATATTATTTGTTTCTAGGTGGTGTAGCAGTGGGATCTGTATTACGATTCCTAGGTGTTCGGAGAAGTGGTTTAGTAGGGAAATAGGTCGGTAGTTTTGCGGGAAGAGATGGTTTTGTTGGGTTTAGGGAACGAGATGATTTTTGCAGTCTTTCAAGCTGAAGGGAATTAATTTATTTTTAGGCAATTTTTAAGGATGGCTGTGAGGAGTGATACGGCAGGTTGGGAGGGATTTTTGAGGAAGGGTGGTTTGATACTGTCAGGACCAGAGGCTTTGCAATTGCCGATTCGCGTGATACGAGCACTGACTGTACGTTCACTGACTGGGTCAAAGGAGGTTTCATGTCTCGGGTGAAGTTTCCTGGTGAGGTGGCGACGTACTCTTCTTTCGTTTCTCTCCACCTCACCATCATAGTCCGCGATATTTTCTCTGAACTGGCGTTCTAACGTGCTTGACATGGCGTCTGCCTTTTCCTCTGGAGTGTAGACGATGCTGTTTTCTCCGTGTAGCGGGTTAACGGTCTTCTGGGGTTTCCTTCTAGCTCTGATTTTGCTCCAGAGACAGTCTGGGTCTCCGTTTGCCTCCTGGAGGCTTCTTTCCCAGCGGGCATTTCTTATCAGTTGCAGTCTTTGCCGAAGCTCCCTGGCCATCTTTTCCATGTTTCTTCCGTCCCGTGGATCTCGGAATTGCTGCCATGGTTTGTGGGTACACTTTCTATTTGTAATAAGTTGGGCAAGATCAGGTGGTAAGACGCCTCTTCCTAGGTAATGGGTGATTTTATAGTTGCGATTTTGCTGCAGGACGACACCAGGTGGGTGAACCCTGTATAGCGTGGTCTATACCCTTTTTACGGTACATCTCTGGAACAAACTCAGGTATGTGTTGAGCAATGAGCGTTTTGTAGCGCTCCCAATTGGTGTTATAAGTAACTCTCTTTCTTGGCTCTCGACCGTCTGTCATCCGCGAATGTGGTCTGCGTCAAGGGCGTTCACTAATTCAGTTTCTATGGCCAGAGATAAGTAGGTGTCCAGTATATCTGATGTGCATCTGGACTAGTGGTGAAAGTCTGTGGCTCTTCTGGAGCGACTATTTCGACGTCAGGGTTGTTGTCCAAGTACTGTAATAGTGTTCTGCCACTGGTGTTTGTGGCGTGGCAATCCCAGACCCTGTGCTTTGAGTTTACGTCCCCCCCCCCCCCCCCTATAATTACTCTGAGGTTTCCATTTACTAAGTTATCCAGATCTATGGCGGAATTTGTGCCTGGGGATGATAAGCGGCAATGAGGTGGCTGACGTGATCATCTGTGATGAGTTTAATTCCAGTTGCTTCTCTGACTTGGATCTGAAGTAGAGGTATTTTTTCGTGACATGTCCGTTGTTTTACGTGTATTGGTGTCCCTCCTCCTGGCCACTTGGGCCAGTCAGTTCTGTGGGTGATATAGTTTGTAATTTGGAAATTTTGGTTTGGGGTAAGGTGGGTTTCGTTGATAAGAGCTATATCAACTCCATGTTCTTCGAAGGTGAGTTCCAGCTCGTGATGTTATTGATGTATGCCGTTGGCGTTTCATATGGTGATTATCGGTTGTTTGTTTCTATCCCCCACTGGAAAAGATTGGCAGGATGGTGGTGAAGAAGAGCGTGAATTTCGTCATTATGTCTGGGACAGCCATGATCTGTGCAAAGGCCTCTTTCAGCTTGGTGGAAATGGTTTTGAAGTTAATTTGGGTAAGTGATTTAACAAAGTCCTATATTTGGCTCATCAGCTTCTCTCTCCTCCCGGCTTTGTAGGGCGGGTTGAACTTCTTGTTCAGGTGCGGGTTTTCATCTGTTGTTGGCTTGGTCGCTTGCTCTGCTAAGGTGGTAGTCGCCTGAAGGATGGTTGTTTCCACCATTGCGGCCATGTTATTGGTTGTGTGAGCAGTTGCTTCTTGTGCTTGCTGCTGGGTGGCTTCCTCTTGCACGTGGTGTGTGCCTGGGGGCGTATGTTGGCTTTCATCTGCTTAGCGCAGGTTTGCTGTGATGGAGGTGCAGTGGGAAGAGATGGTGCTGTGGCTTGCACTGTGGTTGATGGGGGCGTTTTGACAGTTGCTTTCACTTGTTGTTTCGTGACTTGTGGACGCGCTTGTGGGTGGGGTCAGGTTGCAGGCTCACAGTTTGGGGTAGAAGCCTTTTACTATTTGCACCATTGTTTTTGCACCGTGGGGTGATGTTTCGTGTATTTGGGTTTGCGTTCCAGGCGGGTTCTCCTCTGTTGGCAGGACAGGATGTATTTGTTCCGTTTGTGTCGCAGACATGAGTGGGGTTTGAGGCCGATTGTTGCTTGCTCTCTGGTGAGAGACGATTTGTGGTCTTTCCTGTTGCGAGGGTAGGGCTTGGTGTCTGTTCGAGCTTTTTGCATTTCGTTGGGCTCAAGCTTGGACAATTTTGAATCTCACTGGGCAGCCCCTGAATGATGCTGGAAAGTTTCCAGTGCAGTTTGCACATACTAGTGGATTGCTGGATTTCCTGGTAAAGGACTGGAAAGATGGGGACCGGCACATTTTACACACTGTGGAGCTAGGTCACATTGTTTTGCTCCATGTCCAAACCTCTGGCAGAGGTAACATTTGGTGGGACCACTCGGTTTCCGAAATCTTTCCAACCGAGATTGTAATGTCGAGCAGTCTTTCCATTTTGAAGATTTTTTGTGCCTCTGCGGTATTTGGCAGGTTTACCTGAAAATTTGGCATTTTGTGCCATAGTTGTGTGATGATGTCGCCCGTTTCTGTGGTGATGGGGACTGGTTTTGCCATCTGATACGGTTCCTGGACTGTGAACCTTTGGCAATAAGTGCTTCTTTTACTCCTTCTGTGGTCCAATAGGGTGTGGGGTGCTTGATGACTACTTTTAGTGTACCTCTTGGGTCATCGCTATAAGTGAGGAATTCCAGCTTTCGCTTTCTGAATTTCTGTTTTAGATAAAGAGAATCTTGTGGACTTGTAGCTTGGTAGACTATATAGTCTCATTTGTACGTTGTGCTGAGGGCGCCATTCAGTTTGCTCTGTATCAGGCTGATTAGGGTGCTGTGGCTTTTGGTTTCATATACCATAATTGGTGGAATTTTCTTCCTCGTTTTTGCCGTGGGCGAGGTGTTTGTGTGGTTCCCGTTGTTGTGCTCGGTGAAGGTGGTTTCGATGGAGATTTGTCAGAGTGTTCAAGGGGGCCTGCTGGTTGTTTGCCATGCAGGCTTACTGTTTTCGCGTCGGATTCTGCCGTATCTTTGTTTGTTACGGCAGCTGTTTCTTTCGTTTGGTCGGTTTGTGGCCGGATTGCCTGCTGATTTTGTTTCGGGGGGGGGGGGGGGGTGCACCTGTTGGCCTTTGGGCCGACTGTATGTTTTCTTTTTTTGTCTCGGTGACGGTCTGTGATGGCTGCTTCGATTCTGCAGTTGTGTTCTTTTACGCGGCCTGCTCTGTAGCCGATTGCGCCATGTCAGTAGCGCGTGATGATTGTTCAGGGTTATATTTGAGAAGCCTGCGGCTGCGCCATGGGATATTGTGCAACGGTGAGTCATGGGTCTCTTCTTCTGAGGCCGAGTCGGCGTCAGTGTCAATGACGAGGCTGCGTGCTGATAGACTGTTCTCGGTGTCAGAAGCATCGTCTGATGATGATGAATGTGATGATGAGCATAGTGATTGGCAGGGTGTGGTGTGGGATTTGATTTTCGCTGTTCAGTGGATGGAGGTGGATCTTGGGGGTCCTATACTCCGACAGTTTTTGTGCTGATCGGATTTCCCTATATGGAAAGGGCGCGGGATACCGCTAACTGCTGTGTGACGTGGACAGTCAGCCACGGAGCCCAACTGGTCCCTGGACTGCAAAGTACCTTATCGCTTGCAACACAAAATTCTCGGAGAGAAGTTTTCTCTGTTCTGCGCCGCTTCTTCTTTCTTCCCTATCTAGCTGGCGGCGCGAAAACTGTCGTCTTCATGGAGAGTGATGCCGTCCTCGAATTTAGAGCGCACTGATGCTCCAAAACAGGGCGGGACGGACGCTGGTCGCGAGCAAAAAAACAATCTTGCCAGCGACAATTTGCTTTCTAATGACAAGCGCCCAGCAGTCACGAACCACCAGTCCAGAACAACAGCTCGAACTCTCGCAGAGAAGCAAGCGAACAAGAATGACGATGTAGCGAAGGACACGCAACGCGACGACCAAGCGGACAAAGCTCCAAACAGAGAGGCAGCCGCAACTTGCGGTGGCGCACGTGGCGGGTTTTTCCGGGCCGAGCAAGCAGTGGTGGAGCGCAGCGCAGCAGCGTCCTTTCACTACGCGAGCACGACTCGGAATGGCCCCCGGAGAGCCCGGCACCGTCGTCGTGTCATGTCGGGCATTTCTTGCCCAGTAGCATCTGAAGGACCAATGGAATACCGCCATTTTGCCTTCTGTCGTGAGCTAGTGTCTTTTGAAATGACGGCTTGTTTGCTTGAGTTATTTGTGTTGGTGCATATGCTGTCCTGTCAGTGTGCTATATTCTCAAGTGACGAGTTGTCTTGTTCTTCGGATATTTGTAATTGACGTGAAGGGGATCTTCAAAAATGGCTCAAATGGCTCTGAGCACTATGGGACTAAACTTTTCAGGTCATCAGTCCCCTAGAACTTAGAACTACTTAGACGTAACTAACCTAAGGACATCACACACACCCATGCACGAGGCAGGATTCGAACCTGTGACCGTAGCGGTCGCGCGGTTCCAGACTATAGCGCCTAGAACCGCTCGGCCTCACCGGCCGGCGTGAAGGGGATCTGTACCGAGAGGAGATATGAGGTGATGCAGAGAATACTTTCGACTACCTAGTTTCAACTACTTCTCAAGGTCATCCAAAGTATAGCAAACCCCTTTTCTTAGCTATATGAAGCATACCATACATCACTGGCGGGAATGCCGTCACTCATCCGCCACTGTGGCATTAGGTCATCTCCAGACCTGTAGCTGTAGGATACAAAAAATTCGTGACATTTTTTTTTCTCTTCTGAATGGCAGTGCTTAGAACTGGTGTGTCAAGTGTTGTGTCGGTAGCTGGGCCGACACCGTGATGTTGATGGCTGAAAAGGAATGCTAGACTAACGCTGTGGCCGATAGGGCACGCAAGGCTAAAGCAGACGGGCGTGAAGTCTGGAACATGAGAACTTATAAATGAATAAGAAGAAAAGTATGTAGATGCTTATTACTTATCTTTTAATGGTTCTTTGGAATACATCTCTCTTGAATACTCGTAAGCTATAGGCACTGATACAACTGGCGCCTTGCTAGTTCGTTGCCATTAACTTAGCTGATGGCTATTCTGTCTCTCGGCTAATGAGAGAGAAAGGCTTCATACAACTGGGCGGTAGCTAGGTTCTCGTACAACTGGGCGGTAGCTTGGTTCTCGTACAACTGGGGCGAGTCCACTCTCGTATCACGAGACCTGCCTTGGTGGTGGCGCTAGGTCTGCGATCACAGTGGCGACACGCGGGTCCGACATGTACTACATGGACCGCGGCCGATTTAAGCTACCACCTAGCAAGTGTGGTGTCTGGCAGTGACACCACATTCCTCCCCCGCAAATCGGCGAACGGTCGTGTGATAAGGCTTCCGCCCGCCGTGGGGAGGACCACATGTTGACGTATGCGATGAGGTGGGGAGCCTAACAACAGGCGAGGCTGTGCCACCCGCACCCGGCCATTCGGTCCGAGGGGAGCTAGGAAACGCCTGCAAAACTAGTCCAGGGTGCACGTCAACATGCGGTGTATGCGCCCGTAAAGAGACAGGAGGGACCGAAGGATCAATTTCCATTGCGTCGGGGTAGCCGACGCGCGATGACGTCATGTGGTCCGGAGCGGGCGGGAGTTCCATGGCGGAGGACAGCTGGTCACGGGAAGCGATCGGCGGCGCGTGACCCTGGGAGGCGCTTGGCGGCTGCAACGAAGCGTCGAATGCGGGCGACGCCGGCGGGAGAACAGGCGGCGGCGGCGGCGGCGGCTGCTGCTGCTGCGGCGGCGCGTCGCCATGGGGCAAAATGGAAGGCATCGTCGGTAACACCTGGGGATGAGGCGAGCCAGTAGATGGGTCCCCAGGGCGCTGACCGGACGGCACCGTCGCTGAAAGCAGACGGGGAGCGGCAGAACCCGAGCGACGACAGAGGCGCAGCTGATTGAGATGCCGACGCACCTCACCAGAGGCCCCCAAAACCAAATACATCGCGCGGCCGAGGCAGCGAAGAATGCGCCCTGCGAGCCAACGCCGTGAACCTCGATAGTTGCGATAAAATACAACGTCGCCTGGAGCAAAAGCAGGAGTCTGCCGCTGCACAGGAACCTGATGCGGCGGATGCAACAAAGACATCAAGGTGCGATGAGGACGACCGTGGAGCAACTCAGCCGGCGAGCGACCATCTCGGGGCTGAGAGCGATACGAAGACAAAAAGAGCAACAATGCGTCCTCCCGAGAATGCGACTCTTTCAATTTCAACATCTGTGACTTGAAAGTCCGGACCAAACGTTCAGCGGCACCGTTGGACTGAGGCGAAAACGGCGCGGATGTCAGATGTTGAATACCATTGGCCTGGCAGAATGACTGAAATTCTGCGGACATGAATTGTGGGCCATTGTCGGAAACAATAGTCTGCGGAAGACCTTCAATGCAAAAGATAGCAGACAACGCTTGGATGGTGGCGGAGGACGTCGTGGAAGACATCCGGACAACAAAAGGAAAATTACTGAAGGCGTCGACCAGAACCAACCACCGAGCATTCCAGAACGGACCAGCAAAATCAACGTGCAAGCGTTGCCAAGGGGAAGTGGCTTTCGGCCATGCAAAGACTTTCCGCGGCGGTGCGGACTGTTGTTCGGCACACGCCGGGCACGAAGAACACATATTCGTAATCGCAGCATCGATTCCGAACCAAGTACAGTGCTGACGAGCAAGTTGTTTCGTTCGCACTATACCCCAATGTCCGTGGTGAAGAAGCCGTAAAACAGAGGACTGTAACGAACGTGGGACCACGACTCTGGACTGATCATTATCAGAACGCAACAACAAAACACCACGTCGAACAAAAAGTCTCTCCTTGTGAGCAAAAAATCGGCGAACCAACGGATCCTCGATCCGAGACTTTGACAAAGGCCATTTCGTAGCAACAAAACGTAAAACAGTAGCAAGGACAGGGTCAGCAGCTGTGGCTGTAGCGACACGACGAAAATCAATCGGAAACGATTCGACCACTTCATCGGTTTCCGAATCAATGAACATGCAAGCAAGTTCGGAAGAATCGAATGCTTTACCCTCAGCAACAGGCAAACGGGACAACGCATCGGCGTTTCCGTGCTTAGCAGTGGACCGATACAAGATATCGTAGCGGTACTGCGAGAGGAAAATAGACCAGCGAATGAATTTCTGCGCTGTACGTGGAGGTACAGGCTTGGTCGGATGAAAAAGCGATGCCAAAGGTTTGTGGTCTGTGATGATGGTAAAGCGACGACCATACAAGAAATCATGGAACTTAGTAACACCAAACACGAGAGCCAAAGCTTCTTTCTCTATCTGTGAATAATTTCTTTGCGCAGACGAGAGCAATTTGGACGCAAAGGCAATAGGGCGATCATGGGAGCCAACTTTGTGCGCAAGCACAGCACCGATCCCGAAATCTGATGCATCTACCATCAACAAAAGGGGTTTCTGGGGATCGAATGGCGTAAGGCAAGTATTAGTTAGCAACGCCGATTTCAACTGGCGAAAGGCGCGTTCACATTCCATCGTCCAGACGAACGGAACACCTTTACGGCGTAAGCGATGAAGCGGAGCTGAAATGGAAGAGGCATTGCGCACATATTTATGGTAATAATTAATTTTACCCAACACACTCTGTAGCTGTTTCAGATTTTGAGGGGAAGGCAAATCGTGTATGGCACGGAGGTGCTCTGGACTCGGATGTATGCCTTGGGCATTAATGACATGTCCCAGGTATGGTAAGTCACGAGCAAAAAACACACATTTGTCCTTCCTCAAGCGAAGACCATTTTGCCGCAAGACCTGAAATAATGTTCGTAAATTCGCAAGATGATCTTCTTCTGTCTGTCCGGAGATCACTATATCGTCCAGATAGTTTGCTGCAGTAGGGACCGACGCACAAATAGTTTGTAAATATTGCTTTCAAGGCAGGGGCGGATGCACACCCGAAAGGCAGTCTATTGAAGCGGTACAATCCAAGATGCGTGTTAACCACCAATACGCGCTGGGATTCGTCGTCCACCGGTATTTGCAAGTACGCATCGGCTAGGTCCAACTTTGAAAAATATTTTCCGGGGCACAGTTTAGCAAAAAGATCTTCCGGGCGGGGCAAAGGAAAAGTAGCAGTCACTAGCTGTGGATTCACTGTGGCCTTGAAGTCCACGCAAAGTCTCAATTTTCCGGAAGGTTTTGGCAAAATTACTAAGGGTGAGGCCCAGAGAGAAGCTTGCACACGTTCAATGACACCCTGTGATTCGAGATCGTGTAACGTTCTTGCGACCTCATCACGCAATGCGTGGGGAACATTGCGCGCCCTGAAAAATTTCGGTTGCGCGTTTACCTTCAGTTCTAAATGTGCTTCATAGTTTTTAGCGCAACCTAAGCCCGGTGCAAAAATGTCTGCAAATTCGTCACACACACTAGAAACACTGTCTGTAGGCACAGTCTGATTCACTGATAGGACCTGATTTACAATAGACATGTTAAACAACTTAAATAAATCTAAACCAAACAAGTTCACTGCAGAAGAAGAACGAAGAACGTAAAATGACACAAGTTTTGTTTGTCCCTTGTATGTTGCAAGAAGGCTGCACTGTCCTAACACAGGAATTTTCTGTCCGGAATATGTAGTTAGCTTAACATGTGCGGCACGCAACGGAGGTGCGCCCAGTTGTTTGTATGTGTCATGATTGAGCAATGAAACTGCAGCTCCGGTATCGAGCTGGAATGGTATCACTTGGCCTTCAAAGTCTAAGTCCACAAAAAGTTTATTGTCCTGCTGACGACAAGAGCGACTGTTTTGTGCAATTGGAACAGACACTGGTACAGAATCACTTGCTAATTGACGTGATTTCCGGCGACGTCGACGCACAGTTTTTGTGGGACGAACACAGTTACTGTTAGAGAAAGTGTCACTGGACGAAGTGGAATTAACGACATGAATGTCCATAGGCGAAGGTCCACGAGCCTGAGTGTCCTTGGTTCGATTCCGGCGCGAAGCAAAGGGCCTGGAATGATCGTGATTGTCTGATCTGAGCTTTTTCTGGCAAACACTTTGAACATGTCCTTTCTTATTGCAGAAAAAGCAAATAGCTTGGCGTGACGGGCAATGTTCACGCGAATGTCTAGTAGCACACCGCGGGCATGATTTCACTACATTTGTGGGCTGGCGCGGCACACCTGGCTTAGCACGCGGCGGTCGCTGTGCGTCCGTGCGCGAGGCCCGGTTACCGGGCCGCGCAGCGCGTCCAGCGGGCCGGTTAATGTTACACACGGCTGGCGAAGTTGCAAAAGATTCCTGAGCACAGTCAAGTGTGTCCTGTCTATCCAAGATGTCTATCACTTGTTGAAGGGAGGGATTAACTAGTTTCAAAATTTGCTCCCGTATGCGAACATCAGAAACGTTCTGTGCAATTGCATCACGCACCATTGTATCTGAATAAGAAAGACCACAGTCACATTCAAAGGCACAGTCCCTAGTAAGTCCTTGCAATGTTGCTACCCACTCCCTATTAGTTTGACCGGCCGTACGTTTTGTACGAAAGAACGTATATCGTTTTGCAACCACATTAACTGTTTCTTTGAAATAGGCATCTAATGCAGACAAAATTTCCTCGTAGGACAGAGTCGCTACGTCGCGTCGGGGAAACAATTTCACTATCACACGGTATGTGGACACACCGACACAAGAAAGCAAAAACGGCTGCCGCTCATTACCTTGAATTCTGTAGGCAGCGAGGTGGAAGGCAAACTGGCGGGACCACTCTTGCCAGGTCTCTTGGTTCGGGTCGTAGTGCCTAAAAGGCGGTGCAACGGCAGGTTGTGGCTGCGGTAGCGGTGAAGCGGCTGCGGCCGCATCGGTGTGCAGCGCACGTTGACCCTGGACGAGCTGGCCAAGGGCATCCAGTAACGCCTGCGTCTGCTGATTCTGCAAGCGATAAAATTCGGACAGTACATCTGGAGAATGTGGCGAAGCCATGACACAATTAAATGTAAGCAATCAGAAAAAGTTCACTTTTCCCTCGTCGCCAATAAATGTTGTGTCGGTAGCTGGGCCGACACCGTGATGTTGATGGCTGAAAAGGAATGCTAGACTAACGCTGTGGCCGATAGGGCACGCAAGGCTAAAGCAGACGGGCGTGAAGTCTGGAACATGAGAACTTATAAATGAATAAGAAGAAAAGTATGTAGATGCTTATTACTTATCTTTTAATGGTTCTTTGGAATACATCTCTCTTGAATACTCGTAAGCTATAGGCACTGATACAACTGGCGCCTTGCTAGTTCGTTGCCATTAACTTAGCTGATGGCTATTCTGTCTCTCGGCTAATGAGAGAGAAAGGCTTCATACAACTGGGCGGTAGCTAGGTTCTCGTACAACTGGGCGGTAGCTTGGTTCTCGTACAACTGGGGCGAGTCCACTCTCGTATCACGAGACCTGCCTTGGTGGTGGCGCTAGGTCTGCGATCACAGTGGCGACACGCGGGTCCGACATGTACTACATGGACCACGGCCGATTTAAGCTACCACCTAGCAAGTGTGGTGTCTGGCAGTGACACCACATCAAGTATGGTGGGGATGCCGCCACCTCATGCTAGAGCGACCCGAACGTGCACCTGTGCGTGGCTTGGCAGTTGACGGCTACGTCACTTCGCGGGGGTTGCCTCTAGCCTCCTGTTTGGTGCAGTGAACAGGGGGGTGGTGGGCAGTGCCTGCGTAAGTTGTTTGGGTGTCTGTTGCATTATTTTGCGAGCAAGTCTGTAGGCTGTGCTATGCGCTATTTGGACAGTTTATGAATACTGAGCGTGTCCACACATCAGTGTGATGAATTATTTCGGTGTAGTAGTTTGCATGTAGGCTGTGGAATGCATTACTTTGACAGTCTACAATTAGCAAGCGTGTCTGTCGCGTTATTTACGAGTAGTTTGCAGGCCTGCAGACTGTGTATTGTGACCCCAAGCACATCAGGGCGAGTATTTTGTGTCAATGCGATAAATATACTCCATCCCTAAATAAATTGTTCCAAAATAAATAAAGTACACTCCTCCCTCTCTCCAGCAGCCCAGCGCAGGCTGAGTTATTTTCCCCTCCAGACACTCATCTCGGGTTATGTCACAGAACGGATGACAGTGCCCTCTGGTGACAGTGTTGTGTACTAGGTCCATACCTTGTGGCGAACACACTTTTTCCCACCATCTTGGATAACGGTACTCGCATCATGAGCTGATGTCATGTCTGTCATCTTGGACGACAGTGCCCTCTGGTGACAATACTGAGTACTAGGTCAGTCAGGCTCTGGACCTCGTGGTGAACACAGCAGATGGCGGTAGTGGCTCAAATTGTTTAAATAAAGACTGGTGCATGATTTCAACAGTTGACAATTGGCAAGCATGTTTGCAAAGTCTTTCAGTGGTTCACATGTCTGTAGGCTGTGACGTGACCCCAAGCTTGTCAGAGCGTGTGTTTTGTATCAGTGTAATAAATATACTCCATCCCTAAATAAATTGATCCAAAATAAATAAAATGTGTACTTCCTCTCGCCACCAGCCTAGTGCAGGCTGAATCCTTTTCTCGCCAATCCCTAGGATGATGTGGCAGTTGGGTGACAGATTGCAACCCCATTTCCATTTGGCGCCGAAGCCCTCACCCTTGGTTTGAGGCGGTATACTGACACCAAACAAAAATCGATGTTCTCGTCTTCCAGAAATTCCCTGAATTCCTGTACATGTATATCCACTTGTGTTGAAGACATACATTATTATAGTAGAACCTGTACATGTGGATGTCTATCTACTGGAGCAGGGAGGGGGGGGGGAGGAGGGAGATGGGTAAGGGGATGTTCTGGAGTTTTCCACGGTGTCAGAGATTTCAACGATTTGCAGTGACTGCTGCTGCATCATGGAGAATGGTTGACTGTCCCCATGAGCTAGTTCATCGAACTTATTAAGAGTGCACTGTCGCTCTGGCCTGTTGACCATTCGTGGGTGTATGGTAAGTCGGCCCGTGTATTGGTGGTGGACCTCGCCTGCCTTCAGCTTCCCTTGGCAAGCTATCGGGTGCAGGAATGGAATCGTGACATGGTGCTTGTCATCTGTTAAATAGCGTGAAGGATCGGTGCTGGCGTTGTTACTGTTTGGGCTGGTGACCTGTATGTAGGTGCGGCCGTTGGCTGTACTTACATTGTAGAGGTGTGGTGCTGATTTTTGTGGCGGCGTTCGTAGCGACAAACAATTCGCTGTGGAAACGGCTTACGAAGTCACCGCCACACTTTTAATAGCTGGCCGACCGGTCCGCTGGAACAGTGAACAGAAAGATGAAAACCCAAACACTTATCTTTATTAACGAAGATACAGAAACACAGTAGTGAACTCCGTGTCTACAGAAATCTGTCTAGTTCGAGTTGGAGCGGCTAGGTCAGCGTCGGCTGACGACAAACAACTACTCTGCTGCGATGAACACACAACTGACTAGCAAGTACACAATTCGGTGGCGAGTATACAACTGAGCGGCGAATACAGAACTGTCCTAGCGCTCGCGACTCCAGCGCTTAAGAAACCAGAAGCCAGCGGTGGCGCGCGCAGACTTGCGGCGATTTCCTGTCTCGCTGGCGCTGCTTATGCGGACGGCGTCCGGACTTTGATGCTGCCAACCTTTTGGCAGCGGGCTCGGGTGGCATTACTGGCTAGGATATAACACTGATGTTTCGGGAAGTGCCCTGCCCTTTGTTGTTCGTTTGAGATACCTGTTGCATCCTCCTTGGCCTTTATTAAGACGGGCGATCCATGGTAACATACGTTACGTGAAACATTTTGTTTGCCTCCCTACTGTCTGTTCTGTTGGGACGGTCCCTTGATGTATGACCGCCTGCAGAGCGCCCGCAGAAGAGGTGCAACATGCCGTCTCTTGCTATATGTTCTGCACTTTGGCACTGTCAGAATCTGTCTCTTTTCGCCCCCCCCCCCCCCCTCCTCCATAGGTTCTCGGCAGTAACGTCAACTGCCATTAGCCTTTTAATCTGAATGACCTTGGCTCTATATCTTTAAAGCGTTATAATCTTTCGTTTGTTTGTTTTTGACTCATGTTCTGTGAGAAGAAATAAGTTAGATACGTATTTTTATGACGAACTGCAGGTCTGTGTGCACTGGAACATACTGTAACTAACTCTATGACCGCTAAGATTTATAGTCTTAGTACCATTTTAAGCTAACAAATGTCTTTTATACAGTTTTGTTGCAAAATGATCGTACAGTGAACAACTGGCTGCATCCAGCTAACAAATATGTAACACAATACACACTCATCTTCCGGTGGAACAATGATTAATTTTCGAAACGTGTCGTGGGAGGAAATAAAAAGCGTGGGTGACAGTGACGCAGACAATTGTTTTATTTGAACTTGGACTGTTGCAATGAGCTGCGACTGTTTATGACAATCCAACACGGACGACATAAGGTTACATGGACAAGGGCGTCGCCTAGGGACTCGTGTGACATGTTATTAATTACCTCTTGGAATTCCGAGCTGAACTCGTCCCATTGCCGTTGCTACCTGTTGCCAGATAGGCGGCACAACTTATTCAATTCCTTAATAACGCATTCACTCGGGTTAGAAGGGGGTGGTGTACACGCCCATTATCCTTTTGCTACGTAGCACATCTTGCCATCTTCGGGATCGAAATTGTACCCCATTTTCGGAGACACTCTTTTCAATCTTTCTGACGTCCGCTAAGAGCTTTTCCTCAAAACCTTTGTTTACCAATTTCGCTTTGGCACACCGTATGGGGGCGAAGGTTACGTACTTCGATGTTAACTATAATGTGACGAGTGCATAAGAAATCCTGACTTAGTTACAGGCTGCGGACCCAGCAACTCTGTATCCGCGAATTGTGCCTGTCTAACAGGAATTATGGGGATTGCAGTGGGAAACTTTTGACGGCTTAGCTTTTTGACACGCTAGGCAGGTTGGCAAGAAACTGCAGATTGTTTTCTCCATGTCGTTGAAGTGAGCGGACTGCCTTAACTTCAGAAAATACTTTGTGCCCCGGATGATATAACTATGATGTTTATCACGGTAGCCTGTTGACAGACTCCGGTATGGACAGTTCGCACACATTTTCACTCTCGTTCTGTCTGCGGATCAAAACTGTAACACTGATTGTGTACAATGGATACTGACCTGGTTCCTGTTTGCCCATTTATCCTTTACCTCCTTCCAGATTGGGTCGTTGTTGTGTTCTTCATTGATACTTACCACTCTTGTCGACACACCGTTCTGAAAAGGGACGTGCTTCGAGAACGTGACGTCGAACCTGTGTTAAGTCGGGTTGTGGTCACTGATTCGCGGCGGCCTCACCGGCGCTCTGGACAGTGCGTCGGCTGCTATGTTGTCCTTCCGTGCCAGGCAGCGGGTAGTGAATCGGAATTCCTGTACGTATCCCAGTGAGCGATCCGTTTGAGTAGTTTGAATGGCAACTTTCGGAACCGGTAACATTGGCCATAACACAGGAAGACAGGAAATTCGTGACGCTCAGGATCAAAGCGATCTGCCAATAACTTGAGTGGAGGTCGACGGATGTTAAGATCTTTACACTGTGAAAGCTCTGCAGCAGCTCGTCCATCGTTTGTTGACGACCGATCTCGGTTGCAACTGTTGGATTTATCTGCCGTGAATAGAACTATTGTGTTTCATTAGAATATGTGATGGGGCGTTGTAGGACAAGGTGGCGGGCTGCATCTCTCCTTTTTCTAGAATGGCTTCTATTTCCTGTTCCACTTGACTTTTAAATACTAGGGAAATCAAGTAAGGAAGTACGAAGAACTTCTTGTGTGGTTTAACTTTAAATTTAGTCCTTAATCGTACTGGGAGCGTCCGGGGAAACCTCTTATGATGATACAAGAGACTTCTTAGTCGTTGTTAGCACTCAGCAGAGTCAGTGTGTCGAACCTTCTCGTTCAGCATTACCTCTAATGACCTAAAGTCATGGAGTCATTTATTTCTAAAATTTCCGATTCAGAAACCATACATCCTATAGAATGGCCATCGCCTATAGGGCTGGTGCCATCCACACACTCCCCAAAGCTAATTTGCGCCACATCGTCCGCTACTTTAACATCGACAAATCATCCGTCCATACTCAGACTTCCACGATAAGAGTAGAGGAAGTCTAATCAAAGCACTGCGTTCACTGAAAGGCAGTCCACAACTAGAAAGTTAGCACTTAGGGTCAGAGATTACGCCAGTCACGAAACAGATCCTTACTGGCTTCTCGTGCCAATCTTGTCTCCCATTGCACTGAAATTTTTGTCCGCTGAAGGGGAAACACTGACCACATTTTTCTCCTTCATACACGCTTCAAGAACGTTCTCATCTATGACTGACACATAGCTACAAGAATCGACAACACACACTGTAAACTAATATTAGCAATATTTACAGTCAAAACAGGGTACAAAATAAAGCAAGCACTCTCCGGCTCCTGCAATAAGCCTTCTCGAATACCTTCAGGGGATATATACAGTAGCAGGGGCCTGGAAGCACGCGGACTGACCCCTTCCAGTCAGCTGAGAGGTTTGTCATCACCCTCTTCGTGTATCACACTGTGTCGAGGACCTGGGCCTCTTACCTCGACGCCATCATTTGCAGATGCATTGTCGCGCATCGTTCCGCTTGGCCTCCATCCACGTCATTGGTTGACGCTGTTAGAGGGTGGCGATTATTCCTACGCGGTGGCTGGTTCCAGCTGGCCTTTGCGGCCGCCGCGCTCACCACTCGCGGTTCCAGTGCGCGTGCAGGCACACCGGTGGAAACCGGCCTACTTGGTTGTCCCTCTCGTGTGCAAGTTCTTGCAGGAAAACCTGGAAGGATTTTATGTCATTAGACCCCCTGCCAGCAACCACAATATCGCTTTGCAGCCATTGGGGAACTTACGCAGATGTGGATCAAGTCCTGCGATTCATAAGGTGCATAAAGAAACTGATTACGGTATACAAGCTCTATGAAGCATGTGGTGGGACTATGATGGTTCGTTTCCACAAACTGTTTGGTCATCGTAATGCCTAGCTTTGCATGATCGTGATTGCCATTTGGCCGAAAACGTTAAGAAAGATGTCTCGAAATTCATTATGAGGTCATCGGCCAGGCCGAGCAGCAAGCGCTGTGTGACCTCCATCCGCAATAGAGCAGGTTAGCGAATAGCGCTAGCCGGCCCTGTTGGGATGCTAGGTGTAGGGGACGCCGGGCAGCCAGGGCCCCACCCGAGGGTGGCAAGCCCGCGCTCCCCTCGAAAGGGCAGTTTGGATAGGGATGTAAAAGAAAATGCGAGTAGGACCATCTCAGGCATGCACAAAAACCAGCCACAAACACAATGGACAGAAAATACTCTGATAACAGGACACCGAGACGCCCCACAACAAGAAAATGTAAACACCACTGCCCAGCACCTCCCGGTCACATCGCAACAAACAAAAGAAAATATGAAACTTCCTGGCAGATTAAAACTGTGTGCCCGACCGAGACTCGAACTCGGGACCTTTGCCTTTCGCGGGCAAGTGCTCTACCAACTGAGCTACCGAAGCACGACTCACGCCCGGTACCCACAGCTTTACTTCTGCCAGTACCTCGTCTCCCACCTTCCAAACTTTACAGAAGCTCTCCTGCGAACCTAGCAGAACTAGCACTCCTGAAAGAAAGGATATTGCGGAGACATGGCTTAGCCACAGCCTGGGGGATGTTTCATATCAGCGCACACTCCGCTGCAGAGTGAAAATCTCATTCTGGAAACATCCCCCAGGCTGTGGCTAAGCCATGTCTCCGCAATATCCTTTCTTTCAGGAGTGCTAGTTCTGCTAGGTTCGCAGGAGAGCTTCTGTAAAGTTTGGAAGGTGGGAGACGAGGTACTGGCAGAAGTAAAGCTGTGGGTACCGGGCGTGAGTCGTGCTTCGGTAGCTCAGTTGGTAGAGCACTTGCCCGCGAAAGGCAAAGGTCCCGAGTTCGAGTCTCGGTCGGGCACACAGTTTTAATCTGCCAGGAAGTTTCATATCAGCGCACACTCCGCTGCAGAGTGAAAATCTCATTCGGGAAAAGAAAATATTTTTGTAACGAATGAACAACATCCGCAAGACACGAACATGACCGCATCTTCTGACGAATCTGAAGTGCCTTAATCTTCTGAAGCGGAAGACACAGAAATGCTGGACCTCAATCGTGAACAAGACGAACAAGAATTCACGACCATCCAGTATAAACGAGAACATCGGACACTACAAAATATACCCAACCCACGAAAACGAAGAGCAGATATTCCCACAACAAACATTCGATCCGATCGCGCCTGCCGATACCAATCAACCAACCACAGAATAGAGTACAACAACGAATCAGGAACGAACCGCAACAGGAAAAGACCTAAAGAAACCAGAAAACCACCGACTTTTAAGCCTTCTCCCTACCATGTCTAAAATTTTGGAGTCAGTGCTACTTCCACGCATCAGATAACCACTCCTGACTGGAAACATAATCAGAAGAGAACAGTTTGCTTTTCAAGAAACACTGTCCATCGAACTACAAGTCTTACGAATTACAGATTACATCACAAAAAACATGAATTATTCTCGGTATACAGCTGCAGTCTTCCTCGTTGTCGAAAAGGCTTGCGATAAAGTATGGAAGGATAATATGGTCACCAAATGTAAGGAAGAAACGGACATACCGGACTGCTACATAAAGATCGTGGACAGTTATCTAAAGGACAGAAGAAGCTTTGTCCAAATTGACGGGTCTGAAGTCAAAGCACTACAAGAAGGAATACCACAGGGTTCGGTATTCTCACAGACGCTCTTCAAAGTATACGTAAGCGACCATCCACAGGAAACTCCAGCGAATTGAGCAATAATGATGTCACGGCGCTGCTGGCTAGTCACCGACGACTCAACACCACAATAACAAAACTCCAGGAACAAGTAAACAACACTGAAAAATCGGTTAGACTAAGTACAGTAAAAATCAACCCGGAAAAAACAACAGCAATTACGTTCACCCGTCGGTGACCGATGCTTCACGACCGAATTGAGTTACATGGCCGAATGGGCTACCAGAGTAAAGTACCTAGAAATAACGCCTGACAATATGCTTTTCAAACAACTCATTGACGACGAAAGACTAAGCATATCACGAGCAATTCGCGCCTTATGTCATCGGTCGCCGAGCAGCGCGATCTGTGTGTACGGGCACACTGGGCGGAGTTTGTACATCGCACCTGTGTGCACGTGCGGCAGAATTGTCGTGTTAATAGGTTGCGAGGGCGAATTAGGATTCAGGAGAGTCTCCCCAGAATAGCTGGGGGTAGGATGGGCAGCACAGGGGAAGACGAAGATCCAGGGCCTCAGACGCGGGGGCCCGACCGAGAGGAGGGCGCCCCCCTGCGCGCTGTACGTCCGCGGTCTTCTAGGCAAAGGCCGAGTAATAGGGCTGAGGCAGAAAACGCGAGTAGGTCTGAGCCTAACTCCACCACCACACCTGAACTAAATGTCGAACTTGCATTGAGACAACAGATTCACAAATTACAACAGACAACAGGACTCCGACATGGCGACATCCCGCCAAAACTCAACGACCAATCACAACGCACCACGACAAGATAGCGAACAAAATACAACCAATGAGGACACAAACCAGACGTACGAAGGAGACAGTTCTTCACAATACTACTAATCCTCCGAAAAGGAATCATCTGAACAAGAAGAAATGGAACAGGACGAGGGGGACTGGGACTTCCAAACCCCTCCCTCACGGAAAACAAACGGAAGAACACGGACGAAGACACAGCACCAAACAAACAATTTACCATACAAACGGAAAACCGTTTTGAACCTTTAACACCTCCAGTACAACAAAACAATACCGGAAACACCGCTGCAGCAACCCAGCCAACCCCATCATCATCAACTGCACCTCAAGCAGTTCCGAGAAAACCAAGAATCCCGCCCATTACCATCCAGTACCAAGGCCACTACCAGACGCTCAACGCAGCCCTGAAAGAACACATGCACGGACCTACCCAGGCCATTTACAAAGGCAATACAATCAAGTATCATTTCGACTCACTTAAAGATCAACGGACAGCACTGGACTTCTTCCGCCATCACAACACACACAATTTCACACACCAGCCACAAAGCAACAAACATGTCAAAGTTGTTATAAAAGGATTACCAGAAACCTAGAAACTGTTACCGAAGCAGAAGTCGAAAAAGACCTCCGATTCCTCAATTTCAATCCGCACAACGTACATCAATATAAGAAACGGGACAACAACATCAAACAACTACGACCTATGGACGTCTTCTGTGTCACAGTCGGCAAGAAACCAGAAAAGGATGCAATAGCCGGCCGAGCGGTTCTAGGCGGTACAGTCTGGAACCGCGCGACCGCTGCGGTCGCAGGTTCGAATCCTGCCTCGCGCATGGATGTGTGTGATGTCCTTAGTTAGGTTTAAGTAGTTCTAAGTTTTAGGGGACTGATGACCTCAGAAGTTAAGTCCCATAGTGCCAGAGCCATTTAGGATGCAATATACCATGTTCGCTTCATCCTAGACACCAAAGTAACTATAGACTCATACCACAACAAAGATGGTCCACCACAAAGCAAAAAATGTCAGGGTTTTTTCCATATCGCCAACTACTGCTCTATGCCGACACGCTGCGGCGCCGACCATAGAGCAAGAGAATGCAGCCTGCCAAAGAACGCAATAGCACACTGTGTAAACTGTAAACAAGACGGCCACCCGGCGTCCTTTCGCGGATGTGAGGCATTTCAAAAAGCGATACGCACCTACCACGCCCAACGACCAAAGACCACCACTCCAACCAAGTATAAAGACTACACCAATGCCTACTCCAGCTGAGGCCTACCACAGGGGACGGATAACGTGGACAAATATTCAACCCAACCAAGCCTCATCTTCAACCACTCAGTCACAACAATCACAAAGCTCTACCTCCAACCAAACAACTACTGGACCTGCTTCATTCTTTGCCATCCTCAGCCACATCAAAAACAAATGGAAAAACAGTCAGTGGACGAACAGCATATCCATCATTACTACTACAATTCAGCAATTTAGGACAGCTCTGGACTTATTATAAAAAATAATGGCAATTGTAGGTGGAGTCAAGAAATTTTCTGTAATAACCAATGGAAATTAGACCAACCAAAACACACAACCTACGTTTTTGCAATTTCAGTGCCTCTGGACTACACAACAAAAAGGACCTCCGCAACGAATTCTTAGAAGATAACAAAATTGACATACTCTTCGTCACTGAAACTCACTTACGTCAAACAGAATCCTTCAAACTCCGAAACATGGTTTGTCACCGAACCGACCGTATCAACCGACAGGGAGGCTGAACAGCCATCTTTATTCATTCACACATCCGACATAATCCAGAAATTACACCGCCAATGACAATCTTAGAAGCAACAATAGTCACAATAGAAACAGCACAAGACAAAATAACCCTGGTGGCCGCATATCTTAGCCCCAGGGCAGCATTCGACGTGAACTACGTGTTAGAAATATTTAACAACCACAACCCTATCTTACTTGCCGGCGACCTTAACGCGAAAAACACGACGCGGAACGCTCGACGGAAAAACGCAGGCGGGAACACATTATACACAGGCTATGCTCCAGACTGAACGCTGAAAGGCAGAATCAGTCTTAAATGATGATGATGATGACTACATGCTACTATCACCGCCCCTGAAGAAGTCACCTACATTCCTTCTAACCATCGCCACCCATCGGACGTCCACCACATATTTATTACCAGGAACCTCGATCCTGACCTTCACCTCCGAACCCTTCAAGACCTCACCTCCGATCACCTACCGGTAATTGGACATATCGGAAACCCCACCGAAGCGCCTGAACCACGACACATAACTACAATTAACTGGGAACAATACCAAAGATGGCTTAACAATAACATCCGCCCCACACTGGACCTAACGTCAACTCGAAAAATAGAAGCCATCGGTACTCTTAAGAGATAAAATCAAAACAGCCTACAAGAAAGCATCTACAACAACCATATTTCCGGGCACAAACTTCCACACTCTCCCACCACTTATACAAGACCTTAAATATCTCAAAAATGGCGCTAGACGCCGATGGCTTCAAACACGCAATCCAGAAGACAGAAGAGAACTAAGCCGACTTAAAAAAGAAATACGTCACCGCGTGGAGGAATGGAGAGCCGAAGTTTCGGAAGATCGAATGAGTACACTTCAACTTCGGAACAAAGATGACTGGAAAGTCATTAAGAACCTCCGACGTACAAAAACCCATAAACCGGCACTACTTCACAACTACCACCTCATCTTTGACCGCTTTCTCCCAGGCGGAACTGTTCGCAGCCACCTACGAACAGCAAAACACAATAGAACCTTCAGAACGCCCACAGCAAGACATACTCCAGTTTCAACAACACGTTTCAGCTACAGCACAAAATATACGACAGACAGCAACTCGCGACCGACCGGAATTAACCACGCCTGCTGAAGTCCAAACAATAATCAACCGACTCGGCATCGTCCTACTGACCAGAATTATCAACGCCTGTTTGACTAACAATTATTTTCCGCAAGCATGGAAGATCTACAAAATTGTACCCATTCCCAAACCTGGGAAAGATCTAAAAAAGCAACAAAACTATAGACCAATTAGCCTGCTCCCGACCATGTCAAAGCTCGTTGAGCGTATCCTACTACCACGAATCCGGCAACCACTACTAGACGGCAATATAATTCGACAAGGGCAGTTCGCCTTCCAAGAGGTTGTCAGCAGAACTAGAGGTACTTCGAATAACAGAATATATCACTAACAATATGAATCTTTCCAAATACACAGCCACAGTTTCTTTGGATGTCGAGAAAGCTTATGACAAAGTCTGGAAAGACAATCTCATCACCAAACTCCGAGATCACAGCGACATACCCGACTTATCGACAGCAGTACTGCAAGATGGTATCCCACAAGGTTCGGTACTCTCGCCAACTCTTTTTACCATACAGTATATGTCAGTGGTATCCCGAGCACAGAAACTTCTGTAATCGCACAATTCGCGGACGACACAGCACTTCTGGCCACTCACAGACGACTCTCAACCACAATAAACAGGTTACAGAAACAAGTTGACTGCACGGAAAAGTGGGCAAAATTCAACAGGATAAAAATCAACCCAGAAAAGACAGCCGCTATCATATCACACGCCGCCGACCACAACTCCATGACGGAATCGAACTGAACGGCAGACAACTCCCATGGACCACATCAGTAAAGTACCTTGGAATAACAATAGATAGCAAGATGATATTCAAACAACACATCGAAGACAAACGACAACGAATATCAAAAACAATCCACTCGATTTATCCTCTCTTGGCCAGTAAAGAAATGTACCATATAAGTAAACTAAACATCTATAAAGCAATAGTTCAACCAATGATGCTCTACGACTGCTCGTCGTGGGGCATAACCAGCAAATCCAATAGAAAACCATTACAGATTCTACAAGACAAATGCTTCAAACTCATACTTACCGCCCCATGGTGGACCAGTACAAATCAAATCCGTGCAGAACTCAACATGCCGACAGTAGACAGCCAGATCAACACCATCGCAAGAAGACTCTTTGACAAAATAGAACGGCTCAGACCTACTCGACAGCAACTACAAGAATTGGCAACAGTAGAACCAGCCCATTGGCATAGAATACTTGTTCCGCTATCCATATTACAGTACAATTAAGAACCAAGAAGCAACTCAAAAACTAGCAATATCACAACAAACAACAACGAAGCAGCAACAAGAATATATAAAAATACCATGACTGTGGGCCTCAAGGACCAAAAAACCGTGCCCAAAGGCTCTGAAATGAATACAAGGTGCCCTATTTTTTCAAATAAATGGAGTCCCCAATGAGTTACCTTACCCCGCACACTTGAGGGACCAACCTCCTCCGAAGGTAGAGCCCTAGCCATCGCACCACACACACACACACACACACACACACACACACACACACACACACACACAAAACTCTCAGTTGAGTTCAGTCAGGAGTCCCACCATTCCTAGCTGGCAGCTGCTCCACTGCTGTAGTCAAAATGTTTTTGGATGGGGTTCGCCTTTTGCAAAACACAACTTTGTTTTTTATGTCAGACATGTTTCACTGCAGTTGCACCATCATTAGTTTTATTTTATGGATGTTAAACATAAAGAATGTTCTTTACTGTTTGTACACAGGTAAATATTAGTTTTTAAAATCGTAATTACGAATTATTAAAGAACATCCAACGTTATGTATACCTTTTTACCACATGGTGTGGTTTTCCTGAGGTATTATGTTTTCTTTCACAGTTTGTCATCTGCAACCATGTACAACTTATTGTAGGCATTATTTAAGCAAAAATTACGATTTGGCAACTGTTATGGCTATGTCTGAAGTTAATTAATTCTCGGGGGGGGGGGGGGGGGCAGGAATGTTCTGTAGGTGGTGTTATCTCACAATTCTTTGAGGGCAGAGAACAGAGTTCCATTGCAGAGAGCTGTGTATTCATTTATTACTGTAGCCAAAGTTTCCAGCTGTTCGGTGACTCGATTTGCCTCTTCCTCACTACGAGAGACCGGTTAACACGCCGCTGAGCTTTTCAGTCTCAGCTGTGGAGGTTCACACAACCAGTCTTTAAAAGTCCCTAGTAGTCTTTTATTTTATTTCATCTTTAGTAACATTCAGTTCATCTTCAAGTATAGCTTGCAACGCCGACAGGTCGAAGGCAGACGTTGCCATTCGAACCAGAAAGTGCGTCACCGGCGGTTGTGGGTTCTACCTCTGTTCCCGCTAGGGCTGTTGATAATACACTCCTGAAAATTGAAATAAGAACACCGTGAATTCATTGTCCCAGGAAGGGGAAACTTTATTGACACATTCCTGGGGTCAGATACATCACATGATCACACTGACAGAACCACAGGCACATAGACACAGGTAACAAAGCATGCACAATGTCGGCACTAGTACAGTGTATATCCACCTTTCGCAGCAATGCAGGCTGCTATTCTCCCATGGAGACGATCGTAGAGATGCTGGATGTAGTCCTGTGGAACGGCTTGCCATGCCATTTCCACCTGGCGCCTCAGTTGGATCAGCGTTCGTGCTGGACGTGCAGACCGCGTGAGACGACGCTTCATCCAGTCCCAAACATGCTCAATGGGGGACAGATCCGGAGATCTTGCTGGCCAGGGTAGTTGACTTACACCTTCTAGAGCACGTTGGGTGGCACGGGATACATGCGGACGTGCATTGTTCTGTTGGAACAGCAAGTTCCCTTGCCGGTCTAGGAATGGTAGAACGATGGGTTCGATGACGGTTTGGATGTACCGTGCACTATTCAGTGTCCCCTCGACGATCACCAGTGGTGTACGGCCAGTGTAGGAGATCGCTCCCCACACCATGATGCCGGGTGTTGGCCCTGTGTGCCTCGGTCGTATGCAGTCCTGATTGTGGCGCTCACCTGCACGGCGCCAAACACGCATACGACCATCATTGGCACCAAGGCAGAAGCGACTCTCATCGCTGAAGACGACACGTCTCCATTCGTCCCTCCATTCACGCCTGTCGCGACACCACTGGAGGCGGGCTGCACGATGTTGGGGCGTGAGCGGAAGACGGCCTAACGGTGTGCGGGACCGTAGCCCAGCTTCATGGAGACGGTTGCGAATGGTCCTCGCCGATACCCCAGGAGCAACAGTGTCCCTAATTTGCTGGGAAGTGGCGGTGCGGTCCCCTACGGCATTGCGTAGGATCCTACGGTCTTGGCGTGCGTCGCTGCGGTCCGGTCCCAGGTCGACGGGCACGTGCACCTTCCGCCGACCACTGGCGACAACATCGATGTACTGTGGAGACCTCACGCCCCACGTGTTGAGCAATTCGGCGGTACGTCCACCCGGCCTCCCGCATGCCCACTATATGTCCTCGCTCAAAGTCCGTCAACTGCACATACGGTTCACGTCCACGCTGTCGCGGCATGCTACCAGTGTTAAAGACTGCGATGGAGCTCCGTAGGCCACGGCAAACTGGCTGACACTGACGGCGGCGGTGCACAAATGCTGCGCAGCTAGCGCCATTCGACGGCCAACACCGCGGTTCCTGGTGTGTCCGCTGTGCCGTGCGTGTGATCATTGCTTGTACAGCCCTCTCGCAGTGTCCGGAGCAAGTATGGTGGGTCTGACACACCGGTGTCAATGTCTTATTTTTTCCATTTCCAGGAGTGTATATCGTTACTTTTCAAAAAATATCGACTACGTCGGCGGTATACTTTTAACCGACATATCGATATCGAAATGTAAATATCGAGTAACGATATGTTTATTTTTTATATTATATTTTATCGCAATTTTCGATAAATATTTGAAATTGTTCTTTTGAAATTGTAGTTGAACATAATTTTACTTTCATTGTTTGAAGGAGTCTTACTACTTTTTGAACTTTCATCGCGTTCAATCTTTCCTTTGACTCTGTGAAGCAAGTATATAGGTGGCACTAAGTAGTAGCCCTGTTGGAGTGGGTGATGGAATGACAAGACTTCTAATGTGAAGAAATAGCACACTAGCTCATTTAAAAAAAAAAAAAACAATTTTTAACCCAAGTAGTGTGCTATTGTTTCACATTGTCATTCTTCAAAAGCAGTTGCTGAAAATGATGACGAAAAATCTAAATGCTGACGTAATCGGCGCTCGGTGCTACCAACAGAAACTGCAACGTTTAACTCCAACGCGCAATCTTGACACTACAACTGCTAGTTCGCTGACGTTTGCAGAAATGAAAAAACGGGAAAGTCGACATGAAGTGTTGCGGACAGACATGCAGTTACCATTGTTAGCAAAGTGGAGATCGCCAAAGCGTGAACGTGCATAGTTTTCATCCCATGTAGGCTTCCACGGCCGGCGTCTTCATCAGTAAACACTTCCCGGCTAAATTGCCGTGGTAGATCTGTAGAACATAGTTTTCCTTCCAATTCTTGCTCTAAGGGAGGTAGGCAGGGTGCTAGCTTGTTGATGTGCAGAGTATCTAATAATTTATCAATATTTAAATATACAGCTCTAAAACCGGCAGTATATTTACAATGTGCAGCCGATATTTTTATAGGCCGGTACGCTGGTGCTTTTCCGTCGATATATCGATACTTCCTTCGACGTACCGTGGGCCGATAGTGATACTATTTTAAATATCGATATATCGGATTCGCGATATTTTTAAAAATATCAACAGTCATGGTATAGTCTATCTCTGAACTCAAGAGCGAGAAGCGCTTTGGGTGGTGCAAGGTGGCCTTTCCTAGAAAGACCCTGCCATTGGCCTACAGGGGCACCCAAGGTCAGTTATCCGTTGCCTTTGCAGCGGTGTATGTCGGCGTGCGGTGATACACGTCGTTTCTATTCGTGGCATCTTAGTTGGCAGCGTCAGTCAATTAGCTTCGTATACTTACTGATATACTTCGATATCCGGAACTAATGGATAATCGCCCTGCATTGCAAGAAAAATAGCAGAATATGAAGAACAGGAGGCATTTGCGGAGTAACGTGGCGTGCGTTAAAGAGGCGAAACAAAAAGAACTGCTGGCTAATATTACCTGTCCCAATGAAAGGGCTGCAGTTTACGCACATGTCAGTCTCGCCACAATAGGACACAAACCAAGGAAAGCGAAAATAAATCCCATAGTTTACTGGGATCGCGACAAAGGAAAACAAGTAATTTTTGGAGGGAACCCATCGTTACAGTCAGTTTCACAAAATCGGTCTTTGGTCAAATGATAGAGGGCTTTTACATAAATCAAAAAATAATGCTGTCATTACGGAAATTATTTTTGTTTTACGCCAAAAAGTAAATTTTCTCATTATTCCTTGGCAGCAAGTTGTTTTACACGAGACGCTGTGTGTGAAATGAGATTTACCTAGGAAAGATCTGTAAGTAAACGAAAGATTCTTGTAAAGAAAACGGATATAATTGACTGACGATGGTAGTTCCTGATCCAATTGAGGAAATTAAGGGAGCTAGGCAGAAACGTCTTTTATTCTGATAAAACTCGAGTGGATAGTACCATTATTTATAGAAAATATTGGCATGATCCTGGCGCTGATGGCATTGTGGACAATGTTTGTGGAAACAATGGGATTATGGTGGTCAATATTGGATCAAAAGATGGGTTTTTACCCAACGCATTTACAAAGCGGAATATGCAGCAGAGAATTACCGTGGGCAAATAAACTACGAACATTTTTCAAATCGGATATCGACTAAAGTAATTCCGAATCTGCCATCGAACTGTGTTATTGTTACGGACAACGCTTCATGCCACAATAAGGAGTGTAAAAAGCTCCAACTAGGTCCTCGAAAAAAAGAGAAATGATTGAGTGACTATTAAAGAATAAGGAGGACGCTGATTTATCAGTGAGGGAAACAAAATTATTTGATTTAATTATACAACATAAGCTGCATTTTCTGAGTTTCCGTTTTTTTTATTCCAAACTAACCGAAAACAGCATACACAAACACTTGTCCCAGTTGTTACAGTTTTTGAAACGAAAAGTCAAGACTACTGGAGTGGATTCGGCCTCCACGTAGAGAAACGTCAGTAATACCGTCCTTAATCCAGTACTCTCAAGACATACTAGACGCCATAGTTATTAATTTAGAAAGCGACGACGACGACGACGACGAGGAGGAGGAGGAGGACAATAAGGTCAGTGACACTGTTGATGATGACCTGTATTCACTATTTACATACATCGCATTTTAATTTCTTAAAAAATACATTGTGTATGCTTTCAAACCCGACTGTGTTCATACACTGTAAAGTTTCGTTTAGTAGAAACGTACTACATGGAAGTAAAAGTATTAAATAGTTTTCCAAAATAAAGGAGGTAAAATGTGATCCAAAGCAATAAATACCTTTATCACTAGTAGTACAAAACCAGCAATAATTTAAGAACTTCGTGGTAAAATTAATTAATTTTTCGCTAGTAGAATGTGACTCAATCGCGTAAAACCTCTGATGTTTATGCAACGACAGCACTTGAATGTATTCTGTCACTAAATCTCTATGTCGGTTACTATTCACCTGATTCTAAGACATATTGCATAAAACATGTACGTAATAGCTGTCCTAAACACTGCTGAAATTTCCTTCGAAACGTGTACACCGATTATAGACTTCTATGCAAAAAGCTTGACATACTATGTGCGTTCACATATTCATTTTTATTTTATGGTAAGAACTTTATTTTTAAGTGAATAACATTGCTGTAGATTAACAAAAAAATGGTTCAAATGGCTCTGAGCACTATGGGACTTAACATCTTAGGTCATCAGCCCCCTAGAACTTAGAACTACTTAAACCTAACTAACCTAAGGACATCACACACATCCATGCCCGAGGCAGGATTCGAACCTGCGACCGTAGCAGTCCCGCGGTTCTGGACTGCAGCACCTAGAACCGTGTAGATTAACAATCACCATTACATACTATACACTTATGCCAGTACTTTTTCCAATTCCCGAAACACTTTTGGAACTGTTTCTTGGGGATAAATTACAGATCTCTTAACTATCCATTTTTAATTTCCTCCATGCATGTAAAACCGCTGCCCTTTAAGGCCTGCTTTGAAATGTTTGTTTTGTGTCCTTGTTTTACTCGTAGCAGACTCACCAAAGGCAATATTTAACATTTCTAAAAATTTTATACTTCATTCCATTCTTATAACAAAATTTACATACAAAACAAATAATTATTGATACTACGGAAACACATGTAACCTTCTTGACAGCTGAAAAGACTAAATACCCAATATGCATAACATTGTACAGATTCTTTTTACGCATGTTTACGAAGACAGTGACAAAAAAGTAGTGCGGATCAGATTAATACAAACACGCGAAATTATAAATTTCTCGCACTTCAAAGAAAATTTATACCTTCTCATAGAGAAACAAAGTAAGAATAAGCTTTATATTCTACAGATTGATTGCACGATACCGGGTTCGTTTTACGAATAGCTGCAGAGGAATGTACATTCACATGAACAGGCATTCGGTTCTCTGTTTATAGTACAACCTGACTTACGTTCCTATATTAATATTATTTACTCTGTAACGTTGTTTCGGAAGAAGCTATCGTTTTTTATCTTCCTTATGGTCTTAACGCATTTGTCTAAAAATAAAGGCTACCGGGACGTATCTGTACACGGCGTCGCCACAGATTTGAAGTGCGCGCCGCGGCAGGGTCGGCAGTACGTTGTGAAACAGCCTGTAGAAGCGCCTCGTGACGTACCTGATTAGGCAGAGTGGGGGCTCGCTAGCTCGCTCTTAAGAGTTTACCGGCAGACTATATGCCTCCCTGCGCGAGCCTTGAGATCGTGCAAGCAGGCACCACATTTTCACTGTGTGAACAACTAAAAAGACTAAATATGCTTCAACACGTACAAAAATGGAAGTCTACAGAAACCAGACAGCCATAATTACAAGTCTGCACCCGCACATAGAAACTATAATACGCAACACAATCTGCACAAACTACAGGCCAGAAACCAAGGTCTCGAAATTACACAGTCCCAACAGACAAACACAAGCCAGGCAGCTCCCAGAACGGGGTGATAACGAAAGCAACTAATGACGTCACCGAAAAAGACACAGAGGACGAACTAATCAAACTAGGGCTTGAGTTCACGAAAGTGAATAGAATCACCTCAAGAGAATACGGAAAACGCATTCGAAAGTAAGGGTCATCTCCCGTAGGAAAGAAACAATACACCAACTATTAAACAACTGCTTCAGGATTTTCCACAAGTTCCACCCAGTGGAACAATGACACGTACCACCACCGCAGTCGGCACAGTGCGTAAGATGTCACACGTTCGAGCACGCTACGGAAAACTGTAAAAACAAGCCATTGTGCAACAGATGTGGAGGGGACCAAACCTGCCAACAGGACACAAACAAACCATTCTGCGTCAACTGCAGCGGGGAGCACCTCTCGATGGACATGAACTGTAAAAAACGACCAAAAGCACCGATATCGATAGACGCCACAGCTAAGATTTTTCGTCCATTGGTTCATCTGTGCAGACAAACAGACGACAACGAAAGAGTGCGAACGATAGCGTGTGAGGACTTTCTCACAGCAACAACGCTGTCACTCCTAAATATATTACCGGACAGGAAACCCCTCGTCCTAACCACGATGAAGGACATATTCATTTCGCGACTGGAAAAGATTTTGGATGTCTTGCAAGCATGTAACTGCATCCACTTCAGTATCTGCCGGGCAGACAGCAACCAAAATGACATAAGGGAAGATAGCAGTCAGACTGAAAAAAGCTAGCAAGTTCACCAGTATAAACAAGATGAACACAGAAATAGAAATGCGAATGGCTGCAATACAAAAAAAAGCCAATAATGGAACACCTAATCAAGAGGGAAGACATTCAAATCCTAGGAATGACAGAAACCGGGGTGAGGCAAGCTCCGATGAACATATTGGATTACTCATGCTGCCGTGAAGACGAGACACACAGGGTGGGCACATGGCGGCATAGCTATACTACACCACAAAAAGCTAGCGACCGTTCAATTCGAACTTCCACAGCGCTTCGACAAACATACAGTACTAGCAATAAAAGTAGCAGCGAAGACATTTAGAACAATTCACAACGCCGTTACATACGTCCCCCCACAGAGGAAATACCAAAAGATCTTTAGGACCAAGCATCATCCTCGGAGACTTTAATGCAAGGTCAATAAATTTCGGAGAAAACGGACAAACAGAAATGGCAAACAATTGGAAGAACTAATGGAGGAAGACACACACATTTTGCGAATGCCCAACACCAAACCCAATTTAATAAATCAAATAGGTTCGACACCGGACCATATACTACACACAGCAGACCTAGCAAGGCACATAGGAAATAGGAGACAGCACAGGAAGCGACCACCTCCCGCTCCTCACAACTAGCACAGCAATAAACCCAGAACGGACAAAACCGGTAACAAATACATATAAGGACAGGAAGAACATACATAAAAACAAATACGTCGCCCACATCAAGGAAAAGCTAACGGCAGCAAAGGAAGGAATTACGGACCAGCAGGAAATGGAGGAATTAAATGGACACATTACGACCGGAATTTGGGCACTAGCTTCGATAGCATCGCAAACACGTAGAATTGCGGAGGGAGTTCAATGAATTCCAGCGAACATACTTGTGCTCATAAAACAAAAAAGAAAAGTATATGCACCATTCAAACAAAACCGCGATCCAACGATAAAAAACCAATGGAACCGGATAAATCATCTTATAACTCATATAAATCATCTTATAACTGTCATCTGCTTGCTGTACAAATTGTAAATAGCCTTTCGCTCCCTGTATTTTACCCCTGCCACCTTCAGAATTGGAAAGAGAGTATTCCAATCAACATTGTCAAAAGTTTTCTCTAAGTCTACAAATGCTAGAAACGTAGGTTTGTCTTTCCTTAATCTTTCTTCTAAGATAAGTCGTAAGGTCAGTATTCCCTCACGTGTTCCAACATTACTACGGAATCCAAATTGATCTTCCCCGAGGTTGGCTTCTATCAGTTTTTCCATTCGTCTGTAAAGAATTCGCGTTAGTATTTTGCAACTGTGACTTATTAAACTGATAGTTCGGTAATTTTCACATCTGTCAACACCTGCTTTCTTTGGGATTGGAATTATTATATTCTTCTTGAAGTCTGAGGGTATTTCTCCTGTCTCATACATCTTGCTCACCAGATGGTAGAGTTTTGTCAGAAATGGCTCTCCGAGGGCTGTCAGTAGTTCTAATGGAATGTTGTCTACTCGGGGGGCCTTGTTTCGACTCAGGTCTTTCAGTGCTCTTGTCTAACTCTTCACGCAGTATCATATCTCCCATTTCATCTTCATCTACATCCTCTTGCATTTCCATAATATTGTCCTCAAGTACATCGCCCTTGTACAGACCCTCTATATACTCCTTCCACCTTTCTGCTTTCCCTTCTTTGCTTAGAACTGTGTTTCCATCAAAGCTCTTGATATTCCTGCAAGTGGTTCTCCTTTCTCCAAAGGTCTCTTTAATTTTCCTGTAGGCAGTATCTATCTTACCCCTAGTGAGGTAAGCCTCCACATCCTTACATTTGTCCTCTAGCCATGCCTGTTTAGCCATTTTGCACTTCCTTTCATCAATTAAATCCAATATTTCTTCTGTTACCCAAGGGTTTCTACCAGCCCTCGTCTTTTTACCTATTTGATCCTCCGCTACCTTCACTATTTCATCCCTCAATGCTACCCATTCCTCTTCTACTGTATTTCTTTCCCCCATTCCTGTCAATTGTTCCCTTATGCTCTCCTTGAAACTCTGTACAACCTCTGGTTCTTTCAGTTTATCCAGATCCCATCTCCTTAAATTCCCACCTTTTTGCAGTTTCTTCAGTTTGACCACAATCTATTGGTTATGAACTGTAGATTAAGAGTCCACATCTGCCCCTTGAAATGTCTTACAATTTAAAACCTCGTTCCTAAATCTCTGACTTACCATTATACAATCAATCTGATATCTTTTAGTATTCCAGGGTCCTTCCATGTATACAACCTTCTTTCATGATTCTTGAACCAAGTGTTAGCTATGATTAAGTTATGCTCTGCACAAAACTCTACCAGGCGGCTTCCTCTTTCATTTCTGTCACCCAATCCATATTCACCTACTATGTTTCCTTATCTCCCTATTTCAGTCACCCATGACCATTAAATTTTCGTCTCCCTTCACTACCTGAATAATATATTTTATCTCATCATACATTTCATCAATTTCTTCATCATCTGCAGAGCTAGTTGGCATATAAACTTGTACTACTGTAGTAGGCGTGGGCTTCGTGTCTATCTTGGCCACAATAATGCGTTCACTATGCTGTTTGTAGTAGCTTACCCGCACTCCTATTTTTTTGTTCATTATTAAACCTACTCCTGCATTACCCCTATTTGATTTTGTATTTATAACCCTGTATTCACCTGACCAAAAGTCTTGTTCCTCCTGGCACCGAACTTCACTAATTCCCACTATATCTAACTTCAACCTATCCATTTCCCTTTTTAAAATTTCTAACCTACCTGCCCGATTAAGGGATCTGACATTCCACGCTCCGATCCGTAGAACACCAGTTTTCTTTCTCCTGATAATGACGTCCTCTTGAGTAGTCCCCGCCCGGAGATCCGAATGGGGGACTATTTTACCTCCGGAATATTTTACCCAAGAGGACGCCATCATCATTTAATCATACAGTAAAGCTGCATGCCCTCGTGAAAAATTACGGCTGTAGTTTCCCCTTGCTTTCAGCCGTTCGCAGTACCAGAACAGCAAGGCCATTTTGATAAGTGTTACAAGGCCCGATCAGTCAACCATCCAGACTGTTGCCCCTGCAACTACTGAAAAGGCTGCTGCCCCTCTTCAGGAACGACACGTTTGTCTGGCCTCTCAACAGATACCCCTCCGTTGTGGTTGCACCTACGGTACGGCCATCTGTATCGCTGAGGCACGCAAGCCTCCCCACCAACGGCAAGGTCCATGGTTCATGGGGGGAGGTTTTGGATATAGTTAAGTAGGTAATTCCCCCCACCCCGCAAAAAAGTCATGTAATATCTTGTATAAACACCTTTTATTCACCTGACACGTTCCACATCATTATTGTCATCTATGGAACAAGTACTATTCTGATCTAATCTAGAATATCGTCGGAGAAGAAACAATACCGCGTAAGTAGCAAAATAAGATTTTTACACGAGAGACAAAAAACTGTCTAAAATGCCTAATACCGGGTGATCAAACAGTCAGTATAAATGTGTAAACTGAATAAATCACGGAATAATGTAGATAGAGAGGTACAAATTGACACATATGCTTGGAATGACATGGGGTTTTATTAGAACCAAAAAATACAAAAGCTCAAAAAATGTCCGACAGATGGCGCTTCATCTGATCAGAATAGCAATAATTAGCATAACAAAGTAAGACAAAGCAAAGATGATGTTCTTTACAGGAAATGCTCAATATGTCTACCATCATTCCTCAACAATAGCTGTAGTCGAGGAATAATGTTGTGAACAGCACTGTAAAGCATGTCCGGAGTTATGGTGAGGCATTGGCGTCGGATATTGTCTTTCAGTATCCCTAGAGATGTCGGTCGATCACGATACACTTGCGACTTCAGGTAACCCCAAAGCCAATAATCGCACGGACTGAGGTCTGGGGACCTGGGAGGCCAAGCATGACGAAAGTGGCAGCTGAGCACACGATCATCACCAAACGACGTGCTCAAGAGATCCTTCACGCGTCTAGCAATACTTTTTTTCTTGTTCTAATAAAACCCCATGTCATTCCATGCATGTGTGTCAATTTTTACCTTTCTATCTACATTATACCGTGGTTTATTAAGTTTTCAAATTTATACTGATTTTTTGATCACCCGGTACATTTCACAGCGGCGCTAAATTTAAATCGTAGCACTACAAGGAAGTATTGAATCAAATAAAAATGTGAAACAAAAAAAATACGCTTTAGAAAGCTTAATTACGGCAGATACGCGGAATTGTCTTGGTATTTATGCCATGATCTGCTACTTACGCAGTATTTGTTTGTCAGTCTCCCGGCACGACTTGGCACATTTACGTTGGTATTTGGTAGTAAGAACACGTTTTGGAGTATTAATCACTTTTATCGAAAGACTTCATAGAAACATTTTAAATAAATATACTGTTTACATAGTTGCAATAATGTCTGCACATTTCTTGAAGAAAAATCCTAAACGTCGCTCAAAACAGCAACAGAGAATTACCCTGCACTGATACTCGTCACACAGTTACCTCCGCGATAATTTTCATTCATAAGGAATGTTGTCAGAATAACTATGGCAATCTTTAGGAAGAACAGATTTAAGTTGTTGTAAATGATCCCATTTGGATTTCTTGGCCGGCCGGGGTGGCCGAGCGGTTCTAGGCGCTATAGTCTGGAACCGCGCGACCGCTACGGTCACAGGTTCGAATCCTGCCTCGTGCATGGGTGTGTGTGATGTCCTTAGGTTAGTTAGGTCTAAGTAGTTCTAAGTTCTAGGGGACTGATGACCTGAAAAGTTAAGTCCCATAGTGCTCCGAGCCATTTGAACCATTTTTCTTTTATTTCTTGATTTCGGGAAGCAAACATTTCCAAGAATTTTCCTCGGACGCCTCGGTAATTCTTGCCATACCTTGTTGAAAGAGCACTTGTAGTACATAATACCATTTGGGCGGTACTGTAGCGCCCTCAGATCGGTAACTGTAGGCTCATTTTTTTACAGCTCTTCCAGGCCTAATTGAGTCTGAGTCGTATAGCCACAAACTTTTCTCTGCGTAGTTGAAGAAAAAGGAATAATCTAGGTAATGGACTTCGCATGGCTGTGGCTTTTTTCTTGCTTCTTTAGATATCATAGCGTATTGGCTAGGAAGTGTAACTTTACGTCCTTTAAGCTTGCACTCAATGGAACTGTAAACTGAGTCACATCCCATCTGAGTATGGCCTTTCTCCAAAAACTTTTGTGTAATCATTACTCCAGTATCAATTGCTAATCTTAAAAGAGCATTTGATAATATCACATTTCTGTTCTGATATATGCAGCCGTCAGAATACAGAATGACTTTAACGGGATTTTCCTTAATCGTTCTGGATTGGATGTCCACGATCCATGAGGCAAAACATGATGCAACTAAAGCACCTTGCGTTTCATCGAACCAGTAACATACTGCATCACGACTTACTAAATTATACATTGTAAAGTTATGAACAGCTAACTTTGTTTTATAAAAACTGCACTTGCACTTAAAAATGGAGCTACTTTCACGGCCTGTAAGTCCATGGTGTACAACGAGCAAAGCTTCTGCTGGGTTTCTTTCTTGTCAGCATCTTTTTGCATCCTTGCCTGCTCTTTCCGTTCTGTGTGTTGCTTCCACACGTCTTCACTCAAGTTACCAAGCCTGTTAACTACAAGCAGCCGCGGTGGTCTCGCGGTTCTAGGCGCGCAGTCCGGAACCGTGCGACTGCTACGGTCGCAGGTTCGAATCCTGCCTCGGGCATGGATGTGTGTGATGTCCTTAGGTTAGTTAGGTTTAAGTAGTTCTAAGTTCTAGGGGACAGATAACCACAGCAGTTGAGTCCCATAGTGCTCAGAGCCATTTGAACCATTTTTTTTTTGTTTTTGTTTTTTTTTTTTGTTTTTGTTTTTTGTTAACTACAACACAAGTCGCACTGGTCTTTCTTGGGGGAAAATAAGCTAATATTACCATCATCTAAAATCGAGTTAAAGGTAGCCCGACTTAATGGTGAAATCTTCTCCACATGACATTTTTCCACGTTGAGTCCATGCAGCCGTTGTATGGATTGTAGAATAGGCTCAAGGTACAACTTGGAGGAGGATTTTCTTCAGTAATGCGACGGACTGTTCATTCTTTAATCCCAAGAGTATTGAGGAACATTTTTTTTTCATACTTTATGTTTCCCCAGCTCGTTTTTCAAACAATAAATGAGCGTCCCTTTTCTCCTGGATTCGCTAATGTTCTTCCCTGGACGTTTGATTGTAATTACGTCTACAAGGTTGATAACGTAAACCTTTCTCTGATACCATGACATCGTTTCCCAAAATGTGTTAAATACTGCCTGCCTATCATCAGCAGAAAACTGATGACACTTACTTTGAACGGATTTCTGGCACATCTTTGAAGCACGTAATGGGTCTAATTTTCGTGCCTCTCTTGGAGTATCATTAGTGATTTTACTAATTCGACATCTTTTGTATCCAATATTCGCCTGTCCACGCATTCTCAGAATTTTATTGGCATTTTTCTTCCAATCTTCAGGATGTGATTTAGACTCCCGTTTTCTGTCACTGCTTACGTCACCATAGAATTCTTCGCCTTCACTGTCAGCATCATTATTGCTCCCGCGATCTTCCGATAATTTATCCAGAGTGTTTGGCAAACAGTGAGCACCATCGCATAGCAATGAGTGTGAAGTACTGTCGTCTCTAGTGGAAACAGTGACTGTGGTTTCATTTTGAGTATTGTTGGATACATCCACTGAAGTTTCTAGACGGAAAAATATTTATATATTCATTTAAGCGGACAAAGATGAGATGTATTCATGAGAACGACGGCATCAGTATTACTATTAACAATAATCCCAAGAAAATTTACCTGCGTCATTAGATGTTGCAGGATCACTAACCGAGAACACTATTTACTAAATTAATTCTTCTTCGGTAAATGTAACTTCAGCGTTACGACTTTTTTCGCCTGTTGTTTGTTCTGCATTTACGGGAGATCCTACAAGAAAGTGGACAGTGTAGAAATCTTTGTCAGAAATGAATAAAGCACAGAACGAGTGCAGTGGAGGCGTTCTGTTTTATATCACAATAAGACACTTGCGGTGCTACTAACACTCAAAGGTGAATAATAGCAGCAAATAAATTGTTTTATTAATCACTCACTCTCAGGAACGATTCTCCGCTTTCATAAGGTGACTTCAGCTGAGAAAAAATTTCCTCTTCATTAAAAAGACATCTATATCGCTGTCCATTATCACGAATGAAGCTACAAGCATGGAACCACTTTCGAGCACTGTTAAATACGCAATAAGGCAGTAACTATGTGCTCTCTCTCGCTCTCACTCTAAAACTCTGGCTGCATATGCCAGGTGTGTGGGCAGTTTAAGCAGCGGAGCTGCTGTTCCTGCGTTGACCTCTTTGGGGTGCAGTGGGACCTAACGTGTTAAGCTGTCCTCACTGGGTGTCGTTGATTGTGACGCCCTTTGTTTCTATATCGGGCTGCAAGAGAAGACTACTATCGCAGTAGGTCGGGCCAACGTGTTGTTGGCCTGTGGTGGACCTGTTGGCCCAGACCACGAATCAGGCGGCTGCCAGAGTGTTCTGTATTGCTGTAGAACACTCTGGCGATTTGCCGGAAGCCATCCCGCAGGAAAGGGATGCCAGCTTCCTCGTGTAGCAGCCTCGTCGGGTAGCGAGGCGGCTTGTGGAGCGCAAGTCGCAGCGCCCTGTTTTGCACGCGTTGGAGCGTCGCAATATGCGTCGCTGCCTCGTTACCCCACACCACAGCCGCGTATTCCAGTACCGGCCGGACAAGGGACAGATACATGGTGAGGCCGTGGCGTGGAGGAAGTGTCGATGAAGGATTGAGCAGTGGGTAAAGCGCACGAATGCGCCCCACTGCCCGCCCTCTGACGTCTCGGACGTGTGGCAGCCACGTCAGGTGCCTGTCCAACGTCACCCCGAGGTATTTGCCGGTCCGCAACCGTGGGATGGGGCCCCCCATGATCGTGACCGGCGGTAGGTCCGGTGGCAGCCTCTTCCTGCTGAAGACGGCAGCCTGACTCTTCGCAGCGTTGAACTTCAAGCGCCATTTCGTGGACCAAGCATCCAGGACGTCACATCCGAGCTGGAGGCGGCGGCGCATCTCGGCCGCGTTCATGCTGCGGGTGAACAACGCCGTGTCGTCGGCATAAAGTGCCAACTCCACGCGTCCCACCCGCAGGGCGTCGGCGGTGTACAGGGACTACAGCAGGGGGCCGAGGACCGACCCCTGCGGCACTCCCGCTCGAGTCTGCCGGTCGGTGGAAGTGCCTCCATCTGCTCGGACGTGGAATATGCGTCCCGAGAGATACGAGCGCAGGACCACCACGTGCGACGTCGGTACCCCGTGCGCTAAAAGTTTGTACACGAGGCCGTCGTGCCACACGAAGGCCTTGGAGACGTCGAGAAGCACAGCCCCTAGATACTTCCGCGTCTCCAGTGCTCGCATCGCCTGCTCCACGAGGCGCAACAGCTGCTGCGTGGTAGAGTGGCCGCTCCGGAACCCAAACTGCTCCTCGGGAATGAGTTGCTGTTCCGTCTCGTGGCGCAGCAGCCGCTCCATGTACAACTTCTCAAAACACTTTTGAGAGGGACGGGAGCAGACTGATCGGCCGGTAGTTCGCTGCCTGGCGTGGATCCTTGCCGCTCTTGGGGATGGCAACCACTTCCGCATGTTTCCACGCGGAAGGGAAGGTCCCAGAGCGGAGGATACTGTTAAAGATGTCCGCCAGAGATTGGTGTACCTCCGGCGGAAGCATCCTCAACAGGCCCTTGGTGACACCATCTGTGCCACCCGCCTTCTTCGGCTTGAGTCGACGGAGCTGCAGGTCCACTTCCTCAGCTGTGATTTGCTCGATCGAGTCGTTTTCCTCCCGTGCAGCGAGGAAAACCGGTAGGCGGTCCTCCACCAGACGGACGTGGTCGGGATCGACCACACCATCAGCAGGTTGAAAATTTTCCGCGAACGTGTCCGCGAGGATGCTGGCTTTCGCATCTGGCTCGCAGACTACGTTCGCACCCGTATGGAGAGGCGGGACTCGCTGGCGACGACGAAGGAAACGCTTGGCGGTCCGCCAAGCACTACCATCTGTCGTTGTTAGGGTGGTCACCAGGCCCGCCCAGTCCCGATTTCGATGTTCCTCGATGGCGGCCCGAATCTCGCGCCGCGCCCTGTTGAGGCGGCGCTTCGTGTCTGGCAGCCGTGTGAGCTGCCACTCCCGGAAGAGGCGATTCTTGTTTGTGATCGCCTCTAGGATGTGCGGCGGGAGTTGGCGCGAAATCTCTCGCGGGCGTCCCGGCCGCCTGGGGGTGGCCGCCTCCGCTGCAGCCAGTGTGTGCCGCGTAAAGAAGGCCAACGCTTCGTCAGCCTCTTGCACCGCGGGAATGGGGTGCGCCCTCGAGGCGGTCTAGGACCTAGTCACGGAAGCGTGCCTCGTCTATGCCACGGAAGTTGTGGCGCTCGGACGGCATAGATGCACCGATGACGTCCATGTCGAAGACCACCGGGAGGTGATCGGACGACATGGCGCATCTAACGGTGGCAGATGTGAAGTGCCCAACACCTTTGAGCACGGCGATGTCGAGCACATCTGACTGGCCGCGATGGGGGAAGACGGTGTGATCGTAAGGCCCCAGTACTATCGCGCCATACCGTTGTGCGGCGCGAAGGAGGCGGCGGCGGCCGCTGGCGGTGGTGATGCGGGAGTTCATTGCGGGTGACTTGAATGCCAAGCACCCGCAATGGAAGACTTTCCCGCGCAGTGCCAGCAGGGCGTCGACGTCAGCCTCCTGAAGCAGTCCCCTCGGCGGCCTGTAGGCCGCAACGAAGGTGATGACCCCCGCCGTCGTAGTGACAGCCGCCCCAGTGGCCTCCATTGCAGCGAGGGGCGGTAGCTGAACGTCATGATGTTTCAGGGACGCCTTGATATAGATAGCCGTCCCGCCGCCGTGGGTCAACCTGTCGGTGCGGTAGCACCGATAGTTGGCCACCTTCACATGTATTCCCGGCTTCAGGAAGGTCTCGCACACGAGGCAGATGTCAATTGCCTCGTCGCGCAAGAACTCCCTGAATTCCCCTTGTTGGGGGACCAAACTGTTTGCATTGAATGCGCAAACGGTGAGGCCATGGATATGGTGATTATCCATGGCGCGGTGGAGTTGCAACGCCGGCCTGAAGGGCCGACGTGACCGCGGTGACGAGCACCGGGAGTTGCTCGAGCAGCCGGCTCAACGACCGGAAGAGCGATCGGAGCTCGGCTGCGTCGGTGGCCGAGGGGGCGGTGGGGGCCGCTGGGGCGGTCTCCGCCACTGGGGCGGCCGGTTGCGACTGCCGTGGAGCATCGGCAGCCGGTCGCGGTTGCGGCGCAGCACGAGGTGCCGTCCTCTGCAGCGACAGAGTGTCGTCGGCAGTCCGTTGTGCAGCGGCAGGGGTGGCCCGGCCTGCGCACCGGCGACGCCTGCGCGTGGCGGCAACTCGCGCGCTCTGCGTGGGCGCGGGGGTTGCCACCCCCACGGGCGAAGCCGTGGACGGCGCGGTCGGGTGCTGCGTCTCGCCCGCCACCTGTTCCGAACTTCGGGTGGTGGAGGCTGATGATGGTGGCGGCAGCAAAGCTGGTGGACGGGTGCACCTTACGAGAAGGAGCAGCCCCTCCCCTCTGTCGATTTCGGCCCCTTTTAAAGGCCGAACAGCCTCTGTAGCTGGCAACGTGCGTGCCGCCGCAGTTGCAGCACGTCGGCTTTTCTTCCCGAACAAGCCCGCAGGACTTGCTCTCGTGCTGCCCCGCGCACTTGACGCAGCGGGGCAACATGGAGCAGTAGCGGGAGACGTGGTCGAGCCTCTGGCAGGAAAAGCACTGGGCCCTCTTGCCTTTGGCCCGGAGAAGTTCCACCGCGACCTTGACCCGGCCGACCCGCTGTACCTGGAAAATCTTCCGATTTTCCAGGCTGTCAACGAGGACAACCTGGTACAGCGGCATGTCGCGGTGTGTGCGTGGAGACTTCATCAGCCCGGTGGACCGGACGCCGAAGCCCATGTCCTCTAGCTCCTCTCGAAGGTAGTCCCCACCAAACTTGAGGGGAAGGTGGCGGAATACCACCTTCAGAAGTTTGAGCGGCTCGGAGGGGTGCACGTAGCACGGGAGGCCATCTTTGCGGATGGCGTCCATCACCGCGCGGTACTCCTCGTTGGACGACACTGTGACCTTGTAGAGGTCACGGCCAGCGTTCTTGACAGCGGCGGACGTGGCCACCCTGTCCAGTTTGTGCTGGAACTACTTGTACTCGCCGGCCCATTGGATGACGATAGGCGGCGGCTTCTTCTGGGCCGGCGCCAGAGGCGCGGCGCCATCCTCCATCGCATCGACGCGTGCGCCCGCAAACGTGTTGGCGGTCGGCAGCAGGGTCGGTTGCTGCAGCGCAGCGGCCCTGGCAGTGTGCCGCCGGGGTGGGGCGACAAAACCATCCTCGTCCGGCTGCCGGGAGGCGGCAGGTGAACGAGTGGGCCGCCGCGTTTTCTTCGTCGATCTCTGCGTGGCGGTGCTCCGGGAGGAGCCCGCGATAGTCATCCCAGACTGTGTGGTGGAGGTGCGGGAGGCCCTGGCTGCCTTCTTCCGCGGCCTCGCTGCTTCATATGTCTGAGAGGGAGTGTCTGAATCGTCATGCGTCACAGCCCGGCGCTTTCTGGGCGCGCGGGCAGCGTCAAGGTCGGTGTGACGGCGCTCTGACTCGGCAATCGCCTCAGCCAGGTCGATGTCCTCCATCTCGGTGGCCGCAGCTAGCGCAGCCACGGGCTCTTCTTGTGTCTCTGGAGCCAGGGGGGCAACCGGGGGCACATCGACCTCTTGAATGGTCGAGGCCAGCGGCGCAACTCCCGCCGAGGCCGGGACCGCAAACTCGTGCGATGCGGCCGGGGGGGCTCTCGGTGGCACACCCGACACCTGCTGCCTCGTGTGCGGTAGAGCGGCAGCCTTCTGAGTGTTACAGAAGGCGAGTATAGCCGCCTCGTCGTCCTCTCGACCAGAGTAGGAGCCCCCGTGGGCGAGTTTGTTTATAAGAATGAACACCCGATCACGAGAGTGCGCGTCAGAATTCGAAGAGTCAATCCTGTCATCGTCAGTTGTCGAAAGCCGGTTCGTCATAAGTGGGGGGCCGGATGGGGCCGCCACCGGGATCAATTCAGTCGCCTGAGCTGGCCCCGACGGGCGGCGATCCGCCACAGCCTTCGCAAGTAAAGCGTCCTCTCTCATTGACATCTCGAACAGCACTGCGTCGCGTGACTATGTGCTGTGGCTGCGCGCGCTTTTGTATTTACGCGGCATTGTTTACAGTATCCATAGATTGTTGATAAGCGGTATTTAATTCTCTACCGTTCCGCGGTATTGTCATATATTTATTTGCTGTGTCACATACGCAGTATTGTTTTAGATAATTTTTTATGGTAAATAATTAAAAGTTCGTCATTATGACGTTAAGGGCAGATGTGCGTATGGTCAACGACATCATCTGACTGAAAACGAAAAATCGCCAATTTGTCGTAACGCAACGTAGCCGAATTAACCCTGGTGAGGTGATATTTTTGTAACTCAACTGGTGAGTTTGGGTTATAGTTACCCAATAATTTCCATGGCCCTCATACTTCAATGTTGAAGGAGAACTGAAAAGTTTCTACATACATTGCAAAAGTAACTTTTATTGACATCTCTGAACAACTTTTGGCAGCAGAAAATTATTTACAGTGAACAGAATAGACAATTTTTCAAATATATGTAAGTCCATAACAAATTTTGCAACATGTCACGAAATACATATATCTGCAAATTTTTTATAAACAAATAAACCAAATTTGAATATTACAGTATAAAGCAACAATGAAACTTTGTAATAACTTGTTTCAAAAAAATGTGCTTTTATACACAGAAGAATTGGCAAGCCATTACTCTACGCAATTTCGGCATACAGGAATCGTGCGGGTTCTGCAAATCGGTACGTTGCAGCTGTTGCAGACCTTTCTCGTGTTTCTGTCAGAGCCTGGTGGGCACTTCTTACACCTCACTTGTTTGTGCAAGTCTCGTCTGGCTTCACATGGAACTGGTATCTTGAGAATTCTGCTGATGTTTAGCCGCAATTCACGGGGCAAATGGTCGTTTTGAAGTCTACGATTGAGATGAGGGTCTACGAGTTCCTTGGCAAGATTTTTGATGTATTCCAATCTCGTTAGCTCTGGATTCCCTGGAAATCGACGGTAGGTAACATAGGTACTCACTAGGCTAATGTTCATTAGAGTGAAAAATATGGCTGATGGCCATCGTCTTGTGCGTCGACTTCTTGAGTATATCGTGCATTTCTCATCTAAGGCGTCGACCCCACCTTTTGTGTTGTTATAAAAGGCAATGATTTCTGGTTTCTGGATCAGTTGACTGGGTATGGTGCATTGAGGATACGAGTAGGATGGCCTTGCCTTTCTTTGGTACGTAAGAGAGTAGTGTTGTCTCCTTTGTGAAACCATAGAGAGCTTTTCCTACTTCTTTCCCTGGCAGGTAAAAATTCTTTCGGTATTTTTTGTTTATTTTTTCACAGTGTTCCTACGTATGTCAAGCCCCTTTACGTAGTTCCTGTACGAGGGCAATGGACGAAAACCAATTGTCTGCTGTGATATTACGGTTACTTCCGATATGGGTTTGGTCAGTTGCAACACTGCTTGAGTTGGCTTGGAAAATTTCTTCTCATCAGTGAGTATTCTGCCATCAGTATCCTTTCCGGAGTAAATGTAGGCGTTTAGCAAGTAGTGAGTTTTTGCATCTGCCAAAGCCATTATTTTGAGTCCATATTTTCTAGGTTTGCTGGGGATATACATTTTAAAGCAGCATCGACCACGATAGCCCACGAACATTTCGTCAATGCAAGCGTACATACCAACTGAGTAACTAGCCATACAGTTTTTCATTAACTCTTGGAAAACCCATTTTATAGGAGCTGTTGCATCAAATTTTTTCCTCACATCTCTGTCTGAGGCGTCATCAAAACGTATACTGAGCAGTAACACCAAGACCCTCTTCAGTGACTTTGTACAACGAAAAATATCACGACCAGTACCGTCGGTTGCAAATATAGCTTGAAGATCTTCACTATTAGATTTGAAGATGGCTGTGAACATAAGAAGCCCCAAAAAAGCCTTGAACTCGATCACATCCAAGTCTTTGTAGTCAGCTCTTGTACCATCAGACAACTTTTCCCTTGTGAGGGCCAATTTTTTATTGGTTTGCAGAATTATTTCATTCAGTATTCTCTCACTAAAAAGTAGCGTCCAAGCAGTCTGGGGTCTACAAATCTGACCAAGGGCTTTAGCAGGGCCAATTAATCCTGGTAAATGTGAAATATTAGGTTTCCTTGTGCGAACATTCGAAGCTGGAGGTTTTTTGGACCATATGAAACGGTTCTTCCCATAATACTTCTTTCGCTCGTATTGACGACTCTGCCTTTTTGAATGGGGTTCGTTTTCATCTGATGACGATGTGTATGTTTCAAAGGAATGTGGTGGTTGTAGTGAACTTGCTGATCCAGGGACTGTAGCATTAGGTATACCATGCACTTCATTCTCAGCTTCACATACTTATTGCTCTGATTCGGTTTCATGGGCACTCTCGAAACCTTGTTCTATAACATTTTCATCCCCACTACATTCACTCTGACCCATCCAGTATAGATCTCACCCAGTCACCAAATCCAGGATCACTAGGTTTCATAGACCACCTTCTAAATGGGATGTCAGCTGAAAATCGGAAAACGAGAAAATCTCAAGGTAACTAACGTGATTATCAATAAGCCGAGTTTGAACTCGCTGCTTTGATGAGAATTGCATCCAGGGTTATTAGTTATCACAGGAAACCTGCTAGATGCCATACTACCTATAAAATAGAATACGATAATATTCCAAAAAAAGTTCCGCAACTGGTGAGGTTGATTTTATATGCGATTTTTTAAAGTTACTGGGCATTTTTAACCCAAACAACTCACCGCTCTGTTGAGTACCACGCTTCAGGCCGACTTGCAACAAATTGACTTGAAGGTATAGGAACCCAAAATGATATACTCACGACAATCTGGTGATGTTGGGTGTCAGATACCCAGCTAAATCTTTGAAGCCCCATTATTACCAGTTACGGGTTAAATCCACCGACAGAAGGATGAACAATAGCGAAAAAACCACGCGAAACGGACTCCATGGGAGACAGCCTAATAAAACAGATACCCACATGCGGAGACAACAGACTGACTACGAACGAAAACATCAAGGACCTAATCATCAAACCACAGTTCCACCTAAATCTACCAAGATACAAATATCTATACCCACCGCAAATCACAGCAATAGCGACAGAGAAAGTACACCCCGGAAAACACAAGGAGTTAGAGACAATCACAAGAGGAAAACACCTACCGGAGCACCTGCAAAGTAACAACATACAGTACTAAAGAAGAAATCGTAACAGGAAAGACATGCAACACTGGCTGAGGTTTTAGGGGGTTTCCCTCAGCTGTAAGACAAATGTCAGGGTTGTGTGTATCCCCCAAGCCAACAAAAATTAAGGAAAATACAAAAAAATTAATTTTGGAAAACTACTGCAGATACACGTCTCGGACATGCTTTATTAGATTCACCAGATCAGTAACAAAATAAAGCGAAATCGTGCTTTACTTTAACCTCGTACAGTTTTGCGATGGCTTCATATTACTGAAGTTGCTAAATTTCAGGCAAGATCTTTTATTGGCCGTAACTCCGTAACTAAACATTTGCGGACCAATGTTTATATGAACTTTCTTCTTTAGTTTTAGTTGTAGAATAACATATTAAAATATTTGCACATCTTTATGAATCACCCTATGTAAGAGTTCTCAGTGAAATAATGAATGCAGATCAATATTAAATTTTATTACTTGTAATTGAAGAAAGACATAATCTAAAACAGTCACATAGTTAAATAGGAATTCATTCATGCCCTCTTACAGTCGGACCTGATACGATTTCGTTACAATGAGAAGGGTAATCCTATAAAGACATCGTATTAGCATGTTACTCAGTGCTGTCCTCATACAGTTGGGTTTGGTATATGCAGGAAAATCATTATATCAGCAGCCCGGCGTTTCCACAGTGGCATAGGACAAGTAACAGGAGAAGGGAGCAAGGGATGTGATCGTTGTGGTTAAATTATAGATCAGCATGATAATTAAAATATCACCGATGAAGTTTAAACACTGGAAGAGGTCTGTGCCAGAACAAAAAATAGAGAAACTCAAAAATATCCATCGCATATACCTTCAGTGAACAATATAGATTAAACCACCACGGATACAAGCAATAGCTATGCGTTAATTTGAGTAGAGGGCCAACCACTCGCCACATGGTCACATCATGTAGCACAAAGGGCAATGAGTCTGTCTCACTCGTTATTTCCACACGCATATTATGAAAAAGTAAATGAAAGATGCTAAAGGCGGTACTACAACTTTAAGGGCAGAAGTCCTTGCATGAAAAATGGCTGACTTCGTGTACTTGCACTTCGTAACGGACAGCAGCCGAACATCAAGTCCACAGTTGCTGGATAAACAATGCATTTACGGAAAAAATATCAAGGTACACGGAAAACTAGAGTATTATAAGACCCGTTAGGTAGCGAGCAATAAAGGCGCTACGACGTAGCCAAAAGGCGGGGGGTCCAGGGAGTCTGCACCCTCCGTGTTACACCTGACCTAGGTGCCACGTATTTAAATTGAAAGATATTTCAATTTTCAGTCACGAAATATACGGTTGCGTATTGTCGATAATGCCGGCGATAGATTTGAACCACCAATGTATCGATAGCACAGTCGTCTATCGCCCAATCATACTTTAACAAAACTGAACTCAGGTAAGGCCAACAATGTACAATAGTCAATTTTGACTAATCAGTTCAGTTCTTACTTGCAGTGAAACTTAACGTAAGTGCTGCCATCTACTATTATTGTGCTGTGTGTGATGTGACATAATTTAAAAATCAGGTTACATAAATGCACTTGGATTTGCCTACGTCGCCCAAAAATCGCGTTGATGAATAAAAATATCGCCCAAATGGCGATGGTGGCATTTTTAAAAATTATCCGAAATTCTACCGTTACTAGTCCAAATTGCAAAATATGGCATAATCTGGTCACACGTGGGCCGTACTCACTTATGATAACCATTTTGATACAGCACGATGAGAAAGGGTTTATGGAGAGCGGAAGCGATATGTGATGACAGTACATTTTACAGTTCGTTGTCTGGAAAAGATTTTTTTATTTTTCAGTGGGCTGCTTGATTCTGAAAAGACAGAATAAGAAAATAACTAGCAGACAGAATAACTAAAATATATTTGATGTTACGGAAGAGCAAGGACGCCTAATTCATTTCCCCTTGTCTTTATTTATGATGTTACATTCGCAATCTGAGCACACGTACTATCCATAACCACACTTTAGCGCCAAGTCATAGTCACAGATATGCGAATACAACACATTGGCTTATACTTCAGGTATTTCGTTTCCCACGAAGTGTTGGCAGACGATGCTGTGGCGTCTTCGGAGCGCGAGCTTCGCCAGTGCTATATCAGCACATCAGCTGAGCGAACGTTTTCTTCCTGCTACTAGTCTAATGGACAATGGCAACACCGTAGAATACGTTTGACAACTATGTGACCATCGATTTACGTTCTTGAGTGGTTCATAATTATGTTAGTAAATCCACTCGATATTTGTATGTCCTTTAAATTGTATTTGCTACGTGATTCGCACTGAAGATGTAGGAAATGTATGTTATTTGCTCTAGGAAGCACGTTCCAACAGAAATTGCTGCTTACATTGACATTTATGTTGCGAATTAGTCGTCTTATCCATCACATGGACAACGAGGATGCTCTGTTTCCCTGCAGTTGTTTCATAGCTTAGTGGTATTCTGTGTTGGTGGCGTTGCCAGTTTACATATTGTGCATGTAACACACAATAAAAGCGTTGGATGTCTACAGTGATTAGCCTACTTGAAAAACGTTTGTTCTCATCGTAATTTATGTAACTTGCGCTTCTACTGTCAATTTGACAATTTGTGGAATACCGTTTTACCTTGCTAGTCCTAGTTTCAAACATTGTCTGACTGAGAAAACGTAGGCATGAAGGAGTCAGTGAAAGCAATTATTCGCTATTATACCAAACTTTTGAATCCACTGGACACGAATTCTCTATATTGATTCGGAGAGTTTCGTTATTCCTCTTGTTATTTACTGTCTCAATGCTCTTGTTATTTCCTGTCTCAATGCCATCCGTGAGAATAAAATTAAAGGCAGTGGGATTAGGTTCCTGATCTATATACTGTGTATTAATATTCTGCGCTGCTACATAAATTTTGAAGGTTATATTCTTTACGTAAAACAGAGTATCGGTTTCAGTCCTAGGATCGACGATCAACTTCAGAAATAAAATTACAGAATAGTGGCATATCGATTATGGTTCCTCACCATCAACAATACTTGTTACCCATAGTTTTGTATTTGCTACTTGACCTTCGTCACCGTTTAGAGACAAACCTGATCTTTCCACAATGCCATTTTTCACTTGCTTCTTAGTATGTCCTATAATTTGGGTTTTTAGAGTAGTTCCCTAGTGGGTTTTCGGAGTTGCGCGGTTCGGTAGAATGCGGCCGCGAGTTCTCGAAATCTTTGTGTCAGCAGTTTCATTCCCGCGGCTTCGTGTGTGTCTGCCGTGGGGAATCGAGAGGGGACGTGTAATGCCCGTCGCAGTGCCCTATTCTGAGCTCTCTGCAGCCGCGCTATGTGCGACTTGGCTGCATATCCCCACACCGGACAGGCGTACTCGAATATCGGTGTTACTAAACAGCAGCAGAGCCTGACTCCAGTTGTCGCTGCGAGGCTGCTACTGCTCTTTAGCAGTGGATATAGCTCATTCAGCCTGGCACTTGCCTTATTTCTGAGATCGTTTATATGCGTTCTCCAGGTAAGGCGTTGGTCTAAAGTGACCCCCAGGTATTTCGCGGTTTCTTTTAACCACGGGATTTCACGCTGTGGAGCCTGAGTGTTGTGCTCTGTCTTCGACGGTTTGCAATGGATCGTTTGCCTTTTCTTTCGGTGATCGTGATCGCTTGTGTTTTATCGCTGTTTACTGTTATTCTTCATTCTTTGGACCATGTTTCAGTGTTGTTGAGGAGTGTGTCCTGTTGGTGCTGGTAGCAAAAAAGGCCGTGTCATCGGCATACTGGGCTGTGTGTGTGGGGGGGGGGGGGGGGGGGGCAGTCGGTGTATCAGCTATGTACAAGTTGTACATCACGGGGCCTAACACCGAGCCCTGTGGGACACCAGCCCGTATGTCTCGTGTGCTCGACTTAGCAGTGTCTACTTTGACACAGAATGTACGATTAGGTAGGTAGCTGCGCAGTAGCTTAACGACTTGGCCGGGGAACCCTAATGTGTAAAGTTTGTGGAGTAGTCCAGTGTGGCACACACTGTCAAATGCCTTGGCTACATCGAGTAGCACTAGGCCACAGTAACCTTTCCGGTTGAAGGCTTCTGTGGCGGCTTCGACTGCTCTCATAAGATGTTGGGGTGCTGAGTGTTTGTTGCGAAATCCGAACTTGAATTGGGGGAGCATTTCTTCTCTACGTATGTATCGTTCGATGTGAACCAAAAGGAGGCACTCGTAAAGTTTACTGAGAGTTGCGAGTAAACTTATGGGACGGTGGTGCTGGGGAAAGAGGGGATCTTTTCCAGGCTAAGCGATAGCGACCACTTCGGCGTGTTTCCACTGCTTCGGGAATTTTTGTGTTCGCGTGATCTCGTTGAATATTTTTGTCAGTTTTTCTATCGCTAGCTGGGGCAGGTGTTTTAGCAGTTCATTGGTGAGGAGGTCATGACCTGGGGCTTTCTTTGTGGGTAGAGATCTGATGGCTTTTGCTACCTCCTCGGTTGAGAAGGCAGGTATATCGTCAGCGACGTCATCTTCTGCTGCGAGAAATGCAGTTAGCTGTTCTCTGACTGTTCCCTCATGTTCTCGGTCTTGCGCCTCTGCTGGGGTGAATTGTTTCTCGAAGACATCGGCGAGTGCGTTGGCTTTATCTTGGGCGCTGAACACTAGTCCTCTCTCGCCATGCAGAGGCGGCATCCTAGGGCGTCTTTTAGTGAACTGCTTGGTGGCTTGCCAGAGGCTGTTATCCTGCACTTTTAGAGCCGTGAGGCGGTTTGACCATTGCTGGTTTCTGTGCTCAGTGAGCGACGCCTTAAGCTCTCTTTGTAGGCGGTTGAACAGCCTCCTGGTTATCGGATTTCGCGTCAGTTTCCATTCCTTCGCGGTGCTGTTCTTGTGTCTTATCTGGGCAAGCAGCTGGGGTGGCAGTCGCGGTGTGGGAGGTGGACTGGGAGGGGGGTTGGGTGTAGCGCCCTGTGCTGCTTGCAGGATCGCGTCGGTGAAATTTCTCAGCGTTTGTTCGATGTTGTCCAATGAGAGCGGGGTGTTGGTGAAGTCTACTTTTACTCTTTCTTTGAATTGTTCCCAAATGGTACTTCTGTGTGTGAGTAATCGCTGGGTAGGCGGCAGCCATCCGCCCACGTCGATTTCAAAGATTACAGGATTGTGGTCGGATGACATTTTGTTCAGTGAACTCGCGGCCACAAAACCTGCGAGACCTTTCGTAACAGCTATGTCGAGGACGTCCGCTCTGTTGCCGTTCAGGGGAAATGTGTGGGTTCCTCAGGGCCCCACACATGAAGTTGGTGGATGCGCGCGACTCTTTTCAGTTGTCGACCCGCTCTGTTTGCACACATGGAGTGCCAGTCTGTGTGTTTTGCGTTGAGGTCTCCCCCAACTACGAGCTTGCCCCTGATTTGCCCTAGTTTTACGATGTCGTCTTCTTCTAAGGTGCGGGTGGGAGGTCGGTATGCCGCAACCACGGTTACTGGACCTGTGGTTGTCGCTACCTCGATTACTACTGTTTCCAACTGCTTCATGTCAGGTAGGTGTACTTGGTGGTGTGGAATCCCCCTTTTAATGTAGATTGCTACCCCGCCCCCTGCAGTTGGTCGGTCTCTTCTGTAGCTCAGATAATTTGGTGCCTTTACTAGAACTCCTTGCTTGAGATGAGTTTCAGACACCATGCATACGTCGATGTTTTCGTCGTTCAGGAACTGCCTGAATTCCAGTGCCTGTTGGACGAGGCCGTTGGCGTTAAACGTACAAAATTTGAGTCCCTGCAGAGCTGGCGTAGCCATCGTGGGGTTTCGTGCTGCCTGACTTCGCAGCTTGCCGTGAGGGCCTAACTGCCGAACTGATTTCGGCAAACAGTTTTTCGAAGGTCTGTGTCATCTTTTGCATTAGTCTGTCTATCTGTCTGATGACTTCGGTGAGGGCTGTGGTGAAGTGTGTCATGGGTGAGTTTCCATGTACGTTAGCATGTGTTTTGGGAGCCTGTTTGGTTCTGTTGTTGTTTTTGTGGGGCTGGGTTCTGGTGTTAGTGCTTTTGCGTATGACTTGTGCCTGTCAGTTTGAGCTGTTTGTGAGTGTTTGTGTTTTGGCGCGTGGTCTGGTGTCTGGAATGTTTTGTTTTTCTAGTGTTTGTTCGGTGCTGCGGTTTCTGGGGTCGGTTAGTTTGTTGTGTTGCGTGTTTTTGTCCTGTTTTGGTTTCCTGTGGAGTCGTTGATGATTTTGCCTTGTCTTCTGTCCCACGCCCTTTTCTGGACGGGGCAGCCGTGGTAGCTGGCTGTGTGGCCGCCTCCACCGTTCGCACACATCAGGGGGTCTCCTGGTTGCCTAGTACAGTCCCTGGATGCGTGGTCCCCCGCACAGCGGACGCATTTCGGCGGCACTTCGCAGTCAGCGTTAACGTGCCCTATGATCTGGCAGTTACAGCACTGCACTGCCCTTGCTTTCTGCTTCAATGTTTCGGGCGTGACTGTGAGGGACATCAGGCGTCTTTCATGGAATAGTTTTCGATGTTGGGGCGTGTACATGAGTGTTGCGAGGTACAATGGGTTGCGGACGCTTGACCCATGCTTCTGCACTGACCGCACGTCGTAGCCTTTTGTTGTTATAGCCTCTTTGATATCAGCAGGGTTTGTGTGGGCGGGGAAGCCTCTGAACACGCTTTTGAGGGTCTTTATTCCTCCTGTTGGGAATGTGTAGTGTGGTATTTTGTTGTTCTTGGGTGTCTCTTTGATTTTAGTGTAGTCGTCTAGTGTTTTCTTGGTGATTTTAATTTTGTCACCTCCCGCTGATTTGGCTTCGAAGTGGTTTTCTCCCACAGCGGTTGTGATGAGGTTGTACAGTTGTTTGTATGTCTCTGTGAAGGTCGCTACTATGGGGGGTAGTTTCGTGTGTTTTTCTTGTTGTTTGTGTGTGTTTTGTGGTTGGGGGAGGTCTGGGGTTTCTTCTCCGTCTCCCAGTAGGGAGAATCTGTTCTCTGTGGCGCTTAGGCCAACCGGAGGCGGGGTCGCCGTGGCGCGAGCGGTTTTCCGCGCGAGCTGGAATTTCTCGCCATCGGTCAGCACCTCTGTGGCCTGTGTTGCGTGTTCGCGCTCTGTTTCGTGTTGTACCTTGTCTTGTGGTTTGGGGTCGTTGGAGGAGTCTACGTGTTCTGTAGTCATGTGTGTGTGGCTGGTGTGTGTGTCTGTGTTTGCAGTGAGGCTGCTTGGGCCTGAATTTGGCTTCGCAGTCTCTTCACTGCGGCCCACCTCGTAGCTGGGGCCTGCTACTGGGTGGTCTGTGGGACTTATCGGCGCGTCTTGCGGCGTAAACAGGGGGAACAGAGGGGGCATTTCGGTCCCTCTGCTGCCCCTGGTCGCGCGTTTCGGTGATTTTGCGCGCCGTTTGGTTTTCGTGATTTTGTCAGTGGGTGGTTTCGGTAGGATTTTGCGTTCTCCCTTCCTTTTTGTCATCTGTTCTTGTCTGGCCCTTTCCCTGCGTTTCTCTGTGCGTATTACCCTAGTCTTCCTCTCCTCTGAAGGGCCTAAATGAGGGAGGACGTTCTGGATCAAAGGGTTGCTCAAAATCGAGCCAAGCCCTTGTGTGTCCATACGTTTTATGGTGAAGCCAGTCCCTTTGGTTCTGTTTACCTCTAACCTGACACTGTCTTCCATGTCTGAACGGGAAAAGGATGCAAAGTCAAGAGCTGCCAGAGAGTGTCGGTCGTCACCTTTGTTGGCACCGTTATTCGTATCCGGTGCCGAACCACCCTAACGCCTACCACGCGCGGGTATCTGGCCAGTGACCAGGCCCCGGCAGCGATGGAGTACCCGAGCCAGCCGGAAAAACGGCTCGCGAGAGCAAGGAGACGCGCGCCAACCCACAACTCGCAAAACGCAGCGACAATTTTGCCCACAAGCCGCTGATAGATCAGCCACCTGTGTTACTGCAATCTTCTTGTAAGTTCGCTCCCGATTTGATAAAATCAGGAGCTCGGAAACCTCAGTGCGAGTAAATGTCCGGCAGGTCTGCGCGGACAAACAAGCGACTGATCCCGCAAGCGGGTTCCTATGTCTTGGTGCAGTACTGTATGCGCTCCTGCAGCCCAGCACGCAATCACCGCACAGTACGGCTGTCACAACGCGACTGCCTGGCAGGCTGAGCGACAGGCAGGCGCTTAAGTACTCTATTGGGGACGCCGCTATTGTCTGCTGCAACCACGTGTTCCACTGTGGCGCCCTCACTCTAATTGCGGGCCAGGAGGCACGCGCCGCCTCAGCTTATGGCGCGTGCGGCCTCATGTCTTCTGGACTGGGTGTGGAATAGCCCAGTCTATCTGGAACGTAGGGTTTACCGAATGGGCATTTCGTACCACTGCTGTGGGTTGAGGTGGTGGTGGGCATCTTTTGTGATAGTGTAAGTCTCTCGGAGAGGAGTCGTTGGTGGTGAAGCTTCGATGCTGACCTGACTATTCAATCAGGGCAATGGGCCGCCTATAGTGGTCGTGATTTGGTCGTCCTATCTGCTGGACGAGTGGGTTGTCGAAAGAGCAGGTGGTATTATAGAACCGGCGCGCCGCTTCTTGAAATCGCTCCCTTACTAGGGGTTCTTCTGCTGCCTGGTGTGGGAGACGGTGAGGAAAATCGTTTGGTACATGGTAAATGCGTCACAACATCTTGTTTTGAAGTTGTGGCTTCTGAATGTGCGAGGGGGCAGCGCTGTCCCAGACTTCACATGCGTAGTCCATGACTAGACAGATGCAGGTGTGGTAGAGACGCAGTCCATTGTCGACTGGGAGCGAGGAGGTTGTGTTGAGCATGGGGTACAATGCCCGGCCCTCTGAGACGTCTTCTGGCGGACAGCGGTCATGTGAGCCTTCCAGGTTAGCTGGCAATTGAGGAGGACTCCAAGGTATGTGGCAGTCGTCGCCCACCTGATGCGCAGCCACTGGTTCCTTGTAACCAGCCCATCAGGTGGGCGACGGCGGGTAAGAATCATCCCCTGCGTTTTGGTGGCTTGAAGCCGATCCTCTAGTCGGCAGCCCAACGCTCGAGATCTTGCAGTGCGGTTTGTAGACGTCAGAGGACGGCATCAATGTTCCGATGTCGTGGTTAGAGGGCCGTGTCATCTGCGTAGATGGCGCGACCGACCCTCAGGGAAACTGGCAGGTCGGAGGTGTATAAGTTGTACAAGATTGGGCCAAGAACGCTCCCTTGTGGTTCTCCAGCAAGGACTTGGCGAACAGAAGAAGTCGTGGTGCCAACCTGGACGACAAAAGTACGCCCCTCGAGGTAGCTGGCAAGCAGGCGGAGAAGCACGATGGGGTGCCAAGGTGGAACAGCTTGTAGAGTAGACTTTGCCATACGGTGTCAAAAGCTTTTGACACATCAAGCAGGACAAGACCGCAAAACTCCCGGTTGTTGAAGGCGAGTGTTGCCTCCTCGATGACGTGGAGTAACTGCTGAGTGGTTGAGTGATGCTGACGGGGTCCAAACTGCTCCTGTGGGATGATGTTGTCTTGGTGAAGCAGCCGGCCGAATCTGGAGAGTAGGATTGTCTCGAACACTTTGCTCAACGTCGGGAGGAGGCTGATGGAGCGATAATTCGCCAGTAAGGTCCTGTTTTTCCCCAGCTTTGGGACCGCCACAACGACAGCCTTCTTCCAAGCTGCTGGGAACTGCATTTGTTCAAAGATGGCGTTGAAGAGAGCAACAACATACAAGATGGCTAGCCTGGGTAGCATGCAGAGGACTCTCCCATCAACGTTGTCGTCCCCTGGGGCCTTCTTCTGGGGCAGTCGTCTAATGTGTTCAGTGACCTCCCGTTCCGACGTCGGTACAATGGTGACGTCATCATGGTCTCCATCGAGGAAGGCAGCAAGTCTGGTCTCAACAGTTTTGGAACCAGTCAACCTGGAGAACGTCCAAAGTGGCCGGAAGTTTGCCTCAAAAGTTGTCGCCAGGGCCTCTGCTTTAGGGGCAGGCATGTAGGCAGGTCCGTCCGTGGTTGTGAGTGGCGGCAGTTGTGGGCGATGCCAAGTGAGGGAGCGGACAATCTCCCACGCGTCAACCTCAGGATCAACTGAGGTGGGCAGCAAGTGCAGCCTTGATGGTCCGGCGTAGATGATTGATGCGACGCTTCAACTGAGGCTGGCATGTGTCATGCCAATCTCTGTTGAGGCGATTGCTTTCCCAGATAAAATCCTGGATGTCTGCAGGGAGAGCTGGAGCTGCCACAGAGGAAGTCCTTAGAGGTGGAGTGGAGTCAACGACAGCTGTTGTAATAGCTGCGGTCAGGGTGTCGAGTGCAGCATTGACATCTGTGTCTAGCGATGGTGGCTCTTCTGGAAGGTGATCCAGAACAAGCTGCTGGAGACGTGGCTGGTTGGTCTTCCTGTTGTCGAGCTTAGCTGCTTGAGGAAGTGGATTGACGTGGAGTCGGAAGAGCACCGGCAGGTGGTCAGAGTTCATGGTATGGAGATGATTGATGCGACGCTTCAACTGAGGCTGGCATGTGTCATGCCAATCTCTGTTGAGGCGATTGCTTTCCCAGATAAAATCCTGGATGTCTGCAGGGAGAGCTGGAGCTGCCACAGAGGAAGTCCTTGGAGGTGGAGTGGAGTCAACGACAGCTGTTGTAATAGCTGCGGTCAGGGTGTCGAGTGCAGCATTGACATCTGTGTCTAGCGATGGTGGCTCTTCTGGAAGGTGATCCAGAACAAGCTGCTGGAAACGTGGCTGGTTGGTCTTCCTGTTGTCGAGCTTAGCTGCTTGAGGAAGTGGATTGACGTGGAGTCGGAAGAGCACCGGCAGGTGGTCAGAGTTCATGGTATGGAGAACTTCGGGTGTGACAAACCAGTTTACAGCTTTGACGAGACCAATGTCCAAGACATCTGGAGCGTTGCTGTTTGGAGGATAGTGCGTCGGCTCGTCAGGTCCGTAGAGGAAAGCTCGTGCCCTCTCAGCAGCATGATAAAGTCGCCTCCCACTGATGTTCCGTGTCCGCGAATTCCAGATCTGGTGCTTAGCATTCATGTCTCCAGCGAGGAAGAGCTTGTCTCCAACGCGGAGAAGAGTGTCAGCGTCGTGAATGGTGAGGTGGCCTCTTGGTGGTCTGTACACTGCAATGGCCATGGCTTCACAGGAGTCCAGTCGCCGTAGGGGGACACGATAGTGCTGGAGTGTCCACTTAACATATATGGCTGTCCCACCGCCAGCCGTCAGCCTGTCATTGCGATAGCAGACATAATTAGGGGCGTTTGCTCAAAGGCCAGGTTTGAGGTGAGTCTCTGTGAGGAGACACACGTCCACGTTGTTGTCCTGGAGAAACTGCCGAAATTCGAGAAGTGCAGAGAATAATCCATTCGCATTCCACGTGACAGCTGTGAAGTTCTGGAGCCGTCTACGGTTGTGGTCCATGTCCAGTGGTAGTGATCGCTGTGGTGGTGGGGAAGCTTCTGAGGGCTGCATGGACTGCAGCAGTGATCGCGTTCGGCAGCTGGGCCAGAGCGGCGGAGACAGCCACAAGGGTGGCCTGTACTTCTTTTAAGACCGTGATGAAGTCATCAGCTGCAGTAGGAGGAGCAGGTCTGTCTTCAGTGTCTCTCGTAGGCTGGGCAGCAGCGGCAGGAGGAGGCGTTGTCCGGCCCCGGAGGACGTCTGCGTAGCCGAGGTCTGCCCTAGCAGCAAGCAGTCGTCGTTGGGCAGGTTGTCGCTGAGTAGCAGCAGGGGGAGCAAGTGATGGCGCAGCTCGCCGCCGCATCTGCTGGCCGTTAGAGCGTGACGTCTGGCGCAAGGGAGGTTAACCCTCGCTGGCGGCGGCTGGCTGCTTTGTGAACAGCACAACCACGGTAGCTTGCAGGGTGAGCCCGCTTGCGCAGGTGGCCGGTTCTTCCCGTTTCCGCGTGCATTGCTGACTGAGGTGACCGTTGCCGCATTTTACATATCGTGGCTTCATGCGACACAGGCGAGAAATGTGGCCTGGCTCTTGACAATTAAAGCATTGTATGCGGCTCTTTCGTGCACGTAATTTCTCGACAGGCACCGACAGGTCGGCAAACCGGGTGACCTGGTATATTTGCCTGTTGTCAGGTGTATCAGGCAACACTCTCCATCAAAGGAATGGGTCGCTGCGTACAAGGCATCTTCATCCGTGTGGTAGCAGTAGCTGCAAAACCCATGTTGATGAGTCCGTCCTTAAAGACATCAGCTGTCATCATCTTCAGTGGTATGCCTCTCGTGGCAACCTTGAGGACCTTTGGGCGCACAGTAGGGAAGGTGTAGTTGGGTATACCATGTGCACCAACCATGTCCATGACAGCCACGTAATCCTCAGTGGTGGTGACTGTTAGCTTCAAATGATCTTCTCCACAGTGTTTGGCTGTAAAGGCATTCTTCAGGTTGTTTTTGAGCCATTCTCGAAGCGTCATATAATCTTCGGGATATTCGCTGACAATCGGTGGCAGTTTAGGGCCAGAACCAAGGGCGTACCCAGGATCTGAACTGGGGGGAGGGGGCAGGTCATACTAGTCTCAGTAAACAAGGACTCGAGACAACATACAGCACTTCTTATTAAATAAAACAGTAAACCAGTGAAAAACTGCTTTTAATAAACATTTTAAATACAAGAATGCACTTGTACAATCCGAGAAAATATGCAGCATTTCTTATTAAATAAAACAGTAAACTAGTAAAAAAACTGCGAATATCTTCTAGGAGGGGGGGCAGCTGCGCCCCCGCCCACCCGCCCCTCCCCTGCCCCTCGCTTCGCTGGGTGCGCCCATGGCCAGAACGTTGTGTATTGTCGTCTGTGGCCGTTGGTGTATGCTTATCTATCTGCATCGTCGGAGTCGGCGCCTTCTTGTAGTGCGGCGTACTGGTTAGCAGTAGATACAGATGCAGCGGTTGCGCCCTGTCGTCGAGCCGCCCTCTTTTTTGGCGGCGGTTTCTTAAACCTAGCATCACTCGCAGCAGAAGTTCGGTGTTCGTTAGTGGCTGATGTGACAGCCGATCTCTTGCGGTGAAGCACCCTCTGCGGTGCACCGTCAGTGTATTCTTCACTAGGTGGGTCCGTAGTGTATTCCATTTCATCATCCTGTTCATGCGTGGTCGTCTTATACTCATTGTCCGCCTGGGATTGCTGGGTCGTCATAGGTGGAGCGTCTAATGGGGCCGCCCACGGCGCATGCGCCGCCGGACGGCGATCAGACTGCTCCGGCGCGGCGGTGGCAGCTGCCGCGGCCGCGCGCGCTCGATATACGTCATGCTTGCTCGCCATCTCTAACTCGAATGCGTGCGTGCGTGCGTGCGTGCGTGCTTACGGCGCGATGGTACAGAGACCTCTATGGGTCTTCGACGTCCATGACGTCTGGCGGGGATTCAAATTCCGCGGCGCGCGGTACCAGTAATTCTTTACATCTTGAAACTTACTACCGTTCACTTTCACTAAAGAAAAGATACATAACAATAAAATGAAATCATAGATTAGAATGTCAAAACATACTGTGAATGGTTAAAATGAAATGAACTAAAAATCATCTTCTTGTCTAAAATGCGTTACTGTTCCAGAGAACTTCGGCACCTCTCAAAAAATTTTTACACCTCTGAAGTTTAGCCACATGTGGACTAATAGTGGGTCTCATGAAGCAGCACTGTTTAGCCGTCACAGAATAAAGCCTAAAAAATCTGTAAATAAAACTATCCTTCTACTGTTGCTCCGAATCGCATATACCAACCGCCCTCTGCTGCGACAACGACTCGAAGTCTTTTGGGTATTTGACTTTTCTCTTCTTTTTCGGGCATCCTTACCTCCCCTTCTAGCCCAACCTTCGTTCTCCAATTACACCTTCATCGGTGAGCTTCTCCTCAGTATTTTTCATTTGTGCTGATTTGCTTTTTACCCTTTTTGCATATACACTTGTCATGTATTTTTAGAGACTGCGTGAATATAAAACGTATTTCTTCTCTTAGCAAATTAAATATTACATATCTTGTTGTGAATTAATTTGTTTGTCCAGATTCCACTTACTGCGTTTCCTTAAAATTATATAAAATATACGTCTGTAAAAAAAAAATAAAAAAATACTTTATAAGTCTCTTGCAGCTGATTGGTTAAGGGCTGAAAAAAAAACACATCTGCTGATGCTTCTTAGTATTGCGTATAGCCTCCTTCCGCTTCCACAACGGCTCGAAGGCTGTTAGGGCGCGTTTATGCTGCCACCTCGCTGCTCGCCGGCATGGCACGGCGATGATGAATCAAAGCCACAGAATCCTACCGCCCCATTTAGTGTGCACCATCGCAGCTCGCGCTGCTCGCTACTCGCTACGATCCCAGGCGATGATATCAAGCTGGTTTGTGTTTCGCGCTACGACCATCGCCGCCTGGGCTGAAACTTGTACTGTGATTGGCTGCTTCAAGGTCACTCTAGCAGAGCGCTGTTTGCTTGTTGCGCACGTGGTACTTTCGTGTCCCATCGCGCACAATATTGTTTGTTGGATGCAGTTTCTGTGCAGGCCACAAACAATGAGTGAAGATTTGAAGCAAATGATTATTTCAGCCATTTTTGAACGGAACGTCATCTGGGACCAGAGGCATGCAGATCATCACAACCGTTTCTTACTGGATAAACTGTGGAAAGAAGTTGCAATAAAATGTGGAACACTAAGTTGCATTTCAATTTAATTTCATTACACAATACTTTCTTCATTAAATAAACGCTTAAACAGATTCCTTATCTCGATAGCTTCAGCAGGAGCTGCAATTATTCTTCTTGATGGCTGAACTCCAAGAAGTACGTCTCTGCACTCCACATTGTCAGTACATTCTCTTTGTCCACAATCACATTATGTAAAACGCAAACAGCTTTCACAATCAGTTCTGCAGTCTCTACTTTCGTTCAATTGGTTTGTTTAGTAATCGCCACTTTGCAGCCGCAATTCCAAAGGCACATTCAACAGGTTTTCTGGCTCGTGAAAGAACTTTGTTGAACTTTTCGTTCGAGCAACCAAGATTACTCCTGGCAAAAGGTTTCATCAGGTATCTGAGAAGGGGGTGCGCTTCATCCCCTATGAAGACAAAGGGGGCTTTAACAGCAGTACCTGGTAGAAAATCGTCTTCAGGAATGTGAAGCATGCCTTTCACCATTTTATCGTACAAAACAGACATCCTGAAAGTGCCTCCGTCACTTTGTTTTCCAAATGCTCCAACTTCAATAAAAGTAAATTTTGAATAGTTCTGCAGGCTGTGTGTGATGCAGACTGTAAAGTATTTTTTATGATTGAAAAACATAGAACCAGACCATTTAGGGCTTACAATTCGTATATGCTTCCCATCAATAGAACCTAGACAATTTGGAAACCCCCACTTCTTGTAAAACATTTCAGCTATTTCTCTGAATTCTTCCGTTGGTGGCTTCATATGCAGTGGTTGTAGTGTTTGCCACAACACTGATAAAACCTGTTTTACAATTTGAGGAACAGTAGTTATTCCTACTCTAAACTCTCCTGCTAGGCTTGCATACGAGTTCCCTGTTGCCAAGAACGTGAAATTTAAAAAAAAGGGGTGTTACTTTCCACTGTGTATTTATCTAACTTCATTATGTACGTAATGGACGTGGTTATTCTTTAATGTTTCTGCAATGATATTTTTCCTCTTATTTCAGCAGTCTGCGATGTTAAGAAAAAATGGGTAAAGTCTTCGACAGCAGTTCAAAGAAAAGCTGAACACGCTTCCTAGACACGCCTCAGGCGGTGCTGCTCACACGGCTCCAGTACAGTGGCCGTATTTCGAGGCTATGGTGTTCTTACGAGATAATTTTGAACCTAGAGCGACTAGTGGAAATTTGGATCCCGTGGAAACCAGCGATACGACTGAACACAGCGAGTATAGTTCTCATTTTGATGAAGCTCATAGCCAACAAACATCATCTTTAGCATCACCACTTTCACCAGTGTCGTCTGATCGCGCTGAGACACCACCAAATTGTACACCTGCTGAATGTAGGGCCTATAGGAAGAGACCACGACCTGTAGACCCAATTGCAATTCAGTTGATAGAAAATGAAAAAGAGAAGTCGTATGCGCAAAGAAAAAGAGTCGCTGTTATCAGAAAAAAACGATGAAGATGTACCTTTCTTTATGTCTCTTCTTCGTCAGACACATGACCCCTTTCGACACAATGTGGTTCAGGATAGATGTGCAGAAACTAGTTACGGAAAGAGTATACGAATCTTCAGATTGAAGTTACAGAGGATACGATGAAGCTTCGCAACGGTATATACATATTCATCCATCTACTTCAAATATTAGCACTGAGAATGGATCCATCGGATTTGCACTGGGAACAGCACTTAGTAACAAACATTACACAGCTAATGGTGTACAAACATCAAGCCCAGGTGAGAAGTTAACTGGTAGTACAGACTACGATCGCTCAGGTGAAGCGGTTCAAATGGTTCTGAGCACTATGGAACTCAACTGCTGAGGTCATTAGTCCCCTAGAACTTAGAACTAGTTAAACCTAACTAACCTAAGGACATCACAAACATCCATGCCCGAGGCAGGATTCGAACCTGCGACGTAGCGGTCTTGCGGTTCCAGACTGCAGCGCCTTTAACCGCACGGCCACTTCGGCCGGCCAGGTGAAGCGGAAGTAAGTTTTGTGAATGTCATGGACCCGCAATACAACCGAGTTTAAAAAGGGGACTAAATAAATCTTGTCACATTATAAAGCACTTTTGAAATGTAGTTAGTTTTATTTTATTTCAACCAATTCTATCAGAAATGTATTTATTATTGTTTTTATTTGTAGCTATCGTGTTAGTCTTTCGTATCCCTGTAATTCAAAATCATGCAATAGAAAAATATTGTATAGGATCTATCATTAGTAATTAGGTGTAATATTTTTAAAGCTATAGTTACATCTAAGTTATAAATTTTACTATTAGGACAACCCTAAGCAGATGGCAGATATAGTACATAAAGTCGACATAAATAAAATCTGACGAATATTACTTCAAAGTGAGTACCAGGCGCTCCTCCACAGAAATGGCATTAACAATGTTGGGCCGAATGTTCATCTGTTTAGCTAGTCCTGGTTCGATGAGATTTAGAATGTTCTGGAAACTTTCTTGCGACATTAGTAAATGTCTGAAAAAGCGATCTGGATAGTGTTTGAGCTGTTGGTAATACTTGGTAAAGTATCCGTAGTGAGGACGTACAGCATTCAAAGGTTGCACTCCGTACTTCGTCTTCCTTCTCCTTTCCAACAACCACATTTATGTAGCGAACGAATCACTGTCACTGTGGTCAGACGGTGTGGAGAACATGTTTTACGCTTGACGTCACTGCAGTTGTGCACTTTCCTGTAATGTAAGCGCTTAAGGATGAATACACACGGCTCTCGGCCGGTTCTTGAGGCTAATCTTCTAGTTGCATGGTGAAGGGTTTAACTTTCGGTATTTCCTACTACTTGAGAGGTTTGTGTGAAGTTTTGTCATCCTTATTCGTAGTGTGGCTTGTGTGTGTGTGCGGACACGGGGTGAGGTCATGAGATGATAGGGAGCTAATTTTCTTTTATGGGCACTGTTTCTTCATCGATCAAGCAGTGCGATCGGCCGTAGATGTCTTTCTTGCGGATCACGTGCTTCCCCCAGATCTCTGATGAGGGGGTTAGTTGACATTCTTGCTTTGTGGTAAAAACGCCGTGCAATCTCTTGGTGCCGCTGGAGCTCTTCCTGGTCTTCAGCTGCTTCGTGCAGGTACTTGTGCGGCGATTGCGGATGAACGTGGAACACCCGTTTGAGGATTTTATTCTGCAGAGCCTGGAGTCGCTGGAGATGCGTTCTCGCTGCATTGCCCCAAACTTCACACACACAGTCGAGGAGTGGGCGAATGTACATGCGGTAAATGAGGAGGCCGTTAGCTACGGAAAGATCGGAGCCCTCGTTGATGACGGGATACAGAGCTCCCAGTCGTTGTGCCACCTTGTTGTGGACATCTACCACGAGCTGCTTCCAGGTTAACTTCTTGTCGAGGGTCACTCTGAGGTATCGCACCGTGTCTTGCCACTCCAGTTCTGTGTTATACAAGCGCAGGTGTCGTGTCGGCATGGTCCGTTTCTTCGTGAAGACGATAGCTTGCGTCTTGGCCGGGTTAAAACGAATACGCCATTTCGCAGCCCATTCTTCTAGCGCGTTACAAGCACTCTGGAGACGTGGCCGCATCGCGTCGCGCCAGCGGCTTCTGGTGAAGAGCAGCGTATCGTCTGCATAAATTGCTTTTTCGACCCTCGGTGGTGTGGGGAGATCAGAAGTATATAGAGTGTAAAGCACCGGTCCAAGTACCGATCCTTGGGGCACTGCTGCACAGATTGGTCTTGCCGTGGAGAGTGCATCGTCTACCCGAACTGCAAATGTGCGATGGCTAAGGTACGAGGCTACCAACTTGACGTAGGCTCGAGAGAGGCCGAGCGAGTTTCCAGATGAACCCCTGATGCCACACGCTATCAAAGGCTTTAGTGATGTCGAGGAGAACTGCTCCACAAAATTCCTTCTTGTTGAATGCAGTAGTGATGCCGTTGACAACTCGGAGAATTTGTTGACTGGTGGAATGTCCTTGACGAAACCCAATCTGTTCATGAGGTAAGATGTCTCTGAGAGTGATGATAGTTTGTTTGAGCGGCTCCTCCTCCAGAGACTACAATTTACTAACGTGTGGCAAGAGGCTGATCGGGCGGTAACTCGTCGGTAGGCGTCGATTCTTGCCAGGTTTGGATACAGGTACCACATCTGAGTGCTTCCACGCCGCCGGGTAGGTCGCAGTGGTCAGAATCCAGTTAAAGATTGTTGCTAATCGCACTACTGCAGTCCAAGGTAACTGTTTGAGGACCCGACCCGCTATGTCATCAGACCCCAGAGCCTTATTCGATGGTAATGCTCGAATCCCATTCTGCACTTCTTCTGGGGTGACAGGTGGTATGGGGTCACCGTGGACGTCATCATCTTGCAGGATCGCCTCCACCTCTCGTTCGATTGTGTTTACTCGCTGTAGGTCCACTCTTTCACTCAACGGACGGAAATTCGCTTCGAAAGAGTCAGCTAGCAGGTTCTCCTTATCGGCAGGACGGTATGCAGTCCGAGCATCTGTCTCAAGTGGCGGGATGCGTGTCCGGCGATTCGTAAAGAAACAGATAGCCTGCCAGTTAGCGGGGTCAGGTGTAAACGATCGAAGCTTGGCTGCCCACTGCTGGTTCCTTTGAGCAACGATGGCTGCCTTGCTGTCGCAGCGTAATTGGTTGATCCGCTTCTTGAGTTCGATGTTGCGAGTTAGGCGCCACTCCCTGCAGAGCCTGCTCCGTGTGCGAATGGTGTCCAGTATGTGCTGAGGCAATCCAGGCGACGAGAGATGCGGTGGCTTGGGTGGTGGTGTGGCCAGCTCCAAGGCATCAGTAATGGCATCAGTAAGTGTCTCCACAGACTCGTCAGAGATGTCTTCATCGGCGTTGATGACGTCGACCGATAAGGCAACACACTCTTTAAAGCGGTCCCAGTTCGTGTGTTTGAGATTGAGGCGGCCGGGATATTGCTCCGGGGCGACTTGCAGATCAAACAGCACTCGCAGGTGGTCGGAGTTACGAGCATGTAGTGGCATCGCATTCATGAATTGCGGAATGACGTTCGTTATGGCCACGTCGATGAAATCGGGTATGCCACGAGATGAGTCTCACGTGGGCTCGTCAGGGCGGCAGACATAAGCCTGTGCTCCTTCTACAGCCTGGAGAAGGAGACGGCCGCTCATGTTAGTGACCTGTGAGTTCCAGGCGGCGTGCTTGCAATTGAGATCGCCCGCAATGAAGAGCCTGCCAGGTGTGCGGAGCAGAAGTCGGGCGTCGTCAAGATCCAGGAGTCGGCGTGGGCTGCGGCAGGCTGCTATGAATGTCACTGGTCCAGTTCGGGTCTCCACTACAACCGCAGTCGTTTCGAAGGAACCAGTAGCAGGCGGCTGAACTTCATGGTGGCGGATGGAACGGCGTATATATATGGCAGTGCCTCCCCAGTGTGTCAACCGATCCGTGCGGTAGTAGCAGTAGTTCGCTATATTGCTGCGATAACCAGGCTTTGGGAACGTCTCTGATACCGTGCAAATGTCCACGTTCTGGTCCGCAAGAAATTGCTGCAACTCTGGTACATCGTGCGTGAGGTTATTGGCATTGTAGGCAACGATGCGTAGTTCTTGTAGCTGGAGTGCTCTGTTCATGGTGGCGAGCAGTTGTGGCACCTCTCTGGGCCTGGAAGGCTCGACTGATGGTCGCCTCAACGGCGGCGGCGATGGTGGCGGGTAGGTGTGACATCGTCTTGTAGACCTCGGCGAGGGAGGCAGTGATTTGCGTGAGCAGGGCGTAGATTCCTTGCAGGTCCGGCTGGAGAGGCTGGGAAGCTGCTGGAAACGGTTGTTCGTGTCGGCGTTGTGGCGCTGCAGCTCGTGGAGGGGCTGCCGGAGTGGTAGCTTGCTGCGTTGACTGTTTTAGAGCGTCTGCAACCGTGAGGTCAGCTCGTGTCTTGGCCGCCCGACGTTCCATTAGCGTGGGCCAAGCCTGGGCATGAGTCGGCTTTGGTGGCGGTGGTGGGTGTTGGCGGCGTCTACCGGCAGTAGGAGTCTTCTTCGGTGGAACAGGAGGCAGGCCACGCTGGCGTCTACTCTCCTGCTTGCGTTTAATGCAGGATCTGAAGTTGGCAGGATGAGGTCCGCCGCAAAGTCCACATGTAGGAGGCTGTTCTCTGGTCTTGGTACAAGTTCTGCTGTCGTGTGGGCCGCCGCATTTCACGCATACCCAGTCCATAGTGCACAGGCGTGCTACGTGACGGAAACCTTGGCACCTGTAACACTGAACAGGGCCGCGCGTCCTCCGCAATCTCTCGACGGTGATAGAATGAGCGTAGTATCGGTCGAGCTTGAAGATATTGCGATGTGCTGGAATATCGGGTTGTATAATGACGCGATGTCCAGTATGCTGGTTTGTACCAGGCATCCGATGGTGTTCAACGAGTGAGGCAGCGAACCCACGGTCCCGCAGCTCTTCTTTAACATCTTCATGCGTCAACGACATGGGTATGCCATTGACGAGCATCTTGAGGACCGGTGGAGGAACCGCCGGGAACGTATACATGGCGATGCCCGACCGCCCGAGCTCGTCGACTGTGAGCGTAGACAATTGCAGTTTCAGGGTGTCGCCTCCCGCTTGCTTCACCGTGAATGGCTGTTTGCAGTGTGTCTTCAACCATGTGTATTTATGGTATTCCTTGAAACGTAAGACGATAGGTGGCACCTTTCGATGTGGGGCCGACGGCGGAGCCTGTGGGCGGTCCTGCGAAGACGGCTGTCGGTCATCCGTGGGGGCGGGACCTCTTCTCCCGCACGTTGTTGTGCTGCACGGCGCTGCTGCTGATCCGCCAGGGACGCTGCGGCTTCGTCGAGCGTCGCTCCCTCCCCCTGGAGAGGCTGGTAGCGGTTGGAAACATCTAGTTCTCTGGCAGCGATTCTCTGTGGCCAAGCTTGTTTCTCTAAGGGCGGCTGTAGGAAGCCGTCGGCGGTCGCTTCGTGTCGAGTTTGACGCCGTCCAGATGCGCGATCGCGGCGAGTACGTCTGTGTTGCGATGCCTTCTCGACGGTATCGGTGACGGATGCGTCGCCGGAGTCCGTGTAGTAATCCATCTCTTCGTCCAGGGGCATCTCTGCGGCGAGGGTACTAATACTTCCCCCCACCGCGGGTCCGGTCGTCATAGGTGTGTCGGCTGACGGCGAGGCAAGCCCCACCGAACCGCGGCCGGCCGACACGAGATCGCTCGCTTCGCACGCGCGCGCAGACCCTCCTTCCGTCACGTGCGACATCCCAGTCGCGACTGGAAATACACGCGGCGAGCAGCGTACATGCGACAAGGCTACCGGCGAGCAGCGAGGTGCCGTGTGCCAGTAGCGAGCTGCCAGCATAAACGTACCCGTAGGCATTGAGCCCACAACTCTAGCCACATAACTAGGAGACCGAGTAACTCATTCCAAGCGTCACGAATCACGTCAGAAAGCTGTCGACGGTGACTGTCCGTTTTCCCGCATTACTCTGTGACCATTTCTGCCCAAATATTCTCGATGGGACTAATCAGCACCTTTAGGTGGCCTTTCCATTACAGTAATATTACTATAGTCGTCGAACCACTTCTTAACCACACGTGCCATATGAATAGGCGAGCGATCTTGTTGGCACATGATCTGATCATCGCCAAATCTTGCTGTCAGAGAAGGCAACATCACGTTCTCCAGAATTGATATGTAATTGCGCGCATCGAATCTTCCTTCCACTTCTCACAGGAGCCCACACCCTTCGGCCGATATCCATGCCCATACCGTTACCGACTCCCTGCCACTCCTTCGGCAACTGTAAATATATTTTCGATTATACCTAGCACCTTTAGGCCGGTAAACAAGTACTTTTCCGGTTGATGCCGTAGAGAAAACTTTTTCGTCCGTGAAACTCACTCGCCTCCAAAACTGGAGAGGTTTGTCGACATATTCAGCAGCAAAAGCAACGCGAGCTTCCCTGTGGGAAACAGTCAATGTCTCTTTCACAGCAGCTCTTCTTGCTCTCAGTCCACCTTCCCTTAGACGACGAGTGACGATTTTACTGCAAACATTGAGACCCAAAGTCTGCTGAATTTGTCGTGCGTTGACAAATGGGTGGTTCCCACTGAAACGGCGTATCTGTCGATTCTGAGCTGCTGCTGTTTTGCAGCGACGGCCACGAGGCCTTCCATTCTGGTTACCACCCTCTTCCTTTCGTCTAATCCACCTGGTTACCGTCGACGAGTGAAGCCCCATACTTCTTGCTGTATAGCCATTTGAAAATCCCTCTGCATGGAGTGCTATTATAGCGCCTTTGTCTGCCTCAGCCTCAGCCACATGGGTCATTTAGCATTGACTGAATGATTCGTCGCGGTTAATATCTGTTGCGAAAACAGCGCTAGTAGGAAACAGACTGTCTCGCAAGCCTGCACCCGTGTCATTACATAGTGGAGCAACTTAGAATCTGTAAATTTTCTCAGAAGGGACTGGTCTGCTCGTGTCATGACTTATTCTGATAAATATTACATGAAATGAAATGTTTACGTTTTGCATATACGGCAGGCCTAACGCAAGAAACATTTCTGAAATATCTGATGCAACCTGAAGAACACTCCGTGAATTTTAGCTGTAGAAGGTTGCCTTATAAGAAGGAAAACGTGTTTATCCTCGCTCGCCGTGTTTCCAAGTGGCGCAGTTTACTCTGAGGTATACATAGTTCTCGCCGGGCGTAAGAAGCTACTCGACTAACGAGGGAAACTCGTCAGGTGCCATACGCTGATTGTCCGGAAACTTTGCTCAGTGAAGGAGAGGACAAAATAAGCGAACGTGTGTTTCGGCTTGTCTGCAGACATTCGACCGTTTCCGAGAAAACGACGGTCAAAGTTGTCACCTTTTGCGCCCGAGAATGCAATTGAAGCGGTGGCCCAGTGGCTATCGTCGTTCCTTCTTAACTTTGATTCCCGAGCTCGAGACCATATTGGTTTTTTTTATTCTTATTTTTCCTCCCTCTCTATCAGAATAAACTACGAATGTTTTTGTCCCAATTTATGTTGAAATAATGTTGTCGTTATTCGTCAATTAAATTTCTGTGTAATTAATTAATTAAAAAAATAATAAGCGATTGAGAAAATAATGTGAAATATTTTTGAACCTCCTTACAACCTGTAAGGTTGCAAGGACATTCACAAATATTTCACATCATTTTCTCATTCGTTTAACTGGCCAATAACGTCAGCATTGTTTCAACATAAAGTGGAATAAACATTCGTAGATAATTCAGAGAGTGAGGGGGCAAAAAAGGAACAACCGGGTTTCGAACTCGCAGCGAAAAGTTCTGAAGTCGCGACGGCAGCTGCTGAGCCACCGCTTCAATTGAATCCTTACACGATAAAAAGTATCTACACTATAGCAACAGCGCATTGAAAACTTTGACCGTCATTTTCTCAGAAGCGGTCGAGTGTATGCGAATAAGCCGAGACATGTTTTCGCTTATTTTGTCCCCTCTTTCACTGAGCGAAGTTTCAGCAAGATCGGGGTATGACAGTTGGCGGGTCCCCTCGTAAGAAGCGTGCGTTGCGATTCAGTAGACAGAACGCGTCCACTTTCCTCGGCTACTCATTGACATGTTTGGGAACTTTCCTTCTTGTAGTGGCAGTTTGCATTATGAAGGTTGGTTTTCCTGATAACGATCTACTAATAGACTTTGCTCCTAATTTGCGTTACTGTGTAGTAGACCTCAGGAACGTACCTTCAGCGTTTGCTTGGGGGGGAGGGGGGGGGGGCGGGTCCAACACTATCATTTACGAAGGTAAACCTGTCTTCGCCCACCACATAAAAAGGTTTTGCTGTTAACGCCAATAGAGTCAATCAAGCATAAATTAAAAACCCACAAACACGTTATCATCCATATTATATGCGGGTAAAACTGTAGAGTAACACTAATTGACCCAAGCGTCTTTAAATATAACATATGTATTGTAGCTGTTGAGGTATTTATTTATGAAAAAGCAGCTAATTGTAAGCTAACATTGGAGGTAATTATACAGGGTGTCCCAGCTATCTTGTCCACCCAAAATATCTCTGGAACAATAACAGCAATTGGAAAACGACTTTCACCGGTATCACTGTAGGGCTGGGGCCCATGAATGTACATATTTGGAAACATTCTAAAACGAAAGCATATGTGTTTTTTAATACAAACTTATGTTTTTTTAAATGGACCTCCTATATTTTTTCTTCAGCAATCCATAACATGACAAAGCACATACACAATGGCGTTGATTGCATCGCAATATTCCCATTACATCCCGAGACACTAAGACGCGAAGTTGCTTGAAACACCCAACATGCGCTGCTAGCGCACGTCCTGAGGCTCGGGCGTGAACCCCATGCTGCGCGTAATCGCGATGTGATTGACATGCATAATCACACTTCCATACTTATCAAGAGGTCCGAAACGAATAATACGGTCTCCTGCCATCCTGCATTAACGTCGTACATTCCAGCAGGTATTTATCCCATAGGCTAGGGGTGATGCGGTTCTGTAACATATCTGTGTACCGCAACGTTAGTCACAAAGTTAACTTCGCTTATCGTTAATCCGTTACTAAAAAGGTAATGCCGTTCAACGTTAAAACTTTGAACTGTCACTTGCGCTAGATCTACAGTAAAGTAATCATTCACTCGTAATAGTAAAATTCATGTTGACGGTTTTAGTGAAACGAGCAAGTGCACTAAAAGTTTTACCGTTGTTTAGGTAAAAATGTTTTGATTTGGGAAGTTCAGGTAGGACATAGAAGATGAATGTAAACATGTTTAACCAATTAGTTTTATTGTCACATAATTATCAATGTTATGTTTATCTAATGCGCTAAATGACAAATTGTTGCAAACAAATGTTTCTTAACATCACTGGGTAAAATGGCCCTTTGTAGAAACGTCCACTGTGATACCAGCACTACATACTAAACATAGCGTTCACATCTCATGCTCAAAGTGATGCCCATTGGCTTGCATACATAGGGTCACTCTGCGGATGAAGGATGCCCTACTTCGTGCTACTGTTTCCTCTTTGATGGCTGTACAAGCATCAATAATGCGTTGCTTCATGTCCTCTGGTGTTGTTGGTTCATGTTGATAAACAGCATCCTTCACTGCTCCCCAAAGAAAATACTCCTACGGTGTAAGGTCCGGAGATCGGGCAGGCCACCTAATTGGGCCACCTCGTCCAATTCACCTACCAGGGAAAGGTTCAGAGGTACGGTGTCCAAGAGAACAGGAAGATTGTGTCGTATAAATCGGGAGTATTGTCTGCCATTTTGGATGCCATTTATAAAGAAAGGTCCGATAATGGTATCTCCAATAATCCCACACCAAACATTAACTTTCCACGGACGTTGATGCTTTACCTGACGGAGCCATTTTGGATTGTCTGCGGACCAATAATGCATATTCCTCATATTGACAATACCTTTGTTGGAGAATGATGCCTCGTCGGTAAAGAGAACATCTGCAAAAAAATTTGGATTAGTCAGAAGTTTTTGCTGAGCCCACTGACAAAATGTTACCCTATTGCGGAAATCATTTCCATGAAGATCCTGGTGTAAATGAACATGGTAAGGATGAAATTTATGACGTTTAAGAATACGCTGTGCACTTGATTTCGACACACCAACTTCACGTTCAATTTGACGTGTGCTGATTTGAGCATTCACAGCTATGGTAGCGAGCACAGCAACTTCAGCACGTTCATCTGTGCGTGTTCTAGGACGATGTCGAGGTCTTGGATTTAAGCTTCCCGTTTCACGTAGACGAGATGTGAGACCACCAAACATCCGGCGCGAAGGCGATTGCTTGTCAGGGAATCGTCTTCTGTACAGTCGTTCTGCCTGAACAGCATTTCGTCCACCTACAACAGGGTACAGTACAGGTATGTAGAGTAGGGTAGAAAACAGACATATTAACTTAATAATCATAATGTTCGCTAACAGTACTATCAACAAACAAGCAATCTCATAACGTATTTCCCGTCAGCGTGCATTCTCCATAGATCAGCAGCATTTCTACCATATCTTCATGTGTGTACATTATACTGTACAGTATAAGTTCCACAACACAACGTTTATTCACAACGTGTACTACCTCCGTGCCGTCACTAGATTACTCTGATGCACGACTACACTGCAAGCGGTGTACTGAACGCCAAAGGAACAACAAATGGGATGCTCGGAGGGTGGTGGAGTACAGGAGTTTGCATGGGTCGCAAATCATAAACAAGGCGAAGTAGTAACTGTGGCAGTAGTGGGAACTACGTTGGACACTTGACTAGGTAGAGCCAGGCCCTGCGCGACAGGCACAATGGGTCATATAACGCATTAGATAAACCTTATTTTGGGTGTGCAGGATAAATAAGACAACCTGACGGGTGTACACCGATCGGTACTGGATCATATTGTGTACGTAGATACGTAAAACGTGCAAGAGGGAAACCATTATGTGCTTATGAGAGTAGATGGCAGCAGACCGTATTGTTCGTTTCGGACCTCTTGATAAGTATGGAGGTGTGATTACACGTGTCGATCACATCGCGATTACGGGCAGCATGGGGTTCACGCCTGAGCTCCAGGATGTGCGCTAGCAGCGCATGTCGGGTGTTTCAAGCGTCAACTTCGCGTCTTAGTGTCTCGGGATGTAATGGGAATATTGCGATGCAATCAACGCCATTGTGTATGTGCTTTGTCATGCTATGGATTGCTGAAGAAAAAGTATAGGAGGTCCATTAAAAAAACATAAGTTTGTGTTAAAAAACACATATGCTTTCGTTTTAGAATTTTTCCAAATATGTACATTCATGGGCCCCAGCCCTACATTGATACCGGTGAAAGTCGTTTTGCAATAGTTCTTATTGTTCCAGAGATATTTTGGGTGTCATTTAAATTGTGACACTTTATTTACAAATTAACTTACGTCCTGAAGTTACAGCAAAATGCCAAACATTAATTACTTTAATTTAAAGTATTGTATTTAGCCTTTTACGTCTTGCTGCTAACTTACTAATAATTTCTGCACAATCTAGTTGCACCGCCAGATCACGATGAAAACTCATTAGAGCAAGACCAGTAAGCCTATCACCTCCCATTTAATTCCTTATGTAAGTTTTTAGCGTCTTCATAGTCGAGAAACATCTTTCAGGGGTCGCCGTTGACACTGGGAGTGTGGCTAATATGATAAGAAGCTTTTTCAGCCGGCCGGAGTGGCCGTGCGGTTCTAGGCGCTACAGTCTGGAGCCGAGCGACCGCTACGATCGTAGGTTCGAATCCTGCATCGGGCATGGATGTGAGTGATGTCCTTAGGTTTGTTAGGTTTAATTAGTTCGAAGTTCTAGGCGACTGATGACCTCAGACGTTAAGTCGCATAGTGCTCAGAGCCATTTGAACCAAGCTTTTTCATCGAAGGGAAAAACAGTTCATCACACTGATCAATAACTTCTACTGCAGTGACAGGATTGTCCTCTACAGATTTCCAGTGATTGTGCCATATCTCGTACTCACTCAGGACTGTTGTGCCTACATTCTCACCAAGAAATATTTGCGCTATCTTCTTAAGATTTTCTTTTGTGCTGGAGTAATTATGGGTTTTCTCAGGCAGGAGCATCTGAATTCCTTCGATTGTTTCTTCGTGTGGTTTAAAACGAGCATCAAGTTCTGTGATCACATGTTCAATAAAATGGTAAAATACATTTCGACGATTATATATTTCAGCAGTTTCTCCTGGTACATTGCTGCGCTGGGTTTGCCTTCCAGTCGTTCTTGGAACAGTTATGTCACTTCAGCTCATCTGCTTTGCCTGCTCGAAAAGGACTGAGAACTCACTTTCATTCCGAATATTTTGTAAAGTAGTTCTAACTGTTTTCGCATAACTGCAAATGTTCATCAGGTGATCACTGACCTTCTGCATTGCTTTATTCAGGTTCGCTGTATATGAAAAAACTTTTCGTAATATAACAAGCGACGTGATAAATTGGCTATTTTCCATGGCAGTCTGCAGTTGGTATGCTTCAGTGGCTACATCCCTACTAGCAGCGTCTTGAAGGGCCTCAAGTGTTGCGCGTACCACAGGAAGCATTTCTGCAAATCTCTCAACAACCACATGCTTTTCGGTCCACCGCGTCTCAAAAAGGGAGATCAGCGTTGAATGAGATGAATCTGTTTGATCTGAAATTTTCTTCAAAAGGTTGTCCCGAAGTGCAGATTGTCGAAAAAAGTTTACTATACTTCTTATTGTTCCAATGCAGTTCCGTATCACAAGTATTTCACACGAATGCGCAAGAACTAAATTAAGGACATGTGCCACACAATGTACAAATTGCGCTCTCGGATATTGTTCTACAATTATTGTTCTGACGCCTCGTAACCGGCCGCTCATTACTGCAGAGCCATCAAAGCCTTGCCCTACCAATTTGTCCATATCCAAGTTATAACATAATAAATGTGTTATGATCGTGTTTGCCAATGCTTACGCTGAAACATCTTCCTCGTAGATAAAGTCTAGAAAATCCTCCCTGATAATCGATTTTCCTGTACCTTTGTCATCAGAGATGGATTTACGTATAGGCCCACTAGGCACGGGCGTAAGGGCCGTAGCTTTAGAGGTCGGCATTTTTTGCATTCTATTTAATACTTGATGTTTTAAAAATAACTGCTCTAACACATGACAAGAATGATAAATATTGAGAAATAACCTGGTAGTTTGAACAAGCCGTAACAAAGACAATCGACAATACAAGTTTGAAATATTGTTAGTTTACTTGGCGACTCAATGGAAATTTAAGCACTCATTTTCCGTCTGGAATCGAGTTTTCAAAAGTTAAAAGCCGACAGCATTGTGGCAATAATAAGTTAACGTTCACTGAGAACAGAGAAAGAGGCGACAATGAAGTCAAATTCACTCATAGCACAGTTTGGTCAAGTAATCCAAGCTAGTCAGTTTATCACTGTTGTGTTTAAAGTAAAAAGCTTTCTGCTCGTGTACAGTGTGGTACGATTTTCAACTGGAACTTTTTATTTACAAACTTTTTTGTGCTGGTGTTGGTTGACAATTGCATAAGTGTCTTGAACGTGAATAAGAGTGACAAAAACAAACGTGTAAAATTAAGTGGGGCGCATATATTACGGTGTTTTTAGGTGTGCAAAAGTTTTTTATCCGCCGCTGTTTGTCACATTTACTTTTCAGCCAGTGAACAGTCACCATTTTTGCTGGCAAAGAAAAGCTACTTCAACATGGACAAAGTTGCTACCATTATTCAGTATTAAACTTCATAAAATTATATCACACTGTACAGTCTCAGTGATCGTAGTTTCAAGGTTAGGTACCAGAAAAAGAGAGCTCCAAAACAATCACACGCTTTCTATGTTTTTATTGGCCATGGAAAACTTATTTTAGAAAAATTATAAGAAACGTTCAATAAGTGATTGAATAATTCTGTTAGTTGAGATTTACACTGCCAATACATGTGCCTGTAACCACATTAAAATTCATTAACTTCAGACTAACACGTTTCAAGAGTTTTGAAGTGAGTAGTTCCTAGGGAAAACGCTCATAATCCAGGCAATTGTTACTATAAATATAAATAGAAAATAGTTATTTTACATTATAACCAAATTCTCTCGCATAATAGCCTAACGCAAAATTAAACTAGAAAAAATTGGTATAACGTATTTTGCGATAGGCCCATTTGTTCACTTGTAATTAAATGTTAAACTAGAAGGTTCTTCTTTATTTTGTACGAAACTGCGGCCCAAAATCAGATAACCATTTTTTTAATGGTAAATAGGAGACTCACCCTTCTCCGCTTCATCCTGTTTTCCTGGATGGTCCCGCTTCTTCATGCTGGGATTCCGCATCACGTGGTGACATGCCACTCTCTTTCGAAACAAGTGCACCAGAATTCTGTGTCTCTTTTTTAGAAAAAAAACCAGAATATCTGTCTTGTCCGTTTCACAGGTGGTTTTTCTCCCAATCACGGCTCTCTTAACAACTAAACACACGCACGCACAGTTTAAGCTGTCTTTAACACACGGCGCCCGAAACTTCGTCGCTCTAATTCTGACTGCCCAAGGGCAAGCGACAGAACACACTGGATTGGTTCCGTTCAGTGTTGCCAGCCAAAAGCAAGTTAATTCCGCTAAGAGAACATCCAAATTCCACTACAGTTTCAAATGTAATTTCTGATATAGTCTACACAATTCCTGACGATATACAGGCAAAATAAATAATTTAAACTATAAACAAATATATTCCATACCTTTCCAGCTGGGGCATTTAACGTTCAGCGACAGCTAGCACGACAGTGTGCAGTGATGGATCTGAATATCGTGCTTCATTCAAATAGTTGCTGTTAATATAGTAATTGTAGTTTGGTGAGACAGGTAAGTTTCATCTTTATATGGAATCTGAACTGGCTAAGGCTAAGGAATTAATTTACAAGGTTTTTTTTAGCATTGTGTGTGTCAAACGTTTCAATGTTTATTAAAATCACAATGAAATGCATGAATTTGTTGATGCAGCAACATTGTGATCATCTTCAGTTCTCAGATAATAATTGATACGTTTTTCGAACTTACGGAAATGTTCCTCCGTATTTGTGTACGAAATATAATAATGATCAATAACGGTTCTTGTTTTGGATGTCTAGTCATACTTTCAACAAGCCACTTAACGTTTCTGCGAGTAGCTTAATAAGTCTTTTAGTTTTAATGTCTGTCATCATGGAGAAAGACTGTTCGGTATCTGCATTCCCGTGCATATATTACATGTTTTGCACTTGGCACTGAAAATTCACGTGGGTTTTACATTTCGCCAAAGAAAGTTGAATTCCGCTACATTTTTAACAATTTCAGAATTTCGCCGCTACGCCACGAAGGCCAGAAAACTCCAATACGCGTAGCGGAATTCCGCTACGGTTGGCAAGATTGTGTAACGGAAGTGAGTGCAAACAGTGAGTGTGGGGGTAGACACCCCGCCGCAGGGCACAGCTATTTTTTGCAGCCTCATTCCTCCATGGCTTTGTCACTACGTCAACCAAGCGCAGTGCGCGACTATTTCGTGGCACGGTTTTTCAAAAGCGGGTATTCTTCTAATATTGGCGTTTTTTGTGTATACTAAGGAAGGGGGAGGGGTGTCCAGGCCCCCTGCCGCCCCCCCCCCCCTTATATACGTCCTTGGTAGACCTACTGCAGCGACTTGAACCGGAAATGTTTGTTTATTTTGATAGTCCGTTTCTTAGTTGCCATATTTTGTTATAATATTTTCCTTTGTTTCAAAACGGTAAGTTTAGATGACCACTGCAACTTGGTAACATAAGTAACAATTTAATACTTTGAAACAGTTACGTGGGGTGTACGAGGAGTGTACTCCATTGAATGACTCTTTACGTTAAACACGAAAGCTGCGTCTAGTAACAATAGTTAACTTTTGTCATGTGACCGAAACACAAGTCGAAATATTGTCAATTCATCTCAGTACCCAGTAAAACTGAAACAGGAAGGATCGCAAACATACTTTTATGGGGAAAGAAAACGAAAGACTGCGTTTTATTGGCCGCACACTAAGAATACGCAACAGGTCTTCTGAAAACACTGCCTACACTTCGTTTGTCCGTCCACTAAAAAATAGTATTCGTGCGCGGTATGGGATCTTTGACAGACATGATTGACGGTGCACGCCAGAAACGCCCAAGTAACGGTGGCACCACAGTCTAAATATATACAGTCGCGACACTCCCTGCTGTGAAAGTAGTTACCATTTGACAGTTCAAGTGACACTAGCGCCCCTAGCGGCCAGAAAGCTCGCTTTCCTTTGACGGCAGATGCGCTGTAAAAATAATGTTTGTTTTTAATTCGTTTTGTACGTAATTTACAAAATAGTTAGTATATTTTGCGTCACAAGTGTTAGAACAGCGAGAGACATAAATGATCGTGAAATATAAGTAAACAGATCACGAACTATTGAATGAAGTGACATAAGCCGCTACATATTCTTGAATAAATAATTAAGAAGTAGCATACAATCGCACTTATTCCACTGAAAGTAAGAGAATACACACTGCATATCCCACATATGAAGTACATAGATGCTCTTCCTTGTGTAAAAATGAAGCGACACACCACTTTTCATTACGTTCTGCTTTGCAGGAAGCCTGCGTCCAAAAATACAATTTCCATCTTATTTTTTGTGGTATCAGGTTATCTCAATAAAAAGCATGACTGTTTTAAAACTTTGTTATATCCCATTGATACATTTAAGGAAAATCAAATTAAATGAATGAGTCAGTCTTAACACTTTAGCAACCCAAATGAGCCAGCTTCATCACTTTTTTATTTCTGCTCTTGCTCCTACCGCCTAAGTCTTGATTGCTGAATTTAATAATGTAAAAGAGCCTCACTTCCACAAACAGTCTTACTAACAGCAGCTTGGTTTCAGCACAGCACCCAGGCGGAAAATTGGGGACGTCCATCAACATGTTCACAAAGAAAGCACCACAATTACTTATGTGAGCATATTAATCAAAAGTAGAAGTCATATTAGTCTCGCAATGAGGTAAAAATTCTTTGACCTCTTCTGTACAAATAAATAGGCTTCCAAAGTTGCCTTCATAACTTTCAAAATAACAATAAACTCTGTCATTTGCATCTAAGTATTGGCTGCCGTCTACAAGTACTGTCCTACATTTTTAACAGTCATGAATAGTACGCAGTTTCTTTAATACATAACCAAACACGTACCTCATGCTGTTTGCCTCTCCGAGGTCTGTTTGGACTTCCACATTTGGTAGTCTGATCACTGAACTCGTGTCACTGATGTCCAACAGAGGTGAAACAAGTAATTTGGACGCTGCTTTCATACCCACTATTGTCTGACCCCAGTTGTTCCCCTCACAATTGGAGGTAGCTACACTGTGTGTGTTCATTAATTTGCTTAAAGCACAATTATTGAAAGCAACTCAATACTTTCGTGGTGATGGGTTGCTACAAAAACCACCTTTATGCCTTATCACTGAGAAAACGTTTTCCAGTGGATCTTGATTAATTTTGTGTGTTAATAAATATAACTTGGTTCCATCCAAAACATCATCAACAAACATGTTCAAAGCGCTTATGTTGCCCAGAAGTCCTTTAACACACTTAATCCTAGATGAAAAATCTTTCCCATCAACATTTACAAATTTCCGTGACTGTATCCATATCTTTAATATTTCCAAATGTCTTGAGGCACTTGTAATGCAGTTCCTTAAGGATACAGGCCCTTTAACACTATATGCATTAAATATGTCAAAAATACCGTTTACTTTTTGGCGAAAATCTGCAGTAGAAGTAGCAGATGATGATATGGTGCCACAAGTAACGAGACCGGGATTCAACGGTTTACGTTTATTCGCATAGTTCAGAAAAAACCTTACATAGTGGAAAAAAAGTGTCTGAATGCCTGCTGCTACTGTATGACTCAACAAACGAACTGCAGTGCTTACCTTCATTTTTGTTGGACAGCTCTTTTAGTGAGCTTGGGGGCCAACTTGTACTTCCTTTCACAATCACTTGAGTACAACTGACAAATGTCCTTCCATGAAGCACTGCCAGTCCATTCTTCATCCGTTGTGTGGATAATGTTATAACTGAATAAATTATTAAGGATGCTTTTTATCAAGTGTGGGGTGTCATAAAAAGTGAATCTTACTCCCTTCATGTACTAAGCATGGATTAACTGGTGTGATACCCAGTCTGTGCCTCCACTCCACAAAATTCGAGCCTTGGTCAGTAAAACATGTTTTTACAACCAAACCAATCTCTGTGAGTTTTTTGACAACTTCCAAAAATATGCGCATTAGATGGGTGGCTCCTACTGGTCCTTTGGAGAAATACTAATGGCTGTTTAAAATTTGAGAAGATATCGTTAATCATTACAACTAATGCAGTATTGGCAACCACAGATGTACGTATGAAACCCATGTCTTCAAATCCAATAACACGATCCGTAGAGCTGTCATAGATCAAATTTTCCATTAGTGACATCTCATCCATAGACAAATTAACAATTATATCAGTTTCTGGTAACTGCTGCACTTTCTGCTTTAAAAGATGAAATATGTTATTATTTATCCCACAATTTAATTGTATATCTTCCACATACCTTTGTAAGGTACGTACTGATGGAAGGCTAAAACATTGTGATAAAAAAACTGTATGCCTGAAAAGTGCAAATAATTTAGTTTCATCTTTCCATCTCGCACCACGTTTTCTATTCAGTGGTGTACTGATTTGTCTTATCAATAAATCGAGAGCATCTTTTTTCAAGTACTTGGAACCAATACTTTTTAAAACGAGCTTTTCCTTTTGTACTTGTGTCCTCTGAAGTTGTGGGTGCAGTTTATTCTTACGATGGGCACTTTCCTTGTCACGTAGTAATTTTGTACGAAGTCAAATGATTTGCACGTTTTTACATTTCACACGATTTTCCACCACGCGAACAATTTCACTTAATCTAAGCATTTCATCTTCAAAAGATGTCTGTGTTGCAGATTCCGTTTTTAGTGATTTTATATATGTCTTTCGTGTAGGAACACTTGTGGTAGCTGTTTCTTCTGTGTGAGGAGACAGTTTTATTGGTTTTGCAGTAACACTTTCACGTTTGTATCGTCACTAGTTGTGGCTTATTCGGCACATCAAATAACGTAGGAACTGCATTCCATACCAATGTCTTCCTTTCCGCGCTCATGAACTGTAATGTAACGCACAAAACTTCACGTTATTGTGCAAATAAAGGACATCTTTTTGCAGCAGGTCCTGTTTTCTACTATTCTAAGTATTTCTTGCTCCTAAAAAAGAAAAACAAATTCAGTAATTCAATGCAGTTTAGGAAAAATCGTAAATATAGAGCGCTCTAATGTGATGTTTCATACCTCTCAGGGTCTTTATGAAACCTGAAGAATGACAAATTTGGTGCTTTCTTCCTATTATTACTGCAATTGATTGCGCTACATACGCTGCCTTTCGTAAAAACCATGTTGAAAATTAATATAAACGATACTGTTTACATTTACTGAATACCGTATTCAGCAGCGTTGCTTCTCCACCGCTTGGGGCGCTGTTGTCACGGTGTATAACAAAAATCAGCGAGAGTGTCGCGACTGTATATATTAGACTGTGGTAGCACGATTTGTAATGTCACGATGTAGGGGAGAGTGAGTCTCAGATTTGATAAGTGAGTTGGGGTGACATTCATGAAAACAAAAGCGTTTATCGTTTATTATTTCGTTTATTATTAACGAAATTATGTTGTAATTGCGACATGTGAGACACATTTGATTTGAACATCGAAGTTGTTTGCTGTTTATTTATGATTTGTGCATTATTTTCAGTCATAGACAACCACCTAGGCGCGTTAATTTGATACTGAAATACAGGGTCATGCATAGACCAATAACAATAAATTCTTAATTACATGTAATGGTACTGCAGTATCTGCCAGCGTCTTCAGAAGTGGATATCGCATACGACGTCCCTAGGGTGTTTAAAAGTGGATATTGCAGACGACTCTGATCACGGAATTTTTACGAAGCTACATTCAAATTTTGTTCGAACGATCTGAGTTGCTGGCCAATAAAGTTTATCCTCACTATACAGTATATTTTATCATTAAACATGAGGTCAAAAGGGTTTCGCCGGGTGCGGTAGCCGTGCGGCTCTAGGCGCTTCAGTTACGAACCGCGTGGCTGCTTCAGTCGCAGGTTGGAATCCTACCTCGGGTGTTGTGTGTGATATCCTTAGGTTAGGTAGGTTCAAGTGGTTATAGGTCTAGGGGACCGGTGACCTAAGCAGTTTGATCGCATAGTTCTTAGAGCCATTTTTTGACCTTTCCGGTAATTTTCTGTAGACGTTTCCGGTAATTTTATTTAAATTGCGTTAACATATCTCACTTTTTTACACCACCAAGGGACCGTATACCGCAAGAAGTGCGATATGTTTCTGCGTATTATGTCTACCCATGCTGGAGGTAAACGGGTTTCAAGGGTTAGATAGACGGTCAAGAAAGTGAGACTAGTAGGGTTCCATTTTTACCGAATTAGGTGACGGATTCCTAACAACGAAAATAGCTAGGACAGTTATTGAAGATAAGGGCCGCATAAATAATTCCCCCTACTCTTTATTCTAAATGTTCTAGTTGCAGTCGATACAACAGCATATTAATCGTAGCTACGCTTTCTATCCAAATCACGTTTGAAGGAATGCAAATAAAACCCATTTGCCTATACACGTGGTAATTCAGATCCCAGTATTAATGCCACTGCGTTTTAGAAGTGTGAGCATTCCCAGCTTAAGAAACACTTCAATGAACGTTTTCTGGCTGTGGCGAGTCTAATAGAGAATTCGAAACATTGTGGAATACGTTTTGGCAGCTATGTCGCCGTTTCTTTCCTGGGGCGGTGCAGAATTATCCTACTAAATTTACTCGCTAATAACAGCATGTTGCCGGCCGGAGTGGCCGTGCGGTTCTAGGCGCTACAGCCTGGAGCCGAGCGACCGCTACGGTCGCAGGTTCGAATCCTGCCTCGGGCATGGATGTGTGTGATGTCCTTAGGTTAGTGAGGTTTAATTCGTTCTAAGTTCTAGGCGACTGATGACCTCAGAAGTTAAGTCGCATAGTGCTCAGAGCCATTTGAACCATTTGAACAGCATGTTGTTATTTCGATAAACATCGCGAATGATTATCACATAAGCGGTGACATAAAGGTAGTAAATCAATGTTTTTGAGTCCAGAAAGCTCTATGCAACAGAAACTGCAGATCATTTTGCCATTTTCATTACGAAATTGCGGGCTTATTCGTGTCTGGGCTGTTTGCCTGGGTTGTCTGTAAGCGTAGTGAAAGGTATATGCTACTGCAAGGGAAGTCTGCTTTGTTTTCGTTTCTAATCTCTATGGAGGCAGATGGACTATCAGTAAAGCAATTTTAAGAAATTCTCGCGCCCCCAATACGCTTTATTGCTACCTTTATTCTGTACCGGCGCGCTGTGGATGTCAATATGAAACTCTTGTAGCATGTCATACTTGTTAATGCCTGATTTTTCCTCTTATGTCAATAATTGAATTGACTTAAGTGTGGCACTGAATGATTTTTAACTTAATTTCGTTATGAATCTTCACACATTGCTAAATTTGCACACTTTCATGGTAGGTTAGTAACGGTAATACAGTATGACTGGTCTGAACGTTGAGACAGACCGTTTCGCGGCCAAATGCGCATAATATTTTGCAAACGATCGGGGGTGCTTTGTCTTACTAAAACAGTTAAGATATCGCGATAAGCTGAAATTCATTTTTATTGGTACGGTTCATACTAATTAGCGTTTCTTCTTTCATTTATATCTTATATTTACGTGTTGTGTTTAACACACTAATCAGCGTTAATATAGTCTTACACGTGGTTGAAAACAGCCTGACAAAGTTCGGATAGTGTTTCAATTTCACGCCTGTGCGTAGTATGTTGGTAGCACTTCGCCGCCTTGCCTGTTATGCTGTGTAGCAGACTTTAGAGCTGTGTGGATCAGCATAACGAAAAGGCCGGGGGGGGGGGGGGGGATTTCACTTGTTTTGTCCACGACTGTACATGCTCCACAACTTTTTAGTGGATAGTTCGCTTGACAGGTACTGGCGCTTTGAATGATCACGTCAGCGATGTTATTCATTGGGAATCAGAGAGAATGGAAACAAACGGATGACGTAAAGAAATTCAATTTGGGAATTTCGAAATTTATGTTTCAGTGGCTTGGTAAAGAACAGATAAAACTGGGGTTATCAAAACAGAATGTGAGACAACCGTATTTTAACACACTTGGAGTAATTCTCTTTTTCCAGAAATAAATTTGGGTATATGGTATCTCAGCGCGGGATCTATATTTTTATTTCTTGCAGTGACGGTTGGTCTTTTACAATATGGAACTTCTTTCTTTCCATAATGAGCAATGAATGAATCTCGGCGTCCTTCATTGTGAGATCGATAAAATGACTAGCGAAACCGTCAAATGTGTTGCATCCCAACATCACTGCATGTAAAGCCAAAGCCAAACGTTAGAGGGTGATTACAATTAGGTTTCTTTCGTAAAGATTTGGATGAGTGTCTGAAATAGTAAAAAATGCGGGAACACTTTATAAATGTTTAATATGATATACAAAAATGGCCGTGACGGATATACCTAGAGATTAAAAACGCAGAAAAGAGCAGCAAAAATAAAATTCTGTCAAGGTTAACTTATAGTTTCATGAAGATCCATGATATAATTTGAAAAATCGGAGGTTATGCATAAAGTACAGGTAAACTGCGGGAATAAAACAACAAATGTTTCAGAACCCTTCTTACCTCGTTTCTCTTGGATTTTCTTCCTTGTAGACACGTGTCGTTTCCGTTCGCTATTACATTCTGGATTCAGTGGCAGTAATAATACTTTCACAATCTCTAACACTAGCTTCCTTTCCATCCATTTCGCTCTGCGGCATTAATATTACTGCTCCCAATAATGTTGAATGTTATCCATTGAGCAACATCCAATGCAGAAGTACATTGTTGTTCAAGTATTTGAACCGTTTATAGTGATTATTTTCAGATACTTAGTTTCTTTAATAATGTTTATAATCACATAAAAAACTGTTTCATCCGGCAGCATAATGTTAAATGCACACACTTTCTTTAAAGTGTTCTCAGAGTTAAACTTGATGAATCATTTGACAGTGTATCATGTAACGACTTGCACGTATTATGTTTTAGAAAATAATAAAAAAACATAAAAGATAAACATTTTTTTCAGTAACTTAGTAATTAAAATTTGCACGGCATGTTGTGTTCCGAAGCTTTATATTATGTTCCAAGTGTCTCTGTATGCCCACTGGCCATACAAAGTTCAATGCTTAATAATCACGGGATCTAAGAAATTAGGGACAAAAATCTTTTACCACATTACAAATAATCCTACAAAGATTCTGAAACGTGCGATATCTAGATTTTCGTTTACTTTTTTTCCCACATGTTGAATGTTAGAATTAACCACCTGAGGCATACTATAAAGAACAGGGCCCAGGACAGAATCCTGAGAACTCCTGCCTCGATTGTCTATTTCTACCTCTATCCAAACCTACATAGAAGTTCCCGCCTTGAAGGAATGAGGCTACGACCGTGAGACTGTGGAGTGGAGTGGACAGTCATAGTAGTGGAGCTTATAATCTGTCATGCCAGACTCAATCAAACGCCTTCTCGATATCTAGACTGTTTTGTGACGCTGATATTTTTGGTTTGTAGGAATGTTTGAAGTGAGTATAGGCTCAGGTGTTCCTTTTGCCTAGGAGGTCGAGTAATAATATAGGGCGGTAGTTTTGGGGGAAAGATTGGGTTTTTATTTAGCTTTATTACGGACACACAACACCGTGATTCCAATACAACATTAATTTATTTCTCTCCAAGGAACGTACATCATGGAATATAAAAGATTAATTCAAGGATAATCAATATTTCCAGAGTGTCTATAATTACAAATATCAACCCGCAACACCCTCGACATCGACAGGAAGTGCAAAATGGCTAAGCAGGGATGGCTAGAGGACAAATGTAAGGATGTAGAGGCTTGTCTCACTAGGGGTAAGATACATACTGCCTACAGGAAAATTAAAGAGACCTTTGAAGAAAGGAGAACCACTTGTATGAACATCAAGAGCTCAGATGGCAACCCAGTTCTAAGCAAAGAAGGGAAAGCAGAAAGGTGGAAGGAGTATATAGAGGGTTTATACAAGGGCGATGTACTTGAGGACAATATTATGGAAATGGAAGAGGATGTAGATGAAGACGAAATGGGAGATAAGATACTGCGTGAAGAGTTTGACAGAGCACTGAAAGACCTGAGTCGAAACAAGGCCCCGGGAGTAGACAACATTCCATTAGAACTACTGATGGCCTCGGGAGAGCCAGTCATGACAAAACTCTACCATCTGGTGAGCACGATGTATGAGACAGGCGAAATACCCTCACACTTCAAGAAGAATATAATAATTCCAATCCCAAAGAAAGCAGGTGTTGACAGATGTGAAAATTACCGAACTATCAGTTTAATAAGTCACAGCTGCAAAATACTAACGCGAATTCTTTACAGACGAATGGAAAAACTGGTAGAAGCCGACCTCGGGGAAGATCAGTTTGGATTCCGTAGAAATGTTGGAACACGTGAGGCAATACTGACCTTACGACTTAACTTAGAAGAAAGATTAAGAAAAGGCAAACCTACGTTTCTAGCATTTGTAGACTTAGAGAAAGCTTTTGACAATGTTAACTGGAATATTCTCTTTCAAATTCTGAAGGTGGCAGGGGTAAAATACAGGGAGCGAAAGGCTATTTACAACTTGTACAGAAACCAGATGGCAGTTATAAGAGTCGAGGGGCATGAAAGGGAAGCAGTGGTTGGGAAAGGAGTGAGACAGGGTTGTAGCCTTTCCCCGATGTTATTCAATCTGTATATTGAGCAAGCAGTAAAGGAAACAAAAGAAAAATTCGGAGTAGGTATTAAAATTCATGGAGAAGAAGTAAAAACTTTGATGTTCGCCGATGACATTGTAATTCTGTCAGAGACAGCAAAGGACTTGGAAGAGCAGCTGAACGGAGTGGACAGTGTCTTGAAAGGAGGATATAAGATGGACATCAACAAAAGCAAAACGAGGATAATGGAATGTAGTCAAATTAAGTCGGTTGATGCTGAGGGAATTAGATTAGGAAATGAGACATTTAAAGTAGTAAAGGAGTTTTGCTATTTAGGGAGTAAAATAACCGATGATGATTGAAGCAGAGAGGATATAAAATGTAGACTGGCAATGGCAAGGAAAGCGTTTCTCAAGAAGAGAAACTTGTTAACATCGAGTATAGATTTAAGTGTCAGGAAGTCGTTTCTGAAAGTATTTGTATGGAGTGTAGCCATGTATGGAAGTGAAACATGGACGATAACTAGTTTGGACAAGAAGAGAATAGAAGGTTTTGAAATGTGGTGCTACAGAAGAATGCTGAAGATAAGGTGGGTAGATCACGTAACTAATGAGGAGGTATTGAATAGGATTGGGGAGAAGAGGAGTTTGTGGCACAACTTGACTAGAAGAAGGGATCGGTTGGTAGGACATGTTTTGAGGCATCGAGGGATCACAAATTTAGCATTGGAGGGCACCGTGGAGGGTAAAAATCGTAGAGGGAGACCAAGAGATGAATACACTAAGCAGATTCAGAAGGATGTAGGTTGCAGTAGGTACTGGGAGATGAAGAAGCTTGCACAGGATAGAGTAGCATGGAGAGCTGCATCAAACCAGTCTCGGGACTGAAGACCACAACAACAACACACCCTCCCCACCCTGGTCAACTTCTAGAGGAATGACCAGTTGAACGGGACGTGAGATTATGGATACTTCTGAAGTTCGTAAGGTTACAGTTCGTATTTTCCCATCTCTTCCGTCATGAAGATCTTCTATCCGTGCCTTCCTCCACATGTGTCGTGGACGAACATCCTCCAGTAGAAGAACGACATCACCCATCTGGAGTCTTCCTGAACCTGGCCTCGGTTGATGAGTTTCATGGAAGTTTTTGAGCAGGATCAGATATTCTTTCTTTCACCTGTTCCAGAAGTGTTCTACCATCTTCTTCAGCCGTTGAAATTCCTTGGACAAGTCCTTTCTAACTGGTGATTCTCGACCAGTAGGTAGTGTTGTGAGTCGATCACCTACAAGGAAATTTACGGGCGTCAGTGGCTCAGATTCCTCTCCCCCTTGCGTAATTGGTCTAGAGTTTAGTGGTGCTTCTATGCTGACCAGACCTTCTTCGTCCAATTGTGACTGCCCTAAAACTTTTCTCAGGCAGCGTTTGACAGATCCTACCATCCGTTCCCAGAATCCTCCCCAACAAGGCGCGTGTGGGGCGATGAATTTCCAAGTGATGGCTTGCTGGGCGAGGTACTTGTGCGTCTTGCTTGCCATGAGAGCCTGCCAGAGCTCCTTCAGCTCTAAGTGCGTGGCATAGAAGGTAGTAGCATTATCAGTGTAAATTGTGCTGGGCACTCCTCGTCTTCCGACAAACCTTTGTGGGGCTTGAAGAAATCTGTCAGTTGACATATCACAGCATAGTTCCAGGTGAGTGGCTCGTGTTGTTGCGCATGTGAATAGAGCAATATACGCTTTCTTGGTAATATGTTCTTGTCTGACATATAATGGACCAGCAAAGTCAATACATGTTACTGTAAATGGTTTCAGTGGTGAGACTCGTTCAGCTGGTAATGGAGCCTCAGTTTGTTGAACAACGTGAGTCCCGGCGGGGTCAGGGACTTTCTCTGCCTCGTGATGACTGGGTGTTGTGTGATGTCCTTAGGTTAGTTAGGTTTAAGTAGTTCTAAGTTCTAGGGGACTGATGACCATAGATGTTAAGTCCCATAGTGCTCAGAGCCATTTGAACTATTTGAACAACGTGAGCTTTCACCATCTTACAAGGTAGGCAACGGTGTAGAACATGTTTAATTGCCTGTCGAGCTCTAACGATCCAGAATTATGTTCTCAGTTCAGATAACACTATGTTTACTCCAAGGTGATGCAAACGAATGTGAGTCTGCTGGATCAGTAAACGTGTGAAATGATGATGTCCTTCAAGAAGAATCGGGTGGCGTTGATCTCTGGGTAATTCTGCAAACAGCAGGCGTCCACCGAGACGAATAATACCATTATCCAAGAATGGGTTGTAGCGAACTATCTGAGAATTACGTGGTAGAGGCATGTTGTTGTATAGTGCATGCAGTTCGAGCGCCAAATGTTGCTGTTGAACTACTTGAATCCAGTAAGTGCGTGTTTCGCACAAATCTGATGCTGTTAGTTCTCCAGATGTTCTGTTTTCTTTCAATAAGTGCTGTTTAAAGCGAAGTACTCATCCTGTAACTCTTAACAGCTTGAAGTAGCAACTGTACCGTGTAGCTGTTAAAATAGGAATCGTTGTTTGTACCATGAAGACTTGGTCTGTTAATTTCTTCTTTTCTGTCAAGGAGTGCTCTTCCGTCTGTAAAATTCGAGGCCAGTGTGTTCTGTTCTTTGTTAACCAAGCAGGTCCATGGAACCATACAGAATCATGGTGAAGTTTATCTGCTGTGGTACCTCTGGAGGTTAGATCAGCTGGATTTTTGTCACCAAGGCAGTGCCTCCACTGTGACGGGTTCGTTAGTCGTCGTATTTCCGTAACATGGTTTGACACAAAGGTTTTCCGTAGATTAGGGTCATGTTGTATCCATGCTAAGGCTACAGTTGAGTCAGTCCACGATGTTGCACGACTTGCATTATATCTCGTGGCCTTACAGGAATAATGGAGTAGTCTTGGTCCAAGAAGTGTCGCTAGAATTTCCAGCCGTGGATGGGAGCTAGTCGGTTTTTACTGCAAACTAAGTGGACTGATACCATATTTGTTGTGGTGCACCGTACATAAAGGACTGCTCCGTAGGCCTTTTCTGATGCGTCGCAAAAGACATGGATTTCTGGCTCAGTGTTTTCAGATACATCAACCCATCGGGGCATTTTTATGTGTGAACATGATGGCAATGTTGATACCCACATTCGCCAGCGTTTGCTAAGATCTAGGGGTAAAAGCTCATCCCATTCAGTTCCTCTTGACCAAATTTCTTGAAAAATTATTTTTGCAGTGAGGGACACAGGCGACAACAGACCCAGTGGGTCATAGAATCTAGCATTGTTTCGTAGTACTTCTCGCTTAGTGGCAGGACGATTTATAACATTGTCGGTAACATTGTTGTGAACAACACTGAGCGTACCAGTCTGTGTGTTCCAGTGGACTCCCAGTACCTCCGTATCTGTAGTCTTTATGACACCTTCTGATTGCCATATTCCAATCAGTTGGCTTGAATTTGTGGCCCACTTTGCCATTGATAGACTGATGTGTCCCATGAGTGAGGTAAGCTCATAATTTAAGTTAATTACGGCATTGTCATCTTTAGCACCTGTTACAAAATCATCCACGTACATAAAGTAAAGCAGCTTGCGGAAAATTCGTTTTGTGCATTACAGCAAGTTCTTTCAGCGTGGCTGCAAGAAGAAACGGACTGCAGGTAAGTCCGAAAGGTAGCCGGGTGAAGCGGTATGTAATCCTTTCGTCAGTTGTAATATAGTTTCCTTGTTGATCTACGATTACTTTGTTCCCAAAAAAAAAAAAAAAAAAACTCGTGAGATCTCTCTTTCCTGTGAAGAACTAACTGTAGAAATGCTTGTTTGATATCGGCAATTACAATCCTCCATTTGATGACACCTAACTTTTCTTTCTTTACTGCATGATGTGGCAGATAAAATGTGTCACGCAATTTCTGTCCAGAAGGGATGACTTCCACATGTTTCTTCTTGATGTGTTCTGTCATTTGCGCCTCGTAAATTTGTTTCAGTTTCTTGTTCTTCGTAAATTTTTTCTCCTGTGAAGCAAATCTCTTCTCTGCTTGCTGAATATTATTAGATAACATAACGTGGGTTTTCTGGGGAAAGACACCACTCTTCTTTTGTCTTCGATAGAGTAGGATTTTGAGAAATCTTGCAATAACGCCAATTCCTTCTGATTCAGAGTTGTTTCTATCTATTGTTTCTAAATTCCAGAAACGTCGTAAAATATCGTCTGTTGTTGTTGCTGACTCTAAACTGATGTAGTTTGCCGTCACAAGGTTAGCCGCGGTGCTTGATTTGCTTCCACTAAGAATCCAACCTAGAATGGAAGGTACCAGAACAACTGATGACGTTAGTCGAATCGGAGGGGAATCTTTAACGATTTTCCAATAGTAATCTGCTCCGATAAGAATCGGACTACCCTGTAGTGTGAATTCTACGACTCTACGGTCCGTTGAAGTTGCGGATGGCATTTCAAAGGCGTTGACAGATAGAACACGATGTTCTATAGTTCTTAAACCTAGCTCATTAATCAGGAACTTGGAAATGAAGCTTGACTGACTACTGCTATCCAGAACGCAGCGAGTAAGTTAGCTCGAGTTTGGATCAGTGGACCCGCAAGATTAAGCCGTCTGAAGATAAGTAAAACCTGCTGAACTTACGTCGATTCTCCCTACAGATGTAGAGCTAATTTGCTGAGAAGATGAAGAAGAGACAGCAATGTCAGTACAGATAGCTTTGTGATGACTTTTCTTGCACTTAGAACACGAGACCTTGCCCTTCTTACTGCAGTTTCTAGCATTATGACCTCGGTTTAGACATATAAAACAGCGATTATCTTGTTTTAGTTTATCGATACGTTGTTGGCTGTCAGTTACTATGTTGCAGCCTTGGGGCCAATGAGAGCGAGCTTCGCAAAATACGCAATATGGTTGTACCGGTACTTCTCGTTTAGGCTTACGCGGATTTTTCGCTTGCTTTGAATTTATGTGAAGCGCTGCTGCAGTGGGCGTGAAGCTAGGAGATGACTGATATTCTGTACGAATCTTTTGTGCAGTGAGAGCACCACGAACTTCTTCTTCCAAAAAGTTCAGTAGTTTCAGTACATCTCCTTCCGCTACTTCCGTTCTTCTAGCATGAATGACCCATTTCTGGCACATTTCAGCGGGAAATGCACGCAGAATTTTCGGAGTGAGAATTTTACCGTATGCCACGACGTCTTCTGCTAAGGCACGCAGTGCTTGAGTACGACGGTTACATTCCAGGAATGTACTGTTCAGCGTTTCAGGTGCCGCTGACTGTACAGGCTTTAGCGCATCCAAATAATCGAGGAGCGCCTGTATAATGCCGGTATCTATTCAATAAAATTTTCTTTGTTTCTTCATACGTGTTAGCCGTTATAGGTATTCCATCTACAAGCAACTTCGGTTCGCCTGACAGATACCCTCGTAGGAAAACATGTTTGTTTACTGTAGGAAGGGATGGGTCTTTATCAATGCTCGATTCAAATTGTTCCCAGAAGCGGGACCACATTTCGACATCTCCACAAAATGACTCAAGCTTAATTGCTGGTAGCTTGACAGAGTGGAATACAGTTGGTTGTGTGAGCACTGGTGGTGACGTGACATTCATCTGCGACGTTGTGGCTGAAAGCTTGTAACCAGTTGCTTTTGTAGCCTTCTGTATAGCGCGTTTGACTTTGTCTATATATTCCTCACAGCTCAGCACGTCTGCATTGTATTCATCGTCAGAGAGAAAATTATGAATAGCGTCATCTAATGAAACGAGCTTCTCTAGAGTTTCTTGAAGACGTTCCCTGTAATGTTCAAAATCATCAAACGGCCTTTCTGTGGGAAGAGCATCAACAGCAGCACAAAACCGCGTAGCATTAGTCCTCTCTCTAGTTCACTTTCTTTTGAAGTTTGCTAACTGTATCTCTGATTCGTCCTGAATTATGACTTACTAAAAGCGGCTGTTGTAAGATTGTTTACGTGTGCGCTTGTGAATAGCTTAAACGTTTAACAAGCAGCGTATGCGCAAACGTAAGTGAACGAAAGCCTTTTAACAAAACTAGCTACTCTGAGTGCAAGTTTCAGGCTTGCAATACAAAGCCGCAAAAATTGTTTTGAAGCAACCAGTTCATGCGATCATATTATATTGGAATGGACTTAGCTTGTGATGCGGTCCGACGTCGTCTCTTGTTTCCTACAGCGTGAAGTAAGCCGTTAATTGTTGAAATCCCGCAGGAAATCGCAATTTCTTCCCGGGTTTCGGCACCAAAATATTACGGACACACAACACCGTGATTCCAATACAACATTAATTTATGTCTCTCCAAGGAACGTACATCATGGAATATAAAACATTAATTCAAGGATAATCAATATTTCCAGAGTGTCTATAATTACAAATATCAACCCGCAACAAGCTTGGGAAGTGTGATAAAGTTTGCTGTTTTCCACACTTCAGGGAAATAGGCGAGATGGCGACAGGGGTTGCATATAGTTGTCAGAAACTGTGTTGCAGTGGGAGGTAGATACTTGAGCTGAAGTCGCAGTGAGTTATTATTGCTAGTTTGACATGGTCTTTTTTAATAAACATGAATCCATAATTAATATGTTCTTCATTATTCAGTGAAAGTGGCTGCTGAAAGACCATTGTATATTTTCACTAAATGCACGAAAGCAATAAACACACTGTTTACTTTTAAGATCACAACAGGCGTAATACTTGCTGACGCGCAAGGCAAAGCTGATGCATAGTCTCCCTGCCGAGCTGGGCGTGAGTTTGAAGAAAACAATTTGAGTGATATCTGCAGACTTCAGGCAGAATAATCTTACCTAACCTCCTAACTCTGACAATTCATACTAGCTTTTATTGATCCAGTAGAGCTGCAACCTACACGTAGCGATTGCGGGATACTGTGTGGCGAAATGGTACCTGGATTGTAAAAATTCGTAGTGGCTAAGGCGCGGAATCCTCGAAGTTTACTGGAGCTTATTCCCGAGCCGAGGAGCTCCATCAGATAGTGGAAACACACGAACTTTTCACTGTCATGAACGACAATTTTGCTTTCTTTTGAAGTGTACACGATCCCGCCTGCGAATCAAGCCCAACGGCATAACCATTCGCTAGCTAGGCTAATTAGGCAGTGTTGCGAAGACAAAGGGAGTGGTAGCAAGAGCTAACAGTTTCTCCGATCACACCTTCCCCACATAAGAGGAACGCCCGACCAGCACACTGGCGGAGTGGGAACTGTCTGACCTCATGAGGAACTTGTTGTCCTCTCCGTTGGCTTCACCCTTCGCTGAGTAGCTGTCGGAGTGATTGGACGCGTGTGTGGGGCTGCTCTAGCTCACTCCATCGCACGCTTACTCAGCTATAGGAATCCGCTTGTGGAATTAGTCGTTTCGGACATATTGTGCTTCAGAGGCGTGTGTTCCGAAGGCAAAGGCTTCCAAGCTCCTGACTTTTTAAAATCAGGGGTGAAGTTGCAAGAAGATAGAGACACCAGGGTCTGTATTTACTACAGCCGTTGAGCGAATTGTCGCTGTCGATTGCGAGCTGTGGGCTGGCGCAGTTTGGTGCGCGCCTTCCTGCTGCCGCGGGCCGCTTTTTCGGGCGGTTCGAGCGCTTCAGCTGCGACGGGTACTCGTGCTGCCACACAGACTAGGCTCTGCCCCTCCCGAGCGTACGGCAATGCAGGCCAGGGCCTGGTCATTGATCAGATAGCCGCGCGGCTCAGTTCCAGTAGGGTCGGACACGCCTGCTGGATACCTAGCGGTGCCAACAGAAAGAAGCGACCGACGTCCTTTGGCAGCCAACCTCTCTGCGTCCGGACATGGAACAATCGCCGGTCACTCTCACAATCACACACAAAGAAAACGCTCCTGGATGCTATGACGTCAATAGGGCGGACCAAACGTACAGCCAGAGCGAGATCAGCTCGAACTCGCGACTGCTGCTACTCAGTGCAATCGTGGGTCTAACGGGGAAAGACCGCGGAAGATACGATCCTAAACAGCCGCTCCCTCTCCGATACCATCACCCAGTATTCAGTAGGTGACACCCTTACCAGCCCCCACCTACCTGTCCTCTTCAGCACCACTGCCATCAATCCCCCTCCCCCAGCTCCCACTTCCCGAACGATAAAACTCTACAGCAAAGCTGACTGGGCAAAGTACAAGGAGACCATCAACAATAACCTACTAGCCCCACTAACCATTACCAACACCGACGACCTTAATCACATCCATGACAGAATAATAGACACCATCAAGACAGCCATCGACGCAGCCATCCCCACCAAAACCATCGCCTTCTTCAAACCGCACCTACCCCCCGAAATACTCAGACTGATCCCAGAAAAAAGAAAGCTCTACTGCAAAATCAACAAAGACAGGAACCCCGACCTTAAAACAATTTGGAACAGGCTGAATAACGAAATTAAGCGCCTCACCTCTGACCACCGACAAAAGCAATGGGACGGAACCTGCTGCAAACTTGACTACAGACAAGGACGCAAATTTTGGAACAAGTTCAAGACGCTCACGGGACAAAACACTGACAGGACCTTCAAACTAAACGTAGACAACTCCCCAACCACCGACCCCACCCAAGTAGCAGAAGTCCTCAAAACCGTCTTAGAAGATACCCACAAATTTCCGCAGGACCCCCTATTTAACGATACATTCTACCACACAGTCGCCACAGAACTCCCTCTCCTACTCGTCTCCCCCACAGCCTCCTCAGAAGAAGCCATTAAACTTCAGAATGCAATCACTGAAAGAGTAAAAAAGGCCATCTTCTCAGGAAGGAATTCGGCCCCTGGCGAAAACGGAATACAGCGACTACACCTCCGCAACTGCCCCCTCAACACCATCACCCCGCTCCTCTCCCTCCTTTTCAACTTCTGCCTTTCCCGCAACACCATCCCCACAGCTTGGAAATCCGCCAAAGTCATCATGATCCCCAAACCAGGTAAACCCAAATCAGATCCCAAATCCTACCGCCCCATATCTCTCCTTGACATCCTCCGTAAGACCTTCGAGAGAATAACTACAGACAGACTCACACATTTTACTGACAAACTCCAACTCATCCCTCACCTCCAGTCCGGCTTCCGCAAACTCCACGCCACCAACGATCCCCTTCTCCGACTCACTTCAGACATCACAAGACACCAGAACCTGGGACAGTGCACGCTCGCTGTCTTCCTGGACATCGAGCGGGCATTCGACAAAATCCGGAATGACAGACTTTTATACAAACTGCTAAAGACAGGCATCCCACCTGAGACAGTACGACTAATCCAAACCCTCTTACACGACAGACGCTGCCAAATCCACATCAACCAAACCACCTCATCTCCTTTCTGCCCCAAAGCAGGAGTAGCTCAGGGCGGGATTATCTCACCCTGCTCTACTCCCTTTACACCATCTACATCCCCACCCCGACAAGAACAACCGAACAACTCCAACTATACCCAGACGACACAGCATATTGGAACTCGGGACCCTCGACAAACACCATCAACAACCAGACAGCGACCTACCTCACCAAACTAGAAGACTGTATGCGACAGTGGCGCATTAAACCCAACCCCACCAAAACCCAACTCATCCTTTTCAAACACCGCAACATCCATAAAAAGACCAACCAAAACCCCGACCACATCTCCCTCACGCTGTGGGGCACCCAGCTCCTCCCCTCCTCCAATGCAAAATACTTAGGCGTCCATCTAGACAAGTACCTAAACCTGAGCAACCACGTAAAGTAGACCCTGAGCAAAGTCCGACAACGCCAATCCCTCATAAGGCGCATCCAAGACAAATTCATAGGCTGTAACGATAAGACAGCTGTAAATACTTACAAAACGCTCGTCCGCCCACTATTCGAATATGCGGCAGTGCCTCTCGCCTGCATCTCCAGAACCCAAGCCGAAAGAATCTACCGCGCTGAGAGACGAATTTTACGCAGCATCCTTCGACTCCCACCCTCCCTCCCAGACAAGAGGTCTTTGAGGAAACAAAAGTAACAGCCATTCAATCGAGACTAGCCAACCTGAGAGCCCGCTATGGGAAAATCACCCTCACCTCCCGACCGGACCTTCACACAATATAGACCCACAGAACCAGACACAGAAACAAACCCAAACACAAATACACCTACCCACCCAGAACAATCATAAACAACACACTCCACACCTTCCCTGACACAATACACCAACACGAACATGCAAGACAACAACGACACTCCCACCCCTCCCCACCTCCAGGCGCTGAACCCCGACCGCCCACCACCATAAACCCGCCCTAGTCGACTGTAACCGAAACGGCAAATAACTCTGCTTCCACTGTCACCCTAGCAACAACGCAACAAAACCCATTACTCAACACGTACAGTGGCTTGAGCCCATATAAAAATGTAAAGTAAGCCATTGTAAAGTAGTAGCAAAGCAGTCCAATCACACAATTGTTAACCCAATCCCATCCGCACTCAGGCCACGAGTACAAAGTAACTCTATAAGATACCATCAAAAATCAAAATTTCCATATTAAGTAAAATGATTCTAGCTTATAAGATAGGGTAAAGTTAAATAAAAACGAAACTACTTATTAAAATTATTCTCTAAGTTAGCAAAACAATTATATAGTGCTAAAAGCCACACAAAAGCTATTTAAGAAAAACTGTAATTAGTGTGTAAGTTAGCAATAAGTTCAATATAAACAAAGAAAAGCTAAAGAAATTCCCTCATCTCTGGCCCCATTAGAGCAATAAGCTCTCCAGCGGCCCATCCGCCTCCCTTTAGGAGCGGAAATGAATAGTATATATACATTTAAAAAAAGCGTGCGCGCGGCAGAAAAAACCGACGCTGCGGGCGCGGGCTCGCCGTTGCACGGGAGTGCTGGAGCGGAAGACCCGCGGCGCGTTGTCGATGCGGGCGTTCAGGGGGGCGAGCAGCCAGGAAACAGCGCTGGGCGCAAGAACCGGATGACGGTGGATTCCAGCTGGCAAGAGAAACCGCCAGCCGATCCCCCGTCCTAGTCACGCCAGCCCCAGTCCGTTTGACGTAATGCGAGAACCTCTAGCCGATCAGGAACACGAGGTAGAGGATACTGAGGAGAGCTAGCAAACGAAAAGGCTCGGGATCCCCCCAATAGTCGTACACTTCGATAACAACTATAAAGAACTGTACGACCTCATCAAGGACACATTGCGGGAGAATAGGTTCACCACCAAAACAACTGGCGGCGACAAAATAAAAGTTACCCTCAGAAACGTGGACGACTATAAGTCAGTGAGGAAGGCACTCCAGGATAGAAAACTGTACTTTTACGCCTTCCCGCTGGTAGCAAGAAAGCCTATTAGACTCGTGTTCTGTGGGGTCCCAAATACCACAGGCACTGCAGCCATCAAAGAATACGGTTCGTCTTGACACGACCGAACCGGCCCTGGCCCCCTCCACACACTTGCCCTCCCAGACTCCCCACAAAACCGGAAAATCTGGGAGGTCAAACTGATTCTGGCACTAATAGTGACGCCCGAGAAACTCAGAAAGAAATCCCGCCCAGGGCGCTGCTACAATTGCCAGGCCCATGGGCGCATCGAACAGGACTGCACGATGCCAGTGGTGTGCCTCAGGTGTGCTGAGCAGCACACCTATGAGCAGTGCAAGTTACCAAAGGGGAGGGCAAGGAGAAGTGCGCGAACTGCAAGGGAGCGCATCACGCCAGTTAACTCGGATGTCCCGAATATAAAGCTCTAAGGGACAGACAAAGAGGCAAAAACAGCAGCAACACACAACAGAACAATGCCAGCACCCAAACCACCATCCCCACCACCTCAGAGAACGCAGAACAACGCCGCCGTCAAGACGCAGGTCTTTGCCTCGACCGCATATTCAAGAGCAGTTATCGGCGACCCACAAAAACACCCACCACTACCATCGCCCCATTAGTATCCAGGTGTCTCTAAGTGAAGAAAGCCGTAGGGAAGTCCGTCATCCCTGACCGCCACAGACCAGTCTGCAAGAAGCAGCAGAGTCTGTTACATCTGAACAACTCGCTTCGTCCATCCGACTGCTGCAGGCCCACATGACCCAGTTAGTAGGCATCCTCGCATCAATGACCCAGCTCCCCGTCGACCTCAGATCGGCAGCACAGCAGTTGCCTGTAGCAGCGACATCTTCAGAATGGTATGTCCCCTGCCATGGATAGAAGACCTAACACACAGGGTCTCAAAATATGCGCGCTTAACGCAGATAACCTCATTCGTCAACCCCTGGACTTCAGAAAATTCATGCAGGAGGAAGACATTGACATATGCCTAGTGGACGAAACATTCCTCAAACCAGGAATGAGTGTTTCTGTACCAAACTATAATTGCTACGGAAACGATCGACTGACCCACGGAGGTGGGGTCGCGGTATATTTCAAAAAGGGAATTAAACACCACCAAATACAGTAGAAATAGCTACAGCAAGTGGCCGCCTAACAGTCGTTGCAATGTATCGCCCCCCTTCCCAAAAGCTAGAAAAGGACGATGTAGCTGCATTAAGTCGGATTAGAAGCAAATTACTAATTACAGGGGACCTGAACGCCAAACACGCGGACTGGAACTCGAGACACCAAAATCACGCTGGTCAACAACTGCAACGGCTCACGCGCATACACCAGATACAGATATGGGGCCCAGAGAAACTGACATACTTCCCAAAGCCGGCCGGTGTGGCCGAGCGGTTCTAGACGCTACAGTCTGGAACCGCGCGACCGCTACGGTCGGAGGTTCAAATCCTGCCTCGGGCATGGATGTGTGTGATGTCCTTAGGTTAGTTAGGTTTAAGCAATTCTAAGTTCTAGGGGACTGATGACCTCAGAAGTTAAGTCCCATAGTACTCAGAGCCATTTTTGAACACTTCCCAAAGAATGGAGGAAGACCGGACGTCCTCGACATCGCCATAACAAAGAATCTGGTGGGTCTTGTCGCTGCGACATCTGTAAAAAGAATGTTGTCGGACACAACCCCGCTGATTTTCGAGGTCGATATGGGAGAGCGGCTCTCTATCCCACAGCGACGAGCGACGTACAAGCGCATCAGTAAGGAATAATTCAGCAACGCAGTAGCTGCTGAACTTGCCCAGACTCCTCCTCCAGCTGCAGAGACTGCATAACAGGCGGTAGATGACTTCACAAAAGTGATCCTACGAGCTGCTGAGGGAGCCACAGCGCTTCCTAAGCCCTCGCCCCTTCTCCAGGCAACTCCCTCCGCACTTGCTTGCGCAAATATGGTACAAAAACAGGATCGCCAAAGAGTAGAAGCTCACAAGAAACAAGGCCACACAGAGGCTGCTCAATAGGTTACAGAGAGAGCTGAAAGAAGATCTCAGTGAGTACTGCAACCAACAGTGGTGTGCAAGGCTCTCAGCTCTCAAACTAGAAGATAAAAGTTTATGGCAAGCCACCAAGCAATTCACGAAAAGACGTGCGAAAATGCCGCCTCTGCGTGGCGAATGTGGACTACCGTTCAGTGCTATCGACAAAGCCAACCCACTAGCAGATGTGTTCGAAAAGCAGTTGAAACTACCACCAGCATAGGACACAGAACACCTCGCATCAGTCCGCCGAGAACTGGCAGTATTTCTCGAAGCAGACGACGAAGATCACTGTACGCCGCCTCTGGCGATCACCCATTTGACCGACACACTTAACGAACTGACACGATCGCAAAATTTCCCGACGAACTGGAAACACGCAGAAGTTACTGCGATCGCGAAATCAGGACAGGACCCGGTGTTCCCGCAACACTACAGACCAATTAGGCGACTGCCTACCCTCAGTAAACCTTACGAGCGCCTCCTACTCAGCCCCATACACGACAATATCAGAAGAGTGCTGGAAGCTGAATTGGAATTTCGGCTATATCTGCTAAGACACCCCACCGTTGCCCCCCCCCCTCTCCCCCAGCAAACTATGAGGGTGGTTGGAGCAGCCACAGACAGCTTCAATTGAAAGGTGCACTGCGGGCTTGTCTTTTCAGACGTAGCAAAAGCCTTTTACTCAGTCTGGCACAGCAGACTACTACACAAGATGTACACCATATGCTTCCCCAGAAAGATCGTCAAGACCGTAAAAAACTATCTCTCCAGTAGAACTTCCTCAGTCGAGATCGATGGATCCCTGTCGACAAGGAGAAGAATCAGTGCAGGCGTACCCCAAGGTTCAGTCCTGGGCCCGTCCTCTTCCTTGTTTAGGTGTTGACATACCCACGACTCAGCATGTACACACTGCGCAATATGCAGATGACAGTGTCTTCTTCTCCTGTTCGACAAACAGGAACCTCGTTAGCAAGCGTCTGAAAACCGCCCTAAACAGGATAGAAAACTGGGCTAAGCAGTGGCATATACCTATCAACTTGATAAGACGCAAGCCATTGTGCTCACCAGGCGCTAGGGCAAACGCCGTGCACCGAGACAACCCTTCCAACTACTGTAATTGCAGGGCCAAAACCTGCCATAGAGAAACTGTGCAAAGTACTTTACACTTGATAGGTGCTTAACATGAACGTGTCACATAGAGGAGCTTTGCAGAAAAGCTCACGCCAGGATGCAGGTTCTCTACCCTGTCCTGAAACAGAGCAGTTCCCTCGACCCCAGAACACGCGTAGCAGTCTACCGAAGTCGTATTCGACGATACTGGAATACGCGTGCCCTGTATGAGGTTACGCTACCAGACCGACGGTAGACTGCGTACAAAAAGTCCAAACAGAGCGCTAAGACGAGCTCTCGGCGTCCGCACGCGCTTCCCCACGGCAGACTTACATGAGGCTGCAGATATCGAAAGATTAACAATGCGTTTCCATACCTTGCCAGAAGCCTTTAATGCCACGGCGCGGTATTCGCAGAACAAACTGATTGACACCGTCGAGCAATATGACCAAGAAAAAGATAAACATAAAAGACTAAAATCGCTACTCCTACAGTAGCAGAATAGACAAAAGGAGATAAACTCACGAAGAAAAACTAGTAACAAAAAGAACAGTCCATCAAACCTCAACCAAAGCAGAGGAGGTAATGTCAATGAGCGACAACAACCTTCACTACCACAACCTCTTGAGAAAGAGGAGAATACAAAAGAGAGAAGAGAGCGGGGGCTTCACCAACTCACCCTCTTGCGGCCACTGACCCCCCTGAGGAGCATGTGCAAATGGTTGGCATACCTGAGGTAACAGTGGTTATCTAATACCTCACATCGTGTATGCTGAGGTAGCTGGGCAGCACCGCACACCTGTAACACATACCTCAGTAGGTACTTCGCCATAGGGAGCCTGACTGAGAACCATACCCTACAGTCCACTCCATCAGGCACCGCCAGGTGCAGGGTGCGGCCACAGTAAGAAGTGTCTTGCACTTGGTTTTACTTAAAACCCAGACGAGCTCTCGGTCCCAGCAAAAGTGGGCACAGTCGTTTTCAGTCACACTGCACTGCGCTTGAACTTGTTAGTTCAGAGAGCAGTGTTCTGGCGAATAGTCAGCAAGATGTCATTTTGCGATGACAGTTGGGCACCACGGCTGCTTGCTACTGGCAGCAACGTGATATCTCGTTGTTGTCACATGCAGCTTTGCCGGCCGGATCTAGCGATTCAGCTACCACAGAGGCTCCCTGTGCTCCTCCACAGGACAGGAACTCCTCTTGCCAGGGCCTGGTCACTATGGTCACTGGCCAGCAACCTGCACATGTTGTGTTGTTAGGGCCAGGCTCGTGGCCGGGAAACATAATGGTGTCGCCAACGAAGGTTGTGACTGGCACTCCCCAGGCAGCCCTTCAGTTCGCCTCCCTCACTGCCTCCGCACCTCGAGTTGGGAATATACCACAAAATGAGACATCTGACTTCCACCCACAAATGTGAGGATATCTTTAGCCACACTCGTTGTGTCTACAGGCCACGTACAATCGCTAGTCGACACCTTCAAATGTAATGTACCAGTTCATAAACGTGATACGTTACTGCCTTATCTGTTACCGACCAATGACGACGGCCATTTGCGCATAGAAACTGCGCTAATGTGTAATAAACGCAAATGTGCACATTGTCTGCAAATTCCTTGTCATGTGTATGAAATTGGTGGGAGGCTGGACATTGTGCTATTACAAGACGGGGCAGCTCGGACAGCTGTTTACCGACTTTCGTCACTTACTGGGTCGGCAGTTGCTCCGTGGAGGTGCGCCTCTTCTCAGAGGGACGCAGTGCTGCAGAGAATACTGAAACTTGTGACGATAAGAAGGATGGTGTCAGGAGGACAGCGGAAGTTTAATTTTCTCTCTATCCCATGAAGTTGTTCAGTTAATGTAACGTCTGTTAATATATTAAAAGAAGTGTTCCCTGCTCTCAGATGACCATCCTATAGTTCCTGTACCCATTCAGCGCTCACTTTCAACCTAACTACAATTTGCTAAGGCAGAGCACGTGTAAAACTTTAGGCTGACTCCAAATATGGCCCCCCTTGCCATAGATAAGACTAGGGACAAAGGAAAAGCAGGCGAGGCAGTGCTGCAAGAAACTGGCACTGAGAGGGAAAGGTTCGAAGTGGTGGATAGAACCACCCGCCATCTTGCCCCCCCCCCCCCCACTCCAATGTGCAAGGGGAGTTGCAAACGCGGCCAACAGCCACCTGTCTGTGTCCGATGAGGATGAGGCCATGCCTGCTATTGGTAAAGCGTCGCATACCGAACCAGTGGCATGGAACTGACTACCGCCCATCATGGTGGGTATTAAAGATCAACTACGAAGAGTTCTTCCACCTTTGATTGTTTGCCTAAAGCTGGGGGGGGGGGGCATACAAACTTATATTCAGCGGTTTAAATCACTACACCACAGTCAAAGGAATGCTTCCTGAAAACAAATTCTCCACTATACATTTCCCACTGCCAGACAACGACTACTAAAGTTAGTAATCAGCGTTTACCCACAAAATCGGCCCAGAAGCCATTAAAACAGACTCACAGCGAAGGGGATATGACGTTAGCAGCGTCGCCCAAATGAAACAGAGTGGCTATCCACTGTCACTGAATGGCTATCGTGAAACCTTCCTAACACTGCGCAGCACAGGAAACAGCCAATCAACAAAGTCCTTTGTGCCAGTGCCAGTCACTAACGATCAGTGGTGCAGAAGGCGCCATGCAAAGTGTAAACTGCCAACGCCCAGGACACACAGTGGGCCATTACAACATGCGAACCAAGTATATGAAGTGAAGTGCGCTGAAGGTGACAAAGCCACCGATTGCAGCCTACCGAGATGTGACTCAAAAAGCAAGGGTGCATTTTGTGGTGGAGTAGATGGTACCAACTACTAAGGCTGCAAAAAAAAAAAAGAAAAAAAAAAAATCCTCAGAGGCTGTCGATGGAAGAACGTGGGTCCGTCAGAAAGCCAGACGGCCGACCACCACAATTAAAGACCATGCAGTGCCAAGAACTATGCAAGTTTCACTGTGAGCAATGCAGACAGAAGCTGGCAAACAACACCCTCAATGCTACTCGCTGAGCAGCCTCACCTGACTACTGCTAACTGTGAAATATCAAGAAAAGCCTCCACCACCGACCACCCCCCTCCCCCCAACCAAAGAACAGTCTGCAGCGCGTTGTGACCGCTGAAAGTCTGTCTCGAGATTTTCAGCCTAGCACATCTGAAGAGAGTGCAGACATACTGCCATCAATCACATTCATAGTGCAAACGCTCAGCCTCCTTATGCAGCTGCTGCAGGAGATCAAATAACAAAATACCCACATTCTTAGCTCCATGAATATGGTGCTCAAATCGTCGCAACAGAATGAGGCAACCTCACAGGAATCCTCCCAGTGGCATGGATAGACGACCTCACATTAAACGATTAAAGTTGTGCGTCTTCAGCACAAACAGCATCATCAGCCAAACCAACAAATTCCACGAATTCTTACGGGACGAGAGTATCGACGTATGTATGGTAGCCAAACCACACCTCAAATCAGGTGTTACAGAATCGGTGCCTAAGCACGACTAGTACAGTAACGATCGGCCCACAGCGTGAGGTGGGGTATCAATATAGGTGAAACAGCAGTTCTGCACCACTAAATCCACCCACCAGCAACCCAGCAAATAGAAGCAGTGCCCCTCACTGTCTTTGCAGCATACCGCCCCTTCTCCTCCACACTGCCCCTCATTTGGCTGAGGGTGGGGTGATCAAGCCTACAGACTGGCACTCTAAATACACCACCACAGCTGGTCATTAACTGCAACGACACTCGCACATCCACCAGTTCCACATGTGTCCCAGATGAGCCCATCTACTTCGCCAGAAGTGGGCGAAGGCGGACGTCCTCGATATAATCCTCATGCGAGGAGTCACTGGATTCGTGACCACGCATTCAGTAAAGAGAATGACATCCGAACATAGCTACGTGCTTCTAGAGGTCTATGTGGGAGACTGGGTACCTGTCCCATAGCGTCAGACGCCCTACAAGCGAACAAACTGTGGGCAATTTAAAGACGACATAATGTCGAAAAGTACCTAAGCCCTGCCTCCAACTGCAGATCAGCCTCATAGGCACTTAATCACCAGACCACTGCAATCCTACAGACGGTTCTGCCTCCCACGCCTTCCCATCCCGCAACAACTCCCAGCGTACTTTTCTGCACTAATGAGAAACGAAAACAGACTTGCTAAGGAATAGGAAGTTAAGAGAAATCCAGAGTGCAAGGCAAATATCCCACTATGCGACGGCTTTATTTTTGTGGTATGTTGCAATGCAGCATCACCGGTCCTTTTCGGTCTAATTGTGTTGTTTGGGCAGGGGCTCTATCGGCAGGGCGGTCGTGCTGCACCATGCAGCATCACCGGTCCTTTTCCGTCTAATTGTGTTGTTGCGGCGGGGGCTGTGTCGGCAGGGTGGTGGTGTTGCGCCACTGCAGTGCGCTGTGGGGTGTGGACGTAGATATGGCCTGTGTGACTCTCAGCCCTCCGAGTAGACAGTCACAGTCTCTGGTAGGTGACCAAGCAGATTACGAAAAGACGCGCCACACCGCCACATCTGCACAGCGAGCGTGGACTCATATTCAGCGCCACAGATAAGGCAGATGCACTTGCAAATTCCTTTGAAATACAGTTCCGCGTTGCAGAGGCGCAGGACGGAGACCATGGAGCCATCGTTGGATGTCAACTAGCTGCATTTCTTGCAGCTGTCGATGACGACGATATAAACACGCCACTCTTCACGCCTGAAGACGTGAGTCGAGTGATTAGGTCTCTACCCAACAAAAGAGCCTCCAGCCATGACCAGTTCAACTAGGAGTTAGTTAAACACCTCCCGTCCCCGGCAGTAACCCGTATCGCGGATATCTTTAATGAGATTACGTGTCGACAAATGTTTCCAAGGTGTCAGAAACATGCAGAAGTCGTCGTCGCTAAACCAGGTAAAGACCTTGTCTCAGCAAAATTTATGAAAGCCTGCTACTCATCATCCTCCTAGATTTTGTCAGAAGAGAGCAAATCCTGCTCAATTTCCAATTTAGTTTCTGGCAGGAACCCTCCACCCCTCAGCAAATCGTGAGGGTTCTTGAAGCTGCAACAGGGAGCTTAAACCGCAAAAGCTGGTGCTGCGTAGTTGTACTTCCCATAGCCAAAGCCTTTGACTCTATACAGGAGCCCTTTACCCCAGACAAACTGTACGCTCTTGGGTTCCCAAGGCGAAATTCAAGCTAATCGCGAGCTACATCTCAATAAGGACTTTGTTAGAGTTCAGTCAGCACTTTCCTCCAAGAGATGCATAAAGGCAGCAGTACCCCAGGGGTGAGTGGTAGGTAGGTCCTGTCCTGTACAGTATGGATCTCTCCAGTGCGCCGTGGTACGTACTGCTCAACATGCCGATGACACCACATTATCCGCACATAAACCCAATAGGGATTGGGTTACAGGAAGGCTTCAATTGGACTTGGACGAGACCGACCACTGGGCCTGAAAATGGGTCCAAAGAGAGGCCCTCATCCTTAAATGTTAGCTGGGGAAACGAGTCCCCTCCAGGCGACCACTTCAACTGAAGTTAAACGGTCAGGTACTACCATGGCAACCAACAGCCGAGTACCTTGGGATCACTGTAGATACACGGCTGACCTTGAAGCTGTAATGGAAGACCTGCGCCGAAAGGGTAGCAGTAGAATGAGAATGCTTTTCTGTATCCTTAATTCAAAAAGCACACTCGCAGCTGGCACAGGAGTGAAAGTCTGCTGCTCATTTACTTGACCTGTTATGGAGTATGCATGCCGTGTAAGAGGCTTTGCAGGACAATGGCATATGCACAAACTCCAGTTTGTGCAAAACAGGGCAATCTAGCGAGTTCTACATTTACCCGGCATAATCACATTGGCATTTCTTTACAACAGCAGCGGAATCTCCATGCTAGCGGAAAAATTAATGTCACTCCCGCCATATCTGACATCCAACTAATTAAAAACCTCTGACAGTATGACCTTTCGAATTCCGCCCGCAGAAGGCCAAAAAGCCGACTGACAAAATGGACAAAATGAAAAGTCTCACCTAGCCAGCCACCCTGGCAACAAAGTAAAAACACACCTCACACACACGCAACACATATCAAAACGGCAAGCAAAACTTAACTAACTAACATATGGGAGGAAATGTACAAAGGGCAATACCCTGCCCCCACGTGTGGTGTCCCCTAGTGGCAGGAAATCGCAGATGCAGTAGTCGTGGTCTTAACACAGACCTCTGCAGGAGTTCGGCCCTTATGATGTGTATGGATGATATGGCAACTTCTGCAAAAAAACACACATACGTGTGAGATGTAGCTTTTTAGCATCATCACTTTTGAGCTGTAAATCTCAGCATCATCAGTTTGTACTCTTCACGTCTACTGCTGCTCAGCAGTTGTGTAGCGACGAACTTGTGAGTCCAGCGCGGGCACTCGTGGGCGAGGCGACTCGCTCATACTCTTAGTGGAAGGGAAAGCCGAGCTGGTTATGTTCCACCCTCTGCTCTAGATCATTTGTCGTTTTTTCAAAACTTTCCAGGAATTCAGTCGCGCACTCCATTGTTACAGTTTTTGGGTACTTTGCAGTCGCTACCACTTCTGCCTGGTTCCGTTAAATATGTCCAACAAAGATGAGCTGCTTGAATTTGTCTTCTAACTCCGTTTTGCTTTCGGTATATCTACAAGTGTTCGATACCCAAAGATTCGTAAGTAACTCAGCACCATAATTCTTCAGGATTACATTTTGAACACCTTTTGTTGGAGATCTATTCTGGAGATAAAATGCTATGTTTTTATCGGCTTCACTCCAAGACTGTTTAATTGGTCCTGCCTGTATTAAAGTGATCGTCCGATTCAGGGCGCTCCGTATCTGCGTTTTGTTCTGGTGTGTAAGGAATTAAGGTTTCATGTCGAATTCCATTCGCCTATAAGAATGACTTTTTATGCAGACTGACAAAATACTTCGAACAGATAATGGAAAAAAAATGATTTTTGGACCATTTTCATTTTCTACTCGCGCTTTGAACGCAATGAAAGTATCAGAGATTCCATTGATGATTTGAAAATGTAACCAAATGATTTTCTTGACATATCATCCGTATAAGTGAGAAGACAACGTGCTCCTCCCTGAAAGGCAATGGTCCATAAACATCAGAATGCAGTATGTCAAATGGATGTTTTGCTCTTCTATTTGATATTTTAGGAAGAGGTTGCCGACACTGTTTCCGTTTTATGGCAGAAATACATGCAGCTAAAATGATGTTCGCCCAATTCCTTTCATGGACGCATGGTTACCAATCTTCGATGCCGCAATTCGTAAGTGTTAAAAGTTCGTCATTACACAAATGCTATGGAAATCATCTAATCCGTACATGCCATTTACTTTAGTTACACTTGCTATAGATGTTCGAGGCAATTACATTACTTTCATCGTATAGACCTCCAGACACACAATCCACGTCACGTCGTTTGAGTAACCGACATCAGGTTGTATGTAAGGCCTGAAACATCTAAAACACCAGTAACAGTTATCTGCTTATCCTTGTCATCACACGTAACTTAAACATGTTGGCATCTGCATTGCCTCAAGATTGGTATTATCTGCTATTTTAACTTTTGCAGTTCTGGTCGACTGGAAATTGTTAAACAAATCTGATTTACTTATCATGTGTCGCGTACACCGGAAGCCACATACCAGCCACAACCAAGCTGTGAACATGCGAAGAGCCATTAATACATTTCTTTGGCAGTTTTCACGGTATTCACATAATTTGAAGATTTGTTTGGTTTCTTCTTAGTTGTACACTCAGTAGCCCTATGAGTGAGTAACTTCGACATTTCTATCATTTAAATAACTCGGGCATTTCGCAAATTGCCATTTATGTACGACATATGGTGCTTAATGTTCTTCTTGCTACCTTCCAGCGCCGAATCTGTAGCCTCATATGTCGAAGCGAATTGACTTGTCGTTGATTCTTGAAGTAACTGCTGTTATCAAAGTTCGAAAGCTCTTGGAAGTCCACGTAGCATGATACCAGGTATGAAATCGTCGTCCAGTTTCTTAACACTGCTTCGAGTTTTTTGAGCAAGTGACATAATGTTCTCTAAATACGCTTCCATATTTTTGTCAAAAGCCAGCCATACTTTCGTCAAAAACTATATCAGCCCTATATAACTAGATAACATCTTGACATTTGGAGTGTGCCTACATGGTGTAATAACTTAATGATGATAAAATAATATGTGCAAATCAGAGTAGTTACTGCGTAAATAGTATCAATCAAAGGCGCTAAGCGCACGAATTTTTATCGCTGCTGCCTTTCAATTCTTCCGCGGCTTCTTCGAAATAATTAATTTACCGTTTATTCTGGTCTCGTCGCTACTGAAGAGAAGACGTAATATCAAGAGATGCTGAAGCTATCATATTGTAACAAAGAATTGCAGCTTCAAGAACGATTGTACCAGCGTAAAAAAAGGTAAATATATTCCTGTTTAAAAACTGACAAGAAAATTGTGGAACCAGCTGTCTCAATCCTCACACCGCCGTCCTCAACAAAACTTTTGGTGTGCAAACGTATTTGCAGTCTTTTTCCCACAGAATATTCTAAATCCTTTTACGCACTCTCTCTGCATAGTGAAGCCTTCGTTCTCAGTATCTCCCTCTCACTGCCACTCTCCCTTTCCCACTGCCTCCTTTTTCTCCTACTGGCACTTTCTCCTGTCTCTCTCTCTCTCTCTCTCTCTCTCTCTCTCTCTCTCTCATCTCCCCCTTCCCTCTCCCTCTCCCCCTCCCATCCACTGTAACTGTTTTTATCCCATTCTCTCTCTCTTTCTTACCACTGCCTTTTTCTGTGTCACTTCTACGCTCGTCCCATTCTTTTTCTCTCCCATTGCCACTCTCTCTTCCTCTTTCACTTACGGGCTGCTGTCTTCATCTTCACCCAACATTGTTTCGTCTCAACACATGTCCTTGAGGATTGTTTGCTCGGGGGCTTGACCCATAGACTAGGGAACTTTAACACGAAAAAATTTGCCCACTCCGCCCCCCCCCCCATCCTCTCCACACACACACACACACACACACACACACACACACACACACACACACACACATGTTAAAGGTCACTTGTCTAGGGGTCCAGACCTGCCAAGCCTTTCTATGGTCTCCACTCATCTGTACTTTTCATTTCCACTGCCTCCTCTCTGCTCTCTTCTTGCTCCCACTGTTTCTATCTCCACCCACCTCTGTTTCTCTTTTACTGGAACTGTCTCTCACTGACCATCAGTAGCTTCCCTTTTCTTTGGATCCCACTGCAGTTGCCTTCATCCATCTTGGTTTCTCTTTCGCTGCAACTTTTTCTGTCCCACCATTACTGCCTCCTCTCTGTTTCTCAACAACTGGCACTGTCTACTCTCTCTTCCACCTTCGCTGCCTCTCTATTATTGTCTTTTCGCATAAAGTGCGAATATGTTCACAAGCCAAAATTTTAGTGAGCAAGGTGGAATGACTGAGGACTGAGGCAGCTGGTTCCCCATTTTCCAGAGTTTTTTTTTTTTTTTTAAGAGGAACATGTTCGCCTTTTTTGTGCTCTGGCAAGAGAATTTTTCCACTGGTTTCTTTCGTTTCTGAGCTACAGCAGGGTGTACTGCTTATATAAAATGAATAGTGTAGGTCAGTAGAGGTTTGACAGTTCATTTATATACTTCGACACAGTTGTATACTTTGAGATGGATAAACAACCAATAAGTACACATAATAGAAGGTTTTTCTCAAAATCTTTGATTTTACTTTTTTCGCAATTCATCGACAATGCCCTGCTTATTATTTGTATTTTAAATGAGCAAAAAGTTAGGAATATTTTTCAAATTTGCCGTCTTTCCAGTTTTACATAATTGACAATCATTTTAAATTCTTTTCGGGCATGTTAAAAATGGGATGAAAATGGTCTTGTCACTGTAGTACTACTTTGCATAATAGGCACTTTAGGCGTACATGAATATGCTCAGAGACAGTTTTTTTTTGTTTTTGTTTTTTTTCCACCAATAAAACGTTGACGTGCTAACTAGAAACATAGTTTGATGACCTCAGAACACTTGTGTCACACCAACCGATTTGCTCAGGTTTCTCTAGGCTGGAGGAAGTTTGTAATATTTAAATTGTCACCCTATACTGTAAAATAGCCACAGTGTGCGTGATAGATATACAAATGAACGCTTGGCCAAGCGTTATCCAAAACACTTTACTCCTAATTTGTGATCAATAGAATCTGAGATATGACCCCTGAAAAACAGCATTTTCGTGTGCGGCTTTTTTGCATATATTGGTACTATACACAATCATGTACAGAGTGATTAGATGTACTTACATGTTTGATTGTCTGAGAAATATTAAAATTACTCAATTGGTGAGAGAATTCTGAAAATTATAGTTATTATTTTAGATGGTGAATTAACCTTTCACATAGCTACTATTGTCGTTCTACGTATCAAATTTCTTCAAGGAGGTTTCGTTTGACAAGTTGATGAGTAAAAAAAGTAGGGCTTTCAGTCTTCAATGGTGTGTTATGAGATTTACTATTTATAACAAATAAATATCTGACGCTATAAAAATCAAAAATAAATATAATTTCACACTCTCTCTTGTAAAACGGGACTTTGTATGTTATTATTTAGTGGATTGTCTTCATATCATTGTATGTATTGTAACTACAAGAATTGTGTTTTTTTTCTGTTCCATGCACTGGAAAAAATTGGAGGAGGAAAGAAATAAAAATAATGAAAATGAGATGATATGTCACAGTCAAGGACATCGCCTTTCGAGCAGCTGCCAAGTCAGAAAATAGATATCTTACTTATTTCTGTGAGCTATCTCACTCGAACCAAGCGTTGTTAGACAAACTTTTAGAATTCAGCTTGTAGTTGTATGTAGTTTCGTTATTATTGTTGAAATAGACCTTTTTATTTTTGGTGGAGGAAGTTGTGCACCATGTAATTACAATTAGGAAGTGTTATTAGAGTGTCTATAGTTTGGAAGGAATACTAGAGCTTAATCGTTGAGATAACAAGCCAATATATTTACATTACAGTTGCTTATCAATTGTTTTGATAGTGATTTTTGGTTATTCTTCGACAGTTCTGGTAAAAATTGCCAAACAAACAAACAAACATGGACGTAGCAGGTGAAAGCAATGTTGCGACAGTTACAGAAAATACTGAACCTACTTCTCAATGCAGTCAACGCACTGAGCCACTACAAAATCATTCCAAGAAACGGAAGTATTAGCTGGAACAACGTCCGGAACGAATGAAAGTAAAGTATCAGTAGAAAGAGAACAGTTAGCAACCAGATTTGGAAATTGGACATCTTTATTTCCTTGGCAGTCACTAAAGTTCACGGCGCAACTAATCAGTGGTTCAGCAAACACAGTAAAAAAAGAATTGCACAAGAGGAAAGAACAAACAGAGGAAAAGTTCTTGTAATGGCAAGATGCCATTAGCGAACTAATCTATGTGGTAAATAGAGAGTTACCTTTAGTTAGAGAGGCTGTCAATGACACGCGGTCAGTTGCACATGAACCTAAGAAGATGCAAGTACTGGTTCCATTGACAGATCAGACTAAGCGAGAGCTCTGTGATCTGGCTGCTCGTATGTGGATAAAAATCACATCCCATTGTACTTATTCATGCATTCTGGGCTATTGAGGCATCAAAATACTCTCAGTCCTATGACAAATTGGAAAGACAGTTTCTGTCCAAATATCGGTTGAATAGTATTCAAGAATGCCTCAGGAAAAAGGTGTTTGGCTCATCCCAGTACTGCATCTTACTGATACATTTTGTAAAATTTTGTCTCAGGCCTTCGTGTCAGAAGTTGAAGGCTTTTGGACCAATGTCATATCATGACATCCTGCAAATCTTAAAATAAAATAGGTTTTTTTATGTATGACAGTAGTTGATCCACGTATCAGTCCAACATAGAAGAATTTGTGTTGGTCCTCGATTCAGTCTATCCATTTATGTTGGCCATTGATTCATTCTATCTGATAAACAAGGATGCTAAGTTGAGAAAAACAAACTAACTGATTCCAGAATGACATTTTCCCTCTGCAGTGGAGTGTGCACTGATATGAAATTTCCTGGCAGATTAAAACTGTGTGCTGGACCGAGACTCGAACTCGGTACTGGTGGAATTAAAGCTGTGAGGACAGGTCGTGAGTCGTGCTTGGGTAGCTCAGTTGGTAGAGCACTTGCCCTCGAAAGGCAATGGTCCTGAGTTCGAGTCTCGGTCCGACACACAGTTTTAATCTGCCAGGAAGTTTCAAACTAACTAATTGTTGCTGACACAAGCAATGATCATGGACGTAACACAGCCAGTGACTGTTTTGTGGGCCAGAATGAGCATTAACCGAAAGCTCGTGGTGAGTAACAAGCGAGTGGTTATGGGAACAATTGTAGCAACAAGTACAGTTAACAAAAACGACAAGAATGTTAGTATAACACTGGTTATATGCTTATGAACACTGAAACAATAACCATATCGAAAGGCAAAATAAAAATAATCAGGACTGGGGGAACCAGCTGCCACTAATCACAGAAGTCATCAACAGTAATAATCATTGAAGATGCTGCTGCACATAGACTCGAAATGTTGGTCATGCAATGGAGCAGGGGCTGTGTTGGAAATGTAAATGTGTTCTGTTATGATATTAGGCAGGAGCTATGCTCTGATGTACGTAACTGCATTGCTGAGTATTTGACTGATATTACCGTAACATACAAGTTCACTGTTCCCACACTGATTGCTGACTGTGAAACAGACACAGTCTCCGTTACGAATGTCGTGTCAAGCTTTCAGTGGATGTAGCGAAAACTGGTTATAACTATGGGAAATATTACTGGGGCATCAAGGTAAATGGCTCACTAGTGAGACACAGAGAGTAAATAGACACCAGCCTGAAGCCACCATTGCACAAGTGAGTGCGTGGAACTGAAAGTTAAAGAGTCAAGCTTTTTAACCAGAAGCCAATGCAATGAACTGTCGTTTGGCGGGACCTCATTATTGATGACCTAGGATGTTAGGAAATAATACTCTTTGGCAGCAAGCTTAGCCTCCCACAGGGGAAATATCGTTGATTCGTATAGTTTGTTGTGAAGAATGTTACCTCGCCCATGTTTCTTCATGTTGTTGTTGTTGTGGTCTTCAGTCCTGAGACTGGTTTGATGCAGCTCTCCATGCTACTCCATCCTGTGCAAGCTTCTTTATTTCCCAGTACCTACTGCAACCTACATCCTTCTGAATCTGCTTAGTGCATTCATCTCTCGGTCTCCCTCTACGATTTTTACCCTCCACGCTGCCCTCCAGTACTAAATTGGTGATGCCTTGATGCCTCAGAACATGTCCTACCAACCAATCATTTCTTCTAGTCAAGTTGTCCCACAAACTCATCTTCTCCCCAATTCTATTCAATACCTCCACATTAAATGGCTCTGAGCACTATGCGACTTAACTTCTGCGGTCATCAGTTGCCTAGAACTTAGAACTAATTAAACCTAACTAACATAAGTGATGTGTTGGTAAATGTGCCAACACCTTGTAGGTAGAGGAGGCCGAAAGGCACGCTATCTAACGCAGACGGGCGTGAATTCTGGAACAGGATAAGTAGTGAATTCTAATAAGAAAAGTATGCAGCTCCTCGAATACTTATCTTTTATTCTTTGATGTGAATACAGCATTCTTGATGAGACATTTCGTACGATAGCTATCAAACTATGTAAGGCTAATGGCGCCTTGCTAGGTCGTAGCCATGGACTTAGCTGAGGGCTAATCTAACAGTCTCTCGGCAAATGAGAGAAAGGCTTCGTCAGTGTAGTCGCTAGCAAAGTCGTCGTACAACTGGGGCGAGTGCTATATCGTATCTCGAGACCTGCCTTGTGGTGGCGCTCAGTCTGCGATCACACAGTGGCGACACGCGGGTCCGACATGTACTAAATGGACCGCGGCCGATTTAAGCTACCACATAGCAAGTGTGGTGTCTGGCGGTGACACCACAATAAGGACATCACACACATCCATGCCCGAGGCAGGATTCGAACCTGCGACCGTAGTGGTCACGCGGTTCCAGACTGTAGCGCCTAGTACTGCACGGCCACATCGGCCGGTACCTCCACATTAGTTATGTGATTTACCCATCTAATCATCAGTATTCTTCTGTAGCACTACATTTCGAATGCTTCTATTCTATTCTTGTCCAAACTATTTATCGTTCATGTTTCACTTCCATACATGGCTACACTACATATACAAATACTTTCAGAAACGATTTGCTGACACTTAAATCAATACTCGATGTTAACAAAATTCTCTTCTTCAGAAACGCTTTCCTTGCCATTTCCAGTCTACATTTTATATCCTCTCTACTTCGACCATCATCAGTTAATTTGCTCCCCAAATAGCGAAACTCCTTTACTACTTTAAGTGTCTCATTTCCTAATCTAATTCCCTCAGCATCACCCAACTTAATTTGACTACATTCCATTATCCTCGTTTTGCTTTTGTTGATGTCCATCTTATATCCTCCTTTCAAGACACTGTCCATTCCGTTCAACTGCTCTTCCAAGTCCTTTGCTGTGTCTGAGGTTCGCTGATGACATTGTAATTCTGTCAAAGTTTTTATTTCTTCTCCATGGGTTTTAATACCTACTCCGAACTTTTCTTTTGTTTCCTTTACTGCTTGCTCAATATACAGATTGAATAGCAGTGGGGAGAGGCTACAACCCTGTCTCACTCCCTTCCCAACCACTGCTTCCCTTTCATGTCCCTCTACTCTTATAACTGCCATCTGCTTTCTGTACAAATTGTAAATAGTCTTTCGCTCCCTGTATTTTACCCCTGCCACCTTCAGAATTTGAAAGAGAGTATTCCAGTCAACATTGTCAACTTTCTCTAAGTCTACAAATGCTAGAAATGTAGGTTTGCCTTTCCTTAATCTTTCTTCTAAGATAAGTCATAGGATCAGAATTGCCTCACGTGTTCCAAGATTTCTTCGGAATCCAAACTGATCTTCCCCGAGGTCGGCTTCTACCAGTTTTTCCATTCATCTGTAAAGAATTCGCATTAGTATTTTGCAGCTGTGACTTATTAAACTGATAGTTCGGTAATTTTCACATCTGTCAACACCTGCTTTCTTTGGGATTGGAATTATTATATTCTTCTTGAAGTCTGAGGGAATTTCGCCTGTCTCATACATCTTGCTCACTAGATGGTAGAGTTTTGTCAGAACTGGCTCTCCCAAGGCTGTCAGTAGTCCTACTGGAATGTCTTCTCCCGGGGCCTTGTTTTGACTCAGGTCTTTCAGTGCTCTGTCAAACTCTTCACGCAGTATCATATCTCCCATTTCATCTTCATCTACCTCCACTTCCATTACCATAATATTGTCCTCAAGAACATCGCACCTGTATAGACCCTCTATATACTCCTTCCACCTTTCTGCTTTCCCTTTTTTGCTTAGAACTGGGTTTCCATCTGAGCTCTTGATATTCATGCAAGTGGTTATCTTTTCTCCAAAGGTCTCTTTAATTTTCCTGTAGGCTGTATCTATCCTACCCTTCATGAGATAAGCCTCTACATCCTTTCTTCATATCTTTGTATTTAGTAATAGTGTGTGTTAATTTCATTTACTGGTGTTCGACTTCTTCCTGCAAGCATTTCCAGCTGAAATTCCTACAGATTTATTACTTAAGGATACAGATGTGTGCAAGGAGAAAGCTGGAGCAATTAATGGTTGTTAATACCACCTAAATGCCCTGCCACATAAAGCATCCTGCCACAATTAATTTTCTATTCCACAGTCAAAAAGACCTGTGTGGACGAAGAAAGTAGAAAAATACTTGAATGGCACATATTAGACTCATCAGACAACCCATGTGGTAGTCTCCTCCTTGCACTAGCAAAACCTGGTGGAAATGTCAGATTAGTCTTTGATGCAAGAGCTATTAATCAGGTTATTCTCCCTGTATGAATGAGACTGTAAAAGATAGGTAAATTAATCCAAAATTCTCTGAGTACAATAGCTAATGTATACTAATCTCAATTCTTCATATTGGCAGAATCCCCTGGCAATGGAATTGTGTAAATTGATAACTTCTCCAGGCATGTATAAAAGCTGTATATTTAAAATGTTGGCTCTTTTTTGAAAGGTGAGCTCAGATATACTCACAACAGCACTTGACTTCTTCCTAGGATGTAAGGTCCTAGCCCACTTGACATTGTTGATGGTGATTTGCTGATAATACCACAAACATGGTCAGATCCTACTGATTCGATAGAGGACATTTTAAAGAAATCATGGCTGGCTGGATTTACTGCCAAGCTGTGGCAATCAAAGATCGGACATGAACAGATTAGCTTCCTTGGTCATTTTATTACATGGCATGGTATACTTTGTCATCTGAGGAAGCAGTTAAAAGGTTTCATCGGTCTTGCATCTTTCTACCAGGATATGCATTCCAGATGAGCTACTGACTTCAGAACTGCTTTTAAAGTTATTAAGAAAAAATGTGCAATGCCAGTGGTCACAGTATTGCTAACTGGTATTAGAAAATGTCAGATAAGCATTACTGAATTCTAAGGTGTTATATCATGGAGACATGTCAGATTCTTAATACTGACTGATATTTCATGCATTGGCTTGTGCACATGTTTCTTCCAAGTAAGGGATGTAGATGAAATTTACATAGTCTGTGCAACTGCTTTTGCAAACTGGATTCTGTGTGACTGTGGGACAGCTTATTTTACCACCGAATTGGAGGCAGTCATTTGGGCATTCAGGCAGTTCCACTATTACGTGGCTGGAAACCACATGAAAGTGTGTTTTGACCATCAGGCATTAAGTTTTTTGCTACATTGCAAACTGTTGCATGCACAACTTGCTAGATGGTCTTTAACACTTCAGGAGTATGATTTTGAGATCATTCATATCAAGAAAAAGGATAATTTGGGGCAGGTGCCTTATCACGACTTCCCGAAGGATTGCATGAAATTCTGTGTGTGAACAAGAAATCTTTAAATTTTAGGGTATTATTCACGAAGGATGAATTTCATAGGAAATTTCTGGGTCTATGCAGAAATATGTCAAACTTGCAAGATACAGGGAGTTGGTGGAACAATCAAAAGCAACAAATGCAGCAAAATTAGAGTCAAACGCTCTACACTAATTTTTATTCAATCTCTGTGCCTCTGAAAACCTGTTAGTACAACCAAAATTGCAGTCATTTAGTGTCTCTGAAGTGTATTAATCACAATGTTTTATAATATATATTTTCAAATGAAGTCACACTCACTCAGCTGCAGCATCATCTACTAATAAACAATAAAGAAAATATGTCAGTGACACTATCACAATATTTGTGTTACAGACTACAACTGGAATCAAAAGGGGTTTGGGAAATAGCAGTTTGGTTAATAGGTTTGCATAGTCTTTACCTCTGCTCTCATATAAAAGCATGTACTAAAACTCAATTTTACTTTCATGGAGTGTTCTTCTTGATTTATTTCTGATGTCTGTCATTTGAATGTTTCATGTAATCCTGCCATTGGCTGAGCTGGATGGTGCACTTCTACAGCTGTTTTCCTGTAACGATCCTCTGATGGTGGCTGCTGATCCCAAGACATATCACTGCTGGCTGGTTCACAAGAAAAGGCTCCAGTGACAACCCATCAATGCTATTCAAAAGTTGCTCCAACAACCAAACAGTGATGACCATCACATCAACACTAATAATGGAAATAATTAAAAACATTACAAGAGACTTATTGTCCCTTGTGAACACTTGTCAGAAATCAGTCCTCCTCCAACACCCATCTCAATGAAAAACAATATTTTATTTATGTTTGCTGTTAACAATGGAACGACTCATTATGAATATGAACTTCTGATCTCTGCATGTATTAAGCAATACCACACTGTAATACACACTAATCTAAAAAATGTCAGAGAAGAGAACAAATGAGAGTAAAACTGACATGTATCAATGATAAACTATGGAGTGGAAATCAGCAATGGACTAAGAGCTAGAAAACTGATTCTGAGTTATTCAATTTCTTATTGTTCAGAGTTTTTCATTAAAATATTTTTGTCGAAACAAAATTTTTTTCGTTGTGTATAGTAAGAGTAATTCAGTTATAGCAAAAATGTTTTAAGTTCCCTTCATTTTATCAATGAAAATAAACATGTTATTCCAAAGAATTCAGAATGTGCTAAATGCCATACAGTTATCAGCAAAAACGAAGTGTGTGCCAATGAAAGAAATCTCAAGCATTTATCAGTTTTTTTAAATAATAAACACTATCCTTTAAAGTTCTTTTAATAACACAGGATGAGTACAAAGTCTTGCCCTGATTGTAACAATTTATTACAGAATTACCGTTTGACATAATAATTTACATTTGATGCTGTTATTAGTTTTTTTTAAGATCACTTACATTAGTAAACCTCGATGTGTGCTCCATTGGTAGCTCAGAGTATGTCGAGGCGGTATTCCAGTTCCCGACAGGTATTTCGTAACTTGTTTTCTGTCACAGTACCCACAGCAGCTTGTAGCCTAGCTTCAGTTCATCGACATGAGCAACTGGTGTGACGAGGACTCAGTCCTTGACATAGCCCCATAAAAAAAAATCAAGGGGCGTAATGTCTGGAGAGCAGGGTGGCCAGGGTGTTGGACCGTGCCTTCCAATCCGCCTATCCAGAAATGTTTCATCCAGGAAATCATGCACTATCAAAGCCCAGTGGGGGGGGGGGGGGGGGGGGAGGGGTGCTCGATCTTGCTGAAAAATTACCCATGATTGACATTCTTCTAACTGTGAGACAATGAACTGTTGCAAAAAGTCTAAGTAAATGCTAGTGGTAATGGATTTTTCTGCGAAGAAAAATGGTCCAAAAACTGTGTTATGCATGAGGCTGCACCAAACATTCACTTTGTCTGACTGTAACTGTACAATAGCATGTGGAGACTCTGAACCCCATATACAGACATTATGCCTATTTACCGATAAATCCACCTTTCATGTCAGTGGAACGGTAAAGCATATGCGATTTAAGTAATCGTTAGTGCCATCAATCCTGTTGAGAATCTCAGTTACAAATTCAGCACATGTCAGCAAATCATTTTATTGCAAGGCCTTCATGATTTTCACTTTGTAAGTTGAAGTACACGTGATGCTTGACAAATTTATTTAGATGGACTCAGTTGAAACGATTGCCGAACACGATCAACAGTTGCATCACTCACACGAAGCCTGCCACTTTGAGGATGATCTTCAACACTGCCTGTTTTGTTAAACTCTGCATACCATCGCTTTATTGATTTAACGTCAGGAGGGCTGCGTCCATAAGAAGCCTGAAATTTATGCTGAACACTGATGGGCGATTTCGTTTTTTGAAACTAAAGAACACATTGCGCTTTCTCCTGCTTCAACATCATTTTGCCAGCAACTAACGTGACCTAACAGACCGCATTGGTGTTGTGGAGCACTAGTGCCATCTATTGGGCACAACTACTAGTAACACTAACCTATGTAACGACAACAAATGTAACCTATTATGTCAAACGGTTATTTTGTTACAAATTTTTATAATCACAACAAGACTTTGTGCTCACCCTGTATATTTAATTTTACAGAGTACAAAAGCAATTTTAATTGATCAACTGTTTGAATAATGTTCTATAAGCTACTTTTAGGTATGGTAGCATCTGTTGCAGATCCTTTTTCTTTTTAGCTGACAAGTTGTTTTTACATTGTTGTGATGATAAATAAAGTTCTTTATTATATCAGTGGTAACCCCTTTCTTCAAAATATTGTAGATGCTCCATTCTTCAAGTTTGTTGAAAATTGTTCTCATCTTCATGATGCCAGGAGCACATTTTTTCACTTGAATCCAACTACATATGGAAATATTTATTTTAGTTGTGTTAATATGTGTATTGGCTGCTTTTTTAAAATAATAAAAATCTTCAAGCTGGAGCATAGTAACCACAAACGGATTGTTAGGTGCCACATTCTCCATAAGTTTTACAGGGTCCTTAGGTACCTGACAGCCTTCCAGTCTCTTAACGTTTTTCAATTTGGGAAAAATCTGTCACATGACATAAATGAATGGCCAGAGACCAAATATTTATGATTTATCTCGTCGTACTTCCCTAAAACTGTCAGATAAATCCATAGAAAACGCATCATTTTAGTCTTATTATGGCCAATGCCATTATCAGACCAGATGGTAAGCTTCCGTTTCCCACAACCCTCAGGTCTACGAAGTGTGTTAAGGAGGCATGAAGCAATTTCATTGCCACGTCAGCCACTTTTACCCTCATGCCACAAAAACACACAGATTGTAGCATGAAAGCTGATGTGAATAATACATCTGACTGTGGGTTAGAGAAGGCAAAGATAACACTTGTTCAAGATCTGTCGAACACATGGTCACATCACTACTAGGGAGCTGAGAAGATATTGTTTCTTCTTTCATTGCTTATCTTGCTTTCTCACCTGTTTTGTGGTGTATTTCTAAAGCAGCTTTTGATTTTCTGTTGCCAGGCTTTGCAGACTGCTCGACTGATAGAAACTCGCATTTAGAGCAAGTACCAAACTTAGACGATGGAATTAAATTTGTGGGACATTTTTTTAAAGATTTTGTAATAAAACTTATATGTGATTTTGGAGTCTGAATATCTATCCTTAAAGGCATGATAAAACCTGCTGGCATTCAAATCTTGTCTCAAATAATCCTTGTTACTATTTCTTCTTCTATATGCCCTTATCCTCAAAATAAGCTTCTCATCTGCTTCTGTGAACTTACTTCTTTGTGCCTTATTAACCCGCTTTTCTGTGAACACTATTTCACCTTTCTTCTTTGCTGACACAAGAGTTTCGATTCTGCGTTCTGTTATTGTGAAAACCTGCATTAAAGTATTCTTACAGATCAGTACAATGTTGCCCTTTCCATCTGGCAACAAGTAACAAACCGTAGCCCTCCATCTGCTGTCATTGGGGTCTTCACACTGATCATGACTCTTTCTTTTCACACTTTCAATGATCATCAAATCCATTACTTTCACATAATCTTTGAGGGCATAAAAGTCTTGGAACAGAACTTTTCTTTATGTATATGGGACACAAGCAGACGAATGCTTGCACTTGCAGCAGAACTGAAATAAGACAGGACACAGATTTATTTACTCATCATACAAGCTAGTTATCTAACTGATAAGTCATTCCTTTGTAAAAATTCCACAAAACAACAAAATATTACATAATAACATTACATATTAGTAATGAATATATAACACACACACACACACACACACACACACACACACACACACACACACACACACACACACTCTAGCGTTTTCCTGACGACCGGAGACTGTGTGGTACTGGCGTGCAAGACTCCCACGTCTCTCGCAGTTGATTTATGTATTGTGCGCAGCTGATTTTCTTCTCCGGGCAGACGGCTGTATCCGTCTCCACAATGCTGCTTCTCTGAAGATTTCGTACTGGTTAGGGGAATTATACTGAACTACATCTCTGCCTTGGAAATGATCTCTTACTCTCACAATACTTTCATATCATCTTGGCTGTATTTTCCTCTTCACAATATAACGAATACATAAGTTTCACATGCGTTTCCAATTCTCGCAAATCAACCCCGTTGGGAAAACATTAGCACTTATTATATAACATTACAGTCTCTCTTGGTTTTAATAACCCCTGTTAAAACAGTTCTTGCTCCTAGCTAGTCAAACAACAGAGTAGGCTATATAGAGTCTCTAGATAAAACATATTTCATTTGTTCTCAACAGTCACTGCTATTTCACTGTCAAAGAGTGTGTGTCCCTAGATTACTCCTTGGATTGGACATACTGCTTCCAAGGTGTGCGCAGCCACCACCTGTCAGGGTCGCTCTTCTGACGAATCTCCAGGCTTCTCGTGACAGCTGTCCCTCCTGTACGCACAGATATGTGTGGCACAGTAAAAGGCTCTCTCACCTTCATCATTAAAATATCGGGTGTTAGAGATGGTGGAGAGCCAAGTGTTTCTAGAATTTACCCCGAAATTCTCGAAGCACTGCAACACCTCTTCAGTACGATCAGTTTTTGCGTTTACCACCGAGCTTTTACTGTTCACACAAGATTTTCTTTCACTTCTTAAAAGCTTTCTTTCATCATGAACTGATTCTCCTTTCTTCCTTTTTCTGCATGTATCACGTGTAAATTCTTTGTTTCACAAAGTACTTTCATGAGTTAAACAAACAAAACAAACTAACGGAGTGTGGCTGCACAGTACTGTTGCAGACAATACTTGCAAACCGTGGCAAAGCTTTGTGGCACTTACCACACTTTAGCCTCTCCTGTGTTCCGGCATATACAGCTAATGCCATCTGTTGGGCCCTATATGCACTATTACAAATGATCATAGTGATTAGCTCACTTTCCAGTTTGTTGGCAATGGCACTTAGCATGGTTTCTTGGGTCTAACTAAAAAAAAAATTTTTGGCCCTTAGCCTGTTATTGACTTCCACTCTACAACTGTTGAATTGTGGAGGAAAAGACTGAATGCTGTGATAAGTGTATGATGTACACACAACTGTTTTTCATATCTGTATGATATAATTATGTGTATTTCTGTGAAAGAGTAGCATACAAACCCATGAACACCTGTCCTGCCCTGCTAAAACAAAAAGTAATCATAAGAAAGGTATTTCAAAAAGTAATAATAAATAAATGAAGAGGAAAGCCTTCACCCAACGAAGTTTGTGGAAGTTGAATGGTATATGCCATATTTAATAATTAAATTTATCTGCTCCATCAGGAGACTTTGCAATATCTCACGATGATAAATCATTCTTTGCAAATCTAAGTGGTTATTGTGTAGACTGCAATTTAAATATGTGTGCTCAGTGCCTCTGAATAATACAATCACCCCTACGCTTGAATTACTCCACGACTTCTTCTTCAAAACATTTTATACTCTTCTCTGGTTTTGTCACTACTGGGGAAAAGATGTATTATTGAGAGGCTGAGACAGTATATTGTAATACTGAATTTGCAATTGTGATTATACTCTGTGCTATACACTTGATTGTCGGAGGAATATTAAAATTGCCCATTGGTGAGCATTCTGAAAATTATATTTATTATTGTAGATAGTGTATTAATCTTTCATATTGTTATTATTTCTGTTCTCTGTATGAAATTTCTGTGAGTGAGATGGCCTTTGTTTGTATAGTTGATGGTTAAACAAATTAGGACCTGCAGGCTTTAGAGCTTATTATCAGATTTCAAAATGGTTCAAATGGCCCTGAGCACTATGGGATTTAACATCTGAGGTCATCAGTCCCCTATACTTAAAACTACTTATACTTAACGACATCGCACACATCCACGCCCGAGGCAGGATTTGAACCTGCATCCGTAGCAGCAGCGCAGTTCTGGACTGAAGCACCTAGAACCGCTCGGCCACAATGGCCGACTATCAGTTTTACAACTTACAACAAATACATAACTCTTTGATGACCATCAGTTTGGCAAACACTACATACATTGCACTTAGTGTGATAAATGGTAAGGTATAGTAATATAAAAAATTAAAACCTTTTTTTCAGTATAATTTAATGGCCCCGTGGGAACAGAAGCTATTGAAAGAAACATTCTAAAATTGTGTCAAAGGCTCTGAGGGTAGTACAAAACAAATTAAACTTAACTTATATATGAATTCTGTGCAGTGAATGGCTCCAATGTCACAATTGCACACAACAGCTGACACAGTTAATTACTCACTAGCCCGACTGCTCACAGCTTGCGATGTTGTATCACTAGACTACAGGCATGTGAAAAAACGATCACAAGCCCCAACCATGCATGAACACTCACACTCGTGCATAGCAATACAAGGCCCACAAGCAATCAAGGCTGCCCAAAAACAGAAAATATCTTTATTAGATGCTGCATTGACAAGGCTGCTGTGGTCCCTCAACTTGGAACCAACCAAGTAAAACATGAAAAGGCATCAACCACCACTAGAATACAATGATTCCCATCTCTCGTATGATGCGGGGACCGACATAATCAATATAGAGCTTGTCCGTAGGGTGGTTCTCATGGGTGGCGTGAAAGAAACCTTTTCACGAATTAGTGTTGGGGTTAGGCTTGGCAGTCTTGAGCTTCTGACACTCCCCCACCAAGTGCCTAACATCCCTGTTCAAGGAGGGCCAAGTCACATATTGTCTAGTTTTAGCAACAGTTTTGTACACCTAAATGGCCACACAGCACAGAATTTTGAAGGTAATGAAAGACAGCCAGTACCCTCCTTGAGTAGACATATCTTAAAATTCTTGTTATTCCTTTCCTTATGGCAAATCAGACCCTTATTTAAAACATAATCCACAACATGTTCATCCCCAAGTAACCTGCATGTAATAGAATGAATAGAAGGAAGCTGATGCTGCTTGTGTTTCAAATCCAAAAAGAACTCCAGTACCTAGCTTAACACACTGACCATCCAACTTATAGGTTGAGCTTCCCAACCATTTCCACCATGACTGTCTTCTTCAAACATACAACTGAGGGCATTGGCAACTGGATTATCTGTGCCTGTAATGTGTTTGACAGTAAATTGGAAAGCTAAGATATGGACTGCTCAACAGGTAACCCTTCCCATCTCCCTAGGATGCCCCTACAGTCAACTTAAGCCTTGGTTAGCAGTCTCGAGTTTGATTCCCTAATCTAGAGCAAAATTTTAATTTCTCTTAGTTGAAGAGAACCATGAGAGCTTCTTGCTCATAAACCAAATAGTTAAGCCCTGTAGGAGATAATCTCTCTGTGGTATAGGGTACTGGATGCCATGGCACTCAAATTCTTGTAAATGAATGCCAGAATTGGAGGCATCAGTCTGTGCAATAAAGGGCAGCTCAAAATTAAGGATTGCCAAATCTGATGGATTACTGAGAACTTGTTTTATAGCTTCAAATGGAACATATTGTCTGTAGCCCCACTCAAAAACTTCTCCCTTCCTATGCAAGTTATTAAGGGGGGCCACCACATGTGCATAATAAGGCACAAATTTGTGAAGATGTTGGCCATGCCAATAAATCTGGTCACCTGTCTCTTGTTCTTGGGAGGGGAAATATACCCAAACTGTGCGTATGTTCTTGATCAAGTCTGACACCTTTAGGTGACACCAAATGCCCCAAGAAAGACGTCTGCTGATGGGATAAGTTAATCACGGAGGGCTTAACGGTGAGCCCAGCCTCCCTAAACCAAAACATGACTTGCTCAGGATGTTCGAGATGTTCAGCAAAGATAGGACTATAAATAACGTCATCAAACAGATACGTATTATCGGATTTGAATTTTAAAGGTTTCATTCAGTGCCGAAGGCAGTGACATGTTTGGAATCTTTGAAGGGAATCTGATAATATGCTTGATTCAAATCCAATGCAGCGAAGAAACGTGCTCCAGAAAACCATGTAAAACAATTATGGAGATCCAGCAAGATGGCAAACTCCAAAATAACCTTTCTCATGCAATGCCCTTATAATCAACAACTGGTTGATAATCATCATCTTGGGGGCTGATAATATGTAAAGGATTTGCCTCGCATCATTGGCCAAGCAAATTCGTCCTCAGTTCTGTTGGTGACACCCATTTTACTTGTCGGAACACGAGGAAATGGCCAAGGTGCTGCAATAACTTGTTGGCCCCGACTGAGCCAAGATGACTGACATCAAAATTGGAACCTTGGGCCTGGACTGCATTGATCTGGACAAGCCCTCAGTAAAAACACAATGCTATCCAGACACTAGAACAAAATCTGAAACAAAAAATCTTACCAGCACCTAATAGAAGCCTTGTGCGCTTCATAAAATCACAACCCAACAGTAGAGTATCGAAAAATCTGCAACAACCAGTAAATTAATTGCCCATGGAAAAACCAAGAATATTCAGCTTCCCGTGTATTTCACCTACCAGAGGTAACACCCATCCATTAACAGCCCAACATCTCTGGAATGAGGCACGCAAGGGAGGCATTCTATGGAGTGCTTTAAATTCAAGGTACCATTGGTAATCTAACAACGAAATGCTGCTACCCAAATCGAGCAAGACAAATATAGGCTGCTGGTTAAGGTACGCACAAACATAGGGTAGCATATGACCTACAACTGGTCTAATATGTACACGATGCTTGGGTGACCCCCCCCATCTTATCAGTCAGTCACACACTAAATGACTCCTGTCAACACAATGGCATTATAGTGAACGGGCAGGTTGCTTGGAGACTCCTTCATGTCACCATAAGGATGAGAAACAAACTTTGAAGTTTCTCATGGCTTCTGTCAGCAAATCACAACCCTACAATCGTAAGCCATCAGACCTACCAAGACTACTAGAGAGGTAGGTTAACTAGAGAAAATTACCTGCAAATGTGCCTCTGGTTTCACATCCTCCAAGATATTCTGGATGATCTCAACTTTAGTGACCAGAAGTCCTAATAGAGAAATGGCCGCATGGACCTTTCAATTTAATTGGGCAAATTTTCCTGAAGTGATTGCATGCACCAAAAGTGCTTATATTCAAGCTCGTTTTTAATATGAGGAAGCAATTTAAGCTGGATAAATTGTTTCCTTCAATCGCACAGCAAACCCTGGTTTTGTAATATGTCAGAAAAACCCTAGTCAACAATCCACTGATTTAAGGGATACAGCAGTTGGATGATAACCTGTTGTGAAACATGTAAGGGATTAGCATGGTATTCAAAATAAATCGTGAACCATGAGAACAACTCAACTTATGCAAGGTGATCAATAGAAAGTTCAGTAATTCCTTGCAATAAATGAACAATGGGGTTAGGAAGCGTAGAAAATTCTTTAACAACTGGTGTACTTGCCATCCTCTCTCCTACAGACTCAGCAGTCTGTGGTAACATGCTATCAACCCCAGCCTGATCTTCACTCACTCCTGTCCAAGAATACTGATGGGCACCTGTAGCTTTTTAACCTGATTAAGCAACCGGTCAACTAAAGTAATCTGTTCAGTGTTTAATTGGAGTTGTTCTGAATCTGTCAGATGATTACCCTAAGGTGTAAGTTGGACCTGCACTTGGCTTGATTGTTTACAGGTAGGTTGACTATCCTCAAGAAATGCTACATTCTGGAGCAGCTTGAAAAGGGCTCCAGAACAAAGATCAGTTGTATGAAAGTATCTCATCAATGCTGACAAACGTGAGGCTCAAGGGGTCTTAGAGGACAATGTATAAACGAGCTACCAGGTCTGTCTCCCTTCCTTCACCCACTTGCCAGTGTATCTTCAAATCATACTGTAGTTGGTCATGCCGAAGTAAAGACAGTAAAACAATTAACAGAGTTGTCTAGAAAATAATGAGTCCAATTCAGAAAGCAATAAACAGTGAATGAAGATATCTACAAGGGAAAGGAACTGCTCCCCACTGTGTTACCAGAGCTTTGTGACAACCATGTGTAATGGGGAAACCTCAGCCTCTAAAATCCGTATCAGATATTTTGGGATGAACAACTTGACCCCAGGGTGTGGATCATCATTCACCATTTATTGCTCACAAAATGATTTATGCATAAACTGTTTCAGAATTAAAACAAGCAATAATCTTTACATGAACATATAAGATCCTTTAAACTCAAACAAGTTTACGGTTTTGAAACAACAATTCAACAGTATAGAGCTTTCAGATAGAAAAAAAAATTAAAGTTAGAGGATCTTAAAAGTTTCTTCAGATGGCCTTAACAGCAACCTGTTAGAGGGCAAGAGATTAGTAACACTTCATTTCATAGGAACCAATTAATGACAGTTGTAGCTATTGACAAATGGTTGAACAAGTGTAAATTCCCAAATTTATTTACAACAGGCAACGAGACCAAAGGGGCATGATTATGCTAACAATAATTCACCTGTAGAAGGCATGAGATGATGGCAAGAAACAGACCCAGTAAAATGAAGGGATCACAATTGCAGCTTCTTAAAATATTTTGAACAGTACATGATAATCACTGTTAATGAGGACAAGAGACCCCCATACTCTTAGTGAATACTGTGGTGTCACCGCCAGACACCACACTTGCTAGGTGGTAGCTTTAAATCGGCCGCGGTCCATTAGTACATGTCGGACCCGCGTGTCGCCACTGTCAGGGATCGCAGACCGAGTGCCACCACAAGGCAGGTCTCGAGATACGGACTAGCACTCGCCCCAGTTGTACGGACGACGTAGCTAGCGACTACACTGACGAAGCCTCGCTCCTTTGCCGAGCAGATAGTTAGAATAGCCTTCAGCTAAGTCAATGGCTACGACCTAGCAATGCACCATTAGTAACATTGCATGTATCTAAAGAGTCTCACTTGTATCGCCACAATCTCCAGATGTACCAAAAGGATGGATTAAAGTTAAGTATTCCAGAAGCTACGTACTTTTCTTTATAGCATTCATAACGTATCCTGTTTCAGACCTCACGCACCCTGTTTTGGTTTAGCGCGTGCCTTTCGGCTTCCTCTCATTGTGTCTAGGCTGTCTTGTCTAGACACAACAATTATTGGCGACGAGTCAACGGAAAAGGTCTTGTTCTTTCTAATTGCTTACATTTACTTGTGTCATGGCTTCGCCAAATGTACTGTCCGAATTTTATCGCTTGCAGAATCAGCAGACGCAGGCGTTATTGGATGCTCTTGGACAGCTCGTCCAGGGTCAACGTGCAAAACGATGCGGCCGCCGCCGCTTCATCGCTACCGCAGCCACAACATGCAGTTGCACCCTCATTTCATCCCTACGAAACATTTAAGGAAACATGGACGGAGTTGTCACGCCAGTTTGGATTTCATCTCGCCGCCTACAGAATTCAAGGTAACGAGCGGCAGCCTCATTTATTGGCGTGTGTAGGGGTGCAAACGTACCATGTGATAGTGAAATTATTTCCCCGACACGACGTAGCAACTCTGTCCTACGAAGAAATTTTGTCTGCTTTAGATGCCTATTTCAAGGAAACAGTTAATGTAGTTGCAAAAAGGTATACGTTCTTTCGTACAAAATGTACGGCCGGTCAAACTAATAGGGAGTGGGTTGCAACATTGCAAGGCCTTACAAGGGATTGTGCTTTTGAGTGTGAATGTGGACTCCCTTATTCAGATACTATGGTACGTGATGCAATAGCACAGAACGTTTCTGATGTTCGTATACGGGAACAGATTTTGAAACTCGTCAATCCCTCCCTTCAACAAGTGATGGACATATTGGATCGGCAGGACATACCTGACTTTGCTCAGGAATCATTTGCAACTTCGCCAGCCGTGTGTAACATTAACCGGCCCACCGGGCGTGCTGCACGGCCCGGTAAACTGCCCTCGCACACGTCCGCGCAGCTGCCGCCACGCTCTAAACCAGGTGTGCCGCGCCGGCATACAAATGCAGTGAAATCATGCCCGCGGTGTGCTACTAGACATTCGCGTGAAAATTGCTCGTCACGCCAAGCTATTTGCTTTTTCTGTCATAAGAAAGGACATGTTCAAAGTGTTTGCCAGAAAAAGCTCAGATCAGACACTCTTAATCATTCCAGGCCCTTTGCTTCGCGCCGGAATCGAACCAAGAATACTCAGGCTCGTGAACCTTCGCCCATGGACATTCATGTAGTTAATTCCACTTCGTCCAGTGCCACTGTCTCTAACAGTGACTGTGTTTGTCCCACAAAAAGTGTGCGTCGACGTCGACGGAAATCACGTCAATTAGCAAGTGATGCTGTACCTGTATCAGTTCAAATTGCACGAGACAGTCGCTCTTGTCGTCAGCAGGACAATAAACTTTTTGTAGATTTGGACTTTAATGGCAAGGTCATACCACTCCAGCTCAATACCGGAGCTGCTGTTTCATTGATCAATAACGACACGTACAAACAACTGGGCAAACCTCCGTTGCGTGCCGCAAATGTTAAGTTAAATAGTTATTCAGGTCAGAATATCCCTGTGTTAGGACAGTGCAGCCTTCTTGCAACATACAAGGGACAAACAAAACTTGTGTCATTTTACGTTCTTCGTTCTTCTACTGCAGTGAACTTGTTTGGTTTAGATTTATTTCAGTTGTTTAACATGTCTATAGTAAATCAGGTCCTATCAGTGAATCAGACTGTGCCTTCAGACAGTGTTTCTCGTCTATGTGAAGAATTTGCAGACATTTTTGCACCGGGCCTTGGTTGCGCTAAGAACTATGAAGCACATTTGGAACTGAAAGTAAACGCGCAACAGAAATTTTTCCGAGCGCGCAATGTTCCCCACGCATTGCGTGATGAGGTCGCAAGAACATTAAACGATTTAAAATCACAAGGTGTGGGTGAATGTGCGCAATGCCTCTTCCATTTCAGCTCCGCTTCATCGCTTACGCCGTACAGGTGTTCTGTTCGTCTGGACGACGGAATGCGAACGCGCCTTTCGCCAGTTGAAATCGGCGTTGCTTTCTAATACTTGCCTTACGCTATTCGATCCCCTGAAACCCCTTTTGTTGATGGTAGATGCATCGGATTTCGGGATCGGTGCTGTGCTTGCGCACAAAGATGGATCGCATGATCGCCCTATTGCCTTTGCGTCCAAATTGCTCTCGTCTGTGCAAAGAAATTATTGATAGATAGAGAAAGAAGCTTTGGCTCTCGTGTTTGGTGTTATAAGTTCCATGATTTCTTGTATGGTCGTCACTTTACCATCATCACAGACCGCAAACCTTTGACATCGCTTTTTCATCCGAACAAGCCTGTACCTCCGCGTACAGAGCAGAAATTCATTCGCTGGTCTATTTTCCTCTCGCAGTACCGCTACGATATTTTGTATCGGTCCACTGCTCAGCACGGAAACGCCGATGCGTTGTCCCGTTTGCCTGTTGCTGCGGATAGAGCATTCGATTCTTCCGAACTTGCTTGCATGCTCATTGATTCGGAAACCGATGACGTGGTCAAATCGTTTCCGATTGATTTTCGTCGTGTAGCTACAGCCACAGCTGCTGACCCGGTCCTTGCTACCGTTTTGCGTTTTGTTGCTACGCAATGGCCTTTGTCAAAGTCTCGGATCGAGGATCCGTTGGTTCGCCGATTTTTTGCTCGCAAGGAGAGACTTTTTGTACGACGTGGTGTTTTGTTGTTGCGTTCTGATAATGATCAGTCCAGAGTCGTGGTCCCACGTTCGTTACAGTCCTCTGTTTTACGGCTTCTGCACCAAGGACATTGGGGTATAGTGCGAACGAAACAACTTGCTCGTCAGCACTGTACTTGGTTCGGAATCGATGCTGCGATTACGAATATGTGTTCTTCTTGCAAGGCGTGTGCCGGACAACAATCCGCACCGCCGCGGAAAGTCTTTGCATGGCCAAAAGCCACTTCCCCTTGGCAACGCTTGCACATCGATTTTGCTGGTCCATTCTGGAATGCTCGATGGTTGGTTCTGGTAGATGCCTTCAGTAATTTTCCTTTTGTTGTCCGGATGTCTTTCACGACGTCAACTGCCACCATCCAAGCGTTGTCTGCTATCTTTTGCATTGAAGGTCTTCCGCAGACTATTGTTTCCGACAGTGGCCCACAATTAATGTCCGCAGAATTTCAGTCCTTCTGCCAGGCCAATGGTATTCAACATCTGACATCCGCGCCGTTTTCGCCTCAGTCCAACGGTGCCGCTGAACGATTGGTCCGGACTTTCAAGTCACAGATGTTGAAGTTGAAAGAGTCGCATTCTCGGGAGGACGCGTTGTTGCTCTTTTTGTCCTCGTATCGCTCTCAGCCCTGAGATGGTCGCTCGCTGGCTGAGTTGCTCCACGGTCGTCCTCATCGAACCTTGATGTCTTTGCTGCATCCGCCGCATCAGGTTCCTGTGCAGCGGCAGACTTCTTCTTTTGCTCCAGGCGACGTTGTATTCTATCGCAACTATCGAGGTTCACGGCGTTGGCTCGCAGGGCGCGTTCTTCGCTGCCTCGGCCGGGCGATGTATTTGGTTTCGGGGGCCTCTGGTGAGGTGCGTCGGCATCTCAATCAGCTGCGCCTCTGTCGTCGCACGGGTTCTGCCGCTCCCCGTCTGCTTTCAGCGGCGGTGCCGTCCGGTCAGCGCCCTGGGGACCCATCTACTGGTTCGCCTCATCCCCAGGTGTTACCGACGATGCCTTCCATTTTGCCCCATGGCGACGCGCCGCTGCCGCCTCCGCCGCCGCCTGTCCTCCAGCCGGCGCCGCCCGCAGTGGATGCCTCTCTGCAGCCGCCAAGCGCCTCCCTGGGTCACGCGCCGCCGATCGCTTCCCGTGACCAGCTGTCCTCCGCCATGGAACTGTTGCCCGCTCCGGACCACATGGCGTCTTCGCGCGTCGGGTACCCCGACGCAATGGAGGTCGACCCTTCGGCCCCTCCTGTCTCTTTACGGGCGCATACACCGCATATTGACGTGCACCCTGGACTAGGTTTTCAGGCGTTTCCTAGCTCCCCTCGGACCGAATGGCCGGGTGCGGGTGGCACAGCCTCGCCTGCTGTTAGGCTCCCCACCTCATCGCATACGTCAACATGGGGTCCTCCCCACGGCGGGCGGAAGCCTTATAACACGACCGTTCGCCGATTTGCGGGGGAGGAATGTGGTGTCACCGCCCGACACCACACTTGCTAGGTGGTAGCTTTAAATCGGCCGTGGTCCATTAGTACATGTCGGACCCGCGTGTCGCCACTGTCAGGGATCGCAGACCGAGCGCCACCACAAGGCAGGTCTCGAGATACGGACTAGCACTCGCCCCAGTTGTACGGACGACGTAGCTAGCGACTACACTGACGAAGCCTCGCTCCTTTGCCGAGCAGATAGTTAGAATAGCCTTCAGCTAAGTCAATGGCTACGACCTAGCAAGGCGCCATTAGTAACATTGCATGTATCTAAAGAGTCTCACTTGTATCGCCACAATCTCCAGATGTACCAAAAGGATGGATTAAAGTTAAGTATTCCAGAAGCTACGTACTTTTCTTTATAGCATTCATAACGTATCCTGTTTCAGACCTCACGCACCCTGTTTTGGTTTAGCGCGTGCCTTTCGGCTTCCTCTCATCGTGTCTAGGCTGTCTTGTCTAGACACAACAAATACCACGGGCGAAATTTTTAGGAAAGCATTGACGTGAACCTTTTTTTCTTTTACAAATATAAAAATACAACAGTAGTAAGAAACTATACCAATCTCAATATACAACCTTCAGGTTTGGTAATATAAAAGATTAAACCCCTTTTCGTTAAGGCCGGCCGAAGTGGCCGTGCGGTTAAAGGCGCTGCAGTCTGGAACCGCAAGACCGCTACGGTCGCAGGTTCGAATCCTGCCTCGGGCATGGATGTTTGTGATGTCCTTAGGTTAGTTAGGTTTAACTAGTTCTAAGTTCTAGGGGACTAATGACCTCAGCAGTTGAGTCCCATAGTGCTCAGAGCCATTTGAACCCTTTTCGTTAATATAGAATTTAATGACCACTTGAAGAGGACAGGCTATTAAAGCAAACACCCCAAAATTATGTCAAAGACTCTGAGGCGTAGTACAAAACAAATACAACTTACCTTGTATATGAATCATGTGCATGAAATGTACTCTGATGACACCGTCACCCACTACGGTAGACACCTTGCTGGCCGGACTGCTTGACCGTTGGCAGAGAGACAAATGGCGTATGTTAGATTACTGGTGTGTGAAATGAGGATCACGAGCCGTAACCAGGCTCAGAACACACACGCCAGTGTATAGCCGTACAAGGCCCACAAGCAGTCAAGATCAGCATACACACCTTGAGTACAGAGCATACGTTAGTAAACATTAAAGAGATGCCAGCCACTTGCACACAAAATCAGATTAACACAACTAAGCCCACAACACCCCAGTGAACTCCTCAGTTTCAACTGAGTGCACAAAATATAAATTACAAACTCATATGAGGCTACAGCCAAATCAAGTGAAGAACTCAAGGACATTTAAATCTTACAGTGAGTGGGTCAAAACTGCATTTAAATTTGCCATAAAAATAGTTCACATAACATCCAATTATAAATGTATCTTACATTCATTGTTTATACGGTGCAGAAGCAACACTGAAAACTCCCCAGAAAATATCTGGCAGAATAACGAGAGTATCAAATGTGACTTCTGCTTGGCAATACACAGTGCTTTCTGAAACGAACTAAATGCCAGTATTGAGAAGGGGTAAAACAACAAATAACCAAAATGACAACAGATTTCAAGGTAACAGTGTTAGTTAAACAACTTACCCCTGGCATGGATGACTTGAATTACTATTCAGCACCACTCTGATCATGAAACCAACCCACACAATAAATCATCAATATGAATTCAGAGTTCAGGAGCAAACAGCAAACTGTACTTAAAACAGCTTCAGGGGAAACATACCTGCACATGCAGAGGGCAGAAAACGTGTTAAATAAAACACCGTAAGCACAGGAATATCACCTTGAAACAATTCCAAGAGTCCACATCTGACAGCATAAATTCTCCAGCTGCCAGATAAGTGAACCAGGTCCACATAGCAACAGCTGCGAATGACCCTCGAGTGACTAGGCTCCCCAGCTAGTCTACAGTCTGCCGTAAGTAATGCCGACAATGGCTAAATCGACGACCACTTTGTGAGGCACTTGCTAGGCTCCTACTGATATCACCTCTCTCCAGTGACCACTCTTTTCCTCCACCAGAGTGAGCCACCTCACACTCGAGTCACAACCAATGACCAGAACAGAGGGCAAAGTTTGATATCCAGAGACATGCCGTGACTCAATATATCACCATAATTGCAAAAATATTGTTTATTTTTTTAGGGAGACAGAGAATTGATTTCACTCTCTGCACATTGACTGGTGAGCATCCATCAGAGCCTAAAAAAATGGCAGTCCACATACACTCTGCTACCCGAGTTGCTGTATCCTGTGTGTACTGCACCTATGATCTGTTAAGGGAAACTCTACAATTCTCTGTCACATAATGCGGGTTCAGAAACCTGCAGCAAACACCATAACAGAATTGTGATCTTCACTTGGCTCCAAATCAAAGAACACCAACCAACTCTTGAGCATGATACTTCCAATTGTGAGATCGCATTGCACCCTGAGAACGAGGCTAGTACTCTTCACTACTTCTGCCTGCTGTTTGTAGGAACTCCGGATGGCCTCAGACCCCAAGAAACAGCAGGTATTGGAGCTAAGAGGAGCCACAACCTGCAGATGAATGCACTCTGCACCCTCGATACACAGTGTCCATCATAAGAATGAATCAGATGTAAACATTACACCATGTAGTCTTCCATGTTTGCTTGAATATCATTGGATTTCGTTTCACTGTGAGCAGAAGCCACGCTGTATCCAGCACAGTCAAGTATGATCATAAGCACACGTTCTATGCTGTGCTACACGCACAGAGACTGAGAGATAATGTGGGTCAGCAGCTTTACCGGCGCATTTAACTTGGACAGCACTGGCCAGCCAGCTAGTCCAACTAACCTGCAATGATGTGAGCAGTTGCAGTTCAGATGGAAAAAGAGATGAGCAGAGAAATGATATAGCTTTAAATGTCACTTAAATTTTAAAAAGAGTGAAATAATATTCAGCAAATTTTCATCACAAATGATGAAAATTCCCAACTTAAACAAAGGGAAATTTTTCTGAAGTGAGCTGTGTGTGATGCAAAAGCATACTGCAGGGCTTTCACCATTGTACATATGGTTGAATACTGAAGCCACTGGAGGTATTAATTACAGTCAGTCATCTGGTAATCTCTTAGTTCCTTCCTTATCTGAATCCACGAAATACATTTCAGTTCTGGGACTGTCATCTGCTATGTTGATAATGAGTTAGTCAACAACATAATCAACGAAGCCACCCAGATGCCGCATTTTCTTCTCTTCTTTTACAATGTGCCACTCCATATCCTGCCAGCGTTCAGCAGTGATTGTCACAAAGCTGCAGGCATTAGTCCAGTACCTCTTTTAACTTAACAGTCTTGTTATTTATTGAGACAAATCCATTAATCTGGCTCCAGATCATTTATGTTGGGTTCATATTGTAATGGTACAGTAACAAATGCAAAAATGTAGCATTTATACAGTGTGCTTGGTGCTGTGAAAATGATTATTTTTCATGTTTCTACCTGTTATCGATTCTGATGTTCATCTAACATGTATTTGTACCTCAACTGTATCAAATACAGTCCCTCAGAAAACTACAAAGCCAATTTTTTTTTCTGTAAATTTATGAAAAACATTAAGAACAACTTATTTCTCAGCACTTTTTATCCATGTTCCACATGTGTGTTTCAATAGAGAGCAGGAAGTAGTCTCAGCCATTTTCATACCGTGTATTAACAGGTGACAATCAAAGCACTACAGTACAGAGACTGTGACTGAACATGATTTTTGAAGTAAAAACTATGTAGCTAATGCGTGATTAAGAAAAAGGTTGATGGCTGTTAATACATTAAATGAAACTCTAAGATATTCTGACGGAACTCAGAAATAAGATATCTAATGCACAAGTAGGAGTTACTTCCAAAAGTGTAACAACACCAATGTATGTGTGCTATGGCTTCTGACCGATCACCGAATTTGTGTTTGTTAATCTTAAGAATAAACCTGACGTAAACAGAGTATAGCTGCAGGCAAGACATCTGCATATCGTGGATGAGCCCCGTGGCAGGCATAGTGAGTGCATACTGGATTTCTTCCCAGCTCTGGACGCTGTTTCCCTAAGGGGCTCAAGCATCCTTAATAATAGAGCTCCTAATGACTAACAGAACCCTTGTCCTTTGTGCCTGCTTGTACCCTGCTGAAGGAGAGGCCAATTGTCCACTCTTTGGCGGAATCAGTGAGGCCAGACAGCCAGTCTGCACATTCACTCCCCTCCCCGAATGACATGAATGTATTACCACCCGCTTGTCATACTGTGTGGAATATGGTTCCCTATGCCGATTATGCAAGAATACACAGAACAAGAGACACTCGAGGCACTCCCTGTGATGCCGCCATTTCTCTGCTACCATTACATGCTGAGCCAGCAGGCTACGGATAGCCAAGGCACATTTCCGCTTCCATCCTAATACCAACATTGAATAAGAAAATGAACCCTGTTGCTTTTTAGATACAGATTTGTACAACAAAACTTTTTATGATGATTGTAAGCTACCAGAAATCACTTAGGCTGTCACTGGTACTACTGAATGTTGGCAGCTAACATGCGTTTAGGAGAAAGTGCATATCATTGACACTACATGTACAGTTGTGCTCAAAAGTGCCCGAACGACCTGAATTGCATTTCGCCTGATTCGCATACAACCCTCGTAACGCAGCTGTCTAGCAGGTCCTCTAATCGCTCCTCAGTACAGTCGCTTGACTATTGAAAATGGTTCCAACAAATCACCACTAGAAAACACTGCTCTGTATCGCAATAACTCAAGATGTAAAGTAATACCACGATACTACAAATATCAGGGAACACCTTATCACAGATAAGACTGTCCTTAAGGCTTGTAAGATCACATTTATTACATTAAATGACACTACGTGCATTACCTATCTGACGTAATAATGAGAGTGGTAACATTTCAGGTATAAGTTCGTCGCATTCATGATTTCCTCTTCAAAGTAACATACCGTACTTATTATTTAACACAAAATGACATTAAATATTTAAGTTATTCACGAGCTGCTAGTTGAGAATATGTATGAACTTCAGATGACAAGACGAACCGTCTCGATCTGCATATGGATTCAAACCCAGGTCATGCAGACTAAGCAAAGATTTCGTGACTGACGGAAACTAACAGTCATTCCTGACTAAGCACACAGAGAGTGATATAACTCAATTTTAGACAGTATCAGTTAGCAAATATCAACTTTAAATTACATAACGTAAACATTTTTAACGGACGCAAATTCTTACCTAGTATCTATTGTCCCTGTTAACGAACTACGAGAGATGTTAAATATTGCTTCTTCACAAGTAATTTACTTGAAATGCCGTGAGGTAAAGCTTTGTGTTGGACAGGAATTCGAACCCAGAACCTAATCGGATTGTTATCGAAGCACAATCAACTGTGACATCGGATTTCCTCGGCAGTAGCAAGATGTTTTAACTGAAATGACGGGACGAAACATTAATTTTTTCCTTCCCAGGACTCCAACCCGGCACCTATCGCTGTTATATTCTAGAGAAAAAGAACGTTAAATATGGGTTTGTTACACCAGCAGCGACATGTGAGCATGTTTGAACTAGAAATAATATTACGAAGAGTTCAGTGCTGACGGGTAACCGCACCCCAACACATATCGTTGTTGACTACACACAAAGAAACGTCAGCTACCGAATTTTTCTCCACCGGCAGCTCGGAATAACATCCTTGAACTTAACAGTGATTTTGCCAATAGTTCTGTGTCTCACTGGGAGTCAAAAACGTTAGATATCGTTAGTGTTGACAACAAATGTAAATACATTAAAAAACAAAATTATTATCCACCAGCAGATAGGTGTTCTCATGCTAGAGCTTGATAATACATAATTAAATCTTTAGTGCCGGGCCAGGATTCGAACCCATTCACGCGCAATATGTGGAGATGTTGAGAAATCTGCAGTTTTGAACAAACAACAAATTGTAGTCGAGGTGTATTGTCACGAAGGGATCAAATTCCGCGTTAATGGCGGTCTGAGTTGCATTCCCAGTTCAGAACCAATTTTATCGACATACGGAAGCTCAGATAAAAGATGGAATAAGTGTCCTGTGACCCTACATAGCGTTTGTTTCGTCACTAGAAATAAATAACTAGTATAAGAAAGGTTACTGGTGATAGAGTTTCTACATGTCTCCACTCCTGACTTTATTGTGGTTCAACCTAATGTCTACTTGGTAGAGAAGGAATACCATGTTTAATGTGAATTTGAGACCACAATGCCATTATACATTCTTCACTTGGCGTAGCCAGAAGAGAATAGAATCTGCCTCTCCCTATCAAAAATCATCGGCAGAAGTTGGAATCGAACCCAGACCAGAAGTATAAGAATCTATCAGCAATCCAACAGACCACCAAATCCTCTTCTCTCCGGCTTCTTTTTCTACTGTAACGCCGTTGTGTTACACTGGATGAGAATTCGGACACACAGGCTCCCTGTAGTGGTTTGCATCATGTTCAGTACATTCATTTACTTGGTTGACCGAATCGCCATGAACTAGCTGCCTCGGCTACCCAGTGCATACATTCGACTCCATTTTGTAATCACCGCAATAAAATCACGTAACTGCCACCTACACAGAACTGCCAACAGTGTAGGATGCAGAAATTTAAATAGAAAGTGTTTCTTTCCACTTGAGCTACTCTGTTGCACTATCTGTTTGTTGAAAACGTCGTGCAGTGCAAAAGAAAAGCTGTAACTGTCTGTCTTTCAGAGGTCTACATTCGGCCTTATGCATTATCTCACAACACTGTGGAATGCGTAAGTTACGGAGGAATTGTTGTTGACTTCTGGAGCTGCTGCCGCTATGATTCAGCTAGTAGTGTAGCGGTAAGTGTAGTGCACCGTAGACAAAATGTCGTGAGTTTACATTCACTGCTACGGTTTTTAAAACGCAATTCTGCTGTCTACTGAAGTTATCAATCTAATGGAACGTTGAACATAATTCCCTTCACTTCTCAACCCAAAATAGTTGCATGTGGGAAAAAGGGCCAACTACTGCGACATTTTGTTCTTTTCAGGTTTAATAGGCGGCCAGGCAGCAGAAGCATCTCGAAACTTTTGTATTATGTATGGAGAGAGCGCATCGTGCCAAAATACTCAGAAAAGGATTTTCTACATTAGCTGTCGTGTGGTAGCGACATTTTATTCTTCTGCAAACCTTGTTTGACAGCTTTAACTCAGAACAAGTTTTCAACATGCATGTAATCAATAAACTGCATGTGCATTGCCAGACTGTTATAGATAACATCAGAGAATTCGCATATATCGTTGATGATTAATTACTCTCTCGTTTCTACTATTGTTTAAACAACACTAAAAGAAGCCCTACGAAAATTGAGCACTGTATTATAAGAAGTGAAATAAAACTATCCATGATAACCTTATGACGAAAGTCTGTTTCAATAAAGCTGAGTATCCGTACACAAGCGTGCCTCTATCGGACCGAATTAGTAAAATACTACCCACTTAGATTTCGATCGGCTCTTTGTTTAATTGGCATGCTGTGTCATATTCAAGAGGTATGCAAATGTAGCAATTCATAAATAATGTTATGTATTCCTAGAAACCCAAAATTTGCTTGTCAGCAACGGAAAGAGGCATTACCTGTTGTGCAGCATTGTAAGTTTTTCACCATTGCACTATGAGTCGAAAGTATTTTCTTGCGTTTTGCGTATTGATTTTTAATCTGACTGCTTCTAGCTCTTTTACAGAAGGGATAAAAACGTTGCAGTTAGCGAGACTGGAATCACGAACCAGAAGCGACGCTTTTCTTACAGGACGGCACATTACCACATAGCTAGCGCAGAGGTTGTGTCTGGGATTCCTATTACGAGGCTAATAGTGGCTAGAACTTGTAAATCGCTATTTAAGGGACAAGATTAGTTGCGATTTCCACGTGCAACTACTTTCCTGGGCTGAAAAATTCAATGGAAATGACAGGAAAAATCAAGTGAACTTTGAGGCTTAATTCTGTGCACACCAGGAAGTAACTCGTCGATCACAGAGTTGCCAAACATACGTTGCCTTGTTGCCAAATCTCAGTTACAGTACCAGTAGGAAGAAGACGAACCGATTTGTTCCTACAGAGGGCTGGGAAGTGACCATAGCTGACGTCTCAAAGATGCGGCTGCTACAGACTGGAATACGTAATGCATCTGATTCGCATTTCTGTAGCTAGGGTTAGGGACTGGAGCGTAGTTACTAATAATACTCAGAACTGACTGTAAACTAAGCATCATAAATCAATAACTCTCATAGTTTTTTTTTTATATTTCTTTCATAAGAGTACTCAAAACTAAGAAACTCGTGGACATTTCCGTGCCTGGCCGATAGCTGAGCACAACAAACAAATAAAAAAAAAACAATGTGTGTGTGTGTGTGTGTGTGTGTGTGTGTGTGAGAGAGAGAGAGAGAGAGAGAGAGAGATAAAAAAAGAATGAGAGAAAGAGTAAATAATATTGCTGAAACAATGCAGGGGCGGATGCAAACCCGAATGGCAGTCGTTTGAATTTAAACAAATCAAGAGGCGTGTAAACCACCAAAACGCGCTGGGATTCTTCGTCCAGCGGTATTTGCAAGTACGCATCTGCTAGGCCCAACTTCGAAAAATATTTGCCTGGGCACAGTTTGTCAAAAAGATCTTCTGGGCTGGGTAAAGGAAAAGTTGCAACCACTAGTTGTGGATTCACTGTTGCCTTAAAGTCCACACAAAGTATCAATTTTCCCCGAAGGTTTTGACAAAATGACTAGGCGTGATGCCCAGAGAGAAGCCTGCACATGTTCAATTACACCTTGTGATTCCAAATCGTGTAATGCTTTTGCGACCTCATCACGCAATGCGTGGGGAACATTGCGTGCTCTGAAAAATTTCGGTTGCGCATTTACTTTCAGTTCCAAATGTGCTTTATAGTTCTTAGCGCAACCGAGGCCCAGTGCAACAATGTCTGCAAATTCTTCACATAGACGAGAAACAGTCTGAAGGCACAGTCTGGTTCACTGATAGGACCTGATTTACTATAGACAAGTTAAACAACTGAAATAAATCGAAACCAAACAAGTTCACTGCAGAAGAAGAACAAAGGATGTAAAATGACACAAGTTTTGTTTGTCCTCTGTATGTTGCAAGAAGGCTGCACTGTCCTAACACAGGGATCTCTTGACCTGAATAGCTTGTTAACTGAACATGTGTGGCACGCAACGGAGGCGTGCCCAGCAGTTTGTAAGTGTCTTTACTGATCAGTGAAACTGCAGCTCCGGTATCGAGCTGGAATGGTATCACTTTGCCGGTAATGTCTAAGTCTACAAAAAGTTTATTGCCCTGCTGATGACAAGAGCGACTGTCTCGTGCAACGGGAACTGACACTGGTACAAAATCACTTGCGACTTGACGGGAGTTCCGACGATGTCGACGCACACTATTTGTGGGACGAACACAGTCACTGTTAGAGAGAGTGGCACTGGGCAGAGTGGAACGAACGACATGAATTTCCACGGACGAAGTTTCGCGAGCCTGAGTAACCTTGGTTTGATTCCGATTCCGGCGTGAAGCAAAGGGCCTGGAATGGTTTCGAGTTTCCGATCTGAGCTTTTTCTAGCAAACACTTTGAACGTGTCCTTTTTTATTACAGAAAAAGCAAATAGCTTTGCGTGATGGGCAATTTGCACGCGAATGTTTAGTAGCGCACCGCGGGCATGATTTGAGCACTGCATTTGCTTGCCGGCGCGGCACACGTGGCTGAGAGCCTGGCGGCAGCGGTGCGGCCGGGCGCGAGGGCTGTTTACTGCTCCTGCAGCTCGCTCGATGGGCCGGTTAGCCTGACACACGACTGACGAAGTTTCAAATAATTCCTGGGCAAAGTCAGGTATGTCCTGCCGATCCAATATGTCCATCACTTGTTGAAGGCATGGATTGACTAGTTTCAAAATCTGTTCCCTTATACGAACATCAGAAACGTTCTTTGCAATTGCATCACGTGCCATAGTATCTGAATATGGGAGTCCACATTGACACTCAAAAGCACACTCTCTAGTAAGGCCTTGCAAGGTTGCAATCCACTCCCAATTAGTCTGACCTGCCGTACGTTTAGTACGAAAGAAGGTATGACGTTTCGCAACTACATTGGCTGATTGTTTGAAATATGCATCTAATGCAGACAAAATTTCTTCGTAGGACAGAGTTGCTACGTCGCGTTGGGGAAATAATTCGACTATCACACGGTACGTTTGCACACCGACGGACGACAAAAGAAAAGTCTGCCGCTCATTACCTTGAATTCTGTAGGCGGCGAGTCGAAATCCAAATTGGCGTGACCACTCTGTCCAGCTTTCCAGTGCAGCATCAAAAGGTCGGAAGGGCGGTGCAACTACGTGTTGTGGCTGCATTAGCGGTGGAGTGGCGGCTGCCGCATCGTTTTGCATTGCACGTTGACCCTGCACAAGCTGTCCAAGGGCATCCAGTAAGGCCTGCGTCTGCTGATTTTGTAATCGATAAAATTCGTACAGTACATCTGGAGATTGTGGCGAAACCATTACACAATGAAATCAGGGCAGTATAGATAAGAACACCGTTTTTACACTCGTCGCCAATGTTATGTTGGCAGAAGAGCCAACACCGTGTTACAAGAGGAGGCCGAAATGCACGTGTTTTAGCTCACGCAGGCTGGCGTGAGGAGGTAAGTACTATACTGACGTGAGGTCTGGAACATGACAAGGAATGAGAATTCAGAAAGCGGACGTAATTAGTTTGATACTTAACTTTAATCCATTAATGATGAATGTCGCTCTTGACGGTACGTGAGTCACAATATCAATAGTAACTGAATATGGCGCCTTGCTAGGTCATAGCAAATGACATAGCTGAAGGCTATGCTAAACTGTCGTCTCTGAAAATGAGAGTGTGTGCAGACAGTGAACCATCGCTAGCACAGTCGGCTGTACGACTGGGGCGAGTGCTAGGGAGTCTCTCTAGACTAGACATGCCATGTGGCGGCGCTCGGTCTGCAATCGCTGATAGTGGTGACACATGGGTCCGACGTATACTAACGGACCGCGGCCGATTTAAAGGCTACCAAATAGCAAGTGTGGTGTCTGGTGGTGACACCACATAAATAATGGTTGTAAAGAAATTGCATCATGGTATGTAAAGAAGTCTTTCATTAAGGTGACACATGCCACATCATTATGAAATGTCGTATTCATGATCTATGGAACAAGTATTAATCGAATCAAATCTAATCTAATTTAATCATATTGCTGACTAGCCATGAAGAGTCATAAATTACCGAAATTTTCGCCAATATCAGTAACCAAATCTAAACTGGAAAATAAAAGACCACAGTTTTTGTAATAAACTGGGACTCCTAACAAGACCCTTTTGTCCCTGTTAATTAACCACGAACGATGTCTGATATACCACCATTCAGAAGTAACAAAGTGTGCACGCATTTAAAGATGAAGTGCATGATGTGAAGTTCTGTGACGGAGATACGAACCCATCACGTAATCGGATTGTTAACTAAGTAAAATCAAATGTTATGTAAGGGTTTTTCTTACCAGCTGCTAGGTGATTGAGTCTAAAATAAGGATACAAATTTTTGTGCCTGAGCGACAATCGAATCGCACACCTACCGTCCTTCCTTATCAGCCACGAATATAGTTTCAGTATCAATTGGTTACGCACCAACAGTAAGATGTGTGCGTGTTTGACCAGAAATAACGACACCTATTGCGAATGTTGGCAACACATGAACAGACATTAAAAATGCATGTTCATTTTCACTAGCAGGCCAGTGTGCACGTGATAGGGCTTGAATGAAATTATGAATGGTTTTGTACTGGATCAGTATTCGGACCCACATACTTACCTTTGGAGGAGTCCTGGAGAAGATTGCAGTCTAGGGAAAAGGAACGAAATGATTGAACTATACTGTTCCGAGTGATTCAGATCCTCGAAAGAGGAGATACGAATTCAAATCACAGTCCAGCACCAAATTTTTCAACGTCTGTAGATCAACCAAGTAAAAGTAAAATAAGAGCCCTGTACCTTTAAATGGCTATCGGTTCCTCAAATAAAATAAAATTTTCTAACGTAAATAAGTTTACTGCTACAGTATTTCCGTTTACCATGACTGCCGCCTGTGTCATTTCCCAACGTATACCGGCTCTGCCCAGTTGGTAATGAAGGAACGTGATGTTTACTGCGGATTCTGAATTATAACGTCTTTCTCTTGAGGTAAAGTAAATCTGTTTGTGCCTCTTAAAAGTAAATGATTGAACCCACGCATTGCACCTGTGATAGTTTGTTCCACCAGACCATTGTGACCACATTTCCCAGCCCCAGGAGTGTGCTGTAACGGATCATATGCTTAGATACAAAATTAGTCACGATGGAAAAAATGCGAGTCTTTTAAATGGTTAAGTAGAAGCAAGATTCTGACGTGGAGATTATGCTATTCTCATCTCAGCAGGATGTAAAGACTCTTCTAGGCATCATAGCCATATTCTTCTTTTAATTTTTTGAGGAAAGCATCAAGAAGCGCGAGTAATAAGGAAATAGGCATATAATCTATTTACAGCTATTTTCATCGGGTTATATAATGCAAAAATACACTTTTAAGTGTATTATTTCGTAATTCCAATTACTGATAGTCTATTCGTGAGCTTGCGCGCATTCAGTGGGGTGAAACCTATCACAGAAGTAAGCAAAACACAAATATTTCTTGCACCATGCGCAAGACACAAAAAAATGGCTCTGAGCACTATGGGACTTAACTGCTGTGGTCATCAGTCCCCTAGAACTTAGAACAACTTAAACCTAACTAACCTAAGGACATCACACACATCCATGCCCGAGGCAGGATTCGAACCTGCGACCGTAGCGGTCACGTGGTTCCAGACTGTAGCGCTTAGAACCGCACGGCCACTTCGGCCGGCCGCAAGACACAAACGAATTATATCTGCACTGACGTATTGTCTGACATATTGCTCGGAAAACATATCCGATTCATGTTGCTAAATACAGCTCTATCAGATATCAATGTGGATGTGTACCAAGTGTATAAAAATATATCTTGAAATACACAGAAAGGCACAAAGGGATGTTCGACTGAAACATAGCCATGGCCAAGATTGTAACTGGCGTCGACACCATCGTCGTATACAATCTTGACTCGAACGGTGACAGTGCTCGGCCGGTTACTCAAGTTTACTGGTATCAAAGCTACAGCATGAAAACTCAAAAATGTTGGAGGTCTTATGCCGTTGCTTTCCTCCGACCTTTGAATTGACTTACCTAGTCAGATAATACGGTAACCTACAATATAACGTGCCTTTCGGACCACAGTGCAACTCGGCATTTTTCACATTAACAAACACTTCCCGAGGGGAAATAAATGTAAAATGGGAGATGAATTTCGTAGGCTTGACCAGGGATCGAACTCGAGATCTTTGCGTTCGTAGTCTTTTTCCTTACCTCTTTGCCGTCACATAACGGATGGAATCTGTAACGTACTAATAAAATGTTTTATTTGTAGATGCTCTTTTGGTGCACAGCATTGAAAATACCATTGCCCTCCTCAACTTTGGCCTCGATTTTTTCTAGCAGAAAGCTAGAACGTCCGTGCAGTATTTGATCAAAATCGGTAGCGCACATGTCAGACCCTCTCCTTGTGAGATTTACTTACAAATCGGAAATTTGTAGAGACTGTTTCTTCCTACTGCCCACAACGAGCGTTCTAAGTGACATACAGCAATGTATCCAATACCTCGAATACTCTGAACGCCACGGTTTACTTAAGTCTTCTGTACCTTAACATGTTCATTTCTTCGAAGTAATAGTTACGACTAAAACATATTTCTGTTTAACCTGAATTTTGCTAAACGGATATAAATTGTCATCTAACACAGCTCCTTAAAATATTTCTATCGTGGTTCAAGCTCTTATTTTTTAAGACACATGTGATAAAATCAACAGCTGCGTATTTCAGACTAGTGATTTTGGCAGATATACCCATAAACTGAACCCACCTATCTGTTGCAATTGGATCGTCTGCAACAGCATTGATTTAATGATATTGCTCTAAACGTTCCAGTGAAATCGTGAATATAATCTGTGTGTCACAATATTGAAAGCTTTAAATTTTGAATGGATTTGACCTCGGTGCTCGTGCGAGTGCTCTGCGTCCTGTGTGGCACTTCGTTGCCTGATGCCTTGTGAGTCGGTTCTTGCTTCTGTCAGGGCTCAGTGAGTTTGATAAAGGTCGTATCCTGGCGCTTTATGAAGACGGCTACTGTATCAGTGCCATTTCCCGAGTTCTGGGATACAGCAAAACTTCTACTCATCTCTGGATGAAGAGGATGGAAGATGAAGGCCACGTAAACCGTCGTCGTCGCTCTGGACGCCCGCGGACTACCACAGAGGATGAAGACAAGAGTATACTCCGCTACAGTGATGAGGACCCTTTCAGGAGCAGCAGAGAAATTAAAAACATCCTGCAGCTGGCAGTAAGCAGGTCGACCATGCGTCTTGGGCTCAACGAGGAAGGAAAGTATGGACGGAAATCGGCTGTTAAGGAAATGCTGAGAGAGCAACATAGGGCTGCCAGGTTAAATTTCGCACTAGCCTACAGAGGGATGCCGCTTTCGTAGTGGGACCGAGTTATATTTATCGACGAGAAGGTATTTTCAACTGCTCCAAATAGCTCTGTCCATGTGTATCGACCACGTGGAACCAGATACGACCGTAAATACGTCCAGCAGAGCCAAAGGTGTGGCCGGGCGTCTGTTACAGTTTGGGGCTGGATATCAGCAAATGGTTGCGGCATGGTGTGGGAAGTTGAACGTCCGCTTCGTAGTGCTTATTACTGCAAAATACTGGAAGAAATCATGCTTCCTTCTGTTCGTCAGCGATTTCCTGGACGTAGAATCATATTCCAACATGACTGTTCCCCAATCCATACAACCAATCGTGTAAGACACTGGTTTCAGATGAAAGGAGACAATGAACTGCTGGACTGGCCTCCAAAAGCTGCTGACCTCAATCCCATAGAGCACGTGTGGGCAGAGATGGAAAAAATTGTTAGGAGTAAAAGACCTGCACCAACATCCAATGCAGCGTTGTCGGAAGTAGTTCACGCTGCGTGGGAAGAGATGTCACAGAGTGACAGATTCATCAGAAAGCTTGTTGCCTCTGTTCCCCGGCGATTAAATGGAGTTGTAGAAGAGGACGGAAACTGGACGCGGTACTGAGTCTACTGTGTTCGTAGGAAGAAGACTTTGTTTAAAGCACATATTAAGTTCAGCTTAACTTCTCTTCGGCGATTAAGATGGTGTGAAGAAAAGGAAAACTTCTCCTATTTTAGTTTTGTTAGTAAAATTTTAATGTAAAAAACATCGCAAATATTTGCATAACAAGACGAAGATGTTTATTTTAATGAAGAGTCTTTTTTTTCTCATAAGACGCATAATGGCAATGAAGATTGAGGCATTAAAGAGAGACCATTTATGTTGTTTAATTTTTCTCCTTTTCTGTTTATGCCAACTTGAAGGCACTACATTCAGTTCAGTTCTCTTTACTTTGGTGCAGGACGCGCAAGTGCCAACGCAGGCACAAATAAGAGATTCTTAATTTTAATGCCAAGCAGAAGCGGCAGTGTTGACAACATGGCGGCAAGGTGGTAAATAGCAAAACTATGAGTACGAAGGTCTCGGGTTCGATCCTTGTTCAGTCCCACGAATTTTATTTCCCATTTTACACTTATTTCCCCTCGGGCAGTGTTGGTTGATGTGAAAAATGCCGAGCTGCATTGTGGTCCGAAAGCCACGTTAAACTGTAGGTTCCCCTATTAACTGTCTAGGCAAGTCAACTCAAAGGTCGGAGGAAAGCAACGGCATACCACCTCCAACAGGACCGTGCCTATTAAAGCACTGTGGTGTTCAAACCGGTCTTGTGCCTGATGACTGCTTTACTTTACTGTGGGTTCCAAAGTTAATGATCTTCAGGTTATTAACATTTTTGAGTTTTCATGCTGTAGCTTTGATACCAGTAAATGTAAGTAGCCGGCCGAGCACTGTCACCGTTCGAGTTGTCGAGGTGGTAGACGACGATGCTCTCGACCCCAGTTACAATTTTGGTCATGGCTATGTTTCAGTCGAATACCTATATGTGCCTTTCTGTGTATTTCAAGATATACTTTTATACACTTGATATGCATCCACATTGATATCTGATAGAGCTGTATTTAGCAAAGTGAATTAGATATGTTTTCCGAGCAATATATCGGACAACACGTCAGTGCAGCGAGATTTCGTTTGTGTGTTGCGCATGCTGCAAGAAATATTTGTGTTTTTCTTGCTTCTGCGATAGGTTTCACCCCACTGAATGCGCGCAAGCTCACGAATAGACTATCAATAATTGGAATTACCCAATAATACACTTAAAAGTTGTATTTTTGCATTATATAACACGATGAAAATAACTGTAAATAGGTTATATGCCTACTTGCTTATTACTCGCGCTTCTTGATGCTTTCCTCAAAAAATAAAAATAAAAAGAGAGAGACAGAGAGAGAAAACAGGAATGTATTTCAAATATGACCTTGGTGACGCCATGTTCCTCTCGTGATGTAAAGCAAGGCTAGTTGATAGGTAATATCAAGTTGTACTAGCGATATGTATGGCTACAGGGTTCTTTCTTTTTCCTCTGCAAAAAAACAGAACAGAATTCAGTAACAAAATGGTAAGAAAAACTATGCAGTGCGCAAATTAAACACTCAGCCTTTCTTGGTTATTTTGTTAATCGTTAACAATTGTCTGAAATGCAGTAAACATCCTTGATTACTGATTTGTTATTACTACCATTGTTATTGTCATTCGTCACCTCACAACAGGTCTCCAATCACTCATTGCTGCCGATGCACGTAACGAATGGAGCAGGATGAATGGAATGTGGCACGTTTCGTCACGGAGAATATGCACATTTATGTTGGCGTCTTGTGTTCAGGGTAGTATGAAAATCTCAGTAACAGAAGACAACAATGAGATGTAAACAATATACTGTTTCCCAAATTATGAGACTGTTTACGCAGACTGTCAGGTTTTACTAATCTCTGAGGCTGGGCTATCCATACAGTTTCCAATCAGATGGGATCTCTTTGTGTATTTTAGGTTGTACTCTTGACTTTAATGCACTTCATGTTTATACAGTCTTTCATTGCTATATCAGTAAAAAGAAAGTTATTAAGTTTTTCTTTGTTCTATTGTTACAGTTTTTAGTGGGGGATTCACATATTTTACTGATTTTAGTGTTATCAAATAATTGCAAATCTTTCATCATACTCAAATTCAACCATAATAACAGTGTTACCTTATCTGTTTTAAGAATAATTGCATTCTGTGGTCGAAGTTTCTTATTGATGCCTTTAATAGTCAAGGGACTATCAGGTACTGTATGGTGTATATGCTCTTGCCTACCTAGAAGGGTAATCCCAACGAAAAACCGGACCTGTTTATAAATACAATGGTTGATATCAGTTTACAGCTTGAACATTTAGGTATTTTTCGACATAATCACCATTTCTGTCATTGCATCTTTGTAGACGCTGTGGCAGTTTTTGTCTGCCCATGTATACCAACTCGGTGCCATGCTGCGAAGAAGGATGCCGCCACTGGCATGATAGTTGGTTGGTCTCTGGTGTAAATTGATATGCCCAGGTTTCTTCACTCGTGACAATTGAGTCCAGCAAGTTGCCTTGTTCGGCTACAAGACGGTGAAGAAATGCGCGGGAAGCATCAACTTGTTGCCGTATGTGGTCCTCAGTCAGCATGCGCGACACCCATCTTGCGCACACCTTCTGGTAGTTCAATGGTTCTGTTAAAATTTTGTGGGCGGTGCTTCGGAAAACCTCAGGAACCAACATGCAGAGATCATCCAGGGTGATCCATCGAACTTCACGCATGCTTGTTCAACCTTCAACACTGTCTCCTCAGAAACTGATGGTCTCCCCCTCCTTTGTTCGTCGTGAATTTCGGTCTGACCAGCAGCAAACTCGCTACACCACAGTCGAATATTTTCGTCATCCATGCACGACTCACCTTACACTTACGTCAGTTGGCCATGGATTTCAGTCGGCGCAGTGCACCTTGCATTCAAAAACCGGATAACTACACGCAGTTCGCACTTGGAGATAACATCCAACAGGAGCTCAATTCTCAACGGCTGCCAAGCCAAGACTGAGCGCCTCAGCGCGGCATGTGCTTGTTTACGCACAGCGCGTGAAGCACTCTTTATAACTGTGTGACCAACTGCCACACAAAAAGAGTTCTGTGTATACAAAAAATAGACCTTACTTTTGGGATTACCCTTGTAGTTACTGCCACATAATTTTGGCTGTTTTATACATTATTAGTTTTTTCTTCAAATGGTAATTTAACTGTATCAGATTCTTAATGAGACAACCCTGAAGCATTGATAATAGAGTAGGAGCTGTGAAGCAGATGCAAAATATTTGTTATATGCAGTGAGCTATATCAATGTATAGTGACAATCATTCCTCGTCCTAGTGTTCCATTGATGATCGTTTCTGAGTTTGGACAGTGATAGAATTTTCAAAACAAACTTCATAAAGGAATAACTGTATTGCAAGAGGGTGGCCATATGACAAACTTTTTAAGTAATTACCTGTAAGAGTTTTTGAAGTGGATACAGCGTGTTATCCTTGTTACACGCTCTGACACAATGAATACTTTCCCTGGTGGACTGTCCTAGAATACGATGTAGTGTCATAAGTATCAGTAAATCAAACAGGGAGGAAGAAGGAAAAAAAGGAAAGAAAAAGACCAATTTTTTTCCTTTTGGCGTCTAAAGTCTCTGACATATCTGCCTTACTTATCTCATTACTGTCTGTCACATTTAACTTTTTTTTTCTTTGTCCCTTATCGTTGTTATTGTTTTCTGTGTGAGCCTTTCTATGTCAGTCCTGTGGAGAACAAACTGATTTCTTATCTTAGTAGTCTGTCTTACTTTTGATGTCTTTTTATAGCACCACATTCCAAACGCTTCAATTCTCTTCTTTTCTGCATTTCGCATAGCCCATGATAATTTGGCCATGCTGTTCTGCTTTTAAGTTAACCCTTCATTTGTTCATAATCTGTTATTTGTCTTCCAAGGTAGCATGATTCCTTAACTTGGTCTACTTTGTGGTTCCCAATTTTGATGAGTTTGTTGCTAATCTCATGTCTGTTGCTAATTTCTTTCATCTTTCCTTAGTTTACTCTCAGTCCATAATCTGTTCTCATTAGAATGTCCATTACATTAAACACATCTTGCAATTCCCCATATTCATGAAGGATGGCTATGTCATAAGGGAATTTCATCACTGATTTCCTTTTACCTTGAATTTTAATCCTTCTCTTAAATATTTCTTATATTTTCATCATTGCTTCTTCAGTGTATAAGTTGAATATTAGAGTCGAAAAACTACATCCCTGTGTTACACCCCTTTTTAATCTGAGCATTCATTCTTTGTTTTCAATTCTCATTGTTCCCTCCTGGTTTGTGTACATATTGTATGTTGCCCATCTTTCCCTATTGCTTACTCTTACTTTTCAAAGAATTTAGAACATCTTGCACCATTTTACATTATCAAACATGTCCTCCAAGTCATCAAATCCTATGAGCATGTCTTGATCTTTCTTAAGTCGCACTTCCATTAGCAACTGCAATGTCCGAACTGCTTCTCTGGTGCTCTTACGTTTCTGTAATCTTAACTGATGGTCTAATAGCTTTCAATTTTCTTTTCCATTCTTCTGTATATTATTATGCTCAGCCATTAAACTGATGGTGTAACACTTTTTACATTTATCTTCTCTTATTATCTTTGGGTTTGTGTGGATGATATTTTTCTGAAAGTTTACTTAAATTCCACTTCCCCTACTGATTTCATAAATTCCAAAGGAATGTTGGGTGTCCTTTCTGCCTTGTTTGGCTGGATCCTCTGTCTTTCTTATGATTTCCACTTCTTCATCAGTCATCACATCGGATAGTTCCTCCCTCTCATAAAAGCCTACAGTGTACTCTTTCTGCCTATCCACTCTCTCCTCTGCACTTCACAAGTGAAATACTATGCTGACACTGTGTGCTTTTAATTTCATCAAAGGTTGTTTTGACTTTTCTCTATGCTGAATCATTCCATCCAACAGCCATTTCTTTATTGATTTCATGCGATACTGGTTCTTCCAGCAAGATGCCAGCATCTAAGATAGCCCAGAAATGAGTCGATAATGTTTTCAATAAGGAACCAAACATTTATGACCACTATGTTCACCATATCTAACAATGTGTGTGTGGTTTTTTTCTGTGGGGAGACATGAAGAACAAGTCTATGAAACAAATCCACACACAATACAGGAATTGAAAGACATCATCAGCCCTGAAGTTGCTAAGTGATATCCGAACTTTTTGCTGGGTGTATCTGAATATGCTTAGGCATGCATGGCTGTGTATGATGCTGCACTCGGATTTGGGAGGATGACAGCTCAAAACCACATCCAGCCATCTAGATTTATGTTTTCCCATGGTTTCTCTAAATCATTCCAGGCAAATGCCGGGATGGTTCCTTTGAAAAGACATGGCCAATTTCCTTCTCCATCCTTGAAACAATCAAAGCTTGTGCTCTGTCTCTAATGACCTTGAAGTTGTCGAACCATAATCTTCCTTCTTTCCTTCCTTTCTTCTTCTTTTCTCTCTCTCTCTCTCTCTCTCTCTCTCTCTCTCTCTCTCTCTCTTTCTTTCTTTTTTTCTAAATAAATAGTAAATCCATTTCAGCTCTTTATTTCTGTAGTTCAACAGCATTTCCTTTATACTTACACAGATTTAATCTGTCAGATAACGACTGGCATAACCACATGGTTGAGTACAGTTCAAAACGGAAACGGCAGGAATTAAGTAAAATTTTCGCACAGATCAGGCCATTGCCTGAAAGAGATCTAACTGTAAGTGCTTCTGTCTTAATGAGATAATTTAAATACAAAGTGAACCAAATTAGGGTGGCACAAGACACACTGCAAAAGCATGTGGGCAGACCCAAGTCACAGAGAAACACCAAAAAACCGATAAAATTACCACACACATTTGGTATGGTTGGTATCGTATGCCCTCAGTTGACTTCTGAACACAGCCTCATTCAAACCTCAATCTCGAGTGCTTCGGATTAACCAGATCGCGACAAATGGCGCCAACACGAGGCCAGTTACTGTATACAAAGAAAAGACTGAATTTGTTTATGTAACAAACCAAAATTATACCATTCCGGCAATGGAGTGATATTTTACACCAACTGACTCATTGAGAAATCACCATGCAATTGAAATAAGTGTGCGAACTGAACGTCCATACTACACATGACCTTACGATCAAGTCCACTACTTTTACCACCTAATTTTGCAAAATAATAATAATTGAAACAATTAAAAATTACTCTACCTAAACTGATCTTGGAAGAAATGCTACGAGCATTATGCGTGACAAAATGATATATTCTAATATCTTCTTTTTACCATGACGTGAGGAGCTCCACGCAGCTGGGTCTCTATTGTCCGCCAACCAGCCCCAATCTGCCTAACATGGCCGAACTGTGGGATCAACGGCCCTCGATTCAAACCTAGTGTAGGGGGTAGGCCCTCCTCAGTAGTGACCAGCCTGGACAACCTCTACTCTGCTTACTTGTGATCAGATTCAGCAAAGGCGAACTTGCACGAAAGATAAACCAAGGTTAACTTTGTACAAACCTAATCTGCTGCCACTGTCCATGGTTAGCCCTGATTTTATTTATTTTATTTACACGTAAAGTTTCTTAGGACTGAATTGAGGAGCAAATCTCCAAGGTCATGGGACATGTCAGTACATAAAATTACAACATAAAAGTAGTGACAGATAAAAATAAAATGTTTATGAACCAGAAAAAAGTCAGTCTATAACTTTAAGTAAACACAATCAACAATACAACAAGAATAAGCTTAATTTTTCAAAAGAATAGGAGTGACCCACGAGGAAACTCTTCAGGTTAGATATGAAAGTGTGTGGATTTCTGCTAAGATTTTTGATCCTGAGTGTACCTTATTGAAAATGGATGCAGCTGTATCCTGCACACCTTTCTGCACAAGAGTTAAGGAAGTCCGATCCAAATGGAGGTTTAATTTCTGCTGGGTATTAACTGAGGGAATAAGCTAATATTGTTAACAAGAAATGACAGTAAGGAATATATGTATTGAGAAGCCATTGTCAAAATACCCAGACTCATGAACAGGGATCGACAAGAAGTTCGTGAATTTACACCACTTATTGCCAAAAATATCCTTTTTAGAATGGGAAGAGTTACCCCAAAATATAATACCACATGACATAAGCGAACGAAAATAAACAAAGTAGACTAATTTTCGTGTCGAACGATCGCTTACTTCAGGTACCGTTCAAATAGTAAAAATGGCAGCATTAAGTCTTTGAGCAAGATCCTCAATGTAGGCTTTCCCTGACAGTTTACTATTTACCTGAACACCTGGAAATTTGAACTGTTCAGTTTCGATATTCATATGCCCATTCTGTGAAATTAAAACATGAGATTTTGTTGAATTGTGTATTAGAAACCGTAAAAACTGAGACTTGCTGTCAATTAGCGTTAGTTTATTTTCTACAAGCCAAGAACTGCACTATTTGAAACCGAGCCAATGTTGTGCAGAACATACTTTACTACCAAGCTAGTGTCATTAGCAAACAGAAATATTTTAGAGTTACGCTTAATATTAGAGGGCATATCATAGAAGGCAAATAAGGAACAGGAGGGGCCTCAACAGTGATCCCTGGGGCACTCCCCACTTGACTGTATCCCATTCTCAGACCCCACATCCCCACTTTACTTTATCCCACTCTCAGACCCCACATCACAGGCATTCTCAACATTGTGAATAATGACCTATTGCTGTCTGATGTTAAAGCAAGAGTTCAACCAATTGTGAGCTACTCCCTGTATTCCATAATGGTTCAACTTCTGGAGCAATAATTTGTTATCAACACAATCAAACGCCCTAGTTAAATAAAAAAATATGCTTAGCGTGCAAATCCTTTTGTTTAACCCATCCAGTACCTTAAAGAGAAAAGAGAATATAGCATTTTCAGTTGTTAAACGACTTCTAAAGCCGAACTGTACATTTGATAGCAAACCGTGTGATATAAAATGATCAATTATCCTTACATGCACAGACTTTTCAATAACATTAGTAAACACTAATGGCATAGAAATAGGTCTAATGTGTTCTCTGTCTTCCTTTTTATAAATTGGCTTTACTACTGAGTACTTTAATTGTTCAGGAAAGTGACCATTCCTAAAGGAAAAATTACAAGTATGGCTAAACACAGGGCTAACATGTGCAGCACAGTACTTTAATATTCTGCTAGGCACTGCATCATAACCATTAGAGCCCTTAGTCTTCAGTGATTTAATTATTGACTCAATCTCCCCCTTGCCTGTATCATAGAGGAGTATTCCAGCCATCAATCTCGGAAAGGCATTTGCCAAGAGAGTTATATAATTCCCTGTTGAAACTAAATTTTGTCCCCCTGCAGGTTCGGGGGTAAGAACTGGCCTGCAGTATTCCTGCCTGTCGTACAAGGTAACTAAAAGGAGTTTCAAACATTTTGGCCCTTACGTGGTGGTCCCCTCTTGGGTTTGACCACCATATTTCAAAATTATTCCAAAGAGCGAGCCTATTGGGAAGGGCATCTTACTTGGTGCATTGTGTCCATCATGCATTGACACGTTTAGCCAGCTTATTCATTGTTGCATTGCAGTCCCGCTCGCTCTCCATCTCTTGGGTGAGGATACATTCGTGGGTGCGATTTCCACCATGCAGTCTGCAGTGTCGCTTTCTGCGCTGACGACGACCATGGACCACATGCCACCTAATATCCAGCATGGTAGCCAGTCTGCTGTAGTGAGGCCGCCATGTACCCTGTTGGTTGTAGCCCCCTGACAACACAGGGATTGCTCTGCTGTTGCCTGCGCTGTTAACTCCCCATGTATGCCAAGGGCTAGATGCCTATCTCCCTGGGGCATTGGGACTCCCGGCAATGGCCATCCTGCCAAGTGGCCCTTGCTGTAGCTGGGTGGCGCCCGTGGGTAGGGCCCTTGGTCAGAGTAGGTGGCATCAGGGTGGATAACACACAATGAAGCGTGGCACATCTTCTCTTGCTGGTGGCCAACCACCAGCAGTCTCTAAGCATTCGAGGGCTCACTTTAATGCAAACATGTATGACCCCAAATCGTTACCCTGCCTGGCCACACCATGGGAGGAATGCAAGGCTATGAATGATAGCGAGATGTATGCGCCCCGGTATCTAGTCTGCACGAGAGCTGATGGGGAATCCTTTGTGTCCATGAGGCCTCAGTTCTTTGTAGAGCATTTAGAGGACAAGTTCTGGGAGGTGGAGGGCTTGTCAAAAATGCAGACCGGGTCAGTCTTGATAAAAATAGCTTCCTCTGCCCAGTCACGGGCATTACTCGCTTGTAAGAAGCTGGGGATGTTTCTGTTACTATCACGCCCCATAAAAGCTTAAATATGGCCCAGGGCATTATCTTCCACAGGGACCTTCCTTTACAGTCCGATGAAGAGCTGCGTGACAACTTAGAGCGACGAGGTGTCCATTTTGTCCGGCGTGTCCACCGTGGTCCGAGGGCTAATCAGGTTGCCACCGGTGCCTTCATCTTGGCCTTTGAGGGTGTTACATTACCCAAGAAGGTGAAGGTAATGGTCTACCACTGTGATGTCAAGCCATGTATTCCTTCCCCAATGCGCTGCTTCAAATGATGGAAGTTCGGCCATATGTCTTCCCGCTGTGCTTCCAGCCTCATATGTCGCGATTGTGGTCGTCCATCCCATCCCAATACTCCATGTGCCCCAACTCCCATCTCTGTCAAGTGCAGAAGCACCATTCCCCTTGCTCGCCGGACTGAATGATTATACAGAAGGAACAGGAAATAATGGAATACAAGACCCTGGACTGACTGACCTACACTGAGGCTAAATGGAAATTTGAACGGCTTCATCCTGCGCACATGATGTCATCTTATGCCATCACTGTCACTCTCGTTACAGGTCCATCTGTTGCACCACATACAGTCAGCTCTCAGAGTCGAAGGACCACTCCTGCCCCCTTCATGGGGGGCGGGGCACTTCCCTCCCTGTTGCTCCCACACCACCTACCTTGGGAGCAGCACCCCCGCAACCAGCGGGGACACCATTCCCCACTTCTAAGCCAGAGAAGTGTATGTCTTCTTCGGCTTCTCTCGCTAGGAAGGGATCCATTGGGTCACTCCCTTCCCAGGTTCCTACCAGTGGCAAACTAGACACTCGTCAGGGGATGAAGAAGCCCCATGTGGCTGGTCGTAGGGTTTCGCGGTCCTCTTCTGTCCCAGAGACTGAATCAAAGAAGCCCTCCCAGCAAGGGCAACCAATGGAATAGCGTGAGAAATCGAAATCAAAGACCTCTAAGACCAAGGAAACTGCGGTGGCACCCACTCCACTGTTACCTACAAGCTCTGCATCTGAGGATGCGGTGGAGATTCTGGCATCAGCTGAGGACCTAAATCTCGCCGGTCCCTCAGACATGATGGATGTCGCTCCTTTCAGTACTCAGTCAGTGGCCGGTGGAAGCAGATGACCCAGCAGTGTAATCTGCCTCCTCGGTCCCTTCATGCCTTTCTCGGCCATGGACAATGTTATCCTCGAGTGGAACTGTAGCGGTTTTTTCCACCATCTTGCTGAGCTCCAACAACTTCTCAGTCTTCAACCTTTCTTCTGCATTGGTCGTCAGGAAACTTGGTTTCCGGTGATGCAAACCCCCGCCCTCAATGGCTATGGGGGTTATTATAAGAACTAGGCAGCTTATGACAGGGTATCTGGTGGTGTCTGCATCTACGTCCTTCACTCTCTTTACAGCGAGTGTGTCCCTCTGCAAACACTTTTAGAGGCTGTCGCTATTCGGGTGTGGATGCCTCAGGCTGTTACTGTCTGCAGTCTGTATCTTTCACTGGATGGTGATGTCCTGAGGCATGTCCTGGCTGTGCTGATAGCCCAATTGCCGCCACCTTTTCTGTTACTGGGTGACTTCAACGCCCATAACCCTCTGTGGGGTGGATCAGTGGCAACAGGCCGAGGTGCCATCGTTGAGCAAGTTTTAGCACAGCTCGACCTTTCTCTTTTAAATAATGGTGCCTTCACACATTTCAGTGTGGTGCATGGCACATACTCAGCCATCGAACTTTCGATCTGGAGCCCTAGCCTATTACCATCTGTCCAATGGAGTGTGCATGACGACTTGTGTGGTAGTGACCACTTTCCAATCTTTTTGTCACTGCCACAGCGTTACTCTTCTGGGCGCCCCTGCAGATGGGCTATGAATAAGGCTGACTGGGACTTGTTCACCTCCATTGCCACTACTGAGCCTCTTTCCAATGACGCCATTGATGCGGCGGTTCACTCAGTCACCACCGACATCGTTACTGCCACAGAATCTGCCATTCCCTGTACTTCTGGGTCCCCTCGGCGGAGGACTATGCCTTGGTGGTCGCCCGAGATCGCTGAGGCGATTAAAGATCGCGGGTGGGCACTCCAGCGTCACAAGCGGCATCCCTCATTGGAACACCTCATCGCCTTTAAACGGTTCCGTGCGCGAGCCTGCTGCTTCATTCGCCAATGCAAGTAGGAGTACTGGGAAAGGTATGTCTCCACCATTGGCCTCCGTACCTCTTGTAGGGAAGCAGCCTACTCACGCTGTAGTAAATTCACATCAGTTTCCATTGTGTGCCAGCCAGTCTGCTGTAACTAGCTCTGACGTCATAAATGTTGCGCAATACCTTAAAAGTCAAACAAATGACCTAAAACTTTTCTAGCATGTCAGGAATAATACTAAATTAATGTGTGTTAAATATCAGTTCGATAACTTCAGTCATTTTTGAAATTTGGACGTTTTTCTGAAAAAATCATTGGCGCAACAGAAAAGAGCTAGAGACTTCAAAATTTATATTTAGATTCATCTTTCATAATGATTTAATAAAAACAGTACTTTGGATTTCACAAATTAAGACTTAAGTGGAAATTCATGATTTTCTGGTTTTCGTCTCAAAACTGAAGGAAGCAAGATAGATTAAGTAGGTTAATAAATAAGGCTAGGATGTTTAGATTTAAATAGGTTGGAGGTCCGCTATGACTATGAAGATGTGTAAAGTTTCTTTTGAATACCTATAAAATTATAGCGATAGCGGATCTCAAAAGGGCCAGTTCAGAGCTCATCTACTGCGTGCAGTGTAATTTAATTAATTCTCTCGCCCAAAATATTTAACTTAGCCACGTCAAAATTTTATTATCAATACTTACCTGCGTGCTGAATGCACGTTTAAATTAAGAGCTTCATCGGCCATCAGCAAAGGAAGCTATAAATTATTATGTAACTTGAAGTGGTGCGTTACTAGCCCAGCGGCTATTCGAGAGAGCCGATTTGATCAGGCGTTCCCTTCGCCGTCCGCACCGCGGCTTTATGTATAAGAACGCTGCGCGAGGAAGCAAGGCCCCAGTTCTCTCCAGACGCTGAATGACACGCCATCTGTGTCGGGAGCCGCGTCGCATCAGTGTCACTGCTACAAACAGCCTCGGGTGCCGTATTAAGTTACTAGAGATACGCGGAACCATGAAAACATTTCATGTGAAGTGTTAATTCTGGGATGATTTTCATTATCTAGCTTCAGTTTGCGTATTGTCGTATTTTCACGCGCCGTCGCGGGACAGACATTCTACCAAATATTTAGCGTGGCGTTTGATGAAATATTTTCATCAAATTATGGCGAGCATTCATTTCAACATTTAATTCGGACATTTATAGTTGCATCAGCGCATTAGACTCTGAACTGCTCTGTTAGTTAGGTTGTAGGGGTACTTGTGTTTTTTATCAGTGAATTTCAGAATATACTCAACTATTTTGGAAAACCGTTTTTGATTAGAAATCCCGGACAATCTCCTAATTCCTCAGAGCTATAAGCTGCAGCTATAATAACATTCTCAGATAAAGTGTGCACTAGGATCTCTAATTACTGGTTCCATGTTTTATTAAATCACTTTCTGGGTGCCAAAAAAGTAAATAGAGAGCCAGTGTTGAGAACGGCGAAAGACAGCATTAACAACATTCTAAAAGCCAGAAACTGATTCAACTTGCAAGCATTTATCCAGCAATTCATTTATTTTACAAACTTATCCGCCGCCCCACACTCTCCATCGCAGGTTTGGGCCAAGATTAGCCGACTCTATAGCTATCGGACCCCCGTCAGCGTACCTGCGCTACTGAATGTGGCAGTCTGTACTGACACAATTGCAAACTGCTTAGCGGAGCATTTTGCTCAGAGTTCCGCTTCTGCGAATTACCCACTGGCGTTCTGCTTCCTGAAAGAGCAGCTGGAATGTCGGAGCCTTTCATTTCACATGCGCCACCCTGAATCATACAATGCTCTGTTCAGTGAGTGGGAATTTCAAAGTGCCCTAGCTGCTTGCCCTGATACGGCTCCCAGACCAGGTCACATCCACTGTCGGATGCTTAAACACCTCTCAGTGGACTGCCAGCAAACGCTCCTACACCTTTTCAACCATATCTGGGTTGAGGGTGAGTTCCCGTTGCAATGTCGGGAAAGCATCGTAATCCCAGTGTTGATACCAGGCAAGAACCCACTGGAGGTGGACAGGTACCGCCCCATTAGCCTCATCAACGTTCCTTGCGAGTTGCTCGAACGCATGGTGAGCCAGAGGTTGAGTTGGCTACTCGAGTCTCAGGACCTTCTGGCTCCATCTTAGGGTGGGTTCCGTAAGGGCCTCTCTGCCGCCGATAATTTGCTGTGCCTGGAGTCTGCCATCCGTATGGCCTTTGCCCGCCGTCAGCATCTGGTAGCTGTCTTTTTCGGCATGCGGAAGGCATACATTACGACATGGTGACATCACACCCTCTCTACGCTTCATGGTTGGGGTCTTTGTGGTCCGCTCCCGATTTTCATACCAAATTTTCTGTCTCTTAGTTCCTTCCGTGTGTAATTTGCGGCCTCCCATTGTTCCTCCCGAGTTCAGAAGAATGGGGTATCGCAAGGATCTGTCTTAAGTGTCTGCCTCTTTTGGACTGCAATTAATGGGCTTGCTGCGGCAGTGGGAATGTCTCTCTCAACTTCCTTGTATGCTGACGACTTCTGCCTATACTATAGCTCCACTGGCATTGCAGCTGGAGGGTACTATCCAAAAGGTGCAGTCTTGGGCTGTAGCACATGGCTTCCGGTTTTCGGCTGCCAAGACGTGCGTTATGCATTTCTATTGGCGACACACTGTTCACCCTGCGCCACGGCTTTATCTTGACGGCGAACCTCTTGTTGTGGTGGAGATGCATCGGTTTTTGGGATTGGTTTTCCATACCTGGTTGAGTTGGCTGCCTCATATTTGTCAGCTTAAACAAACGTACTGGCAGCATCTTGACGTTCTTCGTTGCTTGAGTCACACCAGCTGGGGTGCCTATCGGTCTACCCTTCTACGGCTGTACCAGGCATATAGATTATGGGAGCCTGGCTTATAGTTTGTCATCCCCTTCCGCATTGCGGTTACTGGACCCCATCCACCACAGCGGGATCCGACTCGCCACTGGAGCTTTTCGGACAAGCCCTGTCAACAACATACTTGTGGAGGCAGGTGTCCCTCCATTGCGGTTCCGGCGCCTACAGTTGCTGGCCGCTTATGCTACACACGTTTGTAGCTTGCCCGGGCATCCCAATTATCGTCTCCTGTTCCCTCAATTGGTCGTCCATCTTCCAGAACAGCGGCCCTGGTCAGGGTGTACGATCGCAGTTCACATCAGAGCTCTTCTTCTGGGCTTTAGGTTTTCCCTCTTCCACCTCTTTTCCAGGCCCCTCTGTGTATACCCCTATGGTGTGTGCCCCGCCCATGACTTCGGCTCGATTTGGCAGAGGGCCTGAAGGACTCAGTCCCTCCTGAGGCCCTCTGCTGCCACTTTCTTTCAGTCCTTGCTGCTTTTCAAGGCTCTGACGTTGTCTATACTGACGGTTCGATGGTTGCTGGTCGTGTCAGTTATGCTCTTGCTCTTGGGTGATGGCTATCCAGAAGTCCCTCCATACCCTTGGCCGTTGCAGCCGGTCTGTGGTCTTTGTGTGGACCTGGTCATGTAGGCATCCTGGAAAATGAACATGTTGACACACTGGCCAAACAGTCTGTGGATGAACCAGCCGTGGAGATTGGCTTTTCAGAGTGTGACCTCAGGTCAATTTTGCAGCAGAAGGTACTTCCCACCTGGGGTGAAGAATGGCGCACCCTTCCTTCACCCAACAAACTTCGGGCCATCAAGGAGGCTACCGGTGCATGACCCCCCTCCTTGTGGGGCTCTCGCAAGGACTCTGTTGTCCTCTGCCGGCTGCGCATTGGCCACACCTCGATGATGCACAGCTATTTATTACGCTGCGAGGACCCAACTTTATGTCGCTGCAGGTCAGCTTTGATGGTGGTCCACACCCTGTTGGACTGCCTGCTTTTAACTCTGCTCAGGCAGACGTCTGTGCTGCCAGATACGCTTCCTGCACTTTTATCAGATGACGTTGTGATGGCAGATTTAGTTTTGAGTTTTATTCGTGCAGGGGGTTTTTATCGCTTGATCTAAGTGTATGTCCTTTTTTTTGTGTTAAGTCTGACCTTTGGCCTATGATTTTAGACTGGAGTTTTTAGTGCGTTTCTTAGTGATTGGCTTTTCCTTTTTTGTTTCTATGGTCGGCCAACCACTGTGATTTTAATTCCTTTTGTCTGGTCTCTGTCTGTCTGTCTTGTCGTGTGTCGTCTCTTGTCATCTCCATTGTTTGGTTTTATTCCTTGTGGGTGTTTCAATGGAAAAAGGGAGCAATGGCCCTCGTAGTCTGGTCCCTTCAATCCTACAAACCAACCTACTAAATTTTGATTTAATTCACCAGCAAAGCTCAGAAAATGATTGTTAAATTCTGTACATGTACTGATTTATCAGGAACAGAAATATTTTTACTATGAACTGACTTTGCATCGTCGACCTTGTGCTGCTGACCACACTTCATTCACAACAAAACCAAATTGTTTTAATATTACCCTGTGAATTAGCTATTCTATTTGCATACTGTATACTCTTTGCCTTAATAATAACATTTTTAAGCACCTTGCAATACTATTTGTAATGGGCTACTGTTGCTTGATTGTGACTACTTCTAGCATTTTGATATAATTCCCACTTTGTTGTACATGATGTCCTTACCCCACCAGTCAGCCACCTGGGCTGTGTATTACTGCTAGTACCCCACTTAGAATGTTCTAACGGAAAGCAACTCTCAAAGAGCATGAGAAATGTGTTAGGGAAAGCATTATATTTATCATCTATGTTATCTGCACTATAAACAACTGCCACTCTTGTTCCTTGACAAGATTTAAAAAACACTATTGCTATTGAATAGTTCGTAATTATAAGTGACATTTGTTTTAGTACAAAAACCTTTTGGTGTTAAAATTTGTGCATCATGGTCTGAAAGGCCATTCACCTGTTTACTTAAAGAATGCCCACCTAGTAATGAAGAATGAATAAAAATATTGTCTATGGCTGTGTTACTGTTCCCTGCACCCTATTTGCAAAAACACAATCTGCATCAAGTCATATGAATTTAGGAGAGCTACCAATATCCTTTTTGTTGCACCAGCATATACAAAATTTATATTGAGTCACCAAATGCAACTAATTTCTGGTACTTCCTACAAAGTGAATGAAGAACCCTCGCTAACTTGAGCAGAAATGCTCTGAAGTCAGAGTTGGGGACCTATAAATAACAACAATTAGAAGTTTAGTTTCACTAAATTCAACTGCCCCTGCACAACATTCAAATATCTGTTCAGTGCAGTGCCATGATAAGTCAATGGACTCAAATGGAATATTTGAAGAGGCAACTAAAAGGAGTCTCACACGGTTTTGTCCTTTATTTGATGGTCCCCTGTAGGGTTTGACCTCCATTCTTCAAAATTTTTCAAAGAGCGAGCCAATAGGGGACGGGCGTCTTACATGGTGCATCATGTCCATCATGCCTTAAGATCTGTAGCCTGCTTTCTCGTCATCGCATTGAAGTCCCGCTCGTTCTCCAGCTCTTGGGAGAGGACACCTTCCTGGGTGCATTTTCCACCATACCTTATGCAGTCTCTGCGCCACCGACGACCATGGACTTGGTTGCACCTGATATCCAGCATGGTAGCCAGTCCGTTGTGGTGGGGCTGCCGTGTACCCTGTTGGTTGTAGCCCCCTGACAATACAGGGATCGCTCTGCTGATGCCTGCACTGTTAACTCCACACCTATGCTGAGGAGTAGATGCCTGTCACCTTGGGGCATCGAGACTCCCAGCAATGGCCATCCTGCCAGGTGGCCTTTGCTGCAGCTGTGTTGCACCCGTGGGGAGGGCCTCTGGTCGGAGTGGGTGGCATCAGGGCAGATGACGTGCAATGAAGCGTACCACATCATTTAGAGGACAAGTTTGGGGAGGTGGAGGGCTTGCCCAAAATGTGGTCAGGGTCAGTCTTGATAAAACCCTTATCCTCTGCCCAGTCATGGGCATTACTTGTGACAAGCTGGGGGATGTTTCAGTTACCATCACTCCCCACAAGAGCTTAAATATGGTCCGGGGTATTATATTCCACAGGGACCTTCTTTTGCAGTCGGACGATGAGCTGTGCGCCAACTTAGAGTGAAGAGGCGTTCATTTTGTTCAGCACATTCATTGGGGTCCGAGGGATAATCAGGTTGCCACCAGTGCCTTCATCTCGGCCTTCGAGGGTGATACATTACCTGAGAAGGTCAAGGTGATAGTCTACCGCTCTGATGTCAAGCCATATATCCCACCCCCTATGCGGTGATTTAAGTGCTGGAATTTGGGCCATATGTCTTCCCACTGTACTTCCAGGATCACATGTCGAGATTGTGGATGTCCATCACATCCCAATACTCCATGTACCACGCCTCCCATCTGTGTCAACTGTGGAGAGCATCATTCCCCTTGCTCGCCAGACTCCAGGATTTTACAGCAAGAAAGGAAAATCGTGGAGTAAAAGACCCTGGACCGAATGACCTAAACTAAGAGGAAATTTGTGTGTCTACATCCTCTTATGCCGCTGCTATGAGAACAATTGTAGCCCCATCCATTCCACAAAGCTGGTCGTATCTCTGAGCCAGAAGACTACACTAGCCTCTTTGATGGTGAGGGGGGGGGGGGGTCACTTCACCGCTGTTGCTCCCACATCACCTACATCGGGAGCACTGCCCCCCCCAACCATCGGGGACACCAATCCCTACTTCTCAGCCGGAGAATCATAAGGCTTCTTCTGCTCCTCTCACTAGGAAGGGGTCCCTTGGGTAACTCCATTCCCAGGTTTCTGCTAGTGGGAAAGATGACAACCGCTAGTGGCTGAAGACCCTAAAAGCAGCTGATTGTAGGGCTTCTCACTCAATCTCAGTCCTGGAGGCAGAATCAGTGAAGTCCTCCCAGCCAGGGAAACCCAAGGAACAGCGCAAGAAATCGAAAAAAAGACCCCTAAGAACAAGGAACTTGGGGTGGCACCCACACCACCACTACCTGCAAGCTCTGTGTCTGAGGATGGGGTGGAGACTCTGGTGTCCGCTGATGACTTGGATCTCACCGGACCATCAGATACAATGGATATAGACTGCTCAGGCAAAAGGTTGGTGGTAGCAGGTTGCATTGAGGCATATACTGCCTCATTCGATTTTCCATGCCTTCCCAGTCTCACGATGATGTCATTCCCCAGTGCAATTGCGGCAGTTTTTCCACCGCCTGCTGAGCTATGGCAACTGTTAGGCTCTACACCTACTATCTGCATTGCCCTCCAGGAAACCTGGTTCCTGGAAATGTGGACCTCTGCCCTTCATGGCTATAAGGGATGATATTTCAGAAACCATAGCGACTATAATCGAGTGTTAGGTGGAGTTTTCGTTTATGTCCTAAACTCAATCTGTAGTGAACCTGTGCCCCTTCAAACACCTCTTGAAGCTGTGGCTGTCAGAATAAGAATGACACAGGAAATAACTGTCTGCAACGTATATCTTTCTCCAGATGGTGCAGTACCCCTACCCCTGAATGTACTAGCTGCATTGATTGATCAACTCCCTAAACCTTTCCTACTTTTGGGAGATTTTAACACCCATAACCTCTTGTGGGTTGACACCGCATTTGCTGGCCAAGGCAGAGATGTCGAAACTTAACCTCTGCCTCTTAAATACTGGGGCCGCCACGCATTTCAGTGTGGCTCGAGGTAGTTACTCGGCCATTGGTTTATCAATTTGCGGCCCAGTACTTCTCCCATCTATTCACTGGAGAGCACATGATGACCTGTGTGGTTGTGGCCACTTCCCCATCTTCCTGTCACTGCCCCAGCATTAGGCACACAAACGCCTGCCCAAAACAAGGCGGACTAGGGAACTTACACCTCTGCTGTCACCGCTGAATCTCCCACACACAGTAACATCGATGTGAGGTGACTAGCACAATTGTTTCTGCTGCAGAAAACGCGATCCCTCGCTCTTTCGGGTGCCCGAGGCATAAGGCAGTCCCTTGGTGGTCGCCGGAAGTCGCTGATGCAATGAAGGAGCTTCGGCAATCTCTACAGCAGCACAAGCGGCACCCTTCCCTGGAGCACCTCATAGCCTTTAAACGGCTTCATGCCCGCATTTGCCAGCTTACCAAACAATGGAAGCATGAGTGTTGGGAGAGGTAAGTCTCGACCATTGGGTGCCATACGTCACTTTGCCAAGTCAGGGCAAAGATCAAACATGTTTTCGGGTACCAGTCCCCAACAGGTGTTCCTAGTGTTAACATAAATGGCGTGTTATCCACCGACAAAAACACGATTGCCGAGCACTTTGCTGAGCACTATGCATCAGAGAATTATCCCCCAGCCTTTTGCACTGTCAAACGGCAGCTGGAGGGGAAAGTGATTTCGTTCACTACACGCCACAGTGAATCCTATAATGCCCCATTTACAGAGTGGGAGCTCCTCAGTGCCCTGCCACATTGCCCTGACACAGCTCCTGAGCCAGATCGGATCCACAGTCAGATGCTTAACAGCTCTCATCTGACTACAAGCGACGTCACCTCGTCATCTTCAATCGGATTTAGTGCGATGGTATCTTTCCATCGCAATGGCGGGAGAGCACCATCATTGAGGTGCTCAAACCTGGTAAAAACCACCTTTATGTGGGTAGCTATCAGCCCATCAGCCCCACCAACTTTCCTTGTAAGCTGATGGACCGTATGGTGTGTCAGCGGCTGGGTTGAGTCCTAGAGGCATGTGGCTTACTGGCTTCATGTCAGAGTGGCTTCCACCAGGGTCGCTCTACCACTGATAATCTAGGGTCCCCTGAGTCCAAACAGCCTTTTCCGGACGCCAGCACCTGGTTGCCATCTTTTTTATCTTTCGTAAAGCATACAACACAACCTGGCGACATCATATCCTTGCCACATTGTATGAGTGGGGTCTCTGGGGCCTGCTCCCGATTTTTATCCAAAATTTGGTGTCGCTTCGCACTTTCCATGTCAAAGTTGGTGCCTCCCATAGTTGCATCCATATCCAGGAGAATGGACTCGTGCAGGGCTCCATATTGAGTGTGTCTGTATTTTTAGTGGCCATTAATGTTCAAGTGGTAGCTGTAGGGCCATCTGTCTCACCTTCTGTGTATGTGGATGACTTCTACATTTCTTACTGCTCCTCCAGTATCGGTGTTGCTGGGTGGTGCCTACAGGGAACCAATCACAAGGCGCAGTCATGGGCTCTAGCCCACAGCTTCCAGTTTTCAGCCACTAAGTCCTGTGTGAGGCACTCCTGTCAGCAGCATACTGTTCACCCGGAACCAGAACTTTATCCTAATGACGATCCACTCACTGTAGTGTAGACATATCGATTCTTAGGACTAGTTTTCGGTGCTTGATTGACTTGGCTACCTCACCTTCGTCAGCTTAATTGGAAATGCAGGCAGCACCTCATTGCCCTTCACTGCCTGAGCAACACCAACTGGGGTTCAGATTGCTCTACGCTGCTGCAGCTCTACAGAGCCCTTGTTCAATCCTGCCTTACTGTGGGAGTGTGGTTTATGGTTCGGCGGTGCCCTCAGCATTGCGTTTACTCGACTCAGTGCGCCACTATAGCGTTCGCCTAGCGACAGGTTCTTTTAGAACGAGTCCGGTGACCAGTGTCCTGGTGGAGGCCAGTGTCCCTCCATTGAAGGTTAGATGTGCACAACAGATCGCCAGTTACGTTGCACACGTTTGTATTTCTCCTCTGCATCCGAATTACCGTCTCGTTTTCCCACCTGCATCAGCCCGTCTCCCGCATCAGCAGCCCAGGTGAGGTCCAATGATCACGGTTCGCGTGCGATCCCTTCTGTCTGAACTGGAGTCTTTCCCTTTACCACCTATACTTAAGGCCCATTTACGTGCACCTCCGTGGTGTACACCTAGACCACAGCTTTGCCTGGACCTTTCACATGGCCCTAAAGACTAAGTTAGCCCTGCGACTCTCTGCTGTCACTTCCTCTCGATTCTCGACATGTATTAGGGCCATGAAGTGGTTTACACTGATGGCCAATGATCACAGTGGCTTTGCCCATGTTCGTGGAGGACATACAGAACAGCACTCCTTGCCTGATGGCTGCAGTGTTTCCACTGCATAGCTGGCAGCCATATCTCGTGCTCTTGAGCACACCTGCTCATGCCGAGGCGAGTCGTTTCTCCTGTGTACTGACTCCTCGAGCAGCCTACAAGCTATCGACCAATGCTACCCTGATCATCCTTTGGTAGCAACCATCCAGGAGTCCATCTGTGCCCTGAAATGGTCCAGTCGTTCAGTGGTGTTTGTCTTGACCCCCGGTCATTTCGGAATCTCAGGCAACAAACAACTTGCCAACAGGGTGGCCAAACAGGCTACGTGGAAACCGCTTCTGGAGATGGTCACCTCTGAACCTGACCTGCGTTCTGACTTACCCCACAGGGTTTTTCGGCTTTGGGAGACAAAATGGCATGACAGTACACTTAACAAACTGCGTGTCATTAAGGAGACTACGAATGTGTGGAAGTCCTCCGTGCAGGCCTCTCGCAGGGAATCAGTTGTCCTCTGCCGGCTCCACATTGGCCACTCTTGGGCGACGCACGGTTACCTCCTGCACCGTGAAGTCTCGCCTCAGTGTCAGTGTTGCGCCGGGTTGACAGTGGCCCATCTTCTGGTGCACTGTACCACTTTGACTGCCCAGTGACGGAATCTTGGGTTACCGGACTCGTTTCTGCTCATTTTATCTTGACAACACCTCATTGGCTAATTTAGTTTTATTCGTGAGGGTGGGATTCATCATTTGATCTAAGTTTTAGCACATGTCCTTTGTCCCTCTGTGTCCTCCACCCTAGTGCTTTTAGGGTGGAGGTTTTAATATGTTGCTGAGTGGCTGGTTTCTGCCTTTTATTCTCATGGTGAGCCAGCCATGGTAACCTGCTCTCTTGTTTTGATCTCTTCTACATGTTTCTTGCGTCTCTGTGTTTTCTTGTCGGATTTTATCCATTTTAGTGTTTGTTGCCCTTCTGTCATTCTCATTTCTTCCAGCTGTGTTTTGTATGTCTTGATTATTTTTCTCCCACCCTTGTGTAATTATTTAAATCGGAACAAGGGACCGGTGACCTAGCAGTCTGGTCCCTTCCCCCCCTCTCCCATTAAACCAACCAACCACTCCCCCACCCAACAAGGAACTTCTTGAACACAGCCAGCTAATCTGTCACCTGAATTGTCAAGTTACGAAAAATGCTAATTCCTTCTCTACTTGGAAACATGATATCCACTGAAGGTGAGCCCTTAGGCCGGCCAGTGTGGCCGAGCAGTTCTAGGCGCTACAGTCTGGAACCGCGCGACCGCTACGGTCGCAGGTTCGAATCCTGCCTTGGGCATGGATGTGTGTGATGTCCTTAGGTTAGTTAGGTTTAAGTAGTTCTAAGTTCTAGGGGACTGATGACCTCAGATGTTAAGTCCCATAGTGCTCAGAGCCATTTGAACCATTTTTGAGCCCTTAGTTAGAGACTTCCTTTAAACAGGTATACCTATCAGCTGATTTCAATCAAAAAAAGGTGCAGCTCAACTGCTAGAGGAATTTTTTCCATGAGTGATTTCCCTCCCCCCCCCCCCACCACCACCACCCACTACACTCTCACCTATAAGCTTAGCCTGCCTCCCCTTTCCCATTCTTAATGAGGTGCAGGCCATGCCTAGTGAAACCTGATCTACTGATAGACTCAGCTTGCACCACTGAAATGTGACCCATGCCCTCTGCCATCAGCACTCTCCTCAGCTCCATGTTAACGCACCTAACAGCTGCATTAAGATGAGGCTGATCATGATGCTGAAACAGTTGCACGAAATGCACATTAGTGCCACCTGTTTGAGTAGCTATCTTTACCGGGTCACCACCTACATCGTATTCCCCCGCCCCTATCAAGACTGTTCCCTGCTCCACCCAGTATCACTACCCCCCCTGCAACTGCTGGCCCGCACCTCTGCCAACCAAACTACCTAGCAGCAGAACCTTCTACTTTCTGTTGAACTTTGAGCTAGGCCTCGTAACTGCTGAAGACTGCTGCATGTTCCCTACATCTACAGCTACAAGAAACTCCTCTCCACTCAATTCTGACAGTTGGTCAGATCTATTACACACACGAAAAGAAAAACTGTCTGAATACCTCCTCCCTCCTAGCTACTTTCTTGGTAACTGCCAGTCTTCATTCCCCACCACCCTTCACCCTGCTCAACCTATCTGGTTCCTCCTTACACTCCTTTTCCTCTATCAACTTATTTCTACTACAGATTCTGCATTCCCAGAACATGGGCTACTTGTATCTGCACCACCCAGTATGTATATGTAACAAATTTGTATTATTAAACAATGGAAGATTCAAGACGGAATAATGACAATATTATGAAAGGACAGTCGTTAATCACCATGTAGTGGAGATGCTGAGTCACAAATACACACAACAAAAAGATTGTTAAACAAAGCTTTCGGCCAAACATTTTTTGTAAGTTCCTGTGCCACACAAACTAGTATCTCACCCTATCAACCCCTATCACCATCCATTTCCACCCTTCTTTATTCCAGTGAGCACACTCTAAGTTCACCTAACCCAGTCGCATTTGCCATCCCCCTCCTTCACACTTATCCACCCACAGACTGGCTACCCACATTACCATCGTTTTAGCCCGCAGGGGGCTCATATTTCTTTCTTGAGTTCGTGTATGGTGACCACTGGGCACTGAGCTATTGCAGCCTATTCTTCCTTCCTGGGCTGCATTTCCTTCCTGTGTCCATTGCTCCCTGTTGTCGCTCCTTCCATGCTGCCTCCTCCTTCCCATCTCTCAGTTTCTTACTTAGGCCCTATGTTGACCTGGCTATCCACCTGGTTTCCTGTATTCTTTGCGATTTTGTTTCCCTTGTCTGTTCTCTATCATCCTTTTTGGCATTCTTGTTCCCCTTTGGGATCTGACATCCACTTCTAAATTTTCTCTCTGTAGTGTGAGCCATTTGGGGAACTCCTTCTCTAGCATCTAAGGTGTGGAATCCTCTACCCCCTTCCTTTCCCTCTACCTCCCTCACTGAAGCTGCCCTCTGCCCCACTAGGTCACTAGCACTTGTTGCCAGTCCACATAGTGGGGCTTTTATGTAACCATCTGACTGAACCCCCAACCACACAGGGGTCAGATTTCTTATACTTGAACTGTTGCCTCCCCATGTGTTCCTAGTAGTGATTGCTTGTCGTTCTGGAACTCCTGGCAACAGCCACCATGCCAGACTGCCCTTACTATGGCTAAGATTGTGGTCATTGAATGCTGCTTCTTGTGGCCCTGCAGCCTTCCCTTCCATTTATGTAGCCTGTGAGGAGGGCCAGGCTTACCAGCTTGGGATAAATACTTTCGCTATCACCTGGTCTGTATTAATGTGAATGGGTACACATTTACTGCCATAAAGCCGTAATTTTTGTGGAAAATATCAAGAAATATCGCCCAGTCTGCTGCTCTACATGCCTGTGGTCATCTTGGCAATACCTCAGTGTCCATCACACCTCACCAGTCTTTCAATATGGTCCAGGGAGTCATTCTTTATAGGGTTTCTTAACGTGCAAACTGAGAGGGAGCTCTAGGGCAATCTGGAACAGCGAGGTTTTCATTTTATTCAGTGTGTACAGGAAGGTTGTAAAGACAATCACACTAATACTAGCACCTTTGTTCTGGCTTTTGAGGGAGTCTCCCTCCCAGAGAAGGTCGAGGTTGTATTACCGCTGTGGCATGAAGCCGTACATCCCGCCACCCTTGAGGTGCTTTCAGTGCTTCCCGGTTCACGGCGGACCCTCTGTGTGGTGACTGTGGATATTCACTCCATGTGGGAAGCCCCTGTGTTCCACCAATCGTGTGTATTAATTCTCATGACCGCCACTCTCCACACTCGCCATATTGCCTGGCTTGTAAGAAAGAAAAGAAGATATAAGAGTTTAAGTCTGTGGATTGTTTGTCTTACACTGAGGCTCGTCAGAAGTGTGACCAATTTCTTGCTGTGTTAATGACTTCTTTTGTCTCTGTTACATCCTTTCCCCCTCCTCCTCCTTCCATATCCCAGTCCCATCCCCCTGTCCTCTCTCCCTCCCATGCGGTTCCCATGCCCTACCCCCCAGGTCCCACTCCCCCTCACCAGCTGAAGAAGTGCCCTCCTTCTTTGGGACCTGCTGGTGATGGGGCTGCCTCCCAACACCCTCCACCCCCTCTCTGGCGTCTCTCAGACCGGAGGCCCGTTACAACAAGTTTGCCTACTGTCTTTCGGCTTTGGATCTTGCAGAAGCCTGCTCTCCCTCTGTGCCCTGTCCCCCCCCCCCCCATCAACCTACGAAAGAGGAGGAGGAGAAGAATAAACGTAAGTCCCAGGACAAGGCTGCCGCATGACCTACATCTGTTGGTGGAAGATGCAATTTGAGCCCCTGGGTCTCATCAAATGTTGAGAGAGCTGGGGCTGGGGGGTACAGTTTTTACTCCTTATGCTCTGAAAACTATTCCTGACAGTGACCTTATTTTATTGATTTTGGTGTGAGACATTGTCGAATAGTTACTGACAGCATGTTCCATTTGGGACAGGGCCTTCAATGTTTTCAGGTTTTTACACAATAGTTCACTTAACAACTGTATGTATGTACTCATTTAAGAAACTTAAAGTAACTCCACTACAGAAACATGAACTCGGTGAAGTTGTATTCTCTACTCACGCAACAGACCTGCAAAGGAAGTACTGGGGAGGTACAGTCTGTTTACAAAACGAAAAGTGAACAGTGCTCATGGAGTGGAATTAGCGTTTCCTGGAAAACTGCTACAGGTGCCATATAGGATGACAGAATCAATTTCCCCTCTAGCAGAGAATTACATAGAATTTGTACATATGCATTTCTCGTGCTTGTGTTATTTCTAAGTCATACTTGCATTCAATGCAGTGTTAACACATTATGTGCAAAAATAAACATTCTCCAAACATGTCAGCACACTGCATTACCAGTGCTTCATAAGGCACACTGTGGAAGGTCGGCATATCTTTGTGACACATGCTGTAGTTGCTTGTAGTAATATGTTGGGGTGAATAGAGTGGGTAATCACTTGTTTGATTTTCAGTTTGCAAACTTATGAAGGAGGGAAATGCATGAACGAAATCTGGCAACATACCTTTCCTTGGGTTTCTACTGTACACCCCCCCGCCTCCAATCTCCTCTCCTCGTCTCCCCCTCCCCCTATCCTTTCACCCTATTATGCAGTTTCTCCCTTAATATGGCTCTACTACGTTTAGATATGGCACAAACATTTAATAATTATTTTCAACCAATTTCATTTAAAGATAAACGTGAATTTTATACTGTTAAAACAAAATTTTTAATTATTGCAATTTTTCCAGTCCCTGCAACAATGAAACTATTAGTTCCAGAAAAAAAATGGATAGGAGCTTTCTTTGTAAGAAATTTAAAGTGGTTCAATTTTGTAGTGAGAAACATGCTTCTTAGAAGCCACAGTTTTTAGAATTATTTGAGAAAAACAAAACGTCATATCCCCCCCCTCCCACTCCCACCTTCCCACATCCTTGGCCCAGCCTCAACATTTCACACCCCACCAGTCAGGAGTCTTAATATTGTTAAGAACACTCAGTTCCAGTGCTGTGCAAAAATTTGTTGCTACCCAATCCCCCCCAATTATTATTTTTATTTTTTCCAACAGGGCTGTTATAAATCTTTTTGTGGAAACTGAAATGTTTTCCTTTACCATGTTGGACTTCATTTGTATTAGCCTACATCATTTCTCTACGGTGTTAAGTTGTTACTGTGACTTGAAATTTTTGTGAAGTGTTATCTTTGAGTAGCGCATAAGGCTGTGCTCTGGTAGGGATGAGAGGCAGATCATTTATGTAGTTATTGAACGCTGCATGTACTGTGTATGGTCTGTGTTGTTATGATTTTTACAATTTTGATAGGAGCCTGTGGAGGAAATCAAAATGCAATAGGTTAAGGGAGGTGCATTTTGTTGCCAGATAATATTACTACACTGCACTGTCCCAGGTTTATGCCCTACTTGATGCCTCATGTGGCCTGGAAGAGGGGATCATTAACACTGCAGTGGTGGCAGCTGAATCCTTTAATGAGGGCAGTGGAGGAGGAAGTGGGGCAGAGACTTGGTTGTTGGTGTTCTCTCACCTTTTTCCTACACATTATTCCTAGGGTGAAGGTGCGATAAATTTCTTGATCTGTCTTTGGCTCTTTGAGGGGGGGGGGGGGGGGTCTGGTATCATTATTATTTTGCTTTAAGTCTTCTATTCTTGACAGTGCATTTACTTTTGTGCAAGAGATCAGCTTACATTGATACTGAGATACAAATAATAAATACCACATTTTCACACATGTGCAAATAAAAAAAATAACAGTTACTGTCTGTCTTATTCTGTTAGACCTCTACCCCTCCCACTTCCTCCCCCATACTACCCTCTCCTACTCAATGCAATACTGATTACAAAGTTGTATTATACAAGCTCTTTTGCATTTATATCTAACGAGTGAATGAAATTTCTCAGGATTTATTTGAAAACCCGATGGAGCTGCAGTTATCTGGAGTTACTGTGGCTGCCGACACTGATTATTAAACTCTGACATGAAATGAATCGACAAAGGTAAGTAGCATTGTTTCTTCTATAATGAACTAATAAATACGCATGTGGGGTTATTTCCACGGCCTTACAATCTATGTGGATGAATAGTGGTTATGAGGCAGACCATTTTTTTGTATAGTTAGTGAGAAAGCATGTAAATATTTTGTCACAGTTCACCTTCTCATTGTAAAGTGCCTACCATATGACTATGGTATGAGGGTGCTGTTGCCCTGGGTAACTAATTGACTTTCCTTAAAATTGTGTTTCTGAACTGATACCAAGTGCTCAACAACTTCCCATTTGCTATAAGCATTGTGCAGATTTAGTGACTTTGTTATGTTGCTTCAGGGCTTGCATAGATACTACTTGGTTACTGCCTGTTATTATGCTGAACAGTTTAATTTTGAATGAGTTATGATTGACAGGTGTACATTTGATTTCTTGTTAGAGAAGAGGTGAAATATATACCCATTAAGACAGTGATGTACAGACTTGTTAGTAATGGAAACTGCAAATTCCTCACTGTGATTATGTAATGGTGGCAAAAAGAGAGATGCCATTACCCCATAAGGCAGCTCATAGGCTGTGGTCGGTGCATCCCTGCATTAAGAGAACTAGATTTCCCAAAATGTTGTGAACTCCTTGTTGAAATTTTGGATGCCCTGCTGTGCCAGGATACGTTACGATAAATGGTGTGAGTGCTGTTTGTGGCTGGGATTCAGCTGAATGTCAGGGATGACTTTAAAGAAACTCACAGAGACTAGAATGACCAGCCTGGGGTTATCAGAAATGGATCGCAGAATGTGAACAGAAAGACAAACAACGAGGAACTGACAAGTGGAGATGCCACTACAGATAAACAAAGTCTAACAAGTAATCTGTTGAGAGAGAACCTGAGATATAGCAAAGGCAGAGACCAAGATCCAACATTGTGTAAAGACAATAAGATGATAGCAAAGTCAAGACACTACTGAATCTAGTGTTGTTGTGCAGTGCTGCACCTGGTTATGCTAGAGTCCAGAGCAGCTGTGAAGGTGGGTGCGGTGCATTTTCTGAGCAGAAAGAGGGAATAAATTTTGCGGCATTGCCAGTTTTCTTCTGTCAGTTGCTGCACTTTGACAGCTTACTGGCATACATGTCGTTAGATAGTGAACTGTGTTCTAAGTAAAGCAAATGTTTAGACTCGAAAGTGCAGATGCAACATCCTCCCCCCCCCCCCTCCCCCCCCAACAAACACACACAATTCCGTCAGTAATCATGATGTAGCTTCTGTCTTTCAGTCATCCACTGTGATTATATATATTTATAAGTGTTTTTAAATTTTAAAAATACATGAGCTTAAGGATATCAGAAATTGATCATTTAATGGGTTACTAAAAGCTGATTTTCGTTCATTGTGCAGCCCAATACAGCTTTATGATTTATGTATTTAATTGAATGGAATATGTTTTATGAAGAAATTGTATTATTATGAAGCCAAAGGTGAATACTTGAGCTATTAATAATTTATAGTACAGCTGCAGACACAGACATACAAACAAATTAATAAGTAACAGTAATTAATACTTACACACATCACAGTAAGAAATCCACGCCACCATATTTACTGTCTGACTTAGATGACTTGCACTCAGCAATATTTGTAATGACATTTTCAATAATTGTGCTTCTGCCCATTTCTCTTCACAATCTTCATCCTGTGGTTTTTATGCATGTCAGACATATGGTACCTGTGCGGATGTTGCGATTAAATGTTGAGATGCTGTCTATTGCCTTGTGTGTAAGTCTGTCAACATCTGAAAATTGAAATGCATAGTTTTTTATGCAATATATGCTTTCACTTGAGCTCAAAACAGATTAGCTGGCATCTAATGAAAATGGTGTAGGGGTAATCTAACATCATGGTGTCTGTGCCATCTTGTTATTCCGTCTCTCTCATAAACTCTTAACGCAGGCTGGTGGACATAAACAGGAAGCAACAATTGTGCTCTGGTATGTGATAAACCATGAGGAGGTATTCCATCACAGGAGAACCATTCTAAATATCTGCCCTTATGGAGTTCGTAATTGACATTTGTTCCCTGGCACTGAGTGGATTCTCGCATTATTTGTGACCATAACTGAATATGCAGCGATATGTAATAACAGTTGTTCTTTAAATCACTGTCTGTTCAAAGACATGGAACGTAATTTCAGAGTGGTAATTTGCAGAATTCTTAGCTTTTGAATCCTTAAAAACCAACTTACTCTGGGGAATAAGCCACTTTCTGATGATCCAACGTGAAACACTATAATTCTACTACTCTTGCCACCTGAAACTTCTTACCCACCATACCCATTGCTTATATTCCAACGCTCAGCCCTTGCAAGGCTTTTGTTGATGAGTTTCATCTACATAATATATTTGAGATGTGGCAACTTATCTAATCTCATCCAGTGTTCACAGAATCGCAGTCCTTACCGCTACAACATCACTATGTTCCACTAATAATTTCCTGTCATCATTTGTTTTCTTGTACCTGTATCCCACATCTTTCAGTATCCTCAATATGTTCGACTTCGTTAAAGTTGTTGGCTTCTTTCATTCGTGAAACTTATCCTTCTCAGATATTAGCCTTCAGCATACATTATTAATACTATGTGCCACTAAATTGTCTAGATCACCCAGTTCTTTTTTGTGTTGTGTTGCTGGTCTGGTAACTCAAAAATAGATCAGCTGCAGGCTTGCATAGACATGTTAGCTTCATTTTTATCTTCTGAAAAGTCCTCAAACCAATACCACAAACTTCAGCTGTCTGCTTCTGACATGTTGCAACAGTGCGGCAGGAGCCTTCTGCCAGTTCGGATTCAGCGGAAAACTATCAAAGTACTGATACGGGTGTAACACTTCTTGTTGCTTGCTTGTGCAGCACCTGAAGCTTTATGAACACAGCATGATCTTCAACAGAATAAAGACAAGAATGTCACTGATATGTGATGGGCCGTGTTCCACATGGCACATTTACCACTCGTTTCTGCACATCTGACGTTGACCCACCTTTGTTGTTCCTCTGAACTCTAATGCTTGCTGATACAACTACTCCACGTAGTGGCCAGGGTCCAGTTCCATGCTATCAGGTGGGCTTTCAGAGGTGCCAAGCCGAGATACCAGAAGTACATTTCTGTTTTGACTGTGCTATCTCTCAAGTACGCAATATAGTAGGAGGTGGGAAGATAACAAATTGTCATCTTCGACAGAAGAGTCAAGTTCAGTGTTGTCTTAGCAGAGATTGGAAGGGTTGACGCCATAGGATTGAAGAGACAGACAATTACGAGCTCTTGGTAAAATCAAATGGTGACCTGTATAAACACTGCTTCAGGGTCTGAGAATTTCCTCACAAGCGGAAATTCTCGGACAGCCCATGTGTTTTGTGTGTCCATTGCCACCTCTCTACTCTTGTCAGTGTGGCATTTGGTATGAACCTTCTATTGTAGAGTTCTACACTAAACATGTCTAATGTCTCCATTTCTGTAGTGTCCGTAATGTGGATGTTGCGATTATGTACGATTGCTTGTTGATTGTCTGTGCCATTTCTGTTCAAGAGAAGGTTCATTGTTCTAGTTTTCCACTGTGGGGATCTTGCTGGTTTTCATTGCAGGGTGTCACGTGTGTGTCTCGATGTCAACCTAGGATCCTTGGTCTCCATGTCAACTTCGAATGCCGGCCCGAGTGGCCGTGCATTTCTAGGCGCTACAGTCTGGAACCGCGAGGCCGCTACGGTCGCAGGTTCGAATCCTGCCTCAGGCATGGATGTGTGTGATGTCGTTAGGTTAGTTAGGTTTAAGTAGTTCTAAGTTCTAGGGGACTGATGACCACAGAAGTTGAGTCCCATAGTGCTCAGAGCCATTTGAATCATTTTTTTCAACTTCAAATCCCTGACATGTGATGCTGTCAGCAGTGTTGTTTTTCTGCTCTGTGTATCCATGGCCAGGACATTGAATTCCTTTCTATTCTGTTACTACTTTGGGTCATTTGACAGCATCTGTTGTGCTAGCTGTCATACTGTATTATTGATTTCTCATCTCGTGCTCTGAAACTGGCTAATCAGCACTCTAGTCATGAGCTCCTGTTAGACCACTCCTGTGTCCAGTAGTTGGGCTGTTGCTTCAGAAACTAGTGTATGTTCTGGTTCATCGGTTATGTTTATCGTTTTTTGGGTCTGGATACTGCTGGTCTCTGTTGGGTTTTTTGTGGATTGACCACCTTACACAGGTGATAAACAGAAAACAATAACAGCACTAGAATGACTCAGATGTTAACATAACATACTTATTGGATGAACTACATATTATTGTAGTGGCTGGTAATTATGGAAATCTACTGTTTCAGCCTCTGTTGTTAACAGTATGGGTAAGTTGACTTGGAAGTGGTTTCAAAAATATGTTTGACAGATTTATATTTTAAAGCTAGTTTTGTTCAGAATGTGATTGTTATAATGTCAAGTTGAACACATATATTTCAGAACGACGCAACACATATAAGTCACAGAGTAAGTTGACAAGGAAGACATGTGCACGCGTTAACATTCGAAGGTCACGGTGACAAAGATGACTTCAGTGCGGCGGCCTGTGACGCACAAAGACCGCAGGCAGCGACCATGTGTGCTATTTCAGAGTCGATGCCAGGCCAGTACACATGACGGAGCGCCATAGATTTTGTGCGAGACACTCCCCAGTGCCCTTGGTCAAGGAGGCGCAAGACCGAAGCACGCTAAGACGCAGGTACCACAACATGCGGCGAAGCATTGTCAGTGGAAAGGAGGATAACACCATCCCTAGCTGTGAGGCGGTAGCGCAAAGCGTAGTAGTTCCACAACGGATCAGAAGTCTTAGCGGACGAGCGATCTGGCCAACCCTTCTGAATACAGCGTAAAACACGGGAGAGGGTAGGGTCAGAACCCGTAGCAGCCGCCAGCCTGTCCCCAGTGATGGGGAACCCGTCCACAACCCGCTGCTTGGCAACATCCAGGTGGAAACACAAAAGTTCGTCCCTATCGAATGCCAGATCAGGACCCATGAGAAGGCGAGACAGAGCATCAGCATTTGCATGGTGAGCCGTTGGCCGAAAATGAATCTCATAATTGAAACGAGACAAGTAAAGAGCCCAACGCTGGAGGCGGTGTGCAGCCTTGTCGGGAAGTGACGTTGATGGACGAAACAAGGAAGCAAGTGGTTTGTGATCCGTAACAAGATGAAATTTTGAGCCATAGAGAAAAACACCAAACTTATGAAGAGCATAAATAATGGCCAAAGCTTCTTTTTCAATTTGAGAATACTTTTGTTGGGCATCCGTGAGCGTTTTGGAGGCATAAGCAATGGGTTGTTCTCAACCGTCAGAAAAACGGTGCGCAAGGACTGCACCGACCCCGTATTGAGAGGCGTCCTTGGCAAGAACAAGATGTTGGCCAGGTCGACAAGTAGCCAGGCACGGGGCCTGTTTCAGCATAGTCTTCAATTTCTGGAAAGCCGCATCGCATGACGCGGACCATTGAAAAGGCACGTTTTTATGCAACAGGCGATGCAACGGCTGAGCCACCGAAGCCGCAGACGGTAAAAACTTGTGATAGTATGCTATTTTCCCCAAGAAGGCCTGCAGTTCCTTAACAGGTGTAGGGCGTGGAAGGGCATCGATCGCAGCGACAGTTTGCTGAAGTGGACGAATACCATCCCGAGAGAGTTGAAACCCCAAGTACGTGATAGATGCCTGAAAAAATTGAGATTTCTGAAGATTACACTTAAGACCGGCAGTCTGAAAGACATGAAAAAGTGTGCAGAGATTCTGAAGATGTTCTTCAGTGGTGGAGCCAGTGACAACAACGTCGTCCATGTAATTGATACACCCAGGGACAGCGAGCAATAATTGTTCCAAGAATCGCTGAAAGAGAGCAGGGGCGCTAGCAACCCCAAATGGCAAGTGTTGGTATTGATAGAGGCCGAAAGGCGTGTGAAGGACCAGAAACTGCTGGGAAGCAGCGTCGAGAGGAAGTTGATGATAAGCTTCTGACAGGTCAAGTTGAGAAAAATACTGGCCTCCAGCAAGTTTAGTGAACTTCAGGACGGGGCACAGGGTAAGTGTCGATGAGGCATTGAGCATTTACAGTGGCTTTGAAATCGCCACAGAGACGAATATCACCATTTGGCTTAGCAATAACAACGACAGGAGAGGACCACTCACTGGAAGTGACAGGAAGCAAGACCCCTGAAGCAGTGAGACGATCCAGCTCCCATTTGACCTGATCACGAAGGGCCACAGGAATGGGCCGAGCCCGAAAAAACTTAGGCCGAGCAGTGGGTTTGAGCGTGATATGAGCTTCAAAGTCGTTTGCGCGGCCTAACCCAGGAGAAAAAAGGGACGAAAATGTCGTCGACAAGGAATCCACTTGGGCATAAGGAATAGCATCACAGACGATATTGACAGAGTCATCTATGGAGAACCCAAAAACACGAAAGGCATCGAAACCAAAAAGATTCTTTGCGTTACTCTGGTCGACCACAAATATGGGAACAGTGCGAACGACGGATTTGTAAGATACCTCAGCATTAAACTGCCCCAAGAGAGAGATCTTCTGTTTATTGTACGTCCGTAATTGCCGAGTGACAGGTGACAGGAGTGGAGAACCCAACTGAAGATACGTCTGAGAATTAATTACAGTGGCAGCAGAACCGGTATCCACCTGCATGCGAACATCTCGACCATGGATTTGGACAGTGAGGAATAACTTCCCTGAAAGGGAAGAAGGCCAATTGACAGACAACACAGAATCAGCATCAGTGTCATGTTCATGAACATCATGTATGCGGTCGGATTTGCAAACGGAAGACACATGACCTTTCTTTTTGCATTTGTGACACACAGCCCAACGTTGGGGACAATCCTCGCGTGAAAGTTTCGTAAAACACCGCGGACATGAAGGAAGTTGGCGGGGGTTTTGCTGCAGTTTCTTAGCGGGTTGTTTACGGTTAGGCCGAGGCTGCGCGTGGGAGCGCACTGCGGCCACGTCGGCCGGCGGGGACGCGCCGCACGCGTCGTCAACAGCGCACAGAGGTTGTATTTCCCCGACATCACCCCTCGCCTCTATTTGCGCCCCAGCGGCGCGAGAAATTTCAAAAGACTGCGCAATGGAGAGAACTTCATCTAGAGTCGGATTCGCCAACTGAAGGGCACGTTGCCGAACTTCTTTGTCGGGCGCCGACCGGATAATAGCATCCCGTACCATGGAATCGGCATAGGATTCTTTGTGAACGTCAGTAACAAATTGACACTTTCGACTGAGGCCGTGAATTTCAGCAGTCCAGGAGGGATAGGATTGATGTGGCTGTTTTTGACAACGATAAAAGGCAACACGAGAGGCTACCACATGCGTTTGCTTTTGAAAATAGACAGACAGAAGTGAGCACATTTCAGCAAAGGACAAAGACGCAGGATCCTTCAAAGGAGCCAATTGCGACAACAACCGATACATTTGAGGTGAAATCCAGGAAAGGAACAGAGACTTACATGGTTGTTCGTCCGTGACATGAAATGCCAAGAAGTGCTGTCGAAGACGTTTTTCATAATCAGACCAGTCTTCCGCCATCTCGTCGTAAGGAGGAAAAGGAGGTACAGCCAACGACGAGAAACGCCCCGCATTTGACGCCGCGACGAAATCGCGAATCGCCGCTGTTAGAAGCGTTTGCTGTTCAAGTTCAAGGAGATTTTGCAAGAGTTGCTCGACAGTAGCCATGGAAACCTGTGGGTCAACGGTGAAAAGGAAACATCCACTACCTCGTCGCCAATTGTTATAACGTCAAGTTGAACACATATATTTAAGAACGACACAACACAGATAAGTCACAAGCAAGACATGTGTACACGTTAGCATTCGAATGAGCACTGAGTCGCAGTCTAGCGGCCGCTGCTCGGCTGGCCGCTTAGGTGGCGCAGCTGCTGCATGGCTGGCAGACAGCGCCGCACGTAGAGGACGCGCGTAATTGCGCGGCGGCGCTTTGAATGATCGGCGAGTCACAAGTGATGTTTTAAGTGTTGTTCATTTATTTAAGTGTAAAAATCTATACAGAATTTTCATGTTAGCGAGAATACAAGAAATTTTAAATTACATCACAATTTAAATGTTACATATTTGAATAAAACTGCAGTCCAGGAATTTTGAAAAATTGTGGGATATATTCCAGATTCACTGTCACCTAATCTTGTAGGTGAGAGAGTTGTAAGCCAAGTATATTAGGCCCATGGATGAGTGCTTGGGAGAAATGACAGCCGACCTTCAGCTGCAATTTTCTCGAGTTTTCCCGTGATTCTACAAACGAATTTTATTCTACTGCAAGTTTACTTCTCACAATTAAAAGTAGAATAAATAAATAAATAAATGTAATCAATGAAAAGTAATGCTTATTTCTCATGAGTTCACATTTGAATGCAAGCTTTATTGCAATAGACGCTTTTCAATAAATTCTTGGCTTCACGCAGTCACTTAGTTCACCCACTTGTAGGTCCCCATATGATGCGTGTACATTCTATTGTGCCGGTCATTTTATAGGGGTTATGGAGGTAAAATACTCTACACAAGCAGGTATAACACTAGAAGGATTTCAAATTCTTCTTGACTTCTTTGAATATAATAGTTTAGCTTACTGACAAATGTTAAATCACATATTACATAAACACAACTACAAATAAACACTGGTAACTGTCAGAAGCAGTTTGATTATGAGTTTGAAGTCCTGCAGAAAATTTGACTACCGCTATCTAAATAGTTCGTTTGTAACTTTGCTCTTTTGCTGTAGTTAATTGCTAGCTGTTATAGTTACAGTGATTTTCTCTGATTCCTACATATCGGGCTTTGTCTTTATCTTACAAATAAAACTGTACAAACAGGGCTCACATGCCTGTAAAGATTTCAGTAACATTGCTGAAGTCCAAGTTCATTGACACAAGTGTCTTCTTACATCTCAAACAGGATGCGTTTGTGTGCTAAGTAGCCAGCAAAATATGCTACTGAACACATTTCAGAAGAAACGTTTTGCGACAGGAAGAAAGACACTCTTCAGTCTCACTGGTACTCCCTCCTCCATCCATATAGGAGAGGTTTGCAAGTTTTCAGAGCTTTCCAACAATTCAGGTTGTCATCTTCCTTTTCCAACTCACAATTGTTCAGTAATAGCATCAGACCAGTGTCATTTTCACAGCTTGAAGGACCAGAATCTTTCATAAGTGAGTTAACAGTTCTCAGGAACAAAAATCTTAGTGATCTTGCTGTTGTGTTTAGGTTTCAGGTTGTAGCCACGTATCTGACAGTACACTGAAAATGAATTCTTTATGGCATCTTGATTGCACTTTTAGTCAGTAAAAAGTTAATGCTAACAGTTTGTTCCTCTACAAAAAAACTGAGCAACAGTGTTACCAGTCTGAATCCTGTGGTGAATGGCGCTGTTGTGATTTCACCTATGATTTTGTCAATTTTAAGTACAGTACTTGAAACCTCTATTGTTTCCATCATGATGATGCACAGCTATATAGCTGCATTATGCTGTCATGCAATTCGAAAGTCAAAGTAAGTATTCATAAATCACTCTGCACTGCCTAAGTTGCTGTGCAAGTTCTGGCAGCTGAGGACCTGAACTGCCATTTTCCCATTCATCCTTTGCTAACAAGATGCTTCACTTTCAAGCTTTGTTTGACTTTAAATATATCGGTTTCCAGATCATTACACAATTGACACACATTCAGAGTGAGAAACAATTCAATAGCAAACAGAAAATCATAATTTTTGCAAGAATTAGCCCAATGAAACTCTCCTTCTGTCATATTGTCTTTCATTCACCACTGAGTAAATGCTTGTGGAACAGTCATGAAGTAATACAAAAGAATGGTAGAGAGCACCAATGAACTGCTCACTTTCGCTGGTTCGTACTGTAGCAAACGCAAGCGAATGAGAACTCTCTCTGGTGCAAAGAGTGGATGAATGCAGGGAAACATCTGATCATGTTCGGTACATATTCGCTGCTGTTTGCTCATGTTCAGCTGTTTGTCGGTCCTTTAGTGAAGTTGTCCAAGGAAGCTTGTGTCCTCTATGCTTTGGCAAGCTGGACCACTTTGTTGATGAGAAGGCCACCCAACACAATGCCCATCATTTCAGTGACTGCTTCACAGCCATCTGGGTCCTTCCCACCAACATCAGTGTTTCTGAATTGCGCACGAGGGAACTCTCCCTACAATATATCCTATGTTCCATCCAGGGCTCAACCTTTGTTAGTCATTGTCCTTTAGCCAACTAACCCCTTCCCTGTTTCCATTCCAGCACTACACAGCCTCCTATTCCCCAATGCACCCACAGTCGTTTCACTTCTTTCCTTTTCCGCCAACCTCCCCTCCCCTCACCCCCGCCCTCTGTCTTACTCCTGATTGCACCTAGCTGCCTTGCCCTTTCACCACCTTGTCTCTCCTTGCTCCCACAAGCAGCACTTTACTGTCTCTTGCCCCTACCCTGCTTTTTACACTGTGCTGCTCAATGGTCTGACTGAGGCCGAAATCCGAACATACCTCTCTGATCACAGTGTTGTGGCTGTCCATCGGGTGGTGAGATGCCTCTTTACTGCCACCACGCACTCTTTTTCCCATCTTTGATATAGCGGTGCTTTCATTCGAGATCAAAGCAGGCTGTGAAGTTATCACAGTCCGACCGTACATTCTGAACCCGATGCGCTGCTGCCACTCGAATGTCCTGTTGACACCTGGCCAGATGTGCAAGTTGTGGTAGGGATGCACACGAGAGCAATTGCCTGGCTCCCCCTCCCCACTGTATCAAGTGCAATGGTGACCATGCAACCTCCTCTTGAAAATGTCCCAAGTATCTCAATGAGCAGGCTGTCCAGGAGATTCGGGTAAAGGAAAAAAAGCACCTTACCCAGTCGCTCGCAAGTTACTGGTGAGTCGCCAAGCTTACATTCTACTGTCTGGAACTTACAGTACTGTTCTTGCTACATCTAGCTCTGTGAAGGACTTGACCACCCCTACATGCAACCTCAGATTCAGTTCTGAGGTGGTGAAATCGCCAGTGTCACGGTAGGATCGCCATCCCCTCGACAAGCTGTGTAACAAGCTGTCAAACTCTCGCCTCATGGAGTAAAGTCACCAGCTACACAACCGGCAGGCCAGAAAAGACAGGAGGAATACTCACACGAAGACTTCTTATGTCCCCCCCTAGCCAACCAACGCCTGTCTTGCGCTGCCATCTGGAAAGCCTCGAAGTCCAACAAAGACAGACAGTCTTCTCCTTCGCTGACTCGAAGGTCCTCTTTGATGGTGTCGCCACGTGATAACCTCGCCCGACCAGCCTCAGTGTCGCCAGTGCGCACCACCAACTGTTTTTTTGCACACTGTGCACTCGATAGCCACAGGCAAGGCTGCCTTCACATCTTGGATGAGGCTCCCCAGCAGACATACCCAGTGCACATTCGTTCTCTTTCCAGCCCTGAACACTGCTTGCCTAAGGGGCTCCATAACATGCCTGACATTGGAGGTCCCAATAACTAATAAACCACTCCCTCTTGTGCCTGCTCGGACCCTGCTGAAGGAGGGGCCACCTATATACTCACAGGGTGAATGGGCGAGGCCAGGCGACCAGTCTCCATACTTGCCATCCACCAGTGATGCAAACGTGTTACCACCTGCCACTCACCCTCCTGTGAGGGTGCATCCACAACGTCAGATTCACTAGGAGGTGCCTCTGAAGCAGAGACTGTGGGCCAAACAAGTAACACCTGAGGTGTCCCATGAAATGTACCAGATTCTCCACCATCGCTACACCCCGAGGCAGCAGTTCGAAGGTGACCGACCAGAGTCAAAAGCACGTTCAGCTGTTCACTAACTGTGACCAGTTCCTACTGCATCCACACACAGCATGCACACATGCTAGCCATCCGAACAAGACTATCTGAAGAAGTGAACAATAAAAGCGGACAATCCTAGATTGCAACTTGCAACCCTCCTTATGTGTCACCAATGGATCCTGATGCGTTACTGGCTGTTCAGTGAGCAGCTATTCCGCTACAGACTGAATGAATTTACACTTGCAAAAATGTGAGATTAAATCTCTTTAACAGAGAAACACACGCAAAATGTAATTAATAAACTCTCTGGAAAACACAGAAACACATGAACAGTTGGCTTGCTGCACAGTAGACTTATATCAGCTGAGAGCTATGGCTTCTCAGGAGAATCACAGCAAAATCTGTACCAAAGTTGCAAACAACGTAGCATAAGCAACTTTTCTCAGTGATTGCACATGACATACTGGACACTGTGGACGGTAATCCCTGCTTTTGTAACATGGTGATAACTGGTGATGACTCCTGGGAATATGGATATGACCCAGGAGCAAAGTTCCAGTTATCACAGAGGAAATATCCATTATCTCAGAGACACAAAAAAAAGGTAGGTCCACACCAATGTTAGTCAAGCTGACCATCTTTTTTGATTTCAGTGGCATGGTCCATCACAAATACGCCGCAGATGGTGCTAATGTCAATAAGGAGTACTAGCAGGGTGTATACGACCCGGGACAGCCGGGAGATCCGGGAAAAACACGGAATTTTTTCGTCGGGGAGAAAACCGAGAAAACCCCGGGAATTTTTTAGAATTCCGGGAATTTATCATTGTTTTAGTTACCAGTTAAATTTTTGTAATTTTGACTGGTAAGAACGAATACTCTTACTGTATCCCTCCTTTGCAGAATAATACTGCAGCAACAAAACATGAACGAGAGAAAAAAAAACGAAAATAAAACTTAAGTCGCAAAGGAAATGCGCCATATACAACAACAAAACACTGTGGTAACAACAAATTGCCTCCGATGAGTGTGACGTGACAGCTGGTTACATTGTATTCATTTGAGCAGTTGCGGGCGGGCTCTTGCGCGTGTGCAGTTGAGTCGCGTGTAAGTAGTACCTTCTCTCGCTTCTGGCTACAGATGTGTGGCTTGGCGCCACTATCTAAATTGCTCCGGTTCGGAAATATCGTAGATCCGGGGCTGATGCACGGAGCAGTCTGAGTTGTAGTGGGGAGGTGGATAGTCTCCACGTGACCTGTGTTTACGTCTGGTGATTTTGCTGTTTCGTCTTCGGTTATTGCTCTCACATTAAATGAAAGTAAAACGGATTTCTGTGGCCGGGAGCTACCAAATGAATTAAAATACGTTCGCATAGTTACGGAAGGCTAAAATTTGTTGTTAGTTTCAGGTTTTATTTCCACCTTTCTGACAGTCAAGCATTAATCGCCTTGCAGAACAATGAAGTTATTTTTGTCAGTTTGCTAAAGAGATCTGGCTTTTATCAATCTTTTGCACTGAGCAGTCAATTTATTTGAAACGAAGTGTTTAATTTCACACTATTGGCTAGTTTCAAATGTTCGCCGCATTTCAAGTGCAACTTTTCCATCTTCTAGCTTGCAGGGCATTATGCCATAATAAAGAACCAAACATGAGATAATACAGTACTGGTACTCAAGAAAATTTACATCCGAATCTGGACATACGATTGTGCACTTTAAGCCGAATTATGCATTTTAGTATGGTTCACGAAATTCCGATGCTCTTGAAGTATCCTTTGATGTCTTGTTTCTTTTATGACATAATGCAAGATCTTTTAATGTTTTACACGTACAGATTACTACTTTGAAAGTGACAATAGAATTAAACAATTACATCAGAAAAAAGATCGATTTTATAAATAGAAGTTGGATACTTTTTGAAATGCCCACGTGTCAGTATGAACGAAATGATGGATGCTTTTTTTGTAGTCCGTTTTTGATGGCTCTCGATCTTCCACCATAATCGAGTCCATCAACATGAGCTGGCAAATATGGGTAGCCAAGGAGGTGGAAACGTGTAGTATGTCTGTAGAGTAATCATTTAAGGCCAGTTCTTGAAACTTTGTTATTGGACCATCTTGGTATAGTCTTCAATATTCTGCCAGTTCAGTTCCTTCAGTATGCATGTGACACTCTCCTACAGGTTAAACCTGTGACTATTCCTGCTGCCCTTCTCTGTATACGTTCAATATCCACTATTAGTCCTATGGGGTACGGGTCCCACACACTTGACCAATATTCTAGAACTGGTTACATGATTGATTTGTAAGCAATCTCTTTTGTACACTGATTGCTCATCCCCAGTATTCTACTAATAAACCCAAGTCTACCCCCTGCTTTACCCATGACTGAACCTATGTGATCATTCCATTCCATATCCCTACAGTGTGTTAAACCCAGGTATTTGTATGAGTTGGCCAGTTACAACACTGACTCATTGATATAGTCTTAGGATACTTCATTCTTTCGTTTCATGAAGTGCAAAATTTTACATTTATGAACATTTAGAGCAAGTTTTCTGAACCATGTTAAAATCTTATGAAGATCTGACTAAATATTTATGCAGCTTCTTTCAGATAGTACTTTATTATAGACAACTGCATCATCTGCAAAAAGCCTCATTTTACTGTTAATATTGCCTGCAAGGTCATTAATATACAACATGAACGGCAAGGATCCCAACACACTTCCCTGGGGCACACCTGAAGTTACTTCTACATCTGGCGATGACTCCCCATCCAAGGTAATTCATGCTGTGTTCTCTCTATCAAAAAGGCCTCAAATCAGTTACAAATTTCACTTGATACTCCATATGATCATACTTTTGACAGTAAACGCAGGTGCGGTACTGAGTCAGATGCTTTTCGGAAATTGAGGAACACTGCATCTATTAGGTTGCCTTGATCCAAACCTTTCAGTATGTCATGTGAGAAAAGTGCAAGTTGGGTTTCAGATGATCTACATTTTCGAAATCCATGCTGGTTGGCACTGAGATCGTTCTGTTTAAGATACTTCAGTATGTTTGAGTTGAGAATATGTTCTAAGATTCTACAACAAATCGATGTCAGGGATATTGTACAGTAGTTTTGTGGATCACTTCTGTTATCCTTCTTGTAGATGGGTGTGACCTGTACCTTTTTCCAAGAATGGGCGTAGTTTTTCGTTAGAGGGATCTGCAATAAATTATAGTTAAAAGTGGGGCTTAACCGAGTTGCAGATTCAGTGTAGAATCTCACAGGTATTCCATCAGGGCCTGGAGCTGTGTGCAATTTTAATGATTTCAGCTGTTTATCAGTACCACTGACAGTAATACTTAGTTTATTCATCTTTTCAGTCGTACGAGGAGTATATTGGGGCTACTCTGCTGGGGTTTCCTCTGTAAAGGTACATTTCAAAACAGAGTTAAGCACTTCGGCTGTTGCTTTGCGACCCTCAACTTCAGTTCCTGTCTCATTTGCTAGGGTCTAGACACTAATGTTGGTGCTACAAACAGCCTTTACATATGACCAAAATTTGTTTGGATTTTGTGAAATGTCACTTGACACTATTCTGCTGTGGTAGTCATTGAAGGCATTACACATTGCTCTCTTGACAGCCAAACGTGTTCATCATCTCTTTATCTATAGCATTACACTTTGTTTTACAGCTATTATGCAGTAATCTCTGTTTCTTTAGAAGTTTCTGTACAGTGACATCTCACCATACGGTTAAATATAATTCCATTGCACAATCTGTAGTTTCAATACATAGCATTTAGATTGTTTATAGTAATGATGGTAGTAGTAAAAATAGTGTTAATAGTAAGTCTTGCTCCTTTTTCGAAAGTATTAAAGTTTCCAAATTTTGGAATTTTAGTAATAGAAGGAAAAAAAGTCCTTCACATTACTGCATAAGCAAGTTACACACCAACATCCATATGAATGCAAATAACAGTGGAAAAAGTATATTATGAAAGAAAGAGTACTGGGCTAGGTAGTGAATTTAGTGTATATATCGCCTTATAGACTAGAAAATAAGTGCGCCATTGACTAGTTCAGTTTTTACCTCCTGTCCGAATTCTTTGTGGTGCCCAGGCAGTGGCATGTAACTCGTGTCTTTCATTAAACTACCATATGAATTCTCTGAATAGTATATAAAAGGAGTTTCTGTTCTGCTCTGATAAATGCAGCAGTTTCTCTTTTAACCTATTTTTGATTGTTGTTGTGAGTGCATGTTTTTCACTGTATGGCACTGTTTCCTTTACTCTTTATGAATCTTATTTTACACATCCATATAGAATGATGGTTTCTTGGACCTCCCATAGACTCCTTTTCTTCTGCGTTATACTCTTCAGTATCTACTTCTTATACCTTTTTTACAGTGGCAAATCCTGTTCCATAAGACATTGTTACAATTTCATCTGAAAATTATTGTAATACTTGAGGAAAAGTATTTTTCCATTGATACTTGCAGCTTGGTTGCTTCTTCATTTTGCATTTCATTGGAGGTTGTCCAGAACCTCAGTTCAGGTGAGCAGATCAACCAGGAAGAAGGTTCCTTGCTGCTCTTGGATTTCGGTTACTATCTAGAAAACATTTTTCTTATGTTTCCATGAATGATTTCACTCATGTGTATCTTCAACATTAAAAAACAAAGTGTTGTGTAAACTCAGGAAACAGGCCTTTTTTCTCTAGTCGGCACAAGCCTTTGTAGTTCTGTCACTGCTAAAACAGTGTACTTTGTCCTCAATGTGGTCATTCTGTGACTGTAAAGCTACAATTCCTTGAAAGTGGTGCAGGATACAGTTGTGCAGATTTACACCATTTCCTGTCCTTTCTTCCTGAGTGCCTCGGCCTCATTATTGAGTGAGTGTCCTGTGCTGGAAGGAGGTGGGAGAGGGGTTGTGCATAGATTCGACAAATTACTGTCCAGCTGTTGAGAGCACTTGGGTTACAATCTCCTGATCACTAGCTTTGAATGTATAAGTTATATAAAAGTTAATTAATATTTAAATAAAGCACTAGAATGCGTAAAATTGACAACCAGTGGTTTCATTCACTAAATATCTGCACTGCTGAATGGTAGGCAGTGACAAACTATAAACCGTCCTGCACCATTATATCTTAGTACTGAGTACTTCTCAGTACTCACTAGTTGAGCCACGCTTCAACATCAGGCAAATTATAAAAGTTCCATAATGCAAAATCAGCACATATCTTAGGTAAAGTATAAGTAAAGTCATTCAAAGCAACAGTGAGAGACTACACTAAGCCTGTGGGTCAGTTAACCACCACTCACTCTTATGTGTTCCACTATACAGAAATAAGTAAACCTCACAACAGTTTGGTGTGCCACCACCCAGAATTGGAGTCCATATTGCGAAAGAGTTTCACAGCTGCATCACCTGCAAGAGCTTGCAAACATCTGGGGATAAAAGTATCGGAGGCCAGTGGTATGGGTCAAACAGCCCACTTGCACAAAGAAGCTTTTTAGTTACGCTCACCTTTCAATTTACATTAGACCTACAGTTGACATATATGTCTAAGTGACATGGCACAGGATGAGTGGTAGCGGGGTTTGGCATCATCAGGGTGAGCAGGTGACCAGTACTTACAACCATAATCCAGCTAGTTTTATGTAACATTATTCATAACATGATAGATACATACATACACTCTAGTGGTCAATGTCCCAACAGCATACTGACGTGAGTGTGATATGAAGGAGCTGTGATTGGTGACGATTACATTATACCCAGGTGGTAGAAGGGTCCTAATTTTATTTTGTGTGTCCAGCTGTATTCACGGCCCACATGTGTGCATACAGATTTAGAGAATGCAGGAATGTGTGTATTGTACTGGAGAGTGAATTTTCATGTGCTCTGTTTCGATGTTCTACACCTCCTTCCCCAGGATGATGACTTGCCAGAGAGACTCATTTAAAAAGAATTCTCTACCGTATTCATTTTAATATTTTGGCAAATGATGGTGGGTCACTGGCAGTAACAGGTTTGAGCTCAGGATGCGTGGAGAGCCTCGAGCACTTTAACTTGTAGAAACTGAAGGTGATCGTACGTAGGGAAATGATGAGGAAAGTTGTTGTTAACCCAGTTGGAAACTTAAATGTAATAATGCTCTGTATAGCTTATAGATAGTGGTAAAGTTCATTGAAACAATGTGTAATTTTTGCTTCTACCACTGGGGGAGGGCATCCTCAAGGGATAGTATGTCTATCGGGAGGGCATCCTATAGGGATTTTGTGTGTGTGCCTGTGCGCTGAATTTGTAACTGTACACACCAGTGAACCATACCAGTACCTGTGACAAAAAACTCAGAATTACAGATCTTGAGAAGTACAGTAGAACTATTGCTGTGATTCAAGCGCTGTAAAGCTATGCCTATTTGGTGTGAGACTAGGTAATGGGAGATGGCTTTGGCAAGCTGAATCTTCTTCCCCCTCCATGCCTGGTCCAACACCCTGCACGAGCTCCACTATACTGCCTTATGTCACTTCAGCCAGTTTATTCAATTCGACTCAGTTTGGTGTGTCAAGTGCCCACCCTACCTTTCCCTGTTCTGTTGTGCTTGCTCAGTTCATTGTGTTCAATGGGTAAATAACTAGTTATTCCAGTAAAAAACCTAAAAAAATGAAAACTATATGAATGAACTGAAAAACATCTGCCACAGCCAATGAAAACAGTTCAGAGGGATTCATCATTGCCTGCTGTACCCAGAATCACTTTATCTTCTATTGAGAATGTCAAAGCATATGAGAAACAGTGACCAGACTGTTGGACTTTTTTGAATAAAAGAGTGAGTTTTGTAAAAAAAAGTTGGCTTATTGTACACAACAAACAATTGGGGCTGTGAGATTTGATGAAAAGTTGGATCTCTGTGTTGAGGGGGGGAGGAAGGGGAGGGCTATGAAAATACCTCAGCAATGGACCAGATGTAGTATCAGTCACTTTGGGGAAACAGCGACAAACAGTGTTGACGAAAAAGATATTTGTTTGCAAAGACAGTTCTGTGCGCGGAGCAGCTGTAAAAATTTTATCAGAGCCCCCAAAACAAACGTGGAAAAATGTTTGTTTAGAACCATATCAAAGGAAAAGGAAATCTTTCGCACTGCCTGTAAGGTTGCAAAAGGGAACCATTCTTTTAACAACTTTCAATCAGAAATTGATGTTAAAGAGCTCAAAGGATTAAATATGAGCCAAATTCTACATTAGAATAGGGCGTGTGTGGAATACCTTTAACCATATCAGTGCAGAAATGAGAAAACATACTGTACAGGAAATAGTACAAGCAGGTGATAAATTTGCAATTTTCGTGGATGAATCAACTACTTAAAGCAAAAAATCAACCCTAATCTTGTACATTAGAGTTTGCCTTACAAAATTGGATACAGAATCCCATGTAAATTTATTTTGGGACTTAGTTGAACTCGAAAGTGTGGCGTGTTTTGTCATTTTCCATACTGTTGTTTAATTTCTTGAAGGTTACAAATTAGTTGGGAATTTTGTAAAGAGTAGACTAATTTTAGTGGTGTGTGACAGAGCTGCAGTGATGATTGGACAAAAATCTGGTGTTGGGGCTCCTTTTAAGTCTCCATTTAATGTTGTTGGCAATTGGTGTAATCATAGACTTGAACTTCTGTAAGTGGTGTAGTAAAGAAATCGATTTAAAGTATGCATTGAAAAAAATCACCATGTCTCATCAGAGAACAGCTGAGAGTTGCATTTTTATGCAGATAAAATTGGTGTTCAAACTGTTGAAAATTGGAAGGGTGTTAGACACAAGATTGGTTTTATCCAGCTTTCGTATAATTTCAGCAGTCCAGGAGGAATATGAGGTTCTTGCAAGCCATTTTGAACAGCTAAAGAAGACCCAACATGTGATGTTTTGGCTAGATGAAAGCATGAAGGCATGCCCAGGAAAAAACATCGACATGCTTTATTTTAGATTTATCGTTGGTGTGTTACGCACTTCAAAAACATTCAGAAGTTAGTGATGAGCTGTGACACTGCGGGGTAGACTTATATGGGGCTAGTAAAATTGTTTTCACAAGCAACTGAAGAGAGAATGCTGAGTGAGGAAGATGCAGTTTTGGCCAATTGAGCCTGTATAGGTTTCACAAGCACTTGGCCCAAAGACGTTGACAATCCTTTGGGGAAAAAAGGGGTTGAGTCACTTGCATTTCATATTCAGTTGAAGAAATGAGATACGATTAAAGCATTTCGTGGGTGCAGTTTTGTGAGAACTTTGTTGGAAATTGTGAAAACAAAAACTGAATTTGTCGTGATCATCATCATCATCTTCTTTTCAACGATTAGTCTGATGCCTGTTCTGAACATTCAAACAAAATCATTCCCATCTTTTTCTAGGTTTTGCAATCTCTCTCTTTCCCATTCGGCATGTAGTGCAGGATTATCTGAGGAATTCTGTGACCTGGCGTTCTCATGAGATGTTTTCTCCAGTCGTCACATTATTTTTGAATTTCTTCATTGATGATGAAAATATTCATTTCTTCTGTAATATCTTTGTTTCTAATCATATCTCTTTTTGTGCGGCTCTTCATCTTCCTTAGGGTGCTCATCTTTGTTGTTAGCATGTTTTTGTAACCGAGCTTTCACTTCGGGTCTAGTGTAGCAGGGGATACAACCCGTCGGCTTTGGACAATGACGTCACAAGTCGCCAGATAGCAGTTTACCATTTTCGCTTTTGCTGTTATGTTTCAGTTTCGTTTTTTTACTGATTGCTTAATAAAGTGGATCTGTTTATTCTATCTCGTGAGATTTTTTTTTTTTAAAAGCCAAAAAACACTTATCAGCCACTGAAGGGAGCTACAACACTAAGAAGAATCGCTTCTCGATTGGCGACTTGTGACGTCAATGTCCAAAGCCGACGGGTTGTATCCCCTGCTACACTAGTCCCTTCACTTCTGTAGGATAACACAGGAACGGCCATTAGGTTGCAGAATTTCATCATGATTTCTTTTTGTACTTTATGGCCCAATGTTCTGCTAATGGTACCACAGACAGCTTGAACTGTGTGTGTTTTATTTGCAATATCAGGATCAAAATCAAAACTTACGGCATAGACTAAATAAGATGTTTGAGACATTTGTTATAAAACTGAATTATCCAAAACAATTTTTGATCTGACTGGATATTTTTCTCATAATGCCATTATTTTTGTTTTGTTGCTAGAAATTTTGGAGTTGTACTTCTTGCAAATTTCATTCAACTGGTTTATTGATCTTTTGTCATCTTCATTCTTTCGAACAATGATGGTGTCATCAGCAAACAAAAGTACATTCAGGTATTCTTCATTCATTATCTTAATTCCTTTGTTGACTTTACATTTCCATTTGCAAAGAGTGAAATCAATGTAAATTCTGGAAAGGGTAGGCAATAGTTCACACTCTTGTCTAACATTTTGGTCAATAATTACTTCCTCTAATCAATACCAACCTGTGTTTATTACATTGTGTGTAGTTTTGTAAGGACTTTTGCTGCCTCTATTAGGTAATAAGGATATCCACATTCAGACATAATCTTCCATAGGTTACCACAGTTCACATGGTCAAAAGCCTTCTAAAGGTTGATAAATACCATATGGGTTTATATATTAAATTCTCTGTGTTTGTCTGTAGCCAATGTTTAGAAAACTCTAGCCACGATAGGTTTTAGTCATTATGTTTCCCTTTTTTGAAAAGAGAGATTACTTCTACTGTATACCAACAGTCTGCTATCTTGCAGTTCGACCAGCATTCATTTATTAATTGTAAAAATATTTTATCTAGTAGTAATCCTCCATATTTAAGTAGCTCATTTTACAGTATTAGAGTACTTGTTTTTGTAGCTGCTATAACTTGTTATTCTGTCCAACAAGTCATTGTTAGTTAAGGTTCCAAAGACAGCTGTTAGTACATTATTACCAAAATCAAACCAGGCCTACTTACATCTAACGAGATTATTGTGGGTAAAAGATCTAAAAAAAAAATAATCGGTTTTCCTTTTCAGAATGATTTTCACTCTGCAGCAGAGTGTGCACTGATATGAAACTTCCTTGCAGATTAAAACTGTGTGCCGGACTGAGACTCGAACTCGGGACCTTTGCCTTTCGCGGGCAAGTGCTCTACCAAGTGAGCTACCCAAGCACGACTCACGCCCCATCCTCACAGCTGTACTTCTGCCAGTACCTCGTCTCCTACCTTCCAAACTTTACATAAGCTCTCCTGCAAAACCTGTAGAACTATCTCTCCTGGAAGAAAGGAGTGCTAGTTCTGCAGGGTTCGCAGGAGAACTTGCTTGCTTGCTTGCTTGCTTGCTTAAGGCAGCTTTCAGGATGCTCAGACTCATCCTTCGCACATTGCTGTAGGCCACCAGAATCCGAATGCCTGCTTTTAATTTCCTTAGAAATTGGAGATTGGTTACTCCCTGGGGTAAAATCTCTTACAAGCTGCGGAACCATTGCTGAGTGTTGGGTTAGGGGAACAAGTCCCGTAAGGATTCTACCCAAAGTCGTTAGCTCCGAGGAATGGTTTTTAGCTGCACCACTGGTGGACAGAAGCTGACCACTTTGCCGCTTGTTTCAAGACAGACACCAAGTGATTTTTTTCCTTGGTTGCTTCTTCCACTAGTTCCGCCATACCGGGAACTATTCCCTCCGCTTTCACTACCGTTGACATCTTCACTGTAGTCCTAGCAAGGAGCCTTTATAAGGTACTATCACCTGGGCCAGGTGAATCTGAATTTTTTAATGAGGTTGTTACTCCTAACCCTCCTCTTTCATCACCTCTTGTATGGTGAGGCCCCAGGCTTGGGACTGGCACATATGCCATAAATGCTACTTTAACTAGAGGTGTAGTTGTAACCCAACTATTACACTATGAGATTTATGAGTTCCGTATTGTATGGTTGATGGGTACTCACTGAGTAAGGTTCATGAGTTCATGTACATTTTGGAAATGCTGTTTTACCTCACCTAGATTATACTTAAAAGTAAGTTAAAAATTACCACTAGCTGTTGCTGTACTTGTTTGTGGCTGAAAAAGATCGATGTAGGAGGATTTGGACACAGGCAAAATTCAAAATAAGAACTAATGATCCAAACAAAAATGAAAAACGCTATCCATAAGCATAACGTAATGAAGTCAAGGAATCTGAACAGTTTACCAAAAGAATGACAATGTTAACATGTGCCTCAGTTGTAGCTAGTTTCTTACAGGTCATGAATATTCTTTTCACTTCCGCATATACACACTTACACTTGTGCAAGTGATGTACACTGATCAGCTAAAACATTATGACCACCTACCATCTGTACTATTCGCACACTTTTACTGTACGGAGGTATGCGGGGAACAAGAGCTCACCATGAGCTCGCAGTGCTGTGGCTGCTAGGACGAGCTCCACTTCCTCCCACAGCAGCCTGCTGGCAGCTTGTAAAAGAAACTAATGAACAATAGTGACACCGAATTTGATGGTGATCGCTAGAAGGACAAGGTAACGTTAAAAACTCTTCATTCATTTTTGTAAATTTTACTGACAATCACTAGGTACAACACACAAATCAGCACCGGCTCCAGGGATTTTGCTGCCCCGTGTGAACATGTCAAGCATCCCCCCCCCCCACCCTCCTGCCAAACCTCCCCCTCCCTACAGCCGGCCCTGGCAATAATAAACACTATTGTTAAATGGCAACTTCTTGTTAGGCGCACAGTACTGTTGCGCATTCTGCAGCTAATGTTGGCAGCGAATGTAAATATTCCGGAGCTGGGCATCGCCAGTGGTCAGTTAGTCTTACTGTGACTCGGTTCAGTTGTTAATCTTTCATCCCTTGTTGTCCAGTTTAAAATGGACAATTTTATAATTAGGAAGAAGTGTGGCAAGTGTCAGCAATGGTGAAGCTAGACTGAGTGTTAGGGGCACTATGTGTGACAACAAAGACACAGATAGTGACAGAACTGTGGTGGTGACAAAAAACACTGTTCCCAGAAAAAACAACACTGTTATCAGCCCTCTTGGAAACAGCAATTTGCATGGATCAATTACAATAAGGTAAAAGATATTATTTTTTGCAAAATTTGCAGACAAATGAAGAAAATCGTTTTCAGTTTTCTCAGAAAATGGAAAAACTTTCATGGAAACTGGTTTTTCGAACTGGAAGAAAGGGATAGAAAAGTTGGTAGCGCATGAAGTATCAGGCTGCCACAGAGAAGCTGTACTGAAATTCAAATCCTTAAAATCGAATGTCAATGTATTTAGCGAGATTTCCAAAGAAAAACTGACACAAAGGAAAGAAAACCGAGCCCGTTTACTAAAAATCATATCTTCCCTCCGATATGTAGCAGTGCAGGGGCATACATTACATGGGCATACTGATGAAACAAGTAACTTTGACAATTTATTACGCCTTCGATGTGAAGGTAACCAGCTACTTTTAATATGGCTACAGTGCGAAACTTACAAATGGACATCCCATGATGTGCAAAATGAAATTTTGGTCATTTTAAGTCATACACTTTTTAGAAAATTGTTGGAGGATATCAAGAGTGCAGAGTATTTTGCAATAATAGCAGATGAAACAACAGACATAGCCACCAAAGAGCAATTTAGTATCTGTATAAGATTTGTTGATGCTTCACTAGAGATAGAAGAATATATTTTAGGGCTATACTCAATACAAAGTACCACAGCTAAGGCTCTGTTTGATATTATTATCGACATTTTAAAATGATTTGATTTGCCTACATCTAATTGTAGGGGCCAATGCTTTGACGGTTCAGCTAACATGGTGGGATTATACGAGTATAATGGTGTCCAGGCAAAGTTTATGGAAATGGAGAAGAGAGCTATGTTTGTGCACTGCCTTGCACACTGTTTAAATCTAACACTATAAGACACTGTGAAAGCAGTTCCAGAATGTTGAAATGCATTGAATGTTATGAAGGACTTAATACATGTTATGAGAGATTCACCTAAAAGATTAGATCTTTTTGCTCACCTGAAGGCAGATGCCTCTACAAATTTGAAATCACTCTGTCCTACAAGATGGGCCATAAGAGACTTGGCAATGTCTTCAGTTTTGTCCAACTACACAGAACTTCAGGAATTTTTTCTAAATGTTTCAAGAAATGACAATTCAGACACTGGGGCCAAACAAACGGCGTTTTGATTAATATGCAGACATATGACTTCTTTTTCATGTTATCACTTTTGGTAAATCTGTTTGGTCACATTGATACTGTAAACATAGCACTACAGAGGAAATCCCTACACTTAGAGGAGGCCAATAAGATGATTTCCACTCTTGTAATTTCTATTAAATTTATGAGAAACAATTTTGAATCATTCTGGGGTGAAGTAACTTCAAAATGTCAAGATATGGATGTTGATTCCCCAAAATTACCCCGTAGAAGAAGAGTCCCTAAGAAATACGATGACTCCATCAATTCATCTGTAGAAACATTCACTGAAGTATGTGACAAATATAGAAGATTGATGGATGTATCCATTGTTTCATAATACAGCTTCTCAGAATTACGATTCAAAACTCAATCATTCATGTTTGTAAATCAGATTGAACAATTTCTTCTTGGTGATAACAAACATTAATTCGATATTTTATCTTTCTACGAATCAGATACCAGTATAGACAAAGAATGCTTGCTTCTCCACCGAAGCATGTCTCATGACATTATCCAAAGTAGTGATTCTGTGAATATTAGTTTGTTGGATGACATAGTGAAATACCTAAAACAGGAAAACCACCTGTTTGACCTACTGCCTGAACTAGTGAAATACGTGTAATGCTGACGATTCCGGTAAAGTCCTGCACCGCTGAGTGATTGTTTTCTTGTCTGCGGAGGGTGAAAACGTATCTTCGTTCTATAATGAGGCAGGATCGTCTTAATGCCATTGCCCTTCTCAATTCCCATAGAGATGAAGGGATGAAACTCGACCTTGATGCCATATGTGACAAGTTCATATGCAGGAATGATCTGAGGAGGAGTACATTTGCCATCAAAAATTAAGGTATGTTTCTTCAACTTTATTTATGTATTTGTTTTGTACCACTACTGACCTATACTCCAACTGAAATGGCATTGTGATTGACGTTTCAGCGAGTCGAGGGCTAGGGGCTAGTCACCAGCCAATCGTAGTTTGCATGATTTTCAACTGTTTGCATTTTTCATTATCCTCACAATCTTTTTTTGTTTCTTGAAAGCTGTTATGCTGTGAGGTGAATAACTCAAAAGTGCAAGTATGCATGCATAATACACCTCTCTCCTTCAGCACTTGTGTTGTTCCATATAATTCTCACTGCATAGGTCATTTTAGATAGCTTATAATTTAAGAATGTGATGTGGGAATTCCGTTTCAGATTGTCTTGTAAGTAAATAAAGAAATTTTGTTTCAGTGACACTTAATTTTTTGCTTTTCCAAAGAAATATTTGGTTTTAATGGATTTTAATTTTGCTGTGTGTGGAATTGTATAGTGGCAGTCTTTTTTTTTTAAAAAAAAGGTTAATCAGTTGCTTATTCCTCACAAACCACTCTGAAGTCTTTTCATTTGTGACTTCAGCATACAGCCTAAGAGCCTTTCTATTTCCACCTTCAATCAATACATTGGTGTCATCTGCAAATAGGACTGTTTTGGAGTGTCGAACATGTAGATGGAAACACAAAGTTATATGTCAAATGTAGTACCCAGTAGAATGGTTTTTGCCCCTCCCGCCCCCCCCCCCCCCCCCCCAAAAAAAAATTATTTTCCAGTCGGCACCTCTGTACAGTCCTATCTTTAAATTATGCTATCAGTGATAGTAAAGTATGTTACAGCTTCATCTGTAAACAAGCAATCTGGTACAAAATTACAAGTGACATTCAGTGAACAGCTCCATCAATCATTGGTTAGTAATTATATGTATATAAAATAAAATGGCAATTTTTCCTAACTATGCTACCTTATAATTTAGAACTGTCATAAGCTCAGGATAATGTAAATCATACTGGTAGTTTCTGTAATTAACCACACTTGTACAACAGTGTGCCAGCCTTACAGCTTTCTGTCACCGGTAGTTTAAAGTAGTACACTAACGTGGACTGTGTGTTAAGTACAATCTCTGTCAGTTGGTTTTGAAGTTACCCTCTACAGCTCTGCTAATCACTGGAAGTGATCTGGAACAGCTGGGGGTGGTGGCTGCATTAGCTCCCCATTCATTTACCGATCTTCACAAGACCTGTATTTCCCATGTAAAGCTCTTGAATGTCTCGTCTCTTTACCGTCCAATTAGCAGCAAGCCTGTCATCTATCAACTCTGTGCACTGGGCACTTGCAGTGTCCACAGTTTGCTTCTGTGTGAATACATACCAGGAATCAGTCATATGCCAGGAAGACAAAACAAAATGATTGGCTTCTTCTGTCAGAAGGATCTTGCCTCCACTCAACTTTACACATGCAATGTTTATTTGAAGCTCATTGGGTCAAGAATTCATCCACTGCCTGTCATACACATTTTGTAAAAAATGCAGCTGAAATATCTGTGGTCTTTGCTGAAGATGAAGATAACAGAAAATTTGTTCACTGCCTTTGATAGTGATGACATAGAAAGTGTCGCTGCATACATTATGGGTTCATCACCTCCCCCCCCCCCCCCCCCCCCCCTTCGGGAATAAATCAATCATTTGAGCATGTATCCTGGATATCATAAGGCATTTAATTTAAGTATTAAGTCACCGTGGAAGATGTGGTATCTAGGAACACACTACCAGTTCTCTATCCTAGATGCTTTGCTGTTCAGATTTACTCCATTGAGTGCAGGGCCTAGTGGACTATGGAATGCTCAGTGTGGAATCCAAACTGTTCTGGGAGATGGATATTGTGGTCTGTTATGGATTGCCATAGTAACTGCATTACAATACTTTTCAGAATTCTGGCAAGGAAAATGAGGAGTGAGATAGCTGTGTAACTTTTGAGAAGGCGCAGGCTGTTCCAGGGTTTGTGAAGGGTGGTGACTTCAGCTGATGTAAACACTTTAGCGAAGCAGAATGAGAGAAACAGTGGCTTAATTGTCTGCTAAAGAGGTAACGACAGAAGGAGAAGGTGTTTTAGAAGAGGAACCCTAATTCACTCAGCACCAGGTGTTCTGCTGTTGCGTGACATGTGAGAAGAGGACAGTCAGTGTCCACATCCACTGCATCAGTGTCCATCTCGTCTTCCTGTCCTCAGTTGAGTTTCTCTTCTGATAACCTCCATTTCCCACTTCTGACTTTAATTGTGATTGATTATGTGAATTTGGAATCATGGCTGAATCAAAGTAGTTACAATATCTGCTTTATTCTCACCTGAATAGGCTACACTGTTCTCAACACAGATTGGCGTTACTATTCTACTGTAGTTCTTCTGCTGCCTGATCACTTACCACAATTTCTAAGGATTTTCATCAACTTCATCTGATCTCAGCCTTTCATCCCTAGTGTGGACTCGTTGCTAGTGTGAAGCATTTTTGACATGAACCGCCAGTCAGGCTCACATTACTCGATCAGCAGTGTCACAGAGAGCTGCCGTTGTCATCATACTCCTGTGACATCACTGATCTCTGCGCCAGGTCCGTGGTCCCGGAATCTGTGGTCGGCCTGGACAAAGAATAGTAAGCACAGGAGTGGAGCACATGTTATTTTAAAATACTAGATAGCTGAATACATCTTTGGTTTGTTACTCACATGTGTGATGTCTTCTACATATTGCCCTACAATGTTATTATAATTCTCAGAGTAGTAACATAAGTTCATTTCACTCTATACTCCTTGCATTATCTCCAACATTGGCAAGAGTGGGACAGTTGGGTTAGGTGCGTAACGCCAATGTTTATGTAATGTTTTTATATTTCTGTTGACTGTGGCCTTGGAAAACACAGTCTATACAAGATTCCATACCAGTGTGGGAAGTCTTATATTTGGCATGGTATCCATCAGAGTGAGGTGGAAAGAGATGTATGTGTGGCCTGGCACAAGGCTTGAATACAGCCTGTGATTTCAGTTTGAACATACAGTCTACTAAAAAAGTTCATGGGGAATTACATTATGTGTGTACGAGTACAGGTTTTGAAGCAGGAAAGACAACATAATGTAAGTTTGGGTCTGGCCACGAGTCGTTCACCGCTGGCCAAAGTCGTTGAGGTGACCGCTAGTAAAAAAGCAGGAAATCTGGGTTTGAGCCCTGGGCCAGGACAATTTTTCATTGTCATTCCCTTATACAGCTGCTGGTTGTTCATATTCGCAGCTGCAAATACGTTTCATGAAATGATTTTCTTTTAATTCTTTCCTATCACTGTTGTGGCCATACACATCAAAAGCTAACAAGAATATCAAAGGAAAACTTCTAACAATGAA